>NC_083340.1:141959019-143247862 GCF_019175385.1 Lycium barbarum | reverse complement strand
TCTGGGAGCAAGCTACCTGGTCGGACAGTAAAAGAACTCAAGAAAACTTCATGTTGGCTTTTATTAGCCATTCCAAATTGGTTTCGGTAATCATTAGGGCTTTCGGAGCTGTTTATCGTATCGGAGGTTATGTTCTTTTTTGCTCTTTTTCGGGCTTGTGGGGGGTCGAGCCCTCTCCTTTGCATTATGTAAGTGGGGCTGCTCGGGATCCGGAGGTCTGACCTTCGCCATTCTTTTAGCTGTTAGGACCCTGATTACTGCTGAGGCCGAATCAATAAAAACCATGATGGCTCCTTCGGGGGCCGGGGCCTCTGGCTCAGGATCAGGTGAGGGCGCTGGAGGAAGGGGCTTCAGGTGGACTGATTTATTTCGTGATTTATTTGGAAGCAGTTCCCCTCCTAATTCCGAAGCCAGTGCCAACCAACCGGCCCCGGACTCTCCCAACCCAACAACTGGCCATGGAAACAAATCTTGAAAACAAAAATTCCACATAAAGTAGCATGCTTTATATGGTTACTAGCTAAGGAAGCAGTGTTGACACAAGAAAATTTGATGAGAAGAGGGTTGCCACTATGGTCCAGGTGCTTTTTTTGTGGTGATGATGCAGAGACGGTCAATCATCTATTCCTACATTGCAAGGTAACAGGACAACTATGGAGATTATTCTTAAATCTTAAAAGGTATATCTTGGACTATGCCTGGAAAGATTACAGAGGCACTTCAGAAGCAGGGTTGCAGGCAAACAACAGATGTAGATGGAGAATTGTCCCCGCAAGCATTTGGTGGACAATCTGGAAGGAGAGAAACTCTAGGTGTTTTGAGAATGTAGAAAATAGCACGCAGGAAATCAAGCTGAATTGTATTTTGTTATTATGTTTCTGGTGTAATCAGGTCTATTCCAATGACACAGCCTCCCATCATTGATGGATTAGATTCAATGTATAAGTAAGATTTCAGAAAGTAGGAATACCTTTGTAAATACGGTTCAGTACAACCTATGTACTGTTTTGATCAGGATGAAATATAGATACAGTTACCAATTAAAAAAAAAAAAAACTGGAACTCCTTTGGAGAACCTTCCAGCTTAGCAATCCAAGTTTTACGAATTCTCTCACTTCTCAAACTACAGGATAAGTGCAGAAGAGCAATATTTTTCTCATATGTTAACATCCATAAGACTTCTTTGGTTACTGCACAATGCACAAATATGAATGTTTTACTAATGTTTAGCACTCTTTGAGTTTCCCAACTTACAAATATATGTACAAGTAGAAACATAAGTTTAAAGGTAGCCAAGGAGAAAGACAATAGCTAGTTCAAATTTAGCAATTTGATATCATTTTACTCTTTTGGTCTGCTGCTTGATACAAGTGAAATTGTCAAGAAGTGTAAACTTTTGCCGTTTTTTTTTCCTACCCCCCCTCCCTCATTTCCCATCTAGATGTCAGTGTTATCAGATAAAACTAAGAATCCTGAATGCAACGAACAACTAAACATCAAAAAGAAGAAGCTCAATCAAGTGATCAAAAACTTATAATTAAGGGAGAACTAGAAAAGTATGTGTGTATTAATGTGGCGTAAAAGCAATAAGGACAACAAACAGAAATGAGTTCACAAGCTAACCTTACCTGAAAAAGAAAATACTTGCAATGGTCATTGGACAAAGGCTGCGTCGACTTAATGATATGATTAAGATCTGTATCTATCAACTCATACACCAAATAGATATCCTTGAAACTGCTTCTATGAATAGGCATCATCACATCTTTCAAAGCAATCACATTCTGATGCCTTATATGTCGCAAAAGCTTCAATTCTCTTAAGAGTTCTAAGTGCATCAATTCTATTCGAAAACACGTAATTGATCTTCTTAATGGCAGCTCTCTCTTTTGTCTCCCTGTTTACTGTATTTGAATAAATTTATTTTCTTCAGGTAAAATAGCAGTTGCTCTGTACTCTTGAGGAGACAACACAAAACAGACAGCTACTCTGTATTCAGTAACAGTGTTCTTTCAAGGCATAATATACACTCATCAGAAAACTAATTAAATCCTGAATTTCTTCATAAACAGTGTGGCTTGCTATAGTGACAACTAAAATATTGTTGAAATATACAGATAAAATCTTAGTGGAATTATTCAAGTAATGCAAATGATTGCTTCCTTTTGGTTTTGGAATATCCACAAATATTCATGCTATGAAGTTAAAAATTCTTGTAGAAGCCAAAAATATACTAAGTTGCTGGTGCAAGCTCTGACAATCATAAAATATATTGAAACTCTTTCAACTCCTCCAATTATTGGGGAAAGTGGATAAACATTTTATGTCTCAAATTTTAGAACTCAGCCGACACAATATGTATCAATCAACATGTGGTATTATGAATAGTTAATGAAGGGAGATGCTAATCAATTTACACCAGAATAAACCTCACTATCCCGACAATACGCCAAATCGCACAGAGCTGAAACCATCAATAACCAGATCCGGGCATGATGCAACATCAAACAGATGAAGAGAACACAAATCAAACTATGAAGCACAAAGGCAGACCAATCAGCGAAGAGATCTGACAGATGTTAAATGCAGAATATCAGGAAGCGTATTTCTTCCGATAAAACGACTGCAAGAGAGAACTCAAAGAAAAGGTTGAGCACAGGGGTGACGATATCACAACCCATGGAAAGAGAAAATCGATGGATTAGGTTTAAACAGTCTCACAAAGAGATATACAAAGGAAGACGATGTACCAGAGTAAACGCAAAGGAAATTTGATGAAAACGATGAGAAGTCCTGTAGGTCACCGCTAACGATGAGAAGTCCTATAGGTCACCACTTCATATATCGTTCTAACTCACAATAAGCATACTCAGAAAATTTCAGCGCAGTGCAGCTGTACAATTTTATCTCATAACATAAAATTAAGCGAAAACACTTAAATGCCCCTGCGTGGGCAAGCAAGCATGTCGACAAAGAGGCGTGTACTTCTAACCTCTCATACTAAGCAGTAATACAGGCAAAATGGCAGACAGCATAGATTTTGGTTCTAGCTACGACATAGCATTTGCGAGTTTCCAGCCTTACAAACACCACTCCAGATAATTTATGAATTAACCGTGTTACAGAAAATTCTAACAAAAACAATCCACATACCGTGATTGCGTCGGATTATTTGATTCAAATCAGTGACCAACAGCATAAACAAAGACCCTTTTTCAACGGCTATTGAGACAACTAGAAAATGCAGGCAAACGGTGTACATTTTGGATCTTTAATACCACACAACATCTGTGTTTTTGCCATCTTCCTATCAAACTCCATCTATTTATTCATTTAAGAACTAGTACTGTTTTTAAAAGAAAACATAATTCTAAATTTCTAATTAGAAAAACATAAAGATATTGTGTTTGCATCAAATAATTTGTTTTGGATCAGCAGTATCCAACATCACAAAGCTCCTTTGTAGTCAAAATACAGAATCTGAGCCAATAATGGCAAAACATAACATGATAGAAGACCTAGAAGGTCATATTTGCCAGATCTTAAGCAAGATTGCAGATAGGGGGAACATACAAGAAACAGGAAGTACGGGTAATATTAGTTAACAAAACGGACATCAATCCTCAACACGTTAATCAAAAGATACAGCAATTTTTTAAGTAACCTAGGTACTAACTTAATAGTAGCAAATAGCAACTAACAGCCACACATAAGAGCAGATAGGTGAAGCAGCAACAGATCTACAGCAGTCCATGTAACCAAAGATTTCAGAGTCTGCAATCAGGAAATCACCACAACCATTTAAAGCATGTTGCGTCCAAGAAGCTCTCAAGACACCTGAACAGATATCCATATACGATTCAATCATTCAAGATACCAACATCAAAAATTTGTAAGACAAATAATTTTCAAAGTAAAGGGGATGGACATAAACCACACTAAACAGCACATTGAATGAAGCTATAAGGGGCTCTACAGAAGATGCGCTGGACTAGCGCAAGTAGATCCTCTCCCACCCCGTGGGAGAAAGGAAAACAAGAGGGAAAGAAATCTTAGGTTACTACCATATCCATGAAAATTTCACAAATACAGTTAACTCCTTCCCATATTTGACGAGTCTCCATTATTCTGTTACCTTAATGGCTTTTCCCAATTGCTATCAAATAGAATGTTTTCACCTTAATTGGGGTAGTATTATAGAGAGCCTAGAACCATGAGCTAAAACATTCCCTTTATATCTTTCACCCAATCTCATCCCGTTGAAGAACTGATACAAGATATGGACTCCCCTACTCATGGCAGGAATGCAGTAAAACAGTTTACACACTCAGCAAACAAGTTCTTGCTACTTAATCAATGTAGAAAATTCACCAGAAATATTAGACGACTCAAAAGATATCCAAGGAGCAGATCAGTGCTAAAGCCAATAAACCTTCCAAAACTGCAGCCCCGTGTCCAAATGCTATAAAGAAAATACACACACAAGACACTAACCTAAACAGAGAACAATCGACTCCCAACCGGTCACTCCCAAATTTTCCTTTAAAAAAAAATCAGACAGAAAACACAATTTTTTTCTCCTGGTTACCTCACAAAAATAACACAATGATTCCCAATGGACTCCCAAATTCTTCTTCAAGAAAATCAGACAGAAATAACACAAGATTTTGTTCTCCTAAATAATACATCACAAAAATCAAGTAATGGACAACCTACAGCACAAAAAATTTATGCATAGCAATGAAAAAAAGTTAGCTACTTTACTCAAGAACAAGTATGGGGCCATTAGCTCACCAAATAAACATGGAGAAAACACACACTATTCCACGAATAGTAAGCCATGCACTCTCACAAAACTTTTGAACTACACCATATCATACAAAAAAAGAAAAAAAAAGTTGGTAAACCAAGAGTCCTCAGATAGTTGCTCAACATATATATATGAATAAAGTAAAGGCATAATAGATATACATGCCCTCAAACTTGGCCTCAGCTAGCAAGTATGCCCTCCAACTTTGGATATGCACAAGTAGGCACCTCAACTTGTATAAAGTTGAACACATAAACACAAATGTTGACGTGGCACTGACATTTGTCTTGATGATCATTTTGTAAGTTAGAGTGTTCATCTGACAAAGTGGAGACAAGTTGAGGTGTCTACTTGTGCACACTCAAATTTGGAGGGCACACTTGCCAACTAAGGCCAAGTTTGAGGGCCTGTTTATGTATTATGCCTAAAGCAAATCATATGTCTAATAGTAGTCAATCAAACAAACAAATACACAAGGATTATTACCTCAGTACTATGATAGTTGCTCAACAAATATATATGTTTAACAGTCATCCACAAACAAACTCAAAAGGATTATTACCTCAGTAATATGGAGGCATGCCCTGGTACATTCCGGCTCCTGGTGGAACCCTTGACCCGGCTGCTCCTGGTTGTTGTGGTACCTGTGAGGGATAACCATAACTGCCACCATCTGGATAACCACCTCCTGAGCTAGGCGGCATTCCAGCAGCAGAGCTTTGAGGCATCCTGTACCCTCCAGCGTTTCCACTGTAATCTCCACCAGCACCACCAGCATACCCACCAGCATATCCACCTGTAAACGATGCCGGTGGTCCTTGGTTTCCATATCCAGGCCCACCAATAGCATGTGGATTCACCATTCCAGGCTGAGGCTGAGGTGGTGGCTGCTGTTGCATTATTCCTGGACCTGAATACCCTGTATATGGACCCAACCCGCTTACAGGCACACCACCACCATAATTTGAGCCGGGCATCATCCTATCATCAGTATTCGGCATTCCTCCAGGCCCCATCATATTCTGCTGCGGCTGTTGCTGCTGTTGCTTCCCCTTCTTATTATCCGTTGCCAATTTACACAACACCTGATGTCCTTCTACCGTCTTAACCGGATCAACTAACGCTGCCTTAGCTCCCTCCTCAGTCTTATACACGAAAAACGCGAAACCTTTAGCTTTACCCGTTTGTTTATCGAAACCCAATGGTCCTTCTTCAATCTCACCATACATAGAAAAATGATTCAATAACTTCTCACTCGAAATCTCAAACGGAACATTACCAACATAAATCTTCCTAACAGCAACATCAACACCACCACCACCACCACCAGACTGCAAACTCCCTTTCCCCGACGACGAATTACCAGCAGCAGCAAGCTGTGTAACAGTAATCCTTCCATCTATTTTCTTATTAGGTTCTTTTAAAGAAAGAATAGCACCATCAACATGTTTAAATGTAACAAAACCATACCCTTTTGATTTCCCTGAACCTTTATCAGTTATAACAATAGCTTCATCTAATTCACCATATACAGAAAAAACCTGTTTCAGTTTATCAGTTGTTGTTTCCCAACCAAGACCCCGAATAAATAGTTTACGATGTGAGATATCACCATCAGCTACCTGACGAATAGATTCAAGAATATCAGGGTAACCAAGAGAAGCGTTACGAAGAATTGATACACATTGGTCTTTAGTAAAAGTTTCAAGAATCTTGTCAATGTCTTCAGGGGAAAGAACATGTGTGAAAGTTGATTCATTGGTTGTGGTGGATGGATAAGAAACGCCGTTTTCATCAGCTTTACGTTTCTTTGTTAGATCCATGGTGGTTGTAGTAAACCCTAGAGGAGAAAGAGAGAGTGTTTGTTTGGGAATAATATAAAAACCCTACAAGGAAGAAACTGATAACTTTACCTTACTTTACTGCTATATATATATAGTATAAGGGAAGGGAGAATGTCCACTAAGCCGTCAAACCTAGGACCCTTTGCGCAAAACAAGTATTCATTTTTTTCCGATTTTTTTTTTAAAAATTAGTGTTTGATCATAAAGATTTTAAATATAACTGAAGTTGTATTCAAAATTTGAAAAACTCACCTCTTTTTAACAATCAAAACAAGTACATTTCAACAAAAAATACTATTTGCAAAAATTATGTCCAAATACAACTCTAACTCCAAAATTTCAGAGAAAGTGAAAAGGTTTTTGATTTCTATGGGCAAACACCTACTTAGTCTCAACTGTCAAGTGTGTCCTCTAATTTTGACCGTGCATAAGTAGGCACTTCAACTTGGATGAAGTTGAACATGTAAACACAATTACTTATATGATACATAAATTTTGATGGTGTCTATATGATCATTATGTAAGTTGGAGTGTTTAACTTGATAAAGTGGAGGCAAATTGAGGTGTCTACTTGTGCACATTCAAAATTGGAGGGCATACTTGATAGTTGAGATTGAGTTTGAGGGCATGCTTGTGTATTATGCTCATATTTTATTTTATTTTTATCTTTTTTACTCCTAATTGAAGTTTTTATACAACGACATACTTAGGGCTCGTTTGGTACAAGAGATAAGGGATAAATAATCTGGGATTAAATATGAGATGAGTTTATCTAACGTTTGGTTGGGACAAAATCGGGGTATAACTAGTCCCATCTCGGGATTTATAGTGTTATTTTATCCCTGTTAGAGGGTATGATAACTAATCTCATGATAAGTAATCATAAGATAGCTTGTTTCCAACCAAACGACCTCTTAGTATAATTTCACAAGTGGGTTTGAAAAGGATATAGTGTACGCAAACATTAACCCTATCTTGGGAGATAGAGAGGTTGTTTCTGATAGCTCTAATTGAAGTTTTTATGATTATGTGAATTCTACTCACACATTTTTGATAAATTTTAAGAAGATAGCAACTGAAATTACTACTCAATATAAGGGAGAATGTCAATTATTTGTAGTCCTCACATGAATATTTTTGTTTTCCTTTATCCCTAATTAAAGTTTTTTATGACTTTGTGAATTTTCTTCACATATTTTTGTAAATTTTAGCAATTTTAATAGGCTTTTGGTCATGCGATATATTTTGATTTCAAATCACCGTTTGTTCATGCAATTTGCATAAAGTTTCAACTTCAACTTCATATCATGATTTTAAATCCAAAATTCTCCAAAAAGGTATCATTTGGTATTCCAACTATTTTTAAATATAAAACTTAACCCATAAGTTTATAGTTTATAAAAAAAAAGACCCATCATTTTATATATAACGGAGGAGAATGTCCATTTTTTATAGTCGATCACATGAATTTTTTTGGTCTCTTTTTACCCTTAATTAAAGTTTTTATGACTTTGTAAATTCTTACACATTTTGATAAATTTTAACAACTTTAAAAACGCTTTTGATGCCACTAAAAATGATGATGATATAATGGAAAAGAGTACTTTGTTAATATATTGTGTTAGTGGGTGCTCAAAGTAATCACTACCTCATAATAAGTCGTGTTTTTATCTTGCACACCATTTAAAAAATTGCTCGTTCTTAGAAAATTAGAAGTATTTTTCCTAACTTACCCTTAATCAAATTTTATCTTTTTCGAAGTTACCTCTTTTCTAGAATAGCTACTTAATGATTCTTGATTATGTAAATAAGGACAATTTTGGATGAATAAGATCAATTTCTTCTTTAAGTTCTAAAGCACCACTTATTTTGAAACAAAATAAAAAATCTAAAGCACTATTATTTAGAAACAGAGGGAGTATAATTTGATATTCTTTTCCAATAATTCTTTTTCCATATTCCTTTTCATTTTTTTCCGAGATTTGATATGAGTTCGATTGGAACTTGATTAAGCTGGATTTAGTGATTGCATCATTTTCTTCTCTTTGATTGAACTAATTAGGGATTAATTAGTGTAAAGATAATTAACAAAAGAAAAATTAAATGAATAAAGAAAAAATATATAAAATTAAAAAATTCAATGTGGCGCTGCGGGAGTGTGTAATACCTCCTCTTGTGCAACTGGTAATATGAGTATCAAGAAGACATTAAATTCATTTTTTAGATGGTTAGGGGAGTAACAAGTCGCCGATTATTTGGAGTGTGAACTCGTCATTTCGGATATAGTTCAGGGTGCAATCTATATCTTTGCCTTCCTTCTATTGTAATTTTGTTTTGAGTGACCTGTCAGCATATAGAAGTTAAATTAGTAATGAATTCACAAGAAACTGTAGAAATGCTGACCTGTTTAGCCCAATGTAGCTGAAAATCAGGCCTGAGCAATTGCTTCAACATGGCAATATTAAACAAATAGCCATCAATTGAATCATGTTTAGTAATTGGGTCTCTAAATTTCACATAATTATCATATGCTGTAGGATCAATTCCTTGATCATCAAATTGATGTGGAAGATCTTCATACCAAAATCCCACTAATTTTTTCGTATCAACTGTTGGTTCTTTTGCTAGGCTCTGTTTATCAACTAATCTTTGATAAAATTATCCTTTTGAACCTTTTTCCATAATTAATAATTTTGTATTTGTATTTTTTGATTCTTTGCGCCTAGTTTTGATGTAGCAACTATCCTTCGATCCATCCTCTTTTAGCTAGGTTTTTATAATTAGACCTTGAAACCGTCATACTTGACTAATTACTATAATTAAATTTTCCAGTCCTATTGCAATATCAAAAAGTTTGAAGAGAATATAGGAAGCATTTAATAATGGATGGATAGGAGTTACTTTTTTGTACTTTTTTTTCACCGGGTGTCTATCGGAAACAACCTCTCTATCCCACAAATGTAGGGATAAGATTTTCATACACCCTACCCTCTCCAGACCCCACTTGTGAGACTACACTGGGTATGTTGTTGTTGTTATAATTATTTTTTTCGAGTGTCAAGCTAACTATTTGTCGTTCTAAACTTAGATATTGATTGATTTATTTTTGAAAAGAAAGATTTACATATTTAAAAACTATATTACTATAATATTGATAAAAAAGGTACAAAAAGAAAAAATCACCAAAGAATAGTGTCTTTTGACTCTTGAAGTAGAAAACGAAGTAGGTAAAACAGAAAGAATGGTGCAAGCAGTGGCAAGCCACACGGACCGAAGGGTGATTAATTAAAATATTTTACTACATACATAAGTTAAAAAAAAAAAAACTTTTTGTATATATATACATATTATACCTTAAACACTCTTGACAAAATTTCTAACTTCCCTGCTATGCTATGTGTAAGAATGCTTAGTTCAATGAAATGGCTTATTGTCTTGCCTTTTTATTATTATTGGCAAACATACATCATCACTGTAGAAGCTAATCAATAATTTATAATGACCTGACTGTATAAATATTGTTTACATCCAAGTATAGAAGTTAAACTTCAAAACATAATTTGGTGAAAGCATTATAAAAAACTTTTTAATGTAAAGTGAGTGAGTTCAGCACAAGCCTTTCTGTGCTATATACAAGCCACATTTATTCAACAACAAAAAAAAAATCTCTAAACATTTCAGACATGGCCCGTGCATACAAAATACAGTAAACCGTAATTTCATTGCTTGTGGAACTGTTCAGTATAAGTACATTTTTCTAAACTGTCTTTTGCTTGTCAATCTCTTGTCTTGCACTCCTGAAACTCTCAACAATTTTGAGAATGAGAGTCAATATATGAACACCAGACACTACCAAAAACACGCTTTTCTACGTTGGTAAAAATAATTGACAGATTCAGTCGACTATTTCCGATAGACTCCATGGGACAATGAAATAACCAAGATTCAATCCATCTTGAAGTCTTCAAGCCATATAATAACTTCATTCCTCTACAAGTCCAAAGCAGAAAAAGAAAATAGATTAGACACAAAATTACTTTAGAAAGTGACAGAGACACTAAAGGATCATAAAATATTAGGCAAACACACGCAAAAACCTTTCATCACATGAGAAAATATTAGCAACACAATATCATACTAATCTTATCGACCGATCAATCATCTATGTCTCAATCTCAAAATAATTGGGAATAGTAGAAAGTTGTAATGACGTAATTTTTTCTCTCTTTTATGATCTATAAATTCCCTCTTGATAACTGGATATTACAAGCTGAGATCATATCTCAGCCAATCGGAGAAATTTAGTAAGAGACCACTGGAAGTTGAACTTAACAATCTTTCCTACCTGAGACGTAGCTTTAATCATCCAGATGATTTTTATTTTTATTTTTTATGATTACATGCTATGTTGTTCAAGACTCTCCAAAAATGTTGTCGTACCCGTGGTGGATCCTCTCCAAAAATGCACTACATTTGGAGGATCGGGATCCGATACAGCTGTCGATATTTTTGAGAGTCCGAGCAACATAGATTACAGGGCATGTTCATGTATATGCATCTTAAATTTTGATGAAAACATTATGTCAATTCTCTAATAACATTATAAAGAGAGACAGCTAGTTATAAGAGAAGGCCATAGTTTGTCTCGAAGGCCATAATCAGAAAGGGAAGTAGAAAGAGCAAAAGAAGATTTGTTTTCTAAAGCAAAAGAATAACTTGAAGAGAGATGAAATGGGACGAATAGTACTCCAGTACATAGAACATACCATTATAAACTTCCACGTGCGACCAGGATCATTGTAGCGAGCAAGCATGCAACCGGATTGAGGTTTAAGACCGTCTCTTATAAGACTGGATCGGAGTTGTTTCTCCTTTTCTTGAACAACATCATCTGTTGGTTTTCCACTAAATTTTAGTGCAGCAGCGATGCCTCCTTCCGTTTTCCTTAAGCTAATACCTTCTTTATTGGGAGCTGGTAAGCTATTCAAAAAAAGGCTTTAATTTCCATTGTTTTCATTTTAACAAAGAAAAAAACTAAAATACAACTCTTACACACAGAGGCAGACGCGGCTTATGACTAGGTTCAGCTGAACTCAGTATTTTCAGCGCAAAACATAGATATATGTGAAAACACTAAACTTTAAAAATTATATTTGGGCCCATATTCTCAAAAGTACAATTGATTAGATCAGTGGTAAGAAACTCAAAGATTTAAGCTATCAAGTTCAGAGTCTACATCCGCCTCCGGGCTTACACGTGCATGTTCTATGTCAGGACTCAGGACATAGGTTCTTCACTATTTTCACAAAGTGTGAGAAGGTTTCGTACATATTAAATAATAAGACATGTTACCTGCTCAAAGATTTATCCGATGGGAGAACTATTTGGATTGACACTTTAGATTTTTCAGCATCAAATGCCTGAGTGAAGACAGGAGTAGTCATCGGTATCTTCTCTGTCGTTGAGTTTTTGCCAAATATGTACCTATACATAGATTAGTTAATACTGATTATATATATATATACCAATCTGTTATACAAAACATCACAGACGGGCAGCCCGATGTACAAAGCACGGTGGCTGCTTCCATGGCTCGAACTCGTGACCTATAGGTCACAACGAGACAACTTTACCGGTGCTCCAAGGCTCCCGTTCTAAAAAACATCACAGGAGATTCAAAAAAACATAGAAGAAGAGGAAGGAGAAAAAGAGTTGGTTATCTTACCCCGCAACATCATTGAAACCTCTATTTCCTGCGAGATTGTCGGCTTCTGTTTCTACAACTATGAAAGGATCATATTTCCTTACCTGCATTAAACAAATTAAAATTACAAGCATTTTACATCATAAATTTTAGCAAGCAGTGGACCTACTACTTTAAATCCTGAATCCATCTCTTTAAAAACCTTATAACTCTAATGCAACGGTTCAGCTAATTTTTTGGACAATCCAAGCAACATAGGCTAAAGGTAGTAGACAACATTCAAAGATATAAGTAAAGTTGCGGTTCTTAGCCTGGAATACGATACAATAAGATAAATACTACAAACCTCGTAAGCTGCTGTTTTTCTTAGTATCTGATAACTGGGTGTTTCCAAGTCGGGGGTCTTGTAAATCCTTAACTGCTCAAATTTTGCATTCCAAATTAAAATAAGGTCCAAGAACTTGAAAGCTACGTTTCTCTGACTCTTCAAAAATGGCAGCCGGTGCGTGTCGGACCTCTAAAACCCATGCATTTTTGGACGATCCAACACGGCCAGGGCAGAAGTTTTGGAGAATCCGAGCAACATAGCTTGAAAGCATAAACTTTGCCAGTTTGATAGCACACCTGTTTCATGACCTCGAACAAACCTTCTAGAGAAAAATAATCATTATTCTGAATCGAATCCCAGTAGTCCTGCAGATTTCAACAAGAGTCGGTAACTAATCCACAAGGCGATTCAATTAATCGAATTTGCATTGAGGAAGAGCGAAGAATCAAACCACGTGACTGTTAAACTTGTTCGTTTTAGGATTGACGCCCATAACGGAAGTGCCTGTGAAGACTAATTCAGGTTTCCATGGAAGAAGAACGAACTTCATGACCATAGTCCACCTTGTAGTTATTTCATAGGGCCCTGTCTACAACAAACTCAATCACTCAAAAAAATTCAAGTTCAATAATCTATCCATTGCATCACTTAAAAACACAAGTTAGGTAGCACAAAGCAAATATACTGAATGAAACTTCTGCTCTAATACAAAACTACAGTACACTACATTTACAATTTTTAATTTAACGAATTGCTTTTTACAAGTCTTTTTTTAGCGATCACTCAATATCACAATCTAACTCAGCCTATGTAAGCTTCAAAAACATAGTCGTTCCAGACAAGGGCGGATATAGGCTTGAATATACGGGTTCGGCAGAATTCAATACATTTGGCTCAAACTCTATATATCTGTTAAAATTTCACTAAATACGTAGAGTAGAAAAATTAAATTCATATTCCTGTTACTAGCACTTGCAGTCGTTGTCCTAGAATCTAGAACCATAAATTTTCAAATCCTACATCCGCGTCTGGGTTCCGAGACTACATATGTGAGAGGAGGGGGGGGAGGGGGGGGGGGGGATAGCTATATTAACATGAATTCATATAGCCGACTGCCAACTAATTTAGGACCGAGGCATAGTTGATTGATTGTTGTTCACTCACTTAAACAATCAGAAACAGTTTAGACAACTAAAGACAGGTCCTTTCCCTTGGTCATTAGTTCATTTGTGTCTCAGCATTTAACAAGCAGGAAAGTGATATTCTGCCAGAGCGGTAACTGTACTATAGGTGTGATACTAAGTTCTTAAATATCAGTGCAACACCCTAAACCAACCAAAAAGAAAGTAAGGAAAAAAAAAAAAAACAGAAAATATCCAAGAAAGAATGAAAAAAAGCAGTTCGAACAACTAATGGATCTAACTTAGGGATAATTTCAATAATATACAATCCAGCATAAAATATTACATCCACGTAGCCATATTTTAAATTTACATCCGCATAGCCAGTTTTTTTTTTTTGCAACAGTGTATACACATGATATACAACATTATACACTTACTGACATTGTATCAACCTTGTATAAAAGTGTATAATAATGTATAAGAGGGCCATTTCGGGTAATATTAGAAATATCGGCCATTTTGGGTAAATATTTTCTCCAAATAGACATAGAGTGTTATTTTCCTCATATAACACCAATAATATAAAGAATAAATTAGTATACTTCAACCGAATTTAACTTATATACGCTGACAATATAAATAAATTTTACACAGATGGGTCATCTCTTTACCTGTTGTAGCAGATAATCTGTCTTAATTTTTGAGAGTTACTAGTAGACATATTTTTGTATTTAATGGTGTAAAAATTTCTTTACACTGCCATGATATAAGTTAAACTTGATTTAACATGTTGTACCATCTAATTTGCTAATACCACTTTATATAGACAGTTGCTTGTACTTATACAAGTTGCAAGAGTAAACTATTTATACTGTCGGTGTATAAAAGTTAATTTCATTACTAATTTTCCAAGATACTAATACAATTTTTTTTTTAATTACTTGTAGTTATATGAGCAGTGCCACTGAACTCATAACCATTTTTCCAATATAGAATACCGCTTTTTATGGACGGTTTCTTATAATTATTTATTTTGTGTATTGTCAGTGTATAAAATTAGTTAAACTCAGAACAATAATAATTCACATAAATGCTAACCTGTTTAGCCCAATGAAGCTGAAAATCAGGCCTGAACAATTGCTTCAACATGGCAATATTAAACAAATAACCATCAATTGAATCATGTTTAGTAATTGGGTCTCTAAATTTCACATAATCATCATAAGCCTTACGATCAATTCCTTGATCATCAAAAAGATGAGGAAGATCATCATATAAAAATTCCACTAATTTTTTCATATCGACTGTTGGACTTGTTACTAGGCTCTGTTTATCAACTAAACTTTGATAAATTATCCACTTGAATTTTTTTCCATATTTAATAGTTTTTGTATTTGTTTTTTTTGGGGGTGTGAGGAAAACTGAAGTGGGGTGGCATTGCTGGAAAATAGTTTGCCGGTAAAGTGGTCGGAAACTGAGGTTGGAAAGTTGTGAAGTGGCCATTTGTTTTTAGTACTCTGTTCTTGTTTTTTTTTGTTTTGTAATGTTTTAAAAGGATGTCTCTTGGCTGTCGTGTCATAAATATTGGCCGTAGAAAGTATTGGTTGGGAATTTTTGCAGCTCTTTTTTTCTTCCAAATCTTTTTCGATTAGAATTCAAACAAAGGCTACTCTCTCAAAAGAAAAGAAGAAAATTAATTTAGTAAGGTGCTTGGCCATAGATTTTAAATATTTTTCACTTTATTTGAAATTTATGTACTTGAGATTTTTTTTTATTTATCTTTACTAAGTTATTCTAAAACCCGTATCCTTATTGTTAGTTAATGAAGTGTACAAATTTACCTTCATCCCTGACGGACTGTCATGGTGACATTGACGTCTCATTAAAAATTGCCACATAATATCCTAATCGCCATTTCTCATTAATTTACCACTGAATTAAATTGACCCGCTCCAAAATAAAACTTGACCCATTACCCACCAAATTAAACCCCAAAACTTATCTCTCCAACCTTCTTCATCTCCTTCCTCCATTGAAACACCCTGCCACTAGGGGTAGACATGGTACGGTATGATACGATATTGAAAAGTTCGGTACGGTAATTTCGGTTTTCGATTTTTAAAAATACTATTCCATTACTATACCAAATTAATTCGGTATGGTTCAGTATTTTTTAGTTCGATTTCGGTGTTTTTCCATACGGTAAATCGGTAACCATAGTTTGTTCGACTTCGACCTACATATACTTATATAATAGATAATTACGACTTCAGCTATTCAAGAAACGTCTCAATTATATCGTACCAACACCTTACGCATGTAAATATATTCAAAAGAAGCACAATTAATCCCCTTCTTAACTCAATACACAAAAGGGCATTTCAATTAACATAGATTAATCAAAATTCCAATGTTTAAACAATTAATTTTGCACTAATACTTGTTTATATATTTGTTAGTATTAAACTACTAGTATATATGACTTGTATATGTAACTATATACTTCGGTATGGTATTCGGTATATTATTTATAAATACCGCATACCGAACTTTTTAAAAGTACATACCAAATACCGTACCAAGTACCATAACCACGGTATAAAAAATTTCGATTTCGGTATGATAATCCATATATATCATACCATGCTCACCCCTACATGCCACCATAAGCTCCACCAACCTTCCTCCAAATTCAACCATGAAAACCCCTTAAAATTCATGAGATGGGAGCAAAATTAATTCCATTTTTTAATCAAACACAGTGCAATTTTTGGTGGGTAATGGATGGTGATTTATTTTGAGGCGGGTCAATTTTATCGGCAATGAGATTACAACAGTACATGTTTCAAATCTTTCAATTTTGTCACTATTACTTTCTTGACAAGCTAAAATACGATTTGGATGATTTATTAAATTTATTGCAAGAAATTAAACGGTTTACCCTTCTAATGGAACTTATGGCTAGCGAAACATAAGTTCTTTAAGAATTATGTATAAGTTATACCGGATCCCTCAAAGAACTTAAGTCCCGCTAGGCATAAGTTTCATTTCAGGGACAAAAATTAAAGACCAACACAAAATAGGGTCAAAAGAGCAAACAACCTGATTTATTGCCACATTTCAAGCTACTAAAACAGGCTTTAACACTATTAAAAAACTGTCAAAATCCGACGGACAAAAAACTGACGGACTGAGTCTCTTTGAAAGTGCGTCGGTTTTGTGTATTTGTATTTTTTTTATTTTTTTAATTAAAAAACAGACGGACAACGTCGGTTTTTTTCACGGAATTTTGAAATTATATTTCTACTAATTTGTTTTACAAAAACCGACGTCCCATGTCAGTTTTATTAAAGAAAATTAAAATTAATTAATTAAAAATAGACGGTCAACGTCGATTTTAGTTTCAAAAATATATTAAATAATTTATAATTCATTTTGTTTTTAAAAATTTTAATAAACAATTTTTTTTAAAGAAACTGACGGACTACGTCGGTTTTTAGTTTTTTTTTTAGTCAAAGGCTGGTCAATATTTAAAAAAAAAACCGACGGACCGCGTCGGTTTGTCCGTTGTTTTTTTTTAACAATATGATAGAAACGGGTTTGGCATATCATTTGCCATCTTCCCCAAAAAATATTCCCACTTCTCTCTTAAACAAAAAACCCTAACCCCCCCCCCCCCCCTGCCCACACCCGCCACCTGCTAGCCGCCGCCCACCCGCTGCCACCTGCGCAGCCCAACTCCACCTACCCCAGCCCCGTTTTTAACTTGTAATTTGAGCTTAGTTTTTTTTTAAATTAGGGCTTTTAAAATTCTTTCAATTTTAGTTTTATTTGTAGTTTTTTAGGCCTAATGTTAGTCTATTTAGCTTTGTTAAACATCATTTGTAATGTTATTAATGTTGAATTTGTGAAAAAATGTAAACTTTATTTGAATAGTTTACTTTTCATTTTTTTTTTTTGCTTGAGATTGTGCTATATTTTATGTTCATTGTCAATGAATTTGTGTTAGCTTTGTTATCATTGTTTATAATATTATTGATGTTGAATTTGTGCAAAAATGTATACTTTATTTGACTAGTGTTTTTTGTTTGTTCGTTGGGATTGTGCTTTTTGTTAGAATCCATAAGTTAGTAGAATTGTTATTGAGCATTCAAAATTAGAATTGGTTGAGATTGTCCTTTTCAAAGTTAGAATTGTTAAGTTATAGTATTTCTATAACCTCAAAATTAAAATATAGACTTTATTTGACTAGATTTACTTTTCAAATTTTAGAATTGGTTGGGATTGTGCTTTTCAAAGTTTTATTAAAGTTAGAATCCATAATTTATTAAAGTTAGAATTGTTATTGAGAATTCAAAGTTAGAATAGATTGGGATTGTGCTTTTCAAGGTTAGAATTGTTATGTTATAATATTTTTATAACCTCAAAACTAAAATGTAGACTTTATTTGACTAGATTTACTTTTCAATTTTTAGAATTGGTTGGGATTGTGCTTTTCAAAGTTAGTTATTAAAGTTAGAATTGTTATTGAGAATTCAAAGTTAGAATTGGTTGTGATTGTGCTTTTCAAAGTTAGAATTGTTAAGTTATAATATTTCTATAGCCTCTAAACTAAAATGTAGACTTTATTTGACTAGATTTACTTTTCAAATTTTAGAATTAAAGTTAGAATCCATAAGTTATTAAAGTTAGAATTGATTGTGCTTTTCAAAGTTATAATTGGTTGGGATTGTGCTTTTCCAAGTTATATTAAAGTTAGAATCCATAAGTTATTAAAGTTAGAATTGTTATTGAGAATTCAAAGTTAAAATTGGTTGGTATTGTGCTTTTCAAAGTTATAATATTTCTATAACCTCTAAACTAAAATGTAGACTTTATTTGACTAGATTTACTTTTCAATTTTTAGAATTAAAGTTAGAATCCATAAGTTATTAAAGTTAGAATTGTTATTGAGAATTCAAAGTTAGTATTGGTTGGGATTGTGCTTTTAAAAGTTATATTAAAGTTAGAATCCATAACTTATTAAAGTTAGAATTGTTATTGAGAATTCAAAGTTAGAATTGGTTGGGATTGTGTTTTCTTAAGTTATATTTTAAGTTAGAATTCTTAAGTTATAATATATTGTATAACCTCAACAATTTGTGGGTATTTTTTTGTAGATGGATCGTATGTGGATGTATAATATGAATAATAGTGATCGTGTGGGTGTACATGATGAATTTGTTGGTGTTGACGGGTTTACCACACATGCAATGTCACTTCACCCTTTTCAAAATGAAGGGGTAATTAGGTGTCCTTGTTCTCGTTGTCGGTGTAAGAAGTATTTGAAATCGGAAGCGGTTAGGGTTCATTTATATAGTTGTGGGTTTACGGAGAAATATTATGTTTGGATTGATCATGCAGAGACTGATGGGGTCAATGGTATATTTTATAATATGGTTGTTGGTGAAGGAAGTGCGTCGCAAGAATATAGTCATGTCTAATATGATAGAGTTAATGATGCCTTTGGCGTACAGTCTGGGTTTGAACCTGAGCAAAGTTTTGAGCAACCTCCTAATGAAGAAGCAATGCGCTTCTATCAAGAATTAGAAGAGGCTAGTCGTCCACTTTGGGTAGGGAGTCAGCATTTTAAGTTGTCTGTTGCAGTTAGAATGATTAATATCAAATCAGATTGGACTGTTGCTAAAGCTCCTATGGACTCAATGATTAAGCTTGTGGGGGAACTAGTTAGTCCGGAATTCGACATACCTAAGAGTTACTGTCAAGCAAAGATATGGGTTTCCAAATTAGGATTGCCATATGATAGAATTCATTGTTGTCCAAACGGTTGTATGTTGTTCTATAAGCAAGATGCCAATTTAAATAAATGTAAATTATATGGACATGCGCGTTATAGGCAGACACCTAGTGGGAAGATGGTTCCAATTAAGGTGATACATTATTTACCTATTATACCTAGGTTAAAAAGTTTGTTTGCTTCGCCAAGTTCTGCTCCTCACATGAGATGGCACAACAAAAATAGAAGGACACCTGGTGTTATGTGTCATCCATCAGATGGAGAAGCGTGGAAACATTTTGATAGAACTCATCCCGATTTTGCTAGTGAACCAAGAAACATTCATTTGGGTTTGTGCGCGGATGAAACAAGCATTTAGAAAGAATAAAACTGAAAATAATCCGTGACCTCGAACATTGTCAGGAGAGGAAATTTGGGGGAGGCTTTGTCACTTGTCTAAGGTCACAGAAGTTGCCCCTTATAGACTACCTGGTTATGGTGTTGAACATAATTGGACTAAACAGAGCATATTCTGGGGTTACCGTATTGGAAGGATAATCTTCTACGGCATAATCTTGATGTGATGCATATTGAAAAAAATTACTTTGATAATTTGTTCAACACTATTATGGCTGTTAAAGGCAAGACAAAAGATAACCAAAAGCTAGATTGGACTTAAAGGAATATTGTAGGAGCCCTGAATTGAACTTGCAAGAGTTAACGAATAATAAATTGTTCAAGCCCAAGGCTAGTTTTTCATTCACTTTGGAGGAGAAACGAGAGATTTGTCAATGGAATAAGAATTTACGGATGCCAGAGGGGTATGCGCCTAATTTTGACAAGCGTGCTGATATGAATGAAGGAAAATTGATTGGTCTGAAAAGTCATGATTGCCATGTTTTCATGAAAACTTTGATTCCTATTGCATTTTGCCGCCTACCGGAAAGAATATGGAAACCAATCACAGAGATAAGTTTGTTCTTCAAGGATTTATGTTCTAACACTTTGACGGTAGAAAACCTTCAAAGAATGGAACAGAATATGCCAATCATTACAACTAAGCTCGAGAAGATCTTTCCATGTGGGTTTTTCGATGTGATGGAACATCTTCCCATTCATCTTGTACAAGAGGCACGCCTTGGAGGCCCGGTTCAAACTAGGTGGATGTATCCTTTCAAGAGGTAAGGAACCTAAACTTACTACCTCTTTCTTTAATGTATTTTGTTAACTAATTACTGTATAACATGATATTAAACATGTGCAGGACCATTGACAAATGCAAAAAATTGGCTAAGCAGAGATATAGGATTAAAGGATCTATTTGCGAAGCGTATCTTGCAAAGGTTACAACGCATTTCTGTTCATATTATTTCGGAGAGCAAGTGTCGTGTATGAGAAATAGGCCCAACCGTAATGATGAGGGTGGGGTTGATCCTAGCTACCCACCAATGTCCATCTTTAATCAACCAGGACGAGGTTCTAAAAAGCCTAAAAAACGAACCATGAGTAGTATGGAGAAGCAATCAGCTGTGACACATGTTTTGCTCAATTGCCCTGAAGTTCAAGTATATATTCGATGAGTGTCGAATTATGTTACAAAATTACATGGGTAAGTGATAAAGGTGAAACTAATGAAAATATTGCATATGTCGAACAGTTACTTCGTAGAACTTGACGGCAATGAAGCCATATATTCAAAGTTTTCTCATTGGTTGTACAATTTTGTAAGTGTGGAAATTCATTGCATAATTTCAATTAAATGTAGGCTACATATAAGTTATTGATTTTTAATTTTCCTCCTTATTATATAGGTTTATCATACAGGAGAACATACCAAATTTGTGAAAGATATAGCTCTTGGACCAGGCAGTGAAGTTAAGACAATGAAAAAGTACATTGTTAATGGTTACAAGTTTCAAACCGAAGAAGTTTCTCAATATAAGAAGATGAATAATAGTGGAGTGTGCATTAAAGGTGATGCTAATGGTAGCGCTGTAACTGTTGATTATTACAGTGTGCTGTAGGAGATCATACAACTTAAGTATCCAGGTTACCCTACGAAGAAGATAACATTATTTCAGTGCAAGTGGTTTGATCCAAGCCAAAGAGTTACAAGAGTGAATCGTCAGCATAACGTAATTTAAGTCAAAACACACAAGACAATAAAATTGTTATGATCCTTTTATAATTGCACAAAGTGCTAAGCAAATGTATTATGCTCTATATCATTTGCGTAGGGATAAGGCTGATTGGCGGGTGGTTATAAAGACTAAGCCTGTGGGGAGGATTAAGGTCGATAATGTGTTAGACGTGGCATATCAAAACGATGTACCAGTTGGTCATCAAATGGTGGACACAGAGTTAGAAGATAGTCTGGAACATCCTCAACACATATTAGAAGAAGTTGATGAAGATGATGTAACTATTATAGAAAATGTTGAAGAAAAATCGACCGATGACCCTGAAACAAGCGATGGGGAAGAATCATCTGATGAAAATGAAACAAGTGAGGATGAGTGGGAGGACGAATAGTTTCATGTTAATTTATTTAATACTTGGTAATGAAACAATTCTATACTTGTTAAATTTTTATTCTAACGTAATTAACTTTCTGTACTTGGTAATTATATTAGTTCATTTCTACTAATGTAAATTTGTATGCAGATGTCATCAGGTGGTAGTGATCAAGGTATAGGTAGAGGTCGAGGTACTAGTAAGAAAAAAAATAAGAGACCTATAGATCCTACAACTACTAGTCGCCAGTCCATTTCATTCGCTCCACATATGCACTCTACTTCGCCTCCTTTTTTTATGCCTGGTTCTACTATGCAGCCTTAGTCTAGTCAGTGGGTCTTCCAAGCGTCACCACCTCAGCCGTCCTCATTTACCCATCCTACTTTTATACCTGCACCTAATCCTATGTATTGTCCACCACGGGGCAGATCTCCTAGCACATCGGTCACTTTGTATCCTTCTCCTTTTCCACGTGGTACACCTCCAAGTGTATCTAATTTGCGCCTTAGAGATAGTAGCTCTGAGCCTTAGTCACAGCCATCCACACCAGCTCTGAGTAAGGCTCATACCCATCCTCCTGCACCTGCATCTGCACCGGTACCTGCACAGGCATCGGGATATCATGGTCTACAGCCAGGAGATATAGATTCGATCGGTCGGGTTTTCATCGTGCATGAGGGAGCTGGGTAGGATTGTCTTTTATTAAGTTTTCCTAAAGTTATTTTCATCTTAATCTTATATGCGTTGAATTTTTTTAACTGCAGGTACTATCCATATAACGAAACTCTAAAAGTCATACTGGATGTTCGGAGGCTTTATGAAGATCGATTTTATACTTCATGGGTGAAATCCCATATGATACTCGACAGGCTATGTTTAGAGAGTTTAACGTATGCATCTTATTATACATTTCATAACTTGAATTTACTTTTATATAAATCATCTAACATTAGCCATTTGATTTGCAGATGTTGTGTACATGGATCCAATAGACAATGATAGGGTTGCTGTGAACTTTGAGAAGAAGGGGAGTGCAAGGTTGTCTAATTGGTTTTCGAGGGCTAGAAAGTATATGAGAAAGCTCCAATGGCTAACCGACAGATAGTGGGAGCAACTTAAGGCATATTGGTGAACTCCTGAGTTTACCGCTAACTCTGAGCAGGCAAAGGCTGCCCGTGCGTCCCAGAAAGGTGGCTCTTTGCACATTGTGGGTGCAAGAAGTCAGGGGCACGTGGCTAGGACAATGGTAAGTAGTTTTATACTTTTAAAGTTACCTACGATCAATATGTCATTATTGAGTTATTAATTCTATCTTTAACTTTTTTTTTTGGCAGAATAAGGCTATGAGACAGATGCCGACTCAGGATCAGTTATTCCTAATGACCCACACAAAAAAGAAGAAACATGAGTCGGATCCGATTGAATGGGTTGAGAACAGGGCTCGTGATTCCTATGTAAGTGATAATTTTATTATTTAAGTGATTATATATAAGTCTAATTATGATATATTTGTAATATACTAAGTTTCATTTTTTAATATATACAGACGCAATATATGCAAGATGCGAACCAGTACAGCTAAACTCAGCCTGACCACCCAAGCCATCCTCCACCGGAATTACAGGTAGAATTTTGGTGTAAAGCAGTTGGTAGAGTACAAAAAGGTAGAGCGTACGGTTTAGGCCCAAGGAACAACTTAAGTCGCTTTCGGTCAAGATTGCGAGGTGAAGGGTCTTCTCGACAAGCCGAGGGAGTTGATGTTGTTCAGGTCGCAGCTATGGCACAACAAATTGAAGAACTTAATCGGAAATTAGCTGAGACCGAGGCAAAAAGAGTTGAGGAAAGTCAATTGATGAAAGCGACCCTTGAATCGCTTAAGGCACAAGTTAAAAGCCACATTGCATGTGGACCATTTGGTGTGCCCCCTTCTCCCTGCCCCCCCGACCCAGAAGATGATAATGCAGATGATGATGACGGTGATTACGTAGCCCGAACACTGGATGATCAGTTGTAGTAGTTTGGGTTTCATAATGGACTTATGTTTTAAGCTTTATGGACTTATGTTAAAACTATATAGAACTAGTTAATGGTACTTTTGGTTGGACATTTGAATATTTTGAACTTTGAAGGTCTATTTAGATCGTATTTGACGTGTTTAGATAGTGTTTGATGTGTTTGATTGTTACTTAGGGTGATTTTATGTGTTGTAGCTCTTTTAGAGGTGATTTGGAGCATTTTAGTAATGGTTTTGAGTAGATTTTGTGCAGGTGTGGCTGCAGAAAATGCAGCAATTGCATGCAGGAAATTTTCCAGAAAACCGACGCAATCCGTCGATTTTCTGCAAATTAATTCTGTATAATTTCCAGAAAATCGACAGACTGAGTCGGTTTTTTTATTTAAAAAAATATAAATTAAATAAAAAATCGACGGACTCCGTCGGTTTTTTGTAAAATTTATATTCTTATTTTTAAAATTACAAAATTCAAATGGTATTTTTGATAAGTTATATACACAACCTTTCTGGCCAAGTTATTTTTCTTTAAAAATGCTTATTTTTTCCAATAGTTGCTTATTTTAAAAAAGTGAGGTGTTTGGACAAGCTTTTGGGAGAAAATAAGTGCTTTTGGGAGTAGCAGAAGCAGTTTTTCAGAAGCTAAAAAAAACTTTTGCCCAAAAGCACTTTTGAGAAAAATACACTTAGAAACACTTTTTAAAAGCTTGACAAAAGTACTTTTTAAATTGATGCCCAAAAGTACTTTTTAAATTAATTGACCAAACACAAACTGATTTTCGCAAAAAGTACTTTTTTGACAAACACTTTTCAAAATAAGCTGATTTTAGAAGCTTGGCCAAACAGACTATAAGCCTTGTTTCATTACTTAAGTTGGTCAAAAGCAAAAAAAAGCTCTCCGTACAAGTCTTATTACCGTTAGGTCCAACGGTCAAATTTTACCCCAAAATCGCATCTGAACCTCACGCGCCATCCCTATGGGGATGCTAATTCCCCCTGAACCGGCGCGTCTGGGGTAGATAACAACTGATAAGACTGGAACGACGACTACTAGGGAAGAGATGCCCCAAATTCTTAACTATGCTAATGCTATTTAGACTTCTACTGCACCGATACCTAGTAAAACCCGATATGGGAATCCTAATTTGAAGGCTCGTCAAACTACTCACAATGGAGTACCAACAATTCTTTTCAAGGCAAATGAATTCTATGGGGAGATAATGTAAGTCCACTTTGGTGGGCAAATTCATCCGAACCCGACTCCAAATTGAGAAAATTCGATCTAAATTTGATGAGAAGATCACTGTCAAAGGTAAAGTACAAATTGGTGTTTTTGATTTTCGCACTGTATTTCTGGACTTCTATAATGAAGGCGACTTTAAAAATGTTTGGTATCGTCGATTGATTGAAATTGAGGGGCAGGTCATGTGGCTTGACAAATGGTCTCTAGATTTTAAACCAGATAAGGACTCCCCTATAGTTCCTATCTGGGTTCTTTTACCAGAATTAGCGTTTCATTGCCATACATGGCACTATTTGAAACAAATTGTCAGGCCTATTGGCATACCTCTTACGATGGACCTTGCTACTGAACATCGAACTAGACCTAGCATGGCCAAAGTGAGGGTAGAAGTGGATCTTACTAAAACCAAAACCATTTCATTATTTATTGGATCAGAGGCTGATTCAAGCCCTGTAAAAGGTTTTTATCAGAAAGTTGAATATGAGAGTGTCCCAAAGTATTGTAGATTTTGCAAAAATACTCCATAGTTCAATGTAGAAAATTGGAGCAAAAACAGATTGAAGAAAAAGCCGCTTTTGGAGAAATAGTCTAACAACGAGTTTGTTGAAATTAGTGGTACTAAAGAAGAGGACAAAGGAAATGAAGTGAAGAACAATGTCAATCATGAGGACAAGAATGCTGCTAGAAACAAAGGAAAGAAAGTGAAGAATAAACCAAAGGAAAATAGGCCTGAAATTAATGATAGTAATCAGGAAAGAACTGATCCAGAGAATAATAGTGTGACAAAGAAAAACACCAATAAGAAGGGTCAAGATAAGAGCAGGAAGGACAAGAGTGAAAAGGTTGGGGTTCATGATGGAGATGAGTCTGTGTTGAAGGGAAAGTTGAAAAGATCAAAGAGAGAAGAAAGAAAAAAGTCCCAAAGCAGAGAACCAAGGTCAATATCATGATGGGAAAAGAGAAAGAAAATGAACAAAGTATAAGGGATAATATGGAACAAGTCAGGAACAAAGCTGTTGATATGGGGTTGGATAAAGAAGGCAATGAAGCAAGATCCAATGAGGTAGAGAAGGGCAGAAATGAACAAGAAAAAGAACAAGACAGAGCTCTTGATATTGAAAATGATCCTAATGTGACCATAAAAGAAGAAAGCATAGGGGATCAAAACAATTTGAATGTTCATGCCCCCTGATGAGTCATCAAGTTTACAAACAAATGAAAAAAGTCAGTTTGGAATCAACCGTGTAGTGGATCTTAATAGCAATTTACTGGACAACTACATGTCTCAAGAAGGGGTAGATGCAATTGATGAGGATAAAAATGTAGTGAACAACATTGATATGAGAGAAAATAATGGGATCTTTGAGAGAATGGAAGGTGAGAGTGAGGCCCAACAACATATGAAAGAGTTTGTGAAAGAAATGGTATATCTCTTATCAGGAGGGGTAGAAACAAACAAAGAAAGAATGATAGGGATAGCAGTTTCAGCAGAACTTTATCTTCACTTCCTATTAGAAACAAGGAGGACTTTGGCAACAACTATGAGGAAAATCTGGAGGACAAAGCTACTACAGATGAAAGTGAGGAACAAATACATGTTACATAGGGGAGTGACAAGGAAATTAACTCTGCCAGAAGAGGCACGAGCAGAAAAAAAAAGAAGGAACAACAAGAACAATAGAACAAGCAAGAAAGACTCTACATCTCCGTTAAGGAAAGGTAGGGAAAAATCAATAACCTGTAATTGTTTTTATGATTAGTGCAATCATATGGAACATAAGATAAGTCAGATCCAAAAAAGCTATTCAGAGACTCAAAAGATTGGTAAACAGAAACAAAGTTGACATAGTTGTAATTTCTGAAGCCATGGTAAATATAGATAAAGTTGAAGGCTACAAAAGGTATCTAGGCTTTAACCAGTGCATTTCCAACATCACTGGTAAGCTATGGTGTTTTTGGAGAAATAAATGTATTGTGAACATTATTCAGAATCATGAACAACATATTAATTTGAGCATACAAAAGCATCAGGGAAGTGAAGAACTCTTTGTTACTGCTGTGTATGCGAAGTGCACAGAAGCTGAAAGGAAAGATTTGTGGGAAAGATTGGAAGATCTTAATAAAACTATCAAGGGACCATAGAGTATTGGGGGAGACTTCAACGTCATACTTCATCCTGATGAAAAACTAGGTGGAATTCCTTATAGGAATGCCAAAAGTTTTGATTTTAGTGAATGCATGGACTCTTGTGGTATGTTTGACATTGGTTATTGTGGCTCTAGATTCACTTGGTGAAACAATTGGAGGCATAGTAAAAGAATATGGATGAGGCTTGATAGAGTGTTTGTAAATGATAAATGGGCTCAGAAATACTCCAACAGTACTATAAAACATTTGGCAAGGACAGGGTCTGACCACAGACCTCTCTTGTTTAAATGTGACAATATCCATACTAATGGTCATAAGTATTTTAAATTCTTGGACTTCTGGTGTAACCAAGATAACTTCTTAGAGATTATCAAGGAAGACTGGGATCATCACATCATGGGAAATCCAATGTGGATTCTACAGCAAAAGCTTAAAAGGGTGGCTAAGAGATTATCTAAATGGTCCAGAGAGGAAGTGGGAGATGTCAATCATGAAGTGGAAGCTTGGGAAAATAAGATGCAAATATCTGAGGATCAAGACCTACTAAGCAGATCAGAGAACAACAGACAAGATCTTAATAAGGGGCATGCTGAATATGTATATTGGCTTGGTAAGCAGGAATCTCTTTTGAAACAAAAATCCAAGGTAAGGTGGTTTGAAGAGGGGGACATAAACAACAAATATTTCTGTTACATCTCGAAAAATTTCATGTTGTCGTATGATAGATAGACTAATGCAGGGTAAGGAGAATACGATGTTTCTATGAGTAGGAAAGGTCACTCAACGATTCTAATTAAGATTTCAAGACGTTGGAAGTAAGAGGAGAAAGTTCCTTAAGAAAGGCAAAGTATATGTTGTGTTTTGGAAAAGTTCCGTAAAGTACCGAGCTAATGTTGACTTAATTATGTCTCAAAGAGGAGTTTTAACGCTCCTTAGATTGCTAATGAAGTGTTAAACAAGTGTTAAGAAGGTTCCATAAGGATTGGAGATCAACGAAACGACGGAAATAATTTTGGAAGAGTGGAGTTATACGACCACTTATACGGTCCGTATAACTTTATACAGTCCGTATAACCCAACAGGAAGGATGTTTTCCATGATGGTGAACCACAGACACTTATACGGACCGTACAATGTTATATAGACCGTATACGGGCTGAGTATTTCCAAGTATTTAAATGTGTTCCCACTTCATTATTTTCATTCTCCTCACTTCTCTCCAAGTCTCTAGAACATTATATACATTTCATTTTCAAGAATACAAGGGAAATCAAAGGTTCATATCATAAATTCAAGTGAGTTAAGTGCAAAGAAGCTCTTTGGGGTTGCTAGAGTCACGGAATCTCTTGAAAGTTGAAGCTAGGGTTTTCTTCAAGTGGAGTATTTCTACCCAAAACCCATTCCTACTCAATCAAAGGTAAGTTTTATGATCAATCCATGTTATTTAGGGTATTGTGGGGTGGAAAGACTTGGATTATGGAGGGGGGGGGGGGGGGGGGGAGGGGGAATAGAAAATAGGTTACAAACATGAGAATAGTGACATTTTAAAGTAGTAGCTTAATATGAATCATGATTCTTGACATGTTGTGATTATAATTATGTTATAAATGATATTAAGAACATGGAGAAACATTATATGAGGATGAATGTAATGTTGCATTATGGTTGTGGTTATAGATGAATTGGAATGGAAATTGGGAGCCTTGAATAATGTAGGGTGAATGAAGATTGTTGATTATGATATGATGAATGCTATTATTGACGTTTGAGAATTGACACATGATATGGAGCAAGTTGTATGAACAAAGGAGATGCTGCCCAATTTTCTCTAGCTTTAGTTCAAGCGTGCTTATGTTATCGATTATCTAATATTCGTACGAACTCTCTTAAAGGTAGAAATATGAATATTGAAAGGGAACGCTCAAGTGATAGAGTAACTAAACGAAAATGTATGTAAGGCTAGTCCCTTCTTTTCTAAGGCATGAATCTTATGACATGACTATCTTTATCCTCCATGATCTTTTTACATCCCAGAAATTATGAGTCTATGTTCATAAAGAGATTCTCACGAGATAAAGATAAGAGATACGTTATGAGTACGATACCGATGATGATGAGCCTAAGTTTAAAGGTCCTAAAGTTCATGATATGATATTTCTATAAAGCTAACGATCCTTGGGTGCCCCTTTAATGTGGTTTATTGTTGTCACACTCACCTTATCATGTTAGTCCCTTCAAGGTGAGGCAGAATGCTCATGACTATGCCGTAATGGAAGTCGGGGGTTCTCGACCTTACGTCACCTCGATGAAATATAATTGTCCTTGAGTTCTTATGCATGCATTATGACGAGTATATGATGATGCTATTACACCGTGCCTATATGGCCGGGCAAACACCGCTAAGGCGGGCAGCGTATACACCATGTCTAGATGGCATGGGCAGACACCACTAGTGGGCGGCATGAGATGTTTACCCCAGACGCGGGAGGCCTGAACGCGGGCTAATGATGATCACACCGTACCTATATGGTCAGACAGCTTATATATATGCATACATGATATGATGATGTTTATGAAGTAAGTTAGCATGCATTATTTCAATCTTAAGTGACAGTTAGTTACAGGTTGTTCCTCATTTGATGTCTCTTTGCTTCATCGATATATTATTATTGTTCATGCTTTACATACTCAGTACAATGTTCGTACTGACGTCCGTTTCTTTCTGGACGCTATGTTCATGCCTACAGGTAGACAGGGAGGTGACCCAGATTCATAGGAGCTGATCAGCGGACTTACAGGAGCACTTCATTATTCCCGGAGGTGCTATTTTGGATATATTATTTTGTGTACATATTTGGGCACGACGAGACCCTGTCCCGTCCTTATGTCTAGTACTCTAGTAGAGGCTCGTAGATGCAAATGTGGGGGTAGTTAATGGCACGTGGTGATCACAATGTCTTCTTATATGTCATTTTGATAGCCGAGGGGCTTATGTGTAAAATTGTAGATATACTTGAAAGTGGAAATGGTTTTTTTTCCTATGACTAGAAGTGTGAGAGTAATAAATGAATGCAGGATAAATATGATGACTAGTAGAACGAATGGTGCTCGGTAGTCAGCTCCGGGTACCCGTCATAGCCCCTAGTCGGGTTGTGACAATTTCCATGCTGCTATTAGGGACAGAAGAAGAAGAATGGGTATCAACAATATCAAAAACAAAAGAGGGAACTAGATTTCTGGTAATGAAAAAATAGCTAAAGTTTCTATTAGACACTATAAGCACCTGTTTAATCTTCAGCCTAGAGATGTGGATCCTAGAGTGCTAGATTGCATCCCAACTTGTATCATCATGAGGATAATATCATCATTTCTAAGTGTCCTCAAGAAGAAGAGATTAAAAATGCTATTTTTGACATGTGTGCTGACAGTGCTCCAGGGCCAGATGGATTTTCAGGTAAGCTTTTTCACTCTTGTTGGTATATTATTAAGAAGGAGTTAATAGAATTTGTTCAGTTTTTCTTCATGAAAGGAAAACTGACTAAGTTCTTTTCACATACCCTCTTAGCACTAATTCCAAAAGTTTATTCTCCTGCTAATTTTTCTAATTTGAGGCCTATCAATCTTAGTAGCTTTTCTAGTAATATTATTACAAAAATTCTTTCTAAAAGGCTTAACCCGTTACTGCATAGTATGATCTCTGAAAATCAAAGTGGTTTCTTGAAAGGTAGGCTTATAACAGAGAATATTTTACTTACAAAAGAAATTGTTCAACACATTAAAAACAAGAATTTAGGGGGTAATGTTGTTATCAAACTAGATATGGCCAAAGCTTATGAAAGATGTCTTGGCCTTTTATTATTGCTGTTCTACACAAATTTGGTTTCTCAAAAGAAGTTATAAATCTGTTTATGGGTAATGTGTCTAATGTGTGGTACTCCATCATCATCAATGGCACTAGAAATGGCTTCTTTACATCTTCTCAAGGTCTCAAACAAGGTGATCCCCTTTCTCCATCTCTCTTTATCATTGCTGCTGAGGTTTTGTCTAGACTTCTTAACAGACTGATCAATAGTGAGCATTTTATTCCTTTTGTAATGTCTAATAGAGGTCCTATTATTAACCATCTCTCTTATGCAGATGATATTGCCATTTTTACTAGTGGTAACTCTAAATCCATTAAGATGATCATGAAACAGATTCAGCGGTATGGTAAAAGCTCTGGTCAAAAGTTAAACAAGAACAAATGTTTCTTCTTGACTGCTCCTGGAACTGGCCCTAGTAGAATCAACAAGATTAGAAGTGCTGCTGGTTTCCTCAACAAAGATTTTCCTTTTGATTATCTGGGGTGCCCCATTTATATAGGGAGGAAAAGAAATGAATACTTTGAGAAGCTGCTGTCCGAGGTCATTAAAAAGTTAAATGGTTGGCAGAGCAACATGTTATCCTATGGAGGCAAATACATTCTGATTAAGCATGTGCTTCAGTCCCTACCTATATATACTTTGACAGCTCTTACTCCTCCTAAAGGCATCATCAAGATGATAGAGAGGCATTTTGCCAGATTTTTTTGGGGGTTCTAATGCTAATAAAGACAAGTACCATTGGAGTTCATGGACGAATATGTGTTATCCTAGAAATGAGGGGGGAATTGATATGAGGAGTATGAAAGATATATATGAAACTCTTAATATCAAGAAGTGGTAGAGATTCAGAGGGCAGGATTCTATGTGGGCAAAGTTTACTAAAGCCAAGTATTGCATCAGGGCTCATCCAGTGTCCAAAGTATGAGTATCTGGTAATTCCCATATTTGGAAAAATCTGACTCAAGCTAGAGCAAAAGCTGAAGATAATATGATCTGGAAAATTCATAGTGGGAACAACAGTTTTTGGTGGTACAATTGGACAAGCTATGGAGCTTTAGCCACCTACTGTCCTGACCAAAGACATCCTGTTAATATCACTGTGAACAACTTCTTCAGCAATTAGATTTGGGATGCTCAGAGACTTCATAATGTTCTTCCAGGATGGCTAGTAGATAACATCATTAATATGAAGATTGGTTCAAACAATCGACCTGACACACTGTTTTGGAATGCTTCCTCAGATGGCATATTCACTAACAGGATAGCTTGGGACTCTATCAGAGATGCTAGAATGACTGACCCCATTTTCAAGAATATATGGCACAATATGTCCCAAATTTCAACAATAGAGATGAGCTCAATTTGTTTGGTACTCTATGGGTTCCATGATAAAAAGGGTGACAATGGAAATGGTTATGTCAAGGACTGCGAGAACGCCAGTTGTGACTGTGCTCCGGCTACATGGTCCAAGGGTGATGGAGATGATGACGACGACGATGACGACGACGATGACGACGACGATGGTGATTATGACTATGCGCCGGCTGCTTAATTGGAGAAATGTCACGTTTGTGTAAGAAAACCCTAGCTAGCTCTAAGTACCTGAAAAAAAACCTAGATATGTTAAGTTGCTGGTATTTTCGAACGCGTATCAACCATGGCATTGCTCATCGCGAGCTGTTGGCTATTGATAGAGGATCGAGTGGTGGCCTTAGAACCCTAGTTTGCTTGAAGGACCCTTTACACAATATCTAAGTTTTTAGTTGTTTATGATTTCTTTGGTGAGAATCAGCAGTAGAGGCTATGAGATATGTATGCTATATCAATAGTTATAATTATAGTAAGATATTGAGATTTTTGGAATTAAATTATATACCCCGATAGTGTAAAGATGTTTTACACCATCAATGTTAATGTTGTTTAACCTCCTATAGCAACTTAATTATTCAGTTAACACTTATGTATAAATTTACCTGTAATTATATCTCAACTTATATGTTACCTGATTGTGTAAGTTTTTACACCGTCAATGCTCAAAATCTAATCCCCCCCTAGTAAATTTTAAATATATGGATTAACATACAAATATTGCATCAGTACAGTCCGTATTTTAAATTTCATATGGTGTATGAAATTCGGCATGGAATACCCTTAGAAACTAACAGACCAATATTATGTAGGTAAAAGTTCCATATTTTTCCTTGTGCATGATTAGAGAAAGATCTAACTTTGTCCTTGTAATTTGCGAAAGGTCTACATATCCTTTTGCTCCTCCAGAAATTGATTACACAAATGATATACATTTTCAAATTTATCATACATTTTTTATTTCAATTAGAATTGGATTATTTATCATGTAAGATGATCCCTACTAAGTATCCATGGCTGAATGGTTAACTGTACATTTTTTTATGGTTAACTTTAACCACTCCACCACCGGCCATTACACAATTGCATGATCTCTTTTTCACCATTAACAAAGTCATCAACCATGGTACACAATTTCACAGCCAGTTAACCAATTTGACTTCTCACAATCCATATTTCATTTCCACCACCTCCAATTATCCGGTAGTCACCATGTAAACACAATCATTGTCAAAACCTACCACTCTCTACAGTCAATATCTCCACCTAGAAAGTACCATAGAACCTCACACTCCTATCTTCTTCATTAAACTCATATATGGAATTATTTCTCCATATACCGTCTATCCACCACAAACCACTTACGCAACGCCACTACTTCTATTGATAGTTTCTTCGGAAAAATAACATCGATCAAGTCTTTAAAACCACTCCAGAACTTGATCAAGGCCACAAATTTTAAACATACAATTAATGAAGCTGGCAACAAATTAAGAAAGGAGATTTCTTTCTCTTTTCTTTAGCCATAGCGCATTTTGATTGTGTCGTGGAGGAGCTAGAGGGTTTAATGATGGAAAAGAGGTGGTGTTTTGCGGTGGTGGAGCTAGCTGATGACTTTTCTAGTCTGCAAAAATGGTGTGAAGGAGAAATGTTAGTAGGAGAAATTTTTTAGGTTTTTTTGGGTCGCTATGAAACTGCGTTTGTGTGGCAGTGTAGCCACATGGGAAGTTCCTCTGCTAATTAAAATAATTAGAGACTAATTAATACTCCCTACATTCACTTTTACTTATCCACTATTTTAAAAATAAAATTTCACTTTTACTTATCCACTTTTGCATATCAAGAGAAAAATAATTTATTTTTCCTGTTTTACCCTGAACATTAATTACTCATTGCAATTCATTTTTCAAATGCATTAAGAAGTCATACACCAATTAATATGGGTATTATTGTAAAAAATATACACTTCATTTATTATTTCTTAAGGGATGTGCAAAGTTCATAGTGGGCAAGTAAAAGTGAACGAAGGGATTATATAGCAGGATAAGTGTTTAAATTAGTTCTTGTGGTTAAAAGTCTGGTTCAACCATGTCCTACTATTAGTAACTAAGGGTAATATTTCAAACCTAATTTATAACGACGAGGACAAGAATAGCCCAACTTTTAACGGAGAACACATTCTTCTTCTGCTGCAGGTAATTAATATTCGACAAGTGTGTTGGACACGTACGTTCTTCCATTGTGTGCATTATATTCTTCAACTTTGAATGAAAAGCCTACGTCTTTTGATCATTGTCTCGGACATGATGAAATATAATAGACATATTTACATATGTAGTCGAATTAAAGATAAGCAACTTCTTCTTTCTTTTTTCTCCTTTAACTGGCATCGTATTCCATTTGTCGTTCATTTTGCAACAGTACCATTTAAATGAGAGAAAAAAAAATTAAGTGAAAGAATGTAATTTTTGGTTGTTATCTCAAATTATCTGCCGTAGTTAGTAAAAATAGGTGTTTCAAATTATTTGTCGTTTTAGAAGTTCAAGGAATAATTAATTATCTTTTCTTCATTTTACTCTTAGTAGAATTTTGTCATTAATGGAGATGACATATAAATAGAATAAACATTTAATTGAAAGATATTATAACTTAGACATAAATAAGGGTAAAGTAGTCAAATACCTATTCTAATTAATATTTCTTAAGAGGTGTGTAAAACAAAAAAACGACAGATAATTTGAAACAGAGGGAGTATAAACTGGTCTTAGTGAACATAAACATGCCAGGAGAAGATATACACTACTCCCTCTGGTTCAAAAAGAGTGTCCATTTAGTCATTTGTACACTCTTAAGAAAATATTAACTCATAGGTAAAAATAGGTAATTTGACTAAATTATCTCTAATTAAATAGGTATTGAGATTTGGTCACTTAACACTTAATAAAGGTAAATCTGAAAAAAAATAAGATTAATTTTTTTTTGATTTGGTAAGTAGACACTAAGTGGACACTTCTTTTGAACAGGAAGGAGTAATAGAAAAAAGATTTACGTTCTTTTAAGGTACTATTGTCATTTTTTTCAATTAGGATTAATTTTCAAAAAGAATCACATGGTGTACTAAAACCCTTATAGATCAAATTTGGGACAAATGACTGAGTCTTAGATTTAAATTATTTTTCAAATACATAAATATATACTATTATTTTTTGGAATGAACTAATAAGAAAATAATATAATATAAACTGAAACAGATGGATTATCATCAAACTAAACCAATAATTATAAAGGAATTATGTAAGGAATATTTTTTCCTTTTTTCCCATAAAGCACTGCATATATGGAATAAAATAAAATTTACGAATAAACTATTCTAGATCAAATTCTACGAATGAATATTTGTCGACATTTTTACATTATATTTCTCCTCAAAGAACATGTCGACATATTGTCGTCCACAAATATATTCGTTCTGCAGCAGTGTTACCTTGTCTACGTGGCATGCCAACTAAGCATCCACGTAGATATTACACACTTCCACGTAATATGCACACGTCCATGGCCTAAGGTTTTGTTTTGACTCGTTTACTTCAAAGGTTGAAAAAATTGTGGCGAATAGGGTGAGTTATTATGGCGACGGCAGGTTCATTTTTACTTGTCCACTATATTATTAATAAATGTCTATTTTTACTTGTCTAGTTTAAAAAATCAAGAGCTAATTTATTACTACTTAGGTTCCTAATTTTACTCTTATTATTAACTATAAATCTATAATCATTTCACAATACATTTTTCAAAATATTGAATTTATTATATTCAAAGAGTGATACATAGTAAACTTATCATTTTGTTAAATCTACCCTTCTCCGACCCAAAAAGAAAGAAAGAGACCTTAGAAAATTCTACATTTATTTCTCATTACTTGTGTATAAGAATTCTTTTTAATGGGTTATAATGTCCTGAACTAATTTACCTATTGCCCTAAATTTTGGAATTGGCTGCTCAAATTCTTTCAAATGGAAACTCTGGTGAACCAGCTTGTCACTGCTTTTTCTTTTCATGTTTTATCTCTCAGGACTTCTCTCTCGATTCAGCTCAATTTAAACGGGAAGATAAAAATAAAAAATCATGTTAAACTCTAGAATCGGGTTATAAAACATACGAGAAAATGTTAAGGAATATATAGTATACTTATCCTTCATTACTCGTGTAAGCATTTCCAACAAAAGATAAAAAGAGGAAAATGTTAAGGAATATATAGTATACTTATCCTTCATTACTTGAATTAGATGCTCATATCTATTCATAAGATAAAAAGAGGATCTAGATATACATGGGGTGGCATATTCACAACTTTAGAGTCTCTATTTCCACCATATGCATGATAGAGAATAATCTTTACCATCCCTCATATATAATATGACATGTAAAGTGAAATTTAGATGTGGCAGCCCCAACAGTAGCTTAAATGCAGCCAAGCTTATGGTAGTGCACATTCTTTAGTTAACGTAACACACTTCCTAACGTGCCTATCTGCGTCAAAATGAGACCACAACTGACTCTTACCCTTATATAAGCAAATGGTTTCCTCACCTATCATCATACAACCAACATTTCATTCTTCACATCTAATCAAAGACAATTACCATATTATCTCATATTTCTATAAGAGATAAAATGTCTAGCATTTTCAAAATTATTGGATTCCAGAAGAGAATGCCGTGTTTAGATGGAGATGATGATGGTGATGATGACTACGATTATGCTCCAGCAGCATGCTTAGAAGGAGATGGTGATGACGATGATGCGGATTATGATTATGCTCCAGCAGCTTCATTGGAAGGTGATGACGGAGACTTTGACTATGCTCTAGCAGCATCCTTGGAAGGAGACAACGATGATGGAGATTATGATTATGCTCCTGCTGCATGAATTCACTCATTGTCGGTTCTTGTTCGTGGTTAATTTAGAATAGATGCAACATGTTTGATCGAACTCACTTCTAGTTCAGACATATGAATGTCTAGACATAAGAATATAGTTTTTAGTTAGTCCTGGCCGGTCTTTTCTTTTTAGATTAGGAATATCTAGGTTTATATATTTTATTATTTTTTTGACATTTGAAACTTATGGAAGAACAGCGTGATTGTAGTCAAACATTACAAGCTACTTGGTACTCGTATTAAATAATCTTAAGAATTTTGGTAAATATCTTAGACTTCTCCATTACAAATAAAAAAAATCAAATAAACTCGAGTCTTGCATGAAGAACTACTTTGGCCAAATCAGCCCTCAGTTACACACCGAAATTTAATCTCTGATATATATATGATAATTGGGTTTAAAATAGGGCTTTTTGCATGGGCATACTATAATACACTAATATTTACCATTTATAGCGATAGAATGTTTTTTACCAAACATAGCAATACTTTGTTAATAAAGCATATACAAAGTCTATTTACTCTCCACAATTAGCGCATCAATAGCGCAATCTTCACCCATATCCAGAGCCTCTGTTGTTGTTGTTTTTTTTTTTTTTTTTAAAAAGAAAATCTCTCTGATGTTTTGTGACTTGGAGTGACGCCTCTGTTTTGTTTCTATATTGTGGTATTAAAATATATTATAAATGTATTAGATTTGTATTCATATGAAAAGTTGTTTTTCAAAACATTAGTATAAATATGCTACCAAGCGCATTACAAATGTATTAAATATGTATAAGTTTAGGTAAATAGATATCAAAACTGTATTTGAAATTTTGACATGCATCTCTTTAATTTATTATGGCAGAAAATTATATTAAACTTGTATTTGAAATGTTTTCACTGCATTTTTATCATTTTATATATTAATGTATTCAAACTATATTATAAGTGTATTATATGTATTTATATCAGATGTTTTCTGATTACACAAATAGTGGTAAAAAATCTCAGCACATGTATTAAAGTTGTATGTAAAATGTATATAATATGTATAATATAATGGTCGAGGTAAATAGTCTATCAAAACTGTGTTATAAATGTATTTTAATATGTATTTCTCTAATTAATGATGCTAAAACTGTATTATAATTGTATTAGAAACATTTTCCACTTCTACAATCACTGCACCAGGGTGAAAAAATAAAGTTAAATCAGATCATAATACATAAAACATACAAAGCATAGATAACTCTATGTATAGTTTTTCTTGTATACTGAAATTGAACCTCACTATCATACAATTTATATACAACTTTAATTGTTACATGTTCTTCTTCCTCTGGTATGAATGCCGTAAACTAACCCGAGTCGAAAAAATATTTAATAAAACATTAATATAATCTACATTTTGTAATCAACTGTAATTGACGAACACAATGAGAAGACACATGAAAAAGATGTAACATAAATATCTTTTTCACTACTAAAAATTTGATGAGCAGATTTATTTTATGTCAATTCTTTTTCAGTCGTACACACTATGTATATAGTACAGATACTAAGCAAAGAGACATCAAAGAATGAATAGAGGAAGAAGGCTCTAAGCTTCCTGCTCTTGTCAAGAAGCAATTGCGGATTCTTTTTGAGAATGCTGCAGGTGTTAGTTTTGATATGAACTTAAATCTTGCTACCAACTATGTAGTTCATGATGTTTTGGCCTTGCCTACAGATTTTGCTTTTTATTTCGTGGTAAAATTTTGTGAAACAATTATGAGAATATGAATTGTAGCCTACAATATATTAGCTAGGTTGAAAAAATAAAAAAGAATTTGATAGAGAGAATCTGCTTTGAAAATTGTAAATCTTACTGAGGAAGTTTCTTCATTTAGTGTGATTAATTTGTCCTGTAATTAAGGATCAGTTAAAGAGGTTATTTTAATGCCTAAAAAGATGGATACATGCTTTCACTAATTTTTGCTATTTAAGGTAAAATCTAGCTATATATGTAGCAATAAAATAAAAATACCCTCAAGAGTCAAGAATGGTAATTAAGTCTTACAAGTAGCATGCCCATGTAAAAATTCCTTTAAAATATGAAACCATTAAGAAACATTATGTTGGGCTCAGTTAGGCCCCGGATACTGTTCGCTTTGGGCAAGCCCGTGTGGTTTTTCTTAAAAGGCCTCACACCATTAAAAGATCCTACACTTTATATGCACTTCCATCTTTTCAGCTACCACCTCTCGAACTAATTTCCACGCGTCCCACTACCATGATTCACGGGTCTCTGCCTCAAACTAAGTTCCATGTGATTCATTACCACAATATTAAGAGATCCTACACTTTATATGCGCTTCCCATCTTTTCAGCTACCACCTCTCGAACTAATTTCCACGTGTCCCACTACCATGATTCACGGGTCTCCCCCTCGAACTAAGTTCCATGTGATTCATTATCACAATCCACGAGTCGATTTTCGAGATTCACTGTGTGCCACCCATATCATTTGAGTATTCGTCATACTCGTCTCGACGAGCCTAGGCTCTGATGCCAGTTGTTGGGCTCAACCAGCTTGCATATTCTCATGGAGTGATAACACAGTTTTTCCCAAAAGGCTTCACACTATTAAGAGATTCTACACTTTATATGTAGCTTCCCAATATTTTCAGTTACCGATGTGGGACTTTGTTCCCACACACAACACCTGATACACGGTCTCCTAAATTTTGGTGAGGCAGTTGTTGTAAAATTACGGAAAGTGCTTAGAAATTCCCATAGTTTTCGGCCTGTCAAGGACACTGTCTTCTCATGGGGAACGGGATATCCCCAGAATTTCAACAAACTCTTCTAATATAAACTAGGAGCAGAAACAACACAGAATAATTCAAGAGACAACCCATCAGAGGTTAGGAAGAAAGGTAGAACTGATTTTCTATTCTTGGTCACATCATCTAAAAGGAAAGGCTTAATACACCGATAACCCCTTAAATTTGCTAGTAAATTTCATTTAGCTACTCGAACTATGACCTGTTCCAATTGAACACCTGAACATACGATAAGTGTTCCTATTAGACACTAATCACACTATCGGTTCAAATTTTAGAATTCTTTTACGCCTGTTCTCAAGTGACCATTACAACCACATAAAATATGTCATCTTCTTTAATTATACACAGTATCTTCAATGAAAAGCCTGAAGTTTTACGACTTATTGAGGCTAAGGTATAATTAAAGGGGTGACATCTTTTAAGTGTGGTTAACTTATATACGTGATGAGGCTTTGAGATATGGGCAAAAAATATTCTAAAATTTGAACCGAAAGTGTCTAATAAGAACATTTTATCATATGTTCATATACTCAATTGGACCAAGCTGTAATCGAGTGTCTAAATGAAATTTGCTAGCAAGTTTAAGGGGTTGTTGAAGTACAAATTTTAAGGTTTACTTCTAAAATATGCCTCGCCCAAAAGTGGCATTCGTATGGGAAAATTGGTGTTGGGGTGTATTTGGACCTTTTAAATTTCTCAGGATATAGCTGGACATTTTCATTTTAAGGGACATGCTTCAAATTAATTATCATAAAAGGTACATATAAGTCAATTTGATAGTTTAATCACTTTAAAGATAAACTTGAATCTATATTTGTTTCATGGCTTCACCGTGTCAAATGTCAGAGTTAAACTGAACAACCGTTATAGAAAAGGACAAATATGAAACATTTTTTATGGACCGAAAGGTAAGCAAATGACAAATACAAGATGAATCGAACACTTTGTAGGTAATTGGTTTGTAGGTCTTTCAGTACTCCGTAAAAACACACACTTATATGTTCCTTTTGTATACGGTAAAAACCGGATATATGCAAGACCGGTGATACCAGGGCTGAGGGTAAGATCGAATGAGCACTAGTATGATCAGTCTTTTCTTCAGACCGGGGGATTGCACCAGATGTGGCTGATCCGAGGAAAGAAAAGTAAATCTATTGGTCCGGTGTATCCGGACCAAACTCTGTGTTGCCGTTAGCCCGGTTTCGCCAAGTCAAGTTCTCGTGGCCGTTAGCCTGGTTTCTCCGTGTCCGAATTGAACGTGGCCATTAGTCCGGTTAACCAGCTGTGGAACCGCCACGCGTCAAGACCGTTCTGCCATTTTGTACTGGCAATCGTACGGGTGTCAGACCGTACGGTCCTGTCTTATCCTTTTAGGGTTTCTTTATTCCAAAAGGGCTTTGTGTAGCATGAAAGGCCCATGAGGCAAAACTATAAATAAATGACATTTCCCTACTTTTAGGGGTTGGCTTTTTGAGATCTAGAACATTGTAATAGAAAATATATTGAAGCACTATCTCTCTCTCTTTCCTTTTTTAGTCCGAATCAGTGGATCTTGTGGCTTGTTTATTCTTTTAACATTATTAGCTTAATCATCTATAACAACATATTCGTTTAAGGCATCGATATATATATATATATATATATATATATATATATATATATATATATATATATATATATATATATATATATATATATATATATTCACATATACATATTATAGCACGCAAATCCATAAGTATTTCACATCAACCCAAAATAGATTAAAGTTACCAAAAATTCGGGGTAAACAGTTTGGCGCCCACCGTGGGGCTAGGACAATAGTGGTTTTTTAATCTTGGCTTCTATCTCCTACCCGTTGGATTAAGAAATCTTTTGCTGATCTCTGTGAAAACGGACCAAATGGCAAGCAGTGGACAATCTGGTCATGTCAACAACAACGAGATTGTGGCAAAAAATGAGAACGGTGGGCTACAGGACCTACCAGCAGATCCAATCGACCCAAATTCTGTTGATTCGAGGGAAGGCCTCGACCGGCAGAACACTGTGAACCAGGCGAATGCCACCCAGCCGGCCACTGATCCCTTAAATACTCATAATTCAATTACTTTATCCCGGACACAAGGCCGGAAAGTACCGGATACCCCAGATGAGGTTAACTTACGTTTAATTTTTGAAATGTTGCAGGAACAGAGAACCGCCATCGCCGAACAACGAATCGCAATAGCTCAGCTGCAAAGTAAAAATGATAAAGCTGCCCCGGAGAGGTCGAAAGGCATCGCTGAATCAAGAAGGAACGAAACACGGTTAGTCGAGAGTAATAGATCGGGAGCCGGTTCATCCACCGAAGTTCTGAGAATGCTCGAAACATTGGCAAAGCGAGTAGACTCAACTGAGGAGAGAGTGGAAACATATAACTCTCGAGTGGATCAGATCCCAGGGGCTCCGCCTATTCTAAAAGGACCGGATTCAAAGAGGTACATTCAAAGGCCTTTTCCTCCAAGTGTGGCTCCGAAATTGATCTCGAAGAGGTTAAAAATGCCGGATATCCAGAAATATGACGGCACAACGGACCCATAGGAGCACGTGACTTCATACACCCGTGCCATAAAAGGCAATGACGTCGAAGAGGATGAAATTGAGTCCGTGTTGTTGAAAAAGTTTGGGGAAACCCTATCGAAGGGAGCATTGACTTGGTACGACCATCTGCCCGAGCATTCAATCACTTCTTTCGAAATACTCACGGATGCGTTCATAAAAGCCTATGCTCGAGCTAAAAAGGTGCAGGCCCGGAAGGCGGATATTTTTTGTATAGCCCAAAGGGACGATGAGTTGTTACGTGAATTTGTCAACCGGTTCCAAAGGGAACGGATGGAGCTCCCTCCGGTTCTGGAGGAATGGGCTGCACAAGCTTTTACCAAAAGGCTTAATCCTCGGAGCTCGACGACCTCATTCAAACTAAAAGAAAACTTGATGGAATACGAGGCTGTGACCTGGGTAAATGTCCATAACAGATACGAATCAAAGATTCGGGTAGAGGCTGACCAACTCGAACTTCCCCCGGGGCCCATAAATATGAGCAACAACTCTGAGAGATCGAGGAAAAATTACGAGCCGGAGTCAAGACCATCAAGGGAAAGGTATCGGCCATACTCTCATTCGGAAAAACCAAGGTTCGGGTCGGAAAAATAAAGGATTGGCGACAGTCAATTCTCCAGTCAGGGTGATAAACGGACCGAGCGCCCGTCGAACAGTCGAGGTTTATCATTTAGAAGTGATGGCGGGAGTTCGGCTAGCAACAAAGACCTACCGAGGATATCAGAGTACAACTTCAGCATCAATACCTCGGATCTCGTCTCGGCCATTGGCCGTATCGCAGAAGCATGATGGCCTAGACCACTGAGATCAGATCCGGGTCAACGACACCCGAGTGTGATGTGTGAGTACCACGGAACTCATGGGCACAGAACTGAAGATTGTCGCCAATTGAGGGAGGAAGTGGCTCGGTTATTGAAACACCTTCGAGAATTCCTGAGTGAACGAGCTAAAAGCCACTACAAGGAAAGGGAGTCCCACAAACGGGCCGAACCGGTGGAACCTCAGCATATAATCAACATGATAGTCGGAGGTACAGATGCTTCTCGAGGGCCGGTGATGAAACGGACTAAGGTTACCGTTGTGCGTGAGAAGCGCAGCCAGGATTATGTGCCCGAGGGTTCCATCTCCTTCAGCAACGAGGATGCAGAAGGCATCATTTAACCACACAATGATGCGTTGGTAATTTCTATTCTTATTTTTAAATCACAAGTTAAATGTATTTTGATTGACCCAGGTAGCTCGGCCAATATCTTCCGGTGGAGAGTGGTTGAACAGCTAAGGCTACTCGATCAAATTGTACCAGTAGCCCGAGTGCTTGGTGGGTTCAATATGGCGAGTGAACCACAAAGGGGGAGATTTCTTTGCCGGTCAACATTGACGGCACCATTCAACAGATAGTGTTTTGTGTCATCGAAGGGGATATGAAGTATAATGCTTTGCTTGGCAGACTGTGGATGCATAGCATGAGGGCTGTGCCATCGACATTACATCAGCTATTGAAATTCCCAACACCGGAGGGGATAAAAACCATCTGAGGTGAACAATCCGCTGCAAGGGAGATGTTCGCTGTCGAGGAAGCGCCACTCTTTCCAAAAAAACCGGATCTAAAAGATAATGAATCAGTTGGTGGCAAGGACTCTAAATAGAAACTAAAGTGTACGGGTTCGACAGCTAAGCAGAAGGGGTCGGACCCGGGGAATGAAGAGGATGATTTCGGTGTACCCAGATCATTCGTCTTGCCGGATGACTCAGATACAACCAAGTCTACAGTAGAGGAGCTGGAGCAAGTAATCTTGTTCGAATATCTACCGGATAGAAAGGTATACCTGGGCATGGGGTTAAGCTCAGAGCTCAGGAACAAGTTAATTAAGTTTCTTCAAGCTAATGCCGATTGTTTTGCATGGTCCCATATAGATATGACAGGTTTGGCACGGGAAGTGACGACTCACAAGCTCAGCCTTGACGAGAGATTTCCCCCGGTGAAGCAGAAGAGGAGGCCCATGGCAGAGCCAAAACACGCCTTCGTAAAGGATGAGGTAACAAAGCTTTTGAAAATAAGCTCTATCCGGGAGGTAAAATACCCAGACTGGCTAGCTAACGTAGTAGTGGTGCCGAAAAAAGGTAATAAATTTAGAATGTGCGTTGATTATAAGGATTTAAACAAAGCATGCCCGAAGGATTCATTTTCGATGCCTCATATCGATAGAATGATCGATGCGACGGCCGGGCATGAGAAGTTAAGTTTTCTCGATGCTTACTCCGGGTATAACCAAATCCGGATGCACCCGGAGGATCACGATAAAACATCCTTTATTACCCGGTACGGGATTTACTGTTATAATGTCATGCCCTTCGGGTTAAAAAACGTCGGTGCAACTTACCAACGCCTAGTTAATGGGATGTTCGAGGAACAGATAGGGAAAACAATGGAAGTCTATATTGATGACATGGTAGTCAAGTCCCTGGAAATAGAGGACCATTTAAAACATTTACAAGAAACCTTCTATGTACTCTGTAAATGCAACATGAAGCTTAACCCGGAGAAATGTGCCTTCGGTGTCCGATCGGGTAAGTTCTTGGGTTTCATGGTGTCCAACCGGGGAATTGAAATTAACCCGAACAAGATCAAAGCCATCGAGGATATTGAGGTGGTAAATAGCGTGAAAGGAGTGTCGAGGCTCACTGGAAGGATAACAGCGCTGAGTCGTTTCATATCTAGGTCTTCGGATAAAAGTCACTGTTTCTTCTCCTTATTAAGGAATAAGAATGACTTCGTTTGGACACTGGAATGGCAAGGAGCCTTGCAGGAATTGAAAAGGTACTTGTCCAGCCCGCCTCTGCTGCACACACTGAATGCGGATGAGTAGTTATTTCTCTACCTTGCCGTATCCGAGGTAGCGGTAAGTGGTGTTTTGGTCCGAGAAAAATTAGGTACACAATTCCCTATATATTATGTGAGTAGAACTTTAGGGGATGCGGAGACCCGTTATCCCCACCTTGAAAAGTTGGCTTTGGCATTGGTAAGTGTTTCAAAGAAGCTCAAACCTTACTTTCAATGCCATCTGATATGCGTAGTGACCACTTATCCTCTAAGGAACATCATGCATAAACTGGAATTATCAGGTAGACTGACCAAATGGGTCGTTGAGATTAGCGGATATGATATCGAATATAAACCCCGGACAGCCATTAAGTCCCAAATCTTGGCCGATTTTGTGGCAGATTTTACCCTAGATATGATCCCCGAGGTTGAAAAAGAGCTTCTGCTAACCTCGGGAAGGGCTTCGGGTATTTGGTCTTTACACACGGATGGGGCCTCGAACCTCAAAGGTTCCGGGTTAGGCATCATCATTAAAACCCCCGTCGGAGATGCCATTAGACAGTCGATTAGAACTATTAAATTGACTAACAATGAAGCCGAATATGAGGCTATGATTGCAGGTTTGGAATTAGCTCGGAGTATGGGGGCTGAAATAATCGAAGCAAAATGCGACTCTCTCTTGGTCGTTAACTAAGTAAATGGCGTGTTCGAGGTTAAGGATGAACGAATGCAAAGGTATCTGGAGAAAATCCAAGTGATACTACACCGGTTTAAAGAGTGGACTGTGCAGCATGTACCCAGGGAGCAGAACAGCGAAGCCGACGCATTGGCCAATTTGGGCTCTTCAGTCGAAGGGGAAGAAATCAACCCCGACACTACAGTGCAGTTGATAAATTCGGCGGTAGAAAATGGGCATGCTAAAATAAACACGATGGTCCTAACTTGGGATTGGCGCAATGTTACACCTCGTAGTTTCGTCCGTTGAGATTCGTTAGGCGTTAGTTGTCCTAATCGCGGAAACGGGAGTTACCTTAGTATATATGAGATTACATGTTCCCACATTACGGTTATGGGGGTTTAAGCCTATGAAATGAGCTATGGAAGGATTTAAGAACAAGTAAATAAAGGAATTGAGTTTGTGGGAACTTTGGTAAAATTTGGAAAATTTTCAGACAGAATTTTGGTCCAAATTGGTGGGGGCATATCTCCTAGAATATGAGAAGTTTTGGTGTGTTTCTTTTGTCCAAATTGCATTTCATCGAGTCTAGTTTCCAACTCAAAAAACCGCTCGTCAATGTGACGTCTGAGTAAAACGTTATGGCCATTCTACGACAGACTGTCTGAGCAGAAAATTTCTGCGGACCATTTGACGGCCCGCAGGAATTTTGACGCCCCGTAGAAAATTCTGCGGTCCATCAAATTGACCCAGCCCAGCGTCAAATGGTCACAGTGACCCATATTTGACTGGGCAGTTATACGGGCCATTTTGACCGTCTATAGGAATTTATACGGCCCGTCAAAACGGGCGCAAAATTGCCCGATGGGAGTTTAAGTTCCGCTTTATATAATTCTTTCCACTTCATTTGGACATTTCATTTCACCAATTAAAATCCAAAGGCTCTCTAAAAACCCTTTCTTCCACTCCATAAACTAATCCAAGCCAAAATCCAAGAGAGATTAAATATCAAGAAGCAAGAATCAAGATACCCATGTGCTAGAGGTCTTGCTAGGGTTAATAAACTCCAAGAATTCTTTGGATATTGAAGCTAGGGTTTTCATATGAGTTGATAGCTTGCTCCAAAGCTCATTCTTATGAGATAAAAGGTTAGTTTTCATGCTTATTACATATTATCAAGAATGTTTAGTTGTTGAATAACTTGGGTGGAAGGAAAAAGTAGAAGATGAGTTCTAAATGTAGTTTTTATGAGGTTTTTGAGTAGTAAGCTAACTTGAGTTATGATTCTTAGTATAATATGGGTATAATATTGTTATGGAAGGTAGTAATAGTGATGAGGAAGCATTATATGAAAATATGCTAAAATGGGTATGAAGTTGCTAGCATAATTTAAACATAAGGATGAATTTTGAAGGCTAAGTCGAATGTGAATACTTGATTATGATATTGTGGATATTATTGTGGTTGTTAGGCGTTGTTTTGTGATATAGTGGAAGTTTACGAAATAGGGGAAATGCTGCCCAATTTTCATTAGAACATGAATTATCCTAGTCTGAATTGAAGAGTGTCATCAAGGCTTAACCATGGTATGAATCTTTCTAAATGTAGATTATTCAAGCTTCAACGGTGAACGCTAAATAGTTAAGAAGTCGAAGAGGTATGTAAGGCTAACACTTCTTTCATTAAGGCATGGTCCCCTTGCTATATGTATCCTTTCATGAGTTCCATAATGTCTTCCAAATGACTCTATCTCTAAGGTTTCCAAAGCTTACGATTCTCGATACGTTTACGATTCTATTGCCTCTTTTATATGATAGTTGATCCTCTAAGGATAAATATAACGAAAATGATGATGTCAATGATGACGATGATACTCATGAACTCCTATGTATACGGATTTAAGTATGTATGACTATTATGTAACACCGAGATTATATGGCTGGGTATGATACCTATTGCGCGCACATCACTGCAGTTGGGTACGGATAACACTGAGCCTTGATAGGGCCAGGTACGTATGACACCGAGCCTCGTCATGGCCGGGTATGTGAAACCACCGAACTTTCATGGTCGGGTATGCCATGGATACAGATATGTATATGAATACGGATATGAATATGGACACAGATACGGATGTATGTATATGTATTTATGTATGTACACGAGCATGCACTAGAAATGGAAGGTTCTTATGAAAGACAAGTAAGTAATTACGATGGGGGCTATTATCTCTTGATTCTCCCATCTTATGCTATCTCTTATGCTTCTATTATGATGTTGATTATGCTTTACATACTCAATACATTATTCGTACTGACGTCCTTTTGTTTGTGGACGCTGTGTCATGCCCGCAGGTGGACAGGGAGACAGGCTTGATCCGTAGATTTCTTATTCAGGGACTACATAGAGGAGATCCATTTCATCCGGAGCTACAACTTTTGGTATTTATTCTTTTGTGTACATACCTATGGGCATGGCAGGGTCCTGTCCCGCCTATATGATGTGATATACTCTTCTTAGAGGCTCGTAGACAGTGTATATGATTAGATGTCCTTAGCCTTGTCGACTCATATTTTGTATACCATTTTGATAGCCTCGTCGGCTTGTGTATATGGATATGGGCATTGTTATTGATGATGATATAAATGTGTTTTTGCCCCAATGAGATTAGCACTATTGATGCATATAAATTATGAGTAAGCCATGTGGCTCACCTAGATGTGAATATGAGAGTACGATAAAAGGTACTCGGGTGGGTTAGCACCGGGTGCCCGTCATGGCCCTCCGGTTAGGTCGTGACATGCAAAAAATACATCAACTACTTGCAAGATGGAAAGCTCCCGAGTGACCCAAAAGAATCACGGTCACTAAGGACAAAAGCAGCACGATTCTGCTTAATAGATGGCCAATTGTATCAACGGTCTTTCTTCGGGCCCCTGGCCAAGTGTTTGGGTCCCGAAGAAACCGATTATGTGATGAGAGAGGTCCACGAGGGGACCTGCGGTAATCACTCCGGTGCCGAAGCCTTAGTTCAAAAAATTATCAGAGCCGATTATTACTGGAACCGGATGGAGGAGGATTCAAAAAATTTTGTCCGGAAATGTGATGGGTGTCAAAGACATGCCCCGATGATTCATTAGCCCAGGGAGTTGCTACAATCGGTGATATCACCTTGGCCCTTCATGAAGTGGGGAATGGACATTGTTGGTCCTTTGCCATGGGCACTAGGTAAGGCTCGTTTTATTTTGTTTATGACTGACTATTTCTCCAAATGGGTTGAAGCGCAGGCCTTCGAAAAGATTAGAAAAAAGGAGGTTATTGACTTCATATGGGACCACATTGTTTGTCGTTTCGGCATCCCGGTCGAGATAACTTGTGATAACGGTCCTCAGTTCGTTGGCAGCAAAGTCAATAATTTCCTCGAAGGGTTGAAGATCAAGAAAATTGTATCAACTCCGTATCACCCAAGTGCAAACGGACATGCAGAATCCACGAATAAAACAATAATTCAAAATCTAAGGAAAAGACTTGAAACATCGAAACATCACTGGAGGGAAGTTCTACCGGAGGGATTGTAGGCATACAGAGCCACATCAAAATCAAGCACGGGAGAAACGCCTTTCTCGTTGGTCTACGGGGCCGAAGCCCTCATTCCCGTAGAAGTTGGTGAATCGAGTCTCTGATTCAGACACGCCACCGGTAGGTCAAACGAGGAGGCCATGGCCATAAAATTTGACCTCACGGATGAACTTCACAAAAACGCGTTGGTCCACATTGCAGCCCAGAAACAGAGAATGGAAAGGTTCTACAATCGGAGGGTCAATTTTTGACATTTCCAAGTTGGGACTTGGTGCTTCGGAAAGTTACTTTGAACACCAAGAATCCCAATGACGGAAAGTTGGGTCTGAACTGGGAAGGGTCGTACAAGATAACAGGAATAACGGGTAAAGGGTCGTATCAGCTGGAATCCATGGACGGACAACGGTTGCGTAATAACTGGAATGTGGCTCATTTGAAGAGATATTACTGCTAAGGTATGGACACCTACCCTTGTGTTTATATTTTGTTAATCTTTATTTTTTGCAGGAAGTCGAGTACCGGATGAAGTTAGGTGTTAGGTCTGAAAACACGTGTTGCATTCTTTTCCTTAGTACCGTTTTGTCCCAAAATAAGTTTTCCGTCAAGGTTTTTAATGATGCAACAAGTACAACGTGTTACCTGATGAAAACGAGGATAAGTGTCCGGGAACTCGAGGGTATATCCTACGAGTGGGGACTTGATAGTGCTTACCCGATCATGCAACTCGGATAAACACTAGTGGACTACACTATACCCACATCAAGGCTTACCCCGGTTAATAGAAAACGAAGTAGCTCAACAAAGCAAGTGAACGCTGTTAGGTGCTACTCCGGAGAAGTCCTCGAAATTTTGTATCTCACCTTCGTCCAAAACCGGACCTTCTGTATTAGGTTTCGATGTAAGGACCAAACGATCAGAACGAATCGTGTCCACTTAGTATTTGCTACCGCAAAAACAGAAGGAAACGGACGAAGTCTTCATATCATGTACGTGAAAATACTTGCAATATAAAGATTATTAAGAATTCATTTCAGATGTGTCTTCTTGTTAAACACCCTACACCGGTGATTGCCGCTGAAATTCGGCATCGTTTTATCTAAATGCCCTACACCGGGGACTATAGTCGAAATTCGACAAAGGCAATAAGGTTGCATTGAACCAAGCCAAAATATTTTAACACCCTCGAATGGGGACTGCTATATCAAAAATTGATAAGGCAGGGATTCAGGTGTCCCAACCTAATCTATGATAAGTGAACTGTAAAAAAATATCGGCCCTAAAATGCCTAACGTGATTCGGAGACGTCTAAATTCACAGAGTATAAATAAGTCCCACGGGCAAACCACTCGATCAAATCCCCGGACAAAATGTACCGGACGAAGAGAAAAGCCAATATTTAGGCACAGTCCAGAAAAATAGCTCCGAGCCTTTGTTTGTTCTTTAACGAGATTGACGATTAAGGCAAAAGTCATAACAAGCATTCAGATAAAAGAATAAAGAGAATCGGAAAGAAAAATGCACATTCCATATATGAAGGTTTTTACATCCGAAATTTCTACAGAGTTAAAAAATAAAAACGAGCCAAAAAGAAAAAATAAAGCCCAGTCTACCCGGTGCGACTGAAGCCGGAGTGCTCGAATACTGTTCTCACAGAATCCTCAAAATCGGTATCGAGGGCTCTCTTGGCTTCCTCCTCGATCGTTCTGGCTTCGAGTATCAGGGTCGGGAGGTCGCCAAATCCTTGTTGGGCTTGCTCAAGGGTGGCCCTCCGGACTTCCACCGTTCATACTCAACCGCAATCGTGGTATGAGCCTCGGCAGCCTCCACATTCTTAAGAGACTCAGCTAAGTCGGCCTCAGCTTGGGCCAATTTAGCCACTAATTTCGACCTCTCTTCATCGAGAATTATTTGAAATTGAGTAGCCGACTCAAGCTCGGCCTTCAGAATGTCATTGGCCTCGGCTGTCTCCTCGAATTTGGTTTTGAGCTCGTCGCATATCCGGGACCTATCCTCAACTTTCTGTTAAAAAACCCTCAACTTGTCCTTGTACGTGGCATTCTCAGATTCAAGCAGCCTATGCCGATCGGCCAACTTCACGGCATCAGTCTTGACCGAATCAAGCTCACTTCAGAGTTGGGAGATGGTGGCCTCGAGTTCACCGAGCCTCGAAGAAAAACGAGCATTGTCTTAGCTGAGGCCGACCTTATCCGCTTCCAGGAGCTGGTTCTTTTTAACTATTCCGGCCAACTCAGCCTTCAAACTAAGATTTTCGGCCTTCGCCGCTTCGAGTTCGGGTTGAAGGTTGGAAAGGGCAGCTGCCCGGTTCAATTGATCCTCCTTTACTTGCAAAAGGTTGTCACGACCCAGCTAGGGGCCGTGACGGGTACCCGGGACTAGCCACCGAGCACCACTCGTTCTAATACTCATCTTACTCATTTAATGCCTTTTTACCAATTTTATACACGAATTGTAGGAAAATCATATTTTATATAAAAACATAAATACTTATATACATTTGCCTCTCGGCCATCAAAATAACATATACATAATAATAACATCTTGCGAGACCATCTGACCCACACTGCGTATCTACGAGCCTCTATTAACATACTAAACATATAGACGGAACAAGACTCCGTCATGCCCAAAATATGCAAATATACCAAAAGAAGAACCATAAGCACCTCCGGACAATGGAGTGCTCTCGATCAGTTGACAGCTACTAAGGGTCTGGACCAAGCTCACCTTCCTGTCTACCTGTGGGCATGAACACAGCGTCCAAAGAAAACGGACGTCAGTACGAACATTGTACTGAGTATGAGAGGCATAATCAATGAAGAAAGACAGTGATAATATAATGTGAACATCAATATGAAACATCTGAATCTGAATGACAATCATAAAAGAAGTAATGCATGCTGTCTTACTCATACTCATCATAATCTCATATATGCATAATATGCAAGCTGCCCGTCCATATCAGAACGGTGTAATAATCAATAACATTAGCCCGCGTCCAGGCCTCCCGCGTCCGGGGTACCATCTCATGCCGCCCACTAGTGGTATCTGCCCATGCCAAAAGGTCATGGTGTATCCGTATAGCTGCCCGCCTTGGCGGTGACTGCCCGGCCAACTAGGCGCGGTGTAATATGATCATGACATGCTCATAAAAAAATACTTGTAATAATATGCTTATCATAGTACATGCATAAGACTCAAGATCAACTATACTCTATCGGGGTGACGTAAGGTCGTGATCCCCCGATTTCATTATGGAGCAATTATTGACATTCTGCCTCACCTTGAAGGAATTAGTACATAAGGTGAGTGTAAGCAATAAATAACATCATTATCAATATGGCATCATCATATCATATCTCTTATCTTATATAGACATTTATGGACTTAGGCTTCTAGCTTTCCGGAAAATAGGAACTCATGAAGAGGAAAAAAACTTATGCTATAGGATTCATGCCATTTGAAAGAAAGGACTAGCCTCACATACCTTTGTCGTTTAGCTATGTTATCGTTCACTTGCTCTCCTCCAATGTCACGTCGTTACCTTCACGGGAGAATTCATATTAACATTAGTTAATAGATTATAAGGACGCGTCGTAAATTCTAGAGAAAATTGGGCAGCATTTCCCCTGTAAACTTAACAATCCTCGAAATTCCAACTTAGCCAAACATCAATCAAAATACCAACAATTTCATATCAAACTAGACTTAAATCCATTCTTAAATTACTCCCAAAACAGCCCAATATACATTCGGATGCCAATGCTTGTATACACTTCTTTATTTCCGTATATCCATAATATAACAACAACAACTACAGCCAATCCCTCGATATTCCAGCCTACAAAACAGTCCATAACGACCATAAAACAGTCCCCAAAATATCATCGTAAAACAACCACAAATATTATACCAAACAGCTTCAAAATATAGTCACAAAACAGCCACAAAAATTACATAAAACAACCCCAAAATTTTGTCATAAAACAGCCACGAAAATTATATAAAACAGCCCCAAAATATTGTCAATAAACAGTCACGAAAATTACATAAAACAGCCCCAAATATCGGCACAAAACAGCCCGATATACGCTTTGTATACAATATCTTTATACGCTTTATTCTCCCAAATTCAAGAACAACAACTTATCAACAACTTCAACAACAATGTCAACAATTATTATACATCATAACTCAGCTAATTTCATCCATTTAATCCACCTAAAACAGCCCCTTAATCCATAAATCCCAACAAAACAACAAACGAGTTTATAATGCTATTTTCTCCGTTCTAATCCGTTAAAACTCTAAATAAACTTGTTAACAATGAAAAATGGACCTTAATCTTACCTTAATTATGCAGCAACCACTTCCACCCTCTCTTTCTTGGCTGATTTTATCTCAAATTGAAGGCACCGCGACGTACAACACTTTTCTCTTCAGGAGCTTCGCGATTCGGGGATTAGATTGTGGTCAAAATTTGGTTTCTTTCTCTATCTCTCCTCTCTCTCTCTACCTCTGAAATTTCAGGGTTTTTTTGAGGTCTGAAAATGAAAGAGAAGGCCGATTTTTTTCATTAAATGGCAAAGAAAATGGGCTGACCCGACTTGGAATCGGGTTGGGCTGAATTCATTGCCCAGCTTGACCTTTCTGCCTTAAAATGTTCATATCTCCTTATCCCGATGTCACATGAAGACCCACGACCTATGGTTGGAAAGCTATTTCAATTATCTACAACTTTCATTCTGGGAGTTTTCCCAAATTCCCAAAGGACGATAAGGTTATGACCTCCCGAAATCAAATCACCCGAAAACGTATCTTAAAAATATTATTTTGGAGGGCTTTCACTTTGATTTGGCTCAAGGGTCCTTCTTGGGTTGTGTTTAACTTCGCATATATTATTCATATAACTTTTCATATGTTCTAAAAAAAAAATCTCGACATGTGGACCCCACCTCAGCTTATGAATAATTCATCGTACGAAAATACGGGATATAACAAAGGTGCTGGAACTTCTCCGGTTCCCGACCTTGGGCATCTAGCTGGCCCTTAAGGTCATCAACCTCTTGCTGAGCATGGATAAAGGCCTCATTGTTGAGCACCACAATCTGTAAAAGATACGAGAAGTTAAAACTTGGATAAAACCGGAGCTAAAGTTCACATTGAATTATGGAAGGATTGGGTGATAAGCTTACCCGGTTGCCCGCGTGCATGCCCTCGTTAATGAGACTCTGCCAGAGGAGTCCGGCCATCTTCCGCTTATCCGAATCCGAGATGAGGGGCCTCAGATAGCTTGCAATTCCCACAGGACGGGACAAGAAACTACAATCCTCGGGGACAGTAACCACGGCCGACCTTGTCCTCCTTGGTTCCACGCTCGGGGCTGGGAAGACACGCACTAAGCTTTCCCTTGAACCAGTTTCGGTGGACCAGCTAGCTTCCCTCGTGACTCGTGGGATAGGGAGATGTCCGAAACCGGCTGATTCCCCAGTTGTAGGTGGTGTATCCGAGAACATGTCATTGAGGTTATCCAACCTCGGCGCAGGAGAAGTTGGAGCAGCCCCAGCGAAGGCAGGTGCCTCGGATGTTGCAGCCGGGTCACCACCAGGCAGTGGGCCGGTATCCATTGGAGCCTTAGTATCAGGGACCGACTCAGCTCTTTGTTCGGCTTCAGCATTCGAAGCAAGCCCGTATCTTCTAGTCCTTTACAGGGGAGTTTCCTCAGATGAAGCATCACTTGAAATGTCAACGTATTCAATTGACCTTAGAGGAGTCGGATAAAGAACTTCTTCCCCACCTGTGTGCAAAGCCGGAGCAAAAGGTCCTTCCTCGGCTGAAGGAAATGGCAGAATGGTGGTTTCCTCCTCCGGAACAGAGGCAAAAGAGGGTGCCACACCGACCCTTCGAATAAGGAAATCGGGCTCGGTTTCATCCTTTAGAGTCCGAACAACGCTCCTTGCCCTCTTCTTCGGTTTCTACCCTTGGTTCGAGGGCTTTCTCCGCCTTTTGTTGGTAGCAGTTTTAAGACGAGATGTCCCTGCTGAATCAAATTCAGGTACCGGCGCAGCAGGCTCGGCTGCTGGCTCTGGTCTTGGCTCCACCGAGCCCTTGGGTAAACCTAAATACCGAAGAGATTATAAAAGGAAAAGGAAAAAGTAGAAGATCCAATTCAAGCTGAGTATTACCGTGATTTTGAGCGACCCATTAGCCACGCGACAGGTTCCCCCATGTCCGTTGTTCATGGGTATGTTGATCGAGGAGTGCTCCAACCCATTCATCATGTTCCGGATGGCCAGAGGTATCCATGCTACGGCTGATATAAAGAAAAGGGGAGAAATCGTGTGAATACAAGAGAGCAAATGTTTGATAAAGCATGCAAGAATAATTATTGAAGGGAGAACTGAGAAACTTACGATTAGCGTTCCACCTCTCCGGAAATGGCATTTAATCAGCCGGAATGATGTCTGCGGTCCTCACTTGGATGTAGCGTTCTAACCAACCTCGATCTATGTCTTCATCCATCTTCGAAAAAATTGGGTTCCGACCTCGCTTGGCGAGCTTTATCACACCCCCTCGGAATAGCCTCGGGGAATATAAACGGATGAAATGTGTCATCGTAAATTCCTTTTTTATATTATTAGCCAACAGCCGGAGGCAGGCCACGGTCCTCCAGATTATCAGACCAATTTGGGCCAAGGTCACATCGTATGTCCGACACATATCTAAAGTAACCGGGTTAATTGGGGGGTTGAGCTTGAGTGTAAAGGGATAGGTGTAAACATACAAGAAGCCTTCCCTATGATCGGCAATAGATTCGTCGGGCTCGGGGGTGAACACTTGAACCAGACAGTTATCCCATCCGCAATCAGCCCGGACCTGGTCAAGATTATCCTCGGTAATAGACGAAGGATATCACCTTACATCGAACCCTCTATCCGCAACCGGAGAAGGCTTCTCGACTTCAAATTCTTTGTTGTAGTTTGGTTTGGACGGTACTATGTCCGAAGCGGTAGGTTCAATGAAGGTTTTTCCCTTGGATTGTGAGGTTGGCTCTGCTCCCTGGGAAGAAACTGAGGGAACGTCCTGGGAGGCAGTTTCGGTGTTGGCAGACATTTGAGATATGTGAAAAGGGAGGTTGGTGAATTTGAAGTAGGAAATGAAACCGGTGATATAAGGAAAGATTGAAAGGGCAGTTGAAGAGTTCAAAATGACGAGTGAAAGAGGAAACAAAGGAGCACTTTCGATCAAAGAACAACAATGGAGAAGTTGGAAAAGTTGGTTTATGATCACGATCAAAACAAGCAAGAAAAGGAGATGATCACGATCAAAACAACTGAGAAAAGGAGATTAAAACAATTGAAACAAATAAGAAAATGGGAGAGGAAAACGATCAGAAGTGGAGAAGTAAGAAGGTGAAGAAGTGAAAGTGGTAAAATGAGAGGGTTAAAAGCCTTATATAGGCATGGGGGACTGTAGCGGTTACAGAGTTCAGCCAACCGGGGGGTGCCATGTGCCCACAATTAATGAGACGTGATATGAGGCGACGTGGGTTACGGCGGTTCCTGAGGTCGGCCATTCGGGGCGAGACACGTGGCCGATGTCAGAGGGACGTGACACAATTGTTCCCGCCAAAGTTAAAAGATAAGAACGGGCTTATGAAACCACCGGTTTTGTGATTCATCCACTTCCCGTTCCTCCGGTAAAACTACGATCCGGAAAGTGTGGGGACTATTTGTATACGGTAAAAATCGGATATATGCAAGACCGGTGACACCAGGGCCGAGGGTAAGATCGAATGAGCACGAGTATGATCAGTCATTTCTTCAGACCGGGGGATTGCACCAGATGTGGCTTATCCGAGGAAAGAAAAGTAAATCTGTTGGTCTGGTGTATCCGGACCAAACTCTGCGTTGTTGTTAGCCCGGTTTCGCCAAGTCAAGTTCTCGTGGCCGTTAGTCCGGTTTCTCCGTGTCCGAATTAAACGTGGCCGTTAGTCCGGTTAACCAGCTGCAGAACCGCCACACGTCAAGACCGTTCTGCCATTTTGTACTGATAACCGTACGGGTGTCAGACCGTACGGCCCTATCTTATCCTTTTAGGGTTTCTTTATTCCAAAAGGGCTTTGTGTAGCATGCAAGGCCCATGAGGCAAAACTATAAATAGAGGACATTTCCCTACTTTTAGGGGTTGACTTTTTGAGATCTAGAACATTATAATAGAAAATATATTGAAGCACTATCTCTCTCTCTTTCCCTTTTTAGTCCGAATCAGTGGATCTTGTGGCTTGTTTATTCTTTTAACATAATTAGCTTAATCATCTATAACAACATATTTGTTCAAGGCATCGATATATATATATATATATATATATATATATTCACATATACATATTATAGCACGCAAATTCATAAGTATTTCACATCAATCCAAAATAGATTAAAGTTTACCACATATCTTATACCTCACTTATAAATTCAATTGTTACCAAAAATTCGGGGTAAACGCCTTTAGCTCCTCAGCAAGAGAATAAATATTGGTTTGCTTTTTTCTTAATTTTACCCAAAACCTCGTATATGGAATAGGTCTTATGGATATTCCATTTCAGATCCAACTGCTGCTGCAAACAAATGTAAAGATGTCTTAACTCATTAAGCTGCAATTGAACGTTAAGTACTTATGTATCATGTTATGAAGGGTAATTAACCTCTTTATTATTGAGTGCTTAATATACTTGAGAATTCATGCACAAAAGAGTAATGTCAACATTTTTTACATTTATCATCAAAGGACAAGTTCACTATATGCCTGTCAACATACTCTTTCTGCTACGTGTCATGCAAACTATGCATCCACATAGACTGTATGCACTTCGACATGCTATTCACACGTATTTAAGGAGACGGCTACCACACATTGTCCAGTTTAAGTAACACTACTTTCTTATTAATATGTTTGAAATCAATAATGACACCTTTTTTATAATTAATTTTTATTTTACAAAGACATCTGTAAGACCACAACTTTAGAAAAAATCACTTCTTTCTTATATTTTGCAATAACCAGTCAAATACTTTATGTGAATTGAAACATAGGAAGTATTTAAAAGTGTATATGCTATTGTAAACAAGGGAATGAAACTCATATTTTCACAGAAACATAGTGCTTGATAATTTATAGGAAGCAATACAAAACAAAGATATTTTAATTATATATGTTATTTGTTACGGGATTTTGAACTTTTGATGGTTTAATTGCTGAAATTCCACCTGGATATCCACCAGGATGGAGAATAATCTTTACCACTAGCTCTCCATACATGACATGTGTAAAGTGATTTTTGGATGTGGCAACCCCAAAAGTAGCTTAATTCAGCCAAGCATTTAGCAGTGCACATTCTTCAGGTCACATAACACACTTCCTAACGTGCCAATCTGCTTCACAAACTAGTCTAGACTTGGCTCTTACCTATATATAAGCAAAGAGTGTCTTCACCAATCATACACACCACAGATACCATTAGTCTTCACATCTTGTCAAAGAGATCTATCATACGACTGCCAGTTTCATATTCATTATTTCTATAGTCCAAGAAGAGATACACACAATGTCTAGTATTTTCAAGATTATTGGGTTCCAGAAGAGAAGGTCGTGTTCAGATGGAGATGATGATGATGATTATGACTATGCTCCAGCAGCATGCTTAGAAGGAGGTGGTGACGATGATGGAGACTATGACTATGCTCCTGCAGCCTCCTTGAAAGGAGATGGCGATGATGAAGATTATGACTATGCTCCTGCAGCATCCTTGGAAGGAGATGACGATGATCGAGACTCTGATTATGCTCCTGCTGCATGAATTTATTCATTTGAGATTCTTGATCATGGCTTATTTAGAATAGACTCAACGTGTTCGATCGAACACTATGTCTAATTCAGACATGATCAGGAAGTAATTAAGAATCTTGGTTTTAATTAACATAGTTTTCTTAGGTAGAAATATGTAGGTTTATATATTAGTTGAAGCCTCTGGAGGAGGCTGAGGTCTAAAACAATGTGTTAGGATTTCTGAGATCACTAGCTTATTAACTTTAAGATGTATCTTTTTTTGACAAAAAAATGAATAGTCTATGCAGAGCAGTGACAAGGGTTGTAGTCAAACAGAGTCTCACTAACTCACTTGATGATATGTTGTATTCATATTCTATGATCGCTCACCTGATTATTATAATCAGTATAAAATAACTTTCCCTATATTACATGTTATACATCGCTCAATTAGTCTATTATTAATGATTGAGGCCTTTTTTATATATAGCGCGCAGGTGGATTTAATTTTCGAAGGAATTTTTATCACAAGTCATATAAAACTAGCATTATTTATGACACTTAATAGCTTTGTATCTATTTGTTTCTCCATCTTGTGCTTGTTAAGATATTGATAAGTCAAATTCAAACTCTTGTATTCAAAATACAAATATCGATTGAGATAGGATAGGCTTCTATATATCTAGTTGTGATATACAAGGACTTATCATTCTTCTTACACAAAAAATGTACCTATAAGTAATGGACTCTGGAATGTATTCTATATAAACTATTTTTTTTTTTTTTGACAACTAGACTAACTTATTGATCAACACTCTATTTTTTCGGCAATGTTTCCCACTCTTGCATAGAAATAACTTCATTTATGGAAGTCTCAAATACTACCCTAGGAGACGTTATTTCCCACTCCAATTAATTTGACTAAACTGGATAGAAATAACTATATTCTATGGAAGTCGCAAATATTATCTATTCTGTGTAGTATTCTTGAAGGTTATGTAAATGGAACCATTGAATATCCATCAAAATTCGTGTCAAGCAGTCCAAAATGACGATGCTACTATGGTGAAGCAGTTGGTATTAATCCAGTATACTTAGTTTGGAAGATACAAGACCAAATACTGCTACTTAATTTGGATTATTTCTACTCTAATGACATTTAATTATTTAAGTACTTCCTCATTTCACTTTTACTAATTGTCCACTTTAACATATCAAGAGAGAGAAACTTTTTTTCCCTTATTCTATCCTTAACATTAATTATTCATTTTCAAATTATCTCTCAAGTCTATAATTGAGACTATTCACCAATTAGTATGAATATTATGGTAAAATATCATTTATTAAATTCTTAAGGATCGTGCCAAGCCAATAGTGAACAAGTAGTAAAAGTGAACGGAGTGAGAAGTGAAAAGTTCTTATACTACTCTTTTTGAGAAATGTAAAATAGATTTTAATTTTTTGAAAACAAAAGAATTAGTAGGCCGTTCATTGTTACCACTAAAATATATTTCAAAATAAAGGGTCACTGAAAGTTTATGTTTTTTTTTTCAGCGACAAAAGTCGCCATTATAGCCTTTTTTATCAGCGACCAAATTTTTGAAACACTGTTGCTCATATTTTGGGCGAGGAAATCACCTTTTGTGGCGTAACTAGTTGCCACAATAACAAGCTTTAGCCACTTATATTACCTAGGTGGCATGCCAACTAAGCATCGACATAGATAGTGCAAACTTCCACGTGCCATGCACACTTTTAATTTCACAAGTTTCACCTTAGAATCATTATTCCCCTTTCGAAAGACTTGACTTTGAGCTATGTTACCGGCAAAATTCTGATAGAGTGATAAGTACTTTTTCATTCTTAATTAAAGGTTTTGGGATCGAGCCTTGTTGGGTACGGAATTGACCTTGCTAGGGAGCGTTTTACCCACATTGACTCCAGGACACGAATCTGAATTTAATCGAGCCCCAATACAAATACGTATCGGACACTAGATGGAAAATAAAAAATATATATACTTCAAGTCTGTCCTTCTAATTTTTATTTTCTGTTAAAACTTTAAAGGTGGAAAAACTTATAAAGCCTTGTTTGGCCATAAATTTTGGTATTTGCTTATTAAACAAACCTATTATTTCAGATTTGAGATACACAATTTGAAGTTAAAAAAACAGATTTTATGAGTTTTCTCACACGAAACTTCAATTTATTTTTATGTTCAAACACAACTTTAATTTTCAAATACCTGTTTACAACCTCATCATCAAATACTACTTTTTTAAACATCTCAGCCAAATTATGTCCAAACGCCTATTTAATAAGTACATCTATGGAGGAAATTGCATGTGGCGAAGAGTATAATTTTTATTATTTATGTTTCTTCTAATGGATTTTGATGGTTTATACTTATATTATATCCCACCTATCTATCTCTCAAAAGGTTAGAGATAGGAGAGATTCTATCTCCACCAAAAAGATTTTGAGAATAATTATAATTTTTAAAGCTCATCATCTATGAGATGTAAAGTGTATTTTGATTTGGCAGCCCCAAAAGTAGCTTAAATGGAGCAAAGCTTTATGGCTCTGCACATTCTTTTAGTAACATAACACACTTCCTAACGTGTCCAAACGAGTCCATATATACTTGACTCTTACCTTTATATAAGCATACATATGGTTTCTTCACCAATCATACACACCACAAAGAACAATGTCTAGCATTTTTAAGATTATTGGTTTCCAGAAGAGAAGGTCGTGTTGTGATTTTTTAAGATTATTGGTTTCTTCACCAATCATTCACACCACAAAGAACAATGTCTAGCATTTTTAAGATTATGCTCCAGCAACATGCTTAGAGGGAGATGATGACAATGATACAGACTTTGATTATGCTCCCGCAGCGTTCTTGGAAGTTGATGACGATGATGAAGACTATGATTACGCTCCTGCTGCATACTCAGAAGGCAAGGACGATGATGGAGACTATGATTATACTCCCGCTGCATGAATTCATTCATGGGAAATTTCTTAACAATGGCGAACCTAGAATAGACGCAACGTTTTTGGTAAACTTAGCTTATTGTTGTCTAACACAGATATAAGGAAGTTTTAGCTAGGTAGGAATGAGGAAGAAGTGATTAAGAACCTTTGGTTTTAATTAATCCGAGTCTTCTTTTTCTTTTAAGTAGGAGGAACAATGGGTTTATATATTAGTTGAAACCTTTTGACTGAGGAACCTCAATCAAGGTGTTAGGGACTCCCAGAATATTAATTTAGCTTATTAGATGCATATCAGAAAAATATATCTGAGTAATTTTTGCAGAGCAGTGACATGGGTTGTAGTCAAACATAGTCTCAAGTACTGATGTAATCATATTCTTATTTCATAATTGGTCATATGATTATTATAATACTAAGTAAATCACTCGCGCTTCGCGCGGTTAATTAAGATTATGTATGATCATTCCCTAATATTAGTTTAATACAGATAACTTTAGGTAATTTATGTTAAAAGGTTAAACACCCTCATCACACCTATTAGATCTTCCTCGGAATTTGTCTAATTCATTACAACAGTTATAATGTAATTTATAAACGTATCTACTCATACCGACATAAATTATGAATTAATATAGTGTAAGTAATTATCTGCAAATTTTTTATTGTAACGGCTTCATCATTGTCTGTATTGTTTAAGCCAAAGAGAAGCAGAAGTGTTGGGGTTTTTAATGTATAATTCTGTTATTCTGCTATTTATTAATACAACTATAAAGACATTTTGATCTTTTGCTTTTTCTTTCATCAGCTAGTGATAGAAGTAGGATAACACAAGTAAAAGCAGAAAGGGCAAATAAGCAGAATTAAAAGAGTGGCAATTATTCAAGATGTCACGTAATATCGCTCTTCAATAAGCCTGGCAAAAGTCTATTTTATGTGTCTACTAATTTATACATGGTAAAAGTGTTACTCCATTATATAGTCAGACTTTAAGACAAACTACAACATGTTTCAATCAAGCAAACAAATTCTATGGGACAGAATTGGGATAAAAAGGAGCACTTGCAAAATGCATTTTCTTGAAAACAAAATGAATCAGAGCCTTTACATTGTTACGAAAATATTCAAAATTTCAAAGGTACCATGTCCTAGTAACATAGCTCCTTCCCATCAGATATAAAGCTACACCTACGGCACAGCAAAACGAAAACAGTGTCTGCGCAATGAATGAAATCCCTCGACAACCTAGAATTTCGAAATGATAATGACGACATATGACCATAATGAAAAGGCCACCTTGTGGAATTTTATAGCCCTTCTATCTACCGTCTTTGAGCCCTGAAAGGGGGTAGTGATAAAAAAATTGCCACATATTCTGACTAAGAATTTCATTAAACCGATATACTTCAGATCATTTCTGGCTCCGTCTATGCTTGAGTTAAGTGTTGGATATAGATCATGACTACAACCAGCATAAAATAGGAGGATGAAATAAGGAAGCACCGAACCAAGAACCATCCCATCACTGTATTTGTGAACAAACATAACCTGGAAAGTAGAATGGGCAATGGTGTTTCTCCTCAAAGTTATTGGTATGAACATATGTAAACAGAAATGGATTATTATAAACAACAGAGAAATCTACCATTTTTAAATTTTTTTAGGGGGGTTACTGTGTGGCGTCTCCATCTCTTCACTCTGTGTGTGTGTATAATTAAAATAAAAACATATTTTATAATGTATACAAATACCTAAAGAAATTGTTGTGAGTGCATGAGCCAACAATCCAATGAGTACTGCATGTCCGAGGTGAAAATACCACTCATTTGGTAATAACCCTATGTGGTTGATGCCCGTATGGTTACTCGGGCCGTTTTACAGAACCTGCCAAGGATAGCCCAACTTGACCATCTGAAACATTGACTGTGAGATATAATGTTTAGTAACTACACCATCCACATAATGACGCATCGGTTTCCTACAATTTCAATGTATGTGATCCATATATTCTAATTGTAAATTTATTTTGATTCATTTCTTGCAGGATTGCACAGATCATGACACATTATGCAAGAGAAGAGGTCTATATCCTAGTCCTTTAATAGTAGGATTGTCCAATTTGTTGGGTGTGCTTACAAAGTACCACATTGATAGCTGGAAAGAAAAAGGAGCTACTTATAAGGAGTTAGATACTCTTAATGATGTGAGGCCTTTTAGGAAAAACCGTGTAGGCTTGGCCCAAAGCGGACAATATCATATCATGTTAAGAGTATCTTTGGGCCGTTAAGCCCAAGCTTTGAAGACGCATACACAGCCTTTGGTTTGGCGGGACGAGTATGAAGATAGCGAAGTGTGGTGTGGGGCCCGGCTTAGTGCCTTTGCCCGTCTATGGGCCGGTTTACAACCTTTACCTGTAACTTTGAAGACGCATACACAGCCTTTAGGCTTCGGTGACCGTAAATACTCTGATGATGTGGGTAACACATTGACACGTTGAATCTCTAACCCGTAATGAGTCATGTGGAACTTAGTTCGAGGGGGAGATTATTGGGTGTGCGAACAAAATACCACGTTGGTAGCTGGAAAGAAAAATGAGCTCTACTTATAAGGAGTTAGATACTCTTAATGATGTGAGGCCTTTTAGGGAAAACCGTGCGAGCTTGGCTCAAAGCGGACAATATCACATCATTTTAAGAGTATCTTTGGGCCGTTAAGCCCAACAAAGCATCAATCAAATTCGGGGATAAGTCGCAACCTCATTTTATCAAACTACCAGTGATCACATATTTACATTACTTGTCAAAAGCCTGTCTATTACTGGAACTTTAGGATAACTACATTTAATCAATGTGTTTACTTGTCAAAAGCCTGTCTATCACTGTATCTTTGGGATATCTTCATTTAGCTTAGTTTTGACTACATTCTTCAAAAGGATAAAACATAGATTTCACAATTTCATATTATTAGAAGTGACGCACAGAGTAAATGCCAAAAGCCATTCATTGTGTGTGTCTCTTTTATTCAGAAATCATATCTGCCTAAATGAGTAGATAAAAGAAGCTCCTCATGGTAGTGTAATACTTAGCAATACCACTCAAATCTGTACAATAATTTGGGCTAATTACGATCTACTCTGGATTTTGAAATCATTAGTATCCTGTAAGCTATAGAAAACCTATTGGTAAGCCGAATAAAATTATCGCCAAGATTAAGAGATTAGAATATAGGTTCTTTGTCGGAATAACAGGAATGTATACCATATGTTGGTATGCTTATCGGCGTTGGCGTTTCATCTCCATTATGTATCATCATTTGTATGCATAGTTATCTGGTAACACGACATTGTGAATTGATTATAATGAATTCATCTCATTTTATAAGATTATGTTGTAATGCATGTTTCTAATTGAAAATGATTGTGAAATACCTCGATTTCTTCATCTCTCGAACATACATTCTGGAATACTTCCTTGTATACAATATTTTTGATGAACGAAGGGTCTTCCGTGTCATCGTCAGCATTCAATATTCTTAATCCTGCTCTTGTTGTAGCTTGGGAGACAGCTTCATATAATTGTCCATGGGTGAACACATGCTTCGGATGATACACCCTGACTTGGTTAAGAGATTGTCCTTGACTTTTATTTATTGTCATAGCGTAACTGGGGGCTAAAGGAAGCTGGCGTCTCTTAAGCTTGAACAACCATTTTGATTCATTTGGAGACATAATAATTCTTGGAATTGTGACTCTCGAGCCAATGTTCTTCCCTGAAATGATGTTAGCAGTGATAGACCATATACCAAGATGCGTGACAATCAATTTTGTTCCATTGCATAGGCCTTCTGTTTGGTTTAGATTTCTAATCAGCATAACCGGAGTGCCTATTTTTAAGTGTATGTCATGGTTAGGGATCCCAGGGAATATTAAGTTGTTAAGAAATTTGGTTGGGTACAAAATTTCTTCATCGTTTGTGTTCACGCTTGCTTTGCATACATTGTCCGAGCTAAAATATGTTGTTCCTTCAACCGGTATCATATGCATAATTGTCTCGTTCAACTCATGCTCCATTTCATTTTTTGGCGTCAGTATTGCTCTTTCTTTTAACTATGTTGGGTCGTTGTAATTCTGCAAAAGGGACGGATAAACTGCCTCAACAATCGAACATATTGGATTGTTAGACGCTTTGATGCGTACATCCGGAGATATTTTAATAAGCTCCTTGTTAATATCATCATAAACTGATCCATCGCCAACTTGTGACAACCATTTGTCGAAATCAGTAATTGTTGCAGCCTCGGACCGACTTACTTTGCCACTACGTAGTCGCATATTTTGCTTCAATTCATAAATTGTGAAAAATGGCCACAAGTAAGAAGAGTTTAGTGATGCATACTTTCGTTGACATAGATGAATTCCCTTTTCTGATCTGGAGAACTCTACGCTAAGAAAATATTTTAACTCCCCTAAATCTTTCATTTTGAACCTGGACTGAAGATCTTGTCTCACTTGTTTAATAAGTGATAAATCACTTCCAGTCACCAACAAGTCATCCACATATACCAAAACAATAAGAATATCATCATCTTTCTTCTGAGTAAACAAAGAGTAATCATAATGAGATTGTACAAATCCCATATCTTGCAATGCTTTTGTCAATTTTAGATCTCATTGCCTAGGGACTTGCTTTAAACCATATAGAGACTTATGAAGCTTGCATACTTTTCCTGTACACTCCCCTTGGCTTAAAAAGCCATCAGGAATCAGCATATCAGCATATAAACATCTTCCTCAAGGTCACCTTGAAGGAAGGCATTATGAACATTCATTTGGAACACATACCAAGAAGAGGATGAGGCCAAAGCAACCACAGACCTGACTGTAACCATCTTGGCTACAGGAGAAAAAGTCTCAGAATATGCAATCCTTCTTGTTGGTTGTACCCTTTTGCAACTAGCCTAGCTTTATATCTCTCTACCTCTCCTGCAGATTTATATTTAACCTTAAACATTCATTTGCAACCAATGGGATGTTTACCAGCAGGCAGATCCACAATTGACCAAGTATGGTATTCCCTTAAAGCAGTAAGTTTAGCATCCATAGCTTGTAACCACAAGGGGTCTGTGCTGGCCTCAACAAATGATCTAGGTTCAAATATAGCTAAGAAAGTAGCTAAGGAAGCTCTATATGCAGGAGACAGGTGATTATAGGAAACATAGTTGGCAAGAGAGTAAGAAGAAGGAACAGATTTAGAAGAAATCACATAGTCAGTCATCTAAGCAGGAGGTGTAATATGCCTTGTTATGTGTCCTCACATTATCAGAGGAGGGAACTATAGGTGGTGGAATATGAACAATAGGAGTAGAAATTATGGGAACAAGTGGAGCACCATCAGGAGCAGGGGAAGGAGGTGCACTTTCAATAGCAGCAGGTGTAGAGATAGGTGGTGGTAAATCAGTAGAAAGAGAGATAACTGGGAATAGTGGTGAAAGATCAGAAAATTTAGATTTGAAAGGAAATATTTCTTCTTTAAACACAGTATCTCTACTAACATATATTTCCTTAGAGAAAAGATCAAGGAGAATATATCCCTTTTGTGAAGTTGAGTAACCAAGGTGAATAGATGGGATGGCTCTAGGACTAAATTTATTTGATTTCTTCACTCACGTAGCATAACACAAGCTGCCAAAGACTCTCAAATGCTAAAGGCTAGGAGGAGAGCGAAACAACTTTTCATAGGGAGATTTACCACTCAGTGTAGAACTTGGCAGTCTATTCAACAGGTACACAGCAGTAGAGACACAATAACCCCAAAACTTCAAGGGAATGTGGGCTTGGAACCTCAAAGCTCTTTCCATGTCAAGTATAATCCTATGTCTTCTCGCAACCACCCCTTTTTGTTGGGGCGTGTACACATAAGAACTTTGATGTTGCATACCATCATCCTTGAGAAGAGTTCTGACTTGATCATTGAAGAATTCAGTGCCATTGTCAGATCTTAGACACTTAACTCCACTCCCAAATTGATTTTTTACCAGAAGCAAAAATTCTCTAAGGACTACTATAGTATCTGCTTTAGTTGTCATTAAGAAAATCCAAATGAAATTGGAATAATCATCCACCAGTGCAAGAAAATACCTTTTTCCAGTGTGAGTTGGCACCCTATAGGGGGTCCAGACATCAACAAGCAGTAAATCAAAAGCACATTTAGAATAAGAAGTACTAATAGGAAAACATAGTCTGGATTGCTTTGCAATAGGGCACACTGTACACACATGATCCTTAAACTGTACATTATTCAAACAATCAATATAAGCTAGAACTTTGAATGATGCATGCCCTAGCCTTTTATGCCATAAGGAACTATCACACACTTTATTTTTCAGAGATAACACTACTAGAGTTGACATTATTAGCAATAACCAATGTTGACTTAGTACTGTCACTTGATCTGGAGCATGTTTTATCTGCCTGGAGAATGTAGAGCCTATCATCCTCTCTACCAATCCCTAGCACCTTCCCACTTGAGATGTCTTGAAAGACACAAAAATCAAGGAAGAAAGCTACTAGACAACCTAGAGCCTTAGTGATTTGTGAAACTGAGAGCAAATTATATTTGAACTCTGGTATATACAACACATTCTGAACTGTTTTGTTTTGTAATATAGAGGCATCTCTAATATGACTGATATCAACCTGCTTTCCATTTGGTAAGTCTACCTTGTTTTTATTATGCTTATCAAGTACCTTAAGCCTTTTGAGTAGATTGATGTTGTGCACTATATGATTAGATGCTCCTGTGTCAACTATCTAGTTAGACTCAACTAACTTAGACAGTAATGCAGTGTAGAGACTTGTACCTGCTGTAGCAGATGTACCAGGTGTACCTCCTGAAGTGCTAGCATCTGAACTCATCCTAGCAATGTTTGCAACAGGTTCAACCTATTTCCCTTTGATCATCTACAGAATTTGAGAGTATTGCTCCTGAGTAAAGAAGGTCATAGGTGCAGGTGTTGTAGAAGATCTTGATCCTGAGTAAGGAGCTGTAGCAGGTGCATTGGAGTGATGAGAATAATATGGTTCTTCAGAGAAATTTCCCGTGTTCACTGCATTATTGGCATGATAACCTGGTCCTCCCTTCTTTTTGAACTTGAAACCAGCAGGGTAACTATGCATCTTATAGCAGGTTCCCTTTGTATGCCCCTTAAATTTGCAAAACTCACAGAAGAGCTGAGGTCTATCAAAGTTGTTGGACCTAGGTATGAAATTAGTAAGACTATTGTAACCACTCTGAGGCCCTCTGTTGGTCATAAAATCAGTAGGAGCACTTGTATTATAGCCTAGTGTAGTATTACCATGAGATCTCCCAGTCATAAGGGCAGCAGAGTCACCAGCTTTATTAGACAGTCCTGTACGGTGATTTTATGCATTTTTCCTTTGACTCTCCATATTGATAATCATAGCATATGCTTGGTTGATGTTAGGTAAAGGATAGGTCATCAATACTTGACTCTTAGCATGATCATAAGACACATTTAATCCCATTAAAAACTGCCATAACCTTTGTAAATGAAAATGCTCACCATACTTCTTTGACTCAGGACAAGGGCAACAAGGAGGGGGAATAAGTGCTTCAAACTCATCCCACAGTTCTCTAAGTCTAGAGAAATATGCAGAAACAGATGCAGTTCCCTGTGTGAGTGTAGCAATCTCCTTGTGAAGAAAGAAAGCCCTAGAGGCATTAACCTTGTCAAACCTTTCTCTCAGATCCTCCCAGACCTTGTGAGCATCTGTACCATATATCACTGTACTATACAATTCTTTAGCAACCGTATTCATAATCCAAGCCATCACTACAGCATTACAACGATCCCACATCTCATGTAAACTAGGATCGTACATTTCTTTTCTACAAGTGCCTAGAACAAAACCTAACTTGTTTTTACCCATTAGAACAATTTTCATAGATTTTCTCCATAGAGAATAATTCTCAGAGCCTTGAAGTTGAATTGAAATAAGAACTGGACCTTGAGTATCGGAAGCATGAATATGCAAAGGATGATTGTGATGAACCTGATCGAATTGTTGAGTTTGTTGAACACTACAAAAAAATGCTTAAATTGCGGCGGTTTAATAGCGGGGGTCTGCTACAACCCCTGCAAATTTCATTAAATAGCGGGGGTTTACATGTCCGACACAAATAAAAGAAACTAGCGGGGGTTTGGAACCTCCACTATCTGGGAAAAAAATAGCGCGCAACTTTTCCCTCACTTTTTTTTTTGCTTTTTTTTCTCTTATCTTTTCCCCCTCTCTCAAAACCCTCTGCCTCTCTCACTACTTTTTATTTCTGCCGCATTTTCCTTTTCTCACCGTGAACCATCCCTTTTTGCCACCATCCAAACCACCCCAAAACCCCATCTGAAACATACTTGAAACAACCAAAAACAGAATACCAAACCGATCCGTAGCCCACTTAATTTCACCCCAAAATCACCATTGTCACCACTTTCGTTTCCACCAAAAATCAGCACCAAACACCCAGTTTTCTTTTCCGGCAAGGTTCAGATTTCCCACCAAAGATTCTGTTCAATCGAGGTTTCCGGTTTGTTTTATTGTTCATTTCAAATGCTGTACTTATTCCTCAGATTCGGTAATCAGAAAGCTTACCTTTGAGGTCCATTTTCCCTTTGTCCTTTAAAGCTTATGTATGGTCCATTATGGAATTTGATTATTGTGTTTATACTTTGTTCGAAAGCAACGCTATTGATTTGCCTAAGTTTGGTCATATTTTCATTCCAACTGTATCTTGTTATTAAGTGGTGTTTACTTTAACTGTTTTCGAACTAGACCAAACAGACTCGACAAAACCATTAGACTCATTCTAATGAATTGTATTTGTAACTTTGAAATATCCTTTCTCAAACGTCAAATGAAATTGGTCCAAACATGGGTACGAAATTAGTTTTAAATAGAAGTTGGAGTTTTTGAACGAAATTGGTCTTGTCTTCTACTGCTACTACTTCTACTAATCTATCTATTATCTCAAGTATCTTTTGATTTTTGGTATTTCAGTATATGGGTTTTCCCCTTTCTTAATGTTTTCATGTGATTATATGTTCAAACACCTATGATTTTTTAAAGATTGACACTTCAATCGCTGATTAATGAATAATCTGAGTTCACTAATTTTTTGGGTTTACCAGGTTCTTCTTCATATTTTGATCGTTTTGCTGCGTGTCTTCACTACTCAGTTTAGGTGATCTACACAGTTATTAGGTGAGTTTGTTTCCCGATTTCCTCTTTATATTTCCATCTTTTCTGATTATCAGTGCTGAGTTTTAAATTGAAGAATGCTCTTTTCTGTGTTTTGAGTCTTCCATGGAAGATTTAGCTTACTTTCACCTAAATTTTTTGGCTAATTGGTGATAAATCTCTACACCTCTGTTGTGCGTGTTCAGCTGCTTCGCTGTTTTCATGGTTTATTCTTTATTTTAAACTGTTTTAAGCTTTTCAAAGTGTAGTAAGAATGGAACTGCTATCAAACTTGCCTTGAAGGTGTTTGACAAATTGCCTGAAAGAACAAACTTTTCGCTGTGTTAGGACCCTCTTAAATCCAGATTGTTTAACCAAAAATAGCTTTGAATAGGATGTTTTAGAAGAGAAAATGGGACACGGAAAAGAGAAAACTTACATCTATAATCTTCATATTACTATATTCTCCCCCAAAAAACCATGAATTGGAAGGGAAAAAAATATGCAAAAGAGGGAGGAAGGAAGAAAGAAATACAGAAAACATACCAAAAAACCATGTTAGATTATGTATGTTCTCTGTTAGAATTAATTATTTTTTCATTTTCTATTATGTTCACTTATGCTAATAGGCAACTCATTTTCTTTCTCATGAATTCTTATAGGTGATATTGTTGCACACTAATCTAATTTTTTAATGGATAAATCTTGGATTGGAATGCCAAGGAACACACCAGAGTATGTGATTGGTTTGAATCAATTTCTGAATTTTGCATGTCCTAAATGTGGTTCTAGGAAGTGGCAGACCAGGAAAATAGTGTTTAATCATTTGATTGACAAGCCTTTCCCTAAAAATTATGTCACTTGGTTTATGCACGGGGAAATGAATGTATTGCATAATTCCAGAAATAGAGAGGTCACTCAAGATGTACCACCCACTGAAAATCCTGTAGAATTATTGATTAATGAAGTATTTGGGGGCTTAAGGCATGAGGGTGTTGATGTAGGTCCATCACAAGTTGTGCGAGAAGAAGAAATGTTACATGATATGCATGTTTCAAATAACGAAGATTTGTTTGAGTTGCTTGGAGATGGACGTCAAGAATTGTATGAAGGGTCTAAGTACTCAAAGTTGGAATTTTTATTAAAGCTTTATCATATAAAGTGTTTGTCTGGGTTAAGTGACAAGGGAATGACTATGATACTAGATCTACTCAGAGATGCATTTAAATTTGCAAAGATTCCTATTTCTTTTTATGAGTCCAAGAAAACCATCAAGAAGTTGTGTCTTGATTATGTCAAGATAGATGCTTGTCCAAATGATTGCATGTTGTGCTGGGAAGATGATGTTAATGCAGAAACATGCAAGTATTGTCACACTTCTAGATGGAAGCCCGAGAATGATAGCAATAAAGATCATGCACCTACTACAAGTAAGAAACAAAAGAATAAAAGGAAAAAGCCTGCAAAAATTTTGCGCTACTTTCCATTAAAACCAAGATTACAAAGATTGTTCATGTGCTCTAAGATTGCTGAGCATATGAGCTGGCATGCGGAGGATGGTAACAAAGATGGAACCATAAGACATCCTAGAGATGGTGAGGCATGGAAGAGGTTTGATACAACTTTTCCTGAATTTGCTTCTGATCCTCGAAATGTTCGATTAGGTCTAGCTAGTGATGGTTTCAATCCTTTTGGGACAATGAGTACTAATTATAGCATTTGGCCTGTGGTTTTGGTTCCATATAACCTTCCTCCTTGGTTGTGTATGAAGCAACCAAATTTCATCCTCTCAATGATAATTCCAGGTCCACGTACGGCAGGGAATAACATAGATGTATACCTACAACCCCTTATTAAGGAGTTGAATGAGTTATGGAGGGAAGGTGTGGACACTTTTGATTCATCAAAGGATGAAATGTTTAGAATGCGAGCAGCTCTTATGTGGACAGTTAGTGATTTTCCTGGACTTGATATCTTATCTGGTTGGAACACACATACTGGCCTTGCATGCCCCTCTTGTAATTTTGACACAGAACCTTGTCGCCTTCGTCATAGTAGAAAGTGGTGTTTTATTGGCCATCGTCGGTTTTTGGGAAGAAACCACAAATTTAGACTGATGAGGCATCGTTTTGATGGGAATGTCGAAGAGAGGACCCCTCCGAAGAAGTTATCAGGGTCAGACATCTTGCAACAAGTGAAAGATATCAGTGTCACATTTGGAAGACAAACAGAATTGAATGGTAAAAGGAAACGAAATGGGAAAGGGAGTGTTGGAGAAGGTGCAACTCAACAATGGAGAAAAAAAAAAGCATATTCTTCGATCTTCCATATTGGGAGTTTAACTCGTTGCGCCATAATTTGGATGTTATGCATATTGAAAAAAAATGTATTTGACAATATTATATACTCTTTGCTAAATGATAAAGAAAAATCAAAGGATCATGTTAAGGCTCGAAGAGATCTACAAGATATGGGTATAAGGCGTGATCTTTGGCCGGATGAGAATGATGAATGTAGGCTTGGTGCATTTACGATTCCAAAGGAGAAGAAAGTGACCTTTCTCAAGACTTTAAAGAATATCTCAGTGCCGGGTGGTTATTCAAGTAATATATCTCGTTGTGTTTATTTGGATCAGAAAAGGATCTTTGGACTAAAAAGTCATGATTGTCACATCCTTGTGGAACAATTGTTACCGATAGCAATTCGCAATGTGCTTCCAAACCAGGTTGTTGCAACTTTGGTAGAGCTTTCCTCATTTTTTAGGCATCTTTGTTTGAAAAGCTTAACCCTCGCAGACCTTGAAAAGCTACAAAATCGAATTGTGGAAACTCTGTGCCATCTAGAGATGTTGTTCCCTCCATCATTTTTTACTATAATGGTTCATCTAATTGTTCATCTCGTGGATGAAGTAATACAAGGTGGCCCGATGCATTATCGATGGATGTATTTTGTTGAAAGGTAAAATATTTCTTATTCAAAATATTTTAATCGATCTTGTAATAGTATTTCACTATAAATTCTTCTTCTAACACCTTATTGTTTTGGTTATAGATTGTTAGGTCATTTAAAGTCCCTTGTAGGGAACAGATCACAACCAGAAGGTTCCATAGCTGAAGGCTACATAGTTGAAGAAGCTCTAACTTTTTTTTCTCGTTATTTTGAGGGAATTGAGTCAAGGTTAAATCGGCCTAAACGTGTAAATGATGAACCAAATTGTAATGAGGCTTCTGAAAAGTCATTTATGTTCCCCCAACAAGGTAAACCTGTTGGAGGTTTCACAACAGAACCATTGACTCTTTTGGAGAAAACACAAGCTCATCGATATGTGTTACTTAATTGCGCAACAGTGAAGCCATTTGTTGAGTAAGAAATTTAAATTGATTTGATTTATAAGAAACATTTAGAATAATTGGATTTAAATTGATTCATATAACACCTTTGTAGGGAATTTAGACATCACATCAGAAGAAGTAGAGGCCGAAAACTTTCACCAACAGAGGTAGAGAGGAGAGTTAGTAAAGAATTCCCTGATTGGTTTCCTAAGAGAGTAAGTGAATATTATTAGAATGTTTCCTGATTGGTTTCATAAGTTTTCTTGTATCAATTTATATTTCTAACATAAATGTGTTGTCTATTTAGATAATGAATCCGGATATAGCAGACACTATCTCCGATGATATGAAGTTCTTAGCACCAGGTCCGGCACAAGATGCAAGAAGATTTAGTGCTTATAACATTAATGGATTCAAATTTCGGACTTTGTCTAGAGAACAAGGATTAAAAACTCAAAATAGTGGAGTCTTTCTTGTCTCTGACACTTCTTGTGTTGCATCTAGTGCAGATAGATATGAAAGACAAGCAGACCTGCCATATTACGGGAGGTTGGAAGATATTATTGAGCTTAATTACTATGGCCGATTCAGGGTTGTTCTCTTCAAATGTCAGTGGGCTGACACTACTCGAAACAGAGGGTTCAAATCAGATGTTTGGAAGTTTAATTGTGTCAACTTCTCTAAATTGATTCACACTGGTGATCGTGAGGATGACGATCCGTATATTGAAGCATCACAAGCAAATATGGTCTATTATGTTGATGATGAAACTGATAAAGGATGGAGTGTGGCTGTACATCTAAAGCCAAGAGATTTGTTTGACATGGGAGAGGTTGATGAAGAGGAAATATACGAGAATGAACCATATCAACAACAAGAATTTGGACAATTTTTTGATGTTGATTATAAGAATATCCAAATTGCAATAGAGGAGAATATGACTGAATAGATATATCATTACTTTTTTAGTTCCCTTCGTCACCTTTTTTTCCCGCTTGATTAGGAAGGTTTCATTAGTGTTTTTTCTAGAACTTACTATCTTTTGGTTAAGAAAGTTATCTTTATTCTTTATGGAATTTTGAGTTTCTTGTTATTTGGGTTCTGCATAGGATTTAGAAAGTGTTTGACCAGCTGTTATATTGTGGATCTTAATATGTTCAAACATTTCTTGATCTTTCTAATTTACTACTATTTTCAGCAGCTATATTCAATCTTGACGTTTTGCTGTGGATCTGCTTACTAACTTCATTGCTTCCTACTGCAGGATTCATTATTGAATTGTAGATAAGCCAAGGTTCAAGCGTTTGCAGAAGAAGCAAAATTCAGTTCAGTCAGTATTTCATCCAGTTGCTGAATTAGGACCCTCTTTTCTTCAATCAACGCCATGCCTGCCAACACATCCGACCATGTCATTTCGGGCAACAACACATCTGGCCCCATCATTTCAGCCTACATCGCAGGTGACTCCAACATTTCAGCCGGCATCACAGCCGTCTCGATCAGTTCACTCAATATCCCATCCAGCTCTGATGGATCAGGTCGCACCACAGCCGGCTCCAGCAGTTCACCAAGCATCACAGCCATCTCAATCAGTTCATTCGACATCAAATTTGGCTTCGACAGATCAGGACTCACCACAACCATCTCTGTCAGTTCACTCGACATCACATTTGGCTTCGACAGATCAGGACTCAACACAGCCAGCTCCAATAGTTCAGGCCGCATCCAAAAAGTGTTCTAGGTCGCATTGGATTGTAGACGCAATAGGTAAATACTTTTGACTATCAGTACATATTCAACAGTCCCTTCTAATTTGTTGTTCATCTCTCTCGTGGCTTCAACTGATCTCTTTTCTTATTATAGATTCAGAAGAAAATATCAGGAAACTCAGAGTGAAAGTTAATGAAGTGATCAATTTAACGTGTGAAGAACATATTGTGGTTGATTTTGATTACTTGGATGAACCATTTGGAGATGGACGCAGCCTTCTTTCACGCTTTTGTGGAATTTTGGCGTGTGACTGATCTTTATTTCCAATCAACTTTGAGAAATGGTTAAGTTTACCTATTTCATACTTCAACCGCGTCTTCGATCAAATTATAAAGGTATAAGCTCTATATTATTACAACTATATCACTGTCTCTTTTTTGGTGAGAAGCACAACTATATCAAATTATAAAGGTATAAGCTAACCAATGTTTTATTCTTGAAGCCCAAGTTCTTCTTTAGGACAACCGAGTCAGTTGCAATGGGATATGTCTATAAATCTATTGGAAAGAAGTGGGCTGCAAATAAAAATAACTTGTGGAAGACACATGAAGACCTGCTTAAAAGTAAAACTGAGATTATTGAAAGTGTGTCGGATGGGATTCCACGTGATCAATGGATTTCTTTTGTTGATTACCAATATAAAGATTCAACAAAGGTACTTATGTAACTTCTTATACTAGTCTTTCTAATTATATAATTATTTGTTTTTCTAATTGAGATTCAAGTATATTTTTATAAGGCAATGCGATTAAGAAATGCTGAAAATCGAAAGAAATAGACTATACCACACACAGGCGGCTCCAAAGCCAATGCTACGAGAAGGGCTGAAATGGTGAGTAAATTAACTTGCTATGTAATTATTTCTATGTAGTAAATAATTCTGATTTGATTTTTATTTATAGATGGCTCAGACTGGACAAAGGCCTGGACGAGCACAAATATACCTTGCTACTCATAAGAATCAAGATGGAGTATATGTTAATGAAGCAGCAAAAGAAATATGCGTAAGTTTCTGTGAATTCTCAACTTATCTCAAGAAACAATCATGAGGATTGGGGAGTAGGGCAGATAATTGAAGTGAGCTAATGCTGATTTTTGTATATTCTGCTTCATAGTTAAAAGACATGTCTCTTAAGTTCTGTCTTCTTTAATTTCATGCATTCCTATTGGTTTATTTGTGATAATGAGTTTTGTATGTGTAGGAAAAAATTGAGTTAGCTTTAAGCCAAAGCACCATAGACGAGTCTCAAATTTCGCGAAATGATGTCGTCGGCAAGGTGCTAGGAGAAGAGCACTCTGGGAGGGTGAGGTGATTGGGATTAGGAATTGTCCCCAGTAAAGTTTTTAAACAAGCAAGACCTCGTTTCAGCGGTACAAGTGCTTCAAGAAGTGAAGGTTCATGTTCGTCCCAATGTCAACAGAACCATAAGAAAATGATAAATGCTCAGGAAAAAATGATGAATGCTTTCAAGGCATATATGATAATGAAAGAAGGGACGATACCAGAACAGTTTGCGGGGTTCTTTGCTTCTTCTTCGGCGGTTTCTCCTACAACAGTAAGTAAAGTTCTTCATTTCTTTTTCATTTAATTGGTCTGAAATTTTTTGGATTTGATTTCTCTTTGAAAAATGACGAGATTGCTATGGCTGTTATTGTATGTTGGTTTATTTTGTGTCCGGAAAAACAGTATCGGCATTCAGATGATCCAATTGTAATATGATGGTCCTTTCCTATCCACTGTTGGGATGTATGATTCAACTGTGTAGAATCCTTTCTCAATGCCTGCTTAAGGAAATCAAGTTTTTAGTGATTAGGAAGAAAAAAAAAAGGAGACTTCTCTTTGTGTCAATGAAGTTTGGTTTGTTGTGTAACAAATTGAAGTTGTATAAGAAACAAGCAAACAGAGAGTAAAAACAGAGTAGTACATTCTGGTTTGTTGTGTACTAAAATAATAGATAAGAGTTCCTAGTCCTGAGATCACTCACTAAAAGTTAGATGTTAGCAATTACGACATCTCAGCAACTTGTTCCTAGTACTAGTGTTGTTCTAGGACGGATAAAGAAGAAAAACACTGCCGATTTGACGAATTGGGAAGCAAGAAAAGGTGCTATTGAGAGGAGAAAGGGATTTAGAGGAAGTGAAGAGAGAGCGTGAAGAAGTCAAAAAAACTATATTGCAGTAGTATACTACTATTTTGTTAGATAAATAAAGATAATTTTACTGTCATGTACCAAAATAAGACCTAATTACCTTTTTTTTAAATAGATACTGCTACTAGTAGCAATTTAAGAGAATATATGATAGATCTATTTTCACCCAATACCCGATACACAATGATTTTGAGGTGTATGGTGTAGTTTGAATTGATTCTTGACCTTAAATTTTGACGAACTACTATGGATTAATAAAGAAAATAGAATCATTTTTATGTTTAAAGATTTGATTTTGAGGTGTTTGGCTACTGACTTATTTTCTGTTTGAATTGATTCTTGGCCTTAAATTTTGATGAATTAATATAGAAAATAGAATCATTGTGTAATGATTTGAACCTCCTACTAACTGTTCATGGTACTGGAAGAAGATATGCTCCATTAGAGATAAATTTAAAGCTGGATATGTGGGCAATGGGTGGATAACACAGAGTGGTAGCTACAGAATTCATAGTGGCTATCAATGGAGGAAAGGAGACCAAGAATCATGGTATTGGGAGAGATGGTGTGGAATAAACTCAATATACCAAAATAGAGTTTCATTTGCTGGATAGTAGGATATGACAGGATCCTTACAAGATCAAGACTACAAAAAATAGGGGTGTGCCATGATAACAAGTGTGTCATATGTGAGGAGCAGGAGGAAAAAACTGAACACCTCTTCTTTCAGTGTCATTTCTCACAGGAATGTTTAAGGAAAGAGTGCCGTATAAATTTGGACCGAGGGAGTAGTATTTATATGAAACTGATTGTAGCTAGTGTGAGATGAAAAAGAGGTTTAGTTACTTTTGAATGTGATTGATGCTTAATTCTCTACTATGTATTATTTTCTACTGTATGAAAAAGAAGCTTGAAGAAAAAGGACAATACTTCTAATTTGTGGCAGTAATGTAGCCACCTTAAAATCTTAAATGCAAAAATTTAAACCACAGAGATAGTGCCCCTATAATTAGTGTGATGTAGTTCAACATCATTTTCATGCATTAACTAATGCTAGTAATTTTGGATGCCATGTTACGTGACAGCTAACTACTTCTTTTGGATGCTCAATTGAAAATGATGTATGTGATCATAAATGTTGTTTTAAGATCCATATATGACTTCCTTCCTTTAGTTTCACATGGTTCATTACAAATTTTGTTGTACGAAAGTAAATCACGAATCCTTGCCCTAAATCATATTGGGCACTCTTTTTTATCTTTCCAAATATTAATGCTGGTGATATATTCTAGTACTAGTTATGTGAATTCGTTTTTACACTTTGTTGCTGTATTTTGTATACTTTTGGTTGGTGTATATACTCATGGATTAACACGTTCTTTAATTGTCATTCAATGAGTTGATAAGATATTATATAAGATTGTAAGTGAGCAGTTGGATTTCCAAATTAAACTTGAATAAAGAGTTGTGGTGTTATCAGGATAGTAGCTAACTCTATTTCTATGCTTTTCATTATGCAGCCAAGTGATGTGGCGAGTGGATCCCTTTCGCCCATGGACGCAAGAAGATCATGCGGTGATAGTAATCCTAGTAACAACCGTTGATTTCATTGTATTGTTTGGTAGGAACGGATGTTAGAATGCTGGAGTGAATGTATTGTGTTTAAATTTAGTTTTTGAGTGATCTGATAATGCTACTTAAATTTTTAGTTTCAAAAGCTAATGGTACTTTATGATAACATTTGTGATTTTACGATATGTTATCGATGTCTCTTAAAGTTTTAACGTTTTTTTGCTTTGATTATGATTTCTAGCTTAATTAGTGATTTTGTAGTCGATAATATATAAAAAAATTCAATGAATTGTTGGGGGATATGAGACTGCCAGGACCTTTAAATATAAGCTAATTTTTTTAAAAAATATATATATATGTATTGCGGAGGTTCTAAACCGCCGCAATCTGTCATTGAGAATTATTTTTAAAAGATTAAATTTTAAAATTACGGGGGTCAACTGCCGTAAAATAACCGCCGCAAATTAGTTCTGGCGGTCAGCAAAAAACCGCCGCTAATTGATTGCGACAGCTGTTATTGTGGGGGGTTTTTGCCAACTGCCGCAACAACACATTGCGGGGGTTTCAAACCGCCGCAAACCTTAAAAATAACCCCCGCAATTTAAGCATTTTTTTGTAGTGGAACATTGTTGTTGGTTTGTTGATTTTCAGTCGCATTTTGATGTTGCACTACAGCAAGCACCTCGATTCCTTCTTCAATCGCCATTGTTATGACAAATTTTGAACAAAATTTCGAAAAATTGGCTTCGATTCAACAAAATTGATTTCAACTCAACTCAAATTGTTATCGCAACAATCGACTGAACTCAAATACCAGATTCTTCTAATTATAACACTAATTTTAACAGAAACAGTGAAGAACAATGAAGAAACTTGAAAAATTCTTCTCGATTTTAGCCCTAACTTCAAAACGAAGTGCGCAAAGTACAATTAATCACTCTTCTTCCTCGATTTGTTGAGATTTGAGCTTAACCGAGCTCTGATACCATGTTATGAGATCTCAACCATGGCAGAGGAGAAATGAGAGTGAACAATATTGAGTAGAGAGAGAAATCGAGAAGATGAAGTTTAGGAGAAAAAACATCTTCCATTCATATGAAATGTAACTGTATAGATGTATATATACAAAGTCTAACCGACTTAGTTGGGATCAGTGCTAATTACCTAACTAACTATCACTAACTAACTCCTAATTACAGGTATGATATTAAGTTACACCACAGCTGGACCCACAATTCTCTACATCTATATTCCATATACGTTGCGCAATTAGTCTATTAAGTATTAATAATTGAGGCCCTTTTTTCATATAGCGCGCAAGTGAATTTAATTTATGAAGGAATTTTTATCACAAGTCATATAAAACCAGCATTATAAGACAGTTAAAAGGGCTTTGTTCATCTATTTGTTTGTCCATCTTTTGCTTGTTAGAAATATTGATATATAAATCAATTCAAATTTAACTCTTGTATTCAAAATACAAATACCGGTTGAGGTAGGATTGGCTTCTATATATCTAGTTGTGATATATACATGGACTCATCATTCTTTGTATGCAATAAATGTACAAGTATAGGACTCTGAAATGTATTCTATAAACTAATTTATTGATCAATAAATCTTTACATCATATTAGAGCTTTCTCAAAACTCACATGACACTCTTATTTTTGGCGACGTTTACCACTCCAATTGATTAAATTGAATAGCAATAACTACATTCTGTGGAAGTCGCAAACATTATCCATTCTAGGTGGTCATAATCTTGAAGGTTATGTAAATGGAACCCTTGATGATTATCTATAAAAATTCGGCCCAAGAAGTCCAAATGATGCCACTATTCGTCAAGTAGTTGTTAATCCAATACACTTATTAATTACTTTGGAAGATTCAAGACCAACTACTACTTTATTTGGATTATTTCTACTGTTATGACATTTATGTAATGAAAAGTTCTAACTCTTTTTAAGAAATATAAAATGTATTTTTAACTCAAAAGAAGTAGTAGGCGACCCATTGTCCCCGCTACAATATTCTATACATAATAAAAGATACTCAAAATACTCATTTCAAACTTTATTTTAATTGACAAACTTTATTTCAAAGATACTCATTTTATAGTAAGTTGGAATTTAAAATAATAACGCCTTTGTGTTTGTGGATATTGTTTGCTATTTTATCAATTAGTTGCTTTATTATTTTTAAATATAAAATGTTTATCTTAAAATTTTGTAAAAAAAAAAAGCAAGGGAAAAAAACCTAGAGCCCCACTTGAAGAATGAAAACTTTTCTGTGCGTAATTAAAGAGAGAAAAGGTATTCTATACAAAAGGTTATTTGTGGTACTACATCAAAAATTTAAAGATTTCTCTTTAAATTACCATTTTCTTTATTGCCAGGTGATTCTTGGACTCTTCTCTTATTACGTGACATTTTGCTATGGTTTTTTCCTTCAAGTATTCTTACGAACAATTAGCTGCGTCATGTAACAGGTCCTAATCTTCTTGCCGAAGACCACAATAGATGAGACTAACAACTACATATCTTGGTTGACCTTCAAGTTATGCACCACATTTTGTCAATATGTAAACTTGTCTTTTCAATTTTAATATGTCTGCATTTCACAACCAAAAGTGATTAGAAGTTCTAAGTTTTAAACACATACATGAATTGTTCACTTTTTAATTTGGTATCAACTTTTGAACAATTAATCTAATTTTATAATACTCATTTTTTTTTCAAATAAAGCCGATTGTTACCAGTTTCATATTGGGCCCGTGCTGGTATGGGCCATTCGCCCCTAGTATTTCAAAATAAGGGGTCAATTAAGTCGCCACTAAAGCCCAGTGGCGGAGCCACAACCCAGTAACTGTGAGCCGAAAAAATCATATCGTGTAAACATATCAATTATTATGTATTACAGATATATATTAAATATTGAACACCCTTAACACACACACATAGAAATATATATATATATATATATATATATATATATATATATATATATATATATATATATATATATATATATATATTTTCTTCTTCAAAATTCGAACATATATCCTTAACAAAATTTCTGGCCTCACCACTAGTAAAGCCTTTCTTAGTGGAGACCAAATTTTGGAACACATTGGTGGACATGTTTTCGTGGCGAAAATTACCTTTGTGGCAAAAATAGTCGCCGCGAAAACAAGCCTTAACCACTCGACTTATCTCAACGACCATTCAATCGCCACTATAATGTAAGTTCTCTGTGGCAACTTTCAAGGTTTTCTGTGGCGAATAATCTCAACGACCCTTCAATCGCCACATACATATTTGCCAAGGGGGCATGCGAACTAAGAATCCACATAGATAGTTCACACTTCCACGTGCCATGCACACTTTTAATTTCTACACAAGTTGCATCTTAGAACCATTATTCCTCCTTCAAGAGACTTTCCTTTAAGCTCTGTCGTTGTAATTTTAATTTTCTGATAAATTATAGTTTATAAGGGTGGAAACACTAAGGCTTCGTATGGTCATAGATTTTGGTGTTTGTTTATCAGACACCCATTCTTTTAAATTTTTTACATAAATTTTAGGAGTGTTTCTAGTTTTCTCTTACAACACTTCAATTTATTTTCATGTCCAAAAACAACTTAAAGTCTTAAACTTCCATATACACTTTTTCGACCTCAGTATCAAAAAAACAAAAATTCAAATCTCAACTAGATTAATTGCATGCGGCGAAGAGACTGTGTTATGAAAGCGGAAGGTAAGCCCCCAGGCTTTGTAAGTGAGGTTGGGTCATTTAATACCCCCTCTAACTATAATTTTGGTGATATGCTAAGGTAACGCCACCATACGGCGGAAAAATTAAAAAAAAAAAAAAAAAAAAAAAAAGCGGAAGGTAAGCAACAATATTATGATATTTTATTTATGTTCCTTTTAGTGGATTTTGATGGTTTATCCTTAAATCCCACCTTTCTCACCCCACAAAGTTATAGAGAGACAGAGATTCTACCTCCACCAACTTGATATATGGAGAATAATCTTTAAAGCTTATATATGTGTGTGTGAGAGAGAGAGATTACATGTAAAGTGAATTTTGATGTGGCAGCCCCAAAAAGTAGCTTAAATGCCGCTAAGCTTATGGTTTTGCACATTCCTCAGCTAACATTACACACTTCTTAAACGTGTCCAAACGAGTCTAATAGTTGGCTCTAACCTATATATAAGCAATTGGTTTCCTCACCTACTCAAACCATAAACACACAATTCTTTATATGCTGTCAAAGAGATGTACACAAATTAAACACACAAACTCATATTTCAATATTTCCGTAGTCCAATAATTAAGAGATATATACAATGTCTAGCATTTTCAAGATTATAGGATTCTAGAAGAGAAGGTTGTGTTTAGATGGAGATGATGATGGCGATGATGGGTATGATTATGCTCCAGCAGCATGCTTAGAAGGAGACGATGATGGCAATGATGCAGACTATGACTATGCTCCTGCAGCATGCTTTGAAGGAGATGACGATGATGGAGACTATGATTGACTCCTACAGCATCCTTGGAAGGAGAAGACAATGATGGAGATTATGATTATGCTCCTACTGCATGAATTCGTTCATTGAAGTTCTTGACAATGGTGAATCTAGAATAGACGCGGTGTTTTTTGGTCAAACTTATTGTTGTCTAATTCAAACATAAGAAAATTTTAGGTAGAAATGAGGAAGAAGTGATTAAAATTAGATCCTCTGGTTTGAATTAATCCTAGTCTTCTTTTTCTTTTAAGTAGGAAAACATAGGTATATATTAGTTATAAACCTTAGTCTTATAGTATTTTTAAAACTATCCGAAATAGTTTATGCAGAGCAATGACATGGATTATAGTCAAACTCTCAAGTACTATGTAATTGTATTCTTATTCCATACATAATAATTGGTCACATGATTATTATAGTCAACGACCTATATATAAAATAGTTTTGTCTATTTCATGCATATATATGTTGGGTGTGCGAACAAAGTACCACATTGGTAGCTGGAAAGAAAAGAGAGCTATTTATAAGGAGTTGGATACTCTTAATGATGTGAGGCCTTTTGGGGAAAGTCGTGCGGGCTTGGCCCAAAGCGGACAATATCACATCATGTGGCGTGGGGCCCGGCTCAGTGCCTTTGCCCGTCTATGGGCCGGTTTACGATCTTTACCCGTAGCTTTGAAGATGCATTCACAACCTATGGGATTCGGTGACCGTAAATACTCTGACGATATGGGTGGCACACATTCATGTTGAATCTCTGACCCGTGGTATGATAATGAGCCACGTGGAACTTAGTTCGAGGGGGAGACTGTTGGGTGTGCAAACAAAGTACCTCATTGAAGACGCATTCACAACCTATGGGATTCGGTGACCGTAAATACTCTGACGATATGGGTGGCACACATTCATGTTGAATCTCTGACCCGTGGTATGATAATGAGCCACGTGGAACTTAGTTCGAGGGGGAGACTGTTGGGTGTGCAAACAAAGTACCTCATTGGTAGCTGGAAAGAAAAGAGAGTTATTTATAAGGAGTTGGATACTCTTAATGATGTGAGGCCTTTTGGGGAAAACCGTGCGGGCTTGGCCCAAAGCGGACAATATCACATCATGTTGAGAGATCTTTGGGCCTTTTTATCCCAACAATATACACATTGATCTATTAGTCCATTAGGTTGGATTTTCTAAGGATTTTTTTATCACAGTCGTGTGTAACCAGCATCAAGAAAGTATGAATTAAGCTTTTAAAAAAAATTGATCAAAATTTAATCACTTCACAAACGTCCTTAGGATGAGCAGTGACACTGTGTGGGGGTTTATTTAATTTCTTTATGGAAATGTACATGTATATTAAATTTAGAGAATTAAAGTTGCCAGCGGAATTCTGTTAGAATTTTGGTCATTATAATTGTTGAATAAATATGTTTTATATGAAACTACGTGTAACAACCATCCAAACTAAGTAGCACCTGTTACAATGTGAGGTTACCACTGATGGTTTAATGAATTTTTTTGAGTAAAAGTCATTCCTCAGCAGCGACATGAGAGTTGCCACTTATGGTTTAATACTTTTTGTAGCGATTACAGTCCCCACTAAAATTAAAGTCATTCCCCAATAACAACATGAGAGTCGTCGCTTATGGTTTAACGGTTATTGTGGTGATTATAGTTGCCACTAAATGGCTAAAAGTCATTCTTCAATAAGGACTTGCCCAAAATATACCAAAGAAAGAAAAAAGAGACTTGCCCCAAATTTATTTTGTGGAACTCCTGTTTAAAGCATATATGTTTACTTTTTGTGGCGAGCGTACTCGCCGTAAATATGTATTTTCTGTAGCGAACCTCAAGATTTGTCTTCAAAAATAACGTTGAAGTATTTGGAGTTAGGGTCGCCAGAGGCGGATCCAGGATTTGAAGCTTGTGGATTCTTAACTAGCAGTGTCTGTTGTTACTGGGTTCTCAGCTCAAATTTCTTATATATTTAAAGGGTTTCACATTATAAATACAAGGTTCGGATAGTTGTGGGTTCCCGCGAACCCACACCCAATGATGTGGATCCGCTTTTGATGGTCGCCACTAAAAACATTTAATGCCAACGAACTTTTATAACGATTTCTTTTTTCTTTTTCTTTTTTTTTGGGGGGGGGGGGGGGGGGGGGGGGGAGGGGAACACCCATATTCCCAAATCAGATCCTTCTATATATGGGATATTTTATTTTTACAAAAGAAAGGCACACAAAAGAAGGGGCGATCAACCTTACCTGATCTTCAGATCATTGTAACGACTTTAGTCGTGTTATTGTGTGTCACGAATTTTGCGGACTCAACCAACATCATAAGATGCTGTATGAATAAATAGTTTGCCTTTTCTTTTTCCCAAAAGCTCAACATATAAGAATAACTAATAGGAGTATGAATACCCTGTTTGGATCCAATTCCAAAAAATTGTAGTAAATGTTTTCATGCATGAAAGGGTATATAGTCAACCTCTTAAGTTGAATACTCATATACTCGAGAATGTCGACATCTTTGAATGCCTTTGTCGTCAAAGGAGTACAGGTCAACAATCAACATATATATTAGTATTTTGTTATGCCACCCTGTCTATGTGGAATGCCAACTAAACATCCACATAGATAAAACACACTTCCACGTGCCATGCAAATGTCTCCACGGGCTAAATTTTGTTCTCTCGTTCAATTTACCTCCAAAAAGTTAGAGAGAGAGAGAGAGAAATTGAAACATAGAGATATTCTATTATATTATTCCACCAGGATATGGAGAATATGTAAGCTTTTAACACCCATCACATACAAATACAAATGACATGTAAAGTTAATTTTGGATGTGGCAGTGGCTTAATTTTGCCAAGCATATGGCTGTACACATTCTTCAGTTAACATAACACACTTCCAAACGTGTCCAAACAAGTCTAGTAGTTGGCTCTTTCCTTTATATAAGCAAATGGTTTCCTCACCCCATTCAAACCACAAAAACAATTCTTCACATCTTATCACAGAGGTACAATTACATCCAATATCTCATAATTTAATATTTTTCTAAGACACAAAATGTCTGGAATTTTTAAGATTATTGGGTTCCAGAAGAGAAGGTCGTGTTTAGATGGAGATGATGACTATGCTCCAGCAGCATGCTTAGAGAGAGATGGTGATGATGATGGAGACTATGACTATGCTCCCGCAGCATCCTTGGAAAGAGATGACGATGATGGAGACTATGACTATGCTCCTGCAGCGTCCCTGGAAGGAGATGACGATGGGGATTATGATTATGCTCCGGCTGCATGAATAAATTCATTGAAGGTCCTTGGTAGAGACAAATTTAGATTAGATACAACGTTTTTGGTCAAACTAATTACTATTGTCTAATTCAAACTTAATTAAGGGAGTTTTAGGTAGGAATGAGGAAGACTTAAGTACCTTGGTTTTAGTAATCCTAGTCCCTTTTTTTTTTTTTTTTTTTGAGTAGGAATATGTAGGTTTATATATTAGTTGAAACGTTGTGCAGCTGAGGTCTCTGTTATTAGGTACTCTGATCAAGATCATTTGCTTATTAGATGTATTTATTATACCATATCTTATTTAACTTATGAAACTCAGTGACTTGGATTGTAATCAAACATAGTCTCACTTGATGATAAGATTGTATTCATATTCACCTGATTATTATATTCATGGATAAAATAACTCTTTGTATTCCATAATTTCTATATATAATAAGTGGCATGGAGGGACGAACACAGCAGTCCCTCCTTCTCCCGCTGCTTCACGAATTGCACCCGCAATAAATTCTTGTACCATGAGCTATATAATTTATACACTTTAGCTAACTATTTTTATATCCCATGTAGACATCTGTCATAGTACTTAATATTTATTTCTTTCTCATGTATAGATGTATGCACTTTAAATTTAATTCTCCGACAGATTTATTTCCTCCGTGCACTTTTATTTGTTCACTTTTGAATGCAATTCAATTTTAATTCTCCTACACAAATTTATTTCCTCCGTGCACTTTAATTTGTTCATTTTTTACTTTTCACATTCTTTGACAATTAATAAATCTCACGTGGATATATGTCATAGTACTGAATATTTATTCTCTTCTCATGTATACACGTGTGCGCTTCTATTTTAATTCTCCGACACATATTTATTTCCTCCGTGGACTTTTACTTGTTCATTTTTTACTTTTCACGTTATTTAAAAATTAATAAATAAAGTATTTCTTCCGTCCCATATTACTTGGCCACATTACTATACTTGATTTTTTACGTTCTTTAAGAATTAATAAAAATGAAGTACTCCCTTCGTCCATATTACTTGGCCACATTACTAAAATATATGTCTATTTTTCTATTCCATATTTATCTTCTTTTCTGTTTCTATTATCCTCGTTTTCCTTCTTTGTCAATACTTTAAACGTGAAGAGAGGACGAACAATAACAATGCAAATTTGCATCAAAAGTTATTTTAATGCTCCTACACATAACTTGTTCACTTTTGACTTTTCACGATCTTTGAAAATTAACAAATCAAGTATATATTTTATCATATTATCCATATTTATTGGTATATAGTCTCAATAGCCTCAGAAAATGATTTGAAAATGGATAATTAATGTGAAGGGTAAAATAAGAAGAATAATTTTTTTCCTAAGAATAACTTTTTTTCCTTGATATGTTAACATCGACAAGTAAAAATAAAGGGACGGAGTGACATTTATCCCCGTTTTCCTTCATTGTCAATACTTTACTTATTTACTCTCCTTTGTAGTCTCTGATTATTGTTTCTTTACATTTATAAAATGTATTACTTTATATTTTCATTTCAGAATTAAAATTTGGTGATTAATGATATAACATATATCTTTCTAATTTTGATTTCTTTGTAACAATTAATATAAAAAATTATAATATATTTTTTAATTATTTTAATAAAAATATTTTAATCCAATATATACAAAAAAATGGTTTTTATATTTGGATCTGAATAGTTACTTAATTGAAATGGATATCAACCTGCCGGTATACATATAAAATATTAAAGAATTTAAAAGAAAAAACTTAGAATCAAAATATTAATTTTCCCTCATATTCTTACTAATTTTCTTTTACATCAATGAACAACTTTCATTGTCATGATAATGATAAAAAAAAGTCCGACTCTTTCCATCTTAAAGACTTTTAGTTACAACTAAAGTGATGGTACATAAAATACATTTTGTATATATAATAACAATTAGAATGTTTTTAAAAGTTATTTTCAAAATACAAACTTTAAAGACTGACTAATTAAAGTAAATAGACATGTTCAGCCCGTGCATCGCACGGACATGTATTGGTAGTCCATATACAACTGCTCAATTAGTCTATTGTTGACTGTTGAGGCTTTTATATATAATTGCGTACACGTGGATTTTTGAAGGAATTTTTATCACATCATAATAAACCACCATTAATAAGACTGTACGAAGCTTAGAAGAGTGATGAAAATTTGATCACCCACAAGAAGACCAATCAATTTAATGATCTGAAATTCTGCACGTAGGTATCAGACATTACATAATTTCACTCTATCAAATACTACCACTCTAGAATTTAGAAACCGACATATCAATACCTTTAGTTCAAATTCTTTATTTTTATTAAGGAATTCATTAAATATTTATAAAATTCAAAACCTAATTACTAACCTCTGGTGTTATTGTTTAAATCTTAAAACACATAAACTTCAATCATGACTCTGCCTCTGTTTGACCATACCTATATTGAAAATAAAGAATTAATACTAAATATAAATAGTGATTAGTGGCATTTTTTTTTTTTGAAATATATTAAAAAAAAAAATATATATAAATTGAAAGAGAGGGAGTATAAGTATTACCAAAATTGACACGAATATAAAGATGGTTAACTCATTAAGTTACATAAATTTTAGGGATTTTTACGCTCTATGTTAGTTAGAGAAAAATAATTACCCAGTTTAGTCAATAATTTTTTTCTTATTCGCTTTAGCCGCCGGAGAGGTCCATCTCCTTCATCTTCTACGCTGAGAGCACAGCAACCAAATCACAGTTGAGCTCCATCATTTGCCTTTCTTTCTCGCCATTAATCCACAGTTCCTCCACCCATAACCGATCCTATTTGCACCGCAAAACACTCGTAAACTTCATAACCTGAAATGACCCTAAAACACCAGTCAACATCACCAGTAGAATCGAATCCACCACCGTTAAAGCACCGGCCATGTGAGAAGCTTGTTTTTCAACTTCATCATTAAGCTCTCTAGATCCGCCGTTAAACCATCGAACCACCCCTGTACCATCGGATCTCCACCCATAAACCACTAATCTTCATCTTCATTTGGATTAATTTACCCCGTCATTGATCTTGAGTTTGATTTGATCCGTTCTTAGCAAAAATAACCGGGTAAAGTCGAGATGGTTGAACTTGAGGATGGGCTTTGTGATTTATTGAGTTTTTTTAATAAATTGATGATTGTGGTCGTTGGGGTGTCATTTGGAAGTTTCGGTTAAAATTTGAAGCTATTCGATGAAGATTTGGCCTATTTTGGATGGAGTTTCATGGTTAAAGTTCATAGGAGATGAAGCTTAATTTTTGTATAATATTGTATAACAGTGTAGAATTGTGTATAAACACCTCTTATATATTATTATACACTTTTATACAAGGTTGATACATTATCTACAGTAAGTGTATAATGTTGTATATTGTGTGTATAAACACTGTTGCAAAAAAAAAAAGGTTATGCGGATGTAAATTAAAAGTATGGCTACGTGAATATAAGATTTTATGTTGGATTGTATATTATTGAAATTTTATTGTGTCCTATAATTAGGGGTGTCAAATGGACAGTTCAGATTGAAGTTGAACGGGTGAAAATGAGTTAAATTAATAAATGAACTAATCATTAACTCGCCCAAAAATTATTTGGCCTGAATTGGGATAGGTCAAAATGAGCTATATAATGAGTTATAGCTCAATCCACCCAACTCTTATCAAGTTTTGTTTGTTTGTTTGTTTTCTTATACTTTGTTTAGTGACCTAATTAATTTTTTTTTCTTTATTATGGAAATATATTATAACATCAAACAAAGAAAAGGCTTTTCAAAAATACTTTGACAAAAAGTTTCATGAGCCAATTGAGTTATATGTCATCCCATTTTTAGATAGGCGAATTCAGCGGGTCAAAAAATGTTGGACTTAATAAAAAGAAGGTTATTAATTCGTCCAAATTTAAACGGATATAATTGAGTGAACCATAATTGTGCAGGCAAATTTTTCACTATATCTCTAGTCGAAGGACATGAACTCGACATTGTTCTCAACATATTCGTCTAGCTGGCGTGCCAACTCAGCATCCACATAGATAGTACACACTTCCACGTGCCATGCAAACGTTTCCACGGGCTAAGAATTTTGTTTTGGCTCATTTACTTCCATAGCTAGTTGCAACTTAAAATCTTTATTTTCAGTACTTACCTAAGGAGGAATTTGCATGTGGTGAATAGACAACGTTGTAAATTAGCCAGCAACAATGCTTTTGGAACCTCAAGATGAATTTTAAACCCCCTAACCCACTAAATCAGCCTCTTTTCTTGTGTTTAAGATATTCAAAATTATATATGTACATAAAAAATAAAAAAAGAACTTTATATATACGATGTAATTTTTGCTGAGGTTGTTCGGGTGAACACCCTTGGCTAGCCCTGGATTCGCCCCTGAGTTTGAGGAATTTTTACATAAACAAATCATATTTACTTGATGTAGCTCTTAATATTATAAATATAACATTTTAAGGAGTCTTACATGTAACTATTCTTTGGGTGACCTGATATTGTAGAACCTTCTTTACATACTAACGGTGCATATAATTTAAATTAAGTTTTATACATTATCAATGAAAGAATTTTTTACACCATCAAATCATGTTTACTTGTTATAGCAGATAACATATCTTTTTTTCTTTCTTTCTTTTTAGGTTTCCTACCAGGTGTCTAGTATCCGCATTGGCGCCTAATTGATCCAGTTTGACACCTCGTAAACATGATGTTTCACATACTCAGCGCTCGAACCTGTGACCTCTAGTTAAGTGTGGAGGGATCCAGTTTATCCCACCACAATTGTTATTGAGAACCTAGGATTAAAAATCAAGCATTTCTAATTACTTAAATCCAACCAATGATCTCCCACCCACAAAGTTAGAGAGAAAAAGATATTCTATCTCCACCACCATGATGAAGAATAAGCTTTAACACTCATCATATATATTGACATGTAAAGTGAATTTTGGATGTGGCAGCCCCAAAAGTAGCTTAAAACAGCCAAGTGAGTGGCTCTGCACATTCCTCTGGTAACAAAACACACTTCCTAACGTGTCAAAACTAGTATACACTTGGCTGTTTCCTTTATATAAGCATATGGTTTCCTCACCTATTCAAACCACAAATACCTTCTTAATTTTCCATATCAAAGAGATCATACAACATCCAATATCTAATATTTCAATCTTTCCTTTGTCTAAGAAGAGATATATAGAATGTCTAGCATTTTCAAGATTATTGGGTTCCAAAAGAGAAGGTCGTTCTCATATGGAGATGATGATGGAGATTATGACTATGCTCCAGCTGCATGCTTAGAGGGAGGTGGTGACGACGATGGAGACTATGCTCCTGCAGCATCCTTGGAAGGAGATGACAATGATCAAGACTATGATTATGCTCCTGTTGCATCCTTGGAAGGAGATGGCGATGATGGAGATTATGATTATGCTACAGCCGTATGATTTAGGTCATTGGAAGTTCTTTGCAATTAATGGTAGATTTCGCGTAGACACGGCGTTGATTGTAGCATGAAATTAAAATGATAGTTTCTTGACTCTGGATATGATGCATATGGCCTGGTTGTTAATATTATTATGGGAGAATACATAAGGAACCCCTAAATTAGTCACACAATTAAATTTTGCGAGGGGTCTTAGCGAACAACTTCTAAGTGGTAACAACCTAGCTATCACATTAAAACTCTAATTTAACTGCAAGTATCTCCAAGTGAAGCTATTCATCTGATTCCTAAATTTTAACTAGGCATTATAGATGTACTACACAAAGGAGAGACATCTGTTACAAAATTTCTTATTGCAAATTCGTTCCCTACTATATAAACATAGCATTTCATGATTAGATCCCTATCCTAATTTCATACATGTACTGACTACTCTTTAACATTCAACATTATCACCTCTAGCAATAGAACATCACGTTCTTCACCTTCTCTTTCAATGCTGGTAGTGGCCGGACGTTGACAGAACCATTTGTTGCACGTGTGCTGCGCATCGAACCATTTCCATGCGAGTCAGGTTCCACATAGAAACGTGCTCTATAGGCCGCCAAATGGGCATAATATGCTGGAGGAACTGCAAAAGTTATGGCAAATATGCATTATCAACTTCAGCACTTATATCCAAATCCAAATACATAATTGCTTTTTCTTGTAAAATCAGTTGCAGCACTTAAAAGTCCTTTTAACAATTAATACTTATCAGCTAAGCCAAACGAGCTCATAATATCGCTAACCTACATGATTTGTCTTAACAGAGAGACGACATAGTAAATTGATGGCTAGCATAAAAAGTCTATTTACCATGATTCCTTGAATGCTAAATGATCTTAAAAACAGAATGGATGCAGAGGATTTCTATTGCACGAACCCTAAATAATTTGAAGTAGATGCTTATGTTCAATGATTGAAATATAGACGAGGCAGAATCAAGATTTTGTAATGTGTCGTTTTGGAATTTCAATCCACATCTAAAAATAAAAATATGGCTGCGAATGCATTTAAAATAAGCTTTCTAATTGTCTTAGGAGAGAGTATTAGAAATTTACCTACTGAAACAGAACGAGTGCATCGGGCATATCTGCAATTAATCCAATGGTTACTAAGGAATTGAATTTTCCGAAAACAGCTATAGTAATAAATTAACTTTTGAAAAGGCTATCAGTTGAGATTTAAGATTCCTTACGTATAGCAGAGATTGTTTGTCAAAGACTGCATTTCGTCTGCAGTGAAATTATTTTCATCCCAAAGAACATGATAGTGTGCAGGACGACTCGTTCCCTGGAAATCCAACATTATGTTAACTTTTTGTGGAGCTTTCTTCCAAATAAAGACTTGTATTTCTAATAAGTTATCTTATTGTTTGACTTAATACATACTTTAGAAATCCTAAATTAACAATTAGCACTTCACCTGAATTCCAGCATGACTGCATAAGTAAAAATCAAATTCAGTTGGATGACAAATTTTCGTATCCACCACAGTACCTGCATTTGGATTAAGTCGAGAAACAAGAGAAAAAAGCACACAATGGAGTTAAAAAGGCAAACTGCCCACCATATTAACTAACGAGATTGTTTTGTTACCCCTTCTGTTCCATTTTATGTGATATTCTTTCCTTTTAAATTTTGTTCCAAAAGGAATCTCACTTTTTTATATTTTGAAACTTTTTAACTTTGAACTTCCGTTTTTAACCCTTAATGACATTCTTTTATATCCACAAGTTCTAAAAGTCTTTCTTTCTTATACTTTTTGTCCAATCAAACTTGGCCATGTAACATGAAACGGAGGGAGTAGTTTCAATTGAGGTCTCTCCTGTTTCTTGATGTAAACTGTTTCAAAATATTAAGCACAATAATTAATGTAAGAAGATCAAAAGTTTTACCAGGTAAGATGTTTCCGCTCCTGTCAGTGTTATTTCTATCATTGTGATTATTTGGCAAAAGTCGTGTGTGGTGACGTTTTTGTACAACTATGAAGGTTACTGGAGGTTGGTAACCTGGTTCAAGAGATGCACAAGCCTGTGTACCAGAAAAAATTAGAGAACTTAAACAAGCACACAATTGAAAACATTCATATATACCTTAAGCACACAATTGAAACCATTCATATATACCTTCCGAATTGCATCAAGTTCATAAAGTAGGACCTGATAAAACTGCCCGTCACTTACACCATCCCTGCATAAAATTGAAAGACTATATTATAGAGCAATGAAGCACATCGACAATTATTACTATTTATATCCATTTTGTGGTCCAAAAAGTGAGAAATGGCATATTGAATGCACTTGTTTTGAAAATTATCACATGATAGGTACCTGTAAAATATTATTCTCAATGGTTTCTGTCCTGTGGCTTTCTTAAATGCCAATAGAAGTTCTCTAAAAAATTGCGGAAACAAAAATGTCAGTGCATTTTTGTTAAAATGAATCTTACAGTAACGAAAATTAAGTGACGACAAACATGCACCTAATCATCCCTCCAGACATTGTTCCTCGTTGAGGATCTTGCCAGGTCCGGTAAAGATCCTGAATGAGTTCTTGTCTATGCGGCTGAGCACATACTAAACCGGCATATTTAGTAACTTCTGGCCAATCTTGTGATGCTACAACCTGAATCAAGAAAATCACATATTCAAATCTAAACACTTTGAAGAAGGTTCTAACTTTTATAGAGGACAAACAAATCTTGATGCTCACAGCAGCAATTGATGGACCACAGTCCTCTCCTGATTCTGGATGTGTCACATCAGCACCAAATATAATCGTCGGGATATCACTGACGAGAGGAATTTTCCATCTCAAAGCATCTAAAAGAACAGTGTTTCTTCCTCCCATCTATCACACAAGGATTAAGCATAAGAAAAGTCCGCCCAACACATACTATGGAAGTTAAAGTGGATTATAACCATCTCAGCACATCGAAGCCGTTTACTACATACCTTCACATTGATTTTCAATGATACATTTGACAGGTATTGCTTGCTAATTTTTAATACATGCTTTGTAAGGCAACACTGAGAAATCAGCCCCAGATCTGTCTCACATATTTTCTTCAGAGTACCTAAAGATTGATGATGAATATGTTACGATTGATGATGAACATGTTACTCAACAACATTCATTCATTTATATAAACAACTCATATTCCTGATATATCAAGCATAATAATTTTTCCAACGTATGTTGGAAAAAGGGACTTATAGCCCTAAAGGAGTACTTTATTTTAGGACAAAAGCCTTTACAGCAAAGATTACAACCAACTAGAGAATATGTTCATGACCATAATCACCATTATGAAGATTTTGACAAAGCTTGGAACATACCGTACAAAGAACCATTGTTGTCGGGAAGAATGGCGATTAGTAACTCCAATTCTTTTCCTCCAATTTTATTTGCAGCAGCATTGCATACATAATTCAATGCCTTCTTTGCCTGATCTGGTCTTGCATTATAAATCGGTATCACGGGCTCACAATTAAATTCCTGAGATAAAAGTTCAATAATACAAGATCATCTACACAGAACGCATAGGCTTTGACAATATATCTATGGAGAATACTGTGACATGATAAATGCATCAAAACAATACCAGAAAACAAAGAAGAGCATTTACCATTCCAGAGACTTGGCACATTTGGGCAAGCTGATGACAAAAGCCACGGGCTGCATTTTCTTGGACATTACACGAGAAGTTGATGCAAGCCCAGTGGTTCACAGTACCTCCATTAATTACTTTCTGTATGATGATAGCAATATATATATTCATACTAATCGTTCATCAAATACTAATCACAAAAAGGCAAAAGATCTTATGTATGGATATTTTATGAGGGCTTTGTTACCTTATTTATCATGTTCCACTGACCTAGCTGTGGATGACATTCCTTTTCCTTCCCTGCATCATGGTACTTTAACTAAAAGAGACGGAAAAAGAATCACTTAGTGGTTTTTGAAACTGAGTCATACAAGTACAGGTATATCAGTCATTACCCACGGTGCTGGGAGGACCCGAGCTTCTACTGATGCAAGCTTATCGTCAATGATGATGCCAAACTCCTTCGCAATAGGGTCTTGCTTGTATCCGTTTTGGCGAATGGTCTGGACATAGACACCATTTAATTCATTACATTCAGAAGAGAATCGCTTATGAGAAGCAGGAGATTTTGGAGGGAGAAAATGATCACATGTTGTCAACTAATTTGTAGAAGATTTTCGTAAATGTCACGTAGAATAATCACCAAAAAACCTCACGGTCTGTTGCGTACTAGCAAAGAGAATGTATTCCAAAAATTTGCTTAAACGTGTATATATCTACTGTGCGGGCACTGGATGGAAAAGACAGATAAAGGAAGAACCCACTAGAAGGGCATACCTCAAGGGACACCAATATTATGTTTTCATGACGTTTTTTAGTGTTCGGTCATTTCTAGCAAAGTATAAAGGACATATTCATTACTAATTTGGGGTTCTAATGCAAGATACTGCTGAGTTTTATACACTAAGTACACACGTGATTCTGCTCTGGCAAAAGTGCATGCACAATTCGGGTGGAGGAGGCTATCAAACCGTTCATAACTAGTTGGTACACTCGAATAATAAAAGTTCTCTTTATAATTCTGTTTAGATTATGTCCGGTGAATAAAATCAAATACAACCAAACAGATCTGTAAATGAATCGACAAACCTGCAAAATATCCATTTCTTGTTCCCGTGGTCTTTGGCACGACGATTTTAAGAGTGAAGTTATCTGCTTCTCATCCAGCCTTTTGGTGTACCTCTGTCCCTCAAGTATCTTACAAGCCTATTATAACAATCATTATTTGGAGAACTTTTCACCTGAGATAAAGTGAGTTGAATCTTGAAGTAGCTTACCTCCATCGGTAGGTAATTTACTTTCTTTTGGCTTCCCACAAGGAGACAAGGTAGATGAGGATACTGAATGGTAAATCCATACACCTCTTGGAAATACTCGATGACCGATTTCATGTTCTTTTCCTCATCAACAGGAAAACTGTAATGAGCATAAGAAAGTAAACCATTACTGGCCTCCAAAATTGCAAGAATAAAATATAAAACTGAAGTTATGTGAAACTAGAAATACATTAGCTCCCTTGTTGGCTGTGATGTCAACCCTGAAATTCGGTATTTCCTTCGAATATTTCCTCTGTGTGTAACTTCAACCTTAACACCTCTGAGAGCTTTCTTAACCTGATTAAGGCGTAAATGATTGATCAGTTTTTATCCAAAGCAATAGATTTTAGCATTAAAGGTATCAAAGTCTTGAGTCCAAGTGGCAAAGTTAAACCACTTGAATTTTACATGTGACATCTAAGGAAAAGTTTTGACACAACTTATACAGTACCTATTTCATCCAATGTGAAATAGCCTTAAGAGAGAATTGAGAATAGACGAGTAATCTGTGATGATGTGCGAAAGAACACTTCTCTAGACTCCGAACATATGCTGCCTTATGGTTGATGTTCTTAATAAAGTTAAAGAAACAATTAATTTGGTTCATTTCTGTAATATGTACCTTTACTCGATCAGCATCGGACAGTGGCCTTGAACTTACATCTTTCCCCAAAACTTGAGCAACAAATTCAACAACCGGGAGTGGTTCAATGAAAGCTGTTGTTGACATATCTGTTTGAAAAATATTTACGAGATATTAAATTGTAGTTTGGACTTCCATACTATCAAATAAGTTGGCAAAAAATCAATATTTATAGAAGTTATGATTGTCCTACCAATATTGAGTGACAATCCCATCTGAGTAGGTTTTATGCTCTGATAGAACCCCCTCCAAGACTGTAAGCCATTACCTAGTGTCTGTGGTTTTTTAATATTCGGAGAATAGAAAAATCTCCCAACAGATATGTACCTAAACGAACACGAGAAGAAATTTAATAATGAGTGGATAAGCCAATTAGTTGCAACAATCTACCATGGCAATCAGAGAGCAAAGAATGAAATGAACCTTTGAGAAGCAAGCTCCCTTAGCACAATATCGATGATTTTAAGTGCTTGTGGAGGACTGTCAACTTGTTTCCCTGAAAGAAGTTCGCGTAACTGAAGCATGTTTGCTTGTGAAATGAACTTGATCATCACAGTAAATTTACGCTCCCTGGAACGATTATCAAGAACGTCAATTCTCATTTGAAAAAAACTAAATAACAAGTACTTCCAATAACTATGTTGCTCAGACTCCTCTTCAAAAATGCCGGTTGGTGCGGGTCCTCCAAAAGTAGTGCATTTTTAAGGATCTGACAGGGGGCAGAGGCATTTTTGGAGAGTCCGACGAACATAGCTTATTAATCAAACATAAAGTGAAGAAAAGGAAAAATTAGACAAATAGGTACTTTGTGATTCCAATCCACTCATCATCATCAGCAAGAGCTATAGTGAACTCTTTCGAGTTAAAAGGGAGCAACCCTGCTGTATAAAGTGTTCTTCTTCCATCATAAACTGGAATTCTTTTACCCAAGTCGGCGTCTTTATGAAGTTTAACCAACTCAGCCATTATAGCCTTGTTCAATCTTGTCGACTTAACTTCTGGAATAATTTTTATCTGCATTCAAAATCATTAAAAGAGGCTGAATTTCAGGCCATTGCGAAAACATTACCAACATAAAATTTAGGCACCAAAAAGTGATTAACGTCTTACGCTATACTGGCTTAAGTTCCTTTCTGATAATTCAGTGATGAAAAGGTTGGCTTTTACCAAACATTTGGTACCCAATGTGCCATATCCTGGTCTACGAGGGAACACGAGACTTCTTTCGGATGATGAAGCAGAACAAGCAGGGGAAATATCAGAATTATTCACATCTGGCATTTTTTCAGCTAATATCCCTTTCCCTTTCCTCCTGCTCCTTCTCTTCCCCGCATTATTTCTCTTGACATCTTCGATTCTACACTCTCCACTAATTTGGGATTGCGCGTTCTGATTCAACGACTCTTGTAATGGTGCTCTCGAAACCATATGCTTTTGCTCGGGGTCTAATTTCATTTGCCACTGAGGCATGTTTGTGACCTTCACATGAGAAATAGCATGAAAACATCAGCTGGTTTTATAAAGTGTTTCGGATAATAACAATTCAGAAAGCTAAAGAATCGCAAACTAGGGATAGGGATGAATGGAAAGTCTGCTTAATAAGACAATGAATAGATAATTAAAGTACTGATGAAAGTTACTGGCATGACATTTTTCACGTGTAAGTCCAATAATCTCAGGGGATAAAAACATGCAAAAGGAATAGTATTAAAGTATCAAATCTTCACAGTATTTTGTCTTTAAGAGAGGTTTTTTTAGCTGAAAAGGTTAAAAAGCCAAAGTAACAGAGAGCCATGCAAACATGCAGATACCAACGGGCAAAGTAAAAACAAACGATCCTCTACAAAAGCCACCCACAGAAAAGGAAAACACCTAATGAAGCTACTGAAATTCACCAAAATATATAAATAATAATGCTAAAAGAATATCTGCTCCAAAAAGAACAAGAATACACACAAGTATGAACTATGACATGCTTATCAATCGGCCAGTGGTGGAGCCAGAAATTTTGTAAGGGTGTTCGAATTTTGAAGAAGTACAGTAATATATAATATATATGTTAAGGGTGTTCAATATGTAATGGAGTATATATTTGTAATACGTAATAATTCATATGTCTACACGGTATAATTTTTTGGCAAAGGGTGTTCGGTTGAACACCCTGGCTGGGCTGTGGCTCTGCCACTACAGTCAGCGTAGAGGGACTGATCCAAAATTTGAACTCCGGGATGCTACTGAACCAACTGACCATTTGAGTTATATGGGTCAAAATTTATTATTTGCTCACATTTAGTAGATTTCTTAATATAGCAGTTTATAGAGTTTGAGCCAGAGCTACTAGAGTCGACTGAACCTGTACCTTGTACATCCGCCCTTGTCAAGCATAGACAGTGGCAATAGTATAATCTTTCGGCGAAGGGATTCAATTGAACCCCTTCAGCAAAAGTGGCTACACCACTGCCTCTAGACCTAAACACACACATATATAGCCCCTTCATCATAAAATTATACTGTGTAAATAGGACAAAGATAATTTTTTTTTTCATAAATACAAATTGTTGAATCATCTTTATATGAAGGAATATTCTAGTATGGTGACAAAGTGACACAAAAATTTCTTGTATGGCATGCAAGCACTTTTTTGAATCGTCTTATTAATTAGAATTTCTGACTCCCATTAGAAATTTCTTTTTTCTGTGAAGAGACAAAATTGATGGGACTGTCAACTTAATGCTAAGAAACTTCTCCAATGAAGTGTCTTAATCAATGTGACAGAAAGATACATACAGAATTACAGATACAGGGTCCCCTATACATATATACTATATTCCATCCATTGAGGTCCGTGACCATTTTTAAAAGACTGCTGGATTTTCTCCTTCCAATTTTCTGCCTGATACCTTTGCAAAAAGCAGCAAAGAATACTCCCCACCCCACAGATTCAACCTTAGTTTTTTTTTTTTTTTTCAATTATAAAATTTGAAAAAGAAACTCTTGAAGAGCCCGAAAAAACCGATTTTTTGCACTTTTTTAAAGTAGAAATAGCGCCACTGACCACTCTTCAGTCATATCTTTGAAAAACGATCATTATTGTGGAATTTCAAATTCCAGAAGTAATTAAAACTTAAGGACATTATCTTGAAGTTTCAATACTAAATAGGGTTTATTTGTGAATTTTCTCCTTTTCTTTGACGTGGCCATGCAACTAGTAGCACTAGACTGATTAACTTCTGGTATTTCAAACCTAAAAGCCTAATATTTAAGTGAAGAAGGATAGAAGAACAAGTCCATTATCCACTGAGTTTCGTACTGTGATCCTCGGGGATTTCTGGATTTTGGAAAAAAAAAAAGGCTACTTACCTAATGAAAGCTATAAATGGAAAAAGGTTAAACGTTGTTGCATCCCCTTCAAATATTTAGATACGGTGCAAAAGAACTGTTATACCAGTAATAGATTAAAATATGTTAGTCATAAATAAATTTTCTTTACACTATATATTAGATCCTTAGGTATGTACTTGAGGATAGTGGCTCAAATAATCAGAATCAATTGAATCACTAGCGTGTCATAATTTTTGGTCTATAATGTAATTTATAGAGTTCAACCCAAAAGCTGGATCCTGTGAGTCTCAGACTGTGAGCTAAGATAATAGTACAAGAAAGCATTTAATGCTAAATGCTGCTGATAAGAAAAAGTCCCAGGGAACCAAAGGATTTTTTATCAGTTTGGCAGAAATACTACTACTGCTACAAGGCGGATCTACCGTGTAATCTATGAAGGCAGGATTTAAAATTTAAAGTTTACGGGTTCTGAACTTTTAATTTAAACCCATAGCTCGATTTAGTTATTAGATTCATAATTAAATATATACACATAATTAATTGTTTTTCTCATACAAGTACAGGATCTAAGCAAAAACTATAAAATTCGCTTACTTAATACCGTAGCTCTACCCCTAATAACCTATGAATCCACATGAACTCAATAATTCTTGTTCGGACTCTCTCTCTCTATATATATATATTAAAGTGAAAATAGTAGAAGAACTTAAAAATTTTAGGACAAGACATGAGTGTCTACTGTATACTGTTTAAGTGTATTTATTTTTTTTCCTCATATACTGTTTAAGAATATTAAATGTAATCAAATTTGGATCCAAACCAAGATAGAGATGTATCATAGATCGTTGGCAGAATTGTTTCACCGTAACGGTCCCAGTGGTTGGCCCATAGCCCAATGACCGACTAAGTGATTTATTCCCAATGTTGTACTAATAAAAAAAGTAGCAATTAACAATTAAGAATAATTAAATTAGGGTGTCTGATTAATTTATGTGTGCCTCTGCTATTTCATCAAGTATATGTTATCTGTCATCATTACAAATATTGAATTACTCTACTCACCACAAAGATATACGGGAAAAATACTATCCCCTTAATATTTTTTTTATATTAAAACTTTTAACTTCCTAATTTTCACCCATTTCATTAAATATTTAGTTGCATTGTTAGAGTGTTTTTTTCATGATTAAGAAATTCATCTAAAGCTAATTCTTTGGGATAATAGCAGCATTTAAAATTTAGGAATGATGAATCCGTTTCTTTAACCTTCTCCACTTAAATACTGAACTTAGTTCGTTAGGTGCAGGACATTAACTTATAATCTAAAACGCAAATCCCTCGACCGTCGCCAATTGAGTTAACTTTTGGGCACCTTTAAATCATTTTTTCCCTCTATTAATAGGGCTTTGCCCAAACCTCCACAACTTGCCCTTCCAAAAAATGTGAAACGGGCAGTTTCGTTTTGGCCCCAGGGAATTAATAGATTTGTTCTCTTGTTTTTATTAGTTTTTGGAATTTTCTTCCTACATATTTCCTTTTTTGGGGATTGATGAAAATTCAAAGTATTTTTTTCTAATAACATATGATCTCCTCCCACAGAAAGAAAAAGAAATAGATGGGTTTAGTTTCCCAACCAAATAGTCCAAATTGTCTGTATAAGAGAGGACAACAGTGTGTTGTAGAGTGTGGTGGAGCACTTGAAACAATGAATATACCCATTGACCAATAAAGGGACTTTCTCTGAAAATGACGATGCACTGCAAAGCCAAAGTTTATTCTATATTCCCTTTGCATACTTGGACATCACTACTACTATACTCTTCCTACCAAAACCCATCCCACTATCCAAACTTACAAAATATTTATATCATGCTACATTAACTTTTTACTCTCTTCCTCCTAATTTATATGATGCACTATAATTTATTTTTTTAAAAAAAATTATGATCTAAAAGAAATCGAGTCCCGGAAGCAGCCACAAATATATGAATTAGATTAGAATATCCACTTCATACCCCTTGGAGTGGGGCGCTTATCCCGCAAATGCGAGATGCTTTGTGCATCAGCCACTAATATACATACATACATACATACATATATATATATATATATATATATATATATATATATATATATAATCATCTTATTAAAAATATCATAGAAAATTTAATATTAAATTATATCTAAATATATAAAAATATCAGACAAAAAAAAATGCATTACATAAATTCGGACAAAAGGAGTAGAACTAATGATTAAAACAATCACATATTAGTTGATCATAGTTAACTTATACTCTTAGGGATCGTTTGGTAGCTGGACGAGAATCAAGTTATTCATGTATTAGTTTCTACATTAATTTATACCATGTTTGGTAGCTAGTAAAGAGACATCCTATTCATATATTAATTTTTGCATACTTATACAACGTTTGATATCTAGTTAGGAAGTAAGTTATTCATGTATAAAATTAGTACGATATTTGGTTTGTAATTTAGAAGCCCGCATAACTAATACATGTATAAGTTATGAGGAAATTTATGTATTATTTTAAGCGGGGTAGAAGATAGAATAATTAATACAGGGATGATTAATACATGAATAAAAAGTTGAAATGACTATATTACTTTTCTCACCTCCACTTAAATACTTTCCTTTTCTAAACAAAGTTTTATATATTCTAGTATAACATTTTAATATTTCCTGAAAAGATATTTTACAATTGTAAACAAATATTTTAATTTTAAAAAATATATAATATTTATTAACTTTTAATATAACAAACCAACATTCAATGAAATAATTTATGCATAACTAAACCCTGCATAAGTAAACCATGCATAACTAATACCTGCATTACTAATACTTGCATTGCTACTAACCGCATAATCCTAACCAGCTACCAAACGATCCTTATAATTTATATAATAACATATTCTATATTTATCGGCTTGATATAAACATCTTTTCTTTCGAGTAGAGGGTCTATTGGAAATAGCCTTTCTATACTATAAAGGTAGGAGTAAGGTCTGCGTACATTCTACCCTTCTATAGGAAATTTAAAATTGCAAAACGTTATACGTCTGAATCCATAATTTTAAAATACTATAAAGTCAATACTAAAAACCTTATAAATTGAACTCATAATTTAAATATTAGATTCGCCTATGCGTTCAGTAAACATTAAGGTTCTCTAGGGGAGCAGAACTTCAGAGTTGTGACCACAACTATTCTGTGCGGCATATTAAATTTCCTATAGTCAGTCTTAAATATGTTAGCTTAAAATTTTGTGTAATATGAAAGTAACAAGACTATGATAAATGGCAACTATTTATTACTACTTTCTCTCTAACTTATTTGATCGCAATGAAAAGGAAAAACAAAATGTGGCTATATATGTGAAGGGTTGTTGTGAAGACATTATTCAGACTTGCAAATTGCAATAGGAAAAGGTACGGTCAATTTCTATCTTTACTAAAGTTGACCTAATTGGCGAGACACATTTATTTCTAACCAATAAGTAAAAAATTCGAGTCATGTGATAATAAGTGAACCACTAGAATTTCCCTAGATTGTCAACATTTAAAGAACATTATTATGGAAAAAAAGCTCTTAGATAACTCTTTAACAAAAGGATTTTAATCTAAATACATTAAATGCGAGGATTCCCATAATTAACTCCAACTTGTTTGAGATTCACGCATAATTATTATTGTTAAACTATACATGACAACCACTAATAAGCAGCCACAAGCCAGTGGCGAGGTTAGGGCCGGAAGAGGATTCATTATTCGAGCCTCCTTCACTGGATATATATAAAAGGTCAAAATAACTTTTACGTGTATATAGTAGGTGATAAACTCCGCCTCTAAGTTCACCACTCACATGAACCAAGTCTAAATAAAAACCGATTGGAGAGGATCAACCCGTCAAGATAAATTCCAAAAATAAAATGGTAATAAGTAGAATTCTTTTGGTCTTCAAACACAAGAAAATGGGAAAGGGATAGAGGTCGGCTATTTCTTAAGAAAAAGATTAAAGTTTCTTCTTCAATTTCTTATGAGGCTGGTGACTTTGGACATGGGCTATAACCCAAAAATGCACGTTTAATAGATTTGGTCACGACCATAAAATCAAGACTCTTAATTTTTTTTCCCCTCATTTATAAGGAAACATAAAATCAAGACTCATACGCAAAAGTCACACTCATTACACTTCTTTGACTACTCGTCGCACGTGTGATGGAGAAAATAGTAGGTGTGTGTGTGGAATTGTCTACGGGTGGAATCAGAATTTTTAATTTATGGAGTCTGTGTGACAGTTTTTGGCTTTATTAAATTCTGGAAAAATAATTTGTATATTATTTTTAACATAAATATAAAGTTTTTGAACCAAAGTTATTGGGTTCTCCCAAATTCGTAATCATGACTGTGGCTCTGCCTCTGTCCACATAAGCGGTCTTGGATTCGAGATCCGAAAATGAATAAATTTTCGATAAAGTCTATTTCCTCTTAAATAGGTCTTGGTAGATTTTTGTGAGATGTAGATAATTCTTTTCTCTTAATCAAAGGTTTAAATTTGAGTCTAAAAAATAATTATTTTTTTATAAAAAATAACTTTTCTTTACATGAGTCTTATACTATACTTATAATTTAAAAATTAATAGAATCAGTAAATTTCGATATTATAAGATTTATTAAGCTAAAACAAACTATATGTGCATATAGTGGGGTTAGAGTTGCTTTATCGCTATGATTTAAAAAGGAGAAAATAAAGAAGTGTGCGACAGAAAGCAAAGAATATCCTGTAAATTCTTCTCTAGTACTGTTCATTCCCAAGATATTGAAGATATGGTTGAGAATTAAACACCAAAAGAGGCTAAAAAAGAAAGAGCAATGATGAGAATGTACAGAGAGAGACACTCTATTTTAGGCTCATTTACTCTCTCTGCCTTTCGTAAAAGTCTGCATATAGCCGACCCCTCTCTTCTGAGCCTCACACCTACTGCCTTATAATGCAACCATATTAAGTGCACGTACTCACACACAGAAACACACGCAAATAAAATTAGGATTTATATTATGTATGTGTGTATGATTTGTAATCTTAAAAATGAGATGCAATACTTGTAATATTACGAAGAATGTGACTTGATAGTATTATAAAATGGTGAAGTCACCTTAGGCTAAGGGGCTTCAATTGACAGGCAGTTATCGAAAAATTACACTGTTTATTTTTATGTATAAATATTATATGCTGACTCCCTTTATTTTTTATGTGTGCGGTGTGTCTACTTTCTTATATTTTGATATTACTTAGTAAAATTTCTGACTCTGCCACTGTATCTAACGCAAACTTATAAAATTGTATATTCCATTCACTCTACTTTATATAGTTATCATGTTTGACTGGATATGGAACTTAAAGCAAACGGCGTTGGAAACTTATGGTCTAAAATAGCTCTTAATTATAACCTATCACTTATGGGAATGATATCCTAAATACATAAAAAGGTGTCATCATGGGTGGAGCTACACTGAACACTTTAACGTTGAGACTTTATATTTATGTTAAAAATCTAACTTAGAATATATAAATATTTATCAGTACTTAATAAACTGTATTTTCTAGGATCAAAATTTTATTAATTCAAGAAATTTGACGTCGTCTCTAGTGTTATTTTTTCCAAACAGATTAAATGCGCAAACATAAATTGGGCAGAAGGGAAGTATAAAAAAGAGAGAAAAACAGAAGAAAGCAAAACCTTGTGATTTACGTTATCTTTAAAACTCTAGCGCATGCTGCTTGAATATGTGTCCTTCACTTCTTGTTTCTTCCGTAGCACCTCTTTCATTAACTGAATCTATTGCCCTTCTTCTGCAAAAAAAGACCAACATTATTTTATTTTCTTGTAGGTACACAGTACTATAATAATGAGAGAGTACAAATTAAAACCTATATTTCTACACTCTACATGGACAAATATTGAATGCAGTTTAATTTGGTTCAAAAGTAACAGATGGAGAAGGAAAAATAAATGAGTGTAACAAAATCTTTACACTATCATATCACACTGTTACGGATAATAATCATCATAATAAGGAGGATTGATAACCACAAAAAATAAGGCAGGCAACATGCACAGTATGTTAGAATACACTAACGGTAGTAAAATATTTACATAATCAGATCACTTATAAGGTAATTATATGTAGTATATTTTTTGATAAACAATAATCAGTAATAGGATATGAAATAGTAAGCAACCTACTACCGCATGTTAAACTATACTGAATTTTATATAATCAATTTATAACTTAAATTAAAAAATTATCTATATTTTCCTTGTGTATAAGTTAAATCTAAAAAATGAAATGATGTCACTAACAGACAAAGCATCATTTATAGTGAAATCTATGAAATTTATAAGGGAAAATCTGTGGCGTGAAATGGGTATACAGTTGGTTTTGACTTTGAAGCACAAGGAGTAGTTGGTGCAGTAAAATCAAACGTAAGAAGTAGAAAAGACAGGTAAAAGAAAAAAACAAAAAACGTAACCAATTTTTTTATCTTTGAATACTTGAAATAAATTTACCACCCCAAGTGCTTCAAGAATCAAGATTTGAGTTCCACAGCAACAAACATGAGAAAGTAGTGTAGTTTGAAGACTAATTAATAAGTGAACCAAATAAATATTCCAAAGATTGGATTTTTAAGAGAGATGAGCAAACACCAAGAAGAAGAAGAAGAAGAAGAAGAAGAAAAGCAAAAGAAGTTCAAAATAATCTTTATGAAACAAGAAAGAGCAAAACGAAACCTTTTTAACAACACCAACTTTGCAGGTGTTTGGTTGACGAGAAAAAGCAAAAGGAATGAAGGAGAGAGGAGTTGTAGAAACAAGCACTAAAAACACCTCAAAGGGAATAAATAGAGTTTTGGGAAGTCGTAAAATAATACTCCTACTACTCACTTCCTTTTATTTTATGCTAAAGTATTAAAACTGAACACAAAAAAAAAATAAAAAATTAACATATCAAAAAGTAGGTATATTTATTAATAGAGAGTATTAGCCAAACAAAATAGATGAGCGTATAAGTTGACTCGAACACTATCATTCTATAAAATAAAAAGACTATCAGAATTAACTTAAAAATCATTATTTTATGATGATAAGAACATAATATAAAGGATAAAGGAAAGGTTTTACGGCGGGTCATTTGTTTGCCGCGAAATTAGAATAACAAACTTAATTCTTGGGTTTACATTGATCTAATGTTTGGTTATTGATATTAGTTTATACTTGTTTAAATTATACCAAAATCTTTATATTATCTCAAATCATAAGAATGTGAGTTATAATCACAAAGTTATAATCTCGAGATAACATGATTCCGGATCATAAGAATCCTTAAAGTTAAAGAATTTTTAAATATAGACGGATAATTTGAAACGGACGAAGAAAGGTGCAAATTTTTACAGATTAAGAAACAAAGCGTGTCAAGTAAAATGAAATAAGAAATATTTATTTTGTTTTGGGCATTGGAAATGTATAAGAAAATGGAAGATGATATTAAAGAAAAAAGAAATTATTTAGTACTTACTTTTGATAATAATTCAAATTGATATGTGATTCAGATTAAACAAATGGAAATGAACTCTTGAGTACAAAAAAAACGTAGTTTGCACTCACTCACTACCTTTAAGGCAAAAGAGAAATTTTAATTTAAAAGAAAGAGAAGCTAAAGACTAAAAAAGAGCTTTAAGCATGCAGTGGAAAAAAATGTATTTTTCTCATAGTTTAGCAGGCTTTTGTTTTTTTTATTCGATGCAAAATACAATGAAGATAAAACATAGTAAAAGATTGAATAAATAAATGACTAAAGATAAGTAAAGATTCCATACTATAGTTTATTTTTGTTTTTCTGCGAAAGGGTGTCTTTGCTTTTTCTCTTTACTTTGTTGCAGATCTGAGATGACACAAATATAGAGATGCAGAGTTGTTTATTAGCCGGAAATATAGTCGGGAAAATGAGAAAGAAAGATTCAGAGAAAGGAGTAATTAAAAGAATGAGAGAAATAGAGACAAGGAGTAACCTTTTTATATAAGGAAAGTGGTGGTGGAGGTGGCTATGAATTAAAGCCTTTATTAAAATTGGGTGTACATGTAGAGGACTACATTCAACTCTCAAATCAAGAAAACATGCGTGGCCGGTAGTAATGGATTACAAAATAATGTAAGTTGTACATATAAGTTTTAATTATTATATTTTTCATCCGCTATACAGTATCTGCTTTAGGTTTCAAAAACTAATTTGACTCACACTGTGTAAGATCCAGTAAATGCAGGAATGTACATTCAATGATCTTCAAAATGAGTGGATCGGACTTAAAGTTTTTTCTATGGGGCTAGAAGGTCAAAAATTCAAGACACCCCAAGTTCATTCTTGTAAAAATACAATTAAATGGGAAGCGTTCGAGTCCAGAATTTTTCTAACCCCAAAAAAAAAAAAAAAAATTAGAACCGAACTAACCCGTTAAAAAAAAAAAATCAAAGTAAGCTTCACGCACAGAATCTGTGGGTGAACCCCTCCCCCCTTCCCCGCACCCCAACATTTATTCTTTAGAAATCAAACTCAAAATTAAGCTTTTTTTCGTACTTTGACCGAAGATTAGTCACGTTTCAAAACACCGGAATATAAATATTTTATATAGAACTTAATATTTTTTTTTAGTGTACAATAATATCGACTCATTACATCAAGTATACATATACATTTAGATCGTCGTTTTAGGGGTTGTAAATTGCTCCGAATTAAGTTTGAAAGCTTGTTATACATATACATTTAGATCGTCGTTATAGGATTCTAATTAATATAGGACGTCGCACGAGTTATTATTAATCGACAATAAATACTAAAATAACTAATTATCATTAAAAAAATAATACCCAAATATATATATAATACTAACATAAATATGTACAAATATACAATCTCCTAAGGCCTAAGGCCAACCCAACCACCCTCACTATCATCAGGATCCTCTCTCCTCCTCTTAATGACAGGATGATTTATGCCATGATCATCCTTTCTTCCCTTCTTCAGGCCATGGGTAAAAATATGCTTCCTGTGGGAGACGGCGGCGGCCGAAACCTGAGTAGCCTCTATCAGCCCTACCAACCTTTGGTACATGCTCTGAAGGAGGCTCTGTAGCAGGCTTTAGAACATCCTCATCAACACGATGCCACTCCTGTGCCCGTGTCATACCAGTGTCGGTAAGCTGAACTATCTGTGCTGCATACGTCGCTATCCCGAGGTCGGTGGACTCCGTAAGGGGAATGCTCTTGTTACATCCCGTATTTTTGCATATTCGGAAAATTCGAAATAATTTTGACTTGTAAGAAATAAGGCCATATTTTGATTTTGCTTAATATATAGATGTGGTTCATGAAATGTTGATGTGGAAATATCGAGGAAGGCTAAGGGCAAAATTGAGAATTTTGAAAATTAGTTTCGGGAATTACAAAATAAGACCTATATTCAATTGGACTAAAAAAAAAATAAAGAATAAGAGGCCCAATTCAAGGTGGTGGCCGGCCAACTACATGGCCCAAGTCCACAAATAAATGAAACTCATGTATTATAAAGCAAAGAGGGGTCATTTCTTCAACATACTAGAAGCTTCAAAAAAACAATTAGAAGAAGAGCAAAAGAGGGCCTCTCGGCCGAACAAGAAAGAGAAAAAAAAATTTGGAGCTCAAATCTTTGGTTCAAAATTCATCTCTCTTGAATTCCTACTAAGCCCGGAACCCTCTTCAACGAGATATAAATTTCGAGACAAGAAAGTACTTTTTTTTATCAAGTGGAAAAATTGGGAAATGTAAGAATTCTACTCTTTTCTTATGGAAAATTTATATGTTATAGTGAGTAGAATTTAATGAAAAATATGGAGATGTTGTGTGTGGTGTGTGAGCCGTGTGTGGGGGGGGGGGGGGGGGGTTGTGGCCGTGTGGTGCCCTTTTTGTGAAAGGGAGATGAATTGAATTTGTTTAGTATGTTAAATTATGTTGTTGTGATCTTGTGATGTAAATGGAAGATTAATGGTTCTAGTTAGCATGAAAAATTTGTTGTTAGGTTGTTGTCGGAAAGTATGTGATTTTATTATAGTTTATGTAATTATGGGAATGGAATTGTTAAAGTGCAAATTGTGATTGTTGTTGATGAAATTGGAAGATGAAAAATGTGTTGTGAATGTTGTGTCGAAGGTTGGAGGTTTCGGATGAATTCTAGTCTTGGTGGGATTTTTGTATATTTTGTAGAATGGTATGAAATGTTTTTGAATGACACTTGAATGATCTTGAATTGGTAGTGAATATGTAAGTGTCGATATCGGCTTGAAAATTCGTAGTTAAATTGAATGTTGATGAATTATGTTGGAAGGAAGATTACTAATGATGGAATGTGTTGTGAATTGATTATTGATGTTATTGGTATGGTTGTTGGTGTTGTTGGTATGGTTATTGATGAATTTGGCCGAGTTTAATTCTCGGGAATATTGAATTTATAGGGGAGATGCTGCCGAAATTTCGGTAGACAAATACTAATTAGAATTAAAAATTCTAAGTACTAGTAGCTAATTTTTGGGTAATTGATAATATTATTGTAGATATTGGAGAGCCCGAGACTTGAGTCGGGATTTGTTTGGCGAGGGATCGAGATCTGGTAGTGAGCGATCGAGGTATGTAAAGCTTACCGTTCTTCCTTTTTGGCATGACCTTTATGCAATAAACGAATGATATATATGTATGCTCCAAAGAAATATTCTACTCCTAGAGCCACTAGGATGGCCTATGTCCTTGATTTCCATAAACTATTCCATATGACTTGTCACATGCCCATGATGTTTGAAGTATTAGTCGATACGTTCCGGATGTGATTTGAAAAATACTTGATATGGTCTAAGTTTGGATATGTATATTTCGGATATGTGCATATGTTTCTAATGCTTCGTTTGAAGTACCCTATAATGTCATTTGAAATTTCCTCAATATGAATGATACTAAATTTTCAGAAAATAACCTATGATGTGTCTTTCGAAAGTTTTGTAATTTGAAAGTTCGCAACTTTTGTATACTAATTCCGATGGACTCGATGCTTAAATTTGAGCCTTCTAATATCAGTATGTATATGTATTTATTCGTCGAGTCTTGGAATTCATTTAAATATGTATATGCATATGGTTTCCGCACTACTCCGCTCGTGCTTACTACTATGATATCGTTCACCGGATCCCGGGCCGGTTTTGTGATCGTGCGCACTATGTGATATTCAGCAGTATGATGTGTTACGGTTCTCGAGACCTCGCCATAGGGCCGGGTACCGCCTATATACGGCGTTATGATGTGATATGGCATATGGTATGTTCTGGTGTTGTGATATGTACGATGATACGATATGTTCGGGGATTGTATGGAGATATGAAACCTTCTGGAGTATGATGTGTTGTGGCGCCAGCGTCGGAGTGGCGGCCACGTTCCTGAGCCTTATGCATGATTTTTATTTGCATGATATATATACATATATTTTCTGCACAGATTTTGATATACTCAGTCTTTATCCATAATCTGTACTCCCCACTTCGGTTATGATTCAGATTTCTGTATTTCATGCTCTGCATACTCAGTACATATTTCGTACTGACCCCCTTTCCTCGGGGGCTGCGTTTCATGCCCGCAGGTACGGACGTTCGTTTTGGTGATCCTCCAGTATAGGATACATATTCTGCCACTTGGAGTACTCCTTTTTGATCCGGAGCTCATATTTTTGGTACATATCTTCTGTTATGCATATTCTGTATATATGTGACTATTTGGGTACGACGGGGCCCTGTCCCGTCATATGTTTCTGTTATGGTTTGTAGAGGCCTGTAGTCATATATGTGGGTCATGGGTCATGTTTGTTCGTTTGTGATTATGATCTGCGTCGTAATGCGGTCCCGTTTGCTATTATGGCCAAAACGGCCCATCTGTTTGTATATGTGTGTATATCTGGGTGATGTCTATTCCGCCAACCTACAGGATTTGATATGATGACTCTATACGGGCGACCGCTTTAAGACGATAATTGCTTCCAGTATCTGCTTAAATTAATGTATGTTAAGTTTGACTAAGTCCTTGATATGTCGATCTGGTACGTAAGTCTGTTTGGGTGTCCAAATAGGGCACCAGTCGCGGCCCACGGGGCTGGGTCGTGACAGCTCTCATGGCGTATCATCAGAGTCATCCGTAGCTGCATATATTTACAAATTTTAAGAATTGAATAAATTCGTAAAGTAATACATAATTAGACAATGGATTAAGTTCAAGACTAATAAAACTTACCAGCGCCTCATACGCTCACGAGAGTGATGCATATCCTCGGCCATCAGGACGAGGCGTCGAGGGGTTGGCAATTAAGGAGCGAGTGATATGCATGCACCACGTCACGTACTCATGGATCGGAGTGTCATGCCCGACCGCCGCTAGAGTAGTCATCCTCGCGTTCCATGCATCGACTTCCTGGTGCATACTCGCCCGCCGTGCCGCATTATCGATCGAACGCTCGTCCCTAGTATAGTGGGTGTGCTCCCAACGTGTAGCCGCGGGTATGTCCTGTACATGCCCAAACTTTCATAACACGCGGTCGGGCGTGTGATGCTCAACGATGTCCATATGTATCAATGGACACCGTGCCATCCACATGTGCTCACCAGCCCTACAAAACGCCGGCAGCTGACCCAAAATCTGATCATACAGCGTCCATATGAAAGCCTATAAAAAGAATTCAACTAGTTAACAATAAAAGACTAACAAAAATAACAAACTAATGTTAAATCAAGAAAACTTACCTCGGGCGCCGTCATGCAGTCTAAACTGATCCCTAAACGGGAGAATGACATGGTGCATCTCCACACCTCTGGTACGGCCTCGCGACTATCTCCGCGCGTATGGCATATCCCCAGCAACATAGTCATCGGGAGGGTGAGCAGCTATGGGCTGAAAAGGTCTCAACCTAGTCCACACACATATCTGTCATAGTCATCAAAAAAATTATATATCAGTCGTCGTTTCGAAAAAATATATTTAGTGTTTTATTACACACACTTAAATATATTACTTGAAAAAGAGGGTTAAATGCAGCGACCTCAAGCCTCTCGCCCATAGAGGATCGATCAAATTCTCTGTACATGTAAGCCAGGACAGCGGCGCCCCAACTGCAATATCCCAGCTGGTCTAGATCCGCAATAAAGAGCAGATACCTCATGCTCATATCCACACCCGACGTGTTCGGGAACATGATGCCCCCGAATATGATGAGAAGATATAAGCGAGCACGTCAGTCAACATCAGTCTGAGGCGTCGCCTCGCCAATCGGATGTTGTAGATGTACGAGGCGCAAGTGAGCATGGAGGGAGGACCGCAACAACCGACTCCGTCCACGCATATCCCTCTGATGAGGCACGAAACCAGTAAGCCTAGTCAACTCCTGGGGATACGACAGCTGCTGAGTCTTCACTCTATATAATGCCTGTCCATCAATATGTAGACCATAAATCACCTCGACATCCTGCAGGGTGATGGTAGCCTCGCTAGTGCAGAGATGAAATGTATGGGTCTCTGGTGGCCAACGCTCAATCATGGCCGTCACTAGAGCCCTATCGTGCACAAGCCGACCAACCTCAATGCACCGGTAGATACCACCCTGACGTAGTATATCTATGACACGAGGATGTGGGGGAATAGCCTCTAGAATATCTCATGCTGACTCCCCTGATCGGGTATGGTGTAACGACCCAGCCCCGTGGGCCGCGACTGGTGCCCTACTTGGGCACCCAAACAGACTTACATACCGAATTGACATATCAAATTCTTAATCCAACTGAACATACGTTAATTTAACTAGATACTAAAAGCAAATATCGTCTTAAGCGGTCGCCAGTACAGAAACATCATATCCAAATCCGATAGATTGGCGGAATACACATCGCCAGGTATACACACATATACAGAAAAATGGGTCGTTTTGGCCATAATAGTAAACGGGGCCGCATTAGGACGAAATCATAATCACAAACGAACAAACATGACCCATGACCCACATACATGACTACAGGCCTCTACAAAACATAACAGAAACATATGACGGGACAGGGCCCCGCCGTACCTAAATAGTCATATATATACAGAATATGTGTAGCAAAAGATATGTACCAAAAGTATGAGCTCCGAATCAAAATGAGTAATCCAAGTGGCAGAGTATGTATCCTCTACTGGGGGATCACCAAAATGAACGTCCGTACCTGCGGGCATGAAACGCAGCCCCCGAAGAAAGGGGGTCAGTACGAGATATGTACTGAGTATGCAAAGCATGAAATATAGAAATCCAAATCATAACCGAGTTGGGGAGTACAGAATTAGGTACAGAATGAGTATATCAAAATCGGTGTAGAAAACATATATATATCATGCAAATAAAATCATGCATAAGGCTCAGGAACGTGGTCGCCACTCCGACGCTGGCGTCACAACACATCATACTCCAGAAAGTTTCAAATCTCCGTACAATCACCAAACGTATCATATCATCAGAACATATCATATCATCCGAACACATCGTATACCATATCACATCATAACGTCGTATATAAGAGGTACCCGACCCTATAGCGAGGTCTCGGGAACCGTAACACATCATACTGCCGAATATTACATAGTGCGCACGATCACAAAACCGGCCCGGGATCCGGCGAACGATATCATAGTAGTAGGCACGAGCGGAGTAGTGCGGAAACCATATGCATATACATTTTAAATAATTTCCAAGACTCAACGGATAATTACATATACATAATGATATTTGAAGGCTTAAAGTAGGCATCGAGTCCATCGGGATTAGTATACAAAAGTTACGAACTTTCAAATTACAAACTTTCGAAAAATATATTATAGGTCATTTTCAAAAAAATAATTTAATATCATTTATTTTTAAGAAGTTTTCAAACAACCTTATAGAGTACTTCAAGTGGAACCTTAAAATCATATACACATATCCAAAATATACATATCCAAACTTAGGCCATATCAAGTATTTTTCGAACCATAACCGGAAACGTATCGACTAATGCTTCAAACATCATAAGTATGTGACAAGTCGTATGGAATAGTTCATGGAAATCAAAGACATAGGCCATCCTAGTGGCTCTAAGAGTAGAATATTTCTTTAGAACATACATATATGTCATTCATTTATTTTTAAGGATCATGCCAAAAGGAAGAACGATAAGCTTTACATACCTCGATCTCTCACTACCCAATCTCGATCGCTTGCCAACAAATCCCGACTCAAGTCTCGGGCTCTCCAATCTCTACAATAATATTAGAAATTTCCAAAAATTAGCTACAAGTACTTAGAATCTTTAATCCTACTTAGTATTTGTCTACCGAAATTTCGGCAGCACCTCCCCTGTAAATTCAACATCCCCGAGAATTAAACTCGGCTAAATTCCTCAACAACCATACCAACAATACCAACAACCAAACCAATAACATCAAAAACCTGATTTAAAATGCATTCCAACACTAGTAACCTTCCTTTCAACATAATTTCTCGACATTCAATTCAACTACGAATTTTTCAAACCAATATCGACACTTACACATTCATTACCAATTCAAGACCATTCAAGTGCAATTCAAAAGCATTTCATACCATTTTACAAAATATACAAAAATCCCACCAAGACTAGAATTCATTCGAAGTCTCCAACCTTCGACACAACATTCACAACACATTTTTCATCTTTCCATTTCATCAACAACAACCACAATTTACACTTTAACAATTTCCATTTCCATAATTATATAAACTATAATAAAATCACAAAATTTCCTAGAACAACTTAACAACCAATTTTTCATACCAACTTGAACTAATGTTCTTCCATTTATATCACAAGGCCATCACAACACAATTTAACATAATAAATAAAATTTGATCATTCCTCTCCATCTACCACCATTTTCGGCCACACACACACATACCCATAACACAAAATTCTCATACTTTACATTCACTTTCATATACTACAACATATATATAAAATTCTTCCAAGATAAAAAGAGTAAAATTCTTACCTTTTTCCAAATTCTCCTCCTTCTAAAAAAAAGTACTTTCTTGCCTCCAAATTTGTATCACCTTGAAGAGGGTTTCCAACTTAATAGAAATTCAAAGGAGATGAGTTTGAACCAAAGATTTGAGCCCCACAATTTTTTTTTTCTCTAGTTTGGCCGAGAGGGCCTTTTGTTGGTTTCTCTTCTTTTGTTTTGTTGAAGCTTCTAGTATAATGAAGAAATAGCCCCTCTTTGCCTTATAATACATGGGTTTAAATCACTTATGGGCTTGGCCCTTCTTTTGGGCATGGCCGGCCACATCCATAAGATGTTGGGCCTCCCTTTTTTTTTTTCTAACCCAATTCATTTAGGGGCTTATTTCGTAACTCCCGAAACTAATTTCCGAAATTTCCAATTTTTCCCTTAGCCTTCCTCGTTATTCCCTCATCAGTATTTCATGGACAACACACATATATTAAATAAAATCAAAATATAGCCTTATTTCTTACAAGTCACAATTATTTCAAATTTTTCCGAATGTGTAAAATTATGGGTTATAACATATGGACCACTCTACTAGAGGATACCTGTGCATCCCATAAATACTGGGACCTATGCTCATACTGTAGATAAAGTACCCCTTTGTTGTCGAAGGGCCCCGGCTCCATGGAGGTGTCCTATCTATTTTAGGCATTTTAAATTAATCATTAATACATGAAGTAAGGATTAAAGTGGTATATGTTTTACGCATTTTAAATTAATCATTATTTTTTTAATTAATCTCTTATACGTAGTATTAGTTATGTAATCTTTTACCGATAAATTATAAAAAGGATTGAATCCTAAACTAAGGATTTTCAATTTTTAATTAGCAAATAAATAAATTAAAGATATAACGATTAATAATTAACAAATCAAAAAATTAACAATTAGCTAGCAAACAATTAACATACAATTAATAAATAAACAATCAACTAACTAATCAAACAATTAAAAAATTATTAGCATATAATTAATGAATAAACAATTAACTAAATAATCAAATAATTAACAAATTAGTAGCATATAATTAATTAATAAAGAATTAACTAACTAATCAAATAATTAACAAATTATTAACAAATAAACAATTGGCTTAACAAAAACTAAATAAATAATTATCTAGTCTAACAATTGAAATAACTAATCTAACAATTAACAAATACTAAATAAACAATTAACAAATTAGCAACAAATAAACAAATTAAAAAAAAGCGAAAAAATGGGCAGAAACAGCCCATTTTGCGCACAAAAAAAAAAGCATAAAAGTTTTTTTTTTGTCTGTATCCGCAACTAATACACAATAGAAATTCTTAGGTTAATAATGTAATAGAAAAATCGTAGTAAAATACTTAGATTGAAGCTTTGATTTTGTTACACCCCGTAATTTCGTATGTTGAGATTCGAGCTACCTTTCAGGAGGTATGTGAGCCTATATGTATTTAACTTATGGTTATAAGGGTTTAAGTGCATATAGTAAGCTATAGAAGGATTGAAGGGTAAGTGAATTAAGAAAATTAAATTTGTTGGAACTTGGAAGAGATTATGAGGGTTAATTTTGGCCCAATTTCGAGAAAGAATATCTTTTCGTAGATGAGCAGTTTTGAAGCAAAGTAAAAGCCTAAAATAAAGTTCGTCGTGTCTAGTTTCCATCGCAACAAACCGCTCGTCGATACGGCATCGAAGTGGAGAATTATGGACGTTACAAGTTAGGCTGACAGAGCAGAAACGCTGCTACAGTAACCGGCTGCTACAGTACCGACTTGCTACAACAACTGCTACAGTGACCCCGACCCAAATTTGACCCACTATTTAAGGATCAAATCTGATCCTAAACCTCATTTTCAGCCAAGAATTCTCCAAATATTTCCCAAATCTTCTAGAAAATTCTCCCAACTTTTGTGCATTAGATTTTAACGCAAATTAAGTGAAATCCCCGAATTTAAGTTCGGACAACACATAGCTGCGATTATAATATCGAATTGCAGCGAAACTTGGCTTGGATTCAAGGTGATAATCGAAGATTTTGCAATTCTAGCGGGTGAAAGGTATGAATTTTTCCTTATTAGTGTTGATTTAAGCTTATCTACGGAGGAAAAGTTACTAAATGAGCGTATAAGGAATTTATGGGTCGAGAAATTGGATAAAACATCATGTGGGATGTTTATGGAATATTTTGGTGTTGATAATATTGTTGTTGATGTTGGTATTGTTGTTGTTGTTGGTTGGTTGCTGAATTGAGATTTTGGGCTAGGCATATAAACAGGGGAGATGCTGCCGAAATTTCGGCAGATTCATTTGAAGGACTAAGACAAGCATTGAGTAGTTAAAGTTAAGGCGACCAAAAAGGTATGTTAAGGCTCGTCCCTTTCTTTCAAAGGCATGATTCCTATGTTATGATTCCATAAATGTTTTCATAACCTCATTGTTTTCAAAAGCTAGAAGTTCATGACTCTTAAAGCTTCTTATGATGTTAAATGAAATATGTTCTATGATGATTATGACGGTGATGATGATTCTCTTCTAGCAACTCTGAAGCTATAATTTGAGAGCATTATGAGATTATTGAGCCATTCCATGAATCCCTTGATCTTACTTATTGTTGATGGTCTCACCTCATGTTACTCGTTCCTTCGAGGTGAGATATAGCGAAGATAATAATTCTATTTCCAGTGCTGTCTAAGTTCATGATTCTCGAGACTCCCATGACATCGTCGACTTCACCTTAAGATGGTTGATCTTCTAAGGAAGGATATAGTGATAATGATAAGGCTAATGATGATGTTGATTTCATTTATGTATTTTATGTATATGTATGTAGGTATGCATTGTACTCCCACTGATCAGTTGGGTACAACACCGAGTCCCGAAAGGGCTGGGTACGGATGACACAGAGTCCCGAAAGGGCCTAGTAAGGATGACACCGAGTCCCAAAAGGGCCGGGTATGGATGACACTGAGTCCCGACAGGGCTAGGTACAGATGTGATAGATGTATGCATAGTAAGTGTATGTGAATGCATATGTATGTATGTTGTATATGGATATGTATGAAATGTTTTTCCTGTAGATGAGTAGTTTACATGATAGAGATCTGAAGAAGAGTACGAGGTATAATTACTTACTTTATCTTATGTCATCTTAATTCTGATACCCTACTACTATTCATGCCTTACATACTCAGTACAGTGCTCGTACTGACGTCCCTTCTTGTGGACGCTGTGTTCATGCCCGCAGGTGCAAATAAATGAGACGAGGATCTTCCATCGTAGGCTGCCTTCAGGTACTGGTCTTGAGTGGTGGCTCCAATTCTTCCTGGAGCATTTCCGAGTTCGAGCCTATATATATATATACTTGCTTTCTGAGCTGTGTGCAGGTTTGGGATAATAAGAATTACAAGGGAAGCTCTGTTAAAAATCCCACAAAGCTAAATCATGTGAGTATGTGTACATTGCAGAAGTAAGGGAAATGGGAAACCTAGCGACAGGATGGTAAGTGAAATATGTTGAATTAATACTTGTGAACTGCTCTAGAAGGAATTCTTAGATGGCTCAGTTGAGGTTAAGGGGATTCAGATGGGTTATATTAAAGGCTTTATAGGAATGAGACTTATTGGGATTATAACGAAAATTGGTAAACAAGTAAGATATCCTGAATGATCTGTAAGGAAGGTGATCAATAGTACAATTTGAGGTTTTATAGAAACAAGTGAGTAAAGTATTGTGAGTTATATGAAGACAATAAGGTAGTAAATTATCGAAAGGATTACGGAATCGGCTATATGTTCAAGTCAAGTTAAAGAGTATTGTTGTACATAGATACAGACTGATTTTGAGACTTATGGTCGAAGCTATTGAGATAATTGTATACGAGTGGGATTAAGGGGAATAGTAGGGTTTTGATAATGAGGTGATACAATATGAGGGAAAGGACTAAGGGAAAAGTTGAAGCCAAAGGCGGGATAACAAGCGGAGGATATACGCCACGATATTACAGATGAATTGAGGAAAAGTATAAGGCAACGCAAGTTAGAGTGTTAAGGTAAAACTGCGGTCAAGGGGAGGCTATTTCGATACTAATGGAAGGACAAGAGTGTAGGGACATAAGGTGAGCTACGAAAGTATTGTTGAGTTAAACTAAATAGAATAAATCGAAGTGAGATTCGAAAAAGACCAAGGACAGAAGTGGACTGCAAAGGATGAACACAGGTGGAAAGAAGCAAGGAAGTAGAGATAATCACATCGGATAGTATTTATGGAAAAAGGAAATACAATAAGAAGAAATGAGGAAATGGTTGCTCAAGAAACTGGAACAATTGGTGACAAACAAAAGGAAGATGACAAATGAAAAACACAAATGAGTTCAGGGAAGGACATGAGATTTAGAGTTCCGAAAGGTACCATAGGACGATACTATTAAGGAAAGAATAAAGGAAATATAAGCGGGCATGTGGAGGCAAAAGGGAAGGATGTTAAGGATCATGACGAAACAACTACGACTACGGATTCGAATGGAATACTCTGGATATGGTGATACCACAAGGTAAAACTTTTAAGGAGGGAAACAAGTAATCTTGAGTACGAGTACAAGGATGGATTATAGATATAGTTTAAAGTAAGTTTTGTCTTAATTTAACATTCGAGGACGAATGTTTTTAAAGGGGGGAATGATGTTACATCCCGTAGTTTCGTATGTTGAGATTCGAGCTACCTTTCAAGAGGTATATGAGCCTATATGTGTTTAACTTATGGTTATAAGGGTTTAAGTGCATATAGTAAGCTATGGAAAGACTGAAGGGCAAGTGAATTAAGGAAATTAAATTTGTTGGAACTTGGAAGAGAATATGAGGGGTAATTTTGGCCCAACTTCGAGAAAGAATATCTTTTCGTAAATGAGGAGTTTTGAAGCAAAGTAAAATCCTAAAATAAAGTTCGTCGTGTCTAGTTTCCAGCGCAACAACCCGCTCCTCGATACGGCATCGAAGTGGAGAATTATGGACGTTACAAGTTAGGCTGACAGAGGAAACACTGCTACAGTAACCGCTGCAATTCTAGCATGTGAAAGGTATGAATCTTTCCTTATTAGTATTGATTTAAGCTTATCTACGGAGGAAAAGTTACTAAATGAGCGCATAAGGAATTTATGGGTCGAGAAATTGGATAAAACATCGTGTGGGATGTTTATGGAATATTTTGTTATTGATAATATTGTTGTTGATGTTGGTATTGTTGTTGTTGTTGGTGGTTGCTGAATTGAGATTTTGGGCTAGGCATATAAACAGGGGAGATGCTACCGAAATTTCGGCAGATTCATTTGAAGGACTAAGACAAGCGTTGAGTAGTTAAAGTTAAGGCGACCAAAAAGGTATGTTAAGGCTCGTCCCTTTCTTTCAAAGGCATGATTCCTATGTTATGATTTCATAAATGTTTTCATAACCTCCTTGTTTTCAAAAGCTAGAAGTTCATGACTCTTAAATCTTCTTATAATGTTAAATGAAATATGTTCTATGATGATTGTGACGGTGATGATGATTCTCTTCTAGCAACTCCGAAGCTATAATTTGAGAGCATTATGAGATTATTGAGTCATTCCATGAATCCCTTGATCTTACTTATTGTTGATGGTCTCACATCATGTTACTCGTTCCTTCGAGGTGAGATATAGCGAAGATAATGATTCTATTTTCAGTGCTGCCTAAATTCATGATTCTCGAGACTCCCATGACATCGTCGACTTCACCTTAAGATGGTTGATCTTCTAAGGAATGATATAGTGATAATGATAAGGCTAATGATGATGTTGATTTCATTTATGTATTTTATGTATATGTATGTATGTATGCATTGTACTCCCACTAATCAGTTGGGTATAACACCGAGTCCCGAAAAGGCCGGGTACGGATAACACCGAGTCCCGACAGGGCCGGGTATGGATGTAACATATGTATGTATAGCAAGTGTATGTGAATGCATATGTATGTATGTTGTATATGGATGTGTATGAAATGTTTTTCCTGTAGACGAGTAGTTTACATGATAGAGATCTTAAGAAGAGTACGAGGTATAATTACTTACTTTATCTTATGTCATCTTCATTCTGATATCATACTACTATTCATGCCTTACATACTCAGTACAGTGCTCGTACTAATGTCCCTTCTTATGGACGCTGCGTTCATGCCCGCAGGTGCAAATAGACGAGATGAGGATCTTCCATCGTAGGCTGCCTTTAGGTACTGGTCTTGAGTGGTGGCTCCACTTCTTCCTAGAGCATTGCCGAGTCTGAGTCTATGCATATATATATATATATGAATTGTGTTAAGGGTACGTCGAGGGCCCTGTCCCGGCTTGTATACCTCAGCCATGTTCATAGAGGCTTTGCCGACAGCTACTGCAGACAGCTACTGTGTACAGCTTAGTCATAGCGTGACAGTACTAATGTTGACATCATGGGTTTATTGTACATATACTTATGCATATATTATATTCATATTTATCCTCTTGATCTTATTGTTTCCATTCGAGACGTAGATGATATAAGTTGTAAGATGGTTCGCTCGGTTTCCGCAAGGTGCCGGGTGCCAATCACGCCTTACCTAGGGTGGGGTGTGACAAATTTTGAGTTTTTAAATTGAATTATACGCCGCTTTATTGCGAAGAAACTTGTTCCTTGCCTTCAATATACCAACAATAGTGACTTTTGGATTGGAAATCAACAAGAAAACAATGTTTTTGATCGCGTGGGACCTCGGAAATGCACCTTTAATGGCTGATTTTTTTTCCTTTTGTTCGTGGGGGACCAGTGGTGGGGAAGAAGGAGGCCGTATATTTAAGAGCTTTTACGCACAGAATCTTTGCGTAAAAGGACCTAAGTGTAAAACTACACTTTGGTCCTTTTACACACAGATTCTGTACGTAAAGCCTATTTTGGTTCTTTTTTTTTTAATGGGTTATTTTGGTTCAAAAAAAAAAAAATTGGGTTACAAAAGTCTTGGACCCAAAGCGTTCATACCAATATTTGTTCAATTTTCAAGGTTCGATCCCTTGACCTCTAATTAAGGGTGGATGATCATATTCATCAATCATCCCACCATAATTCTTGGCGGTGAAACTGTAAATTCATTGTACCAATGTGCAGTCTAAAAAATATTTTTATAAAAGTGGATTATTTAGAAAGTAATTGCAAAAACAACATACCGAGTATAATTTTACAGGTGAGAATTTGAGAGGGTAAATGTGCGCAGACCTTACTCCTACCTCATGGAGGTAGAGAAGTTGTTTCCGATAGAAACCATCGGTTCAAGTAAAGCATATCAAAGTAGTTTGAAAAAGAAAATATAGAAGTGAAGAAGACATGACAAATAATAGGGAAAGCATTAATTACATACAATTCAAGAAAATAAAAAAAGGAACATCGGAAACAACAAAATAGTGTGTTAACCGAAGCACAAGAAACAACATGTAGCAATAGAAATTGAAGGACAAGAAACTACGAGAATAATTCCAATACGACTAGTATGTAAGGAGAAATTAACATGTATGGTGCTCCAAACTACCACCAAGCTTATCACGCAAGAAAGTGAGACAATGTTCAACTATCTACTAACTTTCTACTCTAGTCTGCGGCCTCCATGTCCTCCTATCTAAGGCCATGTCCTCTGTAAGAAAGAAGATATGACTTGTCCCGTCTAATCACCTCTTCCCAATACTTCTTTGGCCTACCTCTCCGTCTCTTTAAATCCAGAATCTCAGAAGATATGACTTGTCCCGTCTAATCACCTTTTTTCAATACTTCTTTGGCCTACCTCTCCGTCTCCTTAAATCCACAATCTCCAATCTTTCCCACCTCCTCACTGGAGCATCGACTCATCTCGTCTTGCCTGAACCATCTCAACCTCTCATTTATCTCATCTTGTCCACCGTGAAGGCAATTTAAAAGTAATCATTGCAAGAAATTAATTTAATAAGCATGAATTTAATTTATATATACTGACAGTATAATGATTTTTATTCTATTAGTCGGGTTTAATCTGTGATTATTGGTTAGTAATAATTTTTTGCATGTTACTTATAAATGTTTATGTTAAAAGTTTACCTATAATTACCTAATAAGTGATTTAATTATATAAATACTTTTTCACCTATCAGTACCTAAAAAGTAAACTCAATCAATATTAGTTGGTACTTGGTCGTATGAAATTCATGGGCATCACGATAGAAATTCTTAGGATTCGTAACTTGACATGGGTCATGGCTAAACATTCACACAGACTTCCACTAAAATGTAGGAAAGCGAAGGAGAAAATGAAACTACACCACACGAAGGTCCAAGGGACTCTGTGCCCTCCACAACTATTCACATCCACTGACAGTGCCATCTTAGTATAGTAGCTATTGCCTATTAGATGTTTTCTTTTTTGAGTTTCTTATTCGGTATTTGATATCCATATTGAAGCTCGACTAAATTTAGGTTCGTGCCGTATAAGGCCTATTTGGAAAAAGCGTCCTTACTAAAAAAAAAAAAAAAACATACCCATGACTCCAACTCGAGACCTCGGGTTGAAGGAGGAGTAACCCTATCCACTACACCATTGATGGTGCCTACTAGATGCAGGGGCGGAGCCAGCCCTTCGGGTGGGGGTTCGGCCGAACCCAGTAGCTTTTGTCCGAACCATATATTTGTATTAAAATTTTTGTCAAATATGTACAAATTATTAATTAAGAACCCAACAACTTTAAAGAATTAGAACCCCGAACCCACAAGCTTCGAATCCTGGCTCCGCCTCTGACTAGATGTTATTGCATAAAATCCAATGTGCTACACCAAGGAAAAAGATGTATGGTTTTGTTTTCTCAATTTATTTCCTTGAACTAATATCTTAATGCATGGTAGAAAGAACATATTAAACCATTTATGAAAATGAACTTATCTAATTACGGTTGCGAATTTACAAAAGAACAAAAAGACACGTCGATTAAATTATTTAATATTCAAAATTTTATGAGCGTCGATAAACTCATGAAAGGAGTATGCACTCGCCACTAAGAGAATCTTCGTTCTTACTAATTAATCCTTTTTTTTTTATTTCTCATCCGCCGGTCGGAATCTACTTTAAGATCGGATAAATTTGCATTTTTGAGAGTCTCACATTGGAGGAAAAAATCTTTTCTATCAAAAACGACTTTATTCTCAAAGTTCAAATCCAGAAATCGAATATGAAGGCACACTTATCACCTCATCATAACCTTTGATCGTCTATCTTCTGTCATTTTATTTAGTAGTCATAAGGGGGAAATGTTACGATTTTGCCCTGATTTTCTTATCATGTTTGGATTTTACCTTTTCTTGAAGGAAGGACAAACAGTTTATCATAATTGGTTTTACTTTTTCCAAAAGGAAAATTTTAATATTTCATATTTGGGTAATCTCTTTCTTGAAGGAAAAGGTTTTGGACCTATAAATTGAAGAATACCTCTTATATAACACAGTAGCATTCACAATGTAGTCGTTTAGAGAGTTTTTTATGCAGGCTATGCGTCCACCAAATAGTATATGAGGGACCTGATTGTGTACTAGTTCCCTTATGCAGTGCAGTACAAGAATCAACACAAGATTTTTACGTGGAAAACTCCTTGCTCAAGGGATTAAAAACCACGACCTACCCCAGTAGGCTTTCAACTCCACTAACCAAGCAAATCAGGTTACAACTCTATTGCAAGCTAGAAGTTAACTCCCATAACCCCTCACCCTTATAATAATGCTTATGCAACCCTCACACTTGACTACCCCTAGCCAAGCACACTAATACACCTAGACTCACTCCAGCCTAGTGTACCACTCAAAGGCACCCTTTGAGAATTCACCACAGTGACTAACTCTAGCCATACACTAATACAACTAAGCTAATTCTAGCCTAGTGTATCAGTCAAGAGCTTATGGAAGCAACCTTGAGAATTTTAGAACACCTACAAACAACTTCTTTTTATGGAAGAGTAGGTTTACAGTTTAAGCACAAAAGAACAAAGACTCAACAACCTAAGGACCTAAAACATGTTTAGTTCTGGACCTAGTCCTTTGGGTTGCTGAGGCTCTGTTCTTGAGGAGCACCTTGAAAGGTGTAGACTTGCACTCTGTATGGAGCAATTTTCGGATTGTGTAAGAATGGTCTTCTCCTTGGAGTATGTTGCTTATATAAGAGGAGAGTTAAGATGAGAGTGACAAGACGCATCAGGACACAATAACTCCACTATTGCTCTGCTGTATCAGTGTGTGTGTCAGAAACTTTACAGTTGTAATGTTGACCTTCGTACGAACAAGGACCTGATCCCTTACCTGGTCTCTCACTTGATTCTCTCCCGGAGTTTGAAATAACTAAGCAACAATATCCTTTTAGCTTCCTTGTTAGTGCATCTGATTCTTTCAGTATTCCCTCAGCTTCCTTGTTAGTGCATCTGGTTCTTTATACTTTTTTGTCAAATCATCAAAACAAAATAAGTTACAGCATAACTATCAAAATAAGTTACAGCATAACTATCAATTTTGTTTAGGGGAGATTTTTTTGTTAATAGTTTTCATGCTTTCTTATTAGTTTTACATATGTGGATCAATTGATCCAACCATATTAGAATATTATGCATCTTTTAGTATGTTTTTCTTTGTTGTCGATTTATCGTATTCAAGATTTGCAATTATTAGCTTCCGCATGGCGCCCAATTATTTCGATCTCAACAGGAAACACAGAAAACATATATTAGTGACATGCACTTTTTGTGTTGGACAACAATAATTTGTCGCTAATCCTATTATTCCCTACATCTGAATTTAAGTATCTTAGTTTTATTATGAGACAACAAGAATTAAGCAATGATAACGAAAAGAGAAGAACACGTAATTTTAATGTGGAAACCTTCATAGGAAGAAAACCACGGTCGTCACCAACTCTCATTATGTCAGTGGAAGATGTATTTTCAGAATACAAAATTATGTGAAAAGTCATGTACATATAAGCTGCGAAATACCCTAAACCCAGTTGAAATAGGATGTCAACAACAACAACCCAGTGAAATCCCACAACGTGGGGTCTGGGGAGGGTAGAGTGTACGCAGACCTTACTCCTACCAAGGTAGGACGGCTGTTTCCGAGAGACTCTCGGCTCAATAAAAACATAAAAAGAAGTTGAAATAGGATGTCCTCTAAACTATTCTCCACGTATGAAACAGACATAACAAACAAAGGGAAACTTCTAAATTCTGTGATCTTAAGTTAAATTAAAGAAGTGTGTAGTTCTTTAAATTTTCTGGTCTTAAACTTGCCATGTAGAATGTTGAAATTGAAATTTTTTACTAGATATAGAAAGAGACACACTTTTTGAGACTTACCAAAAAAGAAAGTACAACACTTTAAAGTGAGACGGAGGGAGTAGAACTTGACGACGACATATAATTAAAAACTTCTATTGGGGATGAGCTATTTAGTGCTAGAGTAATAGAGCCCGTTTGGATTGGCTTATAAGTTGGCTTATAAGCTGTTTTCAGCTTTTTTGAGTGTTTGGCTGGCCAGCTTAAAGTCATTTTATGCTTAAAATAAGCTCAAAAAAATAATTAGACCAATTTAACTTAGTTTATCTAAAGCAGCTTATAAGCCAAAAAAAATAAGTTGGATTACCCCAACTTATTTTTTTCAGCTTATAAGCTGCAAACAGCTTTAAGCTATAAGCCCATCCAAACGGGCTCATAATCAATTCCGCAACTAACTCCTATTCTCTTATAATGATATTTAGGGAAAACAAGGGGAAGAAAAGAAAAAAATGAAAACAAATGCTGGTGGCACGCATTTTTTCCAACCGCATGGGATGACAGACTTACACCAACAAGCTGTTGCAATCGACCATTGATTACCTTAAAAGATGCATATCTTTGTTCTTTCCCTTTTTATAATGGTTTCAAAAGACGTGGAGGATAAAACTTTCAACTCCTCAATGATAGCAAAATCTATTGAAAGTTAAAATCATATATTCGCTCCATTTCAATTTATGTGAATTCATTTGACTGGGCACAACATTTAAGAAAGAGGGAAAACTTTTGAAACTTGTGGTTCAAAATAAGTCTTGAATATTTGTGTGACTGTAAATCATTCATAAAGTGAATTTATTTCCAAATTAGGAAAGAGGTCATTCATTTTGACACAAACTAAAAAGGAAATAGATTCACATAAATTAAAACAGAGGGATTATAATTTACCCCCTCGCCTTGAGAAGTGGAAAGTGGAGCTCTTAGAAAGGTTTATTCGAACTCAATATTTTTGTGGGCGCATAAATATATTTTTATTAAAATTTACTAAAATATTTATTTTTACTGTGTATGTTTATCTTTTAAGACCAAATCTATAAAAAACATTTGCCGAAATTTCATTATTTTTAATCAGATAAAAAAATTATCCTAAATGACGAAGCTTCAACCAAATTTTTAACAAAATCAGGCTGAAAAAGATGGTCTAAAAATTAGTCAATTAAAAACGAAATTTTTTATTTAATTTTAAAAACAATGCTAGGCGGACAAAAGAAATCATATGGTTACAATTGTCCAAGGATAAAGGGTATGAATAACCAAGTTCAGGAATGTAATTAGAGTTAACTAATAGTTTACGTGTGCACCGGATAACCGATGCTAAATTCACAAGGGTAATTAGGTATTCTACCTGCATTAAAAATGCATCCAATTTAATTCTAAAAAATTTATTAAATTCTGCCGCTTCTATTTTTTAGTTTTTTTTTTTTTTTTCCTGAAAGGAGACAAAAATGGTTTGCTGGAATTGATCCCACCACCTACTTACTGGAAAGAAATTGAAGGTGTAAGATGTGCACATATATACAGCCTTTATAAGAGCATTACTTGAAAGTTTTGTCACAATTTGGCATAGGCAAAAAAAGGGCTACTCATTGCAACTGCAAAGTGCAAAGCATGCACATATATAAAGGCAATGCATTTTATGACTTTGAGTCTAATCAAACAATCTTGTATAATCTTGACATTCCTTTTGCCTCTCCTTGAGGAATATATCATGAGAATTTGAATGTTGATATACTAGTAATCATTACCCTTTTGACATTAGTTCTTAATCATAGTAGTAATTGGTAGTGAAAGGACAGTTTCCATGATGAAAAATGATAGTACTTTTCTTTTTTGCATGTTCAATGAGTTGGATCTCATGTATAATCACTAATGTATTATTTTGAACCTTAAAGTACGAAATAAACAGATGTACTGCAATGAATCCCGTTATCCTTGACTAAAAGTATCGAGTTTAATTTGAGTTTTATGAATAGAGAATTTCTTGAATCATTTTATCCTTCTTGGTCGACCTGCTTAACGTGAATTTGAACTGGCCGAGCAAGGACGGAATTACACTGTATATATGGGGGTAGATTTTTTATATTTAGGTACATATTGAATAACCTAAATAAATGTAAAAAGTTAGCTCAAGTGGTTCAAAGTGTTCAAAATTTACTCCAGCGTCCAAAGTTTGATTTCCAGAAACAACATTATTTTTTATGTTTAGCTTTTGTTTTTTTTCGAACCCCCCTTGTGTGAAAATTCTGGATCCACCACTGTAGCTGAGTCAACAAATTTCTGGTATCGAATAACTTTTCCCAAAAAAAAAACCCTTAACGTATGTAATATTACCCTTTTCACATTAGTTCTTAATCATAGTAGTAACTGATAAGGACAATTTCCATGATGAAAAAGGATTGGTTTCCTCTTTTTTCCCGTTCAATGAATGAGTTAGATCTCATAGATATTCATTTGAACCTTGAAGTATCTTGAATGGATAATCCTTTCATTCTGAATAAAAATATTGGGTTTTAATTTTAAAAAATGGAGAATCTTTTGGTAAGAAATACATTATCCATCTTAGTATAAGTTTACTTGACGCGAGATGGAATTAATCTTGAGTTAATAAGTTTTATAGATCGGTTAACTTAACCTAAAGAAGAAAACCTTAAAGTAAATACATGTAATATTTCGGGAATACTTTTGCTCTTAATTAGGAGTAGTACTATCTCTGTTCACTTTTACTTGTCCACTTTTGACTTTACATGCCCCTTAATATTTAATATATGAAATATATATTTTACTATATTAATTGGTGTATAGTCTCATTGGACTTGGGAAATAATTTGAAAATGAGTAATTAATATTAAGGGTAAAACAAGAAAAAAAGTTTGTCCTTCCTTGATATGCTAAAGTGAACAAGTAAAAGTGAAAATTTATTTTTAATATAATGGACAAGTAAAAATGAACGGAGAGAGTACAATATATTATGATTATTCTTAGTAGTTATCTAATATTATGCTACCTTAACCCCCCCCCCCCCCCCCCCGCCCACCCACCCACCACAACAACCAACACCCCCTCCCCCACCCAAAAAAAGAGAGTTGGTAAATTGTCACACCAATTTGACCCAAATTTGGCCACACTTATGTAAAAACCACCATAACCTCTATTGTACAATTTTAAATTAAGATAAACTTTGAGAAGAAAAGATAGAAATGACATTAAGTAAGCATAAGTTATTAAATTGACCTAAATAGTCATATGAATTCACCCCATTTAGGCCATTGTGATCAAAATAGTGTGGCAAAAAGCCCTTATTGAAAAGAAAAAAAAATTATACTAGGTAGCCATCTTTAGGGCCAATTCAATATAACAAGCTTTGCGAAATATATAAATAATAGTTACAACTTAAAAAAGAGCAGCTACCCGCTTTCTCATTTTCCCATTTTTTGAACTGACATAGTTCAAATAAAATGTTTTTTTTCTATTCAGGAATTTGAACTAACAAAAACAATTTCTTTTAGAGTTTGAACGACGCGAGGAACTTTTCCTTGAGCGTTTTAAAGCTGATTTTTGCATTATGTGTGGTGTTTCACGGTTTTGGAGAAATTAGCACCAATGCATTTATGCTTATGTTGTTCGGACTCTTCACTTTTTGTGCCGCACCCGTGTCGACACGATAAGGGTGCGGGTGTGGGATCCGTACCTGATTTGGTCAACCAATTTTGGGTATTTTGCCCAAAATGAAAGAGAAATTTCGGATAGTTTCAATGATTTATGTAATCAAAACAAAAGCTATGATGAGATTGAAGACAATGAAATAACTTGTAGTATATAGAAATTTATATGTTAATCATTTTCCTTTTATTTCTTTCTGAGATTCTCCTCTCGATCAATATTTTCTCCTCAAGTTTTCCACATAATATATGATAATTTAGGTTAAGTTACTCTATTTTTAGAATTTTGAATTATCTGGATCTGGATTCGTACTCACGAATCTTAAAATTTAGATCATGAAGAATTCGATCTCTACATCCGTACCCGTATTCGATACCCGCACCCGAATCCGAACGACATAAATTTATCCTACAAAAGAGTCAATTTGTGCAAATAAATTTGAGTACAATATCCTGAAGTTCAGTTCTTACAAGGAAAAACTTCAGGGCAATTGGCGGCACTTTGCTTCATGATGATTTATACAAAAATATACTTCTCGTAAATATTTAAGATTAATTTTTTGTACCGTTCAATATAGGTCTCATGCAGATAGTTACAGTGAGTTTGGCTTCTCCTTGAATGGCTTTGAGGTTGTAGAGCTAACAAGGTTTTGGAGGAAGGGGTGGAGCTAAAGAAAAAGCTACGGTTTCGGCAGAATTCATTAATATTGGTAAAACTAATGAATTGATATTAACAAATTCATTTAATATGTATAAATAATTTATTCAAAATGGGGTAAATTGTAATTTTTAGAATTCAAAATCGATAAACTCAAAATTTTGGCTCCGCTTTTGAGTGGAGGCAGTTTGGCGAAAAAAGAAGAAGCAGGTGTGTGTACCTTTATTATTCCCTCTATCCCAATTTATGTGGCACAGTTCGGATTTCGAGAGTCATATTTGAGAATTACGTAAGACGTACTATAATTTACAATAATTAACAATTCAAAATACTTAAAAGACATGAAAAATTGCGGCAAAGCAACTTGTTGGACTCTCGAAATTCGATAGGTGCCATATAAATTGGGATTGAGGGAGTAAATTACGGTCATTTTTAAAACACTGGTTATATTTCAATTAACAGTCCTAAAGTGGATATTTCTCAAAAATCAATTTTTTGCGCGGATTGCTTGTCTTTAATTTTTGTCACTCAAATGTCTTTAATTTTTTTACCTATTTCTCATTTAATTAAAATTTGTTGGCCAAAGTACCCTTATTAGCTGGTCTACAAAACCAGAGTTTCTGGGTTCGATCCCCAGCAGAGTAAAAAATAAAAAATGAAAAAATTTGAGAGGCAAGGTTTCATAGAAACTATGCCTTGTCCAGCATAGTTTTGTAGCAATTAAGTTATCCTGTAAAGTTTATATAAACTATGTCTATTCGGGCAAAGTTACACAGAAACTATGCCTTGTCTTGCATAGTTTCTATTTAACTTTGCCCGAATAGGCATAGTTGCCATGAATCCCTTGCGAAATTAAGTCATAGATCTGAATTTCTTTTTTTTTGTTTTTTAGTGTAAGGAATATTTTCGACCACTTTTAATACTTAAAGTGCAAAAGGAAAAAAATTAAAGACCAACAATTTGAGGGACAAAAATTAAAGACCACCCCAAAACAGAACATTCGTGCGCATTGCCCGTCAAAAATCATCCCTGCAGGAAAAGAGAACTCTTCATAGTGGATCTGGATCCTGTATTTTGGTTCACAAGTTGGGCCTTACCATTTGGTTTATTCAGCCCAATTTTAGCATTATCCCAATCCAAAGAATTGTGGGCTTATGCATACTGAATCATCAAGGGTCATTTGCACGATTTCCTTCAAAGGCACCGGTCTTGAAATTTTGGCCCTCAAATTAGTGGTCTTTAATTTTTTTTCATCGCCTAATACTCCGAGGTCCTGGGTTCAAACCCTGGCTCAATAATAAAAAAAAAAAACGCAAGGCAGAGTTTCGTAGCAAAATCAAGCCTATTCGAGCAAAAGTTAAGCCTTAAGGCAGAGTTTTACAAAATTTTAATTGAATAAAAAATAAAATAAAATTCGCCTTAATACAAACCTCTACCTAGAGTTTTGCCTTCAGGTATAAGGCAAATCTCTGGCAAAACTCTACCTTAGCCTAATCAGGTAGAGTTTGCAGTCAAACTTTGCCTAATCAAACTCTGCCTGAAGGCAGCAAAACTCTACCTGATCAGGCAGAGTTTGAGCAAAACTCTGCTTTGAATATTTAAACTCTATCTTGCGATTTTTTTTTAAAAAAATTTTGACGAAGCGGGGGTTTCAAACCAGAAACCAAGGAGTTTTTAGCGAAAGACCACCAATTTGAGGGCCAAAAATTTAAAACCAGTACCTTTGAAGGGCATTCCGCACAGAAAAATGAATCCTCAAAATCACCGAATTCAATATTGGTCTTACTGAAATAAAATTTGTATTTGATTTTGAATGTAAAGACAATCTTTTCGTTTTATTTATTTATAGCAGGTTTCATCTCGAAATCAGTTTATTTTGAGAAATATTTATTAAAAAATGAATCCTCAAAATCACCGAATTCAATATTGGTCTTACTGAAATAAAATTTGTATTTGATTTTGAATGTAAAGACAATCTTTTCGTTTTATTTATTTATAGCAGGTTTCATCTCGAAATCAGTTTATTTTGAGAAATATTTATTATCAAAAGTGTGTTTTGAAAAACATGTTTTGAGAGAGTAGCATCATTTCAGAAATGCTACAATATTGTCAAATAGTGTTTTCACTTGCCAATAATTACTTGTGTTTAGCCAATAAGTCAAATAGTAAGCAAGGAAATTGCCATCTCATTAGCATAGCTAGCAAAGAACTTAACGGTCTGATTCTCTCTCCGTACAATATTGACGTTACCTTTCAACGATCTGATTTCTCCATCGCCCTTCCATGGGAAAGGAACTGAGGTGAACAAACCCTCCTATGCCACGACTTTGAGTGAATCTCCAGGTTCCTCTGTGACTCTGGGTCGCCAAGAACCCTAACATGTCAAAGCTAGGACGACAACCCACAACGGAATGCATGCAGTCATCTTTAAATCTAGAGATTATTATGGTGTTATGGCTTCTCAATGTAGACGAACTATCGTGGGCCGATTTCTGAAAAGCAGACCTCAAATCGACATCCTAAGATCTAGATTTTCAGAAAAATTCTCTCTCAAAGGAACCGTGAGGATAGGTGTATATGACAATTTTAATGTATTTCTAAACTTTACGAATGATGAAGATTATATTGTATTTCTCTACAAAAGAATGATTGAAATTGAAGGGCTTCAAATGTGGCTACAGAGGTGGACACCCGATTTCAAGCCTGAGGAAGATGTGTCAATAGTTCCGGTTGGTTAGGGCCTTACTTCCAGGTTTGCCTTTCCATATGCATAACTGGTTTTATATAAAGCAAATGGTTGCTGATGCTGGAGTCCCTCTAGAATTGGATACTGTAGACACGTGATTTTTGACCCTCCCGTGGTGTTTCACCTTCTAGTATCTAAATTTTCCTTTAAATATGGCCTGGACATTTTATTTGGTTTAGTAGGTCTTATTTGAATTATATAAAGTACTTCAAGTTTCTGAACTTTTGGGTTGATCAAGATGACTTCTTGGAAGTAGTTAAAAGGAACTGGATCTCTCATACCACTGGAAATATCTTTTGGACCATTCACCAGAAGATGAAAAATACTAGCAAGGCTCTTAGTGATTGGTCTAGAAGCAAAATTAGTAATATTTTTGAGAAAGAGAAACAACTTGGAGATCTGGTAGCATAGTATGAGGAGCAATATATGATTTCTTTAAAGCAGGAGGACAGAATGAAACTATACAAGGCTAAAGCAGAATTCATCATTCACCACAAACAGGTAGATTCTTATTGGAGGCAGAAAGCTAATATCAAGTGGCAATTGGAAGGTGATGAGAACACTAAATTTTTCCATTCAGTGGTAAAGGGTAGAAGAAGCATGCTTCACATTAATAGAATTCAGAAGGAAGGAGTGTGGATCCAAGGTGAGAAAGATATTGGGTCAGCAGTTGAATTTTACCAGAACCTGTTTGCTCAAGGAAACTTTAATATTGATAGAACCATCCTGGATCCTCTACCCACCTCTGTTTGTCAAGAGGATAATGAGATGTTGATGACCATTCCTACTCTTAATGAGGTCAGAGAGGCTGCTTTTGATATTAACCCCAATAGACCTCCTGGCCCAGATGGTTTTAGCAGTCTATTTTTCAAAAAAGTTGGGAGATTGTTGGTGGAGATATTCTTAATATGGTGATTGTTGTTTTCAATGGAAAACAAATGCCAAAATATTTTACAAATACTCTTCTTGTTCTTGTTCCTAAAGTTGATTTTCCTCAAGAATTCTTTGAATTTACCAATTAGTCTGAGTAATGTTACTCAGAAAATTGTGTCTAAAGTCATGAATTATAGACTTTCAAAAATCATTCCAAATCTTATTTCCCAAAATCAAAGTGGTTTTGTAAAAGGAAGGGCTATTGGTGAAAATGTTTTATTGGCTCAAGAACTTATTCATGACATTAAGAATAATAATAAAGGAGGTAATGTTGTTTTCAAAATTGACATGAACAAGGCTTATGACAAGATTTCTTGGAAATTTATCTGTGATGTTATGAGGAAAATGGGATTTACAGAGACTTGGATTCATATAATATGGATCTTGTTGACCAATATGTGGTACTCTGTGATGATTAATGGTAAAAGGCATGGCTTCTTTAAGTCACAGAGAGGTGTCAAGCAGGGAGATCCCATTTCCCTTCTCTTTTATAATTGCATCTGAAGCTATTTCTAGCATGTTAAAATGGTTTATTTGAAAAGCCTAGATTCATTGGATTCAGCATGAAGTCTAATGGCCCTAGGATTAATCATTTGTCATATGCTGATGATCTTATAATTTTTTGTGCAGAAAAATCAGATACTCTGAAACTTGTTATGGAATCTCTGAAGAATTATGAAAAGAATTCAGGACAACTTATAAACAAAGAAAAAAGTTGTTTTCTTATGGATTCTAACATATCTGTGAAGAGGAGTAATATTGTGTCTCAATATATACAGGTACTAAAGAAGGAATTTCCAATTAATTATTTGGGATGCCCTCTTTATCAAGGAAGAAGGAAGATACAACATTTCACTCAGAATGCCACAAAAATTGTCAAAAGAGTTGGAGCTTGGCACTGCAACAAGTTATCCACAGGGGGGAAGGTGACTTTGACCAAGCATGTTCTTGCTGCTATGCCTATATACCTGCTATCTATCTGCCATCCTCCCAAGACCATTATCAAACCGATGGAATATTTTTTGCAAATTTCCTTTGGGGTAGTCAAGAAGGGAAAAACAAGTATCACTGGGTAGCATGGGATAAATTATGTCATCCTACTGAGGAAGGAGGAATTGGCATTAGATCCATTCAAGACATTTCAGACAGCTTAGGAGCCAAGTTGTGGTGGCAGTACAAAACTAAGAAGAGTCTGTGGGCTGATTTCCTGAATGCTAAATATGCCAGCAGAATCCATCCAGTAGCTAGAAAGTGGAGCTACACTCAGTCACATTTTTGGAGGAGACTTATGAAGAGTAGAGATAAAATTGATAACTTGATTATGTGGAAAATTAATGAAGGAAATGTAAGCTTCTGGTGGGACTATTGGACGGGTAAAGAAAGATTAGCACAATATGGAAATGCCTCTACTTCTGTCAGGGGGCAGGTGTCTGATTATATCATCAATGGTGTATGGGATACAGTTAAGCTTAATCAGGTACTTCCTAAGGATATTGTTTCCCATATTCATGGAATTACAATAGAATCTCCTCATCTGCAAGATCAACCAATCTGGTTTGCTAACACGGATGGGAAATTCACTTGCAAATCTGCCTGGAATTGTATAAGGGAGCATCGCAGTTCTACTTTAGTCTACAAATTGGTTTGGCATAAGAAAAATCCCTTCAAAATCTCTTTCTTTCTCTGGAGGCTTTTGAAACATAGAGTAGCTGTTGATCAAAATATGGGAAAATTTGGTATTCACCTACCCTCTAAATGCTCTTGTTGCATTGTTCCTCACCAAGAAGATGAGGAACATTTGTTTCTTGACAGTATGGTTAGCCAGAGGGTGTGGAAAATTTTCAACGAAGCTTTTGGGATCATACAACATCATCACTGTCTGAGGCAACTTATCATTTCATGGTGGATGACCAAAGGAATAAATGATGTCCAGAGGATAGCTCTACAAATCCTCCCTGGTATTATTATTTGGAAGGCTAGGTGCAAGAGCAGGTACGACAATATAAGTATGCAGTCTCATAGAATTATTCCCCAAATTTGTGATCAACTTATCATTATCTCTCACAAACAACTCCCAAAGATTCCCCCTATTTTAAATTGGAATACTTTTCAAAAGATTATGGAAATGGCTAGAGATCACATTACTTCTGTGGCTGTTAAATGGAAATTTCCTCAAACTGGATTTATGAAACTCAATTCCGATAGGTGCCGCAAAGGTAATCCAGGGCCTAGTGCAGGAGGTGGTATTATCAGAAATGATAGCGGGCATCTAGTGAAGGCTTATGCTATTCCTTTCGGCAACATGACCAACAATAAAGCTGAAGCTATGGCCCTCAAATCTGGAATTCAATGGTGTAATGTGGCTGGTATTAAAAAACTGGAAATTGAGTGTGATTCTAAACTACTTACTGACTGGATCTCCAAGATCAGTGACCCTCCTTGGAACACTTGGGACATTATTAAAGACATACAATGGTTTCTTTCACATATGGAGAATTGGTCTATCACTCATTGTTACAGAGAGGGCAACAAAGTGGCAGATATTTTAGCAAACCATGGTCTTGAATGCTGTGAAGCTACATTCTTTTCTGAGTCTCAGAATATGCCTAGGGAGGCTAGAGGAGAACTATACATGGATAGAAATCGGTACCCTTCATTCAAAAGGAAGTCTCATAAAAGCTCCTTTTGGTTAGATAAAAGCTTGTATAGGATCTATAATTTTGATGTCCCTTAATGGGTCTACATATTGTACAGAAGAGGTTCTGTAAACCTCTTAGTGCTAGATATTTTTGAGAGCTTATTTGAAATCCTACTTGACTTATAGAATGGAGCTTGTTCCATTCTTAGTAGGTGCAGAGAGATTATATGACTCCTCTGATCTGTATTTACTATTAAATAGTAATAAAATAATGCCACTCTCGATGAGGGAGATGGGAGAGATTGACCCAAAAATAATAATAATAATAATAATAATAATAATAATAATAATAATAATAATAAGTCAAATAGTGTTATCACTTGCAAAATTACGAAAAGGAAAGTTACTACTAATTTTATTTAGTAAATATGAACTTTATACATGTGATCTTGTCGCAAGAAAATTAAAAATCCTATTTTTGGGAAAATCTATTTTTTTTTCTAGCTTCTACTTAAAATCAGACAAATAATTTATGTTATTACTCAAAATACTTATTTCTTCACCAAAAACTTGTCCAAACACTTTTATTGTTTAAAATAAAATAAGCACTTTTGACCTTTTAGAAATTTAGCCAAACTAGCTATTAATCATTTGAAACTCACCAATTTGCCTAATCTCAATCTGCGTTGTGTAAGATCCCATGCACTAAGAAGTTTATCTCTTGATTCCACCTCTTTTATTAAGAGTGGAGTAATTCCACCCTTTTATTCTTCACTTCTTGGTGAAGTTGTGTAGTAACTAGTAAGTTCATATCGTTTTGCAATGAAATGAATGAGTTGATTTAGGCTTCATTTTGGTACATCAACAATAAATGGTATATATCAGAAAGTTCTTGCAGCTATTAAGATGAAAACAACTGCATGAAACAATAAGCAACAATTACCATTCAAGAGCTTTCTGCAGTTGTAATTATGGGTGTCTATGAGTCAATTTTTCTTTGAAAAATCAAATTAGCACTGTGTCTATATATGATATTTATAAACCAATTAAATGAGGTAAGGTTTACATATAAATTACCAAATTATTAAGTGGGTTAATTTTTATCAAGTATAACATATAAATTACCAAGACTAATTAGGGGTACATGGAGCCTCATCACATTCTACGTACATAGGGTTAATGAGCTAAGGTTTCAATCACAAAAATAAAATAAAAAATACATACGTTTAGATCAAGTCTGGAAAGAAAAGGACATAATTTTTTAAAAAGTGCTCATATAATCAATCTTTAGTTAATAACAAAATGACCAAGCTTAAACACAATTGATATAATAGAGTTGGTAAGACCTATCGTTCGCTTGCACTAAATAATTAGTTTTAGAAGTAATAAAGGGAATGTTTTTTTCTTTCTTTCTGTTTTGGGCATATATAATTTCTTGTTGGATAGGGCAACTTTGGCACTCCACTCCTTTTCATGTTTTTTCAAATCATATGATTACTCTTTTTTAATTTTATTTTGGGTTGTTTCGAACATGTCTCATCATTTACTTTATTTTTACATAACATTCAATAATTAAAACCTGTAAAACTATTCCAAATATAAATGTTGATGTTATATTTGCTTTGCTTTCAACAACTAATTTTATTTTTTCCAATCATTACTAGTATATTTTAAAAGTCAAAATATTATCTTAAACTTCGAATTTAATTAGATATCATCGTCACATAAAATAAAAACGAGTGAAGCTATCAATGTGTGTGACACTGATAGAAGTATCTATGCTTTTATTACAAAATAGAGTACAAAGGTCAGGTCAATTTCTCAACTGAGCAAAAGGACAAAATTGAGAAAAAGACCCACAAAACGCTAAGAAAACCAAATAAATCTGATTTTTTCAAACTTTATCCAATGAGGGTATCGAAGCATACAATGAAAATATGGAATCTCAAACAAAACAAACACTACCTTTTTTCATTATTTCCTTTTTACCCTTCCTTTGAGTCGTACTATAAAAAAGGAAGCAATTTTTTTTATCCCTTCAACAACAAGAACCTTCTAATTATTTAACTAAGTTAATCTTAATAAATTAGCGCTAAACTAAGTAAAATCGCATAAACTTTCTAAAATTTTTGTACCACAACCTTTCTCTCTCCACCATTTTCACTACTACAACTCTCTGACTTTCCATCTACGATACTCTCCGATGATCGGTCACCGTTATGACCGGTTCCTCGAGCGTCAGATTCGGGCGAGCCATGAGAATGTGATTTTGAGGGTGGCTTGTACATGTGGCTGCCGTGATGGTACAATTGTTGGTGATGCTGGAGGTGGTGGAGCGATTGTAATGGTTGTGGTGTACTGTAGAACTCTGGTGTCACGGCTTGTGGGGCCGCAATATAGTGTGGTGATGGTGCATGGCTAGTTGAATGTGGACCATAAAAGGTGGCTGCAGGTGGTGCACCACCGTGTGCGGCTGCGGCCGCGTACTCTGGTGGGACCCATATGCCACCTAAAACCACCAAGTGGGGTGGTGCTGTTGTTGCTTGTGGGCTTGGACTTGGTCTTCGGGTGTGAAGTCTATATTTCTGTATAATCAAATCAAATAAATTAGCTTAAACATGTCTTGATATTTTTATGACTATGAAAGCATGTCGCAAAATAATAAAAGTAAGAATCTAGACTTATTTTTTAAATGTAAAATAAAATTTTTAAACAATTTAAAAATAAAATATTACTCCATATAAAATAAAACAAAAAAAGTGTGATGCAATATTTTCAATGTTCATTATGTAATATGCGCAATTACCAGCGTTGCAATGCGTCGCCTGCAACTTTTTTGCATGAGTAGTTTTTTTTTTTTTTTTTTTGCAAGATTTGGGTTTTGGGGGGGGGGGGGGGGGGGGGTTGATGGGTGAGGTTACAATTGGTTAGCATGTATACCTGCAAATGGCTTTTAACTTCATCATTGGTCAATCCATCAACCTTCATCAACTCTCTGATTTGTTTTGGTGTGGCCACTGAAATCATTACATATGAAAAGATTAGCTTGCTTGCTTGCAAAGTAAGAAAAGGAGACAGCCAAATGATGACATGATAATTCTTTTTGACTATCAACAAATAGTTTAAAAGTTTCATAGACCGATATCTTACTAGTTCCTATATTTTCTATGTATCCTTGGAAACCTAGAATAAAGAGTACTTGTAAGAATAAACTATAATAAGTTAAATATATAGTTTTGCCAAAAAAGAAAGAGCTTGTGTTTACTATAAATTGATTGTGTAATTGTTTTTTTTATGTATAATTAGGTCATTTACAACGTATACCATAATATAACTATATATAGTACTAATAAGCTTTGATTTTGGAAATCTAGAATAAATAGTACATGAAAGAATAGACTTTAACAAGTTAAAATAAGCTAATAATTTAAACATCTTTTATACTATCCGTGCATAAAACCTAAGAAGGGCAGTTCGGTGCATGAAACACCCGCGTTCACGCATGCTCTAGGAAAAGGCCGCACCCCAAAGGGTCGCAACCTATCTTGACACAAGCACAAGTAGTTGATTCCAGGGGCACGAATCAACCATACCGTTGCTTCAAGGCTTCCCTTTGTCAATATATATAACTAAAAAAAAAAAAAAAAAAAAAAGGAGAATGGTTTGGACAAATATTTTACCTTGAGAGCCACCTAGCATTTGAAGAGCATTAACAAAACGCCTATGCAAATCAGGGGACCAACATCTTCTTGCCTTTCTATGTGGTTGTTGAGTACTTGTACTTGTACTGTTGTTTCCACCTCCGTTGATAATGCTTTGAGAATCTTGCTGAATATTCATACAACTTCCATTATTAATATTCATTGCTTCCAAATTCTTGCTATGATCCTCCACTAACATCTCATTATTCTGTTTGTTAGATGAAGCAAGTGCTAGTGTTGGGCTTGGACATGAAGAATTGTTGTCCAAGGCTAACTTTGGACCAACAGAAAAGCCCATATTATCATTTTCTTTGTTAAAAGATGTTAAACTAGTGGATATTTGTACTTGCTTTGTTTCTTGATCACTTGCTGGACTCCATAATTGTGCAGAAGTCATCCAATTTGCCTTATTATCAACAGCAACTGTGTTATTTTCTACTAATTTTTCTGCTCCTAATTCACCACTTGAATTAATATTCTTAAGTGGAATGAATTCTTCAAGAACTGGTCTGTGTGACTCATTATTTGCCCTATGGGATTGGAGTTGATGCCTTGAAGCTTCCATAGCTGTTAATTCCCAAAAATGAAAGAAGACGAACTAATATAAAACTTGCAACAAGAAATGAGAATAAAAGTTACACAATAAAGGTTTAAGCTAGCACATGTAATTTCTTCCCTATTGTGCTATTAAATGAAAGATCTAAGCTATATACACTGATTAAGAATTTTTACACAAATACGTGTAGTTTAACCTATAAAAGTTGTGGAATTATATATAATGAGAAAAAACTATAATAGCATGTCATGTACCGTTTTTATTAGATTAATTACCACTTGATGCATGCTTATATATCGTAAAGATTTATTTGTATAGTATTGTGCAATTTTTGACACCATTGTTGTCGCACCTACAACTTAATATTTGTACAGCTAAATGATATCATCAAGAATTGACCCACTACGTAATTTTTGAGTCCTATTCTTGATTTGATATATCTCACACATAAAGTTGTGCACAAAGAAAGTCATTTCAATCTTATAATAAGCTAATAAGAGGACAAAAGAAGACTAAAGCTAGTTAGCACATATACTCAAAAGGAATTGAACATCACTATGAATATCCACTTATATATACATTTACCTTATGTGATTCTAAATTGTCTACTGTTATACATCTTATAGAAAAAACCTTGTAAATCTATGAGAACATGACTATGAATATCCACTTAACCACTTTGATAATTTTTGCATGAAGATGGTTACTAAAAATAATGAAGAGATTAATTACCATTGGTTAAGAGTTGCATGCAAAGGGGAAGTTCACGCTTGAATGCATCAATTTTGACTCTTTCTTCTTCAAGACGAGCTAAGAATTCTTCAAGATTTTGTGTTTGATCAATTTTCTCCCCAAATGATTTTAGAAGCATAGAGTAACTTTGATGGGGTTTGCATTCAAGGCTTAGTTCTGAAGTTGACATATTCATGATACCAATTTTTATCTCGAAAAAACGGGAATTCAGGGTTGGCTTTAAAATTCGGTGCAAGTAAAGTGCCTATTCGGCTCTATGTATTGCCTACAAATAGATTTTTATGCTCAAATAGGAAGATGAGAAAAAAAGAAGAAGAGTTGTTTGGTGTGAAACACAAGTGGTGGGATAGAGAGGAAAAGGGAAGAGTTGTTTGTTTATGAACACAAGGAGGATTCAAATATTGTGAAGAGGATGGCTGTCTTTTTAGAGGGTTGAGTTCGAGGGAGAATAAATAAAGTAAGATTCTGGAGAGAGGGAAAAAACAAAAGGTAAAAAGTAAAAGTAAGGGCAGGATAAAGAAAATAAATAAAGAAAAGAAGGATAGTAACTTCTTGCAAAGAGTAAAGGCAAAATGCCGTTTGTTGGTAGTCATGAAAGTGCGAAAGAGGTAGGCTGTCGTGAGGACCTGAGGTATATATGGTTAGGATTTAAGTTATATATATGGATAGTGAATAAATTTTTATATTGTCGATGTATTTTAACATGTTATAACAATTCAATTATTGTTTTTATCATGTTACTAGGAGTAATGATTATCATAGAATTTTACCTATAATTATCTTACATGAAAAATGGGTAGTCTGGTGCACAAACAACCCGCGTTAGCAGGTCCATGAAAGGATTGACAATGATTGTGTAAGTATTTGTAACACTGTCAATGCACATAGAACTTAAACTCATGAATTTAAGTTATATACATTGATGAGAATTTTTTTTCACTATGAGCAAAATTTAACGAGAGATATCAGGTTAATTGTTATTATTACCAGGTTACTAATTAACGCTTATCAAGAGATTTATTTATAATTATCTTATAAGATTTACATCGTCAGTCTATAGAACCTAAACCTATATGGTATAGATACATCAATATACAAATCAACATTGGAAAACAACTTTTACACTATCATGTCACTTAAAGAATAACTATAGGATGGAACAGAAAGAACGCGAAGCGCTAACACTACATGGTCGGTCTGTTTTTGGAGAGGTAGGTTTGTGAAGAAGCAAGCTTATGCCTGCGCGACCAACAGTTGCTAGGTTTTCCCGTCTCTTCTAAACTTTCCTCGATCTTCTACCCGAGCTGTATAAGGCAAAAGATAGTCACACAGTTCGAAAGTTGAGCCCACCCTAGTAGTACGGGTGTGACTTAGGTCAACTAAAACAAAAAATATACATTTCACTCCACGCTTGTCCTTGGATTTCGAACTCTATATGGTAAAGGAGCGTTGTCATTAGCGAGGTCTTAATCAATTATACGGACGCATTTTTCATTTCATTTGTCAATTTGATGATCAATAAATCATCTCTAATTAATGAGCGATCGGCTCAAGTTTGAGCATGATTAATCACTTAGTACCGATCCATTACTGATGGATAAAATGCTGTAACTACTCATGAAATTAGTTTCCTGAAAAATAAAGCACTTAACTTACTGATAATGTAAAAGTTATCTATGTTAATGATTATATAAGTTTAAATGGTTGAGATAGGGAAGAAGGAATCAATTTAGGGTCATGTGGTTAGAGAAAAGAAAAGAGTCTGAATTTGGAACCTTTGGGACTTTAGGACAGTCTTTTTTATGAATTCTAATCACTCAAATAAAAGATGATTCTCTTCTCCTTCTCATGGGGTTACCTTTTCCTTTTAGCTTCTTTTAATCTTTAACCTACATTTTTTCATATCTTTAACTAATAATATGCTACAAAAGATTCATCTAGTAAGTTGTGTTATTCAAGATTCTAATTATAATTCACCTTTTGGCTAAATGGGTATCTTACAGACAGTATGCCACTGAAAATAACGTTTTCAAGACAGAAAAATTCAACTAGTAATTAAATTAGTTTAGTGGCGTATTGATTGTAGTACTTGGACGTGTCCTTTTTAAAAAAGTACTCGAACGCACCAATTCTTTAAATTAGTGTGAAATTTGATTCCAATTCTATGGTTGATTTAATTAACTGTAAAGTTTTTCTTTTCAAGAGCATATACACCCATTACGTTTTTTTTTTTGTTCCAAAAATTGCGCTTTTAATCCCTTAAATATCGATAAATTCTTATGTGGTCATTATAATATCTGACTACACATATTTAACCTTTATCAATATGAAATATGCACATTTGATATGTCTTCTTATGAATCTTACAAATTAACAAACTATTAACCATTACACAATATAATTATTCATGTTTTATATTTAGTTTGTACGTTGTATTATTACTCCATATTTGAGAGTAATAGTTTAATTTACATATGTATTTCCTCTATAAATGTTAAATGAAGGTTAAATATGCTTAGTCAAATATCACAAGGATCAAAGATTTTATAAATAATTCAAGACCAAAACGCTATTATCCCCCCCCCCCCCCTCCTTTTTTTTTTTCCTAAAAAAAGCATTTTATAGCAAGTATGGGAGAGAAAAGAGGACACATTCAAGGTGGTGCTTAGTATATCAATCCACCAAATCAACTTTCTTTTTTGCTTCAAAAGTTGCATAATTGTTTTCTAGAATTGAGTGCATAATGTGTGTGAGAGAGGAGAATATCTAATCTATTCAATCAATTGGGAGAGACATTCAAATTCATTCATTTGAAAGAATATAATATTTGCTTCAAAGGAAAGAATATCTGGAATTCCAATTCTACGACTCTAAATTAAGGAAAGCTAAGTAAGAGAGAGGGATCTTAAAAGGAATAAATTATGTCTCAGCAAAAGTATATTAAAGGAGCTTAAGGGATTGGGAATCTTCTTCTGCAAAATAACTTTAATGAAGTGGATAGGAAGGTAGCTAGATTCTCTATATTGTTTTCTAATTAAATTTCTTGGAATTTCTTAAACTCGTGATATTGAGAAAGATTGGATCTTGACCAAACTTTTTGCACAATTTTCTCAAATCATCATAGCATAGTAAAGTTTGTGAAAGAATGGCTCTTATTCTATTTTCAAAGTTTATTTTGGGGTAAGTGCACAAATAGTCATTTTTTGTGCCTCTTTAAATAGGAGTAGAAAGTTACAATTTTTTAAATTAAAGTTTAATCGCCTCAAAATTAACTTCAAACACGAGGGTTCAAAGTTGAATTGCGGGTCTGAAATTTGTAGCTTCAGACCTGACTCATGTCTGAAGTTGAAATGAATTTTGAATGCATTTCAAATCTTTCTACAAAATAACGGGTAACTAGCGGAGGTTGAAAATGCCATTTGCGGAGGTTAAAAACCTCTACTATTTACTGACAGCAAATAGTGAAGTTTTTAATCTCCGCGAGTTACACTTTCAACCTCCGCAAATTATTCATTTTTTAGTGTCTAGACATGATTTGAAATTAGGCATTGACAGAACCTAACTTCACCAAAGGGTTGAAGTTCAAACTGTCCTCAATGTAAAGTCAAGTTTTTCTACCTTGTAACGAAGAAGATGAAGAAGAAGATAACTGAAATCAAAACTCCTTCTAGGTTATCTTTTGTCTACCAATGAATTCAGCAGTAGTTCAAAAGGTTGTTGTCTTATGCTTATTTTTAGCTCTCTGAAATATTTTATTGATTACTATGCCCTTCCTATCACCCTAAGTAAAATTAATCCTCTATTTTCATACGGTTTCTAGCTATTTGTTAATATATTATGGGCATCCAGAAAAGACAAGAAAATGGATTGTGTGGTTCTGCATAGTAATTCTTTTTGAACACATAGCAATTTCTTAGACCTCCTAATTCATTTATATCTTGAGAAGAGGTTATCTCATTTCATGAATAGTAGTTGCACTTTGTGGAACCAGAATTTTCATGTGATCTTTTTGAAACTATGCATGGAATGAAAAGAGCAAATTATTATGGACTTATGAATCTAAATTATTGATTGAACTTTACAATGTAAGCACCAAAACTAGGGTAGATTATCAATGTATAAATATTAGTTTCCCATTCTTTTTTTTTTTCTCCATATTTTGTACAAATTTTTGGAATGTTAATGAGGTTTCTATCACTTACCTGGTCTGTAATATTTCAATTTGGTAACCCTATGGCATGTCCTAATTATTATTTTTTAACCGTGGTATTTAAAAAAACTCATTTTTTTAATTAATTCAAATTCGTGTTGCATATAACTCATTTAACGAGAAGCGGTCCCTATTTGGAGTTTTTTTTAAGAGGTTCCACATGAGACCTCTGATTAAAAATGTAGGAATTCTATTCATCAACCACATCCTTTAATGGTATGGCATGTCCTGATTAACCACAATTAAACTCGCCGGTAACATAGTTGGTACAACTTTATATATTACGATAGCTATTATAAATTAGTAGCTCACTGATTACACCAGTACATAAAAAGCGAGATTAGTAATTACAAATGTTTTTTCGCTTCAAATATCCAGTGTCCGAAATTCACTAGCACGAATAATTCGAATTCACGCCCTAGAAAACTGAATACGACAAACTTCAGGTACATAGGCCTTTCCAATATGAAAAAAAAAATGAAGAAGTTAAATATCAATGGAATACTGAAACCCTCAATTAACTCAATGCAAAATTAAGGTAACACCAACGGATGTGGTGTAGTGGATGAGATTGCTCCTTCCTTAACTAGAGGTTTGTGGTTCGAGCTTTGAGTATGAAAAAATTCTTGATAGGAAGCGCTTACCCATAATGAGCCCTATGCTGCGTGAATTCGGATATAGTCGAGCTCCAATGCAAATATTAAACACCGTCTGGGAAAAGAAAAACTCAATCCAGAAGGTAGTCCTTAAAAAAAAAAAAAAGTTAAATTCAATATAAAATTCCACTCATATAGTAACAGTAACAACATAGCCCTTTTCACAAGAGGAATATTACACAAAGTGAAAGTGAACGAGAGAAAGAGAGAGACTGCATCTAATTCCCTAGCTTTTGGTCTTTGCCAAAAGAAAGAAAGAAAAAGAGGTGTTTTGAAATGTATTGGGTGAATGATGAATTGCTTTAATTTGTTGCTTTCTATGATCAGTCTTCAGGTACAAGACTCATCTCAATTCTCCAAAACATAACTTTTTTTTGTAGATTCTTTCCTCCTATTCTCCTTTCCTTTTCTAATCAGCTCTTTAATTTGTAAAACAAAAAAAAAAAAGTTTATTATGTGTCTCTGTACTGTCAGTATATAAATTATTTATACCATCAGATTAAATTCATTTATAATATTTGATCGATTCAGTAATTTTTACTTTGATTCTATATTTGTATTAGGAAATTCATCAAATGTGTACAATAATTGAAGGTTGAAAAAAAGTTTTCCAACAAATTAGAATATAGTGACAGGTGCATCAAAAAGTGGATGTACAACTTTGAATTACCGGAGAATGTTGGAAAAAATAATTCAAAGTTGTAAAAATCTAAATTGATTAGGATTGGTATTTGCAATTTTATTTAATTCATGTCTAATTTATAGTCAAATTCATATAGAAATAGATATTCCTGATTTGAGTTAAAATATGTTTCGTACTATTATAAATAGAGATATTGCTAGCTATTTTAGATTTAGTAGCTAAGCGAGTTATAGTTCAATGACAAATTTATAATTCATAAACTTTAAATCCAAACTCATCTGTAATAATATATAGATAAATCTTTGTAGCAAACTTTAGATGATAATCTAGAAAATAAAAAAGTAACATGTTATAAACAGCTAAAGTCTATGGTTGTAAAATTTGTTTACCCTATTAGTATATATATATATATATATATATATATTTATTTTTATTTTAAAATAAAAAAATGTGTTACTTTAGCTGTCCCATGCATGAGATTCTCCCAGTGACAGGTTTAGGTGATATTCCCCAAATATATATATCTATCCATGGTCCTTCTGAAATCTGAATATCCCTTTTGTCTGGAAGTCCAATTTATAGAATGTTCTATCCTTACCCCCATTATAAATTGGAAAACCCCACCATAAGGTTATTTTAATATATACTACTATTATTGTCAAAAATGGAAGCCGCTCTGTGTATGTTGTGTATATCTCATGCAATATTTTGATGGAAAATTTGCGCTTTTGGTCCTCAAGATATCTAAGATTTCTAATTTTAATGCTCGTAATATTTGATTAAATATATTTAATTTATAATTAATTAAAAATAAATATAAAAAAGAAAATGGAAAGGGTAAACTCCCGGCTGTAACTCCTTTTTATAATAAAAAGTCATTTAACTTTGGTTTATCTAATATCATCAATAGTGATTTTCTACTTAACTAGTGTCAAGAAACAAGTTCGTTTTTATTGAACTTTTTATCGTCAAAAAGTTTAAGTTAAAGAAAAACAAGAAAATGTGTTTTTTTCTTTTTTTAAAACGATGTATACCAACGAAAGAAATATTCTGCAAAAAAGCCGATAGTTCAATATACTTTTATTTTTCTAAAGTCAGACACTTACAAGATAAAGCATGTTCAAGTTAAAACAAGCTAAGTGCTTTTCACTTGAAAGGATTAACACATAGTGACAATTTAAATATTAAAAAGATCAGCGTATGTGTGTTTCATTGGTGCAAAATTGAGGTAAAGACTGGCCTTAAAGTGCCAAATTAAAGGAAGGCTATGGTGTAATCTCTAATGGAATATCTTTTTCTAAAAGCCAGCACGTATTAATTTTATTATTTATATTAGAGAAAATTAAAGCAAACCTTTTGAACCAAAATCCTTCCAATTGTTCCAAAATATTCCCTTCTGCCAGCTTTTGCTATGCTTTTTTTCTTTTCTTGCATGCATAATGCTCATATATATATGACATGCATGTTATGATTTCTGGCACGTAAAGAATTAAATACGTCTACCTAACTTATAAAAGGTTTTATATACTCACCATTCTAAAATTTACTGCTATATTTTTTGTCAGAGTTACACACTGTTAATATAAAAAATATTTATATAACCAATTACTTTTGAGGTGGGCTCGGTAAATTTCTAAATAAACATAATTGGTAGAAAATTTGGTAAAAATAATTACTAACTTGTTTTTCAGGTTAGATTCATTATCAGTGTAATAAATACCATGCTATCGGTATATCACTTAAATTCATTTTCTAATTAAACTTCCTTTTGTATTACATAAGATCATGTCAAAAGAAAGATCCTACGCTAAAAACACGCAAATAATTCGAATGAAAATTTTCGAGGGAAGTCCGTCAGAAATATGGAATATCTCTGGAAAAATTTCCACCGGAAAAGCTTCCAATATTCCCAAAAAATTTCCATCGAAAATTTTAATGTTTTAAATTAAGATGAAATTTGAGCTCACACATATTATCATATGGAATAAAAGAACTTCAGTAGTTTGAGTGTGGATTAGTGGTATGATGCTAAAGTACTTTTGAAGGATAAAAGTTTACTTTGGTGGGAGAGATTCGTGTATTTTCAATTTACGTATTTAATTAGATACTTTAATTTTGTGTCTCCTACATAAAACAATTAATGGATATTCCTTAAGAAATCAAAAATACTAATTTAGCAAGATACTAACTGTATAATTAATCTTCCTAACCATTAGGCATGGGAATATCATGGCAAGGAAAACTTAAGTACCAATCAAAATAAACAAATGACTCCTATATGATGGAAACATAATCGTGTTCTTGAAAAGCATAGCAACTTAAAATGCACTTGTTTATGTATATAAAGTATAATAAAGGAAAAAGGCTAAATTTCCCATATATTACTCAAAATTGAGCAAATTTGGCCTTATTTAAATTTTTGGTCTAATCTTACCCCGGGGGTTAGGAAAAAGTTTCGTTTTTGCCCTTGATCCCCAACACAGCTCTAATAGGAGAGAAATTTTAAACTATAATCAGAAATTGAGTAATAAATTTGGAGTTTCTGCTTGAAGAATTTGGATACATGGAGTCCCATCCATTTTATGTCGGAGCTCTCTTAATGGAAAAGCAATTTCGAACAATACATGAACACATTTGGACCGTTTTGATATCCCTATTCTTTCTTATCCAATATATATCCAACTATATTACCCAAATCAATTGAATATTTGTTACTAATAATTCAAAATTCTATTATTCTACCCTATCCAAAGCCTAGGGTGAAAAAAATAGAAAGGGAAAGGTTTGGTATTTAACTCTACATTTTGCATTATAATGAAATATTATTCTCTTTTTAGGCTTTGCGGAAAGCGAATGAAATGTACATTTACGGGTTGTAAGGCCTTCTTTAAGAATCTTTTAACTGGCAAAGTATTCAAATGATGAATAAACTGATTATTCTATTAAATCCCATAAAATCCATTTTGGATAACTTGATTCTTCATTTTTTTTTTCTTTTCTGAAATTAATAAATTTCTTTTTATACGTCAATCATTGATGGCTATTGTAAGAACCTGTGATTTACCACACAATTTTTTAACCGTCTTTAACACTACACTAATATTTAATATCCTCTAGGAGATTTAACAATTCATATAGCATCAAAAAAACTAGCTCTGTCTTATTTGCACAGTATAATTTTCTCGCCAATTTTATTAAGCCTCCTTACCGGTACCTAGCCACGCCCCTAAATGTTGGGGCTAGTTGAGCCGTAAGCTCTGTGTATATGTTTATAAGGTCTTCCCCATAAGTCAGCTTCCTGTCGAAATCAATATAGAATGAAGGAGACGACCCTAATCTTGTGTTGATTTTGCCAATTTTTGGGTCCCTCCCCAAGATATACGTATAATGCTATACTAGTCTTATGGAATTAATTCAAAATTCTATTTGGGCTTTGACTTGATGAGTAACATGAAAGAGCATATAAGCATCCAAAGCATGAGAAAATGGAGAATGGAATAAGAATTACTTTGGTCGGCCTCTTAGCAAAAGATATACTTGAGTATTGCTGAAGATTGGAAATCAATTGGCCAATTAAAAGTAAATTTACAAAATAAAATTTTATTAAAATATACAAAATGAAATATATGTTACATATGAATTAACTATGCTTCCATTACAAATACTGTTAAATATACGGATCGTTTGTATCTATTGTAGAAGATTAACTTATCATAACTATATATAATTTTTACTCAAATAGACCATCTACTGCTATCCTCTCTTTTATGAGTTCTACAAATATATGTTAAACATTAGTTGTCGTGTCTAGTGTCAACCAAAAAGACAAGAATCAGTAGTTTTCTATAGAGTCTTTTTTATGCGATGCGTGATGTTCATGCAGACGTGGCCTTCGATCTAGTAGCTTCAGGAAACAACTTGTGTTCAACTACTTAAAATACAAATGCTCTATCAATAACTACATGTATCTATCGGGGAAAAAAGAAAATAACTTGAAAAATAAGACAGGTTTTAAAATACACTAAACGTAAAAATTAGTTTTTACTAACAATGTATATAAGTTAAATTCTTTAATTCTATCATACAAATAAGGCTCTTTCTTAGCAATGCTCGATACAAAAGGAATGTTCTCATTGGGTCATTTGCACGGTTGCCCTTCAAAGGCACTGGTCTTTAACTTTTGGCCCTCAAATTGTTGGTTTTTAATTTTTGTCCTTCGCCTAATACCCCGAGGTTCTGGGTTCGAACTCCGGCACAGAAAAAAATCACAAGGCAGAGGTTTGTAGCAAAATTATGCCTATTCGGGCAAAAGTTAAGCCTTAATTAAGGCCTAACTTTTGTCTAAAATTAAGCATATTCGAGCAAAAGTTAGGCCTTAAGATAGAGGTTTGCCTTAAGACAAAACTTCTGCCTTAAGGCAGACTTTTACACAAACTCTTCCTTATAAGGTTCAAAATCTACCTTATCCAAAACTCAGCCTTGCGATTTTTTTTTATAATTTTTGACTAAGCGGGGGTTCGAACCCAGAAGTCATCGGTTTTTAGGCGAAGGACAAAAATTACAGACCAACAATTTGAGGGACAAAAATTAAAGACCAGGGCCTTTGGTTCTCATTTGGGATAAACATGCTAGTCCTTTGGTATTGGGCTTTGCTAAGAAGCTGGACCTGGGTCAAGAAACTATTCATAGTGGATCTGGGTCTAGTATTTTGTTTGACCTTCATCATTTGTTTTGGACTAAATATACATGGAAGACATTCTCAGTACAGCCCAATTCTACTTCTTAGTCCACTCCAAAGAATTGTGGGCTTAAAGCAAACGGAATCCTCAATCTCTCTGAATCCAATGGTCCAATGAAGTTAAAAACTAAAAGAAAAAAGAAGGGCAAACTCACTCAAATGACTACCTTATTGTAGCTTTCTACCATTTGTAACTATCATTTTAAATATTACCATTTATAGCTACATTTTGCCAAAATAGTGTATGTTTTCGCGTGTATTTGTTGCCAACAAATACATGAGAACAAAGTAAAAAAAAAAAAACTGATCCTTGATTTTAGCCTTTAACGATGGAGCTATTAAATTAGATATTAATATTATTTTTTTTGATGTATTTTAGTGATTTTTTTTTATGTATTTCAGTGATTTTTTTTAATGTATTTTATTGATTTTCTATTTTTTTTTAATTTTTTTTTTGATGTATTTCAGTGGCTTTTTTTGATGTATTTCAAATACATTGTGTACATTCCAACTACTATGAAGCCAAATATATTCAAATTTTCGTGTATTTGAATGGATTTCAACATATACATTCAGATACAAGATCAAAAAATTCAAATACATGACAAATACATTCAAAATGTGTTTGGCTATTAACAAAATACGCTAAAAAATGCACTCAAAAAATACAAAGACAAATACATTCAAAAACAGTGTATTTGTGAGACGTAGATTTTTTAATGTATTTGTATTTGACTTTTAACAAATACACATGGCCAGATCTGAGACACTACCACCACCAAAAAACCTTAATCTCTCCAACACCACCAAAATCCTAATCTAAGACACCACCCCCACAAAAAACCCAAATCTGAGACACCACCACCACCAAAAAACCCTAATCTTTCTATCACCAACAAAACCCTAATCTCTCCACATCTACGTCATCTTCTCCGCTGCCATCTCAAAATCAATCCATCACCGCCGCCACCAACAATGCACACGGCCATATCTGCACTATTGCCTCACCGAATAGAATGAAAAAAGAGAGAAAGAGGGAGGCGGAGAAGAGAGAGAGGGGCGGCGGAGAGAGAGAGGGGTGAGCATAGAAGGAGAGGGAGAAGAGAGAGGGGGGCGGTGCGGCCATGGTTGTTGTGGTTGAGAGAAGGGGAGAGAGATTTTTTAGGGTTTTGAGAAATGAAAAATCTGAAATGGGTAGTGATTGGGAAAAAAGAAAGATATACGTGTTTGCGTATGTATTTTTTGATATAGCTACCATTTGTAATTTAGAAAAGTTAATTAGCTACTAAATATAATTATATAAAAGGGTAGTTAATATTAATAATTAGGTCTTAAAAGAAGCTACAATGAGTAAAAATTCCAAAAAGAAATAGACATAAGTAGCCGCCCACCATAATAATAGTCAACAAATGTATATTTATTTTATATATCAATATGTAATATACATAAAATATAAATTTATGATATATAATAGTGTATAATTTTTTTGTATGTTTGGCTCAGTAATATAATTATTTTGTGCCGACCGACCAAATATGTAACTTGCCCAAAAAAAAAAAAAAGGCCCGCACTTGGTTACACTCAGGATTATGACTTAAAATACAACAGAGTAGTAGTTTTGACCGAGTTCAAATGTCTAGTTCAAACTCCGTGCTGGAAGTGGGGGACGGGATGTCAAAACAGAATAAGTTAATATTAATGGGATCAAAAAAGGGAAAATTACATAGGGTATTTACTTAAGACTCTTTATTACAAAATATATAGATAATTTTCCTTATTTACAAAATATAATGATATATTACGAAACATGATGGATTTTCATATATTTTTATTTTTTTTCCAATATATATATATATATATTAAAAATATATATTTAGTTTTTTTAATTTTTTATATATATATATTTTTTAAAAAATAATAATTTTTGTTTTGTTTTTGCTCAAAGTTTTAAAAAATTACCTCAAATTTTTGTGTATGTGTCACGACCCAACTAGAGGGCCATGACAGGTACCCAGTATTGGCTACCGAGCACCCCTTATCATACTATCTATCGTTCAACCTGTACTGTCACGACCCAACCCCGTAGGGCGTGACTAGTGCCCGAGATGGACACTTATCATACTTGCGTTTAGCATATTAAGGGCTTTTATAAATACAAGACAAAACGTTGTTTGAAACTGTTGCGTATAATGTCATATACAAGCCGGTCAGGCTGTCGTAATGTAGAGAAATGCCAAAACGTAAATCATGCTGACACAACCGGACAACAACCATTCATGACCCACATACATGTCTACAGGCCTCTAAGAGTAACAACATTGTCATATGACGGGACAGGGCCCCGCCGTACCCCTAGGTAGACATATATATATACAACAGAAGGATCTGTACCAAAAGTATAGGCTCCGGAACAAGGGAGCACTCTAAAGTAGCAGAATGGATATCCTAGGCTGGCGGGTCACCATAATGAGCGTCTGTACCTGCGGGCATGAAACGCATCCCCCGAAGAAAAGGGGGTCAGTACGGAATATGTACTGAGCATGTAGGACATGAAATACAGTAAAGAGGATCATAACTAAAATGGAGATTTACCAGAAACAAGTATGACTGTTAAAAACATCAATACACTTGCCTTATGAAATGAAAGTCATGCATATCAACATCATATATCATATATATATAACGTGTCCCGGCCCTCTAGTGAGGGACTCGGTGAATAAAGTCATCATATGCCGTCCTGGCCGCCATCCCCGTATCATCATATCATCATGTACATATACATATAACGTGTCCCGGCCCTCTAGTGAGGGACTCGGTGAACAATGCAGTGGAATTACGCACGAGAACGTGTCCTGGCCTGGGACTCAGTGAAGGAAGTAATGACAGCATGCACGAGCAGAGTAGTGAGAAACCATATGCATATAAATCAATTTTTTTTTTGGACTCAGCAGATAAGTACACTAATCGACACTTGAAGGATCATAGACACGTTTCGAGTCAATCTGAGTTAGCATAAGAAAGTTATGGACGTTATTCATTACAGAAACCTCTACGAACGTACCAAAGCAATCCGAGACCGTCTATGAAAGTTAGGGATATCAATCCTTATAGAACCCTTTTAGGAATAGGGACTCTTTATGCTTTGCTCGCTATTCAATCATACAATAGGCTCGACTATACTAAGTATGCTAGTGTCAAGAAGTGAATAAGAATCGTAAACAAGCTCGGAACTAAAGAATAGAGTTACCCCAAGGTACGTGTCGTATCTTACTTACCTCTAGGACATGCCAAAAGAAAGAAAGGGTAAGCCTTACATACCTTGTCCGCTTCCTAAGCTAATCCGAACTTACGTCTCGGCTTTCCCAAGATCTACAACAACGTCAGAAGATAGCAAACATTAGCTATAGGTATTTAGGAATCCGATTCTAAGCTAGCACTTCACCTATAGAAATTCGGGCAGCATTTCCCCTATAAATTCAACAAACCCCGAGAATTCCACTCGGCCAAATCATCAACAACAATACCAACAATCATATTTTCCACATCAACAATTAATTCAAAACGCATTTTAACGTTGGTAACTCTTTTCTACATAATACGATGACATTCCATTTATATTCCAATTAACCACAACAACCCATCTCACAGTCTTTCAACTCAATAAGAACAACAACAACACATTCCTCGCTTCCAAGTTCATGAATTATACCAACAACCACACGTTAACAACATCATTCATGCAAATATAAGAAACCATGCTAACGTCACATTAACTTCTACAACAACCCACAACGATTACAACTTCATTTTAAGCCATCAAACCTTCATTTTCATCATGGAATCCACAACAACAACAACCAAAAATATTAGATAAAATTAATTCATCACATCCTACCAAAGCAGCCCCTATACGGCCATAACCCACACACACATGTTTCATGAATTTCATCCATTTCTACATACTACAACACTCACAAATCATCCCTAACACATAGAAAAGGAGATTAAACCTTACCTTTTTCACTAAAGTTCTCAACTTGGCTAGGGTTATAAATAGCACAATAAATGTTTTGCTTGCTCCAACAACTACTCCACGTTAATAAGGGCCTTCCAATTGGTTGGAATACTAGAAGATTTTTTTTTTTATCAACTCCAAGGGCATCAAATTCGGCTAGCCATGGCCGAATACTTCTCCAAGTTTCTCCAAGTTTCTTGAGTTTGAAAGAAGATGAATATGTCTTGCTTATCAATTCTCCATCTATATATATATATAGCTCCTACTAATACAAGGTGGACACATGCCCCCACTCATGGCTTGAGTTAATTGGCCAAGCCATGGGTGGGACCCACACATGCCACACGACCACTTATGGCTTTTTGTGGTTCATGAACAAATAAATTCCTAATTCCACTTTGTCCTTAATATTCCATACCAATAATATTTATAAGCAACTTGTGCATTAAGGCAAAACCGAAAAATAGCCTTGCCCTTAACTTATCGCGATTATCTTGAAATATCCGAATGTACAAAATACGGGATATAACAGTATGAAAGCTGTATGAAATGTGTAACGAAATTTTTAATATAATTTTCATACACAAAATTATGAGCGAAAACTTTAAGCCTCGAATATTGTATGAAAGTTGTTACAATGTTGTTGTAGTTGTATTAACTTTCCAGAAACCTAATATGAACTTTATATACGAAAAATGTGAATGAAATTCTAAGTCTTGAACGAGATATACACATTTCATACCATTCTCATACATAAAATTTTGAGCGTAATGTTTAAGCCTTGATCGAGATATACATTTCATACGTTCTTCATACATAAAATTTAAGCGAACTTTTTAAGCTTTGAGCAAGATATACACATTTCATACACAAAAATTTGAGCGATTATTTTTAGTCTTGAATGTTGTATCAAAGTTGTATACAATGTTGTTGTAGTTGTATTAATTTTACAGAAATCTAACATGAACTTTATACACGAAAATATGAGCTAAATACAAATCTCATACTATTTTCATGCACACAATTTTGAGCGAGAATGAGATATACACATTTCATACATTTTTCATACTGTTTTCATACACTAAATTTTGAGCGAATGTTTTAGGCCTTGAGCGAGCTATACACATTTCATACATAAATTTTCGAGCGAAAAAAAAATTTAAAAAATAAAAAATAAAAAAAAATTAATTTTTTTTTTTAAATATATATATTCTTTAAAATAAAAAATAATTTACAATATATATATATATATATTAAAAAGCATGTTTAGGGTTTGTAATGTTATGTTTTGTAAATATAAAAATATCGTCACGTTTCGTAAATATTTCTCCTTAAGATTTATATATACGTAGTTGTCCGTTAAAAAAAATGTATGTGTTAGAGATAATTCTAAATTTTACTCCTTCCAAACTTGGGCCTTCTTAGTCCCATTAATTACAGTGCCATCTTTGGGCTTCCTGGAATTCATTAGGACTGCTAATAATTTAGGAATGCACTGATCATATATCTTTGTTTTTGCACGGATTGTCCTTCATTTGGGGTGGTCTTTAATTTTTGGCCTTCAAATTGGTGGTCGTTAATTTTTTCCGTTCGCTTAATATCCCGAGGTTGTGGGTTCGAACCTCAGCTTAGTTAAAAAAAAAAAAATCGCAAGGTAGAATTTCGCACGGCAGAATTCTGCCTATTACAAATCTGGCCATGCAAAGGCAAAATTTGGGCCTTAAGGCAGAATTTGCATGGGCAGAATTCTGTCTTAAGGTAGAATTTGCATGGGGGAAATTCTGCCTTCGCTGAAATTCTACCTGAAGGGCAAAAGTTAAAAACCACCATTTTAGAGGCTAAAAATTAAAGACCACCCCCAGCGAAGGACAATCCTGCAAATTGCCCATTATATATTGGAACCTTACATATTTGTAAAATTTACTTGGCATAGCTTACATTATTACCTATTTATGGAACATAACTAAACTTTACAATAATTATATTTAGTAGCTAAAATATAACATGTTTACTTCCTATAGCTATCACTTTTTTACCACTCATCTGATAACTTCCCACACCCCTAAATTTAAGCAAAAAAAAAAAAAAAATCGCTCTCTCCTATCGCCCTAAATACATGCCATTATGCCCAATATCCCTTAATTTCCTCCAATTTCAAATCAGTTTTACAATAGTTCAACTTTCTTGTTTATCTCTAATTAACTACTCATTAATTTCACTCATAATTCAAATCTAATTTCCAAAAAAGGTAAGATTTTATACTGATTTTTACGTTTCACCGTGTATTTAACCTATATTTTCATTTTTTTCGTTACGTCCCGAATTTTCAATTCCTAATGTTTTGGATTGATATTTTAATAGTTGTTTTTCATATATATTTTGGCTATATTTTAATTATATTTTGATTATTATGTTCAATATTACTTATTCTGGTTTCTGTTGACTATATTTCAGATAGATTTTTCATATATTTTGACTATATTTAGAAAAATTTCAGAAATAAAAAAAAATAAAAAAGCTGCAGTGAAGACGTTGTTACCTCAATTATGACTATATTTTAATTGTATTTTGATTATTATGTTCAATATTACTTGTTCTGATTTCTGTTGACTATATTTCAGATATATTTTTCATATATTTTGACTATATTTTTCAAAATTTCAGAAAAATAAAAAAAATAAAAAAGTTGCAGTGAAAACGTTGTTACCTCTATTATGAACTCAACTTGAATTCGATGTTTGAACAGATGAATTCAAATATATATTCGTCGTTTAAAACGAGCTCTGTTCACTGGTTTGATATTGTTATTTTTCAAAGTTTTTTGATGAACTAGTTTTTGAACCTTTTTTTTTTTTGGTTAAAAATATGAATGTACTTTTTGATTTTTTTTTTTAATTTGTTAGTTGTTTGAATGAGATATGAGATCAGATATGGAATGGGAGGATATTTGCGTGAATCAGGGAATATTAAAAACTGATTTTAATTTAAATTGGAATAGATTTTGTTTCCATAAATATAGCACTTTCAGTTTTCTCAGCGTATGTATTTTCGCTATATTTATTCTATATTTAAGTCGACGCGTCTACTAGCTAAATATAGGTCCTCCAGCTACGAATTGTAAATGTAAAACATGTAGTTATAGATTGTTAGAAGGAGCTAAAAGGTAGCTGTTTGTGAAAATTTTACTATATATTTACCACGGGCTACATCGCCAATTTGTGCAAGCTCAATCACATACTAATCATATGGATTCGGGTCATGTGCTCTTTGGTTCCTATTTTGTGCTAGTCTTTAATTTTTGGCCCTCAATGTAAAATAAAACAAAAATCACAAGGCATAAATTCATATTTTCGCATTATAATATCGCACAAGTTATGCCTACTTTTGCCTAGCGCTTTTAAAGAATTTATGCCTCTATAGGCATAAGTTTGATTTTGACAGGCAAAAATAAAAGGCCAGCCCATTTGAAGGTCAAAAATTAAAGACCAACCCATTTGAAGGGAAAACCGTGCAATATAATTAAATGTGTGGATTCCTCTAAGAGAAGGTACTGTTAGAATATAAGGTAGATCCTTCGTAATATCACAAGACACAAAGACAATGAAAGAGCCGGAGATAGACATTAAATTCATTTCATGAGCAAAAATCAGAATTCTAGTAATTTGCAGTCACGGGAAAGCTCAACTTGGCCTTGGGAATTGGGATTTGCACTTAAATAATCTAGCTATTAGATGACACAAGTTGCAGAAGTTGCCTGTTGTATGACTATGAGATCAGAGTTTAAACAGTTCTCTGTAGAAATACAAAGTAAGATTGCATTCATTAATTAGATTAAATATGATTGAACCCTTCCTTGAATCCACTCATAGCAAGAGCTTCGTATATTACATTGTTTCGTTAGTGTCACTTCATATAAGTGCTAACATTATGCAGATATATGACTTTTGAACAAGCTCTATAATATGTCCATCAATATATTGAATCCTACATATATATTTTCTTGTTTATTTATCTGGATTCTTTTTGCGTTTAACATGTTGAATATGATAGATTAAAGCTCATAAAATGAATATTGGTGAATCAAACATGCCTTTCAACTACATGATTCAACAATTATAGCAATCGACTGTTAAGCCTGAGAGCAGCTATTGATTATCACGGTCTCTCAACAGAAGATATGGGTCGTACGTCACAACCCTTTGACCACATATCCACGCGGAAGAATGCACTTAGCTTACAGTATTTTTATAATTATAATGGGGTCTCTATTCATAAAGAAATTTTACCATCACAGTTCAGTAGTTAATTGTGCCTCATTATCTACACAATTTTTTCTTTTAAAAAATAAATCTGGCCGTATATATTTTATTGAGAACTTGGGTCAGACAATTACTTTTCAGGCCTATAATCAATAGATGTAAAGACAAATCTGACTGTCAAATGATAGGAGTACTAAATTTTTCAGACAAATCATCTATTCTTGACTATTATAGACTAATTGGTTATTCAGGGGTTGTTTGGTGCGAAGGATAAGCATAAATAGTCTCGGGATAAAATTTTAGTGCCTCCTTATCCATGTTTGGTTGGAATAAAAATCCGGAATAACTAATCCCGGGATTAGTTATCCCGGAATTGTAGCCTTATTTTATCCCACTTTGAGGGTGGAATAACTAATCTCGGGATAACTTATCCTGGGATTAGTTATCCCAGGATAAGTTGTTTCCCAACCAAAAGGACTGTATTAATTTGAAAGCATTGTACTTCTTATTGCTGGTTTTATATGACTTTGATTAAAATACCTTCAAGAATCCACTTTCTTTTTTAATAACAATTCACTTGTGTACATAAAAAAAAGGCCTTGAAAATTAACAATAATAGACTAGTAGAGCGATGCGTATGGAAGGCAAAGCTACTTATACTTTGCTGATTATAATAATGAGTTAATGATCATGCGACCAATTATAGAATATGAATACAATAACATCATCACGCGAGACTAGGTTTGAGTACTATCCATGTTACTGCTCTGCATAATTAGTTATAATCCAAATACAATTATTTAAGAAAAAGAACATCTAATAAGCTAGAGACCTACATTCCTACTTATTAAAAATCAAGGATTAATTAATACATAGACGGTAGACCTATATGGCTATATATTCCTACTTATAAAAAAATCTAGGATTAATTAAAACCAAAGGTCGTACCTCTTCCTCATGTATGAATTAGACGCAGTGAGATCAACCAAACACATTGCATCTCCTCTAAATCTGCCACGACTAAGAACCTCCAATGAGTTCGTTCACGCAGCAGGAGCATAATCATAGTCTCGATCATCGTCATCTCCTTCCAAGGATGCTGCAGGAGCATAGTCATAATCTCCATCATCATGACCATCTCCCTCTAGCCATGCTGCAGGAGCATAGTCATAATCGCCATCATCATCCCCATCTGAACATGACTTTCTCTTCTGGAACCCAATAATCTTGAAAATGCTAGACATTCTATTTCTTCAAGAAATATTTGAATATGAGATATTGGATGTAATTAATTGTACCTCTTTGATAAGATGTGAGGATTAATGGTGTTTGCGGTTTGAATAGGTGAGCAAACCATATGCTTATATAAAGGTAAGAGCCAAAGCCAATACTTTCACAACTCGTTTGAACGTAGATAGGCACGTTAGGAAGTGTGTAATGTTAGCCGAAGAACGTGCACAGCCATAAGCTTGAATGTATTTTGCGGCTGCCACATCTATAGTTCACTTTACATGTCGTTGTATTTGTATGTGATGAGTGTTAAAAGGTTACATATTCTCTATCCTGGTGGAATTAGAATCTCTATATATTTAGAGCCTGTTTGGATGGGCTTAAAAAAAAACCAGCTTATAAGCCAAAAAAAATAAAAAATAAGTAGGGGTAGCCCAATTTATTGACTTATAAGCTGCTTTAGATAAGCTAAGCCAAACGGGCCCAATTATTTTTTTGGGCTTATTTTAAGCACAAAATGACTTTAAGCTGGCCAGCCAAACACTCAAAAAAACTGAAAGCAACTTATAAGCCAATCCAAACGGGTTCTTAATTTCTATCTCTTTCTACCTTTTTGGAGGTAAACTGAACGAGCCAAAACAAAATTTAGCCCCTGCAGACGTGTGCATGGCACATGGATTTTTTTTCTTTTTTTTAATCTACGTGGATGCTTAGTTGGCATGTCACATAAACAGGGTTATACTTGAAGAACAAAATAGACGGAATTCATTGATAACTCCTTAAATTTGCTAGTAAATTAGTTAGACACTTGAACTACGGTGCACTTAATTAAGTTGAGCATCTGAACACATGCTAAAGTCGCATAAGATACTTTTTGCTCAAATTTTGAAAAAGCTTTTGCGTATCTCAAGCGATCATTATGTATATAAGTTAGGCACATCAATATGTTACCTCCTTTAATTAGAATACATCAGCCTTCAATTAGAATAGTCCTAAAGTTTTACGGCTTATTGAGGCTAATGCGAATAATTAAAGGATGTGACATATTTGGTTAACTTATCTACGTAATGACGCTTGAAAACATGCGCAACACCTTCTCCAAAATTTGAGCCAAAAGTATCTAATAGGGGGCACCTTATCAAGTGTTCCGATTATCAATCAGAATAAGCAGTAGTTCCAATATCTAAGTAAATTTCCAATATCTAAATAAAATTTACTGACAAATACTTCCTCTGTCCATTTTTGGTTGTCAGTCATACTAAAAATAGATGTCAAGTTTTACTTGTCCGGCTTGAAAACTAAGAGGTAATTTACCATTTCATACATATTTTATCCTTATTATTAATTATTGGATTGGAAACTTCGACGAATTGTTAGTGGCTGCACAACTTATAAAGTATGTTTGATTTTGATTTCAACTATTTAGATGATTTATAATAATTAAGGGTGATATAGTAAAATTATCATTGCATTTATTGCTCCTTAAGAGAGTGTGCCAAATCAAACATTGACAAGTAAAAATGGACGAAGGGAGTATAATTTAAGGAGCTTTCGATGTATTCCGTGAAGTAAATATGTTGCTTGTTGACAACCACGTTACGATGCCGGAATGTCCTTTGACGACAAAGCATTCAAAGAGGTCGACATTTTTTGCGCATGAATTATCGAGGATTCAACTTAAAGAGGTTGAATATACCCTTCATGCATGATAACATTTACTACATCTTTTCATTCGTTTGTGTTGGAATTACCGATGAACTGGACAGAAATCACAGTTCACCGGAAAAGGAAAAGGTTTAGATGATATATTGATGTTTCCGGTGAATATACAAGATATCCGAAGGTGTGTGTGAAAATGTGGAAGTATGAAAGAGAGAAGTGCAGCTGTGTTCACATGGGAAAGAGTTCAGCTGATTCAAAATAATTTTGGACACGTGGCTACACATTCAAGAACCTTCCAAGCACTTTCCACATTTTCATATTAGTTTTTCTTTTTGTATAAAATCTGATATGTAATAATTAGTTTGTTAGGAAGTGACAAATTAGAATAGGACACCTGTACAGTTTGTTTTGCTATTCTCATTCCATGTATTGTTATATAACGTGCACTGTACAGAAGATATACAACAGAAGGAAAATTTCCATCATTTGTCTTTTACATTTTTATAGTTTTACATGGTATAAGAGCATTGAGATTTAATCTCAGCTCATCTTTCTTTTCATCATCCTTCTTTCCTTGTTCTAACTTCAATTCTCTGTTGCAATGGGAGACAATGTTGAAACAGCTACTGGGACTCAAGTTCCCCTTTCAGCTGCGGATTCTGGCTCTAAAGAGGTCTTCAATACCTCTCACCCTTGCTTCATTTCATCATCAGATTCACCTGGAGCACTGCTTGTTAACACAGTTTTTGATGGAAAAAGTTTTGGGGGTTGGAAAAGAGCTATGTGGATAGCTTTAACTGCTAAAAATAAAGCTGGTTTCATAGATGGTTCAACACCAGAACCAGAAATAGGAACAGATCTGTGTAATGCTTGGGGTAGAGCCAATAATATGGTAATTTCGTGGATACTAAACTCCCTATATAGAGACATCTCTGAAAGTGTTCTCTATTATGCTAATGCTAAGGATATCTGGGAGGAGTTAGAAGCCAGGTTTGGCCAAAGCTCAGGAGCTAGATTGTATCAGCTCCAGAAAGAACTAAGCGACCTTGTTCAAGGTCCAACTGATATAGCCACTTATTTTACTAAGATTAAACGACTCTGGGATGAATTAGATACTTTGGATTCGTTTATTCCTTGCTCTTGCATTTGTTCCTGCAAAGCAAAGGAGAAAAACATTAAATCTAAGCAAGATGAAAGGCTTGTCAAATTTTTAATGGGACTCAATGATTCATACTGTGGTGCTAGGGGTAACATTCTTATGATTTCACCTTTACCCACTATTTCTAATGCATATGCACTGTTAGTCCAAGAAGAAAACAAAGAGAAGTTCACAACACACCAAAATACCTAGGTGAGTCATCTTCTTTTGTTGCTGCAAACCAGGGAAATTTCCCACAAAAACCCTTTGCTACTGATTTCAGATCACAAAAAGGATATTATGACAACAAGAAATCTGGTAGCATTTGTAAGTACTGCAAGAAACCAGGTCACTCCATTGAGAAATGCTACAAACTTCATGAGTTTCCACCTAATTTCAAATTTACTAAGCAGAGAAATTTTCAGAACTCAGTTCAGGGTAATGCAGTGTCTTCTAATAAGAATACTGGGGAAGTGTTCATGTCTAATGCAGGAACATGAGAACAAGGGAAACTTCTTTCTCCTGAGCAGTTGGCACAAGTAATGCAATTGCTTCAACATGTGAAAAATGGAGATCAAAGCACTGTTTCTGATGGTATGGCATCTGTGAATTGTGCTGGTATAACCCTTTGTCCTAGCCCCTTTTCTTTAAACTTACAAGCGGATTCTAGAAATTATTCTAAGACTACCTAGATCATTGATTCAGGTGCAACTGAACACATGAATTACAACAAGTCTTCCTTCTTTAATTTTAGACCTTTACCTAAAATCATCTCTGTTAGTTTACCTAATTCTCAGAAAGTTAATGTTTCTCATATAGGCTCAGTCAAACATTTCTCAAATCTTATCATTCACAATGTTCTTTATGTCCCCTGTTTTCATTTTAATCTTCTGTCTGTTCGCAAGTTGTGCAGACATCTTTCTAACATAGTATTTTTCACCTCTTCTCATTGTTTTATGCAGGGCCCTTCAATGAAGAGCCCAATGCTCCTTGGTGAAAGTCAGAATGGTCTTTACATCTTCAAGCATAGGATTCCAGTGGTTTTTTCTTCTATAGATTCCAGCTCTAGAGTTCCTAGTTTAGTTTCTAAGGCAGTCTTCAATTCCCAGAAGGATATTGTATCCAATTTATCTTCCAGTTCTTTTTCTGTTACTAAAAACAAGTTGTGGCATGTAAGGTTGGGTCATATGCCCCTTTCAAATATTCAAAATATTAATGAAATTTCAGATAATGTTTGTTCTAAATTTCCTATTCCTTGTACTATTTGTCCACTAGCAAGACAACATAAGCTGCCTTTTACAAATAGCCAAATTTCCTCTAAAAGTATTTTTGATTTGATACATATTGACACTTGGGGGCCTTACCAAACACCCACTTATGATGGATATAGATATTTCTTAACCATAGTTGATGATTTTAGTAGAGGAACCCGGACATTTTTGTTAACTACTAAAAGCAATGCTTTCCCTATCCTCAAATCCTTTTTGATCATGATAGAAAGACAATTTCAGAGGAAAGTTAAAGTTATTAGGTCCGACAATGCATGGGAATTGGGATCAAGTTCTGAACATGCTAATTTCCTAGTATCTCAAGGCATTGTTCATCAAACCTCTTGTGTGGCCACACCACAACAAAATGGTGTGGTTGAAAGGAAACATAAGCACCTCTTAGAAATCTGTAGGGCCTTGCTTTTTCAATCCCAACTGCCACATAAATTTTGGGGAGATGCTATTATGACTGCTACCTATATTATTAACAAATGCCCCACAAGACTGTTTTCTTTCTTAACACCCTATGAAAAATTATTTGGGCATCCTCCTAGTTATTCTCATCTAAGAAGTTTTGGTTGTCTTGCTTTTGCCTCTACACATTCACATGGCAGATCCAAATTAGCACCAAGAGAAGAACCTTGCATTTTCCTTGGTTATCCTTTTGAAAAAAAAGGGTACAAATTATTGAGTCTAGAATCACAAAAATATTTGGTTTTTAGAAATGTCATTTTTTATAAAGATATTTATCCTTATGCTACTGCCCAGTCAAAATTTCCTATGTTTCCTTTTGATGAACCCACACAATCTAATCTTCCATCTTCCTTGCCCTCTATTCCTGAGCTTTTAACCCCTACTGTTACTACTCCTACAGCTAATGCACAACCTGCTTCCCCTTTGTCACCTACCACTGATCTACCTACTCATTCCTCACCTCTTACACCTAATTCCACTTCCCATTCCCAGAGTACACCACCCTCTTCTTCACCTAATGAGTCTTCTATTGCTCCAATCTCTCTAGTCCCTAATCCTGTTATACTAAGACGATCTGCTAGATCAGTGCAAACCCCTGCTTACTTAGAAGATTATATATGTAATAGTGTTCATTTCTCTAATGTTTCTGAGGTCTGTTTCTCTTCATCTATCTCCTCTCCTCATTTTGCATTTTCTGCACTTTCTAATGCTAACCAACAATACATCAACAGTTTATCACAAATCAAAGAAGCCTTAACTTTTTCCCAAGCTATTCTTTACCCAGGTTGGCAGGATGCCATGACAAAAGAATTGGAAGCTTTGATCTCAAATGACACATGGGAAGTAGTCACTTTGCCTCCGGGAAAGCGAGCTCTTCCCTCCAAGTGGGTTTATAATGTTAAACTAAAATCAGATGGTACTGTTGAGAGGCTTAAGGCACGATTGGTTGTGCGAGGTGATATACAACAAGCAGGAGTTGGTTTTACAGAGACTTTTAGTCTTGTCGTCAAGATTACTACTATAAGGTGTGTCTTGGCCATTGCAGTTAAGAAAAATTGGGGTCTCTATCAGCTTGATGTTAATAACGCGTTTCTACATGGTGAGTTAGACGAGGAAGTCTACATGAAGTTTCCAGCTAGGTTAAAAGTTGTTGATCCTACCCAAGTTTGTCGATTAAAGAAATCACTTTATGGGTTAAAACAAGCTTCGCGCCAATGGTATTCAAGACTAACAACTGCTTTGAGTTTTAAAGGTTTTACACATTCCTTAAACGATTATTCCCTTTTTTTACAAAGTTCATGGTTCATCTGTTTCAATTTTAGCCGTCTATGTCGACGACATTTTGCTCACTGGCAACAACCCAGAAGAATTAAAAACTTTGAAATTGTTTTTAGACTCCGAATTCAAAATCAAGGATTTGGGGAACTTATATTATTTCTTAGGGATTGAGGTTATTCGTGAACCTCAAGGATTGATCCTTAATCAACGAAAATTTGTTCTTGAACTCCTTTCTGAGTATGACTGCCTTACCCTGAAGCCTGCTACATCGCCTTTAGACCCAACTCAAAAATTACATCTTGACATGGGTTCTCCACTCCCAGATCCGACTCCATATCGAGGTTTGATTGGTCAACTCAACTTCTTGACCCATACCAAACCCGATATCGCCTTCTCTGTACAACACTTAAGCTAGTATATGCAATCTCCCTATCAAAACCATTTAAATGCTGCATATCATGTTCTTCGTTATCTGCTCCTTGACCCTGGTTTGGGTCTTTTCCTTAATTCTTCTCCTTCGTTTACATTGTTGGCTTTTTGCGACTCTGATTGGGTCACTTGCCCGGATTCTCGCAGATCTGTGAGCGGATTTTACATTAGCCTTGGTGGTAGCCCCATTTCTTGGAAATTGAAAAAACAACCTTCCCTCTCGTTGTCCTCCGCTGAAGCTGAGTACAGATCGATGCGTCGGGTTGTTTCCGAGCTCACTTGGCTTGTCCGACTTCTTTCCGACCTGACTCTTTCACTGGATCTCCCTATTTCTCTTCATTCAGACAGCCAAGCAACGATATATATCGCTAAAAACCCGGTCTTTCATGAACTGACGAAGCACGTTGACTTGGATTGTCACTTCGTCCGTCAACAATACCTTGCTGGGTTAATTTCTCTCTCCTTTCTTCCTTCTTCGTCTCAAGTTGTAGATCTCTTTACGAAACCCCTTCATGGTACCTCTCATCGTTTTCTTTTAGGCAAATTGGGGGTTCGATCTGCCCCCTCCAATTTGAGGGGGGGGGGGGTGTTGGAATTACTGACGAACTGGACAAAAATCACAGTTCACCGGAAAAGGAAAAGGTTTAGTGTCACACCCCAATCCTGGTAGGGCATGATGGGCCCCCGACCCTTACTTAGAGTCGAGCGAACCCGCTGCTTCTCGTTATACTTATAAATCTCATAGGACTTTTAAGTCATGAAATGAAATGCACAATGGGAGCTTTTCGAAAACATTCTTTTCATCTTTCTCGAATCAAATAAAATTTGTAATCATATGAATCTGTAAAGTAATGCATAATGATACATCGGCTTAAATAGCCGCTTACAAGACTGGCATACTGTATACATGACTCTGTCTGCAAAGTCTCTAACATAAATTAATATACCATAACACACATACTCTGACTCGGCAACACTCCGAAAAGAAATGGAGCTCGCCAATCCCGCTGGAACATTTTCTAGCAATATCCTCTACTCATCTGTATACACCTGCGTGGCATGAAACGCAGCGCCTACAAGAAGGGGCGTCAGTACGAATAATGTACCGAGTATGTAAGGCATGAATAACAACATAACATAGATATGAAAAGTAACAAAGAATAAGAGAGATAACTTGTACATCTGAATGCCTCGTAGGGCGGATGTCATGCATGCTTAGCCTTTTAAAAAAAACATTTTTATACATATATATATATATATATATATAGTAACATGCCCGACCATTAAGGCACAGTGTTATATATAATATTATGCCCGGCCATCAAGGCTCGGTGTTATCATCATTAGCCTGCGTCCAGGCCTCCCGCGTCCGGGGCAATATCATAACATGCCCACTGCAGTGGTGTGCATATCTACGTGCCATGCCCGGCCGACTATAACGCGGCGCGGTGTGAGAAAATACATACATATATATAAAGCATGCATGAGAGCCAAGTAAAAGCTATAAGTACATCGGAGTGACGTAAGGTCGGTAACCTCCGATTATATTGTGGAATAATCATCGTCGCTTTGTCTCACCTTGAAGGAACAATTATTATAAGGTGAGACTATCAATGAAATTTGTAACATAATGCATAATGATACATCGGCTTAAATAGCCACTTACAAGAATGACATACTATATACGTGACTCTGTCTGCAAAGTCTCTAACATAATCAATATACCATAACACACATACTCTAACTTGGCAACACTCCGGAAAGAAATGGAGCTCACCAATTCCGCTGGAACATCTTCTAGCAATATCTTCTACTCATGTGTGTACACCTGCGTGGCATGAAACGCAGTGCCCACAAGAAGGGGCGTCAGTACGAATAATGTACTGAGTATGTAAGGCATGAGTAACAATTTAACATAGATATGAAAAGTAATAAGGAATAAGAGAGATAACCTGTACATCTGAATGCCTCGTAGGGCAGATGTCATGCATGCTTAGCCTTTTAAAAAAACATTTTTATACATATATATATATATATATATATATATATATATATATATATATATATATAGTAACATGCCCGACCATTAAGGCACGGTGTTATATATAATATCATGCCCGGCCATCAAGGCTCGGTGTTATCATCATTAGCCTGCGTCCAGGCCTCCCGCGTCCGGGGCAATATCATAACATGCCCACTGCAGTGGTGTGCATATCTACGTGCCATGCCCGGCTGACTATAGCGCGGCGTGGTGTGAGAAAATACATACATATATATAAAGCATGCATGAGAGCCAAGTAAAAGCTATAAGTACATCGGAGTGACGTAAGGTCGGTAACCTCCGATTATATTATGGAATAATCATCGTCGCTTTGTCTCACCTTGAAGGAACAATTATTATAAGGTGAGACTATCAATGAAAAATAGCATTAAGAGAAAACATAGAATAAGATCATAAATCTCATAAGGCTTCAAATTCATATAATTTTGGAATCTAAAAAAAATCATCATCTTCCATGAATAAAATTGAGACATCAAGAAATAGTTCAACATTCTTAGATCGTCATTGAAATCATAAACTTGGAACGTTAAACATGAAATAATTCTCATCATAGTCATCACAGAAATATTCTCACCCTTGACATCATCGTTGTCCTTGTAAAACCTATCCATCGTTGTTGTCATAAAAGCTTACGGAGTCATAAACCTCTGGTTTAGGAAATACGAACATTTTGAAAAACATTCATGAATTATTAGGAAAGGGTTTATGCCTTGGAATCATGAGCAGCTAAATTTTGGAAGTAAGGAGGCTATGGAAACATTTATGGAATTATAATCATAGGGATCATGCCTTTGAAAGAAAGGGACGAGCCTTAATATACCTGGAAAATAATTTCTCGACTTCCAACTTACTTCCTGTCTTGCAACTCACTTAAGATCATTCGTAGCCTCGTAATCTACATATACAACCATTCATACTATTGTTAGGCTCATCTTCATACGCTCGTCTTAAGCGCTTGATTTAAATCCATTTAGAATCTGCCAAAATTCGGGCAGCATCTCCCCTGTTTATATGCCTAGCCCGAAATCATAATATCAACAACCAATCAAAAATAACAACAGCACCAACATCAACAATAATAATAATATCAACACGAAGATGCTCCATAAACACCCCACACGATGTTTATTCAATTTCTCCATCAACAACTCATTATACGATCATTTAGTAACTCTATCTCCCTTAATAAACTGAAATTAATATTAATAAGGAGAGATTCATACCTTATTCTTGCTAGAGCAGCAATATCTTCAATATTCACTTTGAATCCAAACCAATTCCGCCGCGAGACAATACCATAATCACAACTGCACGTTATTCGGACCTCAATTAATACTCCGTCACTTGAAATTACTCAAAATCCTCACTTTGTTAAGTATATTTGCCCTCTTATGCTTGCTGATTTTTCTGGAATGTTTTGGAACATTTTTGTGCTGAAAAATAAGGGTTTTGCCCCTTATATAGGTGCTAAAGTCGGTTCACTGTAGCATCACTCTAGCAGTACTGTAGCAGCGCTGTTTCTGCTCTGTCAGCTGAATTGTGACGTCCATAATTCTCTACTCCGATGTCCTATCGACGAGCGGTTTGTTGCATTAAAAACTAGACTCGACGAACTTCATTTTAGGTTTTTGAAACACCTTAAAACTCCTAATATACATGGAGATATACCCCTCCAAATTTGACTAAAAAATCTGCCCAACATTTCTCAAATTTTCGTTGAACTTATTTTCTTCAATTTGCTTGATCTCGAAATCTTCCGAAACACTCCATACATGATATTTATCATTTATTATACATGATAATGGCCATATTCTTGTGTTTCAAATAGTCTTTCCCGATTACGACTTACGAGATCGTAATTCATCCTTTACTCCATTGTTACATACTTCCCATGGCTTGTACCTTCCAAAACATCATGGGACGTCTCCGATACTCCATTACTACGGTGATGTACGTGTCATGCTCATGCTCTGAAAGTGCGGGGTGTAACATTTAGATGATATATTGATGTTTCCGGTGAATATACAAGATATACGAAGGTGTGTGTGAAAATGTGGAAGTATGAAAGAGAGAAGTGCAGCTGTGTTCACATGGGAAAAATTTCAGCTGATTCAAAATAATTTTGGACACGTGGCTACACATTCAAGAACCTTCCAAGCACTTTCCACATTTTCATATTAGTTTTTCTTTTTGTATAAAATCTGATATGTAATAATTAGTTTGTTAGGAAGTGACAAATTAGAATAGGACACCTGTACAGTTTGTTTTGCTATTCTCATTCCATGTATTGTTATATAACGTGCACTGTACAGAAGATATACAACAGAAGGAAAATTTCCATCATTTGTCTTTTACATTTTTATAGTTTTACTGGAATTGGATCTAAAACAGGATATTCATTTTTTTTTTGTTGTTGAAAGATGCACAACTTTTGGAGAAAGAAAAGCAAACCATTTATTCTTATAGCAAACATCGATTTTATGAAGTGTATTATTTTTGTGGTTTGAGTAGGTGAGGAACCCCATTTGCTTATATATAGGTAAGAGCCAACTATTAGACCCGTTTGGACACGTTAGGAAGTGTGTAATATTAGCTGAAGAATGTGCAGAGCCATGAGCTTGGTTGAATTAACTTTACATCTCATCATATATGATTATGAGCTTTAAAAATTATTGTCTATATCTTGGAGGTGGAAATAAAATATCTCTCTCTCTCTAACTTTGTGGGGGCAGATATAAGTATAAACCATCAAAATCCATTAAAAGGAACATAAATAGAAAAAAAAAATCATAGTTAGCATCATTGTTGCTACTTTTTGCTTTCATAACGTAGTCTCTTCGCCACAAAAATTAGAATGAAAGAGCTTAAAGTAAAGCCTCTTGATATCGAAATAAATTAAAAATGGTTCTATTGTGCAACTTGCTATAGGAATTAAAAGTGTGCATGATACGTGGAGTGTGTACTGTCTATGTGGATGCTTAGTTGGCATGGCACATAGACGGGGTTGCACTACTGCATAACGAATATGTCCTTCGATGAAAAATGTAAAAATGTCGACATCTTCACTGCAGCTTAATGAGTTAAAAGGCATCTTTGCGTCCGTACGGAATTGGATCTAAAATGGAACATTCATGAGAGCAGTGGCGGCGACCGGATTTGAATTTTATGAGTTCTAAATTTAGGATAGCGGTATCTGTAGGTGTTATTAACTGGATTCTAAATTTAATTTTTGTAGATATTTAGTGAATTTCTTAATACAAATACAATGTTTGAATTAAAGCTATTGGTTTCAGTTGAACATATGTCGGCTTCCAGCTCCGCCCCTGTATAAGAGTTTTTCCAGATGCAGAGCTTTTGTGAAACAGAAAAAGCAGCCATTTATTCTTACAGATGCGTCTCTTGGTAAGCATTAACCGAGATTCTGAAAAAAAATAATATAGTAACTAATCAGTTTTTTTTGTTTTTAATTTCCGCCGTAGGTGGCGTCTCCCTTGTATTGATAAAGACTGACATTACAGCAAAGAGGCCAGGGGAGCTTATCTACCACCCTTCCTGGGGTAAAACGGGGTTACAAAAAATCCCCATTACTCGAAAAGATTGAACAAAAGAAACATATGTTCCTTCCTATAAGAACAAAGAGAATAGAGATGAAGGAGGCATATCTAGCAAAAGAATAAGCACTATACAGCATAAATCCTTAGCTGCTTCTAAATTGTATCTTAACATGCTTGCGCCTGAACGATGGCATTTGGATTAAATCCAGTCTGAAGGGGCCGAGAGCCTCTTTTGGGAGGTTGTTACAGTTGTAGACGATCATATCTTGTCCCCTTGTGCTCACTTTAGCCATGGCATCCGCTACTTGATTCGCTTCCCTAAAACAGTGTTGTGTCACCACATTTATCTGAGAAATAATCTTTCTAGTCTCCTCAATAATATGGTACAGTTGCCACGGTACAGCACAAGCATATTTCAACATATCTACGACAAACTTAGAGTCACACTCTAAAATGACATTATGCAAACCATTCTCCTTGCACCACCGAAGCCCAAACAGGGCAGCCTTTGCTTCAGCATGGTTGTGGCTGCCCGTATCTAAGCTTTTTGCAAACGCCATATGCATATGGCTAGCGAAATCCCTGATAACACCACCTGCCCCAATCTGATCATCACCGAATTTACTACCATCCGTGTTTAATTTTACCCAATTCAGTTCGGACCTTTCCCATTTAATGATGGTACATTTGAATTCGTCTCGAGAGTTCACGATAGTATTGCAAATATCTGGCCAGCGAGATTCCCAGTCGATGTTCATATCATATTTTGCCAGGATCCATTTGAGATGAAAGAGAATTTGATAAACAATTCTAGAAACATACATCTTTTTCTCACCGAATTTAGCGGCACACCTAGCTTTCCACAACTCCCATATAATGATCGAAGGTAAGACTGTTATAATATCCTTGTGGACTGAATTAAAATGCTTGGCGCTCCACCATTTCAACAACATAGCAATAATAGAAACATCATCCCAAATGATACCGAGAGGGGCCCCAAAAAATTTCCACACTTTGATTGCACAGTCCCCATTTACAAAAGCATGTAGCATAGTCTCTCTTTTTGGCATAAAACAACAGTGACATCTAGAGACGAGTGAAATGTTGAATCGCAATAAAATGTCATCGAAAGGCAACTTTCTTTTCAGAGCTCTCCATATTAGGAAGGAAATTTTAAAGGGGAGAAATTTATGCCAAAGTTTAGCAAGAGTGCTCATGTTATTTCTGGACTGCCTCAACATGTTCCAAGCCGAATTAGTAGAAAACTTACCTGACACCGACGGCATCCAAATAGCGAGATCTGGAATATCAGGATCACCAACCTCAATGGAATTAATGAGTTCAATAATATATTCGGGCAGTTGGTGAAGCTCAGGAAAGGCCCATTCTCCATCTATTCTGGCATCTTTCACTAGTAATTTTAAATTTGCCCCTGCTGTGTCGACCATAAATGCTAAAGCCCCTTGACCGGTCCAGTTGTCCCACCATAAACTAATATCTCCCCTGTTAATCCTCCAGAGAATATTTTTTTCAGCTGCTAATTTTATCTCCACGAATTTCTTCCAGCAATGAGACTGCCCAGATTGGTATTTTCTCTCAACTGGTCCAACTCTTTTGCAATATTTGGCAAGTAGAAAATCTGACCATAAAGTTCTGACCGCTCGAAATCTCCACCATCTTTTGTAAGCAAAACTCTCCGATATGTCCATAATTCTTCTAAACCCCAAACCTCCTTCCTTTGTGGGATAGCATAATTTGTCCCATGAAGACCAATGGTATCGATTTTTCCCATCAGAAGATCCCCAAAAAAAAATTGGCTAAGTAAGCTTCAATTTGTTTTATGACAGTCTTGGGGGGATTAATAGCAGCCAAAAGATGAAGGGGTTGGGATTGCAAAACATGTTTAATGAGCACTGCCCTTCCCCCTATAGATAAAAGTTTACCTTGCCAACCATTGGTTTTTCTTACAATTTTGGACACCACTTCATTGAATAAACAATTTTCTTTCTTCCCACATAAAGGGGACACCCCAGATAAGTTATAGGAAAATCACAATGTTTGTAGCCAGTAGAGAGTTTGAGCGCCCGGATTAGATTATTAGCAGTATCTGGAGCCACTAAAAAGCAGCTCTTGTTGGCATTGATCAGCTGACCCGAACACTCCTCATAGAACCTAAGCTGTTGAAGGGCCAGCTCAATAGAAGACTGATTTCCAGATGTGAAGATGATCACATCATCTGCATACGCAAGATGTGTAATCTGAGGGCCACGAGGCTGCATTTGAAAGCCGGAGAATTGGGGATGCAAAGGGAGTCTATTTAACAACTTGGAAAGAACCTCGGCCCCTAATAGAAAAAGAGATGGGGATAGAGGATCCCCTTGTTTTAAACCTCTGGTAGAATGAAAGAAGCCCCTCCTGTGACCATTAATCAAGATGGAGTACCAGTTCCCAGAAACAAGTCTCAATACCATATCAATCCAAGTGTCAGAAAAACCAAATCTTGTAAGAACATTCTTCAAAAATTCCCAATCAACTCTGTCGTAAGCCTTGGACATATCTAACTTCAAAACTACATTTTCCCCGATCTTACTTTTTCTTATGTCATGAATCACCTCTTGAGCAAGAAGAATAATCTCCGTGATCAATCTGCCCGGAACGAACCCACTCTGATTTTCTGAGATTAAAACTTTGAGCATTGGAGACAATCTAGTGCTCAAAATCTTAGAAAGGATCTTGTCGGTGAAGTTGCTCAAGCTTATTGGCCTAAATTCGTTTAAAGAGACAGGGTGTTCTACCTTTGGAATAAGCACGAGGCAAGTGCTTGTGTAGAATTTGGTGAGATTTGCACCCTTGAAAAAACATTGAACGAATTCCACGATGTCATTCTTGATGATTTCCCAACTGGTTTGAAAGAAACAGCCCCCAAATCCATCAGGCCCTGAGGCGCTGTTTTTGTCGAGATCAAAAACAGCTTGCCTTATTTCTGCCTCCTCGGGCAAAAAGCACAGAATATCATTATCTCGCTGACACAACACCTTCTCAATACAATTAAGATGATCGGGGACTGTATGCGACCCCTCTTTAGTGAACTGGTGAAGGTAAAATCTTATCGCTTCTTCTCCAATATCGTGATCTCCAGAAATCCATTGGCCGTCCTCCTTTTGAATTTTGTGTAAGGTGAGTCTTCTCCTTTTTTCATTTATAATAGCATGAAAGAACTTACTATTAGAATCGCCTTCCTCCAACCATTTCATATTTGCTTTTTGTCTCAGAATAGATTCCTCGCATTTAAGCCATCTTGTGTGTTCAGCCTGCGCTCGGTGGATCTCAGCTCTACTGTTCACATCATCATCATCAATGTATTGAATTTCCATCTGGGCCATTTTTTCTTCCCATTCTTTTACTTTGTCGAAAACATCCCCAACCTGATTTCTGGACCAGCTACTCAAAGACCTAGCAGTGTGTTTCAATCTTTGTTGAAGTCTCCACATTATATTCCCTTGTACCTCCAGTTCCCAAGCCTGTCTTACCACATCTAGGTAGTCTGATTGATCAGCCCAAAAGTTGAAAAATTTAAAATACTTGATATGGTTTGAGTCTGTCATAGAACACCTTGCTAGCATAGGTGTATGGTCAGAACCAGTGCTAGCAAGATGTTCTACCTCACATCTATGAAACTTAGCAGTCCATTCGTTGTTAATGAGAACCCTATCAAGTCTCTTCCAAATCCTCTAGCCAAAGCCCCTAGCATTGCACCAAGTAAATCTGGGGCCAGAGAAACCCGCATCTACCATACCACATTCTTCACTACAAGCTAGAAAATCCCAACTTTTTTCCATTCTGTGTGGTCTTCCGCCTTTCTTTTCATCTGCCTCCCATATAGCATTGAAGTCCCCTGCTATACACCAAGGACCATTAATTTCTTGGTTGCAATTCTTCAAACTTTCCCACAAAGGTATCCTGAGATGAGTCTTGGTCTTAGCATAGACAACAGACAACCAAAAAATCTCGTCCGAGCCTTTAAAAGATAGTTTGAATGTCACTTGCTGGTCATCTTCTTTAAAAACAGCAGCAGATATAGCAGAATTCCAGAATGCCCAAATTTTTCCATTACTACAAGAGTGACATCCATCAAAAAATAAACCTCTTCTGAAATCGTCAATTTTTGTTTGTTTCACCAAGGGCTCTTGGAGAGCAACAAAATGGACTTTATACAGTTTTGTGAGGAACTTTAGCCTGTCAAAAGCTCCCCGAGATCTTACCCCCCTAATATTCCAAATAAATCAATTAAACATTAAACCAATTGAGAGGTGGAACCAATTTGAGAAGCTTTCCCCTTGGCCCTAGTAACAGGACCAAGGTCGGAGTCAATTTTTTCAACTTTTTTTTTTCCTTTGAATCTTGGGGAGAGATTGCCTTTGAGAATCATTTGATTCAGATGCTGATCAGCTGCATTAATAATCTCCCCTTCGTGCCAAGCAGTTCTCGGGGCAAAAGCTTTTATGAGATTCTCCTCGTCCGAGGAGTTACATTCTTCAAACTCCTCAGCAGACTCCCTTTCTTCATCACTCGCTTTATCTTCACTATCTTCCGATTCATATTCACTAGTATCAACATCATCCGGAATAAAAGGATCCTCCTCAACAATGTTGGATCGCAGACTATGGCATACATCAGTCGTATCAACTGAGTTCCAAATGTCAACAGTGAGATTTATCCCCATAGGATCGTTAGCAAAAACCACCCTGTTAGACTCACCTTCACCCGTTTGCATACTAGACAGTTCCCCAGTCCTTTCATCAGAATAAGACGACGAGCCTTTGGAAGCACGGGAAAAAACATTTTTAGTAGTAGGGGCCGAAGATGAAATCCTCAGGGGCAGAGAATTATCAATTGAAGATTTTGCTTGAGCCGATTTGGTAATTAGAGCAGGGACAATATGGAATTTTATAATTTGGGAAGAAGGGGTGTTAGGGACCATGTCTGTCTCATCAAAGTCAGACCCAAAAGGGCTGCTTACAGCATCCACAAAATTTTCCAAGTGACGAAACATATTATTCACTTTCACAGGAGTCTCCTCTGCAACCATCGAAGAAGGCTCAATAGAATTCACCACGCTGTCTTGGGCTAAGTCATTTACAGGCGGCACAACCACAGACGCAACTTGTAAAGTCTCATGAGTGTCCTTCTGCTCACCAGAAGTAATAGGCTGATCGATAACATTAGAAGCTGGTTTAGGCCTCCAGCTAGAAAGAGTTGGTTTGACTCCTTTGTGAAATTCTTTTTTGATATTCCTCTCGCTCTGACCCTTCGCATTAACAATCTGTTTTGATGGCCTTTCAGTTTGGGGGAACCTTTCTTCCCTAGGATTGGCTTCTTTTTTCATCACACTATCGACATTGGCACCAGCAACGGGATTAAAAATCCTGCTGGGTCCAGCAAAATCATTGGTAAAAAGAGGAGCTTCAGTGAAAACCTTTGCGTTCTGCAAAACAGCTCTTTTATCACGGTGTGCCGAAAAGTCTGTCCCGCGAAAGCATACGGCCTCGGAATGTCCCTGGTGCATACATTTGAAGCAGTACTCCGGAACAGATTCGTATTCAATCATCTGCCAAAAACTACCCATTTCAGTACCTTCTTCATCCTTGATCCCAATCCATACCGAATTCCTCCTTTGAATAGCCAAATTGATTTCGACCTTTACCTTTGCACAGTTAGGTCGGGATTTCGTGGTTGTCGCTTTTTCCACCACCAGGAGATTTCCTATCGGTTCAGTAATTCGCTGAAGTGCATCCCAGTTATAGTAATGCCATTTCAAACCTGGGAGATAGATCCAAACCGGTGCTAGAGTTGTCTCCTCTTCTGGGATGAAATCTTTGGTCCATCTAAGGATTCTCATCAGATCCCCCATGATAACAAGTTTTTCTCTGAAATAGATGTTGCGAAAATCAGCCTCGTCAGTGAAATCCATGAATATTAGCTTTGAGCTGTAGTGACCAATCGTCATCGGGCCCTTGGTCGGAAACCTAGCTTTGAAATCCCGACGAATCTCGTCAATCGTGGCTCTTCCATGAGAAAATTTCCCCAATAAAGTGAATCTGCACGCTTTGGCCAGTTCCTCCTCTTCCAAGGGGGAGAAGAAAACAACCGGTTTGCCTTTGACGATTTCCGGGGATCTATATTTTAGCTTAGGACCTTTAGATCTTGAGGGGACAGCAGCTTCTGCATAAGAAGGTTTGGTTGAGGCATCAAGATCGTTAGGAATAAGGTGGGTAGGGATGGGTTGACCACCGACGGGAAGGGGATGGCCGACCATGGTCGGAGATGGTGTTAATAAGGTAGGCGCGTGAGACGCGTTGTTTTTGTCATATTGGTATAAAAAATAAAGGTCAGTCAAAACTAATCAGTTATAATTCACTGATAATATAAGAAATTCTTTGCACTGTCTATGATACATATAACTTAAGTAATATTTTCAAGAAGATCAAAAGAGATGTTCTTTCTAGGTTACATTTCAAGTTATGAACAATGTGACATACCTTGAGGTCTTCCTTACCAAAATTTAGTGGACCATGTATAGTGTTTCTTAATTGTTCCATATTTCTATCCAATAGTCGCATGCCAGAGTTAAATCTATTTGAGTTTTATTAAGCTCTTGGGTGAATATTGATGTTGGGATTTCATTACTTCGAATGCCATGATCATTCAGTGCGGAAGCAGGGTTGACTTGGCCAATAAGTATAATTTGCACGACTAGTTATTTATTCAATTGTGTATCAGACTTTCGCCTATAGGATAGAACATGTTACCTACTTGTTCCAAGCTAGTGTTTGCGGAATAGTAAAGAACAGTAAAGTAAGGACACAATATTTTATGTGGAAATCACCTGGCTCACAAGGGTGATAAACCCATGACCTACATCTCTGTGAGATTTTTCGCAAACTTCGCTACAACTGTAAGTCTTTGCAAATTCAAGTTACAATCTCTGTGACCTAGGAGCTAAACTATAATTCCTATCTCACTAATCTCCCTAGACTAATGAGACCACTTCAAGTTATCCAACTTGAAGCTGAATTTGACTAATGTTTATACTTACAATTATTGCTTCTAAGAAAGCGAATAAAGGTACAACTCGATAACCAAACCTGCTACACAAATCTAGACTCAAGAACTGTAACACATAAACTCTATGAAACAATTTCTTCAATCTTCTTGGAAGTATCAGGGCGCAGTTCAGGTAATCAGAATTCTCTCAAATATTGCACTGACAGTGTTTACTCAAACTCTGATTTTCTCTCTTTGTGAGTGCTTAAGTCTTCTTCATGGCATGACTTGAATATTTATAGTATTAGGTTTGCATCAAGTCGGCTGAGCTAAAACCCTACAAGGTAAGGCTCATAATGAGTTGAGGTTTGAGTTGACTTGGGATTCTTGCATTCACGCAGCTTCAGTGTCTTTACAGGAGTCTGAAGTATCTTGATAATTATGGCAAAAAATCCTGGTTCAAGCACCTAGTTCCTCCTTCTCTGAATCTTCTCAATGTTTGAGATGGAACATGTCCAGTGGCGTACGCAGGATTTTGTCGATATTGATAGAAGAGAAGACAAAAATTTAATTATCACATACGTAATATAAGATGTATTCTTGACCCATTGGTTTGGTTTAGTTTTAAGGTAGAAGTTGGGTTCAATACTACTTAACCACAATTTTAAGAAAAAGTTATTTTTTTCAAGGTTGAGGTTCGATCCTCCAACCCAGGGACTAAAACTAGGCACTAAACCATCTCACCAAGAGTTATCCTTTGACAAGGGTGTCATTTCGTTTAATAAATCAATTATGCATAGTATTAATATATATGGTGTTTGCTAACCTACAACATGAAAGTGGTAGGTTAGCAATGTACCAATTTTTTAGTTCACCAAAATACTCTTTAATTCATGTTGCCTATTCATTAACTATATAGGGGCAGTTTGATCTTTTTATCATAACCCATCAAATTTCTCACTCTCTCTCCACATCCCTCTTCCTCACCGTTGGTTTCCATGGATGATGAGATCCAAACCAAAATGGCAATTAGTTTAGGAGTGTGACTGGTTGATTCAAATTCAAGAAATAATTGCAGTAACCTTTCTAGTATTTGGAGAATTTAATGATTGTAGTTTTAGGCTCTAAGCATCTTATAGAATGAATTTGAAGTGACCCATTTAAAAAATGCTGGGTAAAATTAAAGATTTACTCTGTAAGGACTTCAATATGCAAACTATTAGCCGGACTCATTTGATTACGAAGGAACGAGAGGAACTTTGAAGCTGCAAGCTGAACTTTCATATGTTTACCATTAATTCAAGTTGAAATTAGAAGCAGTCATTTCAGCCTTTTTGATGGTTCAGAGTGAGTCATTGTGTATATTTTTTGTTTTGTAAAGATAGCTAGATGAGCTTACTGTATTATTCATTTGCGCAAAGAGTTCGATGAAGGTCTAAAATTTTGTATTACTAATATGAATGAATCTTTCTCTCTTCTGTTTTCGTTTTTGTTTAGGTGCACAACAAGTTCATGTAATTGGGGTTACTCCTAAAATTCATCACGTTCAATTAGTGAATACAGTTGTTATCATTTGCATCTCTCTTTTGTTATGATATATTTGCTCATCATTGTACAATAATATAATTTATACATACATCACGAATAGTCATTTATTTTTAAAAGTTAGATTTAGTGTAATTTAAAACTGATGTTATATGTCATTTTAAATTTATTGTCTTGGCATATAATTCGGTTATGGCTACTTTCTTTGCTGAGTTAGTTACATAGGATCAATATTCCTCATTTTTCTAGGGATTTTTACTTTTTTGTTAATTTTTATTTAATTTAAACACAATTTTTTCATTATTTGTGTTAGTTTTTAATTTTTCATGTGTATTGATAAGGGGTTCACGCACAAAACGCGTTCCCAAGAGCTAGATACTGAAGGACGTGCTCTTTCAGACAACATCATCTATGAGGAAGAATTATGTGAGATACTTAGTTATATGTTTTTACATTATAAAATCAAATAAAAAATAATCAGATCTATCTAATTAACTTTAGTGTCCATATTTGTAGGTTCACACGACATTCAATGATCTTGGCCTTGACAAACAAGTCACAGACGATTCGTATTGGTCACTCATATAAACTTGTATTTTGTTCTTTTATGAACAACTAGGTAATTTACCCTCGCTTCGCGCGGTGGTGAACAACCTCATTAAGCTTTCATATGATCATTCCCTAATATTGGTTTATTATAGATAACTTAAAATGGTTATTTATTGTCAACAGTTTGGACATATATCTGAAGAAACTCTAATGATTAATGCTCGGAAATGTCGTATTCTCTATTTTTGTGTACACAAAATGTACCAGTTTTTTATGATAATTAGAACGTACCAAATTATCTCATTGGGAGATCCTAATTACAGTTTCTTTGAATTTTGTTTCATTTTAAGCGCCGCGTAGGTGCTGTCTGGTGCGAGTTAAGTTACATCCTTTATATAGCAGAATTCTAATGCTGACATTTCAATTTTATATGACGCTCTTATAGATGGTTATAACCTTCTTGCAAAGAGAGGTTCAAAGTCATTGTAGCTAAATCTAATGCAGATGGTTTACCCCAAATTGTATTCAATAGTTAATAGTGATTTCAATATAGAAACTTTTGTGTGTTGGATTTCCAACAAACAGAACAAATCAACTTGTGTTACACCCTGAGCACTTTATCATAGAACCTATTAGTTACTGTACACTAATGAAACTTATTTGTCTTCACTTTCTCGAAATTTGTCCAATTCATTACATCAGTTATAATGTAATTTATAAAAATGATCAATTCACACCACCATCAATTATAAATTATTTAAAGTTAAAGCTCTACATAGAAAGTACTTATCTGCATTTTTTCTATTGAAACGACTTCATCATTTTCTGGATCGTTTTAGCCAAAGAGAAGCAGAAATGTTGTTATGCTCATCGACATTAACCACTTGTAATAAGATTAGAAAGAAGCTGACATTAATATGGTTTATACGTAACAATGTAATTCAAAACTCATAAGTGTGAAAACAAAATATGTATATATAAACCAAACATATGTGCAGTCATTCTTTGCATGATGGATCTAGCAAAACTCCTATGTAAATTTCGGCGCTCAGTTGTTTCTTTTTTTGTTTTTTCCCCAGATATTGAATTCGCATTTCTGAGTTGTTCATGTACATCAAAATTTTGGGGATCTCAAGTAGCTTAATTACCCTACCAAAAGATAAAGGCAATATTAATTGGGTTAAACAACAAAGTAATAAAATTGCTAAGCACGAAAAATTTACCTGGACAATTATTTGGAGGAAATTGTTGTGCGTGATCTATATTTTTTTTATCCATTGAAAGAATCCTGTACATTAAAAGATGAAAATTGTTGTGTGTGATCTATATATTGTGGTGGCGTATTATGAAAATAAAAGCATGTCAGCGTACCTATGAATAGCATGTTTAACGCAACAGTAAGTTTCCGATTGTTGGAAGAGCCTTAAGTAATTAGATAAGGGAAAAATCTATCCATGAAAACGGGGGAAGAATTTATATCAAAGGAAACAAGGGTGTCAATAAAAGTAAATGTGAATTTGGTAAGTGCATTTTTTTTTACCTTGCAAGGGGAAAGCTTTAATTCAAAGATGGCGAAGCATTTAATAATGATAAAAAATAATAGTTCAGTAACTTGGAAGAGTACCTACAAGTTCACTGCTTATCTATTTTTGAAGTATAGATGTAGTTGGAAAAGAGTAAAACAAAGGGGAAAACGTTAATTAGAAGACGACAAAGAATTTTATCAAAAATAGTAGTTGTAAATCTTCAAGTGAACCTAAAGTCGTAATACATTCTAAAGTCTAGACGTATCACATTGGAAATTACAAATATGAATACAGTTAATTAGAAGACGATGAAACAATCAAATAAAATAATAATTGTAAATCTACGTAGCGTACCTATGGTCATAACACACTCTAAAGTCTAAACGTATCACCTTGGAGATTTCGAATATGAATACAGTCACAGTTGTACAACCAACAAAAAAAAGGAGCCTCTTTTCAACCCTCTCTCCTAAATGCTATAAATTTACTAATTTTTTTAGAAGTTAAGAACTGACAGAAATGTAGTTACATATTTGAGAACACAATCAATGGTCATGTACTATTTGAAGTCCAAATAAAAAACACTGAAAGACTCTACCGGGAACTGTAGAACTTCCAATTCAGAGCGTATGCATAGTAGAAATTACTCTCCGAGAATAGTTTAAAGAGATCAAGTGTAGTAGAAGTTAAGCCGTAGATTTAACCCAATATAAGAGGTGCGATGATAGGGTTATGGACATCAGAAGACACATTTTTTGGAATGCTTAAATAAACTAAATAAAAGGAAAAATAAGACAGAGAAATAAATAAAGGAAATGGTTGGTTGTAATAAAACAACCTAGCAAATGAAAAATGAGAAATTCAGGCATAACAAATCAGACGGAGCAACCTAACAAATAGGATTTGTCCAATAACTGTTTGAAGGAAAGCATGGTTCAACATCTTCTATTACCGGTTGGGAAAAGAACATGACGAGACATGTGTAATCTCAGTAAGTACACCTCAAGAGAGGGAAAAATATTCTGCAGAAGTGGATATAAAGCGAAAAGGCAGATTTAAAAATCCACTACCTTGAAAAGTCACAAGGATGCATTTTTCCTTTTACCAATTTGCAAAGAACAATTACCCAACAATGAAGAGTGATATGAAGTCCTTTTACCAACGTCTATTCTCTTTTAAGTCCTTCAGCATTTATCTAAAGCAAGTCATTTAGGCCTAAATAAAAACATGCCTACACTTATAAGAGTACTAGATGGCTTATGCCCGTGCTGCGCACAGGCCCAACACTTCAGATTATAGTATATCTATATATATGTAGTTGTATTTAGATAGTGATAATATATATATATATATATATACTGTGTTCAAAATACGATTAATATAACATTATAGTTTGTGCTCCGTATCTAAAACTTTATTATATTAGTGTTTGCTACGAATACGCACGTGACAATGAAACCATCATTATTGATTTCACTTTCTTCGGTTTTCAAGAATCTATGATTTTGAAGGATGAACTTATGTTAATTTGATGTTAGATTGATGGCTTGTAACATTACTAATACAAGCCAATGACACAGGAAGAGCTATTCGGGAGTAGCTAGGCTTTCTTCCCGAATAACTACCCTTCCTCCCGAATAGCTACGCAAAGAACACACGGGGCTACTAATCCTCAATGGCCACTCTCCCTCCTGAATGGCTAGGTGAATCCCACTAGAATTCATAGTGACTACCCTTTCTCCCTAGTAGCTAGGCCAAACACAAACAATAGAATCATGACATGTTAGCCGAACCACAAACCATGGCATAGAAGCCGAATCACTCATTATGGATTATGTTCATCATATCGTTAATAGGGGTATACCAATGTCCTTAATCAATTTAGAAAACAAAGTTCAGATTATTAATAAATTTCAATTCAACGAAACCCGTTCATAGGGCAAAACACCTCAAATATCCAAATTGTCAAATTCAAGTTTAAAGTATCACTTATAGGGGTAATTCATGTTCAAGGTTCAAAACTTTATAACTCAATTTTAATCGTCCCTTTATATGGGAAATCACGGATACATATATATAATATAATACACAAGGTTTAATGCGGGCTTGTCCTTTACTCACACAAACCTTGCAAAAGAAACTATTTCTAAAGGTTGAAAATTATGTTCGAAAAGAGACATACCTCGATTCCTTCGATAATGCTACCAAATGGGTTTTCCGAGGTTCAGGAATCACTCTATAATTTAATAGATGAGAAAGATTAGAACTTTATAATTTTCTCTTGAATTCCCACCCTTTTTGAAAACTAGGGGTTTAAGCCAATTTCATGTTCTTTCTTCCATACGATTCACCATGGATTTTAACATATTAGAATGATATATGAACACAAAAATATCCCCATAACTATACTAGTATTACAGAACCTTACCTCATGATCGACGACTTCTCAACGATTCTTCTCTTCAGCCGTTCTTGAATCGAATTCTTAAATATATGGAATAGATGAGGTTTCTAGTGTTAATCTTTGTTAGATTGAGGTAATAATCATAGGAATTGATTAAGAACTTATCTTAGATGTTTTGGGGAATCCTTTGGGTTATTTTCACTCAAAAATCTCCAAAACGAAGTGGGGAAGGGTTTTGACGAAGTTAGAAGCTTATAGAGGTTGAAATAAAAAAAAACGGGGTCATGCGCCACCTATGCGTCGCACGCCCATCGCACGTCACTGCCCGTGTGCTACCCCTGCGTTGGACAGGTGGCACACCAGGCTAAAATTTGGTCAGAAACATGAAATTCGAGCGCCACCCGTGCGACGCACAGGTGTCCCCGCTGCCTACAGTGTTCAGTAAAATGGGAATCACTTCAGCACAGAGGTCCGTATGAGCTGGCCAATATAAGGTTGGAAAGGTATTTCAAATATCTACAACTTTCATGTTTTAAGTTGTCTCAAATTACCAACAGATTTTCATGTGAACGAGCTAGAAATCTCACTTACCATACTAGAAATTTGACTTACCATAAACTTAGTTTATTCTATCGAATCTTATGCACCTCACTATTCGTCTTGACCTTAAGAAGCTATTTCCATCCAAAATCATCTTGATAGGAATTCATATGCCTAAAATGTCATATTAATACTAATTTAACACATTCACACCTAACCCGAATTTATAGTGTGTTACACTTGGCATACACGTGCAACGCACGTGCTGAAAAACTAGTAATTTCATATTCGGTAAAAACTTGTTTGTATCTGGTGTTAACACCAATCAAATGATTAATTAAATGAAAAAAGTATTGAAATTTTCTGAGGAATTTTTTTTATTAACTTTCAAACTTGAAAAACTTCTATTCAAATTTAAAGTGAAAAATTAATCCAATATATGACCAAAACATTTTTTTTTTAAAATAAAAATTCTTTATGTCCAAACTGGAGAGGGTCCTAAATACGGGTAGTGACAAAATCTCACTATATTTGATATATTGTTGATGTATCTCCTGGGAAAATCATTGAAAATCACCTTATGTAAAGAACTTGTGAAAAAATCTCACTGATAGGTTTACGTTGATAAGCTGCTCAAGCCACATCTGATTAAAGGAAAGACTCTGCCTACTAATATCTTTTGTTTTTCTGACATTCATTCCATCTCTTGTGTATTCATGAATCATGAGGTTGGAATTAAGCGATTTTTGCGAATCTTGATATCAAGTTTGCCAATCTTCATAGAACATATCTGGATTTTTAGAGAATAAAATTTATTTGGTGCCTTGCAAAAAGTACAATCTCTATTTCAGGAAAGTGTGTTTCAAATAATGGCTCACAAAGAGATTAGGAATCCACAAAACATCCAATTAGGGTATAACTCTTATGGTCCATAAGACATCCAATTTGGTGGGAGATGCACTAAGGGTGTCTCCTAGCTCAATTGATTACAGGGAACGCTTTGGCTTTTTGTTTTTGTTTTTGGACATTCATTTCATCTCTTGTTTATTAATTTAGCTGTTTATTTTCTGTCTACATCAACTTTTGAAAATAGTAGTGATACATGAATTGCGTTTTATGACCATTAATGATTTCTACTGAACTTGACAGGAACATCACATGTGAAAAGCTATGGCTTCACACAAAGATATCAAGATGTCTCATGCTACTGAAAATTTGAAGGGAATGATGACCTTTTATCAAATTTTTTACTGCTCCTCCCAATAAGCTGTTCAGGTTCAAGCTTGTTTCCAAACGATGGTTGTCTTTCATCTCCGATCCCCGTTTTGCTTCCCTCTGGAATCCTGAATCTTTCCCAAGTGCACTCATTTTGGAGTCATCACATGGTTTCCATGATCTCCCTAACCCTATTATATAAAACAAACTTTAAGGTAGCTCTTAGTTTCTTCGACTTTATCAAAGATGATCACTCTGAAGATGTTGAAATTTTGAATTCCCGGGGTGGTTTAAATCTTTGTCACAATTACATCCACGACAATTATATTGTGTGTAACCCAACTACAAAGGAATTCAATGTTCTTCTGAGCCCAAGTTTAAAGTCACTAAACATGAGTTTGGCCTTTGACCATTCAATATGTCACGCCCCAAAATTCACCCTGGGCGCAACAGGCATTCGATGCTATGAACAACATCGGAAGCACCTTATAAAATCGATAAACGTCTAATCTCATTTGATAATCTTTCGACATTTATTTAAAACAGTCATTTATGGCTAACCGAAAGCATACTCATACTTATAAAAATCAGTGGAAGTTTAATAGAAATAAGAAGTCATAAAAGGTGGCAAACGCCCTAACAAGTCATATGAAACTTCAACAATCTACCCATAATTCTGACAACTATCTATGGAGCTTTTAGGATAAATAAATGAATAGTCTAACTTCGGGACGCAACTCGAAAACTCAAAGCAATAAACTAAAGTATAGAGGTGTCCCACGAACAAGTATGTGGGCTCACCAATAAGTCTAGAAAGCAGCAAGTTCTCCTACTCCGTATGCGTATCACGAACCTGCTCTTCTTCATTACCTAACATACCATCAAAAACAACAATGGTATGAGTCTGAGTGCTTGGTACTCAATGAGTGTCTACGAGGCAATGGTAAATAAGTCCAAAATTAGATAGTTACAATAAAACTTGTGAATCAATAGTAGTAAACAGGTTGAAAGTAACAAATAGAGCAAACGTCATCAACCTTAGTCTAACTTTCTGTGAAAACCTAAATAGACAAGAAATATACCAATTTCAATCCGTCAAACCTTTTACCACATTAAGTCTTTTTATCAGGAACTCGGAAGAATCATAAGCCACTCACAGGCAACCAAAATATCAACACATGCCAACTCATGGGCGAACAATCATTCGCTACAACGGGGCTATTATCCCATGGAGGTTAATCTTCTTCTGGACTAGCACAGTAATAGATGCACCGGATACACGCCTTAGAGGTCAATCATCCTCTCGACTAACACAATAATAATGTCACGCCCCGAACCATGGCCTGGACGTAACACGGCACTCGGTGCCTGACTACATGTGACCGAGCGAACCACATGACTTGCTGAACTAACATGATTTCATATTATAAGCGGAATATGACGTGAATGCATAATGAGCCTTTGTAAAACATAATAAGTCATAATACATAATAAAGTACTTGTTAAACATGAGTGTGCCAAAATGGCTATATGACTCCAAATGTCTATCATGACATAACTGACTTGTCTAGTCTATGAAACCTCTATTATGAGTCTGACTGGAAATCATAATTACTGGGACAAGGCCCCCAGCATACCTTTACATGCAAAACTACATAGAGAATACAATGCTTAAAACCCCGAATGAAATGGGGCTCACCAATAAGCTGGTACGGGCAAGTCTTAATGATCAGAAGCGTCGTCCTGTAAATCCGTACCTGCATCGTGAAATACAGGCCCCCGGGCAATAAAAGGGGACGTCAGCACATTGAATGTACTGGTATGTAAAGCAACCGGAAGAACAACATGGGACATAGAATAACATGATAAGAACTGAAAACTGAAAACTGGGACATGAACATGAGCATGAGCATGAGTACATAACATGGAATTGAAACTGAAACTGAGTACTGAAACTGAACATAAAACATGAGCACTGTAAGCATGAGATAATCTGAAATGATCTGTAATAATCTGTAATACCGACATAAACCACCACGGGGAGAAGCGTGGAGTCTGATCTCTGCCCGATCAGCTAAGCCATCTCGTACCTTGTCGGGGCACAAGACATGAACATAACATGAATGGATCCAAATCCCTCAATGGGGAACATATGAAGGAATCGTCCTACTGGGCGGAGCGATTCTTATCCTACGTTGGCATACGTAGTTTCAGGCTATCTGAGCCTTCTCGGTATTATTACAACTCCCGAACATGAAAATAATATAGTTGGCTAAGAAGCCCATGACTTTCGTGAATTAACTTGTACTTGTCTTGAAATCATGATTTTCACGAAAGGACTTGTAAACATATTTTTATGAAATAACTTGTAAACTTGATCATGAGAAATACCATAATGCATAATCATTTGTTTGTAGTTGACTTGAAAACATGTTTATAACTTGCAAAATAACTCATGCAGTTTCATATGAACATAATGAGAACACATGAGAAAGAATTCATGATTCATGGATTAAGCTAGGATTCCTAATGTCCGAAATGGAAAGTTAGGAACACAATCACGAACAAGTATACGGAATTCATGTACATACATACATAATTACGGGCTACCAATATGTTGGGTTTAATGCCCTAGGATTTGTACTTCATAGATATTACTAAACGAATCATGGGGAAGAACATAGAAGTTCCCACATGTGGATGGAAGTTCTACATACCTTAACTTCCCGCTTTTGGGCGTATCACAATGTCCTTCAATCCCTTCAACTTCAATCTATAGTAATACAAGTCATAGGGATTCTATATTAGCAACAATATCCATGTTTTGTTCATCTAAGCATTTTATCAAACACTTAGTGGGCATGAAGCTCTATAACCCTCATAAATGGTGTTTTCTTCACCAAATCCCCATTCTTTTACTTCTAGCTAATACTACAATCTCAATTAGATGTAATTAACATCATTCTTCATCATCCATATGAATACAACAATCTCATTTCAACAATCCAACAATTCTAGCATAGTTCATATAATTCTCTTCCACAAACCCAATTATTATTCTCCCAAGAATTCATCAATTCACAACTATAAATGATTAGGGAGTAGAAACATTACCTTTTTGGGTAGTCACCACGAAATCAACACCCCCAAGTCCGATTTTTAGCTTAAAATGACGGCAACAACTTGTACTACACTTTATCCTTCACGAGCTTCGGGATTTGGGGCCTTAAACTTGGTTGATTTTCTACTTTCTCTCTCTATATCTCCTCTCTCTCACTTCCTCTCTCTAAAAATCTGAAATTTGAGGGAAATGGAGGCTGCTAGGGTTTTCATTTCCCTTAAATACTAAGTGGGAAATGGGTTGACCCAACTTGAAAACGGGTTGGGACCTATCTGTCTTAAAACGTCCATATCTCCCTATCCCGACGTCTCCTGTGAACCCACAACCTATGGTTGGAAAGGTATTTCAATTATCTACAACTTTCATTCTTTGAGTTTTCCCAAATTCTCAACTTACGATAGGGTTATGGCCTCCCGAAGTCAGGTGACCCGAAACGTACATACGGACCAAGATACGGTCACTGTTACGGTCCCGTAACACAAGGGACGGACCGTAACTTGGTGAAAATTTCCAGTGAGGTTCTGGAAATTTTCGATGCGTTACGGTCCACTGTTACGGCCCGTAACACGTGTTACGGTCCGTAACGTCATGTTACGCTGGCAGAATTTCCAGCGAACAGTCTTCAGTAAAATGGGCATAACTCTTTGCACGGATGTCCATTTGACCCCCATAATATACCGTTGAAAAGCTATTTCAAAGGGCTACAACTTTCATCAAGGAAGTTTTCCCAAATTCCAAATTAATAATGGGGATATGGTCGTTGGAAGTAAGACCTTCTATAAACTCACTTGCAAACATGCCCCGTAGAGTGGTTTTCAACTTTGCTTTGCCCAAAGACTCTTCTCATGTATTGATTGGGTTTCAAACATCATTTATACACTACTCAAATTGGGTTTATTATACCCCCATCTTATGATACAAATCTTAGCCCGAAGCTACGAGGTGTTACAAATAAATACACCAGGCTATGCGCCTCGGAGGTCATTCGTCCTCTGGATTGAAACAGCAATGCTAAAAAGTGATACTTTAGGATCCATAACGGCTAATCATCCTCTGCACTAGCATAGCTTGCCCATACAGGCCCAAACATAAATGAATACTTGTCATGGCATATTAACCGAATCATCAACTATGGCTTATAGCTGAATTTACTTCTCAAGTCACCTTTTCAAAATAGAGGTATTTCAAGTCACAATCAATTTAGAGACCTTATTCAAATCAGTTATTCTGTTTCAAGTTCAAGGAAACCAATTCAAAGATAAAGCACGTTTAAAGCTTCAATCTTTAGAAAATAAGTTCAATCATCCCATAACGAGGAACAACACATTTCACACAATAGTATAGTTCGTATAAGGTTCGATGCGGGCTTGACCCTACATACACATGACCTTGTTCAAATATCACTTTAATTCAAAAATACGTTCAACAAAGATCAACCAACAAGCTGGGGTTTCAATGTGCACAACAATCAAAGAGAATTCTCAAAAATTAATCATGCTTTCAAAGCATCCTTAAAAGTAGATGTGTTTCAAATGACATTTTCAAGGTATATATGTATATCAAAACGTTTTCAAAAAGACATACTTCAAAAGAAAGTTTTCAGAAGTAGACATACCTCAATTCCCGCTCAAAAGTATTCCTCCAACTTCAAAAAATCAGTCTACAATGATTATTAATGAAAAGTTCAAAACTTTAACGAAATTCTAAGAGTTCCTACCCTTATTGAAAAACTAGGGTTTTTGTCACGCCCCGAACCATGGCCTGGACGTAACACGGCACTCGGTGCCTGACTGCATGTGACCGAGCGAACCACATGGCTTGTTGAACTATCATGAGGCATACACGAGCGGCAATATAACGTGAATGCATGATGAGCCTTTATAAAACGTAGTAAGTCATAATACTTAATAAAAACACTTGTTTAAACATGAGTGCGAAAATAACATGAATGAGCCAAAAATGGCTATACGACTCCGAATGTCTGACATAATATAACTGACTTGTCTAGTCTATGAAACCTCTATCATGAGTCTGACTGGAAAACATACTTACTAGGACAAAGCCCCCAGCATACCTTTAGATACAAAACTAGATAAGGAAAATACAATGTCTAAACCCCGAATGAGATGGGGCTCACCAATAAGCTAGTACGTGCAAATCCTAATGAGCAGAGGCATCGTCCTGTAAGTTCGTACATGCATCGTGAAATGCAGGCCCCCGGGCAATAAAAGGGGACGTCAGCACATTGAATGTACTGGTATGTAAAGCAACTGAAAGAAATAACATGGGACATGGAATAACATGATAAGAACTGAAACTGAAAACCTGGAGATGAACATGAGCATGAGTACATATGTATATATATATATAACATCAGTAAAAACATGATAAGTAGGGAGAGAATTTCATAAACCGACACATGATAAAACCACGTGGATACGTGGAGTCTGGTACCTCGCCGGACCAGCTGAGCCCCTATACCTTGCCAGGGTATAAGGTGGTAACGTGCCTGATGGATCCATTCAGTGTAAAATTAAGGTGTCGTCCTAACTGGGCGGAGCGATCCTTGTCCTATGGTGGCTACATAGTTTCAGGCTATCTGAGCCTTCTCGGTAATTCGTGCAACTCCCAAAAACATGAACATAATATAATTGGCTAAGAAGCCCATGATTTTCGTGAATTAACTTGTAATCATGATTCCACGAAATAACTTGTAACATGGTTTCGTGAATTAACTTGTATTTGTCTTGTAATCATGATTTCACGAAATAACTTGTAACATGGTTTCGTGCAATAATCTTGTAAACATGGTTTCCTGAAATAATCTTGTAAACATGGTTTCATGAAATAATCTTGTAAACATGGTTTCATGAAATAATCTTGTAAACATGGTTTCATGAAATAGCTTGTAAATATGGTTTCAGGAAATAGCTTGTAAATATGATTTCAGGAATAGCTTGTAAACATGATATTACATCCCGTGTTCTCATGCGTTGGAAAGTGTATAAGTTAAATGATATTAGTAATGGACACGAGGTTATCCCCCAAGCTTATAGGTGGTTAAAGTGATGGTACACATGTATCGTAAGGATTAGAAGTTAAACAAATCAAAGAAAATAAGTTTCGTCGAGGTTTAAAATTTATTTGAGTGAAATACGGTCCAAGCTATGATATTCCGTATTTTTGGACTAGGAAAGTGAACCGTCCAACATGAGGAAATTTATCCGAGTCCGGAGAATTTGGTTATATTTAAGCATGGAAAACAAGAACTTGGTATATGTGAGGAATGAAGTCCAAAAATAAGTTGGGCCTTAACAAGTGTGACGACAGTGATTGGAAATTATATTTTATGTGTGGATAATGAAGGGGTATGGACTAGTGTTATGTCACACGAGCATGGCAATGATTATATAAAGTGTATTAAAAATGATTACTACTTAAAGTGAGTTGAGGTCAAGAAATAAATTAAGTGGATAATAATTATTTTATCCTACACGTGGATTTATGAGGATAAGTATACAAATGACTTGACACCTGTACATGCTGTGGTGGCAACTTATATTATGGTTTCAAAAGAGATATGTACTCAGGTGGTCCCGTGTGAAACAAGAAAGTGTCATGTAATCATTTATATCATTTTGTCTTTGAAGTAGTCATCATTTTTTTTTAAAATGAAAAATGGCTGTCTTATGATTATGAGATTATGAATGATAAATAAATGTAAAATGGTTATGACGAGTGAGGAAACGAGCGGTGCTCGGTGGTTAGCCCCGGGTACCCGTCGCGGCCCTAGTCGGGTCGTGACAAAAGTGGTATCTGAGCAGTTCAGTCCTAGGAAGTGTCTACGAGCCGTGTCTAGTAGAGTCTTGTTTATCGGTGTGTTGTGCACCACATCTATAAACAGGAAACTACAGGATATTTAGGATGTTGCTTTTCCTTCCTACTCTCGATCGTGCGATAGAGCCAATAGATAGGAAATGATATCCCTTATCTACTGACCTTTGATTTCAGCAGGAGAATGGTGTCGACAAGATAAGGTAAATAATGCTACTGGAGTTACAGAGGTAAGATATTTCATCGAGGTTATGTTATCAGAAATTGTATATACAGAACGGCAAACTGGCCATCATCAGGATAAGTTATTGAAGTATAGTAAGAAAATGGATTGAATGTATATATATCGTTGATGAGTTCAGTTATAAGGTGTGAACAGAAGAAACTGAAGGAATCAATAACAGTAAGCAGAATATATGTCCGATATAGTGTGAATGTTGCAGGTATGATTGAAATGCAGCTAAAGATTAAAAGGGAAAGTAAACAAAAAAAAAAGTATAACAGGTACGGTTTGAGTTGGACATACGAAGTAAGTTCATCATTTCATACTGTTATTGGTTTTGGGAGCCCTGTGCGACTATAATACGATATAATATATACATATATATGTTGGCCCTGTAAGACATTGTTGGTATTTCCTGCGTGCAGGTTTTGGGATAGTAAGAAATACAGAGGAAACTCTGCCGAAATTTTTCTAGAAATAAAAAAAAAGAATGAGATATAAGTACGTATAAAAAAAAAAAAAAAAAAAACTCAAACTTGTGGGTTGTCTAGGATCATGTGTTTCACGTGTTGTTGATGAGATGCTAGGATAATTTGGAAGGGCTAGCGACACTAAGAGATGGTTTAGAAAATGTGGAAAATCTTAACAGAAGGTTATATTGATGTATCGACTGAACTGATAAGCAGGGATAAATCACGACGAGTTTACAGTTAAAAGGAGTAGTAGTATGATTGAGATAAAAGTACGGAGAAGGAAGAACTATGACAAATTATGAAGGTATTAATAAGACAGCTTGTGAGATATTAAGGATAAGATTGATCAGAAAGGGTGAAAGGTTAAGTACGCCTACTCCACAGAGAGTAATTGAATCATAGTAAGAATCGCGAACAAAGATTATGCGATAATAGGAACGAAAGTGAGCACAAAAAAAAATGGAGTTAATTAAAAAAAAAGAAGAGGAAATATTACGGGAATAATTACTTAAAGATCTGGAATGCGTTATAATAAATTGAAGGGAATCGACCAACGAAAGAGGCATGTGAAGGGCATAATTCAATAAAAGAACATTTAAGGAAGTATTGGGAGTGCATGACTAGTTTAACATTCGAGGACGAATGTTCTAAAGGGGGGAAGGATGTTACATCCCGTGTTCTCATGCGTTGGAAAGTGTATAAGTTAAATGATATTAGTAATGGACACGAGGTTATCCCCCAAGCTTATACGTGGTTAAAGTGATGGTACACATGTATCGTAAGGATTAGAAGTTAAACAAATCAAAGAAAATAAGTTTCGTCGAGGTTTAAAATTTATTTGAGTGAAATACGGTCCAAGCTATGATATTCCGTATTTTTGGACTAGGAAAGTGAACCGTCCAACATGAGGAAATTTATCCGAGTCCGGAGAATTTGGTTATATTTAAGCATGGAAAACAGAACTTGGTATATGTGAGGAATGAAGTCCAAAAATAAGTTGGGCCTTAACAAGTGTGATGACAGTGATTGGAAATTATATTTTATGTGTGGCTAATGAAGGGGTATGGACTAGTGTTATGTCACACGAGCATGGCAATGATTATATAAAGTGTATTAAAAATGATTACTACTTAAAATGAGTTGAGGTCAAGAAATAAATTAAGTGGATAATAATTATTTTATCCTACACGTGGATTTATGAGGATAAGTATACAAATGACTTGACACCTGTACATGTTGTGGTGGCAACTTATATTATGATTTCAAAAGAGATATGTACTCAGGTGGTCCCGTGTGAAACAAGAAAGTGTCATGTAATCATTTATATCATTTTGTCTTTGAAGTAGTCATCATTTATTTTTTATTTAAGGAAAAATGGTAAGCATCAGTTTGCTCTAAGAATGAGCCACGATATTTGGTCTACAAATGTGGCAGCCTTTCTTTTTAATTTCAAGGAAGAAAAGTGTACCCTTTGTCTCAAGAAAAACATGGGGGCTTTGCTCACCCCTTCGATCTCGTTATTTTATTTTATTGCGTTGTTAAATTCGGGTTTTCTTTGAAGGGAAGTAAAGTGGAAGAAGATCATTTCTTGGTATATAATGTAAGAATTATCCTCTTCTAAATATATTTAAATTTATTGAAGTCATAGCTAAATCGTTAGACGAGAAATACGAAAATTATATCGTAAATTTTATTTGATGTTGTTGTTGGCTCATGGGCTATTTGTTGGACTATTTTGTGGGTTATGTAAACGTTGTTATGGACGGAAATTATGTTATACGACATGATTATGTTAATGAGTATACAAAGTGTATTAAAAGTGGTCCATGTAAATAAATTGGGAGCAAGAATTAAATTGCACGAGATAAAGTAAGCAAGTTTCATATGAAAATGAATAAACGGACAAGTGTATTGGCATGGCCATGTGTATGCATTACAAGGAAACAAAAATATGACTCATACAATTAAGTGGGGTATGGTGCTTATAAGTGGGGGCAAGAATGTTTCATACTAAAATGTGGAATTAGGTGGGCCCTACGGCCAAAGCATGGGATTCACTTAAGAATTCATATTAAAGATGTAGTGATCTGTCTAAGGAATAGAAACATTTTTCTTCAATAGTAGACCAACGTCTTCTTCAATATTATGTAGCAGAAACGTTTTTCTTCAAATAACATGGCAATATTCTCTTCTTAACACATAGCAGCTACGTTATTATATTTCATCGTGTAGTGGGATCTGGGTTTCTTCAAGATGAAGTAATATGGAAGAAGAGTATTTCTTGGCATATGAGACCTGCGAGCTCGAGAAGTAGACGTTGGACATTAGATAGAGTTCAAGGTATGTGAGGCTAGTCCTTTCTTTCTATGGCATGAATCTTATAGCTTGACTCTCTTTTATCCATGAGTTCCCTTAAGTTCCGGAAAATATGAGTCTATGTCCATAATTAGCCACACAAGGTAATGAGTAAAGTATAGAAATCTCAATACTCATGTTGTGATGATCCTATGATTTTAATGATGCTATTTATTGCTTACACTCACCTTATATGCTAATTCCTTCAAGGTGAGGCAGGATGTCAATGAATGTTCCATAATGACGTCGGAAGCCACCGACCTTACGTCACTCCGATATAGTTATGGATTTTTATTGGGCTCTTGTGCATGCTTTATATATATATATGTATGTATTTTCTCACACCGCGTCGCGCTATAGTCGGCCGGGCAGGCACGTAGATGTGCACACCACTATAGTGGGCAGCTTATACCCCGGACGCGGGAGGCCTAGACGCAGGCTATGATTATTACACCGCTCCTACATGGACGGGCAGCTTATACATTATCACACCGTACCTATATGGACGGGCAGCTTATATATGTATACATACATGACATGATAATGAGTAAGTCAGCAGCATTATTTCATTTATATTTGACAGCCAGTACAAATTGCTCTTTCTTGTTGCCTCCTTATTTCATTGATGTCTTCCTATTTCATTGATATATTATTATTGTTTATGCCTCTCATACTCAGTACAATTTTCGTACTGACGTCCGTTTTCTTCGGACGCTGTGTTCATGCCCGCAGGTAGACAGGGAGGTGAGCTTGATCTAGATTCTTAGTAGCTGTCAGCTGATTGAGAGCACTCCATTGTTCGGAGGTGCTTATGTTTATTCTTTTGGTTCATATATGTATTTCACGCACGACGGAGTCTTGCTCCGTCTATATGTATAATATGTCAGTAGAGGCTCGCAGACGCGCAGTGTGGGTTAGATGGTCTCACAAGATTACTATGTTATATTTGTATATGTTATTTTGATAGCCTAAAGGGGCACATGTACATAAAATCATTTGTGTTTTTTTTAAATGAAAAATGGTTGTCTTATGATTATGAGATTATGAATGATAAATAAATGTAAAATGGTTATGACGAGTGAGGAAACGAGCGGTGCTCGGTGGTTAGCCCCGGGTACCCGTCGCGGCCCTAGTCGGGTCGTGACACATGATTTCATGAAATAACTTGTAAATATGGTTTCAGGAAATAGCTTGTAAACATGATTTCATGAAATAGCTTGTAAATATGGTTTCATGAAATAGCTTGTAAACATATTCTTGATTCATGAGTAATAACAATAGTTCATAATCATATATGTGTAATTGACTTGAAAACATGCTTGTAACTTGCAAAATAAAATCATTAAGTTTCATATGAACATAATGAGAACACATGAGGAGGAATTCATGATTCATGGATTAAGCTAGGGTTCCTAATAACCGTAATGGAAGATTAGGAATACAACAACGAATATAGATACAAACTTCATGTACATAAATACGTAAATACGGGCTACCAATATGTTGGGTTTAATGCCCTAAGATTTGAACTTCATGATTATCAAGGTAACGAAGCACGGGGAAGAACATAGAGATTCCCACATGTGGATGGAAGTTCTACATACCTTAGTTGTTCCAAAACTTGAATTAAAGACTTGGATTTTGAAGAAGATTTCCTAAATCTTGATTCTTGAATCTTGAGATGGGTTTTCTTGAAAACCCTATATTAGGAGTGATGATTTCTTGTTTAGATTACAAGGATATATGTTAGAATTGAGTTGGAATAATTAGAATGGACTTACCTTGGTGTTCTTGATGTTGGAGGAGAGTAGGAAGTCGTTTTAGGGTTTGAGGGAGTGAAAAATAATGATTTGAATTGATATGGATGAATATATACTGTTCTGGAAAAATCAGATTTTCGGCCCAGTTAAATACTGGCCGTATTTTGAAATACGGACAGCACTGCCTCTCTTCAGTAAAATGGCCATAACTCTTTGCACAGATGTCCGTTTGACCCCCGTAAGATACCGTTGGAAAGGTATTTCAATGCTCTACAACTTTCATCAAGGAAGTTTTCCCAAATTACAAACACGTTTTTAAATACGGGCCGTAAAGTGAAATACGGTCCGTATTTAACCATATGACCTCAAAATGTCAAATTCCAGAATGTTCAGAAATTCTTGGTTTCAGTTTACGGGCACTGTTCATGGTCGTAAATTGAAATACAACCACTGTTCATGGGCGTAAACCACCATATCACAACTGAACGGAAAAATTTCAATTCCCACATTCATTATCTGATGTTCTAAGTCTAGGATCGTGGTCAAAACTTTCGTTAAAGGTACGGGGTGTTACAGTTTTTTCGTGCCAAAAAACGTGTTCTTGAATCCCCCATGAATCATCCACGGATTCTTTTTGTTTATAATACCCTACACTAGTCCTAATCCTCTAAATAATCTCAGTAAGGATCAAAGAACATACCTTTAAGAAGTTTCCCAAAGTCTCCTTCAATTTCACTTTCTTCGGTTTTCAAGAATCTATGATTTTGAAGGATGCACTTATGTTAATTTGATGTTAGATTGATGTAGTAATGATTTGAATTGATCAAAATCTTACCTTAGATGTTTTGGGGAAGCCTTACAGTTGTTTTCTCTCAAAAAGCCGGCCAAAATGAAGTGGGAAAGAGTTATAATAAAGTTTTAAACTTATAGAGTTCGCAACCAAAAAAAGGGGGTCGTGCGGCATCTGTGCATCGCATCCCCATCACATGTTGGTCCACGTGTGGAACATGTGCATTGTACAGGTGGCTCACTTGGCCAAAAATTTGTCTGAGACAGGTTTCATGCGTGCCACCCGTGCGTCGCACAGGTGTTCTGACACGCGACAATATTCAGTAAAATGGGTGTAACTCGTAGCACCGAGTTCCATTTGAGTTCCACTATATATGGTTACAAAGGTATTTCAAAGATCTACAACTCTCATATTTTAGGTTTTCTCAAATTATCAAGGGATTTTCACGTAATACGGCTGGAAGTCAGACCTACCTTAAACTTAGTTGATTCTATCTAGTCTTATGCATCTCACTATTCGTCTTGATCTTAAATTAAAGCAACTATTTCCACCCAAACACATCTCGATGTGGCTTTATATGAACAAAATATCACATTAATACTCATTTAACATATTTACACCTAACCCAAATTTACGGAGTGTTACACAATATCACCTCATTACAAAGTTATAACTGTTGGGTGTGGTCTCCCTATTGAGATACACTCTTCGGATACCAACTCCTGGAGGTGATCTTGCTCCGAGTTTCCAAAACCATTTAGAAACTACTTGCGACATGGTAAGGGAGTTTTCTTTAATGGAGCTATCTTTTGGATGTTTAGATGGTTAATTAACTTTTGCTATTTTGATATTGATATGGAAATTATTCACTCTAATCCAATGCCAAAAATGAATAGTATATACTACTTTGGACGGACGAAAACTTACATCTGGTTTACTGTTCAGTTAGTGAGTGTCATTACGTTGACGTCTTTGAATTAGGAAATGACTACTTCTCTTGGAGCCTAAAGTGTCACATTGATCAATGAGAACTAGATGTTTACAGTTGTATTTTCTAGGAGAATATTCTTATATTGAATTCAACTTTATCGTACGTGCTTTCTCTTATAGCAAGAGAAGGGATTCAACAACCATATTTAGACCTGTACAGGTCAGGCAAAGTTGAATTATTCAGGGTAGAAGTTAGGAAACGCGAGAAGTTGTCATTTCCTTCAGTTCATCGTTTTATTGAGAATCCATTCTGGATAGGAAGAAAACTGAGCAACATAGGCCAGTAGTTATATAGGAAATGTGTCTATCACTTGAGTTGCTCTATCTTTTTTATAATCATTTGGAATTTATCATTTCAGGAATTAAAATCTTTGTTTTACGTCTTCCTTCACTCTTTCTTCTTATGCTGAATGCAGCAATTCCCTACTTTGAATCATCCAGGTGTCCTGCCCATTTTTCTAATTTATCTAGATATTTTTGGTTTGTGAGTTTTGTTGGCGATTATAGTTGATGACGCGATGATGCTCGATAAACAATAAGTGTGTTTGTATGAATATTTCTGCTTATTTCATACTATGTGGTATTTATCCAAACGGATATTAGTTGTTACTAAGACTAAGGTACGACTCGTATTAAGAAAGTAAAAATAAAATTTAGAAGGTTTCACGTTTTTGAGAAAGTAGCCGAGGGGCCTACTTCGGGCAACCATAACCCTTTGATTAGTTGGGAATTTGAAAAAAGTGCCTTTAATGAAAGTTGTAGTACATGGAAATACACTTCCATCCATATAAAGATCAGGCCAAACAGAGATCGGAGCAACAAGTTATGAACGTCACAAAAATGCTCAGACCAACAGGACATGCGCATTGGCCACGCGTCAATGTAACACTCCGTAAATTCACAATAGGTGTGAATGTGTTAAATGAGTGTTAACGTGACATTTTATCCATATGAAGTCCCATAGGGATGAGTTTGGGTGGAAATAGTTGGTTTGGAATCAAGACGAATAGTGAGGTGCTTAAGATTCTATAGAATCAGCTAAGTTTTCGATACGTCTATCTTCTAGCCTGATTTCATGAAAATCCATCAAAAATTTGAAAACTTAAAGCATGAAAGTTGTAGTCTTTTAACTCGAAATTTCATTTATCAGACATTCCAACTTCGTTCTGAAGCCCTAAGTAGCCGTTTTCTCTTCTCCTCATCCTCCCACGTCAAGGTAAGATCGCTCTAATGATTCCTAAGTAATTCAAGAATTAGTTCATGATTCTTCAACCAAAAAATAGGATTTCCAAGGTAAATCCTTTTCAAGCGATTCAAAGCTAGGGTTTTGGTGTTCTTCGTCAGAGAAGCAGTTTAGTTCGTTTGATAGCAGCGATTACAGGTATGTGAGGTTAAATCTCTACGTTTGAGAATGTTAATGATTCTCCCTACGCTACGTTTCTTTTACAACGTTACAAATTGCCTCAGAACTATAATTTAGCTTAGTCTCCTTGAATAGTCGCAGAACTTCTATTCCTTAGTTTCGTAGTTTGTTCATGACTTCATTTCGAACGTTGTGAACCCAGAACGTAATCTAGTTAGACTCGTGTATTATACCCATGAGTCTCAGTCTAGAAACTCAACATGCTTATAAACTAGTTAAAGTTTCAGTTCTCATAAGCAGTTCATAAATTCATGTCTCAGCTAGTATAGTAATAGTCAGTACAGCATATCAGCACCTGGGTAGGCTTTCATGTCTCAGTTGGAATTCATGTTCAGTATCTCATATCAGTATTTCGGTATGACTCTCAAAGTCATGTTAGTATGATTTCATCTCTCAGGATAGTAATGCTCAGATTGCTTACGAATAGTTGATGCTTTAAACTCTATAATCAGTTCATGAATACATGTATCAGTCTAGTTCTATTCAGTATTCCAGTATTATGTAGTCTAACATCATTTAGTATTTTAGTATTATGCATTACAGTATGACTTTTAGCTCCTTGATATTCAACGAGTCTCAGCCATGAAAACTCAGTATGTTTACACTCCATAATCAGTTCAGAAATACATGTCTCAGTTTAGTGCTGATCAGTAGTTCAGCATCATGTATTACAGTATGATTTTCAGTTCCTGATTTCAAATTCCTGAATGTTGAACACCTTTATTTGGGCCTGAGGTCGTAGTTTATGCTTTATGCATCTTTGGGCCTGAGGCCGTAGTTATGTATACGTATACTTGATCCCGAGGCCGTAGCTTGTGCAATTATATATTGGGCCTGAGGCTGTAACTTATTTACTCAGACAAACTTGTAGTTTCTCATTCAAAACAGGGAGTACTTATGTTCAGTTTCAGTTACAGTTTCAATTTCAGTACTTATTACATATTTATTGATTTGAGCTGCCTTTTCCTTGAGCAACCCACTTACAGTTTTTTCATTTAGTTGTTTTACATACCAGTGCAATTCAAATGTACTGACGTCCCTTTCGCCTGGGGTCTGCATCTCACGATGCAGGTAGCGGTTTACAAATTGACGAATCAGAGCGCTAGGATTCTCGTACCAACTATGTGGTGAGCCCCAGTTCTATCGGGACATTATCATTACTTTACAGACTGTCAGTATTTTTCAGTACTTCATTAGAGGCTTCATAGACTAGAGTAACAGTTAGATAGAGTCGTAGGCTTTTATTATTAAGCTATGCTGGCTACAATTATGCTTCAGACTTATATTAGTGTTTCCGCACTTTGATTATGTATCATTCAGACTTTCAGTATATCAGCATGTGTTAGTTTATTTTCCGCATTCAGTATGTTATGATACCACATGTTGATTCAGTCAGCCAGTTGATTTGCTCGGTCACATATAGTCAGGCACCGGGTGCCGTGTTACGTCCAGGCTCAGGTTCGAGGAGTGACAATTATTTTTTTAGACTGACTAAAAAGGAAAAACATATTACATAAATTGAGGGGATGAAAGCACAAGCCAGCGATGAATGAGAGACCTGAATTTGGAAGAATCGTACTCATCCTTCTCCCACTTTTAATAAAGAGAGAGTGATCTAATAGGTTAATTTGTAATGTCTTGATGCTGGTTACACATGACTTGTGATAAAAATTCCTTGAAAAATTCAACCTAATGAACTAATAGAGCTATGGATAACGAAATAGACATAGCTAATTTAAATGTATTTCGTCGATTATAGCAATCATGTGACCAATTATGGAATAAGAATTTGAATACATCGGAATTTGAGACTACGTTTGACTAACAATCCTTGTCGCCACTCAGCATATAAGGCTATTCAAATTTTGTCATAAAAGATGTATCTAAAGTACTACTTCCTCCGGATAAAAAAAGAGTCCACTTAGCCATTTGCACACGAGTCCACATAGCCATTTGCACACTCTTTAAGAAAATACTAACTTCTAGACGAAAATAGGTAATTTGACTAAACTATCCTTAATTAAATAGGCATTGAGATTTGATCATATAAAACTTAATAGGGGCAAATATGAAAAAACAAGTTTAATTCTTTCTTGATTTGCTAAGTGGACTCTTTTTTGATAAAAAAAAAAAAGGCTAAGTGGACTCTTTTTTTATCCGGAGGGAGTACTATATAAACCTAACACCTTGAATTTTAATGTAGACCTCAGCCACAAAAAGAAACTTTCAACTAATATATAAACCTTTATTTTCCTACCAAAAAAAAAATGTTGCATCATCGTCATCTCCTTCTATGGATGCAGCAAGAGCATAATCATAGTCGGCATCATCGTCATTGTCTTCCAAAGATGCCGCGGGAGCGTAGTCATAGTATGCATCCTTGTCATCGCCATCTCCCTCTAAACATGCTACTGGAGCATAGTCATAATATCCATCATCATCTCCATCTGAACATGACCTTCTTTTCTGGAACCCAATAATCTTGAAAATGCTAGACATTTTATATATCTCTTTTGCTTGGACTATAAAAATATTAAATTTGATATAATATTTGAGTATTATATGATCTCTTTGACAAGGTGTGAATAATGTTTTTTGTGGTGTGTGTGATAGGTGAAGAACCAATTGCTTATATATAGGTAAGGGCCAAGTCTATACTAGTTTTGAAGTAGATTGGCACGTTAGGAAGTGTGTTATGTCACCTGAGGAATGTGCACATTTAGCTACTTTTTTTGGCTGCCATTTCCAAAATTCACTTTACATCTCATCATATATGATGAGCTTTAAAGATTATTCTCCATATATCTAGTTGGTGGAGATAGAATCTCTGTCTCTCTATAACTTTGTGGGAGGAGAAAGGTAGGATTTAAGTATAAACCATCAAAATCCGTTAAAAGGAACATCAATAAAGAAATCATAATCCTCCTAGAGCCTTTATTGTTGCTACCTTTCGCTTTCATAACGCAGTCTCTTCGCCGCATGCAACTAATTTCCTCCCATAATTAATAGGTGTTTGGACATTATTTGATTGAAATTTTAGTATTTAATGTTGAGGTTGAAAAATGGTAGGAGTATTAGGAAGTTGAAAATGTGTTTGGACATAATAAAGTTGAAGTTTTGGAGTGAAAACTATCCTCCTAAAGCCAATTTTTCAAACTTCAAATTATATACTTCCTCTGTCCTAATTTATATGACACACTTTCCTTTTTTGTCTGTCTCAAAATGAATGTCACATTTCTATACAATAACAACAAACCCAGTGCTATATTTAGAACTTTATGAGATGATTTATAACCAAACAAATATCTAAGGCTTGTTTTGAATCATAAATTTCAAAAGTCTTTCTTTCTTTCTTAAACTACGTGCCAAGTCAAATGGTGCCACATAAATTGAGATGGAGGGAGTACTATATATTTCAAGTTTAAAGTTGAAGAAATGAGTACCTATTTGATAAACAAACGCTTTTTTTTTTTTTTTAAATAACAATCTTCAAATATTATTTCAAACTTTGGAACCAAAATCTATGGTCAAACGAGGATCAACCTTTAAATTTTACCAAAATCTCTTGAAAGGGGAATATTGGGTCTAAAGTACAACTTGGTATAGAAATTAGATGAGTGCATGACAGGTGGAAGAGTGCACTATCTATGTGGATGCTTAGTGCATGACACCGATGCTTAGATATATAAATTTTTATATATCTATGTTGCAATTTGCTTAAACTAAATTAAATATTTAATCCTGTCATCCTCAGTCGCAAATTAGATAAAAGTGTCATGGCTAGTAGACCTTTTAGAAAGCTTTTCTCGTGTGTAAGACATAAGTTTGAATCTATTGAACATTTTCCGACTTCCGTTTTTCTTTGTGCTTTTTAGTTCCTTTATAGTTTTTACATGCCGTTTCCCTTTTCGGCTCTCCAAATTTTCTATTTATCTTTTTATTGTTTGTGTTGCCTTGCCTCTATTCTATTATTTATCTGTGATCTCTAGCGAGAACACACAAAATAGAAACTTCAAAATTCCTTAAATTAAGTATTACTTTTAATCTCAAATCTGTGAGTATTTAAATCGAAAAACTTTGGTCTCAATGAGAATTTGGGATTGAGATTAATTTTTTTATATATAATTTCTTTTGTTTATTACTCCCTCCGTCCATGTTTACTTGTCTATATTTGACTTGGGACACTCTTAATAAGCAATAAATAAAATGAGAAATGAATTGGAGTACTTAATAATAAGGGTAAAATAGGTATAAAATGGTAAATTATGTCTTGATTTTTCAAACTATACAACTTACAAGTAAAAGTGAACATCTATTTTTAGTATAGTGGACAAATAAAAATGGACGGAGGGAGTGTATTGTAAAAATTTATGCTATTTTATAATTGTTAAATTCAATTTAAATCACTTTAATACTTTGTGATGGAAATTTCGTAAGCATTGCTTAGGAAAAACATGAAATTTATGATTTATTTTTGAGATTTTGTAGTTTATCTAACTCTACATTTACTATGGGGTGTAATTTACCTATTGAAGAGTTTCTATTATTTTTCTTATTTTGCTTGGTGTAATTACCTTATTGAAGATGTTATTTTACCTGTGCAAGTTTATTTTTTAATATACATAAAAGATGTAAGTCCCTTGGTGAAAATGTTGATTTTACTTATGTTGTTAATGGGTGTGATTTCTTATTTAAGATGTTAATTATGTTCGTTTCTTGATTTTTGAGATGTAATTTTCATTTTGCAAATAAAAAAGGCCTATTAAGCTGACTCGAATAAACTCAAAAGAGATGAACCCGACTCAAATACACGTTCATAACAAAATATACATTGAAGAAAATTGTAGCACCCGCCACGTTCAAATCTTAGATCCGCCTCTGAGTTGGCATGCCACCTAGACAGGGTTATATATACCGCATAACGAATATGTTCGCATCCATATCATGCACCTTTGACGAGAAATGTAAAAATGTCGACATTGTATTCTTTTGTGCATGAATTATTCTCAAGTGTGTGTGTATATACATATATATGCGTACTCCACTAAGTAAGATGTTGATTACCTTCATACATGATATTTAACGTTTAAATGCAGCTTAATTAGTTTGTGAATATCCATAAGAGTAGTTCCTATGCAGAGCTTTTGGGTAAAAGAAAAAGTGTCCGGAGCCAAAATGGATTATTTTTGCAGCCATTAGACAAAAATGGTATGCCTTTTTTTATTATTATTTCTTGAATTAAATGAAGAAATTAATTTATTATTTTTTTCTTTGCATTTCGTGAATCAATTCACGAAATACCTGTTTTTGTTTTTTATTTCCTGAATAAAAAAGAAAGTGATTTGTATTTTTTTTTTTTTTTTTGCATTTCGTGACACAAATCACGAAATAGGTTTTTTTTTTTTTTTTTTTTTTTTTTTTTGCAATTCTTGAAATTAAAAAAAGAAACTGTTTTTTTTTTTTTTTGCATTTCGTTGCCCAATTCACGAAATAGCCTTTTTTTTTGTGAATATTAATTAACTTAACTGTTTTTTTTTTTAGCATTTCGTGAAATAGTCAACGAAATGGGTGTTTTTTTTTTTGTATTTCTTGAATAAAAAAAGAAATAGGAAATTATATATATTTTTTTGCATTTCGTGTATTAAAAAACGAAATAGGATATTTTTTTTTTTATTTCGTTCATATAAAAAGGAAATTAGAAATATATATATATATATATTTGCATTTCGTGTATTAATGAACGAAATAGGTTTATTTTTTTTATTTTTTTTTTGTATTTCGTGTATTAATGAAGGAAACTGATTTGTTTTTTTTTTTTTTTTGCATTTCGTAATCTAATGAAATAAATTGGTTTTTTTTTTTGTATTTCGTGAATAAAAAAACGAAATAGGAAAATAATTTTAAAATAGGAATACATACATACATATATATATATATATATATATTTTATTTCATTCATATACCAATGAAATAGGATGAATATATATATTTTTTTTGTATTTCATTTATATAAAAACGAAATAGGAAAATATTTTTTTTTTTCGTTTATATACCAACGAAATGTTTTGTTCCATTTCGCAGGTATATAACGAAACCTCCCCCCCCCCCCCCCCCCCCCTTTTACCGTTTTTTTGCTCTCCATATCGCTATGGTTTTAATTTTATTTTTTTGTTCATTTCTGTTGGTTTAATCAGTTTCAGACGAGCATTGAATACTTGTCAAAATAATATCTTTTACATTTCGTGACTAATTTGCGATTTTTTTTACTTTTCTTCATTTATAAATATTGTCCTATCTTTACTTATGGTATATCCTTAGTCTTTCAATTTTCTTTTATCCATCTCATATCTTTCATCTATTGTTTTCTCTTATCTGTTTCATATCCTTCAACTTTTATTTTTTCTCTCATATATTTCATAAAAGATGACGGAAACTCATGTTAAAGTATATTTATTTTGGGGTGGTGAAGTTGTGTATGAAGCTGGTTCGGTTAGATACAACTGTGGTCCTGAAATAGGGCAAAGGTTTCCAATTTCCCTAAAATATGATCGTCTGCAACGCGTCTTAAGGAGTAAAATGTTCGTAAATGATCCTGAACTATCGGTGGTTATAACCGGACGATGTCCAAGTTCATTTACAGCCGATGGTTCACCAATTTATGGTGAGATGCCAATTACGGATGATGAATCTTTATCGTCATTTCTTCGTTGTCCTGAGATTTTTAAAAATCACATATGCATAGCGGCGCTTGACATGTATGCTACAGTTCAACGCTCTATCCAGGTCGAACTACCGACCGACAATGAGTTCGATTTTGGAGGTACTACCTATCTCCCAAGTTTGAATATTGGTTTTTCAAGGGGTGTAGTTCAACAACAAACAATTGTAGGATTTGGTAGTCAGTCAAATGATACAACTAATTATGATACACAGTATGATGGTATGGCTTCAACGCATGATCATAACTTTGATTGGAGTGGACAGAATCGTGAGACGGGTGGACCAAATAATGCTACTACGCAGTTGCATAATTTGAATTGTAATGTACGACACCCTTCACATCCTGGTCCAAGTGAATTGGACAGTGATATGTAAATATAATCATATTTTATTCACTTTATTCATGGATTGTATAATTGTATTTGACTCGTAAATTCTATGAATTTTTGTTATTTATAGGCATAACGATTTTGAAGATAACCCCACGTTGACTCAACTCACACAAATTGTGAGCAATAACGATTTAGCTAATGATATAATAAATGAGTCGGATAGCGATAGTCCATTAGATCATGAAGGGACGGACGATGATCAATCATCTGCTGACGGTGACGATTCTGATGAAGATGTTGCGGCCCCCAGTAATGTTAGTGATAATTATCATTCAAATGTGATCCCATATTTGGATAATACAAAAGAAGTAGAACCGGAAGATTTTGGATACATGAGAGATAACGGGTCTGTTCGGGCTGCACTTTGGAATTCTAGTAATCCTAAAGTTATCAAATCAGGTTAGTTTCGTGCGACTAATTTTTGTAATAATATATTATTTTTGAATTTTGTGATTTTAATTGGTGTAATTAGGAGTTGATATTTTTTCTTGTACATGCAAATAGGTATGTTATTTCACAGCAAGAAGCAAATGAAAGGTGCAGTGAGGCTCTATAATATAGCTCACAAAAAAGAATATAAAACAGATCAAGCCAAAGGTACATTTTGGAAGGTTATTTGCAAGCGGCATGAGGAAGGTTGTAGTTGGATGATCCGTTTTCGTTGATCGGAAGTGGTATGTGGAAAGCAGGAAAAATGATTGAGCCACATAATTATGATACGGATGATTATACAGAGGATCATTTCAATTTGAATAGCAACATGATTGCTACTTCGTTGATACCATATGTTATGATCAATGCACAAATCAGTATTAAGTTTGTTCAGGAAACTATAAAAGGCATCCATCACTATACTCCTAGTTATAGAAAAGCGCAAAAAGGGCGTAAGAAAGCTTTTGAGATGGTGTATGGTGATTTCGAAGGTTCTTTTAGGGCATTGCCTCGATACATGGCTGCCCTAGAACATTTCAATCCGGGCACTATTGTTGAGTGGACACACGAGTCAACTACAATGCAAGGCGAACACATCTTCAAGTATCTTTTCTGGGCCTTTAAACCAAGTATCGATGGATTCAAAAGTTGCAGGCCAGTCATCTCAATAGATGGCACCCATGTCTATGGTAAGTATGAGATGAAATTGTTGATTGCTGTTGGTATTGATGCAAACGGAAATATTTTTCCACTTGCATATGCTATAGTAGCACGTGAGAGCTATGAGTCATGGACTTGGTTTCTCAGTTTATTATGGAGACATGTTGTTTGTCATAGAAAAGGCATTGGACTAATTTCTGACTGTCACCAAGGGATCTTGCAATGTGTAATGACACATGAATGGTTACAGCCACCCACCACACATCATAGATTTTGTGTTCGACATTTAAAAAGCAACTTTAACAAAAAGTTTCTTAACTCTGATCTTGAGAAGCTAATGTGGTTGGCTGCTACAGAGCACCAGAAGAAGAAATACCAAATGAGGATGCAACAAATCAAAACTTTGTCACCTGCAGCGCATATGTGGTTAAGCGAGCTTCCGAAGGAAAAATGGACATTGTATAAGGACGGTGGTTATAAGTGGGGGGCTATGACGACAAATGTCTCTGAGTCTTACAACAGTTTATTGAAGAAAGCTCGTGGATTGCCTGTTACTGCCATGGTTCGCTTGACCTTTAAAAATCTTATTGATCATTTTGTTAAAAGAAGCGCCCTTGCTGCTCTGCTAATGGTAAATAAGAAGACTTGGCCGCCCAGTGTTGATAAGAAGTTCCATAAATATTGGGATAGGGCCGCCATGCACACTGATATGATGAACTATAACATTGTGACTGGGGTCTTCAAGATTCTGACATTTGCACACGAAGGTAAGGGTGGAAATGTCCATAAAGTCTCTGACAATGGAAAAAAATGTTCGTGTGGGAAATGGAAAAACTACCACATGCCATGTTCCCATTGTCACGACCCAGCCCCGTGGGCCGCGACTGGTGCCCTATTTGGACACCCAAACAGACTTACGTACCAGATCGACATATCAAAAGTTTATTCAAACTTAACATACGATACTTTAAACAGATATTGAAAACAAATATCATCTTAAGCGGTCGCCCGTACAGAAACATCATATCAAATCCTGTAGGCTGGCGGAATAGACATCGCCCAGATATATACACATATACAAACAAATGGGCCGTTTTGGCCATAATAGCAAACGGGACCGCATTAAGACGCAAATCATAATCACAAACGAACAAACATGACCCATGACCCACATATATGACTACAAGCCTCTACAAAACATAACAGAAACATATGACGGGACAGGGCCCCGCCGTACCCAAATAGCCATACATATACAGAACGTGTATAACAGAAGATATGTACCAAAAATATGAGCTCCGGATCAAAAGGAGTACTCCAAGTGGCAGAATATGTATCCTATACTGGAGGATCACCAAAACGAATGTCTGTACCTGCGGGCATGAAACGCAGCCCCCGAAGAAAGGGGGTCAGTACGAAATATGTACTGAGTATGTAAAGCATGAAGTACAGTAATCCAAATCAGAACTGAAATAAGGAGTATGGAAGCGGTTACAAAATCAGTATATCAAACCTGTTTTAAAAACATACGTAATGCAAATAAAAATCATGCATAAGGCTCAGGAACGTGGTCGCCACTCCGACACTGGCGCCACAACACATCATACTCCAGAAGGTTTCAAATCTCCGTTCTATCCCCGAACATATCATATCATCATATCATATCAGAACATCAGAACATATCATATGCCATATCACATCATAACGCCGTATATAGGCGGTACCCGGCCCTATGGCGAGGTCTCGGGCACCGTAACACATCAAACTGCCGATTATAACATAGTGCGCACGATCACATAACCGGCCCGGGAACCGGCGAACGATGTCATAGTAGTAGGCACGAGCAGAGTAGTGCGGAAACTATATGCATATAAATAAATAAATTTCGAAACTCGATGAACAAATATATTTATGGCATCCGAAGGCTCAGAAATCAGTTTCGGGTCAATCGGAGTTAGTATACGAAAGTTACAAACTTTTGAAGTACAGAACTTTCTAAAAGCATTTCAGAAGCTCTTTTCGGAAATTCAAGTGACATTCATATTAGGGGAACTTTCAACCATTACTATGGAGCAATCAAATGGAGCCTTTAAGATCATATGTACGTATCAAAATATATGTATCCAAAACTTTAGCCATATCAAATATTTTTCGGACATCATTATGGATCACATATTCATACTAGGAAACTTGCGGATAACATCTTGGATCAAATCAAATGGGGACTTTAAGACCATATTTTCATATCGAAATATTCATCAAAGGCTTTAGTCTTCTCGTTTTTCTTTCGAACAACATTCGGAACATAACAAATAGAATCTTTGAACATCATAAAATATGTATCCGGTCATATGAAATAGCTTATGGAGGTCAAAGATGTTAGCCATCCTAATGGCTCTAAGAATAGGATTTTCTTTAGGAGCATACTTATACGTTATTTGTTCATTCCAAAAAGGTCATGCCAAAAGAAAGAAAGGTAGGCTTTACATACCTCGATCGCTCGCTAACAAATCTCGATCACTCGCCAAACAAATCCCGACTCAAGTCTCGGGCTCTCCAATATCTACAATAATATTATCAATTACCAAACATTAGCTACAAGTACTTAGAATTTAAATTCTAACTAGTACTTGTCTACAGAAATTTCGGCAGCACCTCCCCTGTAAATTCAACATCCCCGAGAATTAAACTCGGCCAAATTCATCAACAACCATACCAACAATACCAATAATCAATTCAAAACACATTCTAACATTAGTAACCTTCCTTTCAACATAATTCATCAACATTCAATTCAACTACGAATTTTCAAGCCGATATCGACACTTACATATTCACTACCAATTCAAGATCATTCAAGTGCAATTCGAAAGCATTTCATACCATTCTACAAAATATACAACAATCCCACCAAAAACTATAATTCACCCGAAACCTCCAACCTTCGACACAACATTCACAACACATTTTTCATCTTCCAATTTCATCAACAACAACCACAATTTGCACCTTAACAATTCCATTTCCATAATTACATAAATCTATAATAAAATCACAAAATTTCCTACAACAACTTAACAACCAATTTTCATGCCAACTTGAACTAGTATTCTTCCATTTACATCACAAGGCCACCACAACACAATTAACATAATAAATAAAATTTTGTTCATCCCTCTCCATCCACAACAATATTCGGCCACACACACCCATACCCATAACACACAATTTTCATACTTTACATTCATTTCCATATACTACAATATATATATATATATATATAATTCTTCCAAGATAAAAAGAGTAGAATCTTTACCTTTTTCCAATTTTTTCCGCTTGCTAAAAAAAGTACTTTCTTGCCTCAAAATTTATATCCCGTTGAAGAGGGTCTTGAGCTTAGTAGGAATACAAGAAAATTACAATTTTTGAACACAAGATTGATGGGCTAAAAATTTTCTTTTCTTTTCTTGTATTGGCCGTATGGCCTTCTTTTGTGCTGCTCTCAATTTCTCTCTCTCTCTCTCTCTCTCTTGAAAGTTCTTGAAGGTTGAATGAGGAAATGATAATAAGTCCACACTTATATGACTTGGATAAAAATTTAAATGGGCCTTGGGCCACACACTCCATGGCTGGCCACTATTGGGCCATCTTCTCTCTTTTTTTTTCCTAGCCCAATTCCTTTATGGGGCTTATTTTGTAATTCCCGAAACTAATTTCCAAAATTCCCCATTTTTCCCTTGACCTTCCTCCATATTTCCACATCAACATTTTCATAAACAACACATATATTAAATAAAAATCAAATTTATGGCCTTATTTCTTACAAGTCAAAATTATTTCGAATTTTCCGAATATGCAAAAATGCGGGATATAACACCCATGCAATTAAATTCTGTCGGATCCGTAAAATTCAGCCTAAGGACTATGTTAGCAAGTACTACAGTTGTAGGTATTACAAGCAAACATACAGTGGAAAGTTTTCTCCCTTGGGTGATGAGGCATATTGGCCTGTAAGTCCCTTCTGTTTAATTGCAAACACTGCATACGAGCGAACTTCTGGAGCCCAAAGAACAACTAGAAGGAGGATGAAATGGATATTTCTCCTGCTCGCATGGCTAGGAGGTGTGGAACTTGCAGGCAAACCGGTCATAACAAAAATCGTTGCCCTAATCGTACTCAGTAGTTGTTGTTGCTTGTTTACTGTTAAGTTTTTTCATGAGTTCTATGTTATTGTTATTTTATGTAATCTTTGTTATCTTATGTAATCTTCAATAATATGTTGTCGTCCTTCAATAATATATTGTCGTCCTTACTTTAAAATATAAACGGTTCATATTGTAGAGTTTAATTTTGTCTTTAATTTAACAGTTATTGTTGGATAGAACTTACACAACACTTTATTGAATGAACATAAAATTACATTATAATTGAAAATTAAAAAACATAACACATAGTTGGTCTAAGGGAGTTCGTTAGGCATGTCATCATCCGATTTGTAAAGTTCGTGTGCTAAAACACTTGCTCTTTCATGTTCTGTTAGCGTTCGATTTGTTGCTGCAGCTTGTTCTTCAGCGAGTTTAAGGATATAGTACCTACAACGTCTCACCAACATCCTATTATTCTCCTTTCGAATTTGTTTCACAGCTATCTCATATTCTACCATATCCCTGTGTTCCATCCACACAGAGAATCGACATGGCTTGGGTGCCCCCATTTGCTCAAGCTCATTCATGAGCATATTTGACTCATGGTACCTATGCTCCCATTCACGGCGTAATCCGCAGTAGTACTCACATGGATCTGATTTTTTCAGCATCCGAAAATTATCCTCTCGTTCGTCAAGCATGTGCGGGTTGTACATGTCCATCTCAAAATCATATGGATCCCATGTTCCCCAGTCGCTGTTGGGTGACTCTGAACTGGAGCTATCATTTCTGTTTTCCGGGAATGCCCAAGCAAAAGGTGAGGAAGACCTTCCAGGAGTGTTCTCTTTTTTGTTCGACATTTTTTGGATAGTAAATGGATTTTTAAGTCTCAGTCGAAGATTTTGGATAATTTGCGAAATGCAAAATAAAAAAAATGGCTCTTGCTTGTAAACGCTCACCCGAAGATAACAATGACCGGTTAGAGTTGTTTATAATGTAATTTTTGTTGCATTTCGTTGCATATGCACCGAAAATGTAAAATAAAAAATTGGAGTAATCCAAGTTTATAAATAACTTTTCGTCATGGACTTGTCAAATTTAAGTTTTTTATATGATGATGTTGACCTTGCGAAATGCAAGGATAAAAAATTGTCAGAAGCTTGTCAATAGCTTTCAATTTTTTATTTTTTTTTACTTGGAAATTATTTCTTTTCTTTTTACATGGACAAGTCAAATCCAATTTTTTTTAAGAATCTTGTCAGAAGCATTGTTGCAGTTATCTTTTTCTAAGCTTTTATATTTCGTTGCATACTTTGCGAAATGCAAATCTAAATAATTAGACAAGTCAGAAGCTAAAAAGGAAGCTATTTAGTAGGTTTCAATTCATTTTAAGAATCTTGGCAGAAGCATTGTACACTTATTTAATTTTCTCCAAGCATTATTGCATCCGTTCAGAAGAAGCTAAAAAGAAAGCTAGTTAGTAGCTTTCAATTTATTTTAAGAATCTTGGCAGAAGCATTGTTGTTATATTTAATTTTCTCCAAGCATTATTGCATCCGTTCAGAAGAAGCTAAAAAGGAAGCTATTTAGTAGGTTTCAATTCATTTTAAGAATCTTGGCAGAAGCATTGTACGCTTATTTAATTTTCTCCAAGCATTATTGCATCCTTCAGAAGAAGCTAAAAAGGAAGCTATTTAGTAGGTTTATTGTACACTTTAAGAATTATTGTTGTTATATATCTTTTATATTTCGTTGCATACTTTGCGAAATGCAGGGACAATTTTTTTAGCATGGGCAAGTCAAATCCCAGTTTTTTTTACACGGATTCCTTGGTCTTGACAGTTGAAAGAGCTAACATTTTCTTACAATTGCATTCATCCAATTTATAAATAATCGTACTATTTCAACCAAAAAAATATAAACTTTCAACCAATATTCATCGTATTCGATTATGTATATCTCAATCTAACTAACTTCATTAATGTCTAAAAAACCTTTTTTCAGCGGATGGTTTAAAAAAAAAAACATAAAGGAGAGGGGAGTTGGATTATGGCGCTGTGAACTGTGGGGCTTGGACTACGACGCTCTCGGATGGGAGGCGGGAAATCGCTCACTCGACAATGAAGATGGACGAGATGGAGAGCTAGATGAAGATGAAGATGAATACGATAGCATTTCGCATAAAATACAAATTGAAATAACATTGAAAAATGAAAAGGTACAAATACAATACTTAACTAGCCAACATAACAACAGAAAATGCTTATGGAAAATCATCTTCATCAGACATTTCGCAGTTTGAGTTCCAATCAGGGGTAACAATTAACCCCAATCTGTGTCCCTCCAAACGCAACCATCGCACACGTATCCTATTATTTTCTTCGCGAATGCGGTTCAATGCAACATTCAGTTCTTGGGGTGATGTGAGCGGCATGCCTATTGCACGGCGTTTTGGACGATGCAGGCCACGACTTCTTAAATCGGTCTCAATATTATGAGCTTCATCTAGGCGGTAGTTCCATTCTCTCCTAATTTTGCTAATGTATTGTCTATTGTAGCGCTCGCTCGGATTAAGCGAGTACTCAAATTCACGTTCCAAAACCCATTTCCTACCCATTGACTCAAAAATGTCACCTGGGTGATATGTCATTAGGCCGCGTTGCCAGAAGAATGGATTCCACGATGACATTTTGAAAGAGTTTGTTTTAGCGTGGTGAGATGAATAAGGTACTATGGAAGACTATTTATAGAAAAATACATGGTGCAGAAAGGTCTAAACCCCACATGCAATTTTCATATTTATTAAAAAAAACAATTCATATAGAAGTCTAATTAGTCAGAAATACACCATAATTCACATTGACAGAATATATGTCGCTATAATAAGTCATATATAGTCATAGATACAAAATAAATTTTCAAAATAAGTTGTTAAAGCTCCTCATGCATCCCTACGGGTGCATCTTTTCCTCCCACCAGTGCCACATTGTGTTGACCGGTGATCCCTACGAGATCTACGCGGAGGAACCCCCTCATGCATCCCTTCCGCACCCTATAAATATCATACAAAATAAAAGTTACTTTTTAATGCGACACTTAAATTATATATATAAAAATTTAAATTCAAAACGAACCTGTGCCTCTAAGTCCTGAACATCTGGCGTAGGTGCATATGCATCATTAAAACTGAGCCTCCTTCCATCACAGGGAAAATTAGCTGGAGGTCGAGATGAGGTACTAGTCTGAGGAACTTGGAAAAGGAGGTTGTCCAAAGCCTGTTGGCTCCAAGGTTGTGAGGAAGGTCTAAATGGGGTGAAACCTTGTGGAGTGACCATCGATGGGTCGGAAAATTCCATCGACGGATAATATGGGCTAGGTAAATTCGTATGTGGGTCATGTGGACTGGATGGGTGATGTGGGGTGGGTAAATGCGTAGGTGGATGATTTTCAGCAGTCATAGATGGGCCGACATTACAACAGAATGCATGAGCCGGGTCTGGGTGTGGCTCTAGATCGTCAACTTGATCGTCATCAATAAGCTGGTGCGCTACCTAACCTCGACCCCGTTGGTTACCAGCACGACGTACATTTGCACGATCCCAACGACTAGTTGGCAACTTAGGTGGTGCCACATAAACTGTTGGTGGTATATAATCGGGATCAAATGTCAACGTCGTCCCCATTGCAGCAGCATTCAGAGACTCAGTCGACATGTTAATAAACCTTTGCATCAATGCATTCATACCCTGAGAATCTGAAGGCCACTCTAACGGACTTTCCTGAACACTATAAGCCAAATGTCTAACTCCATGAATTCCACGAGCCTACAAAAAAATATATAACAAACAGTGACGTAAGAAAGCCACTGATATTTGCATGTAAATCGGTTCCAAATCCTTTATATGATGATTTAGTTAGAAAATATAATTAAATTACTTTCATAATCATGGTCAATTTATTATTATACAGTCTTTTTGCTAAATAACGAAAGAGATAAAGTATAAAAATCGAAGCACCTAGGTTAAGATTTTCATGGTAAATTTGCCTGAATACTGGCATTGGATGAGTGTAGTAAGTCAAATTCTTAGACTATTTTTCAAGATATATTAATCAGTACTACCAGTAATTTTGTTTCTACTCAAATGTTAGAAAACTATATAGTACATCATTAACTGTCTATTTAACTTGACATGCACCAAAAGTTACGTACCAGTGCTTCGTGCCTCCCTGCGAGGTGTTGGTATCCCCTATCCACGGTACGTTCTGGATTTCCTATCAAGGTGCGGGAGTACCTCCGGTACCATTTAAAATATTCAGAATATGGTCCGGGAGCTACAGTAGTATATGGAGCTTCAACTATTAGTTCCCGACGGCGTTCCCACAAATATTCAGCTTCCTTAAATATTTGCCCCATCTCCTGACTTACCTTAAATCGCTTGTCAAATGAAAAATGAAATGGTCTATGTGGGGGGATTGGTCCCGAAACAGACTGCTCCTTACCAAATTGTCTGTTGACCCGATCCTCCATGTGCCACTCTCGGTAGATCCCACAAATGAGTGGCAACTGCACCATCCAAATGTCTTGACCACGTCGGCACCACTCCGGAAGTCCATCATTGATGGCCTCTGTATAAGGCTCCCACACAAACTACGATAGCAAAAATATTATACAGTCATTTATAATTTATACTACAAATTATAAATTTTCTCATTACAACAAACATCCATTATGCATTTTCAGTTAAGTAAAGATTAGAACATTCAAGCAATTTCCTTCCTTCTAAATACACAAAATTTCATCATTTCCAAACCGTGCAAATGAAGAATAAAAAATAATCAATAGTAGAAAGCGTATCATGACCAAATCCTTACTAGGAGCACTTTCTTTTTTATTCAGTTCCAAAGCATAATAAGAACAGGCTAACTTGAAAATTCCATAATGAATTTTGATGGAAATAAAAACAAAATAAAATACTTTAGTAACCTTCTAGCCATTAAAACAAACCTAGACAAAATACTAATTATGCTAAAAGAAGAAATGGGATCTCAAAAATATCACAACAAGTAGCAAGTTGTAGCAAATTAGCTATAACAAATTAAAACAAAATTAACCTATTATCATAGTACGATTAAGCAAAAAATGAACAAATCTATAAAAACTCTATTGTTGTTATATTTTTCACATTTCTTATCAAAAAAATTTAAAAGGAAAAATACCTAATCATTAGTTAGGTTGTCTAAAACATCCCTACAAACTACTAGCACAGCTCGTGCCTCGCTTTCACGAACTCCACGACGAGTCCACTTCTGCGCAAATACAATATCTCGTTCGTTTACTCTTGGGGGACGAAGTAATGGCTGCATCAGGATTATTCGCTCCCAAGCCCAAACCTGTATAAGTAAATTTAACTATATAAATATTTTTTGAATTAAATAAAATAACCCGAAAATACACATGAAAATTGTGTTGTTATGGTTGGGTTCCGATAATGCGTTAATATTATTGTGCAAGCTATTCGACAATATTATAATTTTTAATGATTTATTATATAAATTATAACACTAGGAAATCTAAAATATCATTTAAAAGATAGCAGAGAAGTTGACTATTTAAACGTGTATCAAGCAATACTTTTAAATTGTTAGTGTGACAACTCAAGGAAATATGGTTAGCTGACATTTAGAATTATACACAAATATTAATAATCCAGATTGCATTATATATAGTGGTACATTTAGTGTTTATAATAAAGCTCGACTTTCGATTCCTAATTTCATTTTTTAAAATTTGGGTAATGGTGGTTATAAGAATGCTGCTTGATCTCTTATTTCTACTGAAGTAGAGCAATATATTATTGAAATTCACGTACCTGCAACAAAGCAATAAATCCACAAACATCACGGCTATTGGCCATCGAAGCATGGCATAAACAACTGTACAAGTATGATAATGCTGCTGCTCCCCAAGCTTTCCCGCCTATTGCATCAAGGTCTATTATGTCAAGCAAAAAGTGTAAACTAAGCTTTGAACCATTATTATCAGGGAATATATTGCCACCAATCAACCAAAGCAGGTACAACCTGGCCCTCTTTAGATAATTGTGTTATTACCAACAAGCTATTACCTATAATTGCTTCTTCTCCGGGCAACCAACCAGTAAGGTCGTACATCATTTCCTGCCACCTTGATTTAGTTATACTTTTAACATTTCTCTGCACCAATGGGTGGCCATCCACGGGAATGCCATATAACACCTCGACATCCTGCAGTGTGATGGTACATTCGCCAGTCCGCATATGAAATGTATGCGTCTCTGGACGCCATCTCTTAATAAGTGCAGTGATGATTTCTTCATCATACTGCACATTACCTACTGCTAAAACTCCCCCAAATCCACACATCTTAAAGTAATTAAGGATGCGATTATGTAAAGGGTATTGCCTCATGTGATTCCAGAATTCATGATCCGCACGACGTATAGTTAAACACGCGTTCTTTCCAGTCAATGTTCCATCCCACACAGCCTGGGATATATGCTCATGCTGGAGTATTAATAAATCATAGTTTTCTGGACCTGGATGTACAGTGACTTTGGGACGATCCATATCTATAATATTGCAACACCAAGCCACTGCTATTAGAATAATGGACAACACATTACAGAATTGTTTACTATATATTCAATAGGAAAGTCAATAAAGGTCAAACTATAAGATATATTATCACGTGAGAAAAGAAAAAAAATTAATAAGAGTACAACTGTCAAAAAATAATTGCAGTTCCCTATGTGGTGAACCAAATGTAATTAAACTTTTGGTTAAGCTCATAATTAATTGCCATAATAGTATTCATATTACATATAACTACTTCTTTTCTATTTAAAACAAAGCATATGACTGGAGAGGGGATGCAAGGAAAATATATATTTTTTTTTAACGGATCGGAATAGTATTTCGTCAGTTATCCAACGAAATACCCATTTTGGTATTAAAAAAAAAGGACATGCTATTTTTGTCTATTAACTTCAAAAACAACTCCAACTTCCTCACAGTTTCTTGATCTTATACTTTTAATTTGAAAATTAAAAATTCTTCATGCTTATCAACAGAAAATGACTCCAACGACTAGTCACAATTTGAACATAGAAAATGACCCAACAAATGATACAAATATCTTTATGTTATATTTAACAATCTTACTTTCCTCACAATTTCTTCATCTGTTTTTTAACTGTTGTTCTATGAAAATGACTAACTAAAAGAACATTTTATAATATAAATTTATACCTTGTTAATCAGTAGCTTCAATGATTTTTAAGTATTTTAATTGTAGTTCGTTGACCGATAAACTCTACTAACATTTTTTAAAAGCTTTTTTTAATTGAAGCAACGACTGAAATTACCAACTATTGATTAATTAAACTTGTAACTTTTGTTTTCTTTATTATAGTCTACTACACTAAGTATAACATATAAATAAATCAAAAAAATAAATGTGAACTAATTTATAATGACTAAATCAAAAAATATATGTAAAAACTTATAAAATTAATAAATTACCTCAATTTGAAGAAGATTATGGAGCAAAAGTTGAGGAATCCTTCTGATAGGATTAGTAGAAAAAAAAGAAAAGAATCAAGAACGGAAGAAGAGAAAGAATGGAGGTAGAGGAAGAACGGAAAATGGAGAAGGGAGAAGGGAGAATGGAGAAGGAAAAATGGAGAATGGAGAATGGAGAGGATAAGGTAAAATAATATAGGGTAAAAGTGGGGAGCAGAAAAAGGGATTATGAACGAAATAAAAAAAAAATCCTATTTCGTTGGAACAAAAACGAAATGCAAAAAAAAAAAAAAAAAAAAAATCCTATTTCGTTGTTATATAAACGAAATACCAAAAAAAAAATTATATTTTCCTATTTCGTTTTTATATAAACGAAATATAAAAAAAAAATTATCCTATTTCGTTCATGTATCAAAGAAATACAAAATATATATATATATATATATATATATATATATATATATATATATATATATATATATATATATATATTCCAATTTTGTTTTTATATGAATTGCAAAAAAAAGGCTATTTCGTGAATTGCACAACAACATACAAAAAACAAAAAAAAAAAACAGTTTCTTTCATTAATTTCACGATTTGCAAAAAAAAGAAAAAAGAAAAGGCTATTTCGTGAATTGGGCAACGAAATGCAAAAAAAAAAAAAAACAGTTAAGTTAATTAATATTCACGAAATAAAAAAAGGCTATTTCGTGAATTGTGTCACGAAATGCAAAAAAAAAAAAAAAAAAAAAAAAACAGTTTCTTTCTTTAATTTCAAGAATTGCAAAAAAAAAAAAAAAAGAGGCTATTTCGTGAATTGGGCAACGAAATGCAAAAAAAAAAAATAGTTAAGTTAATTAATATTCACGAAATAAAAAAAAAAACAAAAGAGGCTATTTCATGAATTGGGCAACGAAATGCAAAAAAAAAAAAAACAGTTTCTTTTTTTAATTTCAAGAATTGCAAAAAAAAAAAAAAAAAAACCTATTTCGTGACTTGTGTCACGAAATGCAAAAAAAAAAAATACAAATCACTTTCTTTTTTATTCAGGAAATAAAAAAAATAAAAAAAACAGGTATTTCGTGAATTGATTCACGAAATGCAAAGAAAAAAAATAACAAATTAATTTCTTCATTTAATTCAGGAAATAATAATAATAAAAAAACACCTATTTCGTTGCATGGATCACGAACTGCCCATTTTGGTCCAGAAAAAAAAAGGCATACCATTTTTGTCTAATGGCTGCAAAAATAACCCATTTTGGCTCCGGACTCAAAAGAAAAAGCAAAGCAAACCATTTTATTCTCTTGCGATATGATGCTGTTGTCTATATATTGGTGCATGACACTTAATAGCAGCAGATGGTAGCTAGAGATAATTATCTTGCTGAGGAGCTATAAGAATATATAGATGCTAATGGACTATTTCCTTTTGGGAAAAAGTAGGCGTTTGGACATGCGATTTCATCTCATGAGATGAAATCAGCGTTTGGACATGCGATTTTATCTCTGATTTCATCTCATGAGATGAAATCCCAAATAATCTAAAAAGGCATGATTTGAGATTTAAAATCATGATTTCAAAAAATATAAATGTAAAATTTGACCCATACGTTTATATTTTGTAAAAAAAGACCCATAAGTTGGTAGATATATTTACCAATCATGTTTATCAACCATTTGTATTAAATATTAATGTCACGACCCGACTAGGAGCCGCAACGGGCACCCGGGGCTAACCACCGAGCACCGCTCATTATACTGCTCACTATACTCATTATACTCTTCTTTATCAAATTCATATACAATTCATGCTAGAAATCGTACTTTTATAAACATAAGCCCTTAGGCTATCAAAATAATAGTATGCATATACGTAAAAACTGTGAGACCGTACTACCCACACTGCGTACCTACGAGCCTCTACTGAAGTACTATACATATAGGCGGAACAAGACTCCGTCATGCCCAAAATATACATAGATATACACAACAGAATAACCATAAGCACCTCCGAACAATGGAGTGCTCTCAAATCAGCCGCTAACTCCTATGCACCTGGATCAAGATCGTCTCCTTGTCTACCTGTGGGCATGAACACAACGTCCAAGAAAACGGACATCAGTACGAATATTGTACTGAGTATGAGAGGCATAATCAATAATAATACATCAATGAAATAGGGAGGCTTCAATAAAATAAGGTATAATCTGTAACTAACTGTCAATCATAGAGGTATACTGCATGCTGACTTACTTCCATACTCATCATCTCATGTATGCATAACACATATGTATATAAATTGCCCGACCATATAGGTACGGTGTGATAATCAATAACATTAGCCCGCGTCCAGGCCTCCCGCGTCCGGGGTATCATCTCATGCCGCCCACTAGTGGTGTCTGCCCATGCCAAAAAGGTCATGGTGTATCCGTATAGCTGCCCGCCTTAGAGGTGACTGCCCGGCCAACCAGGCGCGGTGTGATGCAATCATGACATGCTCATCATAAAATACTTATAATCATATGCTTATCATAATATGCTTATCTTAACATAATACATGCATAAGGCTCAAGATCATCTATACTCTATCGGGGTGACGTAAGGTCGTGATCCCCCGATTTCATTATGGAGCAATTATTGACATTCCACCTCACCTTGAAGGAATTAGTACATAAGGTGAGTGTAAGCAATAAATGACATCGTTATCAATATGGCATCATCATATCATGTCTCTTATCTTATATAGACATGTAGGAATATAGGCTTTTAGCTTCTCGGAATACATGAACTCATGAAGAGGAAAAGAACTTATACTATAGGATTCATGCCATTGGAAAGAAAGGACTAGCCCCACATACCTTTGTCGTTTAGCTATGTTATCGTTCACTTGCTCTCCCCCAATGTCACGTCGTTACCTTCACGGGAGAATTCATATTAACATTAGTTAATCGATTATAAGAACGCGTCGTAAATTCTAGATAAAATTGGGCAGCATTTCCCCTGTAAACTTAACAATCCTCGAAATTCCAACTTAGCCAAACGTCAATCAAAATACCAACAACAACAATACCAACAATTTCATATCAAATTAGAATTAAATCCATTTTTAAATTACTCCCAAAACAGCCCAATATACATTCGGATGCCAATGCTTGCATACATTTCTTTATATCCGTATATCCATAATATAACAACAACAACTACAGCCAATCCCCCGATATTCCAGCCCACAAAACAGTCCATAACGACCATAAAAAAGTCCCCAAAATATCATCGCAAAACAACCACAAATATTACACCAAACAGCTCCAAAATATAGTCACAAAATAGCCACGAAAATTACATAAAACAGCCCCAAAATATTGTCACAAAACAGCCACGAAAATTACATAAAACAGCCCCAAAATATTGTCACAAAATAGAAACGAAAATTACATAAAACATCCCCAAAATATTGTCACAAAACAGCCACGAAAATTACATAAAACAGCCCCAAATATCGGCACAAAACAGTCCGGTATACGCTTCGTATACAATATCTTTATACACTTTATTCTCCCAAATTCAAGAACAACAACTTATCAACAACATCAACAACAATATCAACAATTATTATACATCATAACTCAGCTGATTCCATCCATTTAATCCACCTAAAACAACCCCTTAATCCATAAATCCCAACAAAACAACAAACGAGTTTATAATGCTATTTTCTCCGTTCTAATCCGTTAAAACTCTAAATAAACTTGTTAACAATGAAAAATGGTCCTTAATCTTACCTTAAGTATGCAGCAACCACGTCCACCCTCTTCTTCTTGGCTGATGTTTTGCTCAAATTGAAGGCAACGCGACGTACAACATTTTTCTCTTCATGAGCTTCGGGATTCGGGGCTCAGATTTTGATCAAAACTTGGTTTCTCTCTCTAACTCTCCTCTCTCTCTCTCTCTCTATGAAATATTCTGGATGTTGAGGTCTGAAAATGAAGGAGAAAGGCCGAATTTTTTCATTAAATGGCAAAGAAAATGGGCCTGACCCGACTTGGAATCGGGTTGGGCCGAATTCATTGCCCAGCTTGACCTTTCTGCCTTAAAATGTTCATATATCCTTATGCCGATGTCACATAAAGACCCAAGACCTATGGTTGGAAATCTATTTCAATTATCTACAACTTTCTTTCTGGGAGTTTTCCCAAATTCCCAAATTCTGATAGGGTTATGGCCTCCCGAAGTCAAATCACCCGAAAACGTATCTTAAAAATATTGTTTTGGAGGGCTTTCACTTTGATTTGGCTCAAGGGTCCTTCTTGAGTTGTGTTTAACTTCACATATATTATTCATATAACTTGTCATATGTCCTAAAAAAAATCTCGACATGTCGACCCCACCTCAGCTTATGAATAATCCAACGTACGAAAATACGGGATATAACATCCTTCCCCCCTTTGGAACATTCGTCCTCGAATGTTAAACTATCCGGGAATTTTACAAAAATTTCGCCAGAGTTTCCCCTGTAATATGGCACTACCATCATGTCACAACAACCCATAGTAACTGTGCCTCATAGGGCCATAATATAATAGCAACAGAATTTGGCCACACGACCAATATGCATAAACAAGAAAGTGTACATACCTTATAGCCTTGGTGTTTCATCCTGAACCTCTTCTGGGGGTTGAAATAAGTGCTGATATGTGGATTTCATTTTCTCTTCTGCTTCACAAGTCATTTCTTCCCGATTGTTATTTCGCCACAACACTTTGACTGAAGCTACTTCCTTATTTTGAAGTCTCCGTACTTGCCTGTCTAAGATGGCAATAGGCACTTCTTCATATGCTAGCTTTTCTGTCACTTGCACATCATCCATTGGAACAATCCTCGTAGGATCTCCAACACATTTACGGAGCATTGAGACATGAAAGACTGGATGGACTGATTGTCACGACCCAGCCCCGTGGGCCGCGACTGGCGCCCTACTTGGGCACCCGGACAGACAAACATACCAAACCGTCATATTATAGATTATCTCAGATCTCATATTAATCATTAAAACAAATTTTAAATCAAATATTATCTTAAAAGGTCACGATTGTAAAGATATCATATCCAAAGCCAAAAGGAGCGGCGGAATACACATCGCCGATCATATATACTGATGCAAACATATGGGCCAGTTTGGCCGCCATAACAAATAGGACCGCATTAAGACATAAATCATAACCAAAATGAGTACACATAGGACCCACGACCCACATATATGACTACAGGCCTCTACAAATCCAAAACGAAGACATATGACGGGACAGGGCCCCGCCGTACCCAAATAGTCAGATATACAGAAGTATATACATAGCAAAAGATGTATGTACCAAAAGTGGACTCCGGATCAAAAGGGAGTACTCCGAAATAGCAGAAAGTGGAGCCTACAGTGGTGGATCACTGGTATCTGTACCTGCGGGCATGAAACGCAGCCCCCGAAGAAAGGGGGTCAGTACGAAAGATGCACTGAGTAAGGAAAGCATAGAGTACAGAAATATAAGCCACAACTGAAAACAAACAGGATACAAAAGGGGAATACTGAACAGTATATCAAAATCTGTACTGAAAACGTATATACCTAATGCAGATAAAATCATGCAAAAGCTCAGGAACGTGGTCACCACTCCGACGCTGGTGCCACACACAGCATAACACCAGAAGGTTCAAATCTCCGTACATCCCCGAACACACATATCATCATAACATATCACCAGCCATATCACAGCATAACTCCAAACGGAACCCGGCCCTATGGCGAGGTCTCGGGAACCGTAACACAACATACGTCCGAATTTATCATAGCGCGCACGAACCATAGCCGGCCCGGGAACCGGTGAACGAAGTCATAATAAGGGCACGAGCGGAGTCGTGAGCAAACAATGCAATTTATATATCAAAACACCTTTTGAAACTTGATAATATCATATGCTAACTCATTAGTCAAGTAGTTCGAACAATTAGTCAATACGGGGTTCGTTTCACAAAAGTATTTCCAAAGTAGTATTTATGGTTCAAAATATAATTTAGAATATCGTGGCAGTCAAAACATTACTTTATGATAGTCAAAATTCATAAACAAAAGTGCTTTGCCGACATTGTACAAAATGAGACTAATAGAGCAAACAAGGGACCCTTGATGCTAGCGGGCCCACCTCGGGTCAAGTCGAGGTGGCGGACATGAATCACGGACATTTGGGGTCTACGGAATCATACATGGAAGTTTCGAAGTGATTCGATTACATTTACAAAAGTCCCGGACATTTGATCACTTTTCAATAAAATATGAGTTTTATAATTCAATTCAATTGAGTGAATAATACTCAATTTCCTATTCGGATTTCTAGGAACAGAATTGCCCTCGGGGCTCCAATATCGACCTAGTATACCTAAGACATGCCAAAAGAAGGAATGGGTAGCCTTACATACCTTATATACGTCTTACGCTCGTCCAAAACTCCAAATCCCGTTTCGCTCAGAATCTACAAATGGTCAAAGTTACCAATTAGGAATTGCGAGACTTTAAGAATTCATTTAACTTTATATTTGTCTACCGAAATTTCGGCAGCACTTCCCCTATACATATAACATCCCCGAGGCTTAGCTCGGCTCAATATCAACAACAACAACCCCACAATACCAAATGAATCAAGAATCACAACAAAATAGGTTCTAGCATCAATATTCTTCCTTTCTACATAAAGCGACAACTTCCATTCAAACTCCACAATATCAAACTAATATCCACATTATCATATTCATTTACTCATTCAAGGTTATTCAAACGTATTCCAATAATATTCCATGCAATATACATGAATTCAAGTAATCCGCCACTTTCCATATTCTATCCGAAACGTCAACGACTACGACGAACCTACTAACTCGCATTGTTTCCTCCCAAATTTATTAACAACAACCATAATCCACATTTAAAGTCTTACTTTCACAATTATGTAAGAATATACAAAAATCATATAATTTTCCCATATCAACATACAACCAACTTCAATGCCAACTCACTTCGTTAAACCTTTATTTACGTCATAAATGCCACAACGACACAACTAGCAAGCTAAATAAAATTTAACTCACCTCCCCATACCATTATGGCTCATGGCCATACATGCTTCACACACACACACACACGCCATGCACACACACATCACAATTCCATGGTTTTTCATGCAATTTTAACCATTTTAACACATATGATTCTTCCATAACAAAAGAGATAAAATTCTTACCTTTTTCTTCAAGAATTTCCACTTTGTAAAAAAAGTACTCTTTTGCTTCCAAATTTGTATCACATTGAAGAGGGTTTCCAACTTAATAGGAAAACTAGAAGATTATGATTTTTGGACCAAGAATTGATGAGCTAAATTTTTTTCTTTCTCTTCCTCTCTCTAGCCGAAACCCTCTTAGTCTTTGGCTCTCTCTCTCTCTTGTTTGTTGTCTTGAAATGTTCTAGTGAATCCCATACAATTTTGACCCTTTTTATTTAAAATGCCACATTGAAGAATTCCCATGGGCTTGGGCTTGGCCACCCCATAGCTCTTGGGCCTCAATTCCATTAAATTTTTTTTTGAGCCCAATTCATTGTGGATTTTATTTGTAATTCCCGAAACTAATTCCCGAAATTCCAATTTCTCCCTTGGCCTTCTTCCGTATTTCCGCATCAATATTTTTCATGAATAACACACATATATGAAATAAAATCAAATATAGCCCTCATTTCCTACAAGCAAGATTATTCCAAATTTTTCCGAATGCGCAAACACGGGATATAACACTGATTCAAGCTTTGAAGGCAAGTCCAATTCATAGGCTACATGACCCACCTTGCGGATAATTCTATAGGGTCCAATGTATTGGGGACTCGACTTCTCTTTCTTACCAAATCTCATCACCCGTTTCATAGGCGACACTTTTAAAAATACCCAATCATCGACCCGAAATTCCAAGTCCCGTCGGCGATTGTCCGCATAAGACTTTTGGCGACTTTGTGCTGTCAACAATCGATCTCGGATCACCTTAACTTTTTCTACCGCTTGCTGAACCAATTCAGGGCCTATTAGCTGTACTTCTCCTATTTCAAACCATCCGATTGGGGATCTGCATTTCCTCCCATATAGAGCTTCGTATGGAGCCATTTGAATACTGGAGTGATAGCTGTTATTATAGGCAAACTCAATCAAGGGTAAGTGGTTTTCCCAACTACCACCAAAATCTAATATGCATGCCCTTAACATATCCTCCAAAGTCTGAATAGTCCACTCGGCCTGTCCGTCGGTCTGCGGATGAAATGTCGTGCTAAACTTCACTTGGGTACCTAAGCCCTCTTGAAAAGACTTCCAGAATTTAGCTGTAAACTGTGCCCCTCTATCTGTAATAATAGATATTGGAATACCATGGAGTCGCACAATCTCTTTGAGATATAACCTGGCATAATCTTCAGCCGAATATGTGGTTCTGACTGGAAGAAAATGAGCTGCTTTTGTTAATCTATCCACAATCACCCATATAGAGTCATGTTTGCCTCGGGAACGGGGTAACCCTACAACGAAATCCATGTTGACCACTTCCCATTTCCACGTAGGGATTTCCATTGCTTGCAATAAGCCTCCTAGCTTCTGATGTTCAATCTTATACTTGTTGGTAGTTCGGACATTGAGCCACAAACTCTGCTATGTCTTTCTTCATGCTATCCCACCAATATATCATTCTAAGATCGTGATACATCTTTGTTGCACCTGGGTGAATAGAATACCGAGAATAGTGAGCTTCTTCTAAAATTCAACGGCGCAATTCTGCAACATCGGGAACACATAACCTGCCTCGATATCTAAGAATTCTGGTCATGGAAACTTCAAATGGAGACTTTTCTTTCTCACGAGATACATCCCTGTAATGACACATTCGCGGATCTTCATACCGGTGCTCTTCTATTTCAATATTCAACGGCGAGACTGTAGGATCATTAACACTAATTCCTGCGTTGCTCGAATCAATTACATGCACTCCAAGATTAGCTAATTGGCTAAGCTCACGAACCATCTCTTTCTTTTCTGAAGGAACTTCACTTAAACTGCCCATTGATCGACGGATAAGCACATCGGCTACCACATTCGCTTTTCCGGGGTGATATAAAATATTTACATCATAGTCTTGTTGGCAAAATAATCTGTATAGGTTTAAATAAAGTTTCAACACAATTTGTAAATACACTTGGTAAAACAGATTACACAGTATAACAGTAAAATCCTTAAAAACCAGTAAACGACAGAAACTGGAAAATGAACAGAAGCAGTGTAATCGAGCCCACTTAGTTCAAAGTGTGTCCTTAAGGAAATTATTCCCCTCACAGTACTCGAGGTTGATGGAATATTCCCTCCCAGGATAGAACGATTAGTTACCAGAATAGTAGTACTCCAAATTCCGGCAGCGGCGAACCACTCAACGGCAGTTTATCACACAGAATAAAAGAAGAGAGTTGTGGAAAGAAAGATTAGTTGTTTTGTTGCAGAATATTTTTCGTATCGAATTCTGGAACAAAAACAGGAATTTTATAGCTGTTGGAGGTATTGATTCTGAATGTTTGCAACCATTCAGATCAGTCACCAGTTTTTGGAGGGAAATTCAAAATTATCCGGGAAGGGGAAAAACAGACCGGGTCGGTCACAAGTCGCGGGTCCGCATTGGATTAATTAATTAAATAAATAAATAATTAATTAATTAAATAATTAAAGAAAAGTTTGTCCAAAAAGATAATCAATCAATCGATCTTTGAAAAATCCAAATCCAAATCCAAGCCGAGCGAGCGAGCGACGACGGCGCGAGGGGTCCTTGCCCCCTCAACCCTTTTAGCGACTAGAGAAGATGTAATGTAATATATACACCTTTCTTTTCCTCTCTTTTTCCTATGTGGGACATATGCTTTAACCAAAGTACAAGGGACCTTTTACATTCCCCAAAGCAGAAGGGACCTTTTATATTCCCTTCACTTTTTCATCCTATCATTTCCCATTCACCAATATCAAAACCCAACAAGTCCTTCAATAATTCTAACCACCGCCTCTGCCGTAGGTTCAACTCCCTTTGCTTAAAAATATACTGAAGGCTCTTGTGATCCGTATAAATATCGACGTGTACACCATACAAATAGTGTCTCCACATTTTCAACGCACGAATAACTGCAGCCAATTCAAGATCATGGGTTGGGTAGTTCTTTTCATGTTTCCGCAACTGTCTCGGAGCGTATGCAATAACCCTGCCATGCTGCATTAATACGCATCCTAACCCTACACCAGAAGCATCACAATATATAACATAACCATCTGGCCCTTCTGGAAGTGTTAAAACTGGAGCTGAGGTCAATCTGTCTTTCAACTCTTGGAAGCTGCGTTCACAAGCATCATTCCATTGAAATTTAACTGACTTCTGGGTTAGCTTCGACAATGGCGCTGAAATAGACGAAAACCCTTCTACGAACCTTCTATAGTAGCCTGCCATTCCCAGAAAACTACGAACCTCTGTAGGCGTAGTAGGCCTTGGCCAAGTCTTCACAGCTTCAATTTTCTGAGTGTCGACTCGAACGCCATCATCTGAAATTACATGGCCCAGAAATGTCACAGAATTCAGCCAAAACTCGCACTTTGAAAATTTTGCATACAATTCTCGGGCTCGAAGAATTCAAAGAACGATACGTAAATGATCTGCATGTTCTGATTCTGTGCGAGAGTATACCAAAATGTCATTAATGAATACTATCACGAATAAGTCCAAGAGTGGCCTAAATACATTATTCATCAAATTCATAAACACTGCCGGAGCATTAGTCAACCCAAACGACATCACCCGAAACTCATAATGGCCATATCTCGTTCTGAAAGCTGTTTTAGGAATATCTTCTTCTTTAACCCTCACTTGATGATAGCCCGATCTCAAGTCTATTTTAGAAAACCACTTGGCACCCTGTAGTTGATCAAATAAATCATCAATCATGGGGAGAGGATATTTGTTCTTTATCGTCACCTTGTTAAGCTGTCTATAATCAACACACATTCGTAGGGAACCATCTTTCTTTTTCATGAACAAGACTGGTGCTCCCCATGGTGATGAACTGGGTCTAATAAACCCCTTATGCCTCATGCTCTTTTACTCTTGATCATACCAATCGTAAACTACTACGACTTTGCTATATCACTTTTCTCTAATTTCTTTTTCAAGTTGACTTCCCTTTTTGTCATTGCTTGCTATTGTTTCTTGTCATTGAAAAACCTCTATGCTGGACTTTCCTTTAACAAGGTCTTATAAGCTTTCTCATCTACTGCCTCATGGCTCGCTCGTTGGTTTCACACTTGCATTCACTCCTTATTCATATAGAACATGTCACATCTTTAGTCGTTTCCTTGCTATACTTTACTTACTTTGTATCCCAGTTCTCGCTATATCCTCATTATATCCTGATCGTAATCAACTCTATAGAGTGACACTTCTTGGTCTCATTCGCAAATCTTGCTCATAAAATAGATTAAACCTTGCGAAGCGAGCATACTTAACCTGTTACTCTTTCTGATGATCCCTATTTCACTTACCACATAAGTCATTTCACCAATGTATTCACATTCATTATAGCCCTTCATATTCGTATCTCTATCTCCATGATGCTGTTATTTTATTTTGCTAATAAACTTATCGTATTTTTCTCGTACTTATACATCCAATCGCTACTCCAGTATCGTACTCTATTAGAGTTACACTTTCTCCTCCATGTCATGTTTTAGTGCTACTAATCTCCTTTGTTCACTCTATCATTTCTCTTTACCGTATCAATGTCACTCTTATAACTGCCATTACTATCAATTCAATAGTATCTAACACAAGTCTTGTAGTCATTAACGATACTCCTAGCTTAATCTTATTCTGCCATTACTCTTTTGCACATCATCTTTTCTTGTTAGGACATATTATAAGCTTATATCTTATCTCCTTTGGATTCTAGGAAAATTTCGGCAGAGTTTCCTCTATATTTCTTACTATCCCAAAACCTGCACGCATCAAATACCAACAATGCCTCACAGGGCCAATATATATATATATATATATATATACGACGTATCTCAGCTACACAGGGCTCCCACTTTCAAGTAAAAGCACAAGGATGTCGAAACTTATCTCATATACCGCACTCTGAGATGCACCTGATCCTATAGCGATCTGCCCTGTTACCTCTTCCTATTTACTTTTTTTTTCATTCTTCAGCTTTATATTTCAATCATACCTCAATATTCTTATTTTATTCGACACATATCTTTCGTACCGTCGCTTACCTTTATTCTGATTCATTCAATTTGCTGTGTTCTCAACTTATAGCTGAACTTATCATCAAGAGCCACATTTAATCAATTTCTCTATCATATGAACACTGACTTACTTTCTGACAATCAATTCATCATCATAGTATTATATATTTCGATTAACGTAGCCTCAACGAAGGGGATTACTTTCGTAGCTTTCATTGTCATCAATCACTTTCTTCTATCATTACCATTCTTCTGCTGCAATCAGGGGTAAGTATAAGGAATCTCATTTCCTACGGCTTAGCTCTATCGCACGATCTTAGAGATGAAAGAAGAGTAACTATCCTAAATGCCTTGTAGCCTCCTGTTTATAGATGTGGCGCGCAACACACCATAAACAAGACTCTACTAGACACGGCTCGTAGACACTTCCTAGGACTGAACTGCTCTTATACCACTTTTGTCATGACCCGACTAGGAGCCGCAACGGGCACCCGGGGCTAACCACTGAGCACCGCTCATTATACTGCTTACTATACTCATTATACTCTTCTTTATCAAATTCATATACAATTCATTATATCCGTATATCCATAATATAACAACAACAACTACAGCCAATCCCCCGATATTCCAGCCCACAAAACAGTCCATAACGACCATAAAAAAGTCCCCAAAATATCATCGCAAAACAGCCACAAATATTACACCAAACAGCTCCAAAATATAGTCACAAAATAGCCACGAAAATTACATAAAACAGCCCCAAATTATTGTCACAAAACAGCCACGAAAATTACATAAAACAGCCCCAAAATATTGTCACAAAACAGCCACGAAAATTACATAAAACAGCCCCAAAATATTGTCACAAAATAGCCACGAAAATTACATAAAACATCCCCAAAATATTGTCACAAAACAACCACGAAAATTACATAAAACAGCCCCAAATATCGGCACAAAACAGCCCGGTATACGCTTCGTATATAATATCTTTATACACTTTATTCTCCCAAATTCAAGAACAACAACTTATCAACAACATCAACAACAATATCAACAATTATTATACATCATAACTCAGCTGATTCCATCCATTTAATCCACCTAAAACAACCCCTTAATCCATAAATCCCAACAAAACAACAAACGAGTTTATAATGTTATTTTCTCCGTTCTAATCCGTTAAAACTCTAAATAAACTTGTTAACAATGAAAAATGGTCCTTAATCTTACCTTAAGTATGCAGCAACCACGTCCACCCTCTTCTTCTTGGCTGATCTTTAGCTCAAATTGAAGGCAACGCGACGTACAACACTTTTCTCTTCATGAGCTTCGGGATTCGGGGCTCAGATTTTGATCAAAACTTGGTTTCTCTCTCTAACTATCCTCTCTCTCTCTCTCTATGAAATATTCTGGATGTTGAGGTCTGAAAATGAAGGAGAAAGGCCGAATATTTTCATTAAATGGCAAAGAAAATGGGCCTGACCCGACTTGGAATCGGGTTGGGCCGAATTCATTGTCCAGCTTGACCTTTCTGCCTTAAAATGTCCATATATCCTTATTCTGATGTCACATAAAGACCCACGACCTATGGTTGGAAATCTATTTCAATTATCTACAACTTTCGTTCTGGGAGTTTTCCCAAATTCCCAAATTCTGATAGGGTTATGGCCTCCCGAAGTCAAATCACCCGAAAACGTATCTTAAAAATATTGTTTTGGAGGGCTTTTACTTTGATTTGACTCAAGGGTCCTTTTTGAGTTATGTTTAACTTCACATATATTATTCATATAACTTGTCATATGTCCTAAAAACAAATCTCGACATGTGGACCCCACCTCAGCTTATGAATAATCCAACGTACGAAAATACGGGATATAACAATTAATCTGCAAGTTGGTACAATATATTTACCAATCATGTTTACCATGTGGGAGGATTATATTAAAAGAGTAATTACATTACTATTCATGTTAAATTTTCTTTTTTATTGAACTAAAGTTTGATCAATTGATGTTGTATTTTTTAGAAAATCCTTCTAGTAGAGTATTAATTTATTATGAACTATGATTTACTCATTTGGTAAGATTGTATAAGAATTGAGAAAATTTTAATGGTTTTCACAACCTGTAGGGTTTTTATGTTTATAAAAAAAGCTGCAACTTATGAAATCTAAATTGCATGTCCAAACATGATTTAATTTCATCTCAGAGATGTAATCAAATGTCCAAGCGGCTCCTAATTACCTATGAATCAGCATTCGATTTATTTTACATCTTTCCTTTGCTTATCTTTGGTCAGTAAAAGGCCACACTATTGATTTTGTCTTATATTTGCCCCATTTTTAACGGTTGTCCAGCTTAGATCTGACATTTGATATGGTGGAGCCACTCACCACAAACATAGATTCAAATTTCGGATTTTTACACTCTATAACAATCAAAGGTAAAATAATTACCCGCTTTAGCCCATTTTTTAATAGTTTATCCGAGTTAGCCACAGAACATATACTCTACTTCCCAATTTCTCATCTCCCTCAACAGAGATCCCTCGACCCATAGAATCCATTGTCGTTGTCATCTCAGATTTTTACACCTTTCATTGTTATGCCAGTAGTGTCGGATTCTCCGATTGCCGCTACTGTCGTCGTGGCGAAAGGGCGGAGATGGTGGCAGGGTTTAGGGATAGTGTGCCGCAAAGCTATTGTTAGAAATTTCGACAACATCCTTTTGACTCGCCGATTCAAACACTCAACGGTTCTTCTCTCTTGTTTTAATGCAAAAAATCTGTTGCTGCTATTCTATGATGTTACTTGCTCTTCTAATTTGCTTATTTTGCCTACATTGTTTGAATTTGCGTATCTTTTGAAAATTTGTGCATTGTGATTTTGTGAGTGGTTGTTTAATTGAACTTTCTGCCTGTTCACCCTGTGTATTGTGAAATTTATGGTTATACACCTCTTATACATTATTATACACTTTTATATAGCGCAGAAGTGTGTATAAACACCCCTTATACATTATGTATAAACCTCTCTTATGTATAAACACTTCTTGTATAAGTTTGTATAATATTGTATAACAATGTAGAAGTGTATATAAACACCTCTTATACACTATCATACACTTTTATACAAGGTTGATATATTGTCTACAGTAGGTGTATAAAGCTGTATATTGCTGTATAAAGTTAAATATTCAAGTTGGGCCATGAAATGTTGGGCTGTAGGTTTGTAATTTAAAATATGGGCTATGAATATGTAATTTTGACCCATAAATTGTTTATAAGTGAAATTTCCGCTTCAAATTTTATCCCTAAACTGTACCCTCTACACTAATTAATTTGAAACATGCCCATTAACAATTGGAAAGGTCCAACAAATTAGACTTCTCAGAAATTTAAAATTTCAAATACACACTCTTATCAATCAAATCATACGAATTTTTTCATAGTGGAGCACCGTTAGTGGGAGGGGCATATGTGAGATGAAAGATAATTGTGGAAGCTTTTATGGACCGAGAGGTAACGAAAGGCAAATGTAAGACAAGTACAAATATTAGTAGTAATTTTTCATATATTTAAATGTTTTCAAGGAGATTCAAAGAGATATTTTCTAGGTTACATCTAAAGTTATATATGACTACTGTAACATACCTTAAGTTCTGCCACTACAAGAAACAGATGTTTTTCCTACCGTCATTCAGTGAGAAATTTGTGTTATAAAACATAATTTTTCTACCTCATTCCTACCGAACTAACTAACTGGGGAACACATGGTGGGAAGCAGGTTCCCATTGAAACGTTGGGACACTTCCAAAATTTTCTGTGAAAACACTAATATTTTTTCTTTTCTCACTGATTCAATCAAAATATTTGTGGGAACAGTCACTGAACATTTTTTTCATAGGAAATTTCGGTGAAAAAATAGTGATTTTTTAGTAGTGTTCCCCCACCAATATTTAGGGGAGCATGTATAATGTTTCTTAATGGTTCCATATTATTACTCCATTTATCATATGCCAGAGATCAAATTTCTAGCAGTGCGCCCTGTCAATCCTCCAGGGCCCAAATAACTTAATTTTCTCCCATGAACTATTTGTGTCAATGGATTAGTTCGATCCAAAACTTGAGATAATGGGTGTAAACCGAAAAAGAATTCATGAGTAGTTGTTAATGAAGTTGAGGTTACCAAATTCTGAGATGTCGGTATCAATTATCATATGCCAGAGATCAAATTTCTTTAAGTTCTATTCAGCTCTTGGGTGAATATTGATGCAAGGATTTCATTACTTTGCATGACATTATCGTTCAGTGTGGAAGGTCGATTTGGCTAAATTAGTTCTTCATGCAATATTCAAGTTGATTTGATTTCTTATATGCAATGGGGATTGGGGAAGTCAATATATTTACCAAAATTCCTAGAGAAGCTAATACCAAGTAGGTTTGTAATGTCTGATTTTCTTCTGTTATCTATGTTTTGACTACAATCACGCAACACTGCTAGCTCTACCATAAGTTTAATAGCACATTGTATCAATATTTGAACATCAGTATAGATATTGACTTACTATGTCCATCAAGACTTAGGGAGATATGAAACAAGAAATCAACTAACATTTTTGCTTAGCTTTATTTTTTCATCTCTAATTAATGGAATTTGAACCTTAATTTTCATCCACGGATTCCTGGTCACATCCTTAAGTGCAACAGAGGTCGCCTTTCATGCTGCAATTCCAAAAAATCTAATATTCAGTCCAAACACACAAGACACAACGACACATATATATAAACTGCTATATATATAGTGATGAACGACGACTCGCCTGAATTTGAAAAAGTATCGTACGATACTCATCCTTCTTCCCACTTTTAATTGTGAGAGAGTGATCTAATTGGTGAAGTAATTAAATTTGGATCATTTTTTAAAAAAGATTTGTACTATCTTGATGCTAGTTACACATGAATTGTGATTAAAAAAAAAAATCCTTCAAAAATCCAACCTAATGGACTAATTGAGCGATTTATGATGAAATACTTTAACGAAGCTAATTTAAATATAGTTCGTCGATTATAATAATCATGTGACCAGTTATGAATATGATTACATCAGTACTTGAAACTATATGTTTGACTAACAATCCTATTCAATTTTTCAAAAAAGATACATCTAAAGTACTACTGATATATAAACCTATTACCAAACACCTTGCGGCTTGATTAGACATCAGCCGCAAAAAGTACTTTCAATTAATATATAAACCTATATTTTCCTACTTAAATAAAATAAAGACCACGATTAATAATTAAAAACCAAGATTATAACTTCTTCCTCATTCCTGCCTAAGAATTTCACTTGCCTAAATTAGACCGAATACATTGTGTTCACTCTAAATCTGCAACCACCAAGAACCTCGAATGAATGAAATTCAAGCAGCTGGAGCATAATCATAGTCTCCACCATCATCATCATCATCATCATTATCATCACCTTCCAAAGATGCAGCAGGAGCATAATCATAATCTGCATCGTCATCATCGCCTTCTAAGATTGCTGCAGGAGCGTAGCCGTAATCTGCGTCATTATCATCGCTGTCTCTCTCTAAACATGATGTTGGTGTTGGGTTCATCCCATAATTTGAGGAAGGAAACATCTCCCTCATTTTAAGGAAGAAAACAAGGAAGAAAACATTTCCCATGTTTTGAGGAAGAAAACATATTCCTTGTTTTAAGGAAGAAAACATCTTCCTTGTATTTGACAAATCGTAAAGTGCTTGCTTGAGTCACAAATGACATCAATAGGTTCATTTCATCCCTATAAATAGGGAAGCCTTCTATCATTTGTAGCATCACCAAGAGCAAGAGACAAAAACAGTAAGGAAAACACTTGAGTGAGATATAGGTATTCAGTTTAGGATTGGTTTTTTGTAATAGTTGAGTGTGAGAGTTGCTCCTCCTATTGTAATTCTGTTCCGGTTATGAATAGAAGACTTTTCCAATCCTAACAAGTGGTATCAAGAGCTTGGTTAATCTTCCAGGCCAATCTTTTAAAGTTTCGTAAAATTTTCAGTCAAAAATGTTTTGTCCCAAAATTGTGCTCTGAGTATACCATTAGAAAGATCTCATTCCGAGGATTCCGAATATATATTTTTCAGAATTTTTCGACCACCGGATGGCCTCCAAAAGTCCAGTCAAAGTTTCTTTGTCCACCATCGCCGCCGCCGCCGCTCCGCCACCTTCCGGCCACCAGCTCGCCGAAGAAGACGACCGGAGAAACCCGATCCAACCAACCCGTTTGACCAGAACCAGATCTGGTCAAAGTCCAATTGCCACATCATCCTTTTGTTGACTCTTTCAACCAGCCAGTGGTTAAACCGGCCCGATTCGGTTTGAATTAGTGCAGCCCGGTTCACTCTGTTTTTGTCCGGTTTTCAGATTGTTCAGACCGGTTCCCTAGGTTTTCGACCATTCCGGATTCAACCGTGAGTCCCGTTTTGCCTGATTCTGCTTCCACAGTCCAGTACAAGCAGATTAGGTGCACTTTATCATGGAGAAATCATCATCGGATACCATGATTCCGCTAACATCCTCAAATTATAACATGTGGAAACCTCGTATGGAGGACTTGTTAAATTTGAAGGATTTAGCCGAGCCGCTCTAAAATAAAGGTGTCAAACCCGACAAGAAGACAGACGAAGAATGGGCAAGAATGAATAGGAAAACGGTCGCACAAATTCGACAGTGGATTGACCATAGTGTATTCCATCATGTCGCGTAGGAAACGAGTGCTTACAAACTTTGGGAAAAGCTTGGGAGCATGTACCAAGCAAACACGGCTCGAAATAAAACATTGTTGATGAGGCGATTGGTAAATCACAAGCTACGTAGCGGTACCTCTGTCACAGAACACACAAGTCAGTTCCAAGATCTCGTGAACCAGCTAAGTGCAGCCGAATGGGTTCTCAAAGATGAGGAGCAAGCAATCTTGATCCTAAGTTCTCTACCTGATAGCTGGGAGACTCTTGTCGTCACTCTCAGTAATTCTGCCCCCAATGGTAAGGTGACCATGCAGATGGTCACGGACGCCTTAATAAACGAGGAATCGCGAAGAAAAGAAGCCGGGGTAGATCAATCATATGCCATTGTTTCTGAAAATAGTGGACGCAACGGAGATAGAAGCGGAGGTAGAGGAAGAGGCCGAGGCAAAGGTAGAGGTCGAGGTCAAAGTAGAGGAAGATCTCAAGTTCGAGGGAGATCACGAGAGCGGGGAAAGTCCGTCGATACCAACACTTGGTTCGAGGGCTATTGTAACTATTGTGGCAACTATGGACACAAGAAGGTGGAGTGTCGAAAGCTTAAACGGGAGCAGCCTCAAACTAACCAGAGTTCGAGCAAGGAAGATGGTGAGACCATGGCCACCGTGTCACCAGACATTGCACTTTTTACATGCGGAGAGGAAGCATGCCTACACGTGGGCACAAATGATATTGAGTGGGTGATTGATACTGCTGCATCATTCCATGCCACTCCACACCGGGATTTGTTCAGTACTTATAAATCTGGAGACCACGGCGTTGTGAATATGGGCAACACCAGTTTCTCGAGCATTGTTGGCATTGGTGATATGCACATAAAAACCAGCAATGGAAGCTCACTTGTGTTGAAAGAGGTTTGTCATGTTCCGAATCTGAGATTGAATCTGATCTCAGGAGTAGCTCTGGATCGACAGGGGTATGGAAATCTGTTCAAGGATGGTACATGGAAGTTGTCCAAAGGCTCTATGGTTATTGCTAGAGGACATATTTGTGGTACTCTTTACAAAACCAATGTAAAGTTGTATCGACCGAGTCTCAATGCAGTTGAAGAAGAGACATTGCCAAACTTGTGGCATAGACGATTGGGCCACATGAGTCTGAAGGGATTGACGACTCTTGCAAAGAAAGAAGCCATCTCAATAGATAAAGACGTAACTTTGGATCCCTGTGATCACTGTTTATTTGGGAAACAACATAGAGTTTCTTTCAGTTCCACCAGAAAGAATCGTTCCGAGTTGCTGAGCCTTGTCCACTCTGACGTGTGTGGACCCATTGAAGAAGAATCTCTTGGTGGTAGCAAATACTTCGTGACATTCATCGACGACGCATCACGGAAGGTTTGGGCTTATTGTCTCAAATCGAAGGATCAAGTATTCGGTCGTTTCAAGACATTCCATGCTATGGTAGAAAGGGAGACTGGAAAGAAGCTGAAATGCCTCCGATCCGACAATGGAGGCGAGTACACTTCCCGGGAGTTTTTGGCATATTGTGCTAAACATGGGATCAGACATGAGAAAACGGTGCCACGAACACCACAACATAACGGTGTAGCTGAAAGAATGAACTGCGCTATTGTTGAGAAAGTCTGATGCATGCTCAGTATGGCTAAATTGCCAAAGCCATTCTGGGGCGAAGCTGTTCTGACAGCTTGTTATCTTATAAACAGGTCACTTTCAGTCCCATTGAACTTTGAAGTTCCAGAAAAGATATGGTCTGGGAAAGATATTTCATATTCTCACTTGAAAGTGTTCGGGTACAAGGCATTTGTGCATGTATCCAAGGAGTTGAGGCAGAAGCTTGATCTCAGATCAACTCTGTGTATCTTTATCGGCTATGGAGATCAAGAGTTCGGATACAGGCTGTGGGATCCCGAAATGAAGAAAATGATTCGAAGTAGAGACGTCGTGTTCCATGAAAACCAGTTTCATGAGTGTGCTCCAACAGTCAACAAGCAACGAAGTTATCATGCTCCAGATGATGTCCCTGAATCACCACACATTCCTCTCAACAACGAGGAACTTCATGATAATGTCCATGATGAACAAGAAAACATTGATCAGAAAACATTGATCCGGCAAATGTTGATGATGATCAAAACGAAGAAATTCTTGAGCAGGGGGAGCCTTCACCCCAAGACGCAGCTGGAAATAATCAAGTTCGACGTTCTGCACGAGGGTTAATCCCTCAAAGGTCATACTCGCCAACAGAATGGATCCTTCTTACCAGCGAGGGGGAGTCAGGGAGCTTTCAAGAAGCTCAATCTCATCATGAAAAATCCAATTGGCGACAGGCCATGGAGGAAGAAATGAATTCTTTACAAAAGAATCAAACATATGAGTTGGTGAAACTTCCTCCGGGAAAGAAGGCCTTGAAGAACAAATGGGTCTTCAAGCTCAAGAAAGATGCTAGCGGAAATATCGTGAAGTACAAGGCAAGGCTCGTAGTCAAAGGTTTCCAACAGAAGGAATGAATCGACTTTGATGAGATTTTTTCGCCGGTTGTGAAGATGATGTCTATCCGAGTGGTTCTCGGATTGGTGGCAAGTATGGATCTTGAACTTGAGCAGATGGACGTGAAAACAGCTTTTCTGCATGGTGATTTGGAGGAAGAAATATACATGGAGCAGCCCGATGGTTTCCGAATCCCAAAGAAAGAGCATCTCGTTTGCAAGTTAAGGAAGAGTCTCTACGGTCTCAAACAAGCCCCAAGGCAATGGTACAAAAAGTTCGACTCATTCATGCTGAAACATCAATACAAAAGAACAACTGCAGATCATTGTGTGTACTTGAAGAAGTTCCCCGATGGAAAATTTATCATCCTTTTGCTCTATGTGGATGATATGCTGATAGTAGGCCAGGATGCAACTATGATCAACAACTTGAAGAAAGATTTGTCTAAGTTCTTTGATATGAAAGACTTAGGCCCTGCACAACATATCTTGGGCATGAAAATCATTCGTGATCGAAAGGCAAAGAAGTTGTTCTTGTCACAAGAGGAATACGTTGAACGCGTGATCAAAAGGTTCAACATGAAAAATACCAAGCCTGTTGGTACTCCACTAGCAAATCACTTCAAGTTGAGCAAGGAAAGTTGTCCTTCTTCCGAAGAAGAAAAGAAGAAGATGAAAGCAGTGCCCTACTCTTCAGCAGTTGGAAGTTTGATGTATGCAATGGTGTGCACAAGGTCAGACATTGCTCATGCTGTCGGTGTTGTGAGCAGATACTTATCAAATCCAGGAAGAATACATGGGGAAGCTGTGAAGTGGATACTACGGTACCTGAAGGGTACATCCAGACTATGTTTGTGCTATGGGGGAGCTAAGCCGATTTTGGAAGGTTACACTGATGCTGACATGGCAGGAGATTATGATAGCAGGAAATCAACTTCGAGTTATATATTCACATTTGCAGGGGGGCTGTGTCATGGCAATCCAAGTTACAAAAGTGTGTAGCACTATCAACCACAGAAGCCGAATACATTGCTGCAGTTGAAGCTGGGAAGGAGCTTATGTGGCTGAAATGTTTCCTTCAAGAACTGGGTTTCCGACAAGAAGAATACACAGTTCATTGTGATAGTCAAAGCGCTATGGATCTCAGCAAAAACTCGAGGTACCACTCACGCACAAAACATATTGACGTTCGTTATCACTGGCTCAGAGAAGCAGTCGAGCAACATGAACTGAAGCTCTCCATGATCAACACAAACGACAATCCTGCAGACATGCTGACCAAGGTGGTACCGAGAGACAAGTTCGAATTGTGCAAAGAACTTGTCGGCATACACTCAAACTAAAAGCCAGTGTACCCTCCTTCAGGTGTATGGGACTGGAGGGGGAGATTTGTTGGGTCCATCCCATAATTTGAGGAAGGAAACATCTCCCTCATTTTAAGGAAGAAAACAAGGAAGAAAACATTTCTCTTGTTTTGAGGAAGAAAACATATTCCTTGTTTTAAGGAAAAAAACATCTTCCTTGTATTTGACAAATTGTCAAGTGCTTGCTTGAGTCACAAATGACATCAATAGGTTCATTTCATCCCTATAAATAGGGAAGCCTTCTATCATTTGTAGCATCAGCAAGAGCAAGAGAGAAAAACAGTAAGGAAAACACTTGAGTGAGATATAGGTATTCAGTTTAGGATTGGTTTTTTGTAATAGTTGAGTGTGAGAGTTGCTCCTGCTATTGTAATTCTGTTCCGGTTATGAATAGAAGACTTTTCCAATCCTAACAGCTGGGGCATAATCATATCCATCGTCGCTGTCATCATCTCCATCTAAACACGACCTTCTCTTCTGAAACCCAATAGTCTTGAAAATGCTAGACATTCTATATATTACTTAGTTCTTAGAAATATAGAAATATAGAGAAATGATATTGGACGTTGTATGTATCTCTTTGATTGGATATGAGAAGAAATATTTTTGTGGTTGGAATAGGTAAGGAAACCATTTGCTTATACAGAGGTGAGAGACCAGTGTGGACTCGTTCTGACACGTTAGGAAGTGTGCTATGTTACCTGAAAAATGTGCACAACCATACACTTGGCTGAATTAAGCTACTTTTTGGGGCAGCCACATCAAAATTCACTTTACATGTAATCATGATATTATATGATGAACTTTAAAGACAAAGATTTTTCTCTATATCTTGGTGGTGGTCTGGTGGAGATAGAATCCCTATCTCTAACTTTGTGATTTGTTGGTTTTGGTGGGGGGAGGGGGAGGGGGAGGGGGTGGGTATGTGGGTGGGATTTGAGGATAAACCATCAAGATCCATTAAAAGGAACATAAATCAAAATTCATATTCAACATCATTGTTGCAACCTTTTCGCTTTAATTCATAACGTAGTCTCTTCGCCACATGCAATTTCCTCCCAATAATTAATAGGCATTTAGACATATTGCGGTTGAGAATTTAGTATCTAATGTTGAGGTTGAAAAAGGATTTAGAAGTCAAAATTGTGTTTGAATATAATAACAAAAATTGAAGTACTGGAGTGAAGACTTTTCATTCTAAAGTCTGTTTTTCAAAACTTCAAATTATATTTTAAGTTTAAAATTGAAATTATAGATCTGTTCGATAAACAAATGCTTGTTTGAAAATAATCTTCAAATATTATTTCAAACTTTGAAATCAAAATCTATGGTCAAAATGGTCAAACGAGGATCAATCCTTAAATTTTACCACAAAATTATAAGGACAAAGCTTAAAGTAAAATCTCTTGGAAGGGGAGTATTGGTTCTAGAGTGCAACTTGGTATAGAAATTAAATGTGTGCATGACACGTGGAAGTGTGCACTATCTATGTGGATGCCTAGTTTCCATGCCACGTAGACAGGGTTATACTGCGGAACGAATATGTTGGCAGCCATATTATGGACATGTCTTTTTGACGAGAAATGTAAAAATGTCGACATTATATTCTTTTGTGCATGAATTATCAAGTATATACTATATGAGTATTCTAAGAGGTTAATTACCCTTCATACATGATACTTATAATTAAGTGCAGCTTAATTAGTGTATGGAATATCCATAAGAGTTATTCCAAGGCAGACCTTTGGATAAAAGAAAAAAGCAAACCATATTTATTCTCTTACAGCATCTTGCAATACGATGTTGGTTGAGTCTGCAAATTGGTCGATGACACATAATAGCAATATATGAAAGCTAGAGATTCGATTTATCTAAATTTGTCCTCGGGAAAATACATAAAAACCCCCAATGTATACTTGGATTAATTATGACACTCAACCTTTGCGGGCGATCTATTACCCCCCTGGCCTTATTTTTTCTGTATTTTTGTACCATTTTTCGGCGACGTGACACAATCAAAATTTGATGCCCAGTTGCACAGTGGAGAGTGTGCAACACTCTCCGCCACATTGACGCCAACCACGTCACTGCCACGTCTTCTTCTTCTTCTTCTTCATTTCAAGAAATCAATCAACCCATTTTCCTCCATTAACACACACATATTCAGTTTCATCATCAATCATAAAAAACTTATTTTCAAGAAATCAACCAACCCATATTCTTCCTCCATTAACACACACACACATTCAAATCATTTTCTTCCTCCATTAACACACACACATTCAATTTCATCATCAATCATACATATCTTTTCAAGAAATCAACCAACCCATTTTCTTCCTCCATTAACACACACATTCAACCCATTTTTTTCCTCCATTAACACACACGTTGAAGGGCAACCAGTCCATTTGAAGGGCAGTTCGTGCAATTTCTTCATTGTTTATTTTGAAGAAATAAACAATATAAACAATGAAGGGCAGTTTGTGTAATACACATTGACGGGCAACCAGTCCATTTGAAGGGCAGTTCGTGCAATTTCTTCATTGCTTATTTTGAAGAAATAAACAATATAAACAATGAAGGGCAGTTCGTGCAATAAATATTTTTGAGCAACCAGTCCATTTGAAGGGCAGTTCGTGCAATTTCTTCATTGTTTATTTTGAAGAAAAGGGTTGAATGTGTGTGTGTTAATGGAGGAAGAATATGGGTTAGCTGATTTCTTGAAAAGATATTTATGATTGATGAAAGAAATTGAATGTGTGTGTTAATGGAGGAAGAAAATAGGTTGAATGTGTGTTGTTAATGGAGGAAGAAATTGTTACACCCTGGAAAATTTTGCGTTACCAAGACTGTCGACGACTTAGTATGAGCTCAAGGGAGAGCAAAGTTATACAAGTATTAGGGATGAAGATTATATTATCTGAGTATAAGAATATATATATGACATTTGGAGATCGTATGGGGTAAATCAGTTAACAAGTTACTTGATGATAGCCCTCGTAACCATAAGTTAAGGTGGGGCCCACATGTCGGGATTTTATAAAGGACATATGAAGAGATATATGAGTAGTACATGTGAAGTTTAGCAAGTCCTAAGAAGAACCCTTAAGCCAAATATGAGCATAAGCCCTCCAAAAGGATGATTTAAAGATACGTTTTCAGATGATCTGACTTGGAGGGGCCAAAACGCTATTATAAGTTTGGAATTTGGAAAAACACAAATAATGAAAGTTGTAGATAATTGAAAGATATTTCCAACCATAGGTCTTGGGCCCTCACACCATAGCGGGATCAAATTTTATGGCCATTTTAAGAACAAGACCTTAAGCTGCCAAAATGGCTCCGCGGGCCCCACATGAGGAGGTCGGTGAAACCGACCTAGGAGGGGTATAAATACCCCCATCAACCTCATTTTTTCAGCATAATAACATTCCAAAAGGTCCTAGAAAATTCTCCACACCTCCCCCAAACATTATAGTCCGATAAATCAAGAATTTGACAAGATTACGCCAAACTAGTCCGTGAAAGGTGATTGTTCTTGCTTCTACTTAAGCTTGGTGTTGGAAAAGGTTGATGTGGCTGAGTTTCTTCAAGTAAAAGGTATTTTATTCATCCTATCTCTTATGTTGAATTTATTTGAAGGTCTAGCAAGCCTTAAAAGTGGAAATATTATGGAGGAAAGGTCATAAAGTGTTGTGTTGTAGTTGTTGTGTTTATGGGCTATTTTGAACATGTTTTAGCCGTGTGTCTGGGATGATTTATATGTGTAAATATGGTATCTAATGTTGTTAGTGTGTTGATGAGGTTATACTCCTCGATTGGGACGAAAGGAAGTGCATATTGTTGTTGTATGTTGAAAAACATCGTGTGGGATGTTTATGGAATATATTGGTATAAATAATAGTATTGTGATGTTGGTATTGTTATTGTTGTTGATTGGTTGCTGAATTGTAATTTTGGGCTAGGCATATAAACAGGGGAGATGCTGCCCGATTTTCGGCAGAATATGGAATAGTTTGATTTGAAACCGGGAACAAGTGTGCAATAAAGAGTCTAACATTAGTATAACTCCTCTTAAATGTAGACTTGCGAGATTGGATGAATAAGCGTAGCTAATAGGAGGTCAAACAGGTATGTTAAGGCTCGTCCCTTTCTTTCAAAGGCATGATTTCTATGATTACAATTCCATAAATGTTTTCATAGCCTCCTTATTTCCAAAAGTAGATGTGTATGATTCCAAGGCATGATTTCTTTTCCCGATAACCCATAAATGTTTTCCAAAGTGTCCGTATTTTTCCAAACAAAGGTTTATGACTCCGTAAGCTTTTGTGACAACAACGATGGATATGTTTTACAATGACGACGATGATGTCAAGGGTGAGAATATTTCTATGATGACTATGATGAGAATGATTTCATGTTTAAAGGTTCCAAGTTTATGATTTCAATGACGATATAAGAATGTTGAACTATTTCTTGATGTCTCAATTTTATTCATGGATGATGACTTTTTTTTTAAGATTCCGAAAGTATATGAATTGATGCCTTATGAGACTTATGATCTTATTCTATGTTTTCTCTTAATGCTATTCTTCATTGATAGTCTCACCTTATAATAATTGCTCCTTCAAGGTAAGACAAAGCGACGATGATTATTCCATAACACAATCGGAGGTTACCGACCTTACGTCACTCCGATGTATTTATAGCTTTTACTTGGCTCTCATGCATGCATTATATATATGTATGTATTTTCTCACACCGCGCCGCGTTATAGTCGGCCGGGCATGACACGTAGATGTGCACACCACTGCAGTGGGCATGTTATGAAATTGCCCCGTACGCGGGAGGCCTGGACGCAGGCTAATGATGATAACACCGAGCCTTAATGGTCGGGCATGGTACTACGTATATGTATAGAAATATTTTTTTTAAAGGTTAAGCATGCATGACATCCGCCCTACGAGGCATTCAGATGTACAGGTTATCTTTCTTATTCCTTGTTATTTTTCATATCTATGTTATGTTGTTACTCATGCCTTACATACTCAGTACATTATTCGTACTGACGCCCCTTCTTGTGGGCGCTGCGTTTCATGCCACGCGGGTGTATACAGATGAGTAGAGGATATTGCTAGAAGATGTTCCAGCTGGATTGGCGAGCTCCATTTCTTTCCGGAGTGTTGCCGAGTCAGAGTATCTATGTTATGGTATATTGATTTATGTTAGAGACTTTGCAGACAGAGTCATGTATACAATATGCCAGTCTCGTAAGCGTCTACTTAAGCCGATGTATCATTATGCATTACTTTACAGATTCATATGATTACAGATTTTATTTGATTCGAGAAAGACGAAAAGAATGTTTTCGAAAAGCTATTTCATTTCATGACTTCAGAGTCCTGTGAAATTATGAGTATAACGAGAACCAGCGGGTTCGCTCGGCTCTAAGTAAGGGTCGGGTGCCCATCGTGCCCTATCAGGATTAGGGTGTGACAGAAATGGGTTGAATGTGTGTGTGTGTGTGTGTTAATGGAGGAAGAAAATGGGTAGATGGATTTCTTGAAATGAAGAAGAAGAAGGAGGGTTTAGTAATGAAGAAGATAAAATTAATGGAGGGTTTAATGGTTAATTAGTGTAAACATAATTAATAAAAGAAAGGAAAAGTTGCACTGACGTGGCAGTGACGTGGCGCCAATGTGGCGGAGAGTTGCACACTCTCCACTGTGCAACTGGGCATCAATTTTTGACTGTGTCACGTCAGCCGAAAAATGATACAAAAATATAGAAAAAATAAGGCCGGGAGGGGGGGGGGGGGTAATAGGTCGCCCGCAAAGGTTGGGTGCGTCATAATTAATCCGAGTATACGTTGGGGGGTTTTTATGTATTTTCCCTTTGTCCTCTACTTAGTTTACGATCCATAAAAGTCTCACACTGTTATAATTTCGTCTCATATTTGTCCCTAATTTCGTCTCATATTTGTCCCTTTCTAAAGGCTGATCAACTTAGCTCTGACATTTGAGACGTTTGAGTCACGTATGACAAACATAGATTCAATTTATTTATTTTTGGGTGAAATACGAAACATTAATATAACTAAACATTAGTACAAAAGGTAGTTGTGGGGGTGTGTGTGTTGGGGGCGGGGGAGAGAGAGGGGGGGGGGTTGGTAATATTGGTGTTAGAAGATCTAAAGTTCCAAAAAGAGATGGCTAGAATGGTGGAGGGAAGTGGTGCAGCCAAGCAAACAAGGCTACACTAATATTTCTTTAGAACTTAGACTCAATGATAATTAATTACAAATATGTTGAAGAGCAGAGGAACCAAGAACCTCAAACTCAAGCATGTTAGTGACAGGATCACTAGGATTATGGATTGTAGTATTTCGATTGGTAAATACAAATTAGGAGATTTACGGGTTTCTCCTCAATGAAAACGGATCTGCACCAATCACGATTTGTGTCACCGATCGTTGGAAATCCTCAGGGAGCGGATGGATTTCCTTTGTCCACAACCTAAATATCACTGATGTAGAGATAGATCTTATGTGTAAAGCCTAGCCGTCTCTATATGATGGATAACCCTTTCTTAAACACCCGTAATGTTGTTTATATAGGCTAGCTCTAGGGTGAACGTGGAATATCATTTAATTAATGGGCTTGTGGACCATCTAACATTACTTATGGGTGAACCCGACTCAATAATATTTCCAACATAGAACAAATATTGAAATTATCACTTACTACTTCAAACAGGGAAATCAAATTGCAGATTGCCAGGCCAAATTAGCTGCCACTCAGACTATCAAGATGATTAATAACAATTACTGGCAACTACCTAGACAAGCTAAAGGAGCATACCACCTGGAAAAATGCCAACTGCCTAACATTAGGCAAGCTAAAGGAGCATACCCCAATGCCTTGAAATTTCTTCTGTTTTTGGGCGATTGAATCACCAATGTGTTGTTAATGGAGATTTAGCCTAGTTCCCCTCCTTGTGCTTTTTGTGCTTAATACAACACCACCCAGATTCTAATTTGGTTTAAAGAAAAAAAAAAGGTTTATGTACCTTATTTTCTTTTGAGTGTATGTTCCAAAAAATTTATGACCCTTTTTTGAAAACTGAGACAATTTAATTTAAATTGTTTATTTTATCATCAATGATAAATTTTTATACGCACAAGAATAGTAATATACTATCTTAGTTTACGTCATGTGCGTGTTATATGTAAACCTATATGTACCTAAAAAGCAAAAGGTGGATTAACTGGAAGATTAACAAAGCTTTTTACTGTCTTAATGCTGGTTTTATATGACTTGTGATGAAAAAAATCCTTCAAAAATCTACCTGCACACATATAAAAGAAAGCCTCAACAATTAACAATAGACTAAAATTGGGCGATGTATAATATGGATAGAGAAAGCTACTTTATGGTTTGCTGATTATATAATAATAATCAGGTGCCCAGTTATAGAATATGAATACAATATAATTATTGTCAAGTGAGACTATGTTGGACTACAGTCCATGTCACTGCTGCAAGTAGGAGACTCAAATATTGTACAAACGGTTCATCTTAAAAATAAGCTATTTATCTCAGAAACCCTTAATAACACCTAGATGTAGACCTCAGTCTCAAAAGGTTTCAACTGATAAATAAACCTACATATTTCTATGCTACCTAAAAAGAAAGACTATGACTAATTAATTCCTCATCTCTGCCTAGACACATGGAAATTGACTGAACACGCTTCTAGTCTAGATTTGCCACTGCCAAGAACCTCTAATGGATTCATGCAGTTGGAGCATAATCATAGTCTCCATCATCGTCATATCCTTCCAAGAATGCTGCTGGAGCATAGTCATAATCTGCATCATCGTCATCGCCGTCTCCTTCTAAGCGTGCCGCTGGAGCATAGTCATAATCGTCATCATCATCTCCATCTGAACACGGTCTTCTCTTCTGAAATCCAATAATCTTGAAAATGCTAGACATGTTATATATCTTTTCTTCTTGAACTATAGAAATATTAAATATGATATTGGGTATTGTATGATAGATCTCTTTGATAAGATGTGAAGAATGGTATTTGTGTTGTGTATAATAGGTGAAGAAACCATTTGCTTATATATAGGTAAGAGCCAGGTGTGGACTCGTTTTGACACGTTAAGAAGTGTGTAATGTTACCTGAGGAATGTGCAAAGCCATAAGCTTGGCTCCAATGTGGAGGTGGGGGAAATAGAATCTTCCAAAGCCTGAAGAATGTGCAAATCATTGTATTTGTAAGTGATGAGTGTGTTAAAAAGGTTATATATTCTTCCATCCCGGTGGAAATAGAATCTCCCTATGTTTAATTTCTATCTCTTAAATTTTGTGGGGCCGGATACAGGTGGAATTTCAGTAATTAAATCATCAAAATGCTTTAACAAAGAACATAAGTAAAAAGGATCTGAACATAGACGGAATATACGGGGATAATATGAAAATGGACTGTACGAGGATAATATAAAATATACATTTAGTTTTTTATTAGATAAATCTAAATAAATTTTTATATTTTAAATTTTAACCTTATCTTAAAAAAAAAAAATCGAAAGAACAACATTAGAGAAGATATATTTGTCATTTTGATTGTTTTATTCCAAGATGGGCTAATCTTGGATTACTCATAATGAAATATTTTTTTAATCAAGTACAGAATAAAATATTATCACTTTTTATTTGGAAATTGTTATTCTTATTCCTGATATATGGTATACAAGAAAACTAGAAAGACAGAGCCCATGGAAACTTGTGAATGGCACGTGGAAGTGTTTACTACCAACGTGGATGCTTAGTTGGCATGCCACCTAGACAGGTTAACTCGGCATAATACGAAATTTATAAGTGCAGCTTAATAAATGGGTTGAAATAGGGAATAACTACGTGGCATAACTAACTCCACTACATATTTATATTTAGTAGCTATAATTTGAAATAATTACATTTCATAGCTAATTATAATATGTTCAATACAACTTATAGTTACATACATACATAAATATATATATATATATATATATTATTCACTTCCAAACTAACTCTCATCTCTCTTTCTCCCCTCTCCCCTACCCCTCTACCCACTGCTCTGCCAAGGAGCTTGCAGCGCCATTTTCTCCGGCGAGGAACAATCAGGCAATTTTCAATTTTCAACCTTCTCATCCAGTTGGCGTCCCTTCTTCTCATAAACCTTCTCATAACTGAATTGATGCCATCTCCAACTTGCCGTTTGACTTTAAAAATACCATTGATTTAGAAATTTCATAATTTTATTGATAATTATAAGATTTTATTTGAGAATGATTTTGTTGACGGCGAAACTGGCCGACGGTGTCGTTGTTGTTGACGGTGAACTGGCCGACAGTGAAACTTGTTGTTGTTGACGGTGAACTGGCCGACGGTGGCTTTTGACGGCCAGATCCGGTTAGACATTGGCCGGATCTGATCGAATATGCTCAGTTCTGGTCAGATTTTGCTTTGTCGGAATCTGGCCGACGGTGACTGTTCCGGTTAGATTCTGGTGCCGGATCTGGAAAATCATATTTCTTTTTTAGTGTATTCATTAATTTTTTAGCATACAATTCAATGTATTCATTATTTTTTTGGCATACAATTCAGTGTTTTGTGTATTTTATTTTCTTGTATTCTGTTTTTGAGTGTATTCGTTAATTTTATTTCTTGTATACAAATGAATACATTGATTTTTGAAGTGTATACAAATTAATAGAGTGAATTTTATTTCTTTGTATTCAATTTTTGAGTGTATTCGTTAACTTTTTTTAGTGCAAAATTCTGTGTTTTGTATACAACGGATTAAATATAATAAAGTGAATACATTGTAAAAGTAACTATAATGAATACAGTTGAGTTGAATATATTTAAATGGAATACAAATTTCAGCAAATTTTAATGACTGTGTTCATGAATACAGCGACACGAATACAATAATTAACAAGTGTTGAGTTTTGCTATATGTTTGTTACGTCATGTAAATAGGTAAAATGTAGCTAAATGCATAAATAAGGCTTCCAAGTTAGTCATTTATGAAATTTTCCCTTGAAATAGCGAACAAAATCAGCCCATAAATTCATGAACCATGTAACTCATTTAGGTTTTGGGCGGGTTAAGTACCCGTTTATTTATTAACTCTGCTCATTTGAATTTTTTTTTCCAACCCAGTTAAAAACTAGATTAATATGCAATCTAAATTGGCACTTTTCTAAATTTTACAAAAAAGATATTTTTATTTGATATGTTATACTCAGTCATAATATAAGGAAGAAAGTCTTACTAAAAGAAATTATAAGAAAACAGATAAAAAAAAATCAGTAAGAATTGATGGGTGTGCGCGCGCGTGGGAGAGGGGGGGGGGGGTTATTTCAGTCCAACCCGTTTTAGCCCAAATAATTTTTGGGCAAGTCAATAATCCACTTATTTATTAACTCGAGTAATTTGCACAATTGCCCTTATTCGGGGGTGGCCTAATTTTTGCCCTTCGCCTAAAATACCCTGAGGTTCTGGGTTCGAATTCCACCCCGGTTCAACCAAAAAAAATAATTGCAAGGCAGAATTTCATAAAAAAATTAGGCCTATTCGTGCAAAAAGACCTTTGTAGAATTTCAACAAAGTAAAAGAAAAAAAAAATCCTGCCTTGTAAGGCTTCGCAATTTTTTTTTTATTTACTGAGTGGGGGTCCGGACAATGTAACATTAGGATATTTTCAGTCACTTTTTAAGCGAGGGGAAAAAATTAAGACCAACGCCTTTGAAGGGCAATCCGTGCAAAAAAATGTATTAAATGTAGATCATTTTGACATGTCCAATTTTATCTCAACCCGCCGATTTGACATCCCTAAGGCATCTTTACATTTGTTTGGCATTGGATCTAAATATTCACTAAGGGTTAAACTCATTTGCTGAGCTTTTGGGAAAAAGAAAATAGCAAACTATTTATTCTTATTACAGCATCTTATGATGTTGGTTGAGTCTGCACGCTGGTGACACATAATAGCATTAATATGATAGCTGTAGATGTGATATATTTATGTCGAAGACATATATAATTAAGTTAATAAGCTTATACTTTTCTTAATAATTTAAATTTTTAGATGACATGGTTAGACAACACGTATTTGGTTCATGAAAAAGAATCAGGCTCGTATTGAAGGTGTATTAATAGCACAATTTATTAAGTAAATGTGTGTGCTCTCTAACCCTTTATATTTTTAGATAAGATGATCACAAATTTTAATATTTCCCCAGAGTCTAAAGAAATTTATATTCTCCTTTAATGTTTTCAAAGAGATCAAATGATATTTTTGTTTCCAACGTTTAACTTCACTGTTGAGGTTATCAAGAAAAAAATGGTAGTCGGTTTTTTTTTTTTTTTTTTTGTTGGTATTTGTAATGGGAAATTAAGATATTTACCGAAAAATTAATCTATGCAATGCTAGTATGCATTGTATGGTGAAAAATTAATCTATGCAATGCAAGTATGATTGTAAGGTATTCTAACTTCACTCTTACATGAGAGTGTAATTTTTTTTATTTTATTTTTACACTCGTATTGTATAAAAACTTAAAACTCTTGTAGCAATCTCGTGACGAATTATGAAGTATGAATATGATCACATCACTGCTCTTCCAATTACCATCAGTTGTTCAAATGCCCAAAAAGAATAAAATAGATACATCTAATAAGCTAATGATCTCAAAGTCCCTAATACCTTAAATTCTTGATGTAGACCTCAGCCTTCTAAAGCCTTCTAAACATTCCTATTAATGAAATTTGGTACTGCTAAGTAAAAATCAAACTAAGGTTCTTACGTAGCTAAAATCTGTATGTAATTGCTTGTTTTCTTGTGATGATTATTTGGACCAAGAACCTTCAATGAATTAGTTCATGCAGCAGGAGCATAGTCATAATCTGCATCATCGTCATCGCCTTCCAAAGATGCTGCAGGAGCATAGTCATAATCTGCATCATTGTCATCACCATCTCCTTCTGAGCATGTTGCTGGAGCATAGTCATAATCCCCATCATCATCTCCATCTGGAAATGACCTTCTCTTCTGGAAACCAATGACCTTGAAAATGCTAGACATTCTATATATCTCTTCTTGGACTAAAGATAAACTAAATATGATATTGGGTATTTTATGATCTCTTAGAAAAGATGTAATTGTGGTGTGAATGATAGGTGAAGAACCCATTTGCTTATATATAGGTAAGAGCTAAGTCTGGACTCGTTTTGATTCGTAAAAAAGTGTGTGATGCTACATGAAGAAAGTGCAGAGCCATATACTTGGCTGCATTAAGCTATACTTTTGGGGCAGCCACATCAAAAATTCACTTTACATCTCATCCATCATACTAGCTCCCTCCGTTCAAGTTTATGTGACACACTTTGCTTTTTTGCCAGTTTAAAAATGAATGCCATATTTCTAAATTTGAAAATAATTAACTTTACATTTATAATATTATTTTACCGTTAATGAGCCGTCTTCGCAACCACAGACCCGGAGCCAAAATGGCTTATTTTTACAGCCATTAGACAAAAATAGTATGTTTTTTTTTTAGACAAAAATGGGTATTTCGTTGGATAACCAACGAAATACCCACACAAGTACTGTTCCGGTGCTGATAAATTTCTTGCATTTCGCTACATGTGTAGCGAAATGCAAGAATTTTTTTTTTTTCCTTTTCATGAATCAATTCACGAAATAGGCATTTTTTTTTTTTTGCCATTCGTGAAATTAAAACGAAACTGATTTGTATTTTTTTTTTTTTTTTTTTTGCATTTCGTTGTGCAATCAATGAAATATGTGTTTTTTTTTGTTTTTTTTTTATTTCGTGAATTGATTCACCGAAAGTGATTTGTTTTGTTATGTTTTTTTTTTTTTTGCATTTCGTGACACAATCAACGAAAAAGGTTTTTTTTTTTTTTTTTGCAATTCGTGACACAATCAATGAAATAGGTTTTTTTTTTTCAATTCGTGAATAAAAAAAGAAATAGGAAATTATATATATATATATATATATATATATTTTTTGCATTTCGTGTAATAAAAAATGAAATAGGATAAAAAAAAAAATTATTTCGTTCATATAAAAACGAAATTGGAAAATATATATATATATATATATATATATATATATATATATATATATATATATAATTTTTATTTTTTTTGCATTTCGTGTATTACTGAACGAAATAGGTTTATTTATTTTTTTAATTTTTTTTGGTATTTGGTGAATTAATGAACGAAACTGATTTATTTTCTTTTTTTTTATTTCGTGTATTAATGAAGGAAACTGATTTTTTTTTTTATTTTTTTTGCATTTCGTGTATTAAAAAATGAAATAGGAAGAAATAGGAATACATATATATATATATATATATATATATATATATATATATATTCCTATGTCGTTTTTATATAAACGAAATGAAAATAAAATTATTTCCTATTTTTTTATATAAACGAAATACAAAAATACAAAAAAAATTATTTTCATATTTCGTTTTTAGATGAACGAAATTGTAGACACGTAATTTTTGACCCTCCCGGGATGTTTTCATTGGCTTATTGATTAATTTTTCTTTTTAGTCTAATCTTGGATTTTAACTATTATTTCATTTTTAGTAGGTTTGTTTGTGAAAATGAAAAAAAAAAGACAAAAAATATTCGCTATTTTCAAGGCATAAGTTTTGTGTTTAAAAGAAAGAAAAATTACAAAAAATAGGTTTCTCTTAATCTAGTTTTTCTAAGTTAATTCTATCTTTTGTTTTTTCCTTAGTCTATTTATGTAATTTTTTTCTTAGTTTTGGTTTAAAAATAGTTGATTAATATATTTATTTTGGTATTTTATATTTATTTTTAATGGAAAAGAAAAATAAAAATGGAACCAATGGCCCCCCACTTGTCAAAATTTCACCCTATCCACACAAATAAGGCACAATTCATTTTGGGAAGGGAATATTCTTTTCATCCTTCAAGATATTTTTATTCATGTGGGCATTTTGGGAAAAGCAAAAAAGGAATAACACACTCAAAACCCTAGCCTACACACCCTATAAATATCTAATTATATAAACCTAGAATCAGCTACAAGAAGCAGCTGCCATGAGACATTCATGAGCGGAGTGATTTTCTATATCCATTCACGTTTTTCTTTTGGACACAATACATCATTTATCTTTTCATTTTATTTTCTAAAGGGAGTAATACATAGACAGAACACATGCATATACAAGCCATTAGAACCATGGGATGGCAATCTTCATCACTCCATATCGCCTATTTAAAACAAAGTTCAATCGGGTCACGTGTTCGGGTGAGGTCGTCGGCAAAGGTCCTTGCTTTTTCTCTATTCTAGGGTAGTTGCAGTCCATTTCACCTACTGTATACATTGTCGAATGTCCCTTGATGTATTGAAGGAATTTTGCTCACGGAAGGTCCATCTCTCACTTCATAATTGATTAAATATATGATTGTTGTTCTTTGAATGGTGAATTTCGATGCGTGAATGAAGTGTTATTATTGACGAGCATGCTACTGATTTTAGTTTAATCTTCTTGTTTGATGTGTCAAGACATTATTATCTGGAATTAATATGCTAAATGGTGACGTAATTCAAGTTTGTTGGATGGGATAAATTGCAAGTGAAAGTGGGATCTAAAGAAATAAAATGGTGGGGTTAGATTTTGAAGAACAAGATCTGGATCTTGACGAAGAAAAAATGGTTTTGGGACTACTTGGTAATTTTTTATTTTTTTTCCTTTTCTCGTTTTTGTTTTTCTTCTTTGGTTACTGCCATGTTAATTTTAAAATGGCTAGAGTCATATGGCCTCGTTTAATGATTTTTAATGATTATCTGTAGCATTTTTTTTAGCTTTGGTTTATTTGGACTTTTCATAATTATTAAATGAAAATGGCAGGCAACATTTAGGCTTTTTCCTAATGAGCCGCTCGATTGTCCATTGATTTTTAAATATTCCCAGGTCCTAGACCAATGTTAAGGCGGACTTAGTAAATTAATTGTGAGATGAGCGAGATGGGGCGTGAATTATTTCAAATCCCGTTGTCAAGAGTAAAAGAAAAGAGCGGAAAAACCAATTATAATGGAGCGAGATGGGTTGCGAATTTATTCGAAACCCGTTGTCAAAAGAGTGAATTAATAATAATCGAATAATAATAAGTCTCGGATTTTAGAGACAAATAATTGCCTTTAACGCTAGATGAGCTTTAGGCACGTTTCAAGACATTTGTTTCGATTAAGAATGCGGTTACGCATCTTATTTCGAGACGTTTTTTTTTATAACTCAAGGATGCGGTTACGCACCTTGGCCGAACTCGTTTTAATAATTAATTTTGTTTCGAATAAGAATACAGTTATGCATCTTACTTTGAGAGGCTTAAAAGATTCGGAATGCGGTTACGCATCCAGTTTAAGACCAATAAATGTTCAACAATAAGAGTATGAGCAAATCAAGGCTCAAAATACATAATATATTCAAAGATTAATCTAAGCTAAGTATGAGTCGAATAAAGCGACTGCGCTAGAACCACGGGACTCGGGGAATGCCTAACACCTTCTCCCCGGTCAACAGAATTCCTTACCCGGTCTTCTGTTTTCGCGGACCATAATAAAAGAGTCATTTCCTTTTGATTAGGGATTCATAAGGTGGCTTGGAACACCAAAACTCAATTCCAAGTGGCGACTCTGTAAATAAAATAATCCCTTTTCAAAACCGTCACTTCAAATGGAAAAACCCTTTAATAATAAAAACCTGCGCGTTTATAACGCGTGAGGCGCCAAAAAAGGGGTGTGACAGAAATAAAAAAAAAAACTTATTTCGTTTTTTAATAAACGAAAAAAAAATAGTTGTAAAGTCAAGACATAACTTTATCTTGAATATAAATATAATTCTAAAAAATATAGGGAGAAAAACTAATTGTAAAGTCGTCAAACTTTAGATAGTCATAACTTTGCGCTCGGACGTCCGTTTTACACATTTTTTTTTGAACTTGCTTATTTTTTCGAGATCTATGCGGGCAAATGGCCATAAGGCGGTTTGGCCGAGCCGATTTTTTTTTTTAAAAAAACAGCTTTTATCCCATTCAATTTCAATTTTCCCCCAAATTGGCGTGAAATTTTCAGTTTTATTTACTTATAAGATGATGATACGCAATAAATTTCAACGTAAAAATCTCGGGGTAATGTAGCTGTGAATGTCAATTTCACTTCTGCGGTTTCAATTTTTGAAAATAAAGCTGACTAATTTTCTCGACATATAAAGTTGACTAAAATAACCTTACAGTCAAACACTAAGTTTTTTCAAACAAAACTTACTTCGGCCACCTTTTCAACACCTAAAATGATGATTCGAACGTCTACGTATCCTTGATGTATTGGGCCTACATTATTGTACGCAGAAAAAAATATCAGGTTCTATATAAAATATTGACGTTTCGGAGTCTTGACACACGACTAATGATTGGTCAAAGTATGGAGAAAAACACTAAGTGTTGCAAAAAATAAAGTTGGCCAATTTTATTTTTTTTGGTACTGTTTCACTGCGTTATAGAAAAAAAATATATATATATATATATTCCAATTTCGTTTTGATATGAATGAAATTAAAAAAAAATCATATTTCAAATAAAATAAAATAAATAAAATATATATATGTATTCCTATTTCGTTGGTATATAAACGAAAAAAATTAATTATTTTCCTATTTCATTTTTATATAAATGAAATACAAAAAAATATATATATTTATCCTATTTCATTGGTATATGAAATATATATATATATATATATATATATATATATATATATATATATATATATATATATATATATGTATGTATGTATTCCTATTTCGTTTTTATATAAACGAAATGAAAATAAATTTATTTTCCTATTTTTTTATATAAACGAAATACAAAAATACAAAAAAAAAAAATCATATTTCATTTTTTAATAAACGAAATACAAATAAAAAAATTACTATTTCGTAGATATACCAACGAAATGCAAAAAAAAAAAAATATATATATATGTATATTCCAATTTCGTTTTTATATGAACGAAATTAAAAAAAAAATATCCTATTTCGTTTTTTAATACACGAAATGCAAAAAAAAAAAATTATAATTTCCTATTTCGTTTTTTTATTCACGAAATGCAAAAAAAAAAAAAAACATATTTCGTTGATTAATTCACGAAATGCAAAAGAAAAAAAATCAGTTTCGTTCATATTTGTTGATTGATTCACGAAATACAAAAAAAAAAAAAAATTGTTGCATTTCGCTACAAGTGTAGCGAAATGTAACAAAAAATTCCGGCTATGAACAGTGCATTGTGTGGGTATTTCGTTGGATAACCAACGAAATACCCATTGTGGTATAAAAAAAAATGCAGCCTATTTTGATCTAATGGCTGCAAAAATAAGTCATTTTGACTCCGGACTCAACCATATAATATGTTTCTGGTCATAAGTTCTAAAGTTTTATAGTCACACAAATAATGTTCTTCCACTGTATCAGATATTCCGTTATAGTCCTAATTTGATGTGCAACTTTTATGTGGAATAAACTGAACGAGCCAAAATAAAATTTAGCCCGTGCGCACTTGTGCATGACACCTGGAAGTGTGTTTTATCTACATGGATGCTCAGTTGGCATGCCACATAGACAAGGTTACACTTGCAGAACAATTGATGTGTTCATTTACGACAAATGTCTGCAAAGATGACGACATTCTTTTGTGCATGAATTATATTCTTTTAGTATATGAGTAACCAACTTAAGAGTTTGACTATATACCCTTTCATGAATGACAACATTTACATTCGTTTGAAATTGGACCTAAAACAGGATATTCATAAGAGTTATTCTCAGAAACTGAGCTTTTGGGGAAAAGAGAAAGCAAACTATTTATTCATATAGCATCTTATTACATTGGTCGAGTCTGCACAATTGCACATTTGTGACACACAATAGTCAGTACAAGAAAACCGTCTTTTTATGACGGGCTAAAGTCTTTACAAGGATCTGAAGAGGTAAGGCTTACATGCTTTATAGAGCCCGTTTGGATTGGCTTATAAGTTGCTTATAAGCTGTTTTTAGCTTTTTTGAATGTTTGGTTGGCCAGCTTAAAATCATTTTGTGATTAAAATAAGTTCAAAAAAATAATTAGGCTCATTTGATTTTGCTTATCTAAAGCAACTTATAAGCTGTTTTCAGCTTATAGGCATAAGCCCATCCAAACAGGCTCATAATCGCGACATTATATCGATATAATAGCATAAATGAAGATGCTAAAACATATATTCTTCCAATGTCCAACGGTTTCCTCAATTTGGAATATGCTAAACATTACCTCTCCACGGAAAATTACCAACTTTAGACACAGTTTCTGTGTACTTCAAGATTTCATCATCCTTCCTAATAATATTACTATCCTCTTATCAATTATAATACCATTTACGCTCGGGAATATTTGGTCGAACCGCAATGATAATACCTTCAATAAAACAACATATTAAATCATACCTAAAAAGATAATTTAATCAGGCCATTGAGTATTATATACTGTCTTACAAACTGTATTAGTGTGGCAACAGTACTTCCAAGCACACAATCCTCTTGAAATGGTTTCCTAAGCCTCCGTTCGCTTATAAACACAATTAAATTGATGGAGTTAATGACGCCAATGTAAGTATTGGTGGTGTCGGAGGAGTTATCGGGGATTCTTATGGAAGCTGGAAAGAGTTTTAATTTCCAATTACATCTCACCAAACTCGGAATTCATGTTGAACTGGTGAGAGGATTATTCAAAGGACTTGAACTGGCATTCACAAAAAAATATGTATCCATTGATATTTAAAATCGATTTTCAGGTGTTGATTGATCAAATTGTTGAGTTCTCCCACATCGGCTAGGGATGGAGGACTTGGTCTCTTTATATGGACTTTGGCAATCCTCCCCTCATGAGCTAACTTTTGCGGTTGAGTTACGCCAATATCCATTCTTTATATGCTATCCGAGCCGAACCCATCCCAAATCTTTGTTTCACTGATGTTGGACCCCCATTTATATAGTCCACACTCCAATTATAGGCCTGGGCATGCGGGGAGTGTTGAGTTCTCGCACATCGGCTAGTTGGGGGACTTTTCTTTTTTTTCCAGTAACCATCTCAAGTGCCCAGTTGGGTTCTTGAGTTTATTCTCATAACACAAACGATGTTACATAGAGGAGGACTAGACCAAGCCTCTTGCAAATACACATTTGATGGACATATTGCCTCTAATAAGCTGAATAAACATACCTCCACGAAGGGGTTATCAACTAGCAAAAATCAAAACCTAAACAATTGATCCCTAACTTATGAAGTCATTAACAGAAAAGAAACCATTCCTAGGTTTAATTCTAAAGTTACATCTACCTTCTTGATCATTCTTCATTGAAGCTATCACCTGTATCGGAAGGGAGAGAGCGTCAGTGAAGAATGTCTTCCTCTTGGTTCTTACGCCCCAGTTGGCCAACAACTCTGCCACTGTATTTCCTTCCCTCCAAGTATGTTTGAACTCTACCTCATAGTTCCTCACCAATCCCCTTATCTTGTGAATCGAATACAAAATCTGCCAATTTTGTTTTGATTCATCAGTGACAAGGGATCTAACGATCTCAGAATCTGTCTCAACAATAAGGTTCCTTATGTTGTTGGCTTTGCACCATTTAATCCCCATCAACATAGACTTTGCCTCAGCTACATTATTTGAACATCTTCTAAAGAAAGCCGAGAAAGCCATTATGAAATTACCATTATGGTCCCTCACTATACCTCCTCCTCCTGCACTTCCCGGATTCCCTTTGCTACAACCATCCACATTTTATTTGAAGCTTCCTCAAGCAGGTTTCAACCAATTCACTGTTTTAATGGTTAGACATTGTTACAATCTTTCTATCAGACACATGTTGCTTGTCCAGTCACTATGAAAATTGATTGAGGGGAAAGTAGTATGTAATAACATGTTCATTAGATAACAAGCATTATGGATGACCTGCCCAGCATAATACTTGGTACCTTCAAACTTGTAAGAACACCTTGCCTTCCATATTTGCCAGCATATCACTGCAGGGAGACATTGCAAAACCACTTCTTGCACTTTATTCTTTGGTTTGGTAAGCCACCATCTCATAACCATAGCTCTCACTGTTCCCTGTTGAATGATGACTCCACAAGAATTGCTAAAAATGGACCATACCTCTCTAGCTATTTGGCTTGTAGAGAATAAATGATCAATTGATTCACAAGAAGCATGGACACAACAAGTGCACTTAGAAGTACATTGTATCTTAAACTTTTTAGTGACAATCTCATCTGTTGGCAACCTCTTTTCTAGTAATCTCAGCATGAAGAAGGAGACTTTAAATGGCAATTTGGGATGCCATGTTTTAATACCTATTAAAGTATGATTTTTGGTGCTTCTAAATGCATTCCAGGCTGACTTGCATGAGAATTTCCCTGATTGCTCAAGTGTCCATGTTACACCCCGGAAAAATTTTCGTTCGCGCACAGTGAATCGACTGGCGAAGGACAATTACGAGTATCGAACTAGTGATGTCTTAATGATATTTTGGATAAGAATTATAATGTCCCTTATGTTGGTAATTAAGTGTCAAGTAAGTTTCAAGAAGGACCCATAAGCCAAATATGGGCATAAGCCATCCAAAAGGGCGAGTTAAGGAAACCTTTTCGGAGGATCTGGTTTGGAGGGGCCAAAACGCCATTTTAAAATTGGAATTTGGGAAAACCACCACAGGATGAAAGTTGTAGATAACCGAAAGATCTTTCTAACCATAGGTCGCGGGCCCTCACAGCATAGCGGGATCAAAAGTTATGGCCATTCTACGACAGACTGTTTCAGGGCAAAACAAAATATCACCTTCTGGCACACTCCGCGACATCACTTGCTGCTCGCGGACACGACCCGCGACCATGCCGTTTCATCGCAGATTGTTCCAGTGAGGGTCGGTCATCTGGCAAGCTCCGCGACACAACCTGCGACTCGCGGAGCATGTTCGCGACTCGCGAAGTGTGTCGCAGGTTGTGCCAGTCCAGAAAATTCTGGACCCCTTTAAATGTACCCAACTCGTCCAAAAATCATTTTCTTCCATCTTGTTGGCTAAGGAAATCCCTAGAACTCTCTCCAACATCCATCTATAAGAGATATCAAAAGAAAACCAAGATCAACAACATCAATTACATGAAATCAAGTGTGTAGATTCAAGTAAAGCTTATCTTCTTCAAGGAAATTCAAGAAAGAGTGAAGTAGGGTTTTGGTGCTAAAGAGGTATTCTCTTTCAAGGCTTGTTCAACCATCATCCAAGGTGAGTTTTATGATCATCCCATGTTGTTTAAGGTATTAGAAAGCTTAGATGCTTGAAATGTAGAAGAACATAGAAAATGGGGTATTTTGAGTGAATAGTGACACAATTGGATGATAGTGGGATTGAATCACGGATGTTGGAATGTGGTGACTATGAACATGTTGTGAATGATGTTTAGGCTATGCAATGAGTTTTATGAGTGCGGAAAATACGATAATAAGCTATAACCCTAAATGTGAGTTAATTGGAAGAAAAAGGTGGATTTTGCTAAGTGCATATGAATGACGAGTGTTGATTGTGATATTATGAATAATATTGCGAATGTTGGGAGTTGATGTAGAACATGGGAGAAGTAGTATAAACAAAGGAAGTGCTGCCCAATTTTTCCTAGAAACTAACGACGCGTTCTCATAGTTATTTAGCTAATGTACTTCACATTCTTTAATGAAGGTGACGACGTGACATCGGAGGGGAACGGGTGACCGATAGCTTAGCTAAACAACAAAGGTATGTGAGGCTAGTCCTTTCTTCTAATGGCATGAGTCCTTTAGTGTAAACTCTTATCTTCTTCATGAGTTCCCTTTTTCGGAAAGTTAAGAGCCTATAGTCATAAATGTCCATATGAGATAAGAGATACGATATGATGATGCTATCCTGACAGTGAAGCTATTGGTTGCCTACACTCACCTTATGTACTAGTTCCTTCGAGGTGAGGCAGAATGACAATAATTGCTCCATAATGATATCGGGGGATCGCGACCTTACGTCACCCCGATAGAGTAGAAGTGATCTTGAGCTTCATGCATGTACTATGGTAAGATAAGCATGTTTTGATAAGTATATGATAGTAAGCATTGTATGATGAGCACGTCATGAGCATATTACACCGCGCCTAGTTGGCCGGGCAGTCACCGCTAAGGCGGGCAGCTATACGGATACACCATGACCTTTTGGCATGGGCAGACACCACTAGTGGGCGGCATGAGATGGTACCCCGGACGCGGGCTTATATTGTTGATGATCACATTGTCCCGTCTTGGACGGGCAGTCTGCATATGATGCATATATGTTATGATGATAAGTATGAGTAAGACAGCATGCATTATTCCATTTATGTTTATCGGTCAGATCCATATGCTTTGTATTGATGTTCTCATTACATTATTGATGCCTTTCTTCATTGTTTATGCCTCTCATACTCAGTACAATATTCGTACTGACGTCTTTTTCTTTGGACACTGTGTTCATGCCCACGGGTAGACAGGGAGGAGACATTGCTTCGGATTCTTAGAGCTGCTAGTTGATTGAAATCCCTCCATTGCTCCGGAGGTGCCTATGACGTTCTTTTGTGTACAGTTGTGTATGTCATCTCATAGAGGCTCGTAGATACTCGATGTGGGGTGTATGGTCTCATGGCAGGGTTATTTTGTATGTATGCACATGTGTATATTATTTTGCTAGCCTAAAGGGCTCATGTATATATAATGTTTTTGATTCCAAATGAAAATGGTTTTTTTTTTATATAAATTAAGCATGAAAGGGATAACTGATTGATAATAAGATTAAGGGTTATAGAACGAGTGGTGCTCGGTGAATTGCCCTGGGTACCCGTCGGGGCCCCTAGTCGGGTCTTGACAGTCCAAACTGGCCTGTCATCATCCATCGGATGGATCTTGATTCTACTGATAATTCTCACTAAATGATAAGGAACTAAAGCTTGTAATCTATCAACATCCCAATTTTTCCCCCTGATGAACTTTGGTACTCTTAGGAGTAGGACATTCAACCCCTAGATTAGCCAAAGCTCCTTGTCCTATCCAATTGTCCCACCAAAGAGACATATGGAGATCACCTTTACCTATCTTCCAGAGTATGTACTTCTCAGCTTCTTCATTGATCTCCATATGTCTCTTCCATATTTATGAAAGACCAGGTCTCAGCTTATATGAGACTAGATAACCCCTCTTACAGTATTTAGCCTCTATGAAAGTCCTGAAATAATTGTTACTAGTCCTGAATGTCCACCAAGCCTTAGCAGCAAAGGCTAGTAATATATCATGCAAACTTCTGAACCCAATTCCACCCTCTTTAGTAGGACAACATAAGTCTTCCCAAGATTTCCAATGATACTTGTTGCTACCATCACCAGACCCCCAGAAAAATCTAGCAATGATTTTTTCTACTTGATTTAAGACTGTTTTAGGAGGGCTAACAGCTGACAGTAGTTAAAGAGGGATTGATTGCAAAACAGCTTTAATCAACACTGCCTTGCCATCATAGGAAATGAGTTTTCCTTGCCACCCTTGTATCCTATTAGAAACTTTAACCACCATCTCATTAAAATACGATATCTTCTGTTACAGGTAGACCTTGTCGGTGTAACTTAAGGGTTATCCCTTTAGAGATTCTAGCTCAGTATGGTTCGCTCGGGCCGAGTGTGGCACCGGGTGCCGGCCATGCCCCTCCGGGCTTGGGGTGTGACAAACAACTTGCTAGCTAGCCTTTAGTAAACACCTGGATCTTTAGCAATGTGTTTGTGACCTCGCCCTTGATACATCTATCATATTCTTCCAATGTAAATTTCTAGTTCAATTTTCGGGGTATGCCTGCTTATTTTGATCCACCCTAGCCCTGACTCTGAGATAAGCTCCAAAACATACTTCTTTTGAGAACATCGCAATTCCTTTCTTTGATCTTGCAATCTCGATGCCAAGAAAGAACTTCAGCTCACCAAGGTTTTCATTTGAAATATGGATTGCAACCCCAAGGTTGTCTGGCTAAGCAAGGCTTGATTACTCCCTGTGACTAATAGATCATCTACATACACTAGGATCACTACGATGTTACTAACTGGTCTAACAAAGAATAGTCAATTCAAGTGACTCTGCTGGAATTCCATCTCCACCAAGGCTTCTTTTAACTTCTTGTTCCACTGTCTTGGAGCCTGTTTAAGGCCATACAGAGATTTTAGAGTTTGCAGACCATGTTAGCAACCATGGAAGTGAGGAACAAAGGTTGTGTATGGGAGACGCCAAGTGAGAGAGAAAAAGTATAGAACTATAAAGGAAAAAATGAATCAGTTTAATTTGATGGAATAGTACATTGGCTACAAGATTACTGTGCTAATAACTGACTTAACAAAATATCTTACAACAACTTAAGCCTAAATTAACTCTAGTACTAACAACTTGAGTTGGTCAACTGATATTTTGCATGATCAAATAATACAAGAGAGGGTGAATTAGGTTATGCCTGTTTTTCGCTTAAGTAATGGACCAGGTTACTTTAACTGTTTCTTAAGACTAAGTTGCGGAATAATAAAGAACGGTAAAGTAACAACACAATTTTAACGTGGAAATCACTCGGCTCACAATGGTGAAAGACCTACTTGATCTGCAGGATTTGTCCCAAACTTCACTAAAATTGTGAGCTTCAACAAATACAGATAACGAGATATGCAACCTAGCAACTAACTTTAATCCTTCATACAACAATCTACTTAGACTGTTGAGTCCTCTCCGAGTTGCCCTCAAGTTGGTGTTGAATTTAACAAATGTTTTACCAAAACAATGTTTCTAGGAAAGCTGAAAATAGGTACAACTCACTAACACTCCTAATAAAAATTATCTAGACTTGAAGACCGTAAAACATAATACTATGAAACAGGTTCTTCAATTTGGTCCTTTGTATCAGGAAGCACTTTAATAGCCAATCAGAAGTCTCTCAAATATGCTATCGCTTATTTGCTTGATTTCTATTTTTCTCTCAACATAAGTGCGTAACCTTCTTCAGTAAAAGACTTGCATATATATAGCAACTTGTGAGTAGCAAATTGGTTGGTCACAAACACCTTCTTGAATAAGGACTTTGAGGAGATAGTGTTTGAGATGGAGGCAACCTCTTTGCTATCAGACAGCTTGCGATATGCTTGATGACGGGAGTCCGAAGTTTATCCCAAATTATTCTTCCAAGAACTCCTAGATCTTGTCCACTATATTTTCGTATCTTGAAACCTCTTCATTCCAAGAGTCCTGTCACAGCTGAACTTTGAGATGGAACATGAAACTGCTAATTTCCGGGTTCATTCAGTATAGCCTACTTACTTCATATTAGGCATTTGATCCAAATCATTTTGCCAGTCATCACAACATGCAAGGTCCAACATCAACTGCACTCAACAGTTATGGCCTAATGTGCCTAAACTGGATTTCAAATGTCTATTGAAACTTATAAATGTCACGAATGATGATTTTTGGTCGTAAGTTACATCTTCTACTTCTGGTGTTGATTGTGCATATTTATTAGTCTTGTTCCACCACTTGTGCGGATAGGTAGATGACACTTACTGAGTACCTATTGTAGGTGTTTGCCCTTATTGTTTTTCTTCCTTTGTTGCGTACACAGGTAAGTATTTTCCTTGACAAACGTCCATGTTAGAATTTCTCCTTCCCTGCTCAGTTGCTTTTGGTAAGCCCCACTTTGTATTTCATGGAGGCTAGAGCCGCTAGACTTTGTTACTCTTTAATTAGGTAAAGCCGGGCATTTTTTTTCATTCTTGATACAAAGAGGCTCCATTATGTTATGGATTGTCATATATCTTTTGCCATTTATGTTAGGATCTCATATATGGCTATAATGAAGGAAACTTATTTTGAAATACTATTTTATAATTAATATGAGGACCAAGGTGCCAAGGTTTATGTTTTACATATACATTATCGTTTAAATGTTTTTCCATTGACCATTATACATGGAATATGTCGGGTATGTGATGGTAGAATACGGTTTGTGATAGAAGTTTATAATTGTAAGCCAGAACTAATTTTGACGATTATGAAATCAACACACAATCAAAAACCAAAAGGACCATCATATGGCAGAATACAAACTTAAACTCACTATCGTACTATTATTGTATATAACTGCCTAAATCATACATATCTCAAAGCCACTAGTGCTCATTCGAGGTAAATTAATACAACACAAACAAACAACTAAAAAGCTAGATAATTATAATAATTCATAGACAGTGAAAGTGTGAAGGGTTTTTCTAGAAAATAGAATATATTCTAAGGCTTAACATATCTAATCTTACGGTTTTTTTAGGTATAGAGCTAGCTAGGGTTTTATTACAAAGACAAGACATTTATCTGATTAAGCAGCTGGCGCATAGTCATAATCAGCATCATCGTCGTCATCATCATCGTCTCCGTCATCCTCGAAACATGTAGTCAGAGCATAATTACATCTGATGTTATGGCGGTCCTTCGCCATCGATTCATACACATGATCAATTCCATGGTGGCCCTTTTTATCATGATAACCAAAGAATTCCAAATTACAAATTGAGCTCATCAGCATTGTTGAAATTTGGGACATGATGTTGGAACTATATTTGTTCAAGGATTGAATCAAAAGTGATGATAGTTAATTAAGGGAATTTGCAAGTGAGATATAGGGAAGTGAGTTGAGCAGAAAAGATGAAGTTATTTATAGAAGAGAAAGGAAAGCGAAGGGGAATATGCCAAGGTTTAAAACTTGGTAGTGAATGCTTGAGGTAAAAAGAAAAAATGCTTGAAGGATGCTTCGTGACATTATGTGCTCAAATGGCTCCACAAATATGCACCGTGCGAGTGATGGAGTTACCCTTATTCGAGGTGAGTTAATTGACATTCTTTTCAAAAAATTACACTATATAAATAGTTAATTTTTAAACAATATATATGTATACTATAAAAAAGAATAAAGAAGTACGAGGTGAAATGAAATATGAACCAATTAATTTGAATTTTCAGATCCATTTATGGTCTAAGGCGTAATACTTTGTCAACATGACATTTTTAATAATAAAATATTTTTTAAACTATTTAAACTCATTCGTTTTTTTGGTATCAACTTTTCCGGCCAAATTTGAAGAGAACCACATGTTTGAAACTCCATCACTAAGGCCAATTTTTTGTTTGTCTAAACGTAACGGAGTTTCATCCAAATTCTTTTTTATAATTTTGCCCCGACAAATGAAAGAATATGCATTTGAAAGGAATCGACATTTTATCTAGAGATGAAATAAAAATAAATATACAGTTGAAAATTTATTATTTTGACTAAGCATAATGGAGCTTCACAAAACAAAACAAAAAAAGCACACTGAATTGGAACAAATATCAATCCTTGCATCTAATAATGAAAAAAAAAATTCATAATTGGAACTCCATTATTTTGGCTAAAAACTTTTTTATTTGGCTAAAAACAATGGAGCTTTAGCCTAATTCTTTTACAGACTTGACCCCAAAAAAAAAAATATATACTCGAATAAATATACATTACATTTAAAAAAAAAAAAAAAAGATACACACTTGACACTCCATTTTTATTATTAAAAAAATTATTTGGTTACAATAATGAAATTTCAGTCAAGTCCTCTTTATTAATTTGACGGGAAAAAAAAGAAATAAATGGATGAAAACAAATAGTCGTTGCACCTAAACAAGTCATTAAGAAAATACAATCTTGAGGTAAATACGTGTGTTATAATAAGTAGAAGAAGTAAGAAGAAATACACAATTAAAAGAAATGAATGCATATGATTATGTGGCAACTTATAATAATTCAAATATATCTCATTTGGAAGCTGATTTTTCATTATTTTTTTTCACTCTCAAACGTGTAAAAGAGGGTGTATTCACGCTCTTTGTCACATCAACATTCAGGAGAGTGAAGACTACCTAACTTGCAAGTTTAAAATATAATTAGAATTGACATAGTTCAAATTTGCACAAATAAACTATGTCAAATTTAGAAAATCTCAATAAATGCATTAATATTCCCCGACACTATGCCAAGTCAAAGTCTTGGGAAGACGGGTTACTGCAGGAAAAAGAAAATATGTTGATAACCTTGATATGTCCATTGAAGACAAATGCAAAATGTCGACATTCTTTTGTGCATGAATTCTCAAGTATATGAGTTATTCTCATATGCTGAGCTTTTAGGAAAAAAGAAAAAGCAAACTATATATTTATTCTTACAGCATCTTATGATGTTGCTCAAGTTTGTTAAAGACATAATTAAATAATAAAAGTATATTTTTAGGAAAAATTTGTAACTTTAAATGCAAATTTTACTGCAACTCCGATTGCATATGTTGCAAGTTGATTCTGAAGTAAAACATACAAAAATTTATACATTGCGACTATACCTTTAATAGGGGTCCCAAGATCGGCTATATGTGCAGTTGCCCCAATCACAAGCACATAAGCCTTGGAAGAAACCATGAATATTCTAAAGAAGGTGTCAATAAAGCGTGGAACCATTGCTTGGCAAATTTATCAGTTAATGCAGGTTGGGGCGGAGCTAGGAGCATAAGGAGTTCATCCAAACATATTTCGCTGAAAATTATATATGTATGTTAACTTCTTTTTTTCATGAAGATATACTAGATGTTGCATCCCCTTGATTTATTCAAGTATTACTTCTTTATTTTAAATTCTTTTCACAAAATCTCAAGTCCGAATGCGGGACATGGAATTTCTTTCCTAATTTGGAATAGACAAAGCTATTTTACATATAGTTCGCTGATTGTAATACTCATGTCACCATTTATGGAATATGATTGTGATCACATCATCCATCAGTATGTGAGACTATATATATAATCTCTTTATGTTCGACTACTATCACATCAGTGCTCTGCCATATACAAGTTCTTCAAATGTTAAAAAAAAAAAAAAAAAGGGTACATCTAATTAATAAGCTAGCGCGATGTCTCAAAGTCCCTAATTCCTTGATGAGACCTCTAAAGCAAATGGTCTCAGCTAACATATAAGACTAGATAGTCCTAAATAAATAAATAAATAAATAAAAAGACTAGGATTAACTAAAACCAAGATCTTAAGTACTTCCTCAGGTCTGAATTAATTAAACATAGTGTCCGATCGAACACACTGCCTCTATCCTAAATCTGTCAAAATCAAGAACTTCAATGATCGAATTCATGCAGCAGGAGCAAAGTCATAATCTCCATCATCGTCATCTCCTTCCAAGGATGCTGCAGGAGAATAGCCTTAGTCTGCGTCATTGTCATCCCCGTCTCCTTCTAAGCATGTTGCTGGAGCATAATCATATCCATTGTCGCCATCATCATCTCCCTCTGAACATGACCTTCTCTTCTGGAATCCAATGATCTTAAAAATGCCAGACATTTTATCTCTTATAGAAATATTGAAATATAAGATTTTGGGTGTTGTATATCTTTGATAGGATATGATGAATGGTAATTTTGTGCTGTGTATGATATGTGAAGAATGGTCTGCACTCAGCTTATATAAAGGAAAGAGCCAAGTGTAGACTCGTTTGGACACGTTAGGAAGTGTGTTATGTGACCTGAAGAATGTGCAGAGCCATAAGCTTGGCTGCATTGAGCTATACTGTTGAAAGTAGAAGGTATAAATTTATCCTGGGATAAATTTATACCTTGTACCAAACATAGTACAAAAATTAGTGCTGGGATATCCCAGCTTATACCTTCTTATCCCACTTATACTGGGATTATTTTATACCATTTTTTAGATGGTATAAAATAATCCCAATAGATGGGATAAATTAGTCCCGGGACTATAATCCCAGGATAATTTCGACTATCAACCAAACGACCCCTAAGGGAACACTTACAGTGAGAGAAATAAGTGTACTCCGTACGTTTCATTTCACGTGCCTTAGTAGTTTATGTCATTTCTTCTTCTGACAAGTTAATCTTAAGATTGATGGTTCCGATGGACTATACCACTTGGAATTCCCATTTCTCAATAGTAAATTAAAAGAGTGGTCGGGCTCAAACAGAAATTGCCGAAAAGCAAGGGAATTTATTATGCTCTGAAGTGTCGAGAATTTGCTTTCGGTCCAAATGTTTGAAGAACCGACGGTTCTATTGCGGACCATTCAAAAGAAGCTAGCTGCTTTGACTTTAATTAGCTAATCGAGTGTGGAGGATGATGTGTTCCCGTTAACGACCACAAAGCCACGTTGCTCTTGTTGGTCCTCATTCGTATCATTTAATCCTATTAACCCGGCTTTAGATATTTGGGATCGAAGTTTCAATTGCACATGCAATATGCCAATTTCATATATTTTAGTTTGAAGTTAGCTAGGTTTGGTAGTTCCCAACTTCAGACTCATGTGTATGAAGTTTAAAACTTCAGACAAATGATTCTCAACTTCAATTTCGCGAGTGTGAAGTTGATTATGAGATAGTTAAATTTTATAAACTTCGACTATTCTTTAAATAGGGGTCCTAAATCTGGTTATTTGTGTGCTTGCCCAAGCAAAAATGTAGGAAGGATATTTTATTAGAATATAGTAATAGTTTATATGTGATTGTGAAATGACTTTAAAATTTAGTTCTTTGTTCTATCTTTCCTTCTATTTAGCTTGAAAGTTCCCTTTCATTTTTATTTTGTTAAAACCCCTCTCACTCCCTTGAGTTTCTCTAAGTTAAAACATCAAACACTTAATAGGCACCTAAAATGGAGAACCCACATTCCTCTTCATCTTCCTCATCAAACAATTTGCTTCAAACACTAAACACCATTTCTTCGACACCAATCTCGTAAGTTCACTCATTGCAACTCAATTATCGTCGTAATCATCATCATCATACACCGTTTATTTTGATTGTGAATTTGGAGATTCAATTTTTTAGTTTTTTTTTTTGAAAAAATAATTTATATATTCATAAACTACTCCCTGTGGCACAATTGGATTTTCGAAATTCAAACTTACCGTGAGTTGAACATGAAAGCTTTAAGTTTTTCGAAATAATATTTATATATTGGGAAACTACTTTAAAAATACTATAAATCACAATAATTAATCACTTAAAATATTTTAAAAAATATATAAATAAATGTCGGTCAAAAAAATATTTGGTTGAATCTCGAAATTTCAATTAAGTCACATAAAATAGAACGGACGGACTAAATATTTTAGTTTACATGTGATTTTGAAATGACTTTAAAATTTAGTTCTTCGTTTGTTCTATCTTTGCTTTTATTGTTTTTCTTCCTTTGTTGCGTACACAGGTAAGTATTTTCCTTGACAAACGTCCATGTTAGAATTTCTCCTTCCCTGCTCAGTTGCTTTTGGTAAGCCCCACTTGGTATTTCATGGAGGCTAGAGCCGCTAGACTTTGTTACTCTTTAATTAGGTAAAGCCGGGCATTTTTTTTTTCATTCTTGATACAAAGAGGCTCCATTATGTTATGGATTGTCATATATCTTTTGCCATTTATGTTCAGATCTCATATATGGCTATAATGAAGGGAACTTATTTTGAAATACTATTTTATAATTAATATGAGGACCAAGGTGCCAAGGTTTATATTTTACATATACTTTATGGTTTAAATGTTTTTCCATTGACCATTATACATGGAATATGTCGAGTATGTGACGGTAGAGTACGGTTCGTGATAGAAGTTTATAATTGTAAGCCAAAACTAATTTTGACGATTATGAAATCAACACACAATCAAAAACCAAAAGGACCATCATATGGCAGAATACAAACTTAAACTCACTATCGTACTATTATTGTATATAACTGCCTAAATCATACATATCTCAAAGCCACTAGTGCTCATTCGAGGTAAATTAATACAACACAAACAAACAACTAAAAAGCTAGATAATTATAATAATTCATAGACAGTGAAAGTGTGAAGGGTTTTTCTAGAAAATAGAATATATTCTAAGGCTTAACATATCTAATCTTACGGTTTTTTTAGGTATAGAGCTAGCTAGGGTTTTATTACAAAGACAAGACATTTATCTGATTAAGCAGCTGGCGCATAGTCATAATCAGCATCATCGTCGTCATCATCATCGTCTCCGTCATCCTCGAAACATGTAGTCAGAGCATAATTACATCTGATGTTATGGCGGTCCTTCGCCATCGATTCATACACATGATCAATTCCATGGTGGCCCTTTTTATCATGATAACCAAAGAATTCCAAATTACAAATTGAGCTCATCAGCATTGTTGAAATTTGGGACATGATGTTGGAACTATATTTGTTCAAGGATTGAATCAAAAGTGATGATAGTTAATTAAGGGAATTTGCAAGTGAGATATAGGGAAGTAAGTTGAGCAGAAAAGATGAAGTTATTTATAGTAGAGAAAGGAAAGCGAAGGGGAATATGCCAAGGTTTAAAACTTGGTAGTGAATGCTTGAGGTAAAAAGAAAAAATGCTTGAAGGATGCTTCGTGACATTATGTGCTCAAATGGCTCCAGAAATAAGCACCGTGTGAGTGATGTAGTTACCCTTATTCGAGGTGAGTTAATTGACATTCTTTTCAAAAAATTACACTATATAAATAGTTAATTTTTAAACAATATATATGTATACTATAAAAAGAATAAAGAAGTACGAGGTGAAATGAAATATGAACCAATTAATTTGAATTTTCAGATCCATTTATGGTCTAAGGCGTAATACTTTGTCAACATGACATTTTTAATAATAAAATATTTTTTAAACTATTTAAACTCATTCGTTTTTTTGGTATCAACTTTTCCGGCCAAATTTGAAGAGAACCACATGTTTGAAACTCCATCACTAAGGCTAATTTTTTGTTTGTCTAAACGTAACGGAGTTTCATCCAAATTCTTTTTTATAATTTTGGCCCGACAAATGAAAGAATATGCATTTGAAAGGAATCGACATTTTATCTAGAGATGAAATAAAAATAAATATACAGTTGAAAATTTATTATTTTGACTAAGCATAATGGAGCTTCACAAAACAAAACAAAAAAAGCACACTGAATTGGAACAAATATCAATCCTTGCATCTAATAATGAAAAAAAAAATCATAATTGGAACTCCATTATTTTGGCTAAAAACTTTTTTATTTGGCTAAAAACAATGGAGCTTTAGCCTAATTCTTTTACAGACTTGACCCCAAAAAAAAATATATATACTCGAATAAATATACATTACATTTAAAAATAAAAATAAAAAGATACACACTTGACACTCCATTATTTTTATTAAAAAAATTATTTGGTTACAATAATGAAATTTCAGTCCAGTCCTTTTTATTAATTTGACGGGAAAAAAAAAAGAAATAAATGGATGAAACGAATAGTCGTTGCACCTAAACAAGTCATTAAGAAAATAAAATCTTGAGGTAAATATGTGTGCTATAATAATTAGAAGAAGTAAGAAGAAATACACAATTAAAAGAAATGAATGCATATGATTATGTGGCAGCTTATAATAATTCAAATATATCTCATTTGGAAGCTGATTTTTCATTTTTTTTTCCCACTCTCAAACGTGTAAAAGAGGGTGTATTCACGCTTTTTGTCACGCCAATATTCAGGAGAGTGAAGACTACCTAACTTGCAAGTTTAAAATATAATTAGAATTAACATAGTTCAAATTTGCACGAAATAAACTATGTCAAATTTAAAAAATCTCAATAAATGCATTAATATTCCCCGACACTATGCCAAGTCAAAGTCTTGGGAAGACGGGTTACTCCAGGAAAAAGAAAATATGTTGATAACCTTGATATGTTCCATTGAAGCCAAATGCAAAATGTCGACATTCTTTTGTGCATGAATTCTCAAGTATATGAGTTATTCTCATATGCTGAGCTTTTAGAAAAAGAGAAAAAGCAAACTATATATTTATTCTTACAGCATCTTATGATGTTGCTCAAGTTTGTTAAAGACATAATTAAATAATAAAAGTATATTTTTAGGGAAAATTTGTAACTTTAAATGCAAATTTTGACTGCAACTCCGGTCGCATATGTTGCAAGTTGATTCTGAAGTAAAACATACAAAAATTTATACATTGCGACTATACCTTTAATAGGGGTCCCAAGATCGGCTATATGTGCAGTTGCCGCAATCACGAGCACATAAGCCTTGGAAGAAACCATGAATATTCTAAAGAAGGTGTCAATAAAGCGTGGAACCATTGCTTGGCAAATTTATCAGTTAATGCAGGTTGAGGCGGAGCTAGGGGCATAAGGAGTTCATCCAAACATATTTCGCTGAAAATTATATATGTATGTTAACCCTTTTTTTTTTCATGAAGATATATTAGATGTTGCATCCCTTGATTTATTCAAGTGTTACTTCTTTATTTTAAATTCTTTTCGCAAAATTTGAAGTCCGAATGCGAGACATGGAATTTCTTTCCTAATTTGGAATAGACACAGCTATTTTACATATAGTTCGCTGATTGTAATAATCATGTCACCATTTATGGAATATGATTGTGATCACATCATCCATCAGTATGTGAGACTATATATATAATCTCTTTATGTTCGACTACAATCACATCAGTGCTCTGCCATATACAAGTTCTTCAAATGTTAAAAAAAAAGGTACATCTAATTAATAAGCTAGCGCGATGTCTCAAAGTCCCTAATTCCTTGATGAGACCTCTAAAGCAAATGGTCTCAGCTAACATATAAGACTAGATAGTCCTAAATAAATAAATAAAATGACTAGGATTAACTAAAACCAAGATCTTAAGTACTTCCTCAGGTCTGAATTAATTAAACATAGTGTCCGATCGAACACACTGCCTCTATCCTAAATCTGTCAAAATCAAGAACTTCAATGAACGAATTCATGCAGCAGGAGCATAGTCATAATCTCCATCATCGTCATCTCCTTCCAAGGATGCTGCAGGAGAATAGCCAAAGTCTGCGTCATTGTCATCCCCGTCTCCTTCTAAGCATGTTGCTGGAGCATAATCATATCCATTGTCGCCATCATCATCTCCCTCTGAACATGACCTTCTCTTCTGGAATCCAATAATCTTAAAAATGCCAGACATTTTATCTCTTATAGAAATATTGAAATATAAGATTTTGGGTGTTGTATATCTTTGATAGGATATGATGAATGGTAATTTTGTGCTGTGTATGATATGTGAAGAATGGTCTGCACTCAGCTTATATAAAGGAAAGAGCCAAGTGTAGACTCGTTTGGACACGTTAGGAAGTGTGTTATGTGACCTGAAGAATGTGCAGAGCCATAAGCTTGGCTGCATTGAGCTATACTTTTGTGGCTGCCACATTGGAATTCACTTTACATGTCATAATATATATATATATATGGGGTGTTAATGATTATTCTCCATCGTTCACTGTTGAAAGTAGAATCACAAGTGGTGAAGATGCCACACACCCCACCCACCCACCCCTCTCTCTCTCTCCCTCTCTCTAAGGTGCTTGTACAAAAAGATCGTTTGCACAATACTTGTGTATTTTGCAAGTCTATAGCTAGGTATCGACTAATGTTGCCACACCTGCCATTTGATCCGTTATGTTTCTACTTTTAATTAATTCTTTAATTTGCTGTTTCTGCTCCTATTACTTTATACTGGAAGTCTCTTGCTCAATAAAATTACTTACTATACATATACTATATTACACGTCAAAAATAATAAAATGTATGATAATATACAAGGGTTGAATTTCGTTGACTTTGAAACACAAGTTTGATATAGTATATTTTTATACAAGTTGAATCCCCTTAATGAAATTTTTGGTTCCACCATTACTCGAAGAGCTTATTGGGGAATATACCTTTACCGATGAAATATGATCCTTAAAGATAGTGTCCTTGACATGCCTAAGCTCTGAAGAATTTTCGTGTATTTTTGTGATGTCCAACAGTAAGGGAACACTTACAGTGAGAGAAATAAGTGTACTCCGTATGTTTCATTTCACGTGCCTTAGTAGTTTATGTCATTTGTTCTTCTGACAAGTTAATCTTAAGATTGATGGTTCTGATGGACTATACCACTTGGAATTCCCATTTCTCAATAGTAGATTAAAAGAGTGGTCGGGCTCAAAGAGAAATTGCCCAAAAGCAAGGGAATTTATTATGCTCTGAAGTGTCGAGAATTTGCTTTCGATCCAAATGTTTGAAGAACTGACGATTCTATTGCTGACCATTCAAAAGAAGCTAACTGCTTTGACTTTAATTAGCTAATCGAGTGTGGAGGATGATGTGTTCCCGTTAACGACCACAAAGCCACGTTGCTCTTGTTGGTCCTCATTCGTATCATTTAATCCTATTAACCCGGCTTTAGATATTTGGGATCGAAGTTTCAATTGCACATTCAATATGCCAATTTCATATATTTTAGTTTGAAGTTAGCTAGGTTTGGTAGTTCCCAACTTCAGACTCATGTGTATGAAGTTTAAAACTTCAAACAAATGATTCTCAACTTCAATTTCGCGAGTGTAAAGTTGATTATGAGAGAAAAGGCCCAAAATCATACAATATCTTTGGCTTTAGACCCAAATCATACACTATCTTTCACCTGGAGCACTAATAGTCCTTTTTGTTTAATAAAGTGGTGCACTTTTAGTCATAACCCTAACCACCGTTGCTTTTTTAACGGATGCCTCCTCACGTGCATATCACACTTCCCTCCAAACTTAGACTATTTTCCCACCAAAAGTATATGCTCTGTCTCTCTGTCTTCCTTTCTTCGAAAGAGCATAACACTCAGCCCTATTGAAGCCAAAAGTTGAGATTGGAACAACAAACGCATATCAAATCTGAATCGTATCTATAGCAACAAACAATTATCAGGAAGTAATAATGTTCTTAAGGCGCAACAGTGATACACAATCACCTTCTTTCTATGGTGAGAATTTTTCTCTATTTTAAGGTTGTAGAATCTTTTTGGGTTAGAATTTGAGTATTGTGTTTCTCATCTAAATTTAAGGCACAACATAGCAGAACACGTTTTTGTATTATTTATTTTGATGAAATAATTTTTCGAAATTTGTTGATTTTTTTGGCATCTTTTTCTCTGGCAAAGTAGTTTAGTCTGTTAGTTTTTAATATTGTTAACGTTTAGCTTTTAGTTAATCACGTCAGTTTGTTTTCAAAAAACAACCAATACGTATTATTTTTGTCTGCAACAACACCTTATGAAATTTACTATTTGAAATTTCAGATTCAATAACCGAGTCTTCGCTTGTCACTGTGAATTTATCACGGGGGAATTATGAAGCGTACACCAGATAAGCATTACGTTGGAGGAAACATGGATTACATTAACTATGTAAACACGGAAGAATTGAATCTTGTTGAATTCAAGAAGATGGCAGAGATATGTGGTTACGCAAATGATTCGATAACTTTTTGGCATAGGTTTGGAAGGCCTCGTAATTGATGGAAGTTGATCTCTACAGATTTTGAAGCCTACACAGTTGGCAAAAACATCCAAAAGGACAATGTGCTTGAAATATACTTTGAACATTTGGATTCTTACTTTCAAATGGACAAAGTGGATTCAGTAAATCAATCAAATATTGGAGAAAATGACAAACAACAGACTTTGTGTGAAAATTCATCATGTGATGATTTTAGTGACTCGGAAGCTGATTTAGCTGATGATGTTCTAGTTGATACACATGGGAAGAGGAATCAAAGCTATCTGGAAGAGAGAGAGCTCCTTAGTGCTGAAATAAAGAGAAAGATGGTTGATATAGAGGGGGATTCTGATTGTGTTGATTCTGAAGACACGGAGAGTTTGGATAGTGATTCTGAAACTGAAAGTTTCAACTTTCCTCAGTACAATCCAAAGACCGATGGAGATAACCCAGTATTAGGTCTAGAATATGTCTTTGAGACAAAGGACTTTAAAAATGCTGTAGAAACTCATGAGATTAAGAATGGAAAGTATATCCGATGGGACAGGAATGATAGTATAAGAATGGAGGCAATGTGCATACACCATCCAGAATGCAAATGGAAAATCAAGGCTTCTATAATGCAAAGAGATAAGGCTTTCCAGATTAGAACATACGATCCTACACATACTTGTAAGGAGTGGCATCATGAAAATAGAACGATCACTTCATCTTTCATTGCAAGAAAGTACTTCAAAGAAGTTGGATCAAACAGGAATTGGAGAGTGGCGGAATTCAGGGATAGGGTAAGTGTTGAACTAAAAGCTCATGTGACGTTATCTCAAGCTAAACGAGCTAAGATGAAAGCGATTGCATTAATTGACGGTGATATTAAAGATCAATATAAAATGATGTGGGACTATTGCAATGAAATTGATAGAACAAATCCAGGCAGCACGATTTACATGAAGCTCACTGATAATGAGGTCCCCAATGAGCCACAGAGATTTCAGAGAATATATACTTATTTTACTGCTTGTAAGCTTGGCTTTAGAGCGGGTTGTAGAAAAATTGTAGGTGTGGATGGATGTTGGTTGAAGGGTCCAATGTATGGGACTCAGTTGTTATCTGCAGTTGGCATCGATGGTAACAACAATATATTTCCTGTTGCCTACGCAATTGTAGAAAAGGAAAGCAAAGAGACATGGGCCTGGTTTTTGAATCATTTAGCTGCTGATTTGTATATACATGAGATTGGTTAGACCTTTATGTCAGACAAACAAAAAGGTCTTATTGAAGCTTTTAATGATGTTTTGCCTCATGTGAGCCATAGCTTTTGTGTGAGACACCTTCATAACAATTTTAAAAAGGCTGGCTTTGGCGGTTCCACATTAAAAAAGGCACTTTGGGCTGCTGCAAAGTCTTGTACTGTGAGAAAATTTGATGATTGCATGAAAAATATTTCAAAGTTAGATCTTGATGCTGCTACTTGGTTAAATGACAAAGAACCTAGCGAATGGTCTAGGTCGCATTTCTCTTCAGATGATAAGTGTGACATCTTACTAATAATGTGTGTGAAGTGTTTAATAGAATGATACTTGATGCTCGAGATAAGCCAATTGTGACACTTTTGGAGAAAGTGCGCTATCTACTCATGGCTAGAATGCAAGCTAATAGGGAAAAAGCACATAAATGGAAATCGGGTGATGTTTGTCCTAGGATCAAGGATATATTACACAACAATCAGATTGTAGCTGCTGAATATATCCCTAGAAAATCTAATCACTAGAGCTATGAAATTTTAGGAGCTACAATTACGAACAATTGGGCAGTTGACTTGGAGAATAAATCTTGCAGTTGTAGAAAATGGAGTCTCACTGGGATCCCTTGCAAGCATGCTATTGCAGCAATTTGGGCTAAAAAGGATAACATTCTTGACTATGTTCATGATTGTTACAAGGTGGAAACATATAGAAGAATTTATGAAAATTCAGTTCTTCCAATGAATGGACCACAAATGTGGCCTAAGTCAAGTAAAGTTCCTCCTCTGCCTCCAAGGATTATAAAAGATAATAAGAGAGGAAGAAAACAAAAAGTGAGAAGAAAGGAACAAGATGAAGTTGGAGCTAGTCGAACAAAGATGAAACGAAAGCAAAAATCTCTAGATTGTAGTACATGTCACAAACCTAGCCACAATACAAGGACTTGCAAATATAATGTTGTGCCACCAGAAACTACTCTTCATTTCGGCCGAAACTACATGTAATATCGATTGTTATAATAGCATTTGGTTTTTATTTAATAATCCTAAACTAGCATAAAAATGATTTGTTATTCTTTTTCAAGTTAGAAGAGGACAGGATGAAGTTGTACAAGGAGTAGTAGAACAGGAACAAATGGGATATGCCGAAGTAGAAATTGGACCAGATTTTGTTTGGGAAAATTCTCAATGTACACAACAAAGTGGACCTACTTTTTGAAGCTATAACAGTTTTTTAGGTAAAAGCGGCTCATTCTTTATGTATATTTTTGTGTCATTATGATTATTTTCTAGCGAGTATATGGTGTTTTTCTGGTGTATTGCAGGTGATGAAAGTTTGCTGTTGTTTTTGCTAATTTATTAAGTTGGTACAGGAATTGCTTGCTGCTCGCGCGGGAATTGTTTAGCTGCTGTGTTTGTTGGTTTGGCTGTTGTTTTTTATGAAGATGATGGCAATTTAGATGTTGTTTTTCCCGGAGTTTGGCTACTATTTTTTGCTGTAATTTACATGCTGTTTTTGCTGAAAATGACAACAATTTGGATGTTGATTTTGGCTACTGTTTTTGCTGGAATTTACCTGCTGTTTTTGCTGAAAATAATAGCAATTTGCATGTTGTTTAAGCTGGAATTTGGCTGCTGTTTATGACTACAATTAGAATGTTGTTTTGGTGGTTTTTCACAGCTGTTTTGCTGGTTTTTTGCTGCTGTTTTTGCTGAAAAATGACTCATGTTCTTTGCTGATTTTTGTGAATGGTGCTGAAATTTGACATTAGCTGTTGTTTTACTAATTTTTTTAGGGTTGTAAACTGCTTTTGAAATGAAACAAAATGTTGTTGAATCCTCTTATTTCAGTATCAATTTTTTTATGTCAATGCTTAACTGTATATGACCAGTATTCACATTACAAGAAGCTATAATTCACACAAGAATTATGATTACAATGATCATGACAAAAATAATAATGCTAACCATTAATCTAATTGAATTCTTAAGATTAAGACTAATGTAGGGGCAAAACTGAAGCTCTACAAAAAGGACATGATTTTTTCCTCTGTAACCACTTCTTGATGCATCCAGCATGAAATTTATCGCCACATTGTAGTGTGCCAATGGTGTTTTCATCTTTATATTCAAGTAAACAAATAGCACATATTTCTTGTTCCTCATTATCAACATTTGGATCACCTTCATTAACATCTATATCCATAACAAGATCATAATAATATGTTCTTGTTTCCAAGTATTCAGACATGTCTTGATGATCCACCAACTCATTATAGTTCTCTTCCTCCTCCTCTTCATTTATTTCTTCATCTTCTTCATCACCATAGCCATACGTATCACTATCAAAAATCGATTATGGGAGTTGAATTGTGTGATGAACGTAGTTATTAATGACACGCATTCGAGGCACCCTAGCTCGTGTAGGCTACACTTCATCTATTGTTCCACTTGGAATATGAGGCGGCTGTTGCGGATCAATATCCACACTAGGAGCAAACTATGTTCTTGTTCTTGTTTCCGAATTCTCAGATATGTCAACTTCAAACTCTTCTTCTTCTGTAATTTCTTCATCATCAAGAATCGACTCGGATACGTCATTCACAAATTCCTTTTCCTCTTCTTCTATAAATTCTTCATCCCCAAACGAAAAGCGAGTCATGAAATAATCAATGCTCAGTGAAGGCTTAGCCAATGTGGGCACTTCACTTGGCTACTACAGGTGAAGTGCAGTAGCAACTAAAAAACTACTGCAGGTGGTAATGTCCCATTAGCAAAACAATGATTTTCAGGCATGGGAATATAATCATACTGTTGTTGGGGTCTTTATTTAGATCACTTTTCCATGACCTTGGGGTCTTTCTCATCCATGTAGAATGAATTCAAATGCTTTCTTCAAAACTCCATTGCTAAAATTTCATGTACAAGATCGCATTTTATTGTCATTCTTCAACAAAACAAACTTGACCCACCTGATTTTCTAGTTGGTCTCACGAATATGTGAATGAAGTTATGCAAATCGGGAGAGAATGGACGAAGAGAAGAAAGAGAACATCGATTCGTTTGTAGAGAAATATTTTAGCAGGGAAGTGTGATATGCACGTAAGGAGGCATCCGTTAAAAAAGTAAGGGTGGTTAGGGTTATGACTAAAAGTGCACCACTTTATTAAACAAAAAGGACTATTAGTGCTCCAGGTGAAAGATAGTGTATGATTTGGGTCTAAAGTCAAAGATATTGTATGATTTTGGGCCTTTTTCTCTTGATTATGAAATAGTTAAATTTTATAAATTTCGACTATTCTTTAAATAGGAGTCCTAAATCTGGCTATTTGTGCGCTTGCCCAAGCAAAAATGTAGGAATGATATTTTTTTAGTAATATAGTAGTAGTTTATATGTGATTGTGAAATGACTTTAAAATTTAATTCTTTGTTCTATCTTTCCTTCTATTTAGTTTGAAAGTTCCCTTTCATTTTTATTTTGTTAAAACCCCTCTCACTCCCTTGAGTTTCTCTGAGTTAAAACATCAAACACTTAATACGCACCTAAAATGGAGAACCCACATTCCTCTTCATCTTCCTCATCAAACAATTTGCTTCAAACACTAAACACCAAAGGCTGGTGTTTCCTCGACACCAATCTCGTAAGTTCACTCATTGCAGCTCAATTATCGTCGTAATCATCATCATCATACACCGTTTATTTTGATTGTGAATTTGGAGATTCAATTTTTTAGTTTTTTTTGAAAAATAATTTATATATTCATAAACTACTCCCTGTGGCACAATTGGATTTTCGAAATTCAAACTTATCGCGAGTCGAACATGAAAGCTTTAAGTTTTTCGAAATAATATTTATATATTGGGAAACTACTTTAAAAATACTATAAATCACAATAATTAATCACGTAAAATATTTTTAAAAATATATAAATAAATGTCGGTCAAAAAAATATTTGGTTGAATCTCGAAATTTCAATTAAGTCACATAAAATAGAACGGACGGACTAAATATTTTAGTTTACATGTGATTTTGAAATGACTTTAAAATTTAGTTCTTCGTTTGTTCTATCTTTGCTTTTATTTATGGGAAAATGTGCAAATATATCCCTTAACTTTGCGATTTAGATCAGATATATCTGTTATAAAAGTGATGTAAATATACCCCTGTTGTTATAAAATGGTGCAATTATACTCTTTTTGCTAACGGAATTTTTTTTTAACAATCCTAGTTTATTTTTTATTTTAAAATATATCACGTGGCTTTAAAAAAAAAACTACTCATTTTTTAGTAGACATTTTTTTCTAAAGCCACATGATAATTTTTTTTTGGTGAGTCGGGTCTGGTTCATTTAAAAAAATTAGTAGACTTATTTTTTTTTTAAAGCCACGAAGATATTTTTTAAAACGAATCAGACCCAACCCACCAGAAAAAAATTTATCATGTGGCGTTAGAAAAATATGTCTACTCAAAAAAAATGGGTAGACTGTTTTTTAAAGCCACAAGACACTTTTTTAATTTAAAAAATAAACTAAATGATTTATTTTTTAAATCTCATTAGCGAAAAGGGTATATTTGCACAATTTGTATAAGGACAAGGGTTTTGCACCATTTTGTTATGGCAAAGGTATATATACACTATTTTTTTAATGAAATATATCTACTTTAAATCGCAAAGTTGAGCTGCATATTTGCACCTTGCCCTTTATTTATTTTGGAAGTTCTCTTTTATTTTTATCTTGTTACATAAACCCCTCACTCCTTTCAAAACACTACTTTCTTTCAGTTAAAACATCCAACACCTAATAGGCGCCTAAAATGTCAAACCCAAATTCCTCTTCCTCTTGCTCTTCCTCAGCAAACAATTTGCTTCAAACCTTAAACACTAAAGGCTGGTGTTTTCGCGATACCAATATTGTAAATTCACTCATTGAAGCTCAATTGTTGTCATCATCATCATACACCGTTGATTCAATCGAATCAGAGCTTTTAAACATGGACTTAAGATCCATCGGTGGGAAATCGTTGCCCGAATTTTCGATCCTCCGTAAATCGTCTCATCTTCAAGGCCCTAAAATCCTTCAAGTAATTATCCTTTCTCTTTATACATTGTTTACAGTAACTGTATAATGTTGTATATCGTGTGTATAAACACTGTTGCACAAATAAAGTTGACTATGCGGATGTAAATTAAAAATATGGCTACGTGGATGTAATATTTTGTGCTGGATTGTATATTATTGAAATTATCCCTTATTTCTAAATATAGAAATGTTTTTTTTTGGGATAAACTAAAAAGGAAAGTATATCACATAAATTGGGATAGAGGGAGTATCCAAAAAGAATAATATATTTCTATATTTAGAAATAATTTAAGTCAAAACGAAGAAGTATGTGGGAGAGGTGACCCTAGATTCAAGGATATTGACGTCGAGGATTAGGGTAAAAGGTTAGTAGTTAGTCGAGCGTCGTTTTAGTATTCCCCTTATCAGTGTTGGTACTATTACTCTCTTACTATCTTATTGTTCGATTTTATTGTTTCCTTTTGTTGTTGCTACTCTTCTCTTCTCCTTTATGTTTAGCATGGCTTTTCCACTACTGTATTTCCTTTCCATATTTGATTTAGATATGCTTTACTTGAACTAATGGTCTATCTGAAACAGCCTCTCTACCTTCACAAGATAGGGGTAAGGTTGGGTACAGCGTCCTCCCAAGACGACCCCACTTGTGGGATTACACTGAGTATGTTGTTGTTGTTAATGGTAAGGAAATCAAATGGTTGTTGTTCCGTGTTGGCTAAAAGTTTCTCGAAGTGTTTATTTTTTTCATAAGAGAAGTTTGTGAATAGGACTCCGTGAGAGAACTGAATTGCTTATTGCTATGAAGGTCACACAAAACTGAATTTTGAATTCTGTTTCTGCAAGAACATATAGTTGCATTTTTTGGTACAGTATGCCAAAAATTTCCTCAACATTGATAGGAGAACTCCTCAACTCTGGTTTTGTGCTATAAAGTATTGGCTTAATGGGGTTTAGCCCACATCAACACTCGCTTGATGTGATGACTTTGCCAATCTATCTTGCCAGAATTTTGTGAAGTTGTCTGTGATGTAACACTGAAAGACACAATGTTGTCATGCTTGAAATTTTGTAGAGACAATGCATTTCATGGGGCTATATATGCATATCAAAACAGGTTTTATTACAATCCACACCCATTCTCGCAGAGACGTGCTATTGTGATATACTGCACCCACTTTCTAAATTTTTGGAGATCTGTCAATGAGAGCTAGGTATGGGTACAGTGTTGTTATTCATTCTATTTGAAATATATTAGTATGTGTCCGAAATCATTGTTGTAGACAAAAGCCAAAACTGATAGTCATGTCATATGAATCATAATTACCCATTAGTCATGACTTACAAGATGTGCGTTAATTTACTCTACCAGTATCATATATTTAAGCTTTTTTCCTTTTAACATCGTTATCTCTCTCAATTTCGATGTATTTTTTATAAATTTTAGAAAACCAGTTAATTAGCTTTAATGCATGCGACTTTGATACTAACTAGAATTTCTGTCCAGACTTTCTTATTGATTTTGCCTTTTTTTTTTCTTTTTTTTTTTAATGACAAGGGAACCCACAGCCGCTACCCTTTGGGTGCGCACAGGGTAAACCCCGCTCCTATGCCATAGCCCGTACTTGGTTTTGCCTTTTGTCCTCCTTTAAGTAAGCGTTTTAAAATTTTGTGCTGCTCTGAGCTTCTTTCCTTCTTCTGTCTCCCTATTGTACATGGTCTTGAGCAGATATCTTCTGTCAGAGATATATCCCGAAGTAATATGGCTGAGAGTTCTGGAAGTTCTAGCAATCGGCGTCTACTTAGATTAAAGCTCACTGATGGTCACTCTGAAATAACTGCTGTAGAATACTCTCATATACCATCAATTCCTGATGATGTTGTTCCTGGCACTAAGGTATTCTCGTTCTCTATGACGTTTTCATAAAAAAATCATAGTAGATGGTTTATATCTCATATACATCCTATTGGCTTGTGGTTTACCGAGAATATCTCTCTCTTTTGTTGTTATTTTAATCATTTTTACAAGGATATATTCTTAAATCAAGTAATTCTTGACTCATGTAATATAGACATTTTAAAGCTTGTCACTTGTCAGAGGCGACCAGCTAATGGGTGAAATTTAGATCTAATTGCCGGTGATGAAATTTCCAGTTCATGACTGACTTGTTTGTTGGTAGTATATTACGATATGCTGAACAACTTAGCAGTGATTCCTTTTCTGACTATATTATGCTTTTCAGGTGCACTTGGAAAACAAAGCTACAGTTCACAGTGGTATTGTGTGTTTAAATGCCAAAATGATTACTATTTTAGGAGGTGCTGTTAGTTCTCTTTATGAGGAATGGCAGATGAACAAAAAATATTCAGGTTTCTCCCGTTCAACCTTGAAAGTAGCACATGAGGATGGAACTGCTGGTCCACCACCATTTGAAAAGTTGCAGATTGGAGCTTTGCACAAACACCTCCCTCAGCATAAGAGATATTCTGGTCAGAGGCGTGATACTTTTGATTTGACAATATATATTTGCCCTCCTGTTATCCTGTTATCCTGAATTTAGATTTTTAACATACCATCTTTAAATGATACCTCTTATTAGTTGATCCACACAAGGCAATGAATGTTTTTTGTTCGTGGGGAGGGTGGGTTTGGAACCTTGGCTTTCTTCAAGTATGGATGTTGCAGTTATTTAACTGGTGTTCATTTTTCCTCCAATATTACGAAGCAAATATATCTCTACTCAGTACTCCTGTGGTGTGAAAATGTTTCTCTGTCATTTGGTAAAGGAGCATGTCTCACTTATGCAGAAAAAGCTCAAAGTTCCACAGCTAGTCCAATGCATAGATTCCAGAACAATGATTCAAGGACAGAGAGGACGGGTAACGAACCGAAGCCACCTGCTCATATTGAAAGAAATGAAGAAAAACCAAGCACCTCTGAATCAAGGCCAAAAGAAGGTGTAACTTACTTGTCAAATTGTTGTCTAATGGAAATACCAAAGCTTTATTTTCACTATTTATTGAAGTAATTTTCATCATTAAAGCGTGTTCATCCTGACCTTTATATCTTTGTCTGACAGTGGCCGAGGCTGTCCCTGTTCAAAACCAAGCAGCTGCGCAAAAACTACTGCAGAAAATGAGTCAGCCTCCTCCTCGTGGTGGTTATCATTCTAGAGGGCAAAGACACAGAGGAAGGGGAAGAGAGGAAGATGAGTCACACCTTCTTACCCTAGAGGAATGGGAAAGGAGAAAAACTGGTGCTAATCTTTCTGCAACACATTATCTTCCTGATGTTAGCCAAGATGAGGATCTTGCAAGGCAGCTGCAACAGCAATTGGATTTTGAAGATTTTCACGTAAGTAAATATGGTTTTCAATATTCAAATGGTAGTGGCATCTAACCTGTCTTTTCACCCTTTCAAATTCATAATGCGGTTTCTACATACACCCTTTAAGCTATGAAAGGAACCGAGAATTATCAATAAACTACTTATAACTAAATACAATACAGACGTACAGCTTATATTTCTTCAATTATAATCGGATTTAGAATTTCTGAGAATATGATTGCTTGGGGTGGACCAGTCGAAGCAAAAAACATGTTGTAAAATTCCTCTTGCCTCTATGATTGGTAACAATGTCTCCAAAATCCATGTGAACAATAAGGTCTTACAGCTCAGATAGAGTTATAATGACAAATTTCATCAGAGCTTGCTTGGAAGTGCCATTTGATATAGTTCTTGTTCCAATTTTTCAGGAACAACAAGAAGGTACAACAACAGCGGCAGAGAATATTAGAATGAGCATGTTCACATTTGAAAGAGATGATGTTGGAGCTCATGGAACAACAGGATTTAGAGGAAGAGGAAGGGGAAGAGGTAGAGGAAGGGGAAGGGGAAGAGGTAGGGGAAGGAGAGGCTGATTTTCGTCTACCATTCAGTCTTTCCCCCTTCTCTTTTTTCAAGTGAGATTTTTAGTTTTTAAGATATCACATACCTTTCAGAAAGACATCACATATCTTTTTTTTTTCCCCTGGTGATTCCTGTTGAGTCAATGTTATTGATAAAGTTTTTTATCTTGAAGAAACTTTCTTTCATCTTTATGTATTTGAATCTGCTTGTAATTTTTGTTCTCTCCTGCGAGCTCACGGGTCCTGTCTCTGGTGTGTTCCTTTACTTTGTCGTGATCTCCCTTGTCCCTTATGTTTTGCTTTCGTCTTCTTTGGCTATTTGGTATTTGTAACTGTTTTATCAGAACCATTATCATGTCATATGCTATGTCTATTTCCTTAGACTAGATAGATGTTCCCGTTTTGATCACCTATCTTATGCATGAACGAATGTACTTTCATATGCATGCGATTTCACCTCTCCTTCTGTTCTGCGTTGTGTACTTGTGTTATGCTTCTACTGAACTATATGTAGTAGGAGTAGTACTTGGTCTCCCTAATTGTAAGCTATTTTCATTCATTCTGTTCTTCTCTTATTCTGAAATTCCTTTTTTTTTTTTTCTTGATTCCCTTTTATCTTTTTCCTGCCTTTTCTTTACGTTGTGAGAGCGATGCCTTTTATATAACTATTCGGACTGCTTAAGTGTACTAACATTAGTTAATTTAGATGGTTGTTTACAGCCATACCAGCAACACTGCCTTTTAAAAAAGTAATGAGTGTTTATGCACTTACACCACTTGTAGAGATGATGTCAATTGATGTCGACGAAACTCACGCAAGAAAAATGATAGTATGAGAGATGTTACCATGTAGTATCCGTGTAATCAGGGGCGGAGCTACCGGCTAAAAGTGGTTAGTTGAATGACATTTGTTGAAAAAATGTATTGTGTATATAGATCAAATATTACTTTTTATACATATGAAGGGTAGTCTTGAAGTAACGGAAATGTTGTCTCTGTATGACCATTAGATCACGAGTTCGAGCTGTGGAATCATTATTGATGCTCACTTTAGTAATGTTGCCTATATTACACTCTTTTGGAGTGTTGCTCTCTCTCGAACCCTGCATGAACACGAGATGCTTCGCTCACTGAATTATTCATATGTGTTAAATCTTGAACATTTCTGACGGACGTCCGTTGACACGAGTAATGCTCATTTGGGATGGCTCATTCATTACTTCGTGTGGTTGCTTGTTTTTCACTTGGCAAAGGTCATAGATAGTCCCCTAAACTTTGTCACATTTTCCTCTGGGGTACCTAAACCGAGGATTGTACCTATTGGGTACCTAAACCAGTCCAAATTCAATCCTATTAGATACCTTTTGCCTATGTGGCACCTACGTGGCGCAGCAATTGAGTCCACTTTTTGTTGGGCGCGTGGACAGCCCTTTTTTTTTCTTGATTAAAATTTTATTTCTTTTAAATAAAATTTGATAGATAAATAAATAAAAATTAACCCACCTGCCCCCCACGCCCCGCCCATCTGTCCCCTGACCCCACCCCACCCCTTCCCTTTCGCCCAAAATGTTGTGTACGTTCTCCTCTTCTTCTTGTTCTTCCCATTTTTTTTTTCTCTTCTTCTTCTCCTCAACTGTACGTCCTCTTCTTCTTGTTCTTCCTTTTTTTTTTTTTTTTTTTTTTTTCTCTTCTTCTTCTTCATTATAACAATTCATTTCTTTTAATTATTTATATAAAACTAATTTGTGAATTAGATGTTATTTTTTACCACCATTTTCTTTGTCATTTTTAGATCTGAAAAGTAGCATTATCATCTTATTCACCGAAAAAAAGTGGGGATTCACCATTACTATGACTCTTTTTTTTATCTCACCTTTCGTTGGTTAACTTATATTTAGCAGGAACTTTAAAGGTTGATGGGTCTTGTAAAGACATTGATAGACCTAAATAAGAGAAGAAAAGGGAAATAAATTATTGGTGTGGTGGGGGCCGGCGGTTGGGGTGGTGGTGCGGCGGCCAGTGGTGGTGTGGCGGCCAGTTGGGGGGGGGGGGCAAGGAGATGAAAATTTGGGGGTATAATTTATTTTTTAATTATTATGATAGACCCCACCATCACGTGTCACGTTTTCACTTGATAAAATTGTCACGTCATGGAGAGTGTAATACACTCTCTTAATTTTACTGATTATTGTAAAAAAAATATCCAATGAGATCAAATTTGTATTGGTTTAGATACTCAATAAGTACACCCTCAGTTTAGATACCTCAGAGAAAAATGTGATAAAATTTCGGGGCAGTTTTGCCTTTTCACTTCGTTGGTCAACAAAAGTTGTCACAATGATGTATGTTTCCTCGTGTCTCTCTTATTTAACTTTCCTACCAGTTTGATCGACCAGGTGAATCAGGGGTCCATATTTGCTGACCATGTGAATAAAAGACAGTTTTTTCTGAAATTTGACAAAAAGTGAAAGAGAACTCTTGTATAGATACCCAAAACAGATAATTACTCCCTACGTTTTATTATATATGATAGTGTTTGATGGGACATAAAATTTTATGATTATAAAATACTTTTGATAAGTAGTCTAAATAGATGCAAAGTTAAGTGCGCAACAAATCGTTTTATTAAGTGTAAACAGGATGTTAAAATTAAATAATTTTCAAGAAAGGGAAAAGTATATTTCTTTTTTAGATAACTTAAAAAAGGGAGTGAATCCCATTAATTTGGACAGAGGGAGCCAGGGGCGGGGAGGAAGGGCCAAGGGGTTCGAATCCCGTTCGGCGGAAAGTTACACTGTTTATACACGGTTAAAATTATTTTTTATGTATAGATAATAGACCTTGAACAAAAAAAAAATAGACCTTGAACCCCCTTTGACTTCTCTGTGTGTTTACGTTTTCATATTTTGAATTCTCTTGGTGAAAATTCTGACTCCGCCACGAGAGGGAACAATTGATTTAATTGAAAAACTCGAATAAGGCTCAAAGCTAAAAACAAAATGAGTCTTTCCTCGCCACCTGTTGCTCTAAAAGAGATTTTGGAGAAAGCACAACCCAAAATAATCTGTTCTACATACAATGAAAATTGTACTCCACAGAATTTTGACTTAAAAATATGAAACAAAATTCACAATTTTTTGTCAAAGAAAAATGAAGAAAAAGAAAAGATAACAAAAAGAACGAAAAAATAGAAGAAAAGGAACTGTAAGGAATGAAATTAAAGAAAGAAGAAAAGAGCAAAACTTCTATTTCTACTAAAGAAATATTTATTAAAAACAAAAATGAGAAGGGGGCAGGTATTATGAATTAGAATTTTTCAGAAAATAAAGTGTCATCATTCAGAAGGGGGTAGGTACTATGAATTAGAATTATACACTGACACAAGTGACTTTTAGGTCATCTTGTTACCACATAGAACAAAGTAGGAAATTTCTTTCTTTTGGGGAAGTGATTGCCAAATAATTACTATTATGGAAGAAGAGGAGAAAAGAAAATAAAACTTTTGGAGGAATTCAAACGTTACAATAGGTACCCATTAAATTTGAGGATAAGAAAATTACATTGTGCAAAAAGAGTAGTTATATATTGTTGAATCCCTTTCATTTTTTTGCACGGATTGCCCTTCTTTTGGGGTGGTCTTTAAATTTTGCCCCTCATATTTGTGTTCTTTAAGTTTTGCCCTTTGCTTGGATACCTGAAGTTTTGAATTCGAACCCCCGCTCAGGCATAAAATAAAAAAATAATTTCGCAAGGTAGGGCTGGGGGGAGTATATGCCGGATCCGGCATACAATTCTTAAGGAAAAACTAAAGTTATGCCGGAGGGGGCAGACTTTGCCTTGAGACATATATATATTATTATTATTTTTTTACTTTTCAAGGCAAACTTTTAATTATGCCTTAAGAAAAAGTTCCGCCTTATGGGGCATACTTTTAGTTATGCCTTAATTAAAAGTGTGCCCCATAAAATATAACTAAAAGTATGCCCCATAAGGCGGAACTTTTCCTTAAGGCATAACTAAAAGTTTGCCTTAAGGAAAAGTTGTGCCTTATGAGGCATACTTTTGGTTATGCCTTAATTAAAAGTCTGTCCCATAAGGCATAGTTCCTTAAGGAAAAGTTTTGCCCCATAAGGCATAACTAACCTATGCCTTGAGGAAAAGCTATGCTCCCTCCGGCATAACTTTAGTTTTTCCTTAAGGACTTTATGTCGGATCCGGCATACAATCCTTAAGGAAAAACTAAAGTTATGCCGGAGGGGGCGGACTTTGTCTTGAGACATATATTTTTTTTTTCTTTACTTTTCAAGGCAAACTTTTAATTATGCCTTAAGGAAAAGTTACGTCTTATGGGGCATACTTTTAGTTATGCCTTAACTAAAAGTGTGCCCCATAAAATATAACTAAAAGTATGCCCCATAAGACGGAACTTTTCCTTAAGGCATAACTAAAAGTTTGCCTTAAGGAAAAGTTCTACCTTATGAGGCATACTTTTGGTTATGCCTTAATTAAAAGTCTGCCCCATATGGCATAGTTCCTTAAGGAAAAGTTTTGCCTCATAAGGCATAACTAAATTATGCCTTGAGGAAAAGTTATGCCCCCTCCGGCATAACTTTAGTTTTTCCTTAAGGACTTTATGCCGGATCCAGCATACACTCCCTCCAGCCCTACCTTGTGAAATTATTTTTTTATTTTATGTCTGAGCGGGGGTTCGAACCCAGAACCTCAGGTATCCAAGCTAAGGGAAAAACTTAAAGACCACAAATATGAGGGGCAAAATTTAAAGACCGCAAATATGAGAGGCAAAATTTAAAGACCACCCCAAAAGAAGGGCAATTCTGCGAATTGCCCGATCCCTTTAACGTAAAAAAACTTTGTCGCATAGTAGCAAATGTAGTCCAAAATTTACTTTAGGTCAAGTCCAAAGTTTACATGTACTATTCTTGCATTTTTGTGAATCTTCTTATTAGACTAGACGGCGTATGGCCGTGCTACGCACGGGCCTAACACTTTTGATTATAGTGTATCTATGTGTATGTAGTTGTATTTGGGTAGTGAAAATATATATATTATATTACTAATAAACATACATAAGTTGACACTGTTTTTATGCGCGCACACACACACACATATATATATATATATACACACACACACTATGTTCAAAACACGATAAATATAACATTGTAGTTTGTGCTTCGTATCCAAAATTTTATTATATTAGTGTTTGCTACGAATACAAAGTTTGCAAAAATTTATTAATACTTTTTAAAAGAGAAAACTTGTTTAAAAGGAAACTATTTTCCTCTCTTTGAGATAAAACAATAGCAATATTTAAGCATCAGTTGATACTTCGAATTTTAATTCGATTAATTTAAAGGTGTAAAATATTCTGTTGTTTATGTATGTAGATTGGACATAAACAATAATTATTATTTTGTATCAAATTTTGATTTGGATAATTCTAATTCAAATTATTAAATTAATTTTACATGTTTAAAACGAAATAAAGTAGAAATTTGATTTTCTATTTAAACGAAGAACTACTATTTTTTAATTTTTGGTAAATATTCTTGGTTTAGCTCATTTTACTTGTCATGTTGTCTTTTGCACGGTTTTTTAAGGAAACGTCAATTAGAATTAGAATTTGACTAATTTACCTTAATCATTATTTGATCTCCATTTAATATTATTTTTTCTTTTACGACATTAATCTCTTTTTACATTTATTAGAGTAAGAATAAAAATAAAAAAGTAATTAAATTCTATCTTATTTTAAAATATAAATATTTTAAGTATATTTATTTAGTAAACATAACAAATAAATGACATGGCGGAATAGCAAATACAACAGTTAAATAACTAGATTAAATCTCAGGCTAATATAAGAAAAGAAAAGAAATTGTATGGTTTGACTACTTAACATTTTGAAGAAAAGTAATAATATGGGGTCCATGTTTTTTACTGTACGATAATTTCATTGCTCCACTAATGGGTTGATACGCATGTGACAATGAATCCACCATTATTGACCTAATGGGGGTATGATTTTTTAATATGGGGTGCACGTTTTTTTTTTTTTTTTGACATTGTTTGATTTTTTTAATATGGGGGCCACTTTTTTTTTTTTACATGAGTTTGGAGATGGTGGGGTCAACTTTTTTTTTTTTTAATATATATATTGTTTGGTGTTTTTTGTATGAGGCCCACCTTATATATTTTTTTTAAAGATGATTGACGACGAAGCATGAGTTTATAGTAGTAAATTCATGGTCCATTAATGTAGTCATTCATCGTATACATTATTTTGTATCTTAGCTTCCTTTTTTATTTGTTTGAAAAAAAATGTTATTATCTTAATTAAAATACTTTTCAATTTCAGTATCTCACATATAATTCGAAGAATATTTCGATACATTATACCTTTAACGTAAGATTACACTATGTAAAAATTGCTATTTATTTTTAAAGTTTTATGCTAAGACATGCAAATGAAAGGGGGAGAGTAATTATTTATATGGTTAATTGCATTTTGGTCCTTCAGTTATTGATAAATTTTTATTTTGGTTCTTGTGATATTATGATTAAACACATTAATTGAAGTGAATATTTACATAGATACCAAAGTATTTTTGTCTTCTGCTAAATTATTCATGTATTACTTGTATTTTTTATGGTAAACTCGTATTGTTACTTCATATATGTCGTTAATATAACAAACTTTCTACATTTGTTTGTGTACACGTGTAAGTAGATTAGGACAGCATGGATGAGCCTCTTCCCTTATTTATAATACAAAAAAAGATTCGCGGAATCACGCACCCAGCGTGTGTTGCTACTTATACTCATATGGAGTATTATAATATACTTATATATATTACTTCATATATGACGTCAATATAATTTTTAAAATAGCACAAATATTACATACTTTCTACATAAAATGACTAAAAAGCATAATAAAATGACTAAAGGGCATACATTTCAATTAATTAAAGGATAGATATATTTAGCGAAACATCACAATGACAAAAATTATAATTCATATTGATAATTGAAGGACTAAAGGTGTTATAATCCTTACTTAGGGGTAATTTGGTACACGGTATAAGGCAGGATATTCAACACTATTTTGAGATTAATTTTGTATCATACCTTCTACCAAATAAATTATAAAATGAAGCTCAAACTTAAAGATGGGATATCCACCTTATCCCATCAGTGGCGAAGCTAGAAATTTTATCAAGGGTGTTCGAATTCATATAATCTATATATTAAGGGTGTTCAATATGTAATACACGTCTGTAATACGTAATAATTTACATATCTACACGATATATTTTTTCGACGAAGGGTGTTCGATTGAACACACTTGCCGGGCAGTGGCTCCGCCACTGTATTCAATTAACCTTGAAATTATTTTATTTCACTTCGTAGATGGGATAAATTAGTTCAGCACTATAATCTTGGGATAATAATATATAGTATAAAAAAATCCGAATAATCACACACCAGGCGCGTGCCCTTACTCGCTCAGAACGCCAGAACAAGGAACAGAACGGCGCCGACTTAATTATTAATCAAAAAAACCACACTATTAAAACAATTTCAAAATATTCATTTGAGCGAACATTACTCATCCACGTCAGCATCCACGTCATCAAGTCCCTAACATTTTATATAAATACCACCTTTACCCCCAAAATTTTTGAGTCTTTCATTCTCATCAAAAGAGTCAAAAGAGCAGCTTCTCAACTCAGCTAAACACTAGGGTTTCGAAAAAAAATTGTTCATCAAAAAAGAAGATTTTGTTTAGCTGTTGTTCAGATCGGTTTTAATAAACATCTGGTAAAGTGTTTATGGATGATTAATCTAATTTTGTTGCCCCAAAGTTGTATTATTTGATCTGTTCATTTTAATGATTTTTTTAATTTTTTTTGCTTAAAGATTGTATATTTGTTGTGTAAAACGAGATTTTAGATGTGGGTTTTGGTTGTTTTAGTTTATTTGATTTTGTTTTGACGTGAAAATTAGTCCTTTATAATTGGATCCTTTATAATCTGTAAACTTTCGTTAAAAGTGTTTATGGAAGATTAAACCTAATGTTGCTGACCCAAAGTTGTGTTATTTTGATCTGTTCATTTCATTTTAGTTTATGTATAAACTTATACTGCTTTGGTTGTATCTTTGTTGTTTAAACTGGGATTTTAGATGTGGGTTTTGGTTGTTTTCGTTGATTTGGTGTTTAATCAAAAAATTTGATTTGGGTTTGATGTGAAAATTAGGCCTTTTTAATCGGATAGATGCTTGGTTTGAAAATTGGGCTTTTATAATCTGTAAACTTCTAGTAAAGTGTTTATGGAAGATTAAACCTAATTTTGCTGCCCCAAAGTTGTGTTATTTTGATCTGTTCAGTTCAGTTTATGTATAAACTTGGGTTTTGGTTGTTTTGATGTTTTTGTACAAAATTTGTTTTGCGTTTTGTGTTTAACGTCAAAATTAGGCCTTTATAATCGAATAATTGGATAGGTGTTTGGTCTCAAAATTAGGCCTTTTATAATCTGTATACTTCTGGTGAAGTGATTATGGAAGATTAAACCTGATTATGTTGCCCCAAAGTTGTGTTATTTTGATCTGTTCATTTCAGTTTATGTATAGTCTTATACTGCTTTTGATTGTATCTTTGTTGTTTAAAATGGGATTTTGGATGTGGGTTTGGTTGGTTTGGTGTTTATTCGTGAAATTTGATTTGGGTTTTTTTGACGTCAAAATTAGGTCATTTTAGTGATTCTTTGCCTTAAACTGCTTTTGATTGTATCTTTGTTGTTTAAAACGCGATCTTTGGTGTGGGTTTTGTTTGTTTAAGTGTCTGTTTACAAGTTTTGATTTGAGTTTTGTGTTTGATGTCAAAATTAGGTCTTTTTCTCTGGTCATTTCAGTTATGTATAGCCTTAAACTGCTTTCTGATCATATCTTTGTTGTTAAATTGCGATTTTAGAGGTGGGGTTCGGTTGTTTTGGTGTTTATTCTCAAAATTCGATTTGGTTTTGTGTGTGACGTGGATATTAGGCCTTTTTAATCGGAGAACTGGAGAAGTGGTTGGTTTTAGATGTAAGTTTCGATTGTTTTTAGAATTTGTTGAGATATTTGGATTTTAAATTTGAAGTAAAAAATAGGGCTTTTAAATCGGATAAGTGTTTGATTTTATTCATTAAAGTGGAGCTTGGTTTGGCATTTGAAGGCAAATTTGAGTTGAAGTTTATCGGGGATTATGGTTGTTTTAGCGTTTATTTTCTAAAAAATTAAAACTGGATTGCATTTGAAGTCGAATAAGGGGTTATTTTTTCAGAATAAGTGTTTGAGCTAATATTTCGAGCTGGAGTCTTTTGATAAATCGTGAGCTTGTTAGACTCGGAAAGTGAGAAGTGCTAATAGATTGTTGATTACATTTCTTTTGATCTGATCTTTGCTTATAGTCGCGGGTTTTAAGTTGAAGGCTAATTACACGAATAATATTACTGAAAGGTTTAACGATAGCCTATGTTGTGTGAATGTCGGTTGGTATGGGTTGTTTCCTGGTGGATTAATCTTGTTGGTTTGCTTATATTTACTTTATCATCTGTGCAACTGTTGGTAGATTAGTGAGTTGGTACAAGAGATTGGTTTGAGAACAGTAGCTTGGCATCTTCAGGTTGTATTTGACAGAAGTAACATAACAAGTTTTGAACTTTTTCTTCAGATATTTTGAGGAAGAAGAAATAAACTTCTGGTGTGCAAATTAATATACATCATAATTTTCTCAAATGGATCAGTATCAGTATGAAAAGATAAAGATTGATTTAGAATTTTCAGTTGGGTTTTGCAGCCTCAATATGTTCTAGAGCTTCGGATTTTGCTTATGGTGAGCTACATGTGAGGATGGATGCTCTCCCTTTGGTCTGGGCCGATGCTTGTGAAAACATAGCATCGTGTTTTCCATCAGGCTCTTCTGTTCTAACAGATTAAGTGACCTTGGAGTATTATGCCGAAGAGATAGGTGGGTATATATCTTTTTTGGTAAACAATGCCTGATGGGTATTCTAGTTGAAGTTCCAACCAGTTTATTTGGATTAGGTGCTCAACTTGGTTGTTCATGGATTTGGATAAATTCAGAAGGAGATGAATTTATTTGGCTAATAAAGCCTTTTCATCTTGAAAGTGCTGGCTTCTCTTGTTCTTTTTGTTTTCCCTGTTTTGCAAACTTCGAGTTTGATTTTTGATCTATGTGGCAATGTACACAATGATGACTATGTGGCAATGTACACAATGATGATATTGAGATATTCACTTTAGTGTTGAATACTAAAGATGTGCAGTCCAGCAGTTTTCTTGTATTCATTTTGGGAACCGGAGTCTATAAGGTTCACTTCCTTTATTAAATTTTTCGCCAAATACTTTACGGGTATATGATTGAACTGAGATTAAACAGGATTAGGAATGATCTCATCAGATAGAGGATGTAAATAGTGCACAAAGATGATAAAATGAGAGAGCATTGCGTAAAATAATATGTTCATATTATATGTATATCTTTATGTGTACTGGTTCGGTATGTGTGACACTGCGATGATTGGGGATGTTCTGAAAAGAGACGTATGATTGAACCTAAAATGACAGATTGAAAGATGTATGATCACTGAATGCAGACTTAGTTAAGAGTGGAAAATAATGTAAGAAAACAACAGGCAATAGCTACTAGTTGTGTCTAAGGTTTAGTTGCTGTTGTACGTACATTAGATCTGGTACTTGCTTGTTGTCTGAATGAGGTTGTTTTGGTCTTGTTAGAGATTGTATCTCAGCATTGGGTAAGCTATGAGAAATAGAGAACCTTAGGTCTAGAAAGCCGATATTGCTCTTTTAAAAACTTATTTACTAGTAACTTTTTTAAAAAAAAAATATTTACTAGTATTGGTGTGAATGGACCCGAATAAAGAGGACCTTATACATGGGATTCACTAGTTCCCATCTAATTTGGGATTTCATGCTTAGCTGATTGTTGATTGTTATGTCTTTTTGATTGTTTTTTTTTTAAAGTTGGTGGTCATACTTTTTTAGCCTGTTACGGTAAGTTTTGGTTCTGGCTTAGTTTGGGTTGTTGTCATGCTCTAGTTGTTCAGTCTTCTATCTGAACTGATGCTCATTTCTACAAAAGAGCTGGCAGTTATATGTGTCGTATGCCTTTATCCTTTATTAAAATTCATTTCTCAACTTGTAGCTTGGATGCACATGTTATTGTATCTGTTGGTCTTTTGTGAACTTCTGCATGGATTTTATTTCAGCACTGCTTACATAATTTTTTTGTCATTTGACAGTTATATATTCTTATAGAAACTAAACATGCCTAAGGAGAGAAGAGATAGGTCTGTTTCTTTTGATAGGAGCAGAGCTTCTCCTTACTCTTGTAGCTCAAGTCACTCAAGGCAATCGTTGTCCAAAAACCCTTTGGAAAACGAGGAAAATGTGAAAGACTGGGAAGATGCTCGATGCCCAGTGTGTATGGAACATCCTCATAATGCTATTCTCCTTTTGTGCGCCTCTCATGAGAAGGGCTGCCGTCCTTTTATGTGTGACACAAGTTATAGGCATTCAAATTGTTTTGATCAGTTCAAAAAGTCATTTGAAGAAGCTTCAGCATCAGTTGAGATCCCAGCGTCAGCTTCTATTACGGAAACCAGCGCAGCAATTTCAGAAGCTTTGTCTGAACTGCCAACAGTTGAGAGAACTGAAGGTGGTTCGATATCCCTAGGTGGGGCTTTGCCTTGCGAGAATCATGAAATAAAGAAGATGCTGTGCCCTCTCTGTCGTGGTCAGATAAACGATTGGATTGTCGTTGACTCAGCCCGTCGTTACATGAATGCTAAATTAAGAAGCTGCTCTAGTGAGACATGCGAGTTCACTGGAACATATACTGATCTCCGTAAGCATGCTAGGCAGGACCATCCACTTGTACGACCTACTGAAGCGGACCCTGAGAGGCAGCGTAGTTGGAGGAGGCTGGAAAGGCAGAGAGATTTAGGAGATCTGCTCAGTACATTGCAGTCATCTGTTGGAGAAGAGGGTAGTGAAAGTACCAGTTTAACCTTCGACGAAGGTGGTTTGTTGACTGTTTTTCTCTTTGTTCGGATTCTCCAACCTAGAAGTAATTCTCGAAGTAGTAGCTGGTCAGGCTCTTCAAGAACCCGGGCTCAGGCAACTGGGAGGAGACGACCTTCAAGGAGACTTTGGGGCGAGACTTATGATGGGGAAATTGATTCTAGAGATGATGATAATGAACACTCTGATGGTGGGTCTGGTCCCTTGAGGCGCAGAATGCGTCGACAACCAACACCAGAAAATTAATGCTGGCCTTGCAAACATATGTTTGCTTGCTATCCTCTGGGATGTTATCGCTATAGGTAGTAAAGAATATAGTTAGAACTCTTTTATTATGTGACTCTCGCAATTGACATTAGTTTGTGTGAGGAGGCTTTATTTTGTGTCGCAAAAAGTAGACCCAAAATTATGGACCCAAAATTATGGATCCAAAAGCGTAAGATTTGGATCCACATTTTTTTGACACATAAAAAGACTCATACAACTCATGGTAGTTGTGTGAGACACACAATTAAGTTTTCCTTATAGTTTATAATTCATTTCTCCTTGTATACCTTTTCATTTGGGAAATTTCAACAATTTGAGTGGTTTTTTGGTGATCATTTTCAGGCGGGGAAGGTGGAAGGAACCTTGTGTTCCAAGACATGTGCTGAGGCTGGGGAATTGATCCGGGCAATTGATTCTTCGATTTGAAGGGCTGGAAGAGTGGAAATGGAGGATTTTGTTTGGTTAGTTGTGTAACTTGTATACATGTGTTTCTTGATGAATCTCATCTCAGCCTGTGTGCGCTGCAAATGCTTTTTAATCTATCTGTGCTTGTATTGATAAAGTTGGAAAGCAATTGCTAGTTCTGCTTCTAGTCTTATAAATAAACCTAATACTGCAATTAAAATATTGTGTTTCATTATTTAGCTTTAACCACAACAGCATGAAGGGAATATTCACTTTGTTTTTAGCTGTTCATTTCATGGCTCTTCAAGAAATTTGACATGCAAGTGTCGAGAATATGAAGCAATCTCAGTTTTATCATTGTCCATCAGTAAGTTCACGTGCAGATTTATGCGAATTATGTAGCTTGAGAACAAAGCATGAAGAAGAACAGTTGAAGATTAGATTAATGTAAATCCTACATCATGCATCTTCAGAATTGTTGTATGCCCTTATCAAGCTTGATAATAACAGTAGGGAAACAGAAACGACAGGCCTCAGTTACCATTATTTTCAGCCGAGAGCCTAGAGCATTATACAAGGACGAGTTGGGTTCTGACCCATTGTTTCCACGATTCATGGTATATCTCGGCGTAGCTTGGGCTACTCAATCGATAGGAATAGGGAATTGTTTCCTCAATTGAAGGAGAAACCGTGTCACCACTAGTTGGTTTGTGTGGTGCAACACTCTTACAAACATCAGTGGAAAATTTGTGCTACAAAATATGATTTTTCCACCTCATTTTCACTGAACTAGCTCGTTGGGAAAATGCATGGTGGGAAGCAGATTTCCATTGAAACGCTGAGAATTTTTTTAATTTTCCATGCGATAATCCAGCTATATTTTATTTTTCCTACCGACATTCAGTGAAAAATAGCCCTTGATCATTTTTCAGTGGAAAAATAGAGATTTTCTAGTAGTGCACAATAGTTGACATTTTGGTTCTGTATCTTATAAAGTAGCTCGATGGCCCGAAATGATGCCGTCTGATTAATTTTCGACAAGCCAAAACGTAGCAAGTGCATCCATTGCCATTATCGACCTTTACCTACAATCAATTGTTGTGAAACAAACTCATTTGATCCCAGTAGGACCATTTAGAAGATCTTATTGCTATCGATCCTTCCCAATAAAATGCATCGTGCTTGAATTCTGATCGGATAGTGTACAAGTACTGTGAGGAAAAGGTAAACAAAGTGATTCTCTGGCAGGTCTGGATTTCCAACGCCTCGGAAAACTGGTTGAGATAGATGACGCCACCTTTTTTCTACCCTTCCTTACCGGTAGGGCAATTTAGTACATCCAATTTTCAATATTGTTAAGGACATGATCACCCATGCTGTCCAAATATGTGGAGTCCCAGAATTCTATGATCTGCAGATGGAGTAGACAACCCAAAATTAGCAAATCGTGTTGTATAATAAGTAAATATCCTGGGAGTTTAACTTATTAACAAATATTAAAAGATATCTACCAGTAGAAAATAGGATTTGTAATCAAAATAAGGGAATGAACGTGCTACAATAGTTAAAAAGTGATCTTATAAGAGCAAAATTTTTGTACTTTAAATTCGTAGTGTTTTAGTTGTATGTAATGTTAGTGAAAGAAATTGTCACACTATCAAGGTCAGGTTTACTTATTGTAATCTGCCTTGTTTTATATGCTTACAAAATTTTACATTGTAACGAGGCTTACTTGTATATAAAAATAATGTATATACCTTAAATTTTAAATTCGTTTTTTTTTTGTGTGTGTGTGTCTATATATATATATATATATATTTTGTTTTTTTAATGTATTAGATCTACCTTGACCAAGAAGGTAGAGTCGTGAAGTTGTTAACTACCTTAGATTGGGATAACTTGTCTTATAAAGCCCATAGCCCATTCATTTTCTCTAACCGGGCATGTGGGCATCTTAATTTTCGGTCTTTGACAACAAATTTGGTCTTTCTCTAGAAGACTATGCCCATCTTATTTTTGCACTAGTGAATTCATCCGCGCTTCGCGCGGTGATAAAAATACCTCATTAGATATTCAAATAATTTTTTATTATATTTGAAAACTGAAATTGTTTTAAATATTATTTTTAGTCCTCAAACCAGAAAGATTAGATTTTCATTGTTAATCCATTTAATTATTAATTATTTCGTTAATATTTTTCTCTAGCTTTTCATCACGTGAGACTTGACTCCTAAGAAAGATCCTTGGTAAAAGTTTTATTTTAATGAGAAAAGTAGTATACATATTTGTCTGCATAATTACCTGTTAGTTTAATGTTAACGTAATAAACGTCTTTGATGGTCTCATTCTTTATAGTTGTATATTCTATATTTTCAAAAAGTTGTATAAACATTTAGTTTTTATCCTATAAGAGGTCTTTTCATAATTTAATTATTTCCTTACAGCTTAAAGCATTAGTTTCTAGCGAGATGATAATATTTACCATATAACCATAAACTTCATGGATTTACCCTATAAAGAGAAAATGCATTAATTCTTTTTATTATTGATAAGTAAAATAAAGGCATAGCATTAATACCTGCATATTAGCTAAAAGACATATTTCTATGAAGAGAATGTCATTTTATAATATTAAGAGAAAGAGACATAAATACAAACCCAAAGAACAATAAAAGAAATTATGAACTAATTATATGTTTGTTAAGCCTAAAAGAACCTCCATGGAGGGCACCTTAGACAAAAAACATAGAAAAGAAAAAGAATATTATAATCTCAAACACATAAAGTAAAAACAATTAAGAAAAAAATTGTTGGTAGTAGTTATAATAATTGAGACTCTACGATTTTCTCCTGCATTAATAAAAAATAGAAATATAGTAATGGAGATATTTAAGATTTTATTTATTAAGGAATATGAAAAGCCAAGAGGTAATTATTGAGACTTTATTCTTAAAATAAGATAACAAAAAAAAAAAAGTTAGAATTTTTACCCGCTTCATTTTCCTTGTTGGTGGGATGAACAAAGAGAGGTCCTTGTAAAGCATATTGGAAGAAAATTTAAAAATAAAAGGAAAATTATATTTGGTTTAACATAAACAGAGTCGGTCAATATGAGAAGTTATTGTAGAGCAACTCAAAACTTATTGATGGCAAGAAATCAATAAAAAGCTATAGTCTATGCATTTTATTGTTAACTGTACTTGATAAAGCTAATTAAATTTTTAAAAACACATCTCTTGAAATTAAATAATAGAATATGAGAACACATTATTCTTGAACACTTGGTAAAAAGGATCCTGTTAAGGGCTTTATAGACTGGCTATTATCAGATTCTTCTCATAGGTGGATGTAGCATTTTGAGTTAATATGAACTCTGAATTGAGTTATTCTTACTCGCAACATTTAAAGTTATGTATAAAAATCAATTAAAATTACAATAAATATAAAAATCAAAATTACAATAAATATAAAAATCAATTAATATTACAATAAATAGTAGATATAAATCCATGACTTGAAATATATAATGAGTTCAATGTTAAGAACCTATAAAATTTAAGTCCTACAGCCGCCTCTAACTCTTCTTATACTTTGTTTTCACCGGGCTTGGACATATCTTCGAGAGTTGATGCCTAGCTGATCAAGGATTCACAACATCGATCACCACCTTCAACGATAAAAATGGATGGAGACACAAAAAAATGAAAGAGATAATAAAGAAAGAATTGATCAAAAATATACACAATATTCACACCTTCCGGGCTAAAAAAAAGAGAAGAATATTAGAAGAAGATCATGAGAGTTGCAGAACAAAGGAAAAGCAATGCTACCTTCTCACCAAGTACCGAAATATAGCACTCTCTCATTTCTCTACGTTTCTTCTATTTCTCAAATCGATCGTAGAATAACGACAGAATTTTGAAGTTTATCAGGTCACCAAATTATAGTTACATATTAACTTCTCTAGCTTGGTTCAAAAAAATAAATCTACATCTCTACAAAATACATAATAGTTTAACACAATATAATTGAAAAACAAAATAAACAATCTATTGAAATAACCGCATACAAATAAACAATCTATTGAAATAACCGCATACATTCTATCATACATATAAAGACAGACACTACTAAAAAAAGTGGATTTCCCGACCTCAAAAAACCGACCTCAGTTTAGGTCGGAAAAAAACCGACCTCATGAGGTCGGTTTTCTGGAAATATTAATTTTTTTTTTTTTTTTAAAATAAACCGACCTGGTGAGGTCGGTAATATTGTATCAAAATTTGAAAAAATAATGTACCGACCTCACTAGGTCGGAAATTTATTTGATGGTAAATATATTATAATTTTATTTTTAATTTAAAATAATACCGACCTCACGAGGTCGGTATTATTTAAATTAAAAATAAAATTATTAAATATACCGACCTCATGAGGTCGGTATCATTTAAATTAAAAATAAAATTATTAAATATACCGACCTCATGAGGTCGGTATAATAAATCAGTCTAATAAAATCAAATAGACCCGGGAATCAGTCTACTAAAATCAAAATATACCGCCTCTTTCCCATTTCAATCTCTTTCCTCTCATCACCTTCTCTACCCCCCCCCCCCCCCCCCTCTCCGGCGACGTCACCACCCTCTCTCCGGCTACACCACCATTATTGCTGCCAGGCCCCACCGCCGCGTCCCTACCCAGCTGAAAAATTAGGGCTTACCCAGCTGAAAATAGCTTGTCTCCTTTTCCATCTTCTAGGTAAGCCCTAATTTCTCCTTTGATTCACTAATTTCCTCTTTCGTTTTAATTCCCAAAGTTACTTCCCCTTTTTTTGTTACTCTAACTAAAATGTTTGAGTCTTGAAGAGAATTGACCCAATCTTCCCTTTTGTTTTCTCAGTTGTTTGTGCTTGATTTAGGAGATCAGTGTGCTGCCTCTATTGACAACTTTGACGATCAGTAGACAACATTCTTAATCTTTTTGGTATGTATTTTCCTATCTCAAAATGTGCTTTCTCTATTTTAATTGTTGAATTGATGCTTAATGTAATTTGGAATTAGAAACGTCGTAATTGTTATCTTGCTGTCTTTTGTCTTCCATTGTTTTGTACAACTTTATTTGGGGCATGATGGCATCATTAACTGGCCAAAACAGTAGACCATTTTGTCATATTAGTAAAGTTCGTGTAGGACTTTGACAAAAAAAGAAATATAAAAAGAAAATAATTAATGAAGGATATTAAAGTTGTTGAATTGTAGAGAAAAAACAATGGAGTACCGAAGTAGTCTTCAGGCTATGATTCTTTTCTTTATGAAAATTCAAGAATAAGTCAAGAATCATGACGTTCTTTACTATTCCAAAAAGATTAGTTAGTAAAGGATGGAAAAAGTAAATAAATGATAATTAATTTTAAAATTTTCTTATATTAAATTGTCCTAGTTAATTTTTCCTAGTCTGAAGCTTTAATTTGCTAATTAGGGAAAGTGGTGATTTGGGTTTTGAACATTGAATTAAATTATTCATTGAATTTGTTCCTTAACAATTTCAAATTTGGTACCGTTTGTGTAGATGGAATCTCGTACTTGGATGTATAATAGGACAAACGACGGCCGAGGGGGGATGAGGCAAGAATTTGTAGACGGTGTTGATGCTTTTGTTGACTATGCAATGACACTTGAAACTTTTCAAATTCATGGCTTGGTTAGGTGCCCTTGTATGAAATGTCAATGTATGAATTACGAGAAACCAGAGATTGTTAGGCTTCATCTCTACAAAGACGGCTTTGAAAAAGATTATACAGTGTGGACTAATCATGGAGAAACGAATAGTAGCTTTGGTAGATTTCAAAACTTTGTTGTTGGTGAAAGTAGTAGGTCAGTGGAACCTAATGTCCAAAATTCTAGAATGCACGACATGGTTCAAGATGCTTATGTGATGCATTCCGATTTTGAATATGGTAACCATGATGAAGAAGCTCCAAATGAAGAAGCTAGTCATTTTTTTGAACAATTGAAAAATGCTAGTCGGCCTTTATATGAAGGGAGTCCCCACTCTCAATTGTCTATTGCTGTTAGATTATTAAGCATCAAAGCAGATTGGAATGTCCCTCAAGGTGCAATGGATGCTGTGATTGGCCTTATACATGAATTAGTTGACCCGAAATTAGAGATACCTGAAAACTACTATAAGGCAAAAAGATTAGTGTCTAAGTTAGGACTCTCGTCGATGAGAATTGATTGTTGTGAAAATGGATGCATGTTATACTATAAGGATGACAAAAGTCTAGAATCTTGTAAGTTTTGTGGAAGAGCTCGTTTTAAGCGGACTCATAGCGGGAAGAGGGTTGCCATTAAGGCGATGCATTACCTACCTCTTATACCAAGGTTAAAGAGGTTGCACGCATCAAATAGCTTCGCTCCTCATATGAGATGGCACAGTGAAAATAGAAGGCCGCCTGGTGTTATGTGTCATCCATCAGACGGAGAGGCTTGGAAACATTTTGACGCAACATATCCAAACTTTGCAGCTGAACCACGGAACATTAGGTTGGGTTTATGTTCCGATGGATTCGCTCCACATTCTGTTTCTGCTACACCATATTCTTGCTGGCCTGTTTTCTTAACACCATATAATCTTCCACCTGAGTTGTGTATGACTAGTCCATATATATTCCTTAATTGTATCATTCCTGGCCCACGTAATCCAAAAGTTCTGATTGATGTATACTTGCAACCTTTGATTGATGAGTTGAAAATGTTGTGGGTTGAAGGGGTTGAGACGTTTGACGTTTCTCTTAAGTAGAATTTTAATTTGCGGGCCACTTTAATGTGGACTATTAATGATTTTCCTGCCTACGGGATGTTGTCTGGGTGGATGACTGCTGGAAAGTTAGCCTGTCCTTATTGCATGGAGAATACTAAATCGTTCACTTTAAAGCATGGCAAAAAAAATTCATGGTTTGATTATCATCGTCAATTCTTGCCAATGGATCATGAGTTTAGGAGTATGAAAAATGCATTTAGGAAGAACAAAATTGAACGAAACTATCCACCTCCAAGACTTTCAGGAGAGGAAATTTGGGAGAGGGTTGAGAACTTTCCGAAAGTTACTGAAGAACCACCGTACAAGTTCGATGGGTATGGGCTTGCACATAACTGGACCAAAAAGAGCATATTTTGGGAGTTACCATATTGGAAGGATAATCTTCTTCGGCATAATCTTGATGTCATGCATATTGAAAAAAACTACTTTGATAATTTATTCAACACAGTAATGGATGTCAAGGGCAAGACAAAAGATAATCCAAAGGCTAGATTGGATTTACAGGAATATTGTATGCGTAAAGAGTTATGGTTGCAGGACAAACGGAACGGGGTCTTCAAGCCTAAGGCTAGTTTTTCATTCACAATGGATCATAAGCGAAAGATTTGTGAATGGGTTAAGAACTTGAAGATGCCTGATGGGTATGCATCAAATTTGGAAAAACGCGTTGATATGGCGCAAGGAAAGTTACATGGGATGAAAAGCCATGATTGTCATGTTTTCATGGAAACTTTACTCCTCATTGCATTTAGTAGCTTGCCCACCCGAATCTGGAAGCCTATGACTGAAATTAGTTTGTTCTTCAAAGACTTGTGTTCCAGCACATTGAGGGTAGACAACCTGGATCGGATGCATCAGAATATTCCTGTAATAACAAGTAAGTTGGAGAAAATCCTTCCACCGGGATTCTTCGATGTGATGGAACATCTTCCAATTCACCTTGCGGAGGAAGCTCGACTCGGAGGCCTAGTTCATTGTCGTTGGATGTATCCCTTCGAGAGGTAATAGGTGTAAATTTTTATTTATTTGTCCCTACCAATTTATTTTTAAAAAAATCACGCTTAAAATAATATTATGCAGAACTATTGGCAAGTCTAAACGGGGTATCAAGCAGAAACATAGAGTTGAAGGATCAATTTGCGAAGCCTATCTTGCTAAGGAAACAACTCATTTCTGTTCTTACTACTTTGGGGATGATGTGGCATGCTTGCGAAACAGACCCAATCGGCATTATGAAGGAGGTGAGAATGATGCTTTAGCGAAGCCGATATCAATCTTCAATCGACCGGGTTCAGGTTCAAAAAAACGTACAAGAGAATTTAATGATATGGAGTCTAAATCTGCATCGATACATGTCTTGCTGAATTGCCCAGAAGTTCAACGATATTATGAGTAAGTTGTTATTATTTTGCACTAAATATCCAAGTACAAGGGATAACAACTAACTCAAACTCCATTTTGTCGGACAGTTACTTTGTCCATTTAAATGGCGTTGAAAAAGTGTACGACCAGTTTGGGAAGTGGTTTAACGATTATGTAAGTGTTACAGCCTTTTCATAAAGCTAATATAATTTTAAAAGTGCACATTATATTACTGCTAACGTACTATTTCTTAACTATTAATAGGTTTACAGTACAGAATATGGTTACCATGACCAACTTTTAAAGGACATATCTTGGGGACCCGGTATGGTCTATTCTATGGACAAATATGTGGTAAATGGTTTCAAATTTACTACCGAAGAACGATCTAAGCATATGAAAACTAACAACAGCGGGGTTTGGGTTAAAGGTGGGGATGGAAACCAAGTCGGGGTCGATTATTATGGTGTAATTAAGGAGATCCTAGAATTGGAATATTCTGGTGGTGGAAAAAAAAGAATTGTACTTTTTCGGTGCAAGTGGTTTGATCCAACCCCAAATAGAGGTACAAGGGTACTTGAGCAGTATAACATCATAGAAGTAAGCCACACGAGGGAGTATGCGGCTTATGATCCTTTCATTATTGCACAAAATGTTAGACAAGTGTACTATGCTCCTTATCCCTTGCGTCCAGATAAGTCTGCTTGGTGGGTGGTAATTAAAGTCAAGCCTGTGGGTCGAGTGGAAGTGGAGAATGTGTTGCCTGTTGCGTTCCAGGATGACGACATATCAGTTGTTCACCAAACAGTTGACAATGAGTTAGAAGATGATTTAGAGCATGCAGAACACATATTGGAAGAAATAAATGCAGAAGAAATTAATGCAGAGGTGAATGAATGTAATAATGAAAACGAAACAACTGATGAGGAAGAATGGTCAGAAGAGGGAGATGGGGATGGGGATGGGGATGGGGATGAGGATTGATAGCAATCAGTAAGTATTTTTTTATACTTACATATTTTCTTTACATGTTTGAAATTAGTAGCCGATTGTTTACTTCCTATTTATAGGTTCTATCTGGAATGGTTTAGCTTTATTACTCGGTTTTCGAATACTATCAGTGTTTTGAAGTTGACAACTTTTATGAAATTACATTTTGTGTGTCTTTATTCTTCCTCCTTAACCTTTTAAAAACATCCTTATGTTGATTCTTTCTCTTTTGTTTCCTTTCAGATACCTCAACGAAGACATTCTTTGAGCCATTTCGACATTTTAGAGATCTGAGAGGGGTAATGTACTTGACAATATTGACGGTGTAGTGGTACTGTCCTTCAAGATGCGAACTGATAGTTTTTATCCTTTGAAATATCTGTTCTAATATACTGGATAAAAATAATGTCTCTGCTAGGATTAACTACTGTTGTGGAAGATCTGGTCCTGAATATTTCATTGTTGGGATAAGTTGGGATATTTTCAGTAAAGCAGTTGGCCTTATTGAGATTTCTTGTCCATGCCTAGCTTATCCTACAGGGATCCTACTTTTAGAAAATCTTTTGTTTGTTAGTTTTTTATATCTAATTGAGTCACTAAAAATTTGGCTTTGCATGAGTTAATTTGCTAGCTATTGTTATAGACAACTTATTTTTACACCTTCAAATTATTGCAACATGAGACGTGGCTTTAACATCATCTTAGGATATCTGTTAACCTGAACTCAAAATGTTAGCAAGCTTGTGACAGATCTTTGGATTGTCAATTCTGCATGCCTTTTCGCACATGGGCAGTTGGTCCATCAAAATTTTAGCTATATTGTCTTGCTACGTCTAGTTTATAGTCTCACTAAAAGTGACAAAACAAGATGTCATTTTCACTGTGTTGTGAGAATCCTGATTATGAGGTTTTTGATAACGTCCAAATCCACCCTATTAATTAGAATGGGCACGGTCGTATGCAAATATAATTTACCCAACTATGAGTCGGGGTCGAATCCCACAGAGAACAATATGTAGGTGATTTAAGCAGATTAGGAATTATCACTAACAATAGCTATGCCCGAACGCATCAATGGTTGTTTTTGATAAGGTTTTTATAAAATATGGAAATATAAATTCTAATCTACAAAGCAAGTAAATTGATCAATGGCAACAAGAATGGAAGAAGGGAAACTACTTCTCAAGTAACGATCCAATTTATTTCACGAATTGTAAATAATAGCAAGTTTATGTTATTTAGCCTCGGATAATGACTCTAAATTAACTTCTTCCGAAGATTAACTAGACTACCCAATTGAAGATCCCTCAAGCAATTAGGAGCATTAAGAACACCCGAATATGGCTACAAGTGGTATTGCCTATTCCTAGGTCAACTTCCATTAGATGAGGGTTAACGCCCCAAATGCATGTTAATTATCCTATCCCAACTCCGTTTTTCCTCTTCCGAGTTTCAAACAAAGTAAATGGGCGAGTTCAAAGGTTAGCTAATCCCTTGAAAACATTCATGAACAAGAATAATTAAAATAGCAAAAACTTACTTGATTAAGAACAATGCAAATGAATAAATAAGCACAACAAGAGTGTCAATCTTAATTGTCACCAAGAGATTTCCATCAACAAGGATTAAAAAGAAGAAAGAACAATTTGTGTAGGAACCCTAGCTTCCAACTTGTGGGAGCTGCCAAAGATGATCTGATATTTTGCCTTAGTTTTCTATTTATATGAACTGGGATGGAAGAAATCGTCAAAATTCGAGTTCTGGTCGAAATTGCCGAAAATCCTTCATCGCGATCGCGCCATGTGTCTGCGCGATCGCGTGGATGACGTCAACTTCCACTGCTCCCTTCATCGCGATCGCGTGTCGATACTGTGCGATCGCGTGGAATTAACAACGCGCGTAGGCGCGATCGCGTTAAATTCCAGCGCGATCGCGTGGAGTACATTTCCCGCGTGGGCACGATCGCGTGGGCACTCTGCGCGATCGCGCAGAGTATTTTTCCACGATATTTTCCAGAACCTCCAGTAAATTCCAGTTTTGCAACTTTTTTGCTTGTTTTCCACACTTAGGCTCTAGGGACCTCGTATTACCTGAAACATGACAAAAACTACGTAAAGTGACATAGACTTGCTTAAAAACAAGTAAAACTTATAGTTAAAAAGCATCGATTGTGGCATAAAATCACGCCACATCATTATCTATTGAGATTAGACAAAAAATGTCACTCTGCATGTTTTCCAGACATATATATAGTGTGGCTATATTCTTTAATAGAATCTTGAAACGTAAAATGCTTAATTTGTAGTAGAGATACAATAATAAAGTATTAGAGTAACAAACATGTATTACTACTACTATGTATTTCTTTTCTATTAATTTATATTTGCGATACTTACATATATTATTGTATAGATGGCAGGTGAAAAGAAGGGTAAGAAAACAAAGAAGGTTAAGGAGACGGGGGTTCCCCAGAGACCTGCGGAAAACCTTGTGATTAGAGATAGAAGCCCGTCGCCACGTCTCCCACCACGCGGTGCTCCATTGCCTCATGATCCTCTCATGAACGGCATTGCATATAGTCTTCCACCTCCATATAGCTTTGGTCGACCCTATATGGCTCCACGCCAGGGCTTTACTGAGGCGCCTCCCCAGAGCCCCTAGATGATGTCCACACCAGGTTATCCTACCCACAGGGCTTCACTCGGTATTCTTCCGGATCTCAGCGGGCTACGTCTAGTGGTACTCCGACGGCCACTCCTAGCCCAACTGCATCACATCAGTCTCCATCATCTACTGAACAGAATGAGATAACGGGTCCTGACCGTCGAGAAAGTAGTTCTGAGCCTCACACTCCTGCCGCAAATGACTTACCTGGAGGTGTACGTGCTCCACAACTGGAATCTTATGACTCATCAGGGCGACTCATCATCGAGCCTGCGGGATACGGGTATTTTTTTTTTAAAACAAATTCCACTAGGATTTTGGAATAAAAATTGAAAAATGAAATGAATAAATTGATATTGAGCTCCTGATGATCAGAATAAACCAAAAAGCTACTACTTTGAATCTGCAGCTGATGCAGGCTTGCATATATAACCAAATTTGCACTTGACTGTCAATATCATTCTCTGCAAGCCTGATTGCATAAGTGTAACCTGCTGCATGTTCTGAATCTTGCTCCCTTAGCAGTTACTGCAGAACAAAAAACAGCAAAACCATCTGCATATGAATTGCTGTGTCACTGCAGCATATATTGCCTTCTTCTCTTGCTGCATCTGTTCCTTCTTATGGTTGCTGCACATTGCCCTTGCAGCCTTTGTTTCTTTTTGCTCTAGTGATGCAGTTCGTTTTATGTGAACTCGACACGACTGAACAGAACAGGCTGCTGTAAGCAGCAATGATGTGCCCCAGCAGTGTGCTATTTTCAGCTGCTGCTCCCCTTGATAAACTGCTCCATTTGTGTGTCCTGCTTATGCCATGAAACCACCTAATATCAGCACATTTTCCCTCTATTGTCCATCCCTCAGTAGAGCACATGGTGCTAATACCACACACTGGGAAATGGTCAATAAAAGGATCATGCTTGAACTTAGTGTATCTGCAGCCAACTGCAAGGACCAGCCTACATTTGAGAACCTTAAAAGTGACCAGAGTGACAGAAAAACTTTCCCGTAGTGTCCAGTTTTACCCCTACTGCCTTCAAAATTTTCAACTGAAGTAAGCAGTAGCACCAAATTTGCACTGTTTTGATGCCTAATTTTGTATACTAGTCTGATCAACCATGAAACCAGACCTTGTACCCCCATTAGCACAAGTTTCAGTATCAAAAGAATTATACATAAATCCCAAATCATTTCCTGTATAAACTGGATCAATGACATAATACCAGGCCACTATTTTTACCAGTTCCATACCATTTTCTGTGCAAATAGAATCAATTGAACAGTAAAGGCAAGAAACTTTGAACAAAATTCCTAACACCTCAACTCTAAATAGCAGAACCATCCATAATGCAATGTGATGCACCATGTAACTGATGCACTTAGAAGCACTCCTATCACCAATTGCCTTTATCCAAAGATTATGCACCAAATCATCTCTAAGTGTTTAATTTTATATTTTTGGTAGTTGGTTACCAGACAAAGCTTCAAGACTCCTTACAGATGAGATAGCAAAACTATTTAAAGACTCACCTACTTGGGGCCAGATGTCACCAAATCGCCAGAGACAGATCTATTATGCGTTTAAGGTATATGCATTTATTATTTTTATTTAAACAATTCGCTTATATTGATCGATTCCTTATTAATAAAATCATTTACTTTTCATTGCAGGATAAATGTGTCTGGCACCCGGAACATGAGAAGCAGCTAACTCAAAACTTCAAGAAGAAAGCTCAGCACTTACTAAGTGACATGTTAGGAAGGGTTCGCGAATCTAACGAGAAGCCTACGTGGATCCTTCCTGAAAACTATGCCAAGCTACTGCATTATTGAGCAACTAATGAAAGATTCTTACAATTGAGTGCCATAGGAAAGAAGGCTAGAAATTCGACGAAGGGTGGCTCCCTACACACTAGTGGGGCTATGAGCCAAGAGGCCGTGAGGAGGAAGCTGGCAAGTCTACCTTAAGTATACTTGAAGGATTGTGAATTTACTTTATTGTATTTATGTCTAATCAATTTATTCTTTTGCAGGAACTAAAACGGGGGACGCCAGTGCCTCAAGATGAGGCGTTCAAGATCACTCACGTGAAGAAAAAGGCAAACACTAATGATCCAGACGAGTGGTGTGACGAACGGGCTAAGCGGACCTACGTAAGCATCCCTTTATTTTTCATATTTTGGTTTGTTAGATTGAGTTGTCTGTAGCGAGTGACTTACTTGAAAATTGATTGGTTAATGCATAGCTGATTGATTTCACCAGTGTCGTGGCTTCTCTATATCAATCAACAGACATAAGATTTTTTCTCGCCGAGTAGATTTTTGAATCCGGGTATTATAGATTAAACATCTAAATATTTTAGGCAGTATCCGTCATTAGTAGGGTTGGGCATAAAATACCGAAAACCGAATTACCGAACCGAACTGGCTATTTCGGTATTCGGTAATTCGGTTTTCGGTTCGGTATTCGGTACTGAAATATAAAATTTAGTATTTCGGGTTCGGTATTCGGTATTTACAATTATACCGTTCGGTAATTCGGTAAATACCGAATACCGAAATTACAGTAGTGTGTTGCACACAGTTCTCTTAAATATCCTCTTCTCTTTCACTACATTATGAAACTGAAAGGTCCTAGTATTTTGCGAAACATAAATTGCGGCTTTTAGATATCTTTTTCTGTTGCTCATTTCCCATAATGTATCAAATAAAATATTCACGAAATAAAAAAAGAGAACTCTAGAAATGAATCTAAGCAATATATGGAGAATGATAATGCTGCAAATTTGTACCTTTATGAAAATGGACCACTAACCAAACAAGGTCCAATACCATCAATAGCATACATAAGGAATGACTTCATGGCTTACAGAATACAGTAGCCCGATTGCATGGCCTATTATTTGCCTTTAACCTAACCATCTTAAAATGCTATAAGTTTAGTGATAGTTCTGCCTGTTTCCTATAGTTTTGTTGGTTTCCTTGCTTAACAGACAGTAGTGATAGTGATAGTTCTGCCTGTTTCCTATAGTTCTGCCTGTTTCCTGTAAGTTGATCATTTGCCAAGTTTAAATATGTTTTAAAGCTTTCCTTCCCTTATCCTTTTATTCTTTCCCTAAAATTGGACAAAATAAGCAAAACTTCTGTTTCTCCTATCCCTTTGTTGCTGTCTCTATTCTGCCAGAAACAAAAGCTCATATTCACCCATGAGACCATGCTTTAAAGCAATGTATACTTAGTTGAAGCCATACAACAACAATTGCGCCTTAGTCCCAAATAAATGGGGGTCGGCTATATGAATTCTCAGTGACTGTGGTACTTCATTTAAACTTATCTCATGCAAATGTTATGCAAGTGCAAAATAAGAAGTACTACTCCCTCTGTTTCAATTTGTTTGTCTTACTTTCCTTTTTAGTCTGTTTAAAAAAGACTGCCTCTTTCCTTATTTGGAAACTCCTTAATTCCAACTTTCCACATGGGTTTACGACCACAAGATTAAAGGACATTTTGGTACGTTTGACAAATCTTTAATTTAAGACTGCAACATTCAAAAGTGTTCTTTATTTTCTTAAACTCTATGCCAAGTCAAAACCAGACAAACAAATTGAAATGGAGGCAGTAGTAGGTATTAGTAGTTCTCCATATTTTCCAAACGTGTATATATATGAATGGCTAAACCACTCTTACAAAGTATAGAGTCTATAGTAAAAGTGCTAAAATGTCTAGAAAAAGTTCTCGACTAATAGGTATTGCCTATATAGGTCTTGTTCTTTTTTGTGTTCGATCATTCCGTTTTTCATTTCACCAGGCCCGTGAAATGATTTGACTTGCTAAGTTTCATAGATCCCTGGAGATTGTAGGTCCTTAGAGAAAACTTCCTTCCATGTGATTTTAGATCTATTTCATCCTTTTAAACACCTTCAGTAACCATGGTGTTATCCTCGATGTGTGCTTCTCAAACCTTCTCGTGAATGTGATCATTATCTTGTATGACCATTGACCGCACATCCATCTTAGTATCCTCATCTCCAGGACATTCATTCTTGGGATGTGTTGTACTTTAAGTCTTTAACGGCCAACATTCATTCCCATACAACATTGTTGGTCTTATAACTGTTCTACAGGTCTTACATTTTACTTTGCTACTTGTTATTCTATCACATAACACCAGTAGTACTTCTCCATTTCGACCATGCGATTTTGATTCTATGTGTAACATCTTATTATTCCGTTCTCTGGTGAACAACGTGCCTAAATATCTAATTGCTTGCATTTAGGTACAGAAATCCCCTCTAATTTCACTCTTCCTATGTTGACTAAATTTGCAGTGCACATATTCAATACCTCAAACATGTCTATTCTTCTTGGTATATGCTTTTAGTCATGCAGGGACTTGCTTAGTTATTGTCTTATAGTCAGCTTAGACAGTTGTATATAAGCTCTCTCTGATCCATTCTTTTTGGTTATAATTTACTCATATTTCCCTTTTAAAGGGTGATTGAATAGTTAAGAAGATGAGCAGTGATTTAGAATAAAACTAAGCAGCAGCTTGCTCTGCATTTTTGAACATTATTGATGCAGATTCTGTAACACTAATTTATGGCCCCAAGTGTCTATATTACAAGATTGTTCCTGAAGGGAAAATTCGCCATTACCGAATACCGAATTACCGAACCCGAACTTTAAAAATACCGAACCGAATACCGAACGCCCAGCCCTATTCATTAGTATTTGAATATCTAGTAAAATCTATGTAGGTTGGCTTTCCCCGAATGCAAGTTCATATTGAAGGAAATAAAAAATTGTTAGTAGTATTGATTTGTTTTCCTTTTAGTAGTATTGATTTCAACCATGCTTTAGTTCAATTATTAGTAGTATTGATTTCAACCATGTTCTATTTTGGTTGTTTACGAAATGTTTGATAGCTTTTTTGTTCAATTGGAGATTTAAGTTGGTTGCTAATTTTACCTTATAATTTCAGAATCAATATCAACATTCAGAGGCGGAGTTTCTTCGTACTCAGCCACCCGACACACAGCTGACAGAAGAACAAATGGAGGAAAGGTGGCTTGAGAGTGTTGGTGGTCCCACTAGGTTTGGCACAGCTTACGGAATGCCACATCGTGCATTTCGTCAATACCGGTCGCCCCTGGAAGGCCTACATTCTTCCAATACCGAGTCGTTTGATAGAGTGAGTGCTATGGCCATGGAGCAAAAGATTGCCGAGCTATCTAGCCAACTACAGGCCTCAGAGGAAAGGGAGAGGCGGAGGGACGTGCAGTTTGAGGGTATGAGGGCCCAATTAGACGCACTACTTGCTTCGAGGGGGATTCCGTCATATCCTGATGATGCTCGTAACCCCCATACTCAATCTAGTGGTGCGGATGATGATGGGACTCACGTGTCAAACACAGAAAGGCATGTTTGAATGTTAATATTGTGGTGGATTTGTGGATTGTGTAAGTGTTTTGTGGATGTTTGCGAGGGGTGAAATAGTCTAATGTTGTAGACTTAACTTAATGTAGACTTGTTTAATGTTTTGTGGATGTTTGCCAACGTTGAAGTAGTTTAATGTCTATTGTGAATGTTTGAATGACGTTTTTTTATTTAACTTTGAAGTAGTTTCGAATTGAATTTGATGTATTGGTAATTGTAATATATGTGTTTGTTGAAGTATTATTTGTAGTAGTTTGGTGAATTGTTGGCAGCTATTTGAGCTGGTTTTAGTTGAATCTAAAATTGTTTTCATCTTGACAGGGGGCACGAAATAGCAGGTAGGTTCTGCTAATTTTTTTGCAGGTTACCGACCTCATGAGGTCGGTTTTCTGGAAAAAATTTCAAGAAATTGAAAATTACCGACCTCATGAGGTCGGTTTTCTGGAAATATTTTCCAGAAATTGAAAATTACCGACCTCATGAGGTCGGTTTTCTGGAAATATTTTCCAGAAATTGAAAATTACCGACCTCATGAGGTCGGTTTTCTGCAAATATTTTGAACAAATTGCAAATTACCGACCTCATGAGGTCGGTTTTCTGGAAATATTTTCAAGAAATTGAAAATTACCGACCTCATGAGGTCAGTTTTTTGGAAATATTTTCATGAAATTGAAAATTACCGACCTCATGAGGTCGGTTTTCTGGAAATATTTTCAAGAAATTGCAAATTTCCGACCTCATGAGGTCGGTTTTCTGGAAATATTTTCCCAAATATTACGGGTTTCAGCAAATATTTTGCAAAAATTGTAACATACTGATCTCATGACGACGGAAATCTAAAACAATACATTATATATTCATATAAATTACCGACCTCAGGAGGTCGGTAAACCATATCATTATATTATTAATATAATTTACCGACCTCATGAGGTCGGAAATTTATTTAATTAATACCCTGCGTAAAAAATTATACCGACCTCATGAGGTCGGTTTTTTGCGACCTCATGAGGTCGGTAAGAATACCGACCCACTGTTTTCCGACCGAATTTTGAGGTCGGTTTTTGACCAAAACCGACCTCATGAGGTCGGAAATAAGCATTTTTTTATGTCGGAAAATGCTGTTTTTTTAGTAGTGAGAGAGGTATTTGTGAAAATATAGATATTCAGACATTAGATGTAAGCTACAAATTGAGCATTGCAATGGCACACGAATGACAAATTTGAGGGTAAATAACGAATATGGAAGAAAATGAAAGGCATAGGCATTAATAGGTATTAATTGCTCAATTTAATTGAAGATTAAAGCTATTGTTGACACATGCACGGTAAAAGTAGCAAGATTCATAGAATATAGAAGAACATGAAAAGTATAGTCATTAATACGTATTAATTGTGCAGTTTAATAACAATGATTATAGAGAAAATTTAAGAGTACTTAATTCTGTGAAGATTTTTTAACCATAAAATAAGCAAAAAAATAAAAATAAAAAAGGAGAAAAAAGATAAATGTTAATGAAGGTCATAGAGAGGTGCCACATAGGATTGTTTATACCTAACTTTATATTATATACAGATTCTTCAACCAACAGTCGATGTACATAAGTAGAGTCCAAAAACACTTGTCACGCTAGGAAAGGCAGAAATAAGGAGGAAGATATTGCTCTTGTCATTTTTGGGAGATCCAAAATAACATTCTAGACATCTTATTAATGCACAAATCATTTTAATTACTCGATCGCTACTGTCAGTGTCACCAAGTAACAGTTGTAGTGAAGTATGGTGAAATATACGGACTCCCTTCACGTTTAACTAGAGATTTCGAGTTTGAAATTTAGTAGGAAGGGACCCGTCTAATGGATCATTTGCGCAAATCTTGATTACTTGGATCTGCATGGTTCTGAACAAAAGATGGATATACCCAAAAGAACGTAGCATGTGTACGTTACCATAGGCCATGGGTGGAGCTGGGGGTGCAATCCGACCGAACCCCCTTATGCTATATGAGGTCAAAATTATTTGTATATATATATATAATAGATGTTGAATCGCTTGACTTTTTTGTGTGTTTAATTTTTGATATATTGATATGTGTTTAATTTCAATAGGCAAACTGGGAACATAGTCGGGAAAAGAGAAGCCCCTAATCCCTATGTGATTTCATTTACCAACCCCCCTTCTTCCAACTCAATTTATACAAATATACCGTTAGGAACTCAATTTTTCAAAGTAAAAATAGAAAGTGAGAGGTTTCAAGAGGGTGAGAATACATTGAGACATTATAGTTAACTTTTTCAATAACATCCATGTATGTTTGTTAAATCCAAATTTATTATCACGAAAATGTTTCGTGAAGTATATATTTCAGATTGGTTGATCCTTAAAATATTGAATTTCTCTCTATTAACTCCAAACAACACCCAATGTCCTACGCAATATGTTTAAATATTATCATAAGATACCGACTTTATGGTCAACTTAATTTAATGCTAGAAGATAATTTAAGATTAATATCTCCTTAAAGCATATATCCTGTCGTCCTCAAGGAGGAATAAAATTAATTAAAGCTCCATATTTTCAGCAAAAAATGAAGATTGAATCTACAAAGATAATACTTTATGATTTGTAAATTGAACCACGTGAAGACCATTTATCAGTAGGAAATATATTCTAGAAAATAGACTTTACTATAAAATATGACAAATAAATGTCTGAGACCCCATGAGTTTGAAGCTGCCCATGATAATATGTCCCCAGACAAAGGCTAAGATGTTTCGCAGAATAAAGACATACAATTTCTAAGTATATAACTTATATACATCCATGTTCCTTTTTAATTGTTTTCCACTTTCACTGAAATTAATGTACCCGCTTTTATTTTATCCAATTTCTGCATTGTCTTTTTGTTCAAAGACAGGTTCCAGAGATTATAGTGTATGAATTAATAATATAAATATATTTTATTTAGATACTTTCAAGGAAAATGAGGAAATAAAGCAGAAGAGTGTGAGGGAATTATTGTTATTTATATTTTAATCTATACATATAGCTAATACCCGTATTCTTAACACGTCGAATATATAAAATTTGGAAGCCTCCATAATTTTATTTCAAGAATATTATTCAAGATTATTTGGATAAAGATTTATTCCAAGGAATGCACATAAAAACAAGACACTTGAGCTTTAATGAAAGAAGAAAGATTTCCCGATAACCTTTCCAAAGCTTCTATGGTATAAATTCGATCCTATTTTAGTTCAATATAACTAGTGTTCCTTCGTCGCCTTCTACTTAACTCACTGAATTTGTGAAATTCATGATTTAAGATATGCATAAAATTCTTATTCTATTCATCTCTAGCCTCATTCAAGAATCGTTTTTATTCAATCCCCTTCTGCCCAGCTCCTCAAAAACAACGTTCCTTAATAGAATTAATGGTCATTCATCACCCTCTAACATATCGAACTTGTAAAAATGGCAATTTAAGATATGCCCGGAATTTTGTTTTTGATCCCACCCCTGGCCTAATTCAAGAATTTTTGTGTGATTCGATCCCCTTGTGCCCAGAACGTTCCTCCATATTTTATCAACATAAAAATAATACATAAATTCTCATATAGCTTAAAAGAAAAATAAAAATATTACTGTAATTAGTACGTTATTCAATGAAGTGATCATATTTGTTGAAGTATATATTATATTCCCCCCTATAATTCTTCTTTTGGGATGTCAGCTAAGCCATCTTCAGACTGTGGGTTTTTCCATTTTATTGCATTGTGGAACTCTGTATCAATACAGCCTTTTTTCTGATTTCTTATCCTCCTTCCATTGCTAACTTTATCTTTCTGGTTTTTATTCAAGATTCTTGATAAGATTTTGTTCCTTCTTTAATTTCTTTTTATGGTTTTTATAAATTTCACCCTCTATTATTCAAAACTTTCGCTAGTATTCTGTGTTCACTGACTTAACATCTTAAAGCAGCTTCTAATTGTAACTAAAAGTTTCAAAATTTATCCAACTAAAATTTGAAAATTTGGCATATATGGTAAAAGGGATGAGCATTTTAATCCACCTTAATCTACTTGTTTCAAATGATCATGAGTACTACTTTCTTCTAAGTACATGCTAAGAAAGTGAGAATATATATGCACACACATGTGAGGATCCGAAATCAGGAAATTCGTTAAGGGTATTAATGAGAGATAGTCAGTATAATTTTTCGCGAAAGATCTTCAACTGAACACCCTTGAGCCTATATGGCTCCACCCCTATATAGCAAGGATCGGAGTGGAGCTACAATATTAGGTATGAGCTCAAACGACTCCAATAGCTTTTGCTAAGACCCTATATTTGTATTAGGAATTCATTAGATATGTATACATATTTAATTAGAACCCAATAACTAAACGAGCTATTGTTCAATAGCAAATTTAGAAACAATATACTTTAAATCCTAATTCCACTTCTAGATATTCATGCCATTCAATGGAGAAATATTGACTATATGTATCAAATTAACTTTTCATACCAAAAACTTTTCATATGACAAAAACACCCCCAAAGAGCTAATATAAAATTGAACACTATAAAAGAATTGGATTTTGTAAGGATATGATATTTTGGTCAAATTAAAAGATTTGGTAATAAGAAAGATGTTTGGTAGGTGTTGTGGGATTTTAGTAAGCAAGGGAGAAGAATGTATGGGGCAAGTTATGGAGATTTGAGTTTTTCAATATATTTGCTACCTCTGTTATATACAAACACATATATGTCTGCCAAAAATGTAACCAAAAGTGAAAATGATAAGATCATGCAGGCACAAAGGGGGGAATTGAAACAAATGAATTAAATGAAACTTTGTTATGCTGTTTATTTTTTGAAGGATATATAAGTACAAATTAAAGAAAAACTTTTTGGCTTTTGAGAAAGTTCATCAAATAAGGAGTCAACATATATATTCTGTGATCTTTGTCTTTATAAATATATGATCTTTTCTATGAAATGTTACAATAATGTTTTGGTGTGATCACTTATTGTTTTAGAGGATTGTATTTCAAAGACAATTAGTATTTGTCTGTGAGTTTGGAGTATTATAAGTGTACACAAAGCACTATTCCTCTATGAAAATAGGTACATGCATATACTTGATATAGATATTTCTTTTTTCAAAAATTTCAACTATGTAAAATTTGATGTCGTGGGGATAGCTAACAGCTGAATCCTAATGGGGAAGAGGCCGGGTAAAGGGTCGCCTGGGGGACGAAGTATTTCGTGTTCACGAAGATTTTGGGAAAGAGTCAGATCTTAAGAGGTGTAATATAAGTAGCTTATTCTAATGCAAGCATCAATAGTTGATTCCACAGTTCGAATCTGTCACCGACAAGTCACTTAGAGATTATTTTTGTCGTTGCCACAAATCTCCCCTTCAATAATGTGAAAGAGGGTAACAGAAAAAAATTTAATAAGTTTAAGTTCCTTATACCCAATTTTTTTTTACGCAATTGGTTCATTTATACGGTAATTACAAATAAATATTTATGATAAGAATCAAGTAATAATCTAGTAAATATGGTGACTAACCTATAACTTAGATTAAACTACACAAATAATTTAAAATATATTTACACGCACGGTCTATTTATATAACTTAAATCCAAAATTAATCCGAAAGAAGTACTAACTGAGTTCCAAGTTTAAACAATATCAAAGACTATCCACACCTGATGTTTAAACCACCCAATAGATGTGATTCATGTGTTCTCACATTAAAATCTGTCACCTAATTATGATGAACTAACATATATATTTTCACCTCATTGAATCACTTAAATTATGTTAATATGTTTGGTGTAAACATTATGCGCGGTAGTGCGAGTAAGTATTTACCATCACTAAAAATTGTGGTTCCTCCAAAATGAAGCTTGTGTAAATCTGAATTAGTCGGGTTCAAACAAATATCGTATAGCGAATGAAAAACCAAAATAGAATTACTTACTCTCCTCTAGAGAAGATGACAATTGAGTTATAGTGGAAATATACTTTCAAACAACAAATCTTGTCATAACCATATCTTGATTAAACTTTTACAAGGATAAGCATTTGGCTAACAAAACTGCAAGCCTAATAAGAGTAGGTGAAAAATCTAGGTACTTGTAGCGACTAGATTTCCTGTTGGATCTTTGATAAGTAGCTATAGATTCCTTTACTTTTTTTCCTAAAATTCAGTGCAGGTAAAAAATGGTAAACTTTGAAGGTCAAAGTTCAGATTTCCTTTCCAAATTTGAACTTCCAAAATAAAATACACTTAAAATTAAACAAGTTCTGGTAAAATTCTGCATCAATCATAATTATTTTAATAGCACGAGTCTTATCTTTTGGTCAGAAAAAATTAAACTTTTATTTCCAGTTTAACTTAGTTGAGCAATTACTTGATAGCCTTAGGACTAGTGCGATCCAGTTGATTGGCAGTATATACATATAGTTCTTCTTTTACGAAAAAAGGAATGTTTTTAGATCAATTGATAAAATAAAATAACCATAAACACAAAAAGGTTAAAGCTGCAGCACTTAGTAGCACAATGCATCTGAAAAATTAAAATATTTTTGTAAAAGGTTATCTTGTTAGTCGGTGATTTTTGATTCGTATCAGACATATGCAATTTTTTTTCTTCATATTAATAGTGTTCGGACTAATTTTACATATAACTATTTCATCAGGTTAATAATGGATAGTAAAATATAGGTCTTTGATTTCGCGAGATATGTTTGCTAACTTAATTTGACCTAATTCTTAATGGGCAATTCGCAGAATTACCCTTCTTTTGGGTGCTCTTTAAATTTTGCCCCTCATATTTAAAATCTTTAAATTTTGCACTTCGGCTAAAATTCATAGGTTCCAGGTTCGAACCCCCACTCAGTCAAAAAATTTAAAAAAATTCACAAGGCAGAGTTTAAATTTCGCTATGCCCCCACCGGCATACACTTATTAAGGAATTACCAAAGTTATGTCAGACCCGGCATACTTATGCCTTATGGGTGGACTTGGCATAAGTATGCCGGATCCGGCATAACTTTGGTAATTCCTTCACAAGTTTATGCCGGATCCGGCATACTTATGGGCAAACTTTTAGTTAAGCCTTAACTAAAAGTCTTTTCCTAGTTATGCCTTATGGGACAAACTTTTAGTTAAGGCATAACTAAAAGTATGCCTCATAAGGCATAACTTTTCCTTAAGACATAGACTTTGTTTTGTAAGCCAAATTTGGTTAGTTCAAACTCCGCATATTGGCAACCAAATTGAACTTAACATCAGCAAAGCAGTAACAGTGGGAAAGAAACAGATCATACATTGGCAGAAACAAAGCATGCTCATAAAAGGCTGATATTGTTTTTATATTTTATCTACTGGTGCATCGTAAGATGTGTCAATTTGCACAACTTGGTAAGTGCAAATACTAACAGACCGAGGTACATTTGCAACATTTTAAGACCTGAATATACATTAAGATACATTTAGTTAGAACAGAACATCCACATTCTTTATTGGTTTGTTATGATTTACTGGTCTGGTCCCATTAAAAGTTTGTCCATAAATATGGCTGACTCGGCATAAACTTGTTAAGGAATTATCAAATTTATGCCGGACCCGGCATAAACTTGTTAGTGAATTACCAAAGTTATGCCGGACCCGGCATACTTATGCCAAGTCTGCCCATAAGACAGAGTATGCCGGGTCTGTCATAACTTTGGTAATTCCTTAACAAGTGTATGTCGAGTCCTGCATACACGCGACCCAAATCTTGCCTTGCAATTTTTTTTTTAATTTATGCTTGAGCGGGGTTCGAACCCAGAACCTCATGATTTCTGCGTGAACGCTCAGGGTTGCAACGCAAAGGGCAAAAATTAAAGACCAGTAATATAAGGGGCATAATTTAAAGACCACAAATATGAGGGGCAAAATTTAAAGACCACTCCAAAAGAAGGTCAATCCGCGCAAAAAAATGATTCTTAATATTGGAACTAGACGGCCTATGCCCGTGCTGCGCACGGGCCCAACACTTTAGATTATAGTGCATCTATGTATATATATATATAGTTGTCTTTGAATAGTTGTCTTTGAATAGTGATTATATATATATATATATATATATATAGAGAGAGAGAGAGAGAGAGAGAGAGAGAGTATTATGTTCAAAACACGATTAATATAACATTGTAGTTTGTGCTCCGTATCTAAAATTTTATTATATTAATGTTTGCTACGAATACAAAATCGGCAAATTTATTAATATTTTTTAAAAGAGAAGACTTGTTTAAAAGGAAACTATTTTCCTCTCTTTGAGATAAAACAATAGCAATATTTAAGCATCAGTTGATACTTTCAATTTTAATTCGATTAATTTAAAGGTGTAAAATACTTATTATTTTTTTATCAAATTTTGATTTGGATAATTATAATTCAAATTATTAAATTAATTTTACATGTTTAAAACGAAACAAAGTAGAAATTGATTTTCTATTTAAACGAAGAAATACTATTTTTTAATTTTTGGTAAATATTTTCGGTTTAGCTCATTTTACTTGTCATGTTGTCTTTTGCATGGTTTTTTAAGAAAACGTCGATTAGAATTATAATTTGACTAATTTACCTTATTCATTATTTGATCTCCATTTGATATTTTTTTTACGACATTAATCTCTTTTCACATTTATTAGAGTAAGAATAAAAATAAAAAAGTAATTAAATTCTATCTTATTTTAAAATATAAATATTTTAAGTATATTTATTTTAATAAACATAATAGCAAATACAACAGTTTAATATATATATTAGATCTCAGGCTAATATAAAAAAAGAAAGAAAATTGTATGATTTGACTACTTAACCTTTTGAAGAAAAGCAATTTCATTTGCTCCCACTAATGGATTGATACACACGTGGCAATGAATCCATCATTATTGACTTAATGAGATACTTTGGAAATTACGTGAATATTGTTTGATTTTTTAATATGAAGTGCACTTTTTTTTTTGACATTATTAATTTGCACTATTTTTATGCATATATATATATATATATATATATATATATATATATATATATATATATATACTATGTTCAAAACACGATTAATATAACATTGTAGTTTGTACTCCGTATCTAAAACTTTATTATATTAGTGTTTACTACAAATACAAAGTCTGCACTTTTTTTTAACATAATTTTTTTTTAATATGGGGTTCACTTTTTTTTTTTGATATTGCTTGATTTTGTTAATATGGGGTCCACTTTTTTTTACCGTGAGTTTAGAGATGGTGGGTTCTACTTTTTATTTTTATTTTTTATATTGCTTGATGTTGTTTAGTATGAGGTCCACCCTTTATGGGGTGCACTTTTTTTTTTTTTTTGACATTATTAGTTTATACTATTTTTATGCATATAATATATATACATATACTATGTTCAAAACACGATTAATATAACATTGTAGTTTGTGCTCCGTATCTGAAACTTTATTATATTAGTGTTTGCTACGAATACAAAGTTTGCATTTTTTTTTTTTGACATTGTTTGTATTTTTAATATGGGATTCACCTTTTTTATATATATATTGCTTGATTTTGTCAATATGGGATACTATGTTCAAAACACAATTAATATAACATTGTAGTTTGTGCTCTGTATTTAAAACTTTATTATATTAGTGTTTGCTACGAATACGCACGTGGCAATGAATCCATCATTATTGACTTAATGAGATACTTTGGAAATTACATGAATATTGTTTGATTTTTTAATATGGGGTGCACTTTTTTTTTTTGACATTATTAATTTGCACTATATATATATATATATATATATATATACTATGTTCAAAACACGATTAATATAACATTGTAGTTTGTACTCCGTATCTAAAACTTTATTATATTAGTGTTTACTACGAATACAAAGTCTGCACTTTTTTTTTGACATTTTTTTTTAATATGGGGTGCACTTTTTTTTTTTTTTTATATATATATGTTGCTTGATTTTGTTAACATGGGGTCCACTTTTTTTTACCGTGAGTTTAGAGATGGTGGGTTCCACTTTTTTTTTTTATATTGCTTGATGTTGTTTAGTATGGGGTCCACCCTTTATGGGGTGCACTTTTGTTTTTGGACATTATTAGTTTGTACTATTTTTATGCATATAATATATATACATATACTATGTTCAAAACACGATTAATATAACATTGTTGTGTTCCGTATCTAAAACTTTATTATATTAGTGTTTGCTACGAACACAAAGTCTGCACTTTTTTTTTTAACATTATATTTTTTTTAATATGGGGTTCACTTTTTTTTTTTTGATATTGCTTGATTTTGATAATATGGGGTCCACTTTTTTTTTTCTCATGAGTTTGGAGATGGTGAGTTTCACTTTTTTTCTTCCTTTTTTTTTATTGCTCGGTGTTATTTAGTATGGGACCCACCTTTTTTTTAAGAGACAACGGACGACGAAGCATAGGTCTAAACCCATGCTTTACATAGTTTCTTATTTTTTTTATTTTTTTTATTTTTTATATTACTTGGTGTTGTTTAGTATGAGGCCCACCCTTTTGGACATTACTAGTTTGCACTATTTTTATGCATATAATATATATATATATATATATATATATATTATGTTCAAAACACGATTAATATAACATTGTAGTTTGTGTTCCGTATCTAAAAAAGTGAATCCCATATTAAAAAAATAAACAATGTCAAAAAAAAAAAAGTGCAGACTTTGTATTCGTATCAAACACTAATATAATAAAGTTTTAGATACGGAACACAAACTACAATGTTATATTAATCGTGTTTTGAACATAATATATATATATTTGACATTGTTTATTTTTTTAATATGGGATTCACTTTTTTTTATATTGCTTGATTTTGTCAATATGGGATACTATGATCAAAACACGATTAATATAACATTGTAGTTTGTGCTCCGTATTTAAAACTTTATTATATTATTGTTTGCTACGAATACAAAGTCTGCACTTTTTTTTGACATTGTTTGTTTTTTTATTATGCGATTCACTTTTTTTTTATATTGCTTGATTTTGTTAATATGGGGTCCACTGTTTTTTTCCCATGAGTTTGGAGATGGTGGGTTCCACTTTTTTTACTTTTAATATTTGTTGGTGTTTTTTTTTTTTTAATATTGGTTGGTGTTTAATATGGGGACCACACATTGTTTTTAATGTTTAACGGATGACGAAGCATGGGTTGAGACCCATGCTTTTTTAATATTGGTTGGTGTTTAATATGGGAACCACACCTTTTTTTTTTAATGCTTAACGGACGACGAAGCATGGGTTGAGACCCATGCTTCTATATTACTATATATAATAAGTGGCAATGTAATGAATTTTGTAGGCCTTAGTTAGTTCTCAACTTTCTTGTTGGAGAGTTTCCTAACCAAATGGTTTGCAATTTCAATTTTACCCTTGTATTTGATATTTATTGCATATATATTAAAGTATATTTTCAATAAATCTAGACACTTCCAAACTTATTTTGGTAATACATGATCCCTCAAATTAACTTTTTGTTACTATTATATATAAGAGCAAATGTGGGGATTTTTGTAGTCCTCACAATAATTTTTAAATTTTTTAAAAACTTTTTAATTAACTACTTTTAGGTCCTAATCTTATTTATTTAAGTCAATTTTTTTGCTTTTTATTTTTAAGGTCTACTTTTCAAAAGCTATCGAACCTGGAGACTTTTGTAGTCCTCACAATAATTTTCAAAATTTTTAAAACTTTTTAATTAATTACTTTTAGGTCCTAATCTTATTTATGTAAGTCAATTTTTTTGTTTTTTGTTTTTAAGGTCTACTTTTCAAAAGCTATCGAACCTCCTACCTCATTTTTCATGTTCTTTGATTTTCTGGTTGGTGCTTGATATCCGCATTTGAGCCCAATTAATCCAAATAATTCGCACTGTATCGCGCTTATTCGGGAGGAGCCTTCCTCCAAAGATTTTTTCCATATCCATGTTCGAACCCCTAATTCCTAATTAAGAGAGAAGCAGCTCCATCCGCTGCAAAAGTTAAAGTATGTATTTGTCTTCAAAGTTCATTAACTATGTATAGATTATTTATTTGGAACTAAATAACTTCAGAAAATTAGGATACATAAGTTATAAATGTCAAATTCTGGCTCCACATTTGATTTGAAGTAAATAATTTCATCAAAATGGAAGTTAAAGTATTAAAGGAGTGGAATGAAAATTTTGCTTTCATATAACTACCCACTTGCGGGACTACAATGGGTATATGGTGGTTGTTGTTGTTGTTGTTGTTGTTGTTGTTGTTGTACACTTGTACTAACACAAATTATATTTCTTTAGTTAAAATATCTACTTTTATATCTTGAGTTTGTGCCCGGGCTCAGCACGGGCCTCACATAACTAGTTACTATATAATATAAGAGCAAATGTGAGGACTTTTGTAGTCCTCACAATAATTTCCCAATTTTTTAGAAACTTTTTAATTAATTACTTTTAGGTCCTAATCTTATTTATTTAAGTCAATTTTTTGGTTTTTTATTTTTAAGGTTTACTTTTCAAAAGCTATCGAACCTGGGATTTTTGTAGTCCTCACAATAATTTCCAAATTGTTTTTAAATTTTTTTAATTAATTACTTTTAGGTCCTAATCTTATTTATTTAAGTTAATTTTTATTTATTTTTAAGGTCTATTTTTCAAAAGCTATCGAACCTCCTACCTCATTTTTCATGTTCTTTGGTTTTCTGGTTGGTGCTCGATATCCGCATTTGAGCTCAATTAATCTAGATAATTCGCACTGTATCGCGCCTCTTTGGGGGGAGCGCTTCCTCCAAAGATTTTTTCCATATCCATGTTCGAACCCCTAATCCCTAATTAAGAGAGGAGCAGCTTCATCCGCTGCACAAGTTAAATTATGTTTTTGTCTTAAAAGTTCATTAACTATGTATAGATTATTTATTTAGAATTAAATAACTTCAGAAAATTAGGATACATAAGTTATAAATGTCAAATTCTGGCTCCACATTTGATTTGAAGTAAATAATTTCATCAAAATGGAAGTTAAAATATTAAAGGAGTGGAATGAATTTTTTTCTTTCATATAACTACCCACTTGTGGGACTACAATGGGTATATGGCTGTTGTTGTTGTTGTACACTTGTATTAACACAAATTATATTTCTTTAGTTAAAATATCTACTTTTATATCTTGAGTTTGGGCCCGGACTTAGCACGGGCCTGACATAACTAGTAGTAGTAATATTTTGTGACTCTTGTCCTTCAACTATTATTATATGAATCACAAAAAGTTTCTAACAGATAAAACATTTATCTGAAAACCATCAAATCGCCTCTTAAATAGACAAACTCTTAACAAATGATACCTTAATCTATTTTATATGACCATCATTCTCAGGGCTCGAATTCGAGATTTGTAATTAAGGGCGGAGAGATCTCATTCATCTCATCACACAAAGGTGGATCAAAGAGTTGAATTTTATGGTTTTAGTATTCAAGATAACGATCCCAGATATTAATAATTGAGTTCTGAATTTAATTTTTACACATATATATTTAATAAATTTCTTAACATATATTTAAATTTTGGGCCAAGTTAATAAAGTATACCCAACCTCTATATTAGAGTGCTCTATCTCCGCCCCGTTAAACAAGCCAAGAACATAATATCTCCCAATCTGATCACTCTAAACACATATGTATTATATAAAGTAAGATTTTATATTAGAGCCCGTTTGGATTGGCTTATAAGTTGCTTATAAGCTGTTTTCAGCTTTTTTGAGTGTTTGGTTGGCCAGCTTAAAGTCATTTTGTGCTTAAAATAAGCTCAAAAAAATAATTGAGCCCATTTAACTTAGCTTATCTAAAGCAGTTTATAAGTTGTTTTCAGCTTATAAGCCAAAAAAAATAAGTTAGACTACGGCATAAGCTCATCCAAACAGGCTCTTAGTCACATGTACTAAATGCTAGCGTATAGGTGTTTTACTTTTTACTTTGGCTATCGTACGAAAATTTACAACTCCTTGTATTTGTTTCTTTAAAAAAAAAAACACACTCTGTCATGGCCCCTACACTATCTAAATATTTAAAAATAAAGATTCCAAAATAATTTTTGAAATACGTGGGAGAAAAGAAAATCAAGTCTCAAATTAACTTCTTCATGAATTAATTCTGGTCGATATTTGGACAGGTAAAGTCAAAACTCAAACGGAGGTTGGGTATTGATGAGTCGTGAAATTACGGCTCATTCGACGCCAATTACTTAGTCTTTTGCAAATCCCCAAGTGCTTTTGATGTCGTTTCTCGTGTTTTTGTGTCAATTTGTAGAATAACATGTGCCGGAAGCAACTTGAAGCAATGTGAAGCAAAACGAAGCAAAATGAAACAAAAACCCAGCAGAACTGAACAATGGCACAACCTGCGCATCGCAGGTACCACATGCGAGTCGCAGGTGGTGCAGCACTTGTTGACAGAGAGGATCAAATAAGACACCACAGGTGACACCACCTGCGACACCACCTGTGACTCGCAGGTGTAACATGCGAATTGCGGATGGTGTCGCGGATGCTGCTCAACAAATAACTAAAGATGCGACACCTGCGATGGTCTGGTGAAACCTGCGACTCGCGGGTTGAACATGCGACACTATGTGCGAATCGCACCCTACGCGCAGGGGCATTATCGTCTGGAAATTGTCCCCGTTTTGGACATGCTATAAATAGATTTGCTAGGGTTTTGGTTCATTTTTTATCCTGCAGTTTTTGGCATAGACTCTTGTGGAGTCATTTACTGTTGGTTGTTGAAGCATTTAAGAGATTTCTTTTAGCTTTGTCATCTTCTTCATCCAACACTTTTGTAAGATTTATGAATACATTTTACTTGATTGCTTTACTTTTAATGAATATTAGTAGCTAATCTTTCGGCTAAGGTTGTGGTATCCAATGTGTTAGTTATATGATTGGGTTTCATATTCATACTATGTTTGTATGCTAATGGTGTTTTCTATTAACTCTTCAAGCATCAATGTCTTGTGATGGTGTACAACATTACTTGTGCCTTAATACCATTACTTTGCTTGGAAAAGAAAGTAGAGGTTAGGAAAAGAGTTAATAGCAACAATGTGGGTCATTAAATCCATCTAATAGCTTGAGCTAGGAATAGGAAAGCTAGTTGAGACTACATGGGTGCTCTCTTATAAAACATCCTAGGGCTTGGAAAAGCTTAGGATGAAATTTGCTGATTTGGTTGGAAAACTTTTGGCAAGAATCGCGTGACCCTTGGCTTAATGCACCTAGGTATATAAATTAAGTTGAATTGACACCCAAACGCATTACTCTCCATTGGAACCACAACCTTAGTCCCATTTACCAATTGTTTACATTCTATAACCATTCTGAGTTTTTAATGAACAAACTACAATCAAATTTTTATTATATTTCCCTTCCCCTGAAAATATAGACTAACAGTCGGGTGTTACACTTATTAAGTATTCTTCTTCATCGTATTCTCTGTGGGATTCGACCCAACCTTGTTGGGTTCTATATTTGACAACGACCGCTTACTCCTGATATTAAAGGTGTAATTTGGGCATATCAGGTATGTATATTCACATGTATTGACAAGTAAGCAATAAATACGAAAATGTAAAATATAAAAAAATCAAATAGAATCGAGGTTAAATTCTACGCACGGGTGGTGGAAAATATTTACACAAGGTTACTTATTAGATAATTATTAGTAATTTTATGATAACATATATTTGTAAATTGTAACTTAGTAAAAATGATATTTAATTTACTATAACATGTAAAATTACACCAATAATACAAAAATATATTTTGCACGATCCAATAAAATTCACCTTATCATTAATCTACATAGTGATTCCACAATTGAGTACGTGTATACTATAAGCTAGTGGGCTATGAATACGGCACGGGTATTTCATGTACTCTCTCTGCTTTATTTCTGCTTTTATGAAATGCATTGTAATTATTATTTTTTCTGTCAGAGTTTTTCTCATAATAAATTTCCATAACTTTTGACCGTCAAAAGTAGAAAAAGGCATATTTTTCATATATACTCATCAGTCATCATGAATATTGTTGTTATTGGAGTTGGAATTATTAGTAGCTTTAGCATAACATATTTACTTCAAAAATAATAATAGAAACTATAATAGTTACTAGTAATAATTATAACACTGATGTTGATGTTGATTTCTGTAAGATAAATGGTAGTCATTTCGACTTTAAAATGGTCATTACAATATAATTTGACACCCAATTATATCAAAATCTTTTTTGCTTGTTATTTCCCATGATTCATGGCAAAAGTTTCATAATCTAAAGAGTAATAGGTAGCTTTTGCCCGAGAAATATGCATGCATTAACAAAATCACATGTTGTGTAATTATATCAATGATGACATGAAATGAACATTGCACTTAAGAAAATGTACCATAATAATTCACCTTTGCTAAGTAAATTATGGAACTTTCCGTCAATTCTGTTTGGATTAGGCTCCCCTCCATTATACTGTCTCTCCATTTCCTCAAATGCATAGTTAGATGATTGACACGTGTCTTATTTTTTATTTAAAGGCTAGATTGAATTAACATACATCTTAACTATGATTAAGGATTTAATTTGGGAAATCAAGCTCCAAGAAAATCTCACACTTCCATAGATTTAGAAACCCATTAATATCAATTATTATCGTTATTTATCTTTCACATCCAGCTATAAAATTTATCTTAATAAAATTAGATTTCGTGACTAACGAGTAATTACAGAATTATTGTTTTTTAATCATAAAATAATATTATTCCCACATTTGATTTTTTCAACATATCTCTAAATTTAAAACATAGTTAGTTAAGGACCACTTACTAATTCAAATACAAACAAAAAAACACGATTCATTTAAAAAGTTTAAGACGGGATTAAATTCCAAAAGTACGTTGTATATATATATTTTTTTATGAATTATTCGTTATACAATCTTGCAAATAAAAAAGGTAGATTAATCAAAAGGTTGTAGGGGAGAGAAAGAGATGATGGAGAAAAAAAGAAAAAAAAGAGAGGATTACATTGAAATTTTACTTAGTTTCATTTCATTGAAAAAAATCTGAATGTAAAACATATATATATATATATATATATATATAAGCACGGTGGGAGGACGAACACAGCTCCTCCAGTTTGTACCATAAGCTTTACAAATTGTACACGCAATGAATGCTTGTACCATAAGCTACATAACTTGTACACTTTATTCAACTATTTTTATATCCCACGCGGACATATGTCATAGTACTTAATATTTATTCCCTTCTCATGTATAGACGTATGCACTTCAATTTTAATTCTCCGACACATTTATTTCCTCCATGCACTTTTACTTGTTCACTTTTGACTTTTCGCGTTCTTGCTGAATATTTATTCTCTTCTCATGTATAGACATATGCAGTTCAATTTTAATTCTCCTATACAAATTTATTTCCCCCCGTATACTTTTACTTGTTCACTTTTAACTTTTCACGTTCTTTAAGAATTAATAAATCCCACGTGGATATATGTCATAGTACTGAATATTTATTCTCTTCTCATATATACACGTGTGCACTTCAATTTTAATTCTCCGACATATTTATTTCCTCCGCGCACTTCCACTTGTTCACTTTTGACTTTTCACGTTCTTGCTGAATATTTATTTTCTTCCCATGTATACATGTATGCATTTCAATTTTAATTATCCGACTCATATTTATTTTCTCCGTGCACTTTTACTTGTTCACTTTTGACTTTTCACGTTATTTAAGAATTAATAAATGAAGTACTCCCTCCATCCCATATTTCTTGGCCACATTACTTGACTTTTTATGTTTTTTAAGAATTAATAAATGAAAGTACTCTCTTCGTCCCATATTACTTGGCCACATTATTATACTTGACTTTTCACGTTCTTTAAGAATTAAGTACTCCCTTCGTCCATATTACTTGGCCACATTACTAAAAATATATGCCTATTTTTCTATTCTATATTTTTCTTCTTTTCTATTTCTAATATATATAAGTGTGAAGAGAGGACTAACATAGCAATAGACATTTGTACAACAAGCTATATAAATTGTACATTTTAATCAATTACTTTTTTATCTCACGTGGTCATATGTCATAGTACTGAATATTTATATCTTCTCATGTATACACGTTATGCACTTCAAATTTAATTCTCCGACACATTTATTTCCTTCGTGCACTTATACTTGTTGACATTTGACTTTTCAAGTTCTTTAAAATTAATAAATGAAGTACTCCCTCCATCCCATATTACTTGGCCACATTACTAAACTACTTTTTTATCCCACGTGGACATATGTTATAGTAATGAATATTTATTTTCTGCTCATGTATACAAGTATGCACTTCAACATTGCTAAAAATATATATCCAAATTACTTGTTCATTTACAGAACCAAGATAAAATTAATTAAATCTTTCACATCTTATCCTCTCTGTCCCATATTACTTGGCGACATTACTAAAAATATATGTCCAAATTACTTGTTCATTTACAGAACCAAGATAAAATTAATTAAATCTTTCACATCTTATCCTCTCTGTCCCATATTACTTGGCGACATTACTAAAAATATATGTCCAAATTACTTGTTCATTTACAAAACCAAGATAAAATTAATTAAATCTTTTCCATCTTACCGTTAGTAATAAATGTTCTTGAAAATAGTCAATTTTGATTAGAATGTACTTATTGGAGAAAAATAGGGGTAAGATAGTAAAATACATCTTTTATTTCTGATTTCTTAAGGAGCGTGCAAAAGGAAAAGTGACAAGTAATATGGGACAGAGAGAGTATATATTTTACCATAATATTCATATTTTTTGGTGTAAGTCTCAATAGCTTTCGATAATAATTTGAAAATGAGTAATTAATGTAAAGGGTAAAATTAATAATAAGAACACACAAATATTCACTCATTAATTCTATGGAAATTAATGGCCATCCCTTTCTGCATGATTCTCCCCACCCTTCTTGCGTTGCCTAGCTTGATGGTCCCCATGATAAATAAAGGAATACAAGAAAAAGGATAACATGTATACAAATATGTACGCCTATAATATATGCGTAGTCGTTATCTTTATACACAATCAACATAATTGAAGTTTCGTACTAATTAATAATTACCATATTGGTTTCTTTCTCTTGATATGTTAATGTAGACAAGTAAAAATAAACAGAGGGAGTGACTTTTATCTCCATTTTCCTTCTTTGTTAATACTTTAAACGTGAAGAGAGGAAGAACAATAGCAATGCAAATTTGTACCAAAAGTTATTTTAATTCTCCTACACATAACTTGTTCACTTTTGACTTTTTACGTTCTTTGAGAATTAATAAATAAAGTATATATATTTTATCATAATATCCATATTTATTGGTGTATAGTCTCAATAGCCTCAAAAAAAAAAATTTGAAAATGCATAATTAATATAAAGAGTAAAATAAGAAGAAGAATTTTTTTTTCTTGATATGTTAACGTCGACAAGTAAAAGGAGTGACTTTTATCCCCGTTTTCCTTCTTTGTCAATACTTTACTTATTTACTCTCCTTTGCAGTCTCTGAATATTGTTTCTTTACATTTATAAAATGTATCACTTTATATTTTCATTTCAGAATTAAAATTTGGTGATTTGCGATATAACATACATCTTTCTATTTAATTTCTTTGTAACAATTTATTTTATCTCTAATTGTTAATATAAAAAATTATAATATATTTTTTAATTAATTTAATAAAAATATTTTATTAGTTTTGCTTTTAAAAAATTCAATATATATAACAATGGTTCTTATATTGGATCTGAACAGTTACTTAATTGAAATGGATATCAACCGGTCGGTATGCATATAAGATATTAAAGAATTTAAAAGAAAAAATTTAGAATCAAAATATTAATTTTCCCTCATATTCTTACTAATTTTCTTTTTCACATCGATGAACAACTTTCATTGTCATGATAATGAGAAAAAAGTCTGATTCTTTCCATCTCAAAGACTTAATTCTATCAACTCCATTTTTTAATTATAACTAAAGTGATGGTACATAAAATACATTTTGTATATGTTGCTATATATAATAACGATTAGAATGGTTTTAAAAATTATTTCTAAAATACAAATCTTAAAGACTCACTAATTAAAGTGAATAGACATGTTCGGTTCGTGCATCGCACGGGCATATATTGCTAGTATAAAAATAAAAGTAATGATTATAGTAAGTAACGATAGTAATGGTTCCCAAATTTATGGGAGTTGAGATTTATCTTACCAATGTTAGTGAGTATTTTCCTAAAACTTTCTCATTAACTATTGTTAATAACATTTGTTAAGTTAATTTAATCTAAGCCTTTAAATTTTAAAATAAGACAAATGTCAATCATCCAACTATACACTTGAGGAAATGGAGAGAATGTGTAATGGAGGGGAGCCTCATCCATTCTATTTTGTGGAGATAAGAAAAATCTAGTAAGTCATCTTTAAAACAACTACCGAAAGATTTTCATCAAATCTTAGAAATATCATTGGTATATATACTAATAATTCAAACTCACAACTATAGTTTACTGCCACTTCCTAATTACCAACTCTCACATATACAGAAATAGCCCAAGGCGAAATTGATTCCCTTAACCCTCCTCGGAAGAGTAAGAAAGGAGAAGCGAATCGGTATTTCTCACTTCCAAAGAGTATAAAAGCACAATCGTGTCATCCCAACAATCTAGACACACACATCAAGACGTTCTGCCAATAAACAAAGGTGAATGCAATGCAATGAAAGACGTTGCGGACTAAATTACCGCACGATGACGTAAAAGTGTAACACCTCGCGCATTCGGGCTAAGATTTGACTCATAAGACGGGGGTATAATGAACCCAATTTGAGTAGTGTATAAATGGTGTTTGAAACTCAATCAAGACATGAGAAGAGTCCTTGAGCAAAGGAAAGTCGGAAACTACCTTACGGAGCGTGTTTTCAAGTGAGTTTGCACCATGTCTCAATTAAAATGAGTATACGGAAAAATATGTAAGGAATTTGGGAAAATTTCCTTCTTGAAAGTTGTAGATCTTTGAAATACATTTCCAACAGTATATTATGGAGGTTAAACAGACATCTGTACAAAAAGTTATGCCCGTTTTACTAAAATAGTGTTCTGCCGATTTACGGTGGAATATACGGACCGTGAAAATTATACGGGCCGTATATTTAGGCCGTAAAATTGGTCCAGAAAGCCCAAATCACTGTAATTGATTTACGGTGGGATATACGGTCCGTAAAACTTTTATGGGCCGTAAAATAGGGCGTAAAATGGGTCCGACAGCAATTTTAAAACTTCGTTTTAAGGCTTTTTCACTTCATTCTTCACACCCCCAAGCCCTAGAACGACCTTCTATTCTCTCCCATCATCAAGAACACTAAGGTAAGCCTTTTCTAATCATTCCAAGTCAATTCTAATATATATCGTTGTAATCTAAACAAGAATCATCATTCCTAACCTAGGGTTTTCAAGAAAACCCATCTCAAGGTTCAAGATTCAAGATTTTGGAAATCTTCTTCAAAGTTAAAATCTTTAATTCAAGTTTGGAGCATTACCAGGTATGTAGAGTTACTATCTACGTGTGGGAACATCATTGTTCTTCCCACGCCTCATAATCCATAAATTATGATTCTTTACGAAAACTAGGGTTTCTATACCATGCTCATGATAACCCTAAGTCCATGTCATGATTTTATTATCTATGAATTGTTATAATTCCATCATTGAGTTCTTAATATTTCTTTATGATTATTAAGAATCTGTCTGTAATCTATGAAAAACCCATATATCTCATTCCATGGGTTCATGCATGCTAGTTTATGATATATTATGCTATTTCAAGAAAATACTATACATGTTTTACAAGTTCATGCAAGCAAGCTATAATTCATGATATCCATGTACAAGCAAGTTATATTCATGAAAACCATGGGCAGCAAGTGCCACTATTTTACATGTTCATGTTTTTGGGAGTTGCTTTAATTACCGAGGAGGGCTTCTGATAGCCTGAAACTACGTAGCCACCGTAGGATGAGGATCGCTCCACCCATGTCCCGAACGATCTCTCATAATGACTGGATCCTTTCATATTTTATTAAATCTCATGTTCCCTGGCAAGGACTGAGTGTTCTGCTAGCGGGACGCAAGCACCAGACCATGGATCGGTTATAAGTTATTGCTCTCCCTACTTATGATATTTTTACCATGTTATATATATATATATATATATATATATATATATATATATATATATATATATATATATATATATATGTATTCATGTTCATGACCAGGTTTCAGTTCCTATCATTATTACTTCATGCCCCATGTTATTTCTTTCAGTTGCTTTACATACCAGTACATTCAATGTGCTAACGTCCCCTTTTATTGCCCGGGGGCATGCATTTCACGATGCAGGTACGGATTTACAGGACGACGCCTCTGCTCATTAGGATCTGCACGTACCAGCTTATTGGTGAGCCCCATCTCATTCGGGGTTTAGACATTGTCTTTCTTTATTTAGTTTTGCATCTAAAGGTATGCTGGGGGCCTTGTCCCAACAAGTATGTTACGTATTTCAGACTCATGTTAGAGGTTTCATAGACAAGGCAAGTGACATGTTAGACTTCCAGAGTTGGTTAGCCGGTTTGGCTCATTTATGATATTGTTTGCATTCATGACTTAACCAAGTATTTATGTTTAATATTATGACTTACTATGTTTTATAAAAGCTCATCATGCACTTCACGTTATATTTCCGCTCATGTATGTCCCATGATGATTTAGCAAGCCATGTGGTTCGCTCAGTCACATGCAGTCAGGCACCGAGTGCCGTGTTACGCTCAGACCATGGTTCGGGGGTGACAAAAAGATATGCCACAAGCTAGTCAAATTCACTTTTCAACTAAGTTAAAGCGTGACTAAGAAAATGAAAATAACGACAGTTGGAATCTCATCAAACGAGAAGTTCGAAAATGGAGACGATGTTCTACCAGAAATCATAACTCCACAGAGCTACCAAAAAGTTTAATTTACAATTTACTAGTGTAGTTCTTTATTGGCGGCCAAAAACACACCCACAAAAAAAAAAAAAAAAAAACTTTTTGGACTCAATTACTGAAATACTTCTTTGAACGTAGCAAACCTAACCAACTAAGTTACATAAAAATAAAAATAAAACGAGGTGTAGTCTAGTATGAATGTCACAAATGTGGCACCATGTGTTAAAGGAGTACATGTTCCAGCCATTTCAAAATTACCTCGCCTTTTCATCAATGCTGTTTTATTTTGTTTAAATTTTCTTCCATTACTATAGATTGGATTTGTTACATAATCCACGTTAATTTTTTAAAGTATGTATAAAATACCAATATTGTTGTGATATAAACTTTTTCTTCTAGGATGTTACTTTTTAAATTGTTATTGGCTACGTGAATATATCACTGTTATCACCTTTCCACTACCAATGAATAGGCAGTTTTGAATATTTATGGGTATATGACTTTTATAAAGATCTACTTAGCATGCTTAAGGTTATTTAAAAATCGTTTACAAACCACACAAATCAAATCAAATCCCTTGGGAACTCATAAAACGGGTCCGGGTCGAGTCGGGTCAATTAAGATCGATTATTATATATAAAAAAGAATCCGCATTAACTAAATTAAAGAATTTGATTTGCTGTGAACATTGAATATGTAGAAGTATTACCTGTGTTAAATTCTAGCGAAGACAAAAATATCAAGTTTTCTTTTATCTGTTTAACTTTGGTGGACAGATTTATACTCCCTCCGTCTCATATTAGTTGTCATATTTTGCTTTTACAGCCCTTTAAGAAATCATAAACAAAAAATATATTTTACTAATTTATGCTTAACTCTTGTAATCAATATTGTTGCTTTCAAAAACAATTACATGTGTTACTCCATCTGTCTCAATTTAAGTGGAACACTCCTTTTTAGTCTGTCTAAAAAAATGTCACATTTCTATATTTAAATATAATTTTACTTTTTGAGACGATTCACAGCTACACAAATATCTAAGACTTGTTTTGGACAATAAATTTCAAAAGTTTTCCTTTGTAAAAAATTTCGTGTCAAATCAAATGGCGTCACATAAATTGAGACCGATAAAGTACCTAATTCTATCTTAATTTTGTAAATTAACAAGTATTTTGGTAATGTTGACATTAATATGACACAGAATGAGTAATAGTGAAAGGTAGCAAGTACGCGTATAACTAATTAAGATGCACACACTCTAGCCAAGAATTAAATAAAAAGTGTATTTACCCTGGTCAAAAATATTACCAATGAGTAAAAAAATCTTTATATATATAAAGCCTGAGAAAGCTGTAACCTTAACTCAAAAACGTGCTCTTCCTCTACCATACCATAATGACCACCAAAAACCAAGATGAATCAGACAAAGACAGCACAACAACCTCTTCTTCAACAATAACAACAATGCCTGAATATTCTAGTCGTCGTAGTTGGCTAAGTAGCACCAATCTCAGCAGCATTAGCAGTCGTCGTAGTTCAGTATCCTCTACAACAGAACTCTCATATTTCTCATCCAATTCACATAAACCACACAAATCAAATCAAGTCCCTTGGGAACTCATAAAACGGGTCCGGGTCGAGTCGGGTCGAATCGGGTTGGAGCATTTCAGGTTACTCCGTCGGGTTGGTGGTGGAGATTTAGGAAGTGTTTATTTATGTGAGATTAGGAATCCTGTTGTTGGTTTACCTCAGTGTTTTTACGCTATGAAGGTAGTTAAGCGTTGTCCTACTTATCCTTTCATACTAGTAATCGTAGTGTTATTCTTATAGTTTCTTGTCCTTTTATTTTTGCTACTATCTGTTTTTTCTTGTACCTCGGTTATCACATTTTAGATGAAAAGATGTGTCTTTTATTAAGAGGATGTCTTGGTTATTAAGTAGGTGTTTGGCCATAGAAATCAAATACTTTTCACTTTATTTTGAAATTTTTAAAGTTGGAGTTGGAGATGAAATTGTGTTTGGTTATAGTTTTTGTAAAAAAAATATTTGATTGTTTGAATGTATAAAAGTGAAAACATGGTTTTACGTATTTTTCAACTTCAAGTTGTATATGAAAATTTCATGGCTAAACGCCAATTTTCAAATAAAGTGAAAATTTTCCAAAAAAAGTGAATAATACTCGTGGCCAAACGGTCGTTAGAAAAGTGTTTCAAGCCTGCATCTTTGTGTGCTTCTTCATATAATTTTATTTTCTTAGTATATAATTTCGCATGTGCTTCAAGCCTTCAATTGTGTGTTTGTTGTTCATACTATCAAACCTTCATCTTTGTGTTCTTCTTCGTATAATTTTGTATTCTTGGTATATAATTTTCAACAGGTTGTGGATAAAGAAGCGGTTTTGATAAGGAAGAAATTGCAAAGAGCGGAAATGGAGAAGGAGATATTAGGGATAATTGATCATCCATTTCTGCCAACTTTATATGCTCAATTTGAAGCTAAGCATTACTCGTGTTTAGTTATGGAGTATTGTCCTGGTGGTGATTTGCATGCCCTCCGCCAACGGCAGCCCGGAAAACGCTTCAGCATTAACTCTGCTAAGTAAGTAATTTATTAACGGATTTAAGTTATATACATCGATAGTATGATTTAAAAAAAGGGTATCACCTCAATTTAACTTAGTAAGATAAAGTTATTACACTATTTTTCAGATTATTAGTATGTAAAGTTTACTATACACTGTCAGTTTACACAATCAATCACAAAAAGGCAGTTGCGTGTAAGCCTTTTTAGTTATTGAGTTTAAGTTTTATGCACTAATCATTAACATCATTGAACAAGCATTAGTTATTAATAAATGGTACTAAGTATCATGCTGCTATAACAAGTTAAATTACTTTGTACTGTGAGTAATTATTTTACTATTATAACAGGTTCAACTATACTGCAAATATAAAAAGGAGTTTTAAGTTTTATATACCATCAGAATAAACAATTTTTTACACCATCAGGTCATCCAAATGATATTTACAGGTAAGTCTTCTTGAAATATGAGATTTGAAATCTTGAAAATAAAATATGTTACCTGCTACAATAGGTAAAGATAACTTGATAGTGTAAAAATTAGTTATATTGATGTTGTATATATACTACTTAAACTCTATTAATAAATATCTACTATCAATGTACATAGCTTTAATCGATTAGGCATAATACATTTTTGGTCTTTCCGTTATAAAACGATTTTATTGTGTACTCTAGTAATCATTGACTAAACATTTAATTTTCAATTAATTGAGTTATTAAGTGATTCAGCGATGTTTTAACTGTATGGTAGAGAGTAGAGTCATTACAAATAATGAGATAGGTGTAGCTACACCTAACAGTGTTCATGCATTTGACAAGTTCACGCATTTACTTTATTTTAGTCTTTTTACCTCTAAGCTTTAATGACAAGTTTTCAATAACACTCACTTTATCTTGTGACAAGATATAAATATGCAAGCATTTATATTTTTCTGATTTTATTTATTTATTTACAGGTTTTATGCTGCAGAAATACTTTTGGCACTAGAATATCTACACATGATGGGAATTGTATACAGAGATCTAAAACCAGAAAATGTCCTAGTAAGATCAGATGGTCACATTATGCTTTCAGATTTTGATCTCTCTTTTAAATGTGAAGAAGTTGTTCCAACACTCATAAAGTTCAAAACCAAAACCATTGTCAAAACCCCAAGAGATTCTTATTGTGCTATGCCAATTCAACCAGTTCTATCCTGTTTCTTATCACAAAAAACAGAACAAAAACTTGAAATCCAAGAAACAAATCAAGAAGTTGTTGCTGAACCTATAAATGCTCGGTCAAAATCATTCGTTGGTACACACGAATATCTAGCCCCTGAGGTTATTTCCGGGCAGGGTCATGGCAGTGCAGTAGATTGGTGGACACTAGGAGTGTTTTTGTATGAACTTATTTTTGGTACCACGCCTTTTAAAGGCGAAAACAACGAAAAAACTCTCATCAACATACTGAAAAAGCCGCTAACTTTCCCAAGAATCGCGATAAGTAGTGCCAAAGAGTACGAAGAAATGGTGAAAGTTCAAGATTTGATTTGCAGATTACTAGTGAAAAATCCCAAGAAGAGAATTGGGAGTTTAAAAGGTTCTGTTGAAATCAAGAAGCATGAGTTCTTTAAAGGTGTGAATTGGGCTTTGATTAGGTCAATTAAACCACCAGAAGTACCAAGTGATTTGGTGAAAATGAGGGGTGTTAGAGGAGTTGGTGTTGTTCCAAAGTTGAGCAAGAAACAAAGGGAAGAACCTTATCAGATCCCTCAGCATTTTGATTACTTTTAAACATTGTAAATAATTAGGGTAATTAGTTTTAACAGGATAGCAAGTTGTGATCATGTATGACATGAAGTAGAGAGCTAGTTGTTTTCAATATAGATGTTTCTCTTTTTTCTCCTTTTACCTTTTGTTTCTTTTACCCCTCATGTTCAGAGCTTTCAAGTTGTATAACCTGATCATAAACATTATGTTGTCCATTTACTAACTATAATAGAATAGATGACTTGATGATCATACACACAGATTTATACAAATTTCTTGACGATTTCTGTCAATTACAAATCAAATTTGTCTCAAAAAATCTAGCGCTTTCTAAAAGCAAGATGCTATTTACTTGTATCTTATGTCTTCAACTTTATCCTTAGTTCCAATTGGTGGAATGTTTAATCAAGTCACACGTTTAAGGGAGAGATAAAAGGATAGTGTTGTGCTAATTCAACTCGACACTCTTAATATGGTATGTTGTTTGTTTTAGGCTAAGCTAGTCCACACGATTTTTCGCAATGGATCTTCGCACCATCTAAGAGTATCCCTACGCCATATATCTAGTTTCATTTTTCTCTTCAACTATTGGTATTAGATTTTGTTCGCACACCCAACAATCGCCCCTCGAACTAAGTTTCACTTGATCATAACCAACTCCTCATGGAGATTTCATATGTACCACTCATATCATCCGAATATTTATGGCCAATGAAGTCCACTGGCTAGCTAGCTTGTTCTTGTGTTTGTGTCTCCTGTGTCTTCAAGCTATTGGTAAAGGTTGTAAACCGAGCCTATATGCCATTTTTATACCTGTTTCACTGAACCATAGACTATCATGTTTGTTGTTGCGAATGCAGTTCAAAAACATTCGTAACATTGTGTGATATTGTCCGCTTTTGCACAGAATTTGTATTGTGTTTTCTAAATTATCTCACATAATTTAAAGAATATCTCTACACTTTATATGTAGCTTCATTTTTTTCAACCTACCAATATGAAACTTTGTTAGTTTGATACTTCTACCATCCTAACTTCATAAATTGTTACTTTTCACTTTCACCAATTTTGTCCTGCATAGAACACACAATTAATGAACAACAAAAAAGAAAAAGAAAAATGAAATTAAAGAGTAGGAACCTTCCTTTAATCTATGCACCGAAATGTTACGAGCAGTATGCGTGTAAAAAGTGGGGGCAGAACATAATTGTCACCATGTTTTCATGTGATAACCATTATTACAATCTGAATCATCATGGAAATATTAATGAATTCAAAAGGTTACCATGAAAATTCAATATTTGCTCTCTTTTTGTGAACATCTTTTTTACATTTTCTCCTCAAGGTACTTCAATATCTAAGGCCTAGGATTCATCATTGTCACTTAGTCATTTTTTTCTGAATATTAAAACAGCACCTAAATCAGAGTAGCCCATCATGTCCCTTCCCCTTTTTCACAGAGAAAAATAATGTCAAATAGTCATTTATTGTACCGCTAATTAAATTTTAGCCAATATTTTAGAATTATTCAAAATTTAGTTATTTTTTCGTGTAGAGATTAAGTTTTGATGCTAGTTAAAACACAAGAAAATTTCAGGAAACTTTTGTTGGAATTTGCACATTTATTAGTTTCAACTTCGCGAATCTTTCCTAGAATTTGAATTGATAAAGGTTTGAACTCCATAAACTGTTCGATAATTTAAAACTCGAGCAAAAATTTCCACACGTAGATTACGAAAAATTAAACTTCATGGATCGTTCTTGGAGTTTAAACTACTAAAAATTTAAACTACCTTTTTTCGCTCATGAAATTTCAAAGTTCCGTAAAATCTGAACTCTGGCAAGAAGCCAAGAATCATGTGCTAGAAAGGTTCTTTATTTTACCTAAGATATATTAATGAATTAAAAGGCTACCATGAATTCAATATTGTTCTCTTTTTGTTAACATCTTTTTTTAACTTTTCTCCTCAAGGTACTTCAATATTTAAGGCCTAGGATTCATCCTTGTCACTTAATCATTTTTTTCTTATTATTAAAACAGCACCAACAATCTAAGTAGCCCATCATGTTCCTTCCCTCTTTCCACTTATGCATAAAAGATGTTGGCAAATAAATATTTATTGAACCGCTAAATAAGTTTAGCCAACGTTATAAAACTGTTAGGAGTTTGGCAATTTTTTAATTTATAAATATATCCCTAATTAAAACAAGGAATAATTTCAAGAAATTTTTATTGGAGTTTGAATAATATTTATAAATTTTAACTTTATGAATCGTTACTGGAGTTTGAACCGATAAAGATTTGACTTCATAAATCGTTGATGGAGTTTGAAATTCTATTATATTTACACTCTTAGATTGTGAAAGCTTGAACTCCACGACGTTCCTAAAATTTGAACTAATAAAGATTTGAACTCATGAATGATTCATGGAATGAATGATTCATGGAGTTTCAAACTACATTAATTCTTCACACTTAGATTGTGAAAGTTTAAACTCCATGAATAGTTCATCAAATTTAAACTAATTAGGTTTGAATGTAAGTCGCTCATGAAGTTTGAATCTCCAACGAATTTTAACGCTTCGAATGTGAAAGTTTGAACTCCATGAATCGTATGAAGCTTAGAATTGATAAATGTATGAACTCATTGAATCATATCATTCATGCAATTTGAAACTTCAGTAAAATTTCGAACTCCCATCCAGCAAGCACCGTGTACTAGGTTGTTTTATGTCTCAACTAGGGAGTATTTTCGTCCAAGGTTTATTTTTACATTACAAAGCAATTGCTTTCTAATTACGATGGCTAAACTTTGTGTGCCTGCTCAAAAGCTAGTCATCTCACCTAATTTTTACGATCATTCAGTAATCATTTCGGTCCATATTGTTTGTCATTCTTATAAATTAAATTTGTTATAGAATATTTGATATGTTACGTACAAAATAATGAGCATTTACTAAAAAAAAAAAATCGACTTACTTCAATACTCCAGTTACTACTCTAGTTGGTGGTGTCTTAATTAAGTGAGATATTTAAAAGAAAAGTAATTTTAAACAAAGACACTTGTAACTTAAGTTATTAAATATCCCTTGAAGATTATATTTATCTGTTCGCAATCTCTGTGAACTTGTACATAATACATGATTTGTAATGATTAGTTCAAAATAAACTGAAATTAAATAATGAGGAAACCAGTACACTTATTTTGACCGGAGTTATAATCATAGCCTAAACTTTGACCTTTATTGAGTTCTACGTAAACTCTATGTTTATACTTCATTAGATTGTATTGAAAATCAGAAAATTTAGCTTTAAACTGTATGTCGTACAAGTATTAATTTTGTTTTTCTGTTGGTCACGTTGACCAGATGATTGAGGAGTTCCAAAAGAACATCCCCATTAAATTAAGTATTTAAATTATATATATTTATAGTGTAAATAATTTTTTATTATCAATGTAATTTAATCTGTTATAAAATACTATTCATCGTTTATTTCTACGTTATAAATCAATATTATTAATTAAAGTTATCTGCAATTACCTTTTAGATGACTTAATTTTTATGAATTATAAAATTATTTTTATACCATCAATACATAAAAGTTAAACTCAATATATCCACCTTAGGCAGGCAAGCCGCAAACCAATTGTTTATGCCTGAGATGGATCAAAATAAGAGGGAATTCAGGATTTAGAGTTACTCAATTCCTGACGAGTATGATGCTGTCTACTAGTGTGTTTGGTACCATTTTTTCTCTCTTAGGAAAATAAGTTTTTTAAAAATGACGAAAATAACTTTCCCCGTTAGAGTATGAAAAACAAGTTTTATATGTGGAATTTAAGTTAATTGTCTGCTCTCCAACCCAACACTCTACCTACCCCTCCTCACCCTTCTACCACCTCCTGCCCCCACCCCGAACCGTCAACCCCCCCTAAAAAAAACTCGATTTCCGTAGTGTTTGTCTAAATGATATTTTTGGGATAATATTTTTTTGCTTGCTTATTAAAAAATAAGTAATAAAACTATCTATTTTTCAGGAAAAACTTTCCTTCGCACCAAACACTCCTTACATTTTAATTTTTTCTTGCTGATATACACATAGTTCAGACCAGGGGCGGATTTACATGGTGGTAACGAACACCCTCGACAAAAAATTACAGTGTATATATAGGGTAAATTTTTCGTGTTTATGTACATATATTAACTTTTGAACACCCTGAATAAATGCAAAAGGTTAGCTCAAGTGGTCCAGGGTATTCAAAATTGTCTCTAGTGTCCTAGGTTTGATCCCAAGTGACAACATAGTTTTTTATATTTAGCTTTTGTTTTTTTTTTAACCCATGAGTGAAAATCCTGAATCCGCCATTGATTCAGACTAAAGGTAATAAATCTCACTTCAACACACAGAACTCACCCTAAATTCGTCTTAAAGTCCAAACAAATTTTGCCATAAAAAGAAGATAATTTCATGTGTTGTAGCAATCATAAGAAGCAGTGTATTGCGCATTGTAAATCAAAGAGGAAAATCATTGCTGTTATGTTTTTTTAGGTAGATGCCACTTGATACTTGTTCCATTTTCGAGAAATAAGTAATTCTACTTTTGAATTTGTTAAAAAGCTAAAGGGAAAAATTGCATAATTCCTATCTGAAAGTGTCAGCTCCATTTTGCATGCGTAAGAAAAAGTTCTTCTCAACTAAGATGGCAACTAGTAACAACGTATAAAGTGACAAGGACCAAAAGACACAAATATTTTCATATGAATATTCTTTTAAGAATTCGGTGACGCTTGTTTTCAAAAAGTGTCAAAAGAACTTCATAAGTAATGTCCCTTAGAGTAGTTTCTAAGTTTTTGCAGAAAAAAAAAAGAAATTAAATTTTTTATACAGTGACGTTTGTTTGAAATTTAGCGGTTTTGAAACAAATGCCACCATATTCTCTCATTTCTTATTGTCTTATTCTTTTTCTTTATTTGATTTTCCTTATTCATCTAATTTATCCCGACCTACTTTGTTTTAGTATTGTAAATTGAATTGATTACTATACAACAAGCGATAATCGCTACTTTTTATTTTTCTAACTTTTTTTACTATTTTATTTCTTTAGGGGTGGATTTAAGCCAGGGAAAGCAAGAAGTGAGAAGCATATGTCTGAAGGGTCATTGCCACCTATGTCCTATTTTGTGCTAGTCTTTAATTTTGGTCCCTTATAACAAATAATATTTTCGCTTGGTATAAGTGTTATTTTCGCATCTTAATATCCCGCGAGTTATGTCCCACATGACTTTTTCCCTTAACGAACTTATGTCCCGCTAGGCATAAGTTCGATTGCTAAGACAAACATTAAAGACCTACCCATTTAAAAGATAAAAATTAAAGACCAACCCATTTGAAGGGTAAAAATTAAAGACTAACCCATTTGAAGGGTAAACGTGCAATTTATTCCTGTCTAAAAGAACATCTTAATCACCAAAGTTGTGGATGGTAAGTACCCTCCATTCTTGATAAGAATTTGGGCTCGATCCTTGTGTTTTCTATTCATCGAACCATTTGGCTTGCATTCAGGCTGAAATTTATTGTAATTGATATTTAAGAAGAAGTCCTGTTAAAGTCTACAGAGAGACTTTTGGTAGAGAGCGCTTTATCCCCAAAGTGGAACTTCTTGCTCGAATTCGCATTTATCGGATGCCTGAGGGGAGTACTGTACACAGGGTAGAGAACCAAAAAGAGAAAATTACACGGTAGGTCAAAGTTCTATATTTAAACACATTATTAGCACAACTTTTAAAGTTCTTCAAAAAGAGCAAATTTTATTGACATATGCATAAAAAAAATGCTTTAATGATCCCACTGAAATAGGGATTCAATTTTATTCTCTTTCTTTCGTATCATTTCTCTATCTTCTTTAACTGATAAACCCACATTTTCCTCGCTTTTCTCTTCTTCAACCAATACACCCCCATTATTCTCTGGCTCCAAAGACGCATAAAAGGGAAGAAAGACAGATATTTTCAATTTTCATGCCAATTTGTGATTTTGTTATTCTCAAAATTAAAGTTGTTTTAATGAATTTTTTTTACTTTTAGTTGATCTTTCTTGAACGTATCCGGAGAATTAAGGGATTTTTTTTTTTTCATATGAAAAGCCATTGGAGGTGCAAATAACATACTTGATTATATAACATTATTATTCATACATGATTTGTACTGTATGCTCATCATTTATTCCTAAATTTATATGCTCTGGATTTTGTCATATACACATATAATGTATATTATTAATATACTAGTAATATTATGAGTATAATGATGTATTCTAATATTATACCAATAATATGATAAGTATAATAATATGAGTATAACCATAATGTAATTATACCAGTAATATTATGATTATAACATGTATATTATTAATTATACCAATAATATTATGATTATAAGTATAATTACAATAATATATATTACTAATTATATCAATAATATTATGAGTATAATTACAATAATGTATATTACTAATTATACCAATAATATTATTATCATAATAACACATATTACTAATTATACCAGTTATATCATAATTATAATAATGTATGTTAGTAATTATACCAATAAGATTATTATCATAATAACACATATTACTTTATACCAGTAATATTATAATTATAATAATGTATATTACTAATTATACCAATAATATTATGATTATAATAATATTAATAATAAAAATAAAGGTGAAAAACATATATATCATTAATGAGAGAAGGTTGAAAGAAGAGAAAAAAGGTAAACTTACCATTGTCCATAAAATATATAAATAATCATTTGTGTTACAAAATTCTTTAGAAGGGAGAGAAAGATAAATTATACTGTGCATGAAATTAGTATCTTTCCTCACTTTAACTTCCCGTTGGGTTGGGTGACGAGGGTATCGGAGTACGTTCCAATGTGTTTTACAACACAACTCTCAATTGATATGTCATAGAATGTTAATTATATTTACCTGTTACTGGTATGTAAATATTAACATATTATTGTCTACTTATGTTTTTTCCCAAAAAAAAAAACCAGTTAACCGTTGGGTTGGAATACTTTGCAAATGGAGCAATTTGTAGGATTGTCCTTCATTGGGGGTGGTCTTTAATTTTTGTTCCTCAAATTGGTGGTCTTTAACTTTTGTACTTCGCTAAAAATCCCATGGTTTGGGGTTCGAACCACTGCTCAGTCAAAATTTAAAAAAATTCTGCAAGGCGGAGTTTTGCAAAATTCTGCCTTGTGAGTTTTTTTTTTTTTTTTACTGAATTGGGGTTCGAACTCACAAACTCGGGGTATTAGGCGAAGGGCAAAGCTTAAAGACCACCAATTTGAAGGACAAAAATTAAAGATCACCTCAAATGAAGGACAATCCGCACAAAAAAATGTTGAATGTCATAAAGAATTGTTTTGGGCCTTTCAGACATCTGTTGATTAAGGCCCAAACAACGTCCAATAGATAACTAGCCCACTGAACTAGGATCTTTCACTATCTTGCTGATTTTGGACCACATAGAAGAGCCAGAAATCAGAATCAGACTTATCCATTTTGTGGTCCAGTTACTCTCTCACTCTCATTGAGAAAGGAAATATTGCAATTATCAAAAGTTCAAGATAGTGTGTTTACATAGCATAAAGTTCAGGGGGTCTTAGTGAAGGAGTTCCTGAAATATGCAGTATATTATCTAATTATCTATTGGATTAATAAGCCTATAATTTCTGAACAAAAAATGAAAGAAAAATTTTAGTGACAGGCTACAAAGATAATAGTAGTACATAATTTTATTGATTTTACGCTTAATGAGATGACTTATAGTTACACAGATAATTTTAACTTATTTTGAAGCACAAGCTTCAAGAAGGGTTGGTTTGTAGTTATTCAAGTACAAATACCTCACTCTTCTAACCGACTTGCACGTCTTGTTTTTTTTTTTTTTTTTTCCTCCTTAAATTTCATGAACAAAATGCATCATCTAAATTGAAACGGAGTACATAATTAAAAAAGATCTCTATCACTAGCTTGTTTGTGACTAATTAGCTAAAGCTCGTTTGAAGTAGCAATTCCTATAAATTAGGTTTACCTACCACCACTTTTTTTTGACAGAAGTGAAGGACAAGTTGAAACAATGACAATGACCAAACTGGGCAGTTGTTTTAGCCCATAGGACTCCATTGGCCACTTATATTAGGTAGCCCGGTATTGGGTAATAACGTAGTTGAGATCAAACAAAAAATTGTGACAAAATTATAAAGGGCAAAAAAACATATATGTACTAATGTACATGATAAGAGGGTATCATGTACATATAAATTAGGTTTACCGACCACCACTTTTTTTTGACAGAAGTGAAGGACAAGTTGAAACAATGACAATGACCAAACTGGGCAGTTGTTTTAGCCCATAGGACTCCATTGGCCACTAATATTAGGTAGCCCGGTATTGGGTAATAACGTAGTTGAGATCAAACAAAAAATTGTGACAAAATTAATCAAACTGCATAGCTAATGTTTCAATATTTACGTTCTGTAGCAAATCAGCCTAGCTCCCACATGTGTATTCAATTTTTTTTTTAGCGGTATTCATGAATACAACAAATTTTTTTTCACTGTATTCATAAATAACTATCTGTATTCATAAATTGGCTTGTTGTATTCATGAATACAACGAGTAAAAACTGAATACATATACACCAATAATTACATAAATACATCATATTTTCCGGTATGTATACAACAGATACATGCGAAAAATACAGTATAAAACATTCATACACCAAAAAATTAACAAATATTCCATATTGTCCAGTATGTATACAACAAATACAGGCGAAAAATATTGTATACAACATAGATACACCAAAAAATTAAGAAATACACCATACTTTCGGGTATGTATACAACAAATACAAGCGAAAAACATTGTATACACGGTAAATATACAACAAAATAAAGCGAAAATCTGGACTTTTTCCAGATCTGACCGGAAAAAATTCCGGCGAATACAGCGAAAATCTGGACATTTTTTTTCCGACATAGATCTGAGTTTTTCCAGATCTGAAGCGAAAATCTGGACATTTTTTTTCCGACATAGATCTGAGTTTTTCCAGATCTGACCGGAAAAAATTCCGGCGAATACAGCGAAAATCTGGACATTTTTTTTTCCGACGTAGATCTAGTTTTTTTCATCTTCTCCGGCATAGATCTTAGTTTTTTCAGATCTGACGATGAAAGAGACGAATATTCCGATGAAGAAGAAATAGGAGAAGATGAATATGAACCAAGGCTTAAGTATCAACGAATGGGAGGCAGTGTACAATCGCTTCTATCAAGTGATGCTGCCACGTGTATTGCTGTTGCTGAACGAATGATTGCACTTGGTACTTACGGTGGTGCTGTTCACATTCTAGATTTCCTTGGCAGTGACGGTGGTGAAGGGGCACGATATTTCGCCGGAGCTCCGGTGGCGGAGCAGTGGGGAGAAGAGGGGGGGGGGGGGGGGGGGGGAGAGATGGATTGGGAGTGAATAGTGTGATGAGTATTCTAATTTGTGTATGTATATATATAGTTACTACATGTTATTAATACACAAATGTTTGCTATGAGAAGTAATTAAGTTAAACTATAGCTACTAAATGTTAATACGCACTATATGTTTGCTATGTCACGTAGTTATTCCAAATTATAAAGGGCAAAAAACATATATGTACTAATGTCCATGAGGGTATATTTACAGAATATGATGATATTTTTCAGTTTACAAAATATATCAATAGACTTGTTACAAAATTTATACGAATTAGGTAAATTAAAAAGAAGCAAATAAAACACATTAAATAAGGTAAGGAAATCGTTTTACTTATTTTATTCATTTTTCTCTCTCCATTCAAAATTCAGAGATATAGTTCCTGATTTTCTCCAACTTTTGCTTCCTTATTTCATCCACTTTTCTCTCTCCATTCAAAATTAAGAGATATTGTTACCTAATTTTCTGTAACTTTTACTCAAAAAGTCCATTATAATCGATAATTTTTATGTACAAAGTTCATATACCAAAAAACATATATGTATAATTTTCGTATGCATTATGTATAACTGTATAGATTCTTATAATTTTTATATATGAAATATGAATAAAAATTGTATGTGTATTTTGATTATTATAAAGTGCATATAAATTGTATAAAATCTAATCATTGTATAAATTTTGAGAAAAATATGTATAATAAACTTGTAATTGATACAAACCAGATTTCATACAAAGTTCATACACCAGAAAATAAATATATATTAATTTTTGTATGCAATATGTATAAATGTATAAATTTGTTATAATTTCTACGTATGAAATATGTATAAAAGTTGTATGTATATTGTGATTATGATAAAGTACATATAAATTGTATAAAATCTAATCAAAGTATGTATAGATTATGAGAAAGTATATATGTATAATAAGTTTTCTAATTGATACAAACCAAATTTCATCCACATTTCATACACATATCAGTTTTCAACATTTTTAAGACTAATTAATATCGAATTTGTTCGCATTTCATACACATTGTGCTGCATATATAAAAATTGACATAAAGCAGACTCCATACCATTTCATACATATATTAGTTTTTAAAATTTTTTAAAACTACAGTTTATGTAATTTATACAGATTTTCAAAACACACAATGATCATATATATCTCAAAACAATACAAATTATTTTTTATAGAAAATTAATACACAAGTTAGTAATTAAAAATACTTACACAAGTTACTAATCAAAAATACTTTGTAATATTGGTTTGAAAATTTATACTAGGAGAGAAGTGGATTTTAGGTATGAAAATGGTGTCTATCATAGAGGGTGGGAGAGAGGGAGGGAGGGAGGGAGGGAGAGAGAGAAATATTTTTAAAAAGAAGAAGAAGTTAAATGGTAACTATCTTAGAATTAAGTGCACATTTAAAATCAGATTTTCTTCTTTAAAAAAAGCCTAAAATCGTGGGTATCCCATTAAGCCCAAATCTGATATACTTTGTAATTTTATTGGTATGTTTTATAAATAAAGAAAAGTATCCTTATGTTTTGTAATATAAAGTCTTAAATAGGTATTATTAGGTCATTTTCCCAATTATAAATTCAACATTTCAAGTAGATAAAATCATAGGTCATTTTCGGTTTTCTTCCTTTTCGATGATAAAAATTTCGACGCAAATACCTTAAATGACATGATCATATTTTTTATCTTAATTTTTTTGGTAGTTCAATGTATGATTACCTCTCTAACAAGAAAATGTATACTATAATAATTCTTTACCCTTTGGATCAGAAATTTTATCTATGTGGGATTGTTAATATATATTGATAGTATCTTTAGAATACTTAATAAATATAGTAATCCTTTTTAGAGATAACAAGACAATTTGAGTTGGTATTCATGACTACTTAATATATCTCTACAACATATCAGAGAAATCCGAATGAATTAAACACATGTACTGAGAAGTATTATAAGCACGCACATTTGTTAGAATTCCAGCTTTGATACGAAGGTACGTATAGGGAAGATTAAATGGGAAAATATTGATCAAACATATACTCTTATATATACGTGTGTAGCTATAGCTAAATTACGATTTGAACCAACAAGGGTTGTGGTGTAGTGACTTGTACTACTCCATCCTTAACCAAGAGGTCGGTACGGAGTCACCATTGTTAGGGAGTGCTTTGGCCCCCAATGTGGGACTACCTGACACGCATCCGAATTTAGTCGGGCCCCAATACGGATACCAAATATCGAATGGGAAACCAGAAAAATAATAATTACGATTTGAAAAATAACAAAACAAATCTAAAATCATGAATCAAAACAAAACTATTTTCAGGTACTAAATTACATTATTTAGTGGTAAGAAAGGAGCAACTAATCATCTTGTTAGGTATTTGTCTTGATTATTTCTATCATAATTAAAATTTTCTTTTTTTTTAAAAGAAAAATATAGATCTCCCATATTTAGTTAATCCTTCTTGTCGGAGAACTTCTATAAATTAAGGGGTTTTCCTTTTCACTTGGTAGTATTTACAATGTAATCTTAAGGATGTTTGAGAGTACTCTTGTTTAGATGGAGAATTAGCGGGACACAAGTGTTATCCAGTCACTTGTGTGAACTTCTTTTTTTTGAGTAAATTTGTGAGATAATTTCTTTCAATATTTTGTACTCTTTTTTATATAGTAAAATGTTTATCTCCTCCTGTGAATATAGGTAGATTGATTTAACCACAATAAATTTTTATGTTATTTTTATATATTTCTCTGATCTTTTGTTGTCTGATTTATCAACTTTCGATATTTACTTTATTAATTTTTGCATGATACTTAATTATTTCAATCCTAATATATATTGCCCAAGAAAAAAAATAGAAAAAGATAATATACATGATGTTTCCATGTGACAAGTTGGTCACTTATTCGAGCCTTGAAAACAATCATAACTTGTATTAGGGTTGGTTGTCTACATCACACTCTTTAAGTGTGATTTTTATCCAACTCTGCTAATGCGAGATGCTTTATGTATTTTTTTTAAATATATGATGTACCAAAGATAAATTCATCAAAATCCAGCACATGATAATCCTAGTTTTTTGGCCAGGTGGTAAACGCAGATGAAGTTGACAGCATGCACTTTTATCAGTATATCCTAATATCCTATAGGCAACACACTTATCAATAGGCACGCACTTAGATATATGGTATTTACCCATAGTTTTGGATTTTGAAAAGTGCCTTTATTTTTGTCCTAAAGATCCAAAACCACTGGCCTCTGTCCCCTGCTATACTTTTGCACCCTCCAAACTATAGTTTAACGGAAAAGGGCCAAAATTATCCTGAACTTTGGGAAATATTTTATTCATATCTTTAGTTATATTTTAGAATCAATTATTCCCTTACTGTTATATTATGGGGTTAATTATATCATTATGTCTAACAATTTTCACGTGGCATCATCCCAGTCCTTTAAAATTATTTTCCCCTCAAATAAATTTTTTACCCACTAAAATAACTCAATCCGACCAGATTTTTTTTTCCCAGCCAAGGGGTAATGGGTTGGGTCCGTATCACTTTGGCTGGAAAAAAAAATCGGGTTGAGTTATTTTAGTGGGTAAAAAATTATTTGAGGGGAAAATAATTTTGAAGGGCTGGGATGATGTCAAGTGGTAGCTGTTAGACATAAGGGTATAATTGACCCCATAATATAATGGTAAGGGTACAATTGACCCTAAAGTATAACGAAGGGTATGAATGAACTATTTCTCAAAGTTCAGGGGGATTTTGGACCTTTTCCGTAGTTTTAATCTACTCATTTGGTATTCGAAATGATAAAAGTTTATTAATATGATTAATTTAGATTTGCGGTATATAAGTTCTGAGGAAATTAATTCCGTTGCAGGAAGATCTTCATTTAAGCATTCAAATTTTAAACTTTTAGTTAAAAGTAGAGAAATCATAACTATCTCACCATACACTTTAATATTCCTTCCGGTTTATTTTATTTGTTATGATTATTATAAGTATTTGGTATAAAGTACTTGTTATTTTAAAAATTTAAGATAGAATTAATTATCTTTATTCTCTTTTACCTTTACTTCAATAAATGTGGAGAGTAATTAAATATACTGAAAGAAAGAGTAGTATTTAATTGAGAGCAATTAAGAAATAAATATGAGTAGTTTATATTAACTATCTTATCTTCTGTAAGTACTCTACAATGGCTTTAGAAGCCTTCTTGGTATTTGCAATTGATCCCGCAAGCCAAAGATGCGAGTATGTTAGCAGATGGTCCTTTGGCAACAATTGGAGCAATGGTAGGATCAACGATGCCATCATTGCTTGTTGGATCAATTGATCTTGAGAGAACCAGATCTGATACTTGGGATTTGGTACAACCAAACCAATTAAGTTGGTTTTAAATTGTCAAATCAAATCAAACCAAACTATATCGGTTATTACTATTCAGTTTTTGTCGATTTTTTTAAATACATTGTAGTCACTATCTGAAATCAAACTCATCTAAAATAGAAACTGAATATTGCCACAAAAATTTGCTACACCTTTACTAGTTATTACCTTTCTAAAAGTAAAAACTTGCCACATCTTTACTATGGAAACATGCCAACGTAGCTAACAGTACTAGTGATTCACTGGTCTATAGATATAATACTCCTTGCCAGAGTTTGCTATAAACGCGGAAATATGCCAAAGTAATTTTTTCAAAAGCATGGTCCAAGAGTATAAAAACATAATATAAATTGTAATTTTTTCATAAAAAAATTAAAATACACACATATATATGTACAAATAATTTTTTTAAAATATGTATATATAAAGTCGGTTTAGTTCGATTTTTTTCCGATTTTTTTATACTTGAAACCAAAACCAAACGAAATATAGTCGGTTTTTAAATTTAAAAATCAAACCAAATAAATGTCGATTTTTTTTTTTTTTGGTTTGGTTTGATTTTTCGATTTTTCGTGTTCAGCCCTAGTTGCAGTAGCATCACCAAAGTTGGTAACTGGAGCCATAGATGAAAAAGCTTAAAGGGAATGAAATGGATCTAACTCGGTGGAGCTTATTAAAGCTCTGATACCATATAAGATTCACATGAGAAAGAGGTTAAAGGATAATCTAATTAAGTCTGACATCAAACTTTTAATTACATAATCTATAACCGACTGAAGCTAAAGTTGTAGGCAACTATTTGCTAAAGAAGCTCCGACATAATATAAACTAATAACTACTCCTAGATATGTTCCAAAACATCAGGAGACTTATTCAAACTATAACAAATTAGTAAATCTTACGAGTTAGTGAAAATATATAGAAGATCGAATAGTTAATAGTTTAGTAGAATTAACCTTTAATTAAAGTTTTCTTAGAGAAGTGCAAAAGAAAAACATGACAAGTAAAATGGACCAAAAGAGTATGATTGATAAGTACAATTAATCAGTAAATACTATTTAGATCTTGTTTGTTTCTATTTAATGAAATTCTGATGCAAAATCATTGAAATTGTATCCTATTAAGTGTAGTTTAACTAAGACGTTGTTTACTTAAAGTTTTTTAATGAAAGTAATTTTTTATCACTTGATTACTATTGGATCTTGTATGTTTTGATGATTGACAAAATGATATGGACAAAATGCATAATGTGGAATAAATACACTTTACTGAATGAACCAGGTAAGCAGCTTTATGTTCCATCCTAGAGTTCAATTGTGGCAGATCTCTTGGAATGAAGAAGTCTCGAGATACGAAAATAGTAGATAAGATCTAGGAGTCATTGGAAGAATTATTTGGGATAAACTGCGGACTCCTATCATGCATATTTTAAGCCGTGTGTAGCAAAAAAGTTGTTTCCATCTCAAACACTATGTCTCCTCAAAGTCCTTATCCAAGAAGGTGTTTGTAACCAACCAGTTTGCTACTCATAAGTCATAAGTTGTTATATATATATATATATATGTATGTATGTATGTATGTATGCTACTGAAGAAGGTTACACCCTTACGTTGAGAGAAAAGCAAAAATCAAGCTCTCACATATTTGAGAGACTTCTAATTGACTATTGAAGTCCTGCCTAATACAAATGACCAAATTGAAGAACCTCTTACATAGTTTTATGTTTTACGGTCTTTAAATCTAAACAATTGTATTAGGAATGTCATTGAGTTGCACCTATTTCCAACATTCCTATAAGCATTGTTTTAGGTAAACATTTGTCAAATCTAGCTCCAAGTTGAGCGGAACTCGAAGGGGACTCAACAGTTTAAGTAGATTGTTGTATGGGGGATTAGAGATAGTTCCTAAGTTGCATATCTTGTAATTTGAATTTGTTGAGGATCACAATTTTAGTGAATTTGGAGATACGTCCAGCAGAGATAAATCCAGTCGTTTCACCCTTGTGACCGGCCGATGCTTTCTTCGTAAAACTATTGTGTTGTTACTTTATTGTTCTTTATTATTTTGCAACTTAGTCTTAAGAAACAGATAAAGTAACCTAATACATCACTTAAACGAAAACCAGGAATAACCCAATTTATCCCCTCTTGTGCTATTTGATAGTGAAAAATACAATTACCATTTGCAGAATCAACACTACCAGCATCTACAACAATTTACCATCACCGGCTACCATTGCACAATTATCACCTCACGACCATCATTATCGACCATCGCTGTCATCGGTTGCTACCACCCAATGTCATTAGTTTTTAGAGTATACTTCATCAAACAATAATTTTAATGACATTATGTAAAAAAAAAAAATCAATATTTTTATGGATACAGTATGTACTTATTATTCTTTCGGTCTCTCTTTTACGGTCCATATATTCCAAGACTAAAACTTTACTGCACCAATAAAGAGTCACTGTTATTTCCGAGTCCTCCTTAATCCAATCCTTACTCTTTAAAACCGCAGATTCATGTACCGACAAACGTATCTAATATAGTACATTTTTCGTCTCAATTTATGTGACAGTTTTCGCTCATCGAGATTCAAATTATGTGAATTTTGACTAGCTTTTATAAATGTATTTTTCATCATATTGACATGAGAAGAATTGTAACTTGTAGTATTTCTCGAATAGTTCTTAAATATGTAAATTTAGTTTTAAAGTATTTAGTCGATCTAATCAAATTTAACTTCAAAATTAATCAAATTGACTCTCAATAAACGAAAAATGTCATATTATTAAATTGCGACAGAGGAGTACTACAAATAAACTGACTACAACGGGAAACTGATAATTAACCTGCGAATACATAAACTACTTACAATAATAGTACTTCTTTTATTTCCAAAATAATATTACTCCAGTACTCACTGAGAAGTAGTAATTAAATAAATAAAAAAAGTGTGTGTGAAGCAAAAACAAGTGACTGTGACGTTGGAAATTATCCAAAACCATCAAACTCTTTAATTTATATATTCAAACTCTAACACCTGAGATGCCTATAAATATCTACTCTTACTAAACTCACAAACTCAAATCAATGCTTGCAAAAGCTTACTGTCTTACATATCTACTTCTTCAGTTGAAAGTCTTAATATCATAGAAAAACTAAAATGGCCAAGAATGTGAGTTTAGATTCAATAGACCAAAAACTAGCTTTGGCTAAGCGCTGCTCTCATGGTACTTTGCCTTTCATAGCTTGTACCTCACAAAAAAAAAAAACACCTTAAGTTTTCTATTAACTTGATAAATCTGATGAATGATATGTTTATTGTATATTGCAGAAGGAGTAGTTGCAGGGGCAAAAGCAGCTGTTGTTGCATCTGTTGCCACTGCCATTCCAACTGTAAGCTATTTTTTATTTTTTGGACAAAAAAAAAAATACTACTAATTTTTAATATGTTTCAAGAACCATAGCTGTGTTTTGTACAACGGATGTTATTTTTGGTTTTTTTTTTTTTTAGTATTGACCACATTAGATAGTATCTTGATGAAGTTTTTGAATAGTAATGATTGACAAGAGACTAAACTATATGTTGGCTAAAGTTGTGCGCCAGAATAAACAGTTGAAATAATTGTGAAAAAAAAATGATTGTAATCCAAAGAGAGGAAATTATTTTCCCTTTTGGTCTACAATGTTGTCCTAGAAAAATATTTTCTGGCAATCATTAGAAAATGACTTTTTTTCTTTTCTTATGATGATGGTGTTTAGGCCAGCTTAACGACATTCAATGACTTACAGAATATTTCTGTGAATAATATTATTGATGAAATATGTATGCAGTATGCATACGGGAAGGTGTCGCCATGGGCAAGAGCAAATCTCAATCCCACTGCTAAAGCCCTCATTGTCTCCACAGGTCAGTCACAAATATCACTCTCTCATACCCACTCAACAACTTAAAAGTCACAACTTAAATGAACCTCATGGTATATGAAGTTGGATTTAACTTATATACGTTTTTAGTGTAAAGAAGTTTTATCAGTGTAAATTTAACTATTATAGTAACAAGTTATCTATTAAAAATGAGTTTGTTATATATATCGTCAGTGTAAAGAATTCTTACACCATCAAATTATTATCTCTACTTGTTGTAGCAGTAATTTATCTTATTTTCAAAACTACAAATCTCATATTTTATACAGGTCTACCTAAATACCTTTTAGGTAATGATATTTAGGTAAATTGATAGTGCAAATAATTCTTTACACCGGAGACAGTCATGTATATAACTTAAACGACTCAGTAAGATAATTTACCACTTATAGTAAGAGGTTATCTGCCTTATTTTAACACGTACTCCCTCTGTCCCAATTTATGTGACACTTTTGGATTTCGAGAGTTGAACGAGTTTTTCTTTGACTGTGATTTTCTCATATACCTTATAAATATTTTGAATTGTCAATTATTATGACTTATCCTACTTTTTACATAGTTTCCGAAACATGTAAATTTTATTTCAATTCCATGTCCAAATTCACAATCAAAATTAAAAAGTTTGACTCTTTAAATCCCAGATATTGTCCCACATAAATTGGGACATCAAAAATAATTATCATGTACGAAGTGATTAGATAGTGTAAGCAATTTTTTTATACTCTATGAATTATGTTTTTTCCTGATAAAATTTGTATTATGACAGCTGCTGGGATGGCATACTTTATTGTAGCAGACAAGACCATTCTAGCAACTGCAAGGCAAAACTCCTTCAAACAGGGTTAAGCCTCAACAATTAATGAATCACTAAACTCTTTTAGCACTAAGTTTTACTTATCTGATAATCAATATTACTGTAATCCCTGTTTAAGTACAATCAGTAGGTTAGTAGATGGAGGCACATGAGGTAATTATTAAATAGAAATTACCTCTATTGATTCCCTGTGGAGAGAGTGAATCAAGAATTTGATTTTGTCTATGTAACAGAACCATCTACATCTCTACTGCTGTAAATATAATAAAAGTTGTTTTTTTTTCTCAAGCATTGCATTTGTTCTTTTTTCTCATGAACTACATCTATAAGCTCAATCAAATAAAATCACCTAGTTTCGATGCCTTTCCAATTTGAAAATCAATTAATTACCTATAATATCTCAAAGTTACAGTGATCAGATGCAGAGCTACGATTTAAAGTTTGTGAGTCCCGAATACTAACTTTCTTTTAAGTCATTGGGTTTTAAAATAATATGTACATATTCAATAAATTTTTAAGACAAATACATGATTTGAACAAAAATTACACTGGGTTCAATCAAACCCATAGCCGACACTATAACACCACCCCTGATAGTGATATTAGTATTTTCTTATGACTATAATATAGTATTCGGATCTGCTTACGCACCATAGTTAAAACTAATATTTTTTATATAAATAAATCGTTTACTTTTCCTCTCAAATGAGAGGAGATTTACTTTGCGCGTTTCCTTTCTTCAGCTACCATAAAAGCTCTAGACCTTCATACGTATTCCCATGTATTGCTAGACCTTGAGGTTGTAAAATTATTCGATGGAAACTAAAGATCAATCTATTTATTAACTTAATCTATTTTGATTCGCATAATTCAACTTATCTAAATGTTGGAGAAAATTAAATGAGACAGCTAATTCCGAGATTGTAGCTTAGAGTTCAAACTTATATTGTTAGAAACTCCAAGTGCTTCAGAGTTGCAGTAAAAATCATAGAATCCAAATAAGCCTTGCAAAAAAATTAATATTATAAAGGTAAAACTCTATCACTATATCTTGTAGCTCGAACGTATACCGTTGAAACCCCTGGATAGTGTCATGAAGTTCTATTAAAAATTCTGAAGTGAACAAGCCTTGCGTTCAAAATTGTACAAGTGAAACTCCGAGAATTTTTCAAGATGGTACAAGCGGAAATCCAAAAAATTTCAAAATAGTGCAAGTAAAACTCCAAAAAATATTTATGGAGTTTGAAATATTGATGAATGTTCATCCTCAGTTTCCCTACTGTCCTGTTGGTGTTTATTGCGTCTGTTTTTATAATTGTTGTGTTTCTACTTTGCTTGAGCAAGGGTCTTTTGGAATAGTACCCTATCTACCTGCACAAGGTAGGGGTAAGATCTACGTACACTCTACCCTCTCCAAACCCTACTTGTGGAATTACACTGAGTATGTTGTTATTATTAAATTGATTAATGTTCAAAATCCAATAAATTTTCTTAAAATTTAATTGCACATAAACTCCGTAGTAAATTTTTAAACAATATTTTTGTCGAAAGTTTATTTTTGTATTAGAAAGACGGTACACTGAATAGTTTAGAAATGCTGAACTTGATCAGCGATCTTAAAAGTGACTATTTGCCAAACACTGAATAGTTGTGTTGATTTAGGCCTAATATATAACACAAACTAGGGGTGTACAAAGCAAACCGACAAATCGCACCAAACCGATAAACCGAAAAATAAACCCGACTAGTCGTTTGGTTTGGTGTTCAAAAAAAAAAAAAATCCAACCATAATTGATTTGGTTTGGTTTGGTTTTAGCTAAAAAAAGTCAAACCGAACCAAACCGACCCGACATTACATGTATTCGATTTTAAAAATATTTTATACATAAAAATGTTTATTTGTAAATATTTCTTAAATTTTTTCATAGTTTTGTGTCTTTTTTTTTTTTGGCGACTAATTGTATTCCATTAATCACCAAATAGATCATTACAAAACCATATCTTAGCAAACACTGCTAGATATCCATTCCGAAGGCACAAAGAAAAACTCTAAAAAAACTAGTATACTAAGCTTTGCAGGATCTGACTAGTCTTAGGAGTTGCTCTAGCATTACACATATAGGCTATTTCCTTTGCTAAACTATCCCAATCTCGAGTTTGTTTGTGGAAGATCCGATGGTTTCTCTTTTTCCATAAGGTGTGGACTGCTTCTGTATACATGAGCTTGAAAATATGTGCTGCAGTACCTTTACCTTTGGAGTGTTTCACAGCCCATTGGAGGTGATCATTCTAATTGTTAGTGGTGGTAAGAGCTTGTTGCAGCCAAAGCAGTAGTCTAGCCCATAAAGATTTGGTAAAGGGACATTCTACTATCAAATGATCTCTTGTCTCATCAACACTTTGACATAAGGAGCATTTTCTATCTACTTGGATCCCTCATTTTGCTAATCTATCTGTAGTTGGTAGCCTGTTTTGCATCATCAACCATACCGTAAACCTTGCTTTAGGCTTAGCATCATTGTGAAATCTTAGACATTTCCATATCAGCCGTGGGTGATTGCCAATGAAGCTCAGGTAAACTGTTTTATACTGCCTTTCAAAGTACCATTTACCTGAGGGTGATGCAAGAACTCTCTATTCTCCATGATCTTCCTCACCATCCAGCAGGCTTGTTTAGGGATGGTGATATCCTTTAATTGAGCATTCTTTATGTAGTAAGCATGGATCCATCTGATCCAGAGCTTATCTTTTTTCTGTTCTACTTCCCAACAGTTCCTTGTGATTGCAGCTTTATTCCATAAGGACAAATTTATCAAGTTCAACCCTCCAATTGACTTAGGTAAGCACACTTTATTCCAAGCAACAAGAGCCCTTTTGGAGACATTATTTGTCCCTGTCCACAAATAAGATCTACAGTAGGCTTCAATAGTCTCAATCACATCAACAGGCATCATAAATAGTTGGGACCAGTAAGCTTGCATACCAAAAATGACTGATTGGATTAATTGGGCTCTTTCTGCATATGATAGCTTCTTAGCTGTCCATGAAGAGATTCGCTTGATAATCCTTTGTATCAATGGTTGCCACTGGAGAATACTCAGCTTCTTTGTAGTCAAGGGGATACCAAGGTATTTGAAGGGCATTTCCTCCAAAGAGAAGTCCAAAGTATCCAGAATATTTTGCTGTACTGAAAGGGTAACTCCACCAAAGAACACATAACTTTTTCCAGTATTTGCTTGTAAACCAGAAGCTTGAGAAAAATTAAGAAACACTTGATGCATACACTGAATGAACTCAGGTCACCTCTAGCAAAGAGTAGTAGGTCATCCGCAAAAATCAGGTGGGTAATCCCCAGCTTTGCACACCTAGGATGATGTTTAAAAGCCTATTGTTCCTTTAGTCCATTCAAACTTCTACTCAAATATTCCATTGCTATGGCAAAGAGGAAAAGGGAAATGGGATCTCCTTGTCTCAGTCCCTTAGCAGTAGTAAAAGGCTCAGAAAGCTCTCCATTAATGAGTATTGAGTAGCTCACAGTGGTAACACACTGCATGATCCAGCATATGAATTTTGTGGGAAAGTTCAGTCCTTCTAGTACTTGTTCAATGTAAGCCCATTCCACTGAATCATGGGCTTTTTGGAGATCTATTTTCACCATGCATCTAGGAGAGACACCCTTTCTAGTGTATGCTTTGACTAACTCATGTGCTAGAATGACATTGTTTGCTATTTTCCTGCCAGGAATGAAACCTGCTTGGGCTTCACATATTACTGAGGCTATAACTTTCTGAATCCTGGCAGCCAACACCATTGTAATCACCTTGTATGCCACTATGCAACAGGCAATAGGACTGTATTCTTTGATAGTAGTTGGATTGTCATTCTTTGGAATCAAAGTAATAGCTGAGCGGTTTATTGGCTTGTATATTCTGCCCGTGACAAAAAAGTCCTGAACTGCTCGGACAAGATCAGTTTTAATAATACTCCAAGCTCTTTTGAAAAAGAAAGCATTGTAGCCATCAATTCTAGAAGATTTATCATCACCAATTGATTTGAGAGCATTTTGAATTTCTTCTTCACTGACTCGGGCTAACAGTTGTAGTTGTTGAGTATTATCAAGTACAGGTCCTTTGCTTATTATGTTCTGGTCAACTGCTGGTAAAGAGCTATTTGAGGTACCCTGTAATTCTTTATAGAAAGTCAAAATCTCATGTTTGATATCTTGTTGATCTAGAAGTCTAGTACCTGTAGTAGATACTAGTTCAAAGATCTGTTTTCTCTGTGTTCTCTCCTTGATGATGGTAGAAAAATAATTGGTATTAGAATCACCAAGTTTGATCCACCTAGCCTTGGATTTCTGTTGTAGTGCACTTTCTTCAATCAAAGACCATTTTTCAAGGTTTACTAGGAGCTCTTTCTCTCTGATGAGAAGCTGATCAGAGACTTGGGTGCGAATGGTTTGCTGGACAATTCCAAGTTCTGTTCTAGCTTGTTCTATCTTGGTGGTAATATTCTTGAATTCGTTCTTGTTTAGCTTTTGTAACCCAGGTTTGAGGGCCTTTAGTTTGAGCCAAATATTCTCCATATTATCCCTGGCTTTGTTTTTTCCCCAAGTAGTTTTGAGAATCTCCTCAAACTTTGAGTGATCACACCAAGTGTTGAAGAATCTGAAAGGGACTTTGATCTTTGATGTTTGGCTAGCAACTGAAAAGAGTATAGAGGAGTGGTCTGAAAAGTTAGGCAGCCCATATTCAATATATACCTGTCTCCAATTCATTATCCAGTCAAAATTTCCAAACGCCCTATCAATCTTGCTACATATTCTATCAGCACCTAACTGTTTGTTGCTCCATGTAAAATATTCTCCCCTCCACATCAATTCACTCGCACCAATTTGCTGAAGACAATCAGTAAAATATTTCACCTCTCCCACTGTTATTGGATTACCACCTCTCCTATCCACAAAGTACAGAGTAGCATTGAAATCACCACAGAACATCCATGGTTTTGATACTGTTAGAGAGAGGTTGAGTAACCCTTCCCCTAGTGTCCTTGTAATTTCTATGGTATTAAAACCATAGATTACTGTTAGCTCCCATTCTAGAGTATTAGTGATATCATGAACCAAACAGTGTAGAAATTGAGCCTCAAAAACCAAAGTAGTAATATTATAGAAGGCTTGATCCCACATAATCCAAATCCTACCATTACTGGCTGCATTGTAGTTGTTTGAACAACCCCAATCTCTAGCAATAATATTCAGTGTACCATTAGGTTTGCCCTGTTTAACCCTGGTTTTAATCAAACCTGCAAGCTTAATATTATTATTCCTGAGATACTGTTTCAGCTCCTTTTGCTTGTATCTCTTATTTATTCCCCGAACATTCCAAATTAGACACTTCATCATTAGTTACTGGATCCCCCAGGTTTATCTGGAGGTAGAGGAGGAATAGTCACTGTTGCTTTGTTCACCTGTACCTGTACCGCTGAATTGAGTTTAGTTGGAGTTTGGAGGATTGGAAAATTTACTAGATCCAATACAAGCTGATCTTTGTTCACAATTTCAGTGTTTTGACTCTTTGCTGGGCTCTTTGGAGTTTTGGTAGGGTTCTTTGGGTTTGGTGGTTATTTAGGTAGAAGAGTAGTAGAAGTACTGGTTTTAGTTCCAGTGTCTGTAGTTTGAACAGCAGCTCCTAAGTTAGCAACTTTGTCATCAGTATCCTTTGAAGACCAAACTTGCTTGGGAATTTGCTGTCTCCTAGTATTTTTTGGAGGCTTGGTTGGCTTGACTTGGGCAGGGCAAGTGTGTCCAGCTCTCATACATTTCATACAATATTGAGGTTTCCACTCATAGAGAATGGGTTGTTTGATCGGGGTACCAGAGGATTCCATAATATAGACATCATTTGGTAAAGGTTTAGAGACATTAACATTTATGAGCATTCTTGCAAATGATAGTCTAGATTGGGTAGATGTGCATTCATCAGCGAACATCAATTTACCAAGAGTGCTAGGAATCCTACTCATAGAATATCGACCCCACTACCTCATAGACAGTTTAGGGAATTTAATCCATAGAGGGATCATAGTGAAGTATTCGGAAGCAAAATCAAAATTAGGGGTCCATAATCTCATAATAAGGGTCTATTGCGGATGGTATAGAGACCTGCATATAGGATTTATCTCATGTCATCCTCAGTTTTGAACCGGACTATGTAGTAACCTTCCTCAAACAGGTAAAGATCAGGTTTAGTGACATTACACCACGTTTGAGCAATGAAAATTTTCATTAAGTGATACCCAGGGGTTTCACCCACTGTGTATACTATCAGTGAGGTACTCCACTTGAGTTCTTCCTTTTCAAGTTCAGCTTCATCAAGTTGAGCTACCATAATTCCATCAATGACTTGAGGAGGAATATAAGTTAGATCCATACCGTTTTCTTCCTTGCGATTGCCAGCAAAAAGGTTCGTCCATGTAGATCTTGGCTCATCTCCTGTTTTCTCCTTTCCTCTATCCTCCGTTTTCGATTGTACCCGTTTGTGCTTCGGGCCTTGTGTTTTCTCTCCTGAAGATGTAGTTTCCTCTTGTGTTATCTCCACCCTATTAGGGTTTTGAATGTTGGGAGGTGAACCTAGTTCCGGCGTCACGATAGGAATCGGCGTCGGCTCTGGAGGTTTAGTAGATTCTCCAGCTGGTGTCACTGTAGTGGGTGATTTCTCCATAGTCGATTTCTTCACATTTGAGTTTTCCTGAGCACTAGATCTCTTAGCACCCGAGCTGCCCTGTTCTACTGGTTTAGGGGTTTCATTAGCAGTGACCTCCCCTGCTCTACTATTATTTAAACGAGCTCCGACGGAACTCCCAAAAGAAACGATGGTTTGTTGTTCCTTGCGAAGTCTTCCTCTTCCTCGACCCTTAGCCATGGTTTCCACCGTGGTGCAAGTTAGATTAACGTGCGCCGCCCCATTCAGCTGAGAGAGGAGAGAGAATAATTATTTTCACTTGATTAAAACAAAACATTGCATCTAAAGAAAAACAAAACTTTTTTGAATTTAGAATTTAGAATGCAATAAGTTTTATATCCCATGGATGTTAGTAACTCAAATAAAATTCAAATAAAAACCAACTCAACACAAATGCTTACAAAAGAAATTCAATTCTAACACTAGGAAAGACAGTAATGTTGGATATCTATTCTTTAGTTTTGCAGAATTGGTTTAGAGCGTAAAAATACTTTGCTTAATTTTTTTCTCTATCATGTAATTAATACCTATTAGCCGTACTAATTTTAGCATAACTTAGTATTTAGATTATAGTCATTTTCTTTATGGCTTATTAATTAGCAATACTTATTTTAACCGATTTTATTATCTTTTTTGTTGAATATTTTAATACGATGTCATCACCCATCTCACATTTTGTTTTATTTTCTTAAGAAACACTTTAGTTATATAGTTGTATCTTACTATGACTAAAGAAATATTTGAAGAAAAAGTCATATGTTTTGTTTGAAGACTTTTTTGGGAAAAAACCCGAAAAAACCGAATAACCCGAGAAAACCCAAAGTTAAAAAACTCGAATTTTGTTGGTTTGATTTGGTTTATAAATTTAAAAACCCGACGCAAGTGGTTTGGTTTGGTATTTGAAAAATCCGAACCAAACCGGTCCATGTACACCCCTAGCACAAACTATCTTATGAGAATTTTAGTCAAAATATTAATATGTTATACATCGTCATTATAAATAAAATGAGATTTTTATTAATTTTATTTAGTAAGTAAATAAATTATAAATAACATAAAAAAAAGGGAAAAAGACACAAATAGCCGGTGGGGTGAAACTAATCCCACCCTCTAACCCAATTTTTCCCAAACCCAAATTATACCTACTAAACTAATCCCATCCATTAGCCAAAACTTAAATAAGACAATTTTCAAATAAAAACCCTAACACAAAAATGTTTGAGGCGATTTTTATATATAATATGTGTCATTTGTTTATAAAATATGTATCAGTACCTATCTGTAATGTATAGAAACTGTATAAAATATGAATCACTAAGTTATGTATCATTTTTGTATATAATATGTATCATTTGTGTATATAATGTGTATTAGCACAGTGCAACTGCCTTGTATAGAATAGAAAATTGTATCATTTTTGTATATAATATGTATCATTTTTTGTATATAAAGTGTATATATAATTCCAGCATGTGTACATAAACTGTATCAGTCTTGTATAGAAAGTGTACCATACGTATAAAAAATGTATAATAGAAACCGTATCATTGTGGTATATAATATGTATCACTATTGTATATGTAAAAAAAATACTATCATATCATTATTATATAATATGTGTATAATAAATGTATAATTAACGTATAACTTATGTAAAATAAATGTATGATTAATTCCAACATATGTATATAAATTGTATAATTTTTGTATATAAAGTGTATATATAATTCCAACATATGTATATATACTGTAGCAGCCCTTTAGTGGCGACTTAGTAGCCACGAAAAGTCTTTTTTTTTTTAATCGCCTGGGCTGTTGGGCCGGTCAGCCTTGGCATTATTTTGGGCCGACCGGCCATTTTTTTGCATTATTTTGGGCCGGACAGACACCTAGTGAAATTAAGCCCAAATAGTGATTAAATGTGGGATTAGTTTGGTTGAGTGGACACACAGTATCCTTTTCCCTAAAAAAAAAAAAAACTAAAAATTGATAAAAGTTGGATGAGTGAGGTTATGACTCATTATTTTACCAAAGCAACCTTTAGGCACATTAATAACCAGATCATTATTAACTTAACCCACTTTAACCGCCTAAAGCACAAGTCGTCCACTTGCCAACCCTAGCTAAACGTAAGATCATCACATTATAAGTAGCTAAAGTTCTAGCTTCCATTCCTCGAAAGACTTGTTTAGTATAACATACATAATATTTCTTAAAAAATAATTTGTTATTTTCTGGCGTTTGATTCTCGAAAAATAATTTTCAAAGAAACAGTCTCCACCAATATAATTGGGGAAAAGTTACTTCATTAACTTTTAATTGAAGTTAATTTTTCATAATTATCTTAACTTTTAACTTATTATCATTACTCTAACTAACACATTTTTCATAATTATCTTAAATTTTAACTTATTATCATAACTCTGACTAACACGTAGACATTATTAGTCAATCTTTAATATTAGAAAGACTTTATTGACACCATTTGATTTGCTAACAATATTTACTACGTACTAACTTCCATTCCAATATAAATGAATTTCAGACACTTTTTTTATGATTCAAAATATATGAATTTTTTAAAGTCCAAAGATTTTATTTAGATTTTTTTAAAATTACCCATCATTTTAATGGATCTTCTAAAATTCCCAACATTGATGAGTATCTCCTGCTTTAAGAGAATTTGTAAAGGAGCAAAGAGGTAACATTGATAAATTATCCTTTAATTAATGTCTTTAATTAACTTTCTTAACGAGGTTCTGCCACACCAAAAAAAATCATTTATTTTGAAATGAAGGGAGTAATTAATATCAATCTTTTGCATATGTTTTTCTAAAAACCTACTTTTTACTCAAAGATTGTAAATCTTTTTTTTTTTATAAAAAAAAAAACTCCGAAAGTAAATAATACTCCCTCAATCCATTTTTACTAAAAACAAATGTCCATTTTTTACTTGTCCAATTTAGAAAATCAAGACATAATTTAACATTTGGTTTCTAATTTACCCTTATTATTTACTATAATCACTTATTAATGCATTCCCCAAAACATTGCATTTATTATAGGGATAAGGCACTATTACCCCCCTGAACTATACCTGAAGTTGCTACGACACACCTTACATTTCCTTGGGTCCTATTACTCCCCTAAACTTATTTAAAACAGAATAATTACCCCCTAAACGCTGATGCCCCCTCTCATATGGGAGAGTGACATACACTCTCCTTGTCACATGTGCATTTATTTATTTAATTTAATTTTTTTAAAAAAATTCAGCTTACGTGTCAATTTTTAAGAATAAAAAAATAAAAATTTGATTTTTCTTTTAAAAAATTTATTTTTAAAACCCGTTTTAAAAAAAAAAAACTGAAAACACGAATTAAAAAACTGAATTTTCTTTAAAATAAATAAATTTAAAACCCTTTTTTTAAAAAATTGAAAATTTGATTTTTTTTAAAACCCATAAGTTTTTTTTTTTTTTAAAAAAAAAACTGAAAACATGATTTTTTTTTTTAAAATATGGAAAAATGGATTTGTTAAAAATATGGAAAACTTGATTATTTTTTTTAAATGTCTTAAAAGATCTTGATTTTCATGATTTCATTTTCTTAGGACACTTTTATTTTTCAAATAAAATTCAGAAAAAGTGTTTTTTCTTGTCAAATTTGAAAAAAAACTGATTTTTTATAAAATTTTGAAAAAATTAATTATTTTTTTAAAATGTGGAAAACTAGATTTATATTCATATTTTAAGAAAATACAGATTTTTAAGAAAAAAATTAAGTTTTCCCGTTTTTTATGTTTCTCACTCTCTCAAAGAGAGTGAAACACACTCTCCTTGCCACGTCAACCTTAAGGGGGTAAAATATTACGATTTTAAATAGTTTAGGGGGGTAATAGGACAAAAAATTAGGTAAGGTGTGTCGTAGCAAAAACGCTACTAGGTGAGGGGGTAATGATGCCTTATCCCTTTATTATATTCAAAAGGTAATATAGTAAAATTGTCATTTTATTTTTGACTCCTTAATAAGCATGTTAGGTCAATACTCTCTCCGGATCAAAAAGAGTGTCCACTTAGACTTTTTTTTTCTTGGGTCAGAAAGAGCGTCCACTTATCAAATCAAGAAAGAATTAATATTTTTTTTTCCAGATTTGCTCCTATTAAGTGTTATGTGATCAAATTTCAATACTTGTTTAATTAGAAGCAGTTTAGTCAAATTATCTATTTTCATCTAGGAATTAATATTTTCTTAAAGAGTGTATAAATAACTAAGTAAATACTCTTTTTGATCTGAAAAAAGTATATGACAAGTAAAAATAAACCGAGGAATAGTACTCAAGATTCCTCTAAAGATATTTTCTTACTACCAAAACATTATTTAATCAAAATTGAGGAAATAATGGAGAGTCCTAGATTTTGGGCAGGTGTTAAAGGCTGATAGACTCAACAGCAGGCACTAGATCCTAAAATGCACGCATTGACATAAGTGACCTTTATCCATTGTTTTGGCCTAAAGTTACCCAAAACCACTGGCCTTTCTATTGAATCAATGGATATCCCCTTCATATTAGATGCCACTGATGTTAGTTCCTGTACTTCCTTCGTCTAAAAAAAAAATTGGCACTTTTCGCTTTTTAAAAGGTAAATGAGTTATTTTTTTATAATAATTTTTTATACATCTTTTAAATATTTTAAATTATTAATTATAGTAACTTATAATGCTTTTTATGTAATTTTCAAATATGTAAATTTTATTTCGAAAAAAATTAAAGATTTTATATTTAAAAATACTATCAAAATTAAAAAATTTAACTCTCGAAAAGCGAGAAGTGTCAATCTTTTTGGGACAAAGGAAATACTATTTGGTAGGATGGAAATCTCTTTTCAATAAATATGGAAAAAGTTATTTTAAATATTCCATCAAAAGGGAGAAACTAAAAAGAAGTTATTTTTCATATAACTTACTCCATCACTGCTAACTTATGTGAGTCGTTTTAGTTCAATAAATAAAAGGTATAATTTACTAATTTGTCCCTATTTATTACATATTTCTTGAGAATTGAGCACTATTAAGAAGAAATAGTTCTTTAATATGAGGTATAGTTGGAAATAAGTATCCTTTTTTGTCTTAAATTTCTAAATCGACAATTATTTTAGGACACATTTTTTTTTTGCTAAAGCGACACTAATTTTGAGAAGGAGGGAGTAATTAATATGTGAATTCAGATATAAAATATTTAAAAAATTTTAAACAAAAATTTACATGTTTAGAAATTACATACTTGCAATAATTCCTAACAATTAACGATTCAAGATATATAAAAACTATTTGAAAAACTCGCGGTCAAAATCTTTTTTTTTTATATCTCTTATTAATTATATAGCATAAAGTTTCAGATGGAATAACTTTTACTTTTATGTTTCTTGTTTTACCTAACACTTAGACATTACTTTTATATTACTAAAAAGTATCACTAAAAACACTCTTCGATTTTCTAATATATTCTTCACTCACCAACCATAGTCCACAGATTTTAGAAAACATATTCAAGAAAATTATGTTTTTACCAAATACTTCCATCCATTCTATTATCTGTATATCCAGGCTAGAAATAGCTCACCAATAAAGAGAATTACAAAGTCCAACACTTGCTCACCATACGAGCAGGACTTAATTTTCAAAACCTTAGATTTTAGATAATTCAGTCAAGTTCATGTACCGACAAACAAAAATCAAATGAACTGACCACAACAAGAACCTGGTAACCTGCAAATACACTACTTATTTTATAATACTAGCAAAACTGAAAAAAAATCCATCAAACACTTTTGTCCAAATAAAAAACAAGTGACTGGGACGTTGGAAATAGCCAAAACCATCAAACACTTTAGTCCAAACTCCACCACCCGAAAATTGAAATGCCTATAAATATTCATTCTTACTTCACTCACAAACTCATCAATTCTTGCAAAGCATCATATATTTACTGTCCTATTTTTTTTGATACAAAACTAAAATGGCGGCCAAGAATGTGAGTTTGGCTTCAGTGGACCAAAAACTAGCCATGGCTAAGCGTTGTTCTCATGGTACTTTGTATTGCTTGTACCTCAATAAAAAAGAAAATTCCCACTAGGATTTTTTCCATTAACATGATTATCTGATGAATGTTTTTTAATTTGATTGTAAATGCAGAAGGAGTAGTTGCAGGAGCAAAAGCAGCTGTTGTTGCATCTGTTGCTACTGCCATTCCAACTGTAAGGCTACACTATCTAATATCTATTTCAGTATTTTTCAAGATTTAGGGTGTGTTTTATGCAATGCAGTATTAAAGATTGATAATTATGTCGTCTTAAATAAAGAAGTAAGTTGAAGTTAAAGAGTTATATAACCGTGAAAGAAATGATTTTCGCCCCAAAAGTAAGGTATCATTTTCCTTTTGTTTGGAAAATGTTTACCTCTCAAGGCCGGGGTAAGGTCTACCCTCCTCAGACCCCACTTGAGAAATTACATTGGGTATGTTGTTGTTGTTGTTGTTTGGAAAATGTTTACCAACTGCCAGAAAAGAACATTTTCCAGAAAAATATTTTTTCGTTGCATCGAACTCTCAATACACTCAATATATTCTTGTGTTCTAATGTTTCAAAATTTGATGAAATATGCAGTTTGCTTGTGGGAAGATGCTACCTTGGGCAAGAGCCAATCTAAATCCAACTGCTAAAGCTCTTATTGTCTCCACAGCTGCTGGGATGACATATTTTATTGTAGCAGACAAGACCATTCTGAAAACAGCAAGGCAAAACTCCTTCAAACAAGGCTAAGCCTCAACAATTAATGAATCACTAAACCCTTTTAGCACTAAGTATTAATATGATATATTAACATTACTGTAATCCCCTAGTTTAAGTACAATGGGATTGATAAGAGACCAGTTAAGTAGAAACCTCTATTGATCCCCTGGGGATAGATCACAAAAATAATAATAATGTAATTTTGTCTATGTATTACCAACAAGAACATCTATTGTGGTGAATACAATGAAGTTAGTTGGCTTTTCTCCAACAGTGCATTAGCTTTATGACCATTTCATGACTACAATATCTTTTTGAAAGATTACCAACCACTCTTGCAGTGTTTGAATCCATCAAGAAAGTTTACGAAGAAGTATATATGTACCAAAAATTTATGTCCATTTTAATGATCAACATAAAGGACAATCAGCAACTTCAAGTTATTTTCTCAGCTTATAGAAGTAGAACCTATATAAGCTGTTATCCTTTGCTTTCCAAAAATACTGATAGTACAATGAAAGGATAATGAAAGGATTATGACAATAAACTGAACCATCACTCGGTTGATCTTTATAGCGTCAACCAAAGACTGGAGCATCTTAACAACACTGGAGAGAAATCCCTAATAACTTCGTCACTCCAAATTTTTTGGCAAACTCCAAACATGACTTATAATTGATAATGTTTCAAATGAGAGACTTTTCTTTAGATATACTTATAGTACACTGAAACTATATAGTTCACCAATAGTCCATGCATGAGCAAGAACCATCCTTGAAATGGTGAAACCGATTCCTATCTCTTGCAATGATTTCCCTATTAAGTATCTTCGATATCAGCTTCATTGCTTCGTGACAATTGCCACACACTCTTAAGATTCTTAACAATCCTAAGAGTTGTTGTGCTGATCAATCCAAAGGCACTCACCGACTTCTCGCTATGTTGACTTAACTTTCCTTCCTTCAACTCCTAATCCATTTCATAATGTACCTCTGATGTATCTCGAAAATGGTTAGCCATTTCAAGTAGCCTATGAACTTCATCCAGCATTTTGTATATTTCATCGCTTTGTGGATGTTTTATATCACTAACAAGAAACTCTTGGACTACTCTATCAACCTCAATGGAGGTACAGCCAGGAACTTCCTTCATTCCCTGATCATTTAAAAAAGTTCTTATCAATGCTACTTTGTCCCATTTTCCAGCACCTGCATAGATGTTGGATAAGAGCACATAAGCACCAGGATTGTCAGGGTCCAATTCAAATAGGTTCTTGGCAGCATATTCACCCAACTCAACATTCTTGTGGATTCTACAAGACCCTAGCAAGGAACCTCATATTGCACTATCGGATTTCACGACCATGCTTTCTATCATAGCCATTGCTTCATCGAACTTCCCTGTTCGTCCTAGAAGATCAATCATACATCTTAATGCTGCAATTTTGGTTTATACTTGTAACTTTGGATCAAGGTATTAAAATATTCTCGACCAAGATCCACTAAACCAGCGTGATTACACGCAGTTAAAACACTAACGAACATTATGTCATCTGGCTTCATTCCTTCCCCTGTCATTTTCTTGAAAAGCCCCAGAGCTTCATAAGCACCTCCATGCACTGCTAGCCCTGAGATCATCACATTATAAGAAGCTAAAGTTTTAGTTTTCATTCCTTGAAAGACTTGTTTTGCTGCTGCAATGGCTCCACATTTTGCATACATATTTATCAGACTAGTCCACAGAGAAGTGTAAGTGTTGATAATGCTTGTCAATAGGCATGTATCCACAAGCCACGATCTAGAGCACCTAAATGAGCACAAGCTGGAAAAATGCTCAACAAAGTAACATCATTAGGATCCATATTTTCCTGCTGCATTCGATGAAAAACAATCAACGGTTCTTTATAATTGCTCGTATGTGTATAACCCCCAATCATAACAATCCATGACACGAGATCTTTCTCCTCTAAATCCTCAAATAACATCCTTGCCGTCTTAAGATCTCCACATTTCGCGAACATATCAATAAGTTCATTAACAAGACGAACATTCGAACCAAGACCATGATCATCAATCCACGACCGAACCCAATTCCCCAATTTAAGTTCACCTGCACGAGCACAAGCAGAGAGAACACTCAACAACGTGCTCACCGAAGGTGTTACATCCACAATTCTCATCTCCTCAAACAACGCTAACGCCTCCTCGAACCAACCCATCTGAGCATACCCTGAAATCATCGCATTCCACGAAACAACATCTCTCACAGGCATTTCATCAAACAGTTGACGAGCATCATCGATACAGCCCTTCAACGCATTCCCATTAATCAACACCGTCAAAGACACAGCATCTCTGTGAGAACTTTTATCAAACACTAACATAGCATCATCCATTTCACCAGTTTGAGCATACATATTAATAAGTGAAGCATGTACATAAACATCATTCATCAAACCAACCTTAAAAGCATGTCCATGAATCATTTTCCCCATTTGGGTATCCATTATTTTCACATAATGCGATTAGGGTTTCAGTAGTATTAAAGATTGATAAAGCATATGAGAAGTCTACGTTGCTCGGACTCTTAAAAAAATGTCAACGAGTGTGTGCCAGATTCTCCAAAAGTAGAGTATTTTTGAAAAATCCGACACGGTGCGGCATTGAAAGTGAAGATTTCGCGCAACTTAGTCACCATATGAATTAGTTGCACAAAATTGAACTAGTTTGCTTAGGGAAATTAGGTATTGTGTAAACCAAATTTGATGAAGTGTGAATGCACTTGTTTGAGGTCTTTCATGTTTTTGCATTTGGATAAGAGGGAAAAAGAAGGGTGTGTTTGGATGAGTTTGTAAGGGGGATTTGAGTTTGGGAAAAAGTGGGGTATAGTGATAGGTGTAGTTGAGGGGTTGGACAAAGAGAGTGTCATTGTCTTGTGTTGCAATTTTGATACTACAAGCTAAATTGATATCATTTGGAGAAGGCCGAAGGATCAAATTTACCTTTCAGTATAGTTTATAGTTTAAATTTATCGTCCGTTAAAGTTTGAGATCAAATTTGTCTTTCCCGTTAGTATACTTGATATATTTGCCCAAGGATGGAAGTCCACATCAAAAAAATAGCCACGTTGGGTTCACATCAGATCCACGTAGGCAACTCATACCCAATCCAATAAACCCATAACCCGACATGTATCCCATCCCATAAATATTCTTTCAACCTTAGTTTTTTTTTTTTTTTTCCCCCAGAAAGAGAGGGAAATCACGTTGGTTATGTTTAGTGTCTTTGTTTTCGTGCATAGCCCTCTCATTTATGCTTCTTGTTTATAGCACAATATGAAGTTGAGGTATATGCAGTCAAAGATAAAGTTAGTCAACTTGCTAGAACTGAACCAAAGTTGGTGGCTTTGTAATGCCTTCATTCCTAGTCTCCACTTGCAGCTCTTGACCAAAAAAATTAACATAGTGAGGAGAAGAATTCTTGGAATAATTGATTTCCATTGAAGAACACTAATTGAGGACTTGAAGTTGAAATATAACCATGTCAATTTTGGATTTCGCTGCTACTAATTTATAGTTCAGTAAAGAAGTAGGGTTGAAAGAATATTTATGGGATGGGGATACGTGTCGAGTTATGGGTTTATTGAGTTGAGTATGAGTTGTCTACATGGATCTGATGTGGATCCAAGCTATTTTTTTGGTGTGATGTGGACTTTCATCTATTAAAGGGCAAATGTATCAAATATCCTAACGGAGAGGGCAAATTTAATTCCAAACTTTAATGAAGGGCAAATTTAAATTATAAAACATACTTGGAGTGTAAATTTGACCATTTGCCCTTTGGAGAAGGGGATTAAAATTTGGCCCCCAAAAAAACTTACCCGCACTTGGTGCAAATACAGGCAGAGACAGATTCAGTTTTTACAATTTATGGGTTCAGCTTTTAAGGTTTATCGAAATTATGGGTTCATATGTACTGTTTATTGCAATTTTGGTGAAATTTTACTCATAAAATTATGTTCCGCGTCGAAAGTACCCATTCAGATGAACCTGGTACTCCATAGCTGCATCCGCCCTTGCATAATATTTACCCCATTCATTGTCTTGTCCCACTTAGGGGAGGCGGACCAAGAGCAAAGAACCCTCCGTGTTACAGCTTAGGCAGGCGGATGAGGAGAAATATCTTAAAAAGTCAACAATCTTTTTTGGCGAGTGAAGTCCTAGAAGAAAAAAGATGTGAAGGTATCTTAATGCTCAATCAGTTAAGGACAACAAAAAACAATAGAATATGAGGGAGTAACAGATAAATTGGAAGAAAAAGCATCGACGGTGTGGATGACATAAGTTCTCAAATGTGGTTAATGGTTGTTAGTATTTATTTATTTTTCACAAAAAAGAACAACTGCATAAAGGGTTCTTTTTTCTCACTCTTTTGCTTTAAGAAAAAAAAGAATGAATTTTCCTTGGAGGTGTGAGACTTGAGGGATAAGGGATAATTAATCTCGGGATTAAATTTAAGATGCGTTTATTCTATGTTTGGTTGGAATAAAATCATGGTATAATTAATCTGGGGATTAGTTATTCCGAGATTGTAGTGTTATTTTATCCCTGTGAGAGGGTGGAATGACTAATCCTAAAATAATTTAACTCATGATTTTATCCTGGGATAACTTGTTTCCAACCAAACGACCCTTAGGGTTTGGTAGAGGTCTAACAACTTGTGTTTAATTCACCGTCCTAAAAATGGATGTTTTCTTATGTATGCAACCTATGCATGAACATTATGGGAGTTTGTTCAGTAGGCTCAGAAAGAATATAGATGCAGGTGTCTTTAAGAATATATTCTGGTTTTGCCAAGCTGCAGCCTTTTGCAATTGGCTCAAAAGTAGTCCTGCTACACAGATGTTGGTCTGTTACAAAGTATTTGACTAAACATTTGTTATATTTGTTCCAGGTTCTGTATGGTAAGTGGAGATATAACTACCATTGGAACTATACATCCAACAGGGTAATGCAATCTTTTGCTTGTGGGACAATTGGTATGGCTTATGCTACAAAATAAAGTACTAGTCACTATTAACAGGTTTGACTGGATGACAAGCTTTATCATATTCGTCACAGAGGTGCAATTTGTAAGTTGAAGAATGATGAAAACCAAGAAACTAAATGTATTATAGATTCCTTTGTTTATGTATTCTAGAGATCCTTGGTTATCATTCTGACTATGTTGCTCAAAATCTTCAAAATGTTGTTAGGTGAGTGTCAGATCCTCCTAAAGCAGTGCATTTTTGGAGGATCCCACACTGGTGCGGTAACATATTTGGATAGGGCGAAGAACAACCTGAAGTTTTCAGGTCCTAATCTTAGAGGGAAAAAACCATAAATGCTTTTGCAAAAGGATTACTCTTGCATGCTAAGAACCTTGAACAAAAATTGTTGTTCTCTTTCGTATCATGGCAGAAACATAAGACGAACAATATAGATGTTCAAAGGCGGATTCATAATTTAAACTTGATGTTTTCAACTTTTAAGGTTTTTAGCACCGAACTCATTATACTTTTGAAATTGTGCGTTTAGATTTAACATTTGTTGAAAATGTAGTGATCTTCAAGCTCCCTGTCGAAAATAGAGGGTTCAGATGAATCCATTGCCCTAAGGCTGCATCCGCCTCTCACTACAACACAAGGCATATATTGCTACAAAATGCATCGTAGCTAAACATAAAATTTTCCGTGGCTAAACACTTTAGCCACAATTTTTTATTTCAAATCATTTTTATAACTTGAAGCAATATATTTATTTAGCTACAATATTTTATTTCAAATCATTTTTGTGGCTAAAAGGCTGTTATTGCTACGATGACCTTTATGTCGTGGCAAAAACTTATGATCAGCTACAAAATTTTATTGTAGCAATAAAGTTGTAGCTATTTAAGTATTTATTGCCACGATTATTAGCAATTATAGCAAAAATATGGAATTAGCTTTGTCAATTTAATTTTCGTGGCTAAGAAATTTTACAATTTTGTAAATAGACATAAAATTTGAATTTTTGTGGTTATTACTAGGTAATAGCTACGGCTTTTAAATTCATAGCTTATATTCCGTAGCTATAGATGCCTTATGTTGTAGTGTCTATAGAAGATAGAAGGGCATTTAAAGAGATCTGTCGGTTGGCTTTTGAGATAAATGAGGCAATAATTAGTAGTTGAGATTAGATTGAGGAATGTTCAGAAGAATAACTAGATGAGACTTGCTTGCCACCTATAACCAAAGATTGTTGAGCATCTGCAAGAAGTCAAAAGACAAAAAGCCCCTGGCAGTGACCCAGAGGCGGATGGAGTATATAGTCAATGTGTTCAACTGAATCCAAGTTTTTTCAACACAGAGCATATTAAATTTCAATAAATATTAAATTGCTCAGTGTTAAGCATTAAGGTTAAAACCGTCAAATTTAAATTCTGAATCTGCCTCTGCCTAGTACCCTGATTTCTTGCAGCTATGGCTACTTGATGCTGCATTGCTTGAGAGTTGATCAGTGAGTTACTTTTTTGAAATGGTGTTTTGGTCGAGCGACTCGATTATTGGATACAATGACCAAAATATCCAACTGAACTCATTCCTATATGGTTATTTTGATGTTGAAGACCAACAAGAAAACAAGTCATAGTGGACACTGGACACTACCAAAGGGCTAACCAAAATGATTTTTCTGGCTTTCTGTGATTCTTTTTTTTTAACCACCACTAGTGAATTTATTTAGAACCAATATCAATCAATCTTTAGGTCCTTTATTCTGATGAGATTTAGGAGTGTCAAGTCCTTTTTCAAAGATAAAATCTTGCTAAAAGTAGTGGAGAACCCCAGCTAAAACCATTCTATTGCTTTCTTATGGCGATAATGAACACATCCAGAGGGGGCCAGGGCATCTACAATCATTCTTCTTGAATTTTATCGTCACTATCATCGATATCATTTATTACTGGACGAGTTATTTCCTTTTCTCTTCTTTCGGTTTTCAAATAACTCACTTGTATAGATAAGAAGAATATATCTTAATTAAGCACTATTAGCAAAAGTAGCACTAGCTAAAAACTTACCTTCTGACAGCACAATAGGAATATGCGAAATTTAAAAGCAACGGCTATATTTATAATTGCCGTTAGGATATAGATTCTGGCAAGTATTATTGAGGAGGATTGGGCCCCTTTGCAGAATGATCACATATAAAGAATAAAGTATGGAGCTTTGTCTGAGGTTTCCTTATCCAGAATATTCACACTGTCTGGTTAAAAATGGTGATTAGGATTCCTCCTTATCAAACCCTATGTCAACACGCGAGCTTTTCCGCTTAGGTGGAATCAGCTGCTGTAGCCATGTCAGCATTTGTGGCCCCGATAATTGGTCAAACGATTTTAACTCATGGTCAATATCACATTACTCTTGATTTTCTCCAATATGAACACCATATTTTGTTTTTGTATAAGAGACTTGTTTTTTTGTTTTTGTTACTATTTGTGTTTATTGCTTGAATATTATTACCAATTGACAACAGATTGGAACAATCGCCAAGTTAGAACCTTAGCTAAATTTGTTATAACATGAATGCATAATCAACTGTCCCTTTAGTAAGGGAGTATCACTAAAAGAAAATTGCAATTTGGTATTACTATTCTCAGAGATACAGCAGTAAACATTCTCTAAACACACAGTAGAATTTCTTTTTGTAGTATAACCTAATACTTCTGTTCCTTTTCTGAAAAGCTAGATATCAGTGATCACTATATTGACTCTGGTCAAAGATGGTTAACTTTTTCACTTTTGTCATCTTCAATTTTACAGGGCATCAAATTCATATAATTCAAGTCTTTTACAATGCATCACTTTCAGAATCTTAAGAGAATGTCGATGATTTCGTTACTGATGAAAAACAAAGATAAACGCCATGTGATGATCATTAAATAATTTATCTCAGGTACCTGTCATGAAAGAGGTATTTCTCTTCAAGTTGATACATTCAACGCGGTCAGGAATAATATAACTCCCACATTTTGTTCTGAATTCATGTATCATCTGTCTGTATCGATAAATACTTTTTATATTCTTGGCAATCTACTTGGTGAAACTAAGGACTAATATAATAATATCTAGAGCGATGGTGTTTTCCAAAGGAAAATTAATCAGCATATTATGTTATCCAAATTGAGAAAAGGGCCTAAATGTAATTAAGAGCTGTAAAACTTGTTTTGTCAAAATAGACAAGTAAACATAGACATGACAGAACAGGAGATAAAAAGAAGTCCACTTTAGTTCACTTTTGAATTATTATTAAGAATATAACACAAAAGAAGAATAGAACTTACCTTATGCATTATGAGGGAATTGATTCCTCGGTGGTAAACTTGTTACAGTTTTTGCCCTTTTGGAACCTAGACCATTTTCCACCTGAACGACATTAGCCTTCGTGTCAAACAGTTGCTTGCATCGGCAATGTGGATTACACACGTTCATCTAATGAGTAAGCGTGTGAATCCATATCATCTCGAGGGGTCATCGATCTTAGCAAGGGCACACGGTGAAATTACCCCACCTTTCATATAGCATCTTCCCCTCATAACACCTACTAGAAATGGATACAGAACAAAGAATATATTTTGAGAGGCACTTCTCAGTAGAATAATGGACCTGGAACAGGTAAGGAGGGGCATTATTGAGTTTTTGCAAGAAATAGTGCTTCACATGCATGAATTTGACAGCTGATAACTTTTGAGAGCCATACCTCTACAATCAAGAAGGAAAGAAATAGGAGGTTTATCCAATTCTTTTTTAAGAAATTTGCGATATCTTGTGGATCCCATTTAAGGAAACCGTCTAAAGCTCATAACAGATCAAAAAGAAAACTTTTGGGCCCCAATAGTGAGGTCTTCCAACTATATAAACCTCCTCAAACCATTCATCAAAATTACCACCTCCAGCAAACCATTTCTTGAGCTTCAAGTTTACTTGTAGCTGAGAAGCTCATTTCTTCAAATACTTCATTTTTTAGGTAAGGTATTGATAATTGTTTATCCTTGAGTAGTTCGTTTCATTATCTCTTATTGGACGTAAATTCCTCTTCTTACAGCTTCTACACACAAAAAACAAAGCACTGTCTTTAATGCAAAGTTCTTCAAAAAAATTAGGCCTTCAATACAAGATTTATGTGCCCAGAAATTTCTTTCTAAAATGAAATGCCTGTTCATGGGAAAGCAATGCAGTTCTTGCATATAGACAGTATATCTTGTTAACTTATCATTTTAAAGAATGAGGACTCAAAGATGTATAACTAGGGGTGGCAAAATGGTTTAAAAAAACAAGTAACGATCCGATCCAATCCAATCCATTAGACATGAGTTGGATAACTGACTTTTTAAAATTGGATCAACCTGTTGCACTAAAAATATATATATATTATCCACTAAAAATATGGATATCCAGATGGATAATATGTATATCCATATTATCAATACCCATTTGTCTGCTTGTTATTTTCCATGTGTTCTTGCTTTCGTTTAAGCTTATTTTGGATTTTAGCTAGTGTACTCACTTGACTATTCCTGAAACCATGGATAATATGGACATCCATATTCTCCGTCGGTAACCCATTTTTTATCCTTGTTAAAGATGGGCGGGTCTGATATTTATCCGTTTCTATTTAACCCGTTTTTTACCCTTCCATAACCGATCTGACCCACCCGTTTGCCACTCCTATGTATAACCAATAAGATCTAATGATTGTTGCACATGCCTCTTACCACAGCATATTTTGCTTCCCTATGCAAATTTGTTCACATAGTTTTTCATGATCACTTTCAGATTTCTCAGACAGAAAATGAGCAGGGAAGGAGATTGGATGTGTGCTGCATGCCAGCACTTAAACTTCAAGAAACGAGACGCATGCCAACGATGCAGCTGCCCTAAATATGCAACACCGGCTGATGTTGCCATGTACGGACTAAACAAAACAGAAGTCATGGCCGGAGACTGGTATTGCAGTGCCATGAACTGTGGTTCTCACAACTATGCAAGCAGAACAAGCTGCCATCGATGTGGTGCCTCAAAAAGTGATTATTATGGTATTGGGGCAGGTTATGGATATGATGCAAGTGCTCTTCCTGGTTGGAAGAGTGGTGATTGGATTTGCAACAGGTTATTCTGCTTATATGAATCCTCATTGTCCATATCGCTCCATTTGAGCTCACCCCATTCCAATATTATATAAAGAAACTGAAAATAAAAATAAAAAGTACTAGAAGTCCTCTATATTTAGTTGACATAACTTCCTTCTTGATCGACAGAATAGGATGTGGTATGCACAACTATGCCAGTAGACCAGAATGCTATAAATGCAAGACACCTAGGGATTTTGGTGAGCCCTCTTCTATGTGATTTTGGTACTGCATAGTCGACATTTTACTTTCGGACACCATTTTTCATTTACTAACATGTTGTTCATTTCTCTGTTTTTCAGGAAGAGAAAGTGAGTTGTATTGAGGGATGCAGCGACACTAAGTTTTTATTTAAGATTTAACCTTCAAAGGCCCTTCTGTTCTCACATGCTTTTAGTTTTTCTTTTCTTCTTTCTTTAGATTAGTTTCTCAAAGAAGGGTTTAATTTCGAACTGCATTGTAACTGTGCAAGTGTTCTAATGAATGAAATCCCTTGACATTTTGCATTCTTTCTGTCTTTCGAATTTCAACAACTGCTTTTGTCAGGCTGGTCCAATGAATAATATTATGTAATCTTAACTTTCAATCAATGCTGTTTAGGCCTACAGAAAAATGCAAAGGTTAATGTATCACTTAGGACCACTATTTAGGCCTATGTACTTAACCACAGCAAGAAAACAAGGAAAAATTATAGAAGGATCAGATATTAGATTCATAGAATCTTTACGAGTGGTTTCATTCTAAAGGAACCCAATTAGTTCCTTTAAGCATCAAGTCTCAATAATTACACAGATAAGAACCTGATACTTTACTTTATAAGTGACAAAATGAAGTGACTCAATTCCACCTTTTCTTCAAGTCTCTCATTTACATGTCCATGCCAATCAGTAACACTTTCAAGTTAGTCATTTCATAATTAGTGAGCTAAGTGAATATAATTTCAATGCAACTAATTAAGGGAAACCCCATTTTAGGATTCTTAAGTTCAGTGCAACTTAAGAGACAAGAATTTCTAAATCACACTTATAAGGCAGCCAAAAGTGAAGAGCAGTTGTGGTCAAAGTTTGGCATTTGGCAGATAAGTTAGCAGTAAGTTTGGCTGCATCAAAATGAAAATAAAAGAGCTTATATACATTCTTTTAGGGTGAGATAAATAGTTGGAGTATCGTGAGTATCGTATCCGTATATTTGGAGCTCAATAATGAATTGTATTCTAATGCAAGACTCATTCAGACAAGGAAAAACTTCAAAGATTGCTCATATTTGAGTTATTGAGTAGACTTAAAAGGAATATGGAATAGATTCTTGTTACACTTGAATTTCCAAAACCACTATCTATCTTAGGGATTGGGAGGGGAGTGAAAGGGATAGTGGCTAATTCAACCATGAAACAAGGAATTGCAATAAGCTATGTGTTGAAGACATAATTAATTGAGTAAATAAAAGTGAGCTCTCTCTAACAATTTGAGCTTTTAGATGAGATGATCTCGCTCTTCAACACTATGCTTCAAAGTTTAGTTGGTTGGTAAATGTTACAGAATGAATGTGGACGCCCTTTGATGTAGTGTACATAGCCAAACATAGATAGCAGATTTATAGGATTTCTTTTTTATTCTTTCCTTAGTTAGAAGTCAATATACATGTATTTATACCTCTTTGTTCTTGAAATAATATATATGGAAGTTCCTCTAATCCTTTGTTATTTCACATGGTATTAGAGCCCTTAGGCTGATCAGTTTGCTCTTTCTCAGTAAGAGGTTCAGATCAGCGGGTCATCGTTAAAGTGATCATTTTGTCTAGCCTCCACCGTTGAAGGAGGCGGAGTAGAGGTTGAGCCAGGAAGGACACCTCGGGCCACTAGACCATACATCTAATAGGTTCAGCTCAACCCATTATTTTCAAGACAAACCATAAATTTACAGGTGAAGAATCACCAAAATGTCAATAAATATCATACTATCTCAAATCAACATTTAAAAAATGCACTGTATTCAGCGATGAGGATCTATTTAGATTGAATTTTCTTCGAAGCCTTAAATTTAAAATTGTCAAGTTTATATCATGAATTCGCATGTGCGTCCAACATATTCTACTGCCAAATTTTTTCTGTAGGTATAATCCATTATTTTGGACAGGTTTCAATTCCCTGCAAAATTAGTTATATGCCTTTTTTTTTTTTATGGTAGACACTTGTCTCTTAGTTCATGTGAAGTAGTTTCAATTCCATGGCATATCTCCTGGGGTCCAGAGAACCAATGCTTAATTAATCATGTCTTTCATCTCTGCTTGTATAAAATTATTGGCCCTTTCTTTCAAATATCTGTCAATAAAAGGTCATTTTCTTAATTCAAAATCACTGGTTTAGTCTGTCTTAGGATTCTATTCCCTAAATTTTCTCTATTTTTCTCCCAATCCGGAAAGAAAGTTCAAATCATTGAAGAATATTTAGGAAAAGAGGGATCTTAGCATCATATGCATTTGCCAAACCATACCTCTATGTTCAAGAAAATAGTGCTTCAAATGCATGAATTTGACAGTTGAAAACTTTTGAAAGCCATACCTCTACACTCAAGAAGGTTTATCCAATTCTTTTCTTGACAATTTGTGCTCTCTTGTGGATCCCATTTAAGGAAACCGTCAAAAGCTCACAACAGTTCAAAAAGGAAACTTTTGGGCCCCAATAGTATGATCCTCCAACTATATAAACCTCCATAAGCCATTCATCAAAATTACCAGCTCCAGCAAACCATTTCTGAGCCTCAAGTTTACATCTAGTCGAGAAGCTCAGTTCTTCAAATCCTCCACTTTCTTCGGTGAGGAATTCATTATGTTTCTTTACTTGTGTAGTTCATTTAATTCCCTCTTCTTCCAGATTTTACATAGAAAAAATAAAGTAATTTTAAATGCAAGTTCTTAAAAAATCTAGGCCTTCAATAAAAGATTAATGTACCGCGAAATCTGTTTCTAGAATGAAGCAACTGTTCATGTGTAAGCAATGCAGTTCTTGCATATAGACAGTATTTCAGATGCACCTGAGACCTTGTTAACTTCATCTATTTAAATAATGAGCCCTCAAAGATTGATAAACAATAACATTTCTCAGTTGTTTTTTCATGCCTCTTACAATGACCTATTTTGCTTCCCAAATGCAAATCTGTTCTTATAATCCTGTCATGTTTACTAATTCAGATTTATCAGGCAGAAAATGAGCAGGGAAGGAGATTGGATGTGTGCTGCATGTCAGCACCTAAATTTCAAGAAACGGGATGCATGCCAACGGTGTAGCTGCCCTAAATATGCAACACCGGCTGATGTTGCCATGTACGGACTAAACAAAACAGAAGTCATGGCCGGAGACTGGTATTGCAGTGCCATGAACTGTGGTTCTCACAACTATGCAAGCAGAACAAGCTGCTATCGATGCGGTGCCTCAAAAAGTGATTATTATGGTATTGGGGCAGGTTATGGATATGATGCAAGTGCTCTCCCTGGTGGGAAGAGTGGTGATTGGATTTGCAACAGGTTAGTCTGCTTATATGAATCCTCGCTGTCCATATCACTCCATTTGACCTTACCCCATTCCAATATTATATAAAGAAACTGAAAATAAAAATAAAAAGTACTAGAATTCCTCTATATTTAGCTGACATAAACTTCCTGCTTGATCGACAGAATAGGATGTGGTGTGCACAACTATGCCAGTAGACCAGAATGCTATAAATGCAAGACCCCTAGGGATTTTGGTGAGCCATCTTCTATGTGATTCTGGTACTGCATAGTCGACATTTTACTTTCGGACACCATTTTTCATTTACTAATATCTTGTTCATTTCTCTGTTTTTCAGGAAGAGAAAGTGAGTTGTATTGAGGGATGCGGCGATACTAAGTTTTTATTTAAGATTTAACCTTCAAAGACCCTTTTCTTCTTTTTTCTGTTCTCACATGCTTGTAGTTTTTTTTTAGATTAGTTTCTCAAAGAAGGGTTTATGTTCTAACTGCATTGTAACTGTGCAAGTGTTCTAATGAATGAAATCCCTTGACATTTTGCATTCTTTCTGCCTTTCAAGTTTTAACAACTGCTTTTGTCGGGCTGGTCCAATGAATAATATTATGTAATCTTAACATTCAATCAATGTTGTTTAGGCCTACAGAAAAATGCAAAGGCTAATGTATCACTTAGGACCACTATTTAGGCCCACGTACTTAATCACAGCAAGAAAAAAAGGAAAAATTATAGAACGATCAGATATTAGATTCATAGAATCCTTACGAGTGGTTTCATTCTAAAGGAACCCAATTAGTTCCTTTAAGCATCAAGTCTGAATTATTACACAGATAAGAACCTGATGCTTTACTTTATAAGTGACAAAATGAAGTGACTCAATTCCACCTTTTCTTCAAGTCTCTCATTTACATGTCCATGCTAATCTGTCACACTTTCAAGTTAGTCATTTCATAATTATTGAGCTAAGTGAATATAATTTCAATGCAACTAATTAAGGGAAACCCCATTTTAGGATTCTTAATTTCAGTGCAATTTAAGAGACAAGAACTTCTAAATCACACTTATAAGGCAGCCAAAAGTGAAGAGCAGTTGTGGTCAAAGTTTGGCATTTGTGAGATAAGTTAGCAGTAAGTTTGGCTGCATCAAAATGAAAATAAACGATCTTATATACGTTCTTTTAGGGGGAGATAAATAGTTGGAGTATCGTATCCGTATATCTGGAGCTCAATAATGAATTGTATTCTAATGCAAGACTCATTCAGACAAGGAAAAACTTCAAAGATTGCTCATATTTGAGTTACTGAGTAGACTTAAAAGGAATATGGAATAGATTCTTTTTACATTTGAATTTCCAAAACCGCTATCTATCTTAGGGATTGGGAGGGGAGTGAAAGGGGGTAATGGTGAATTCAACCATGAAACAAGGAATTGCAATAAACCACGTGTTGAAGACATAATTAAATAAGTAAACAAAAGTGTACTCTCTCTAACAGTTTCAGCTTTTAGATGAGATGATCGTGCACTTCAACACTACGCTTCAAAGTTTAGTTGGCTGGTAAATTTTACAGAATGAATGTGGACATCCTTTGATGTAGTGTACATAGCCAAACATAGATAGCAGATTTATAGGATTTCTTTTTTATTCTTTCCTTTGTTAGAAGTCAATATACATGTATTTCTACATCTTTGTTCTTGAAATAAGATATATGGAAGTTCCCCTATTCCTTTGTTATTTCACATGCTATCAGAGCCCTTAGGTTTGATCAGTTTGCTCTTTCTCAGTAAGAGGTTCAGATCAGCGGATCATCGTCAAAGTGATAATTTTGTCTCACCTCCACCGTTGAAGGAGGTGGAGTAGAGGTTCAGCCAGGACTGACACCTCGGGCGACTAGACCATACATCTAATAGGTTCAGTTCAATCCATTATTTTCAAGACAAATCATAAATTTACAGGTGAAGAATCACCAAAATGTCAATAAATATCATACTATCTCAAATCAGCATTCAAAAAAATGCACTGTATTCAGTGATGAGGACCTATTTAGATTGAATTTTCTTCGAAGCCTTCAATATAAACTTGTCAAGCTTATATCATGAATTCGCCTGTGCGTCCAACATATTCTACGGCTAAAATTTTCCTGTAGGGATAATCCATTATTTTGGAGAGGTTCAAATTCCATGCTAAATTAGTTATATGTCTTTTCTTTTATGGTAGACACTTGTCTCTTAGTTCATGTGAAGTAGTTTCAATTCCATGGCATATCTCCCGGGGTCCAGAGAACCAATGCTTAAGTAATCATGTCTTTTATCTCTGCTTGTATAAAATTATTGGCCCTTTCTTTCAAATATCTGTCAATAAAAGGTCATTTTCTTAATTTAAAAATCACTGGTTTAGTATGTCTTAGGATTCTATTCCCTAATTTTTCTCTACTCCTTTCCAATCCAGAAAGAAAGTTAAAATTATTGAAGAATATTTAGGAAAAGAGGGGTGTTAGAATCATATGCATTTGTCAACCCATACCTCTATACTCAAGAAAATATGGTTCAAATGCAAGAATTTAACAGTTGACATTTTTTGAAAGCCATAATTCTACACTCAAGAAGGTATATCCAATTCTTTTCTTGAAAATTTGTGCTATCTTGTGGATCCCATTTAAGGAAACTGTCTAAAGTTCACAACAGATCAAAAAGGAAACTTTTGGGCCCCAGTAGTGAGTTCTTCCAACTGTATAAACCTGTCACACCCCATTTTAACCCCGGAGAGTTAAAGTTAGAAGTACGACATATTGGTGATTCCTGTTTTTTTGTTTGTTGTTAAGGAGTCGCCACCTAATTATTTATGGTGAATTAGGACACCTAAAGTTTATTAAAGTTATGTTTAAAGTTAACTCTGTTTGAGGTCTGCGAAACATAAGATTCTAGGTAAGGGTTCAATTAGTTTAAAGGGAAGGTATTAGGCACCCTTTAAGACCCATTAACAATGGTTAACCGACCGGACTTATGATAGTTAGGCTAAGTGTAAATAAAGTATTATAGAAAAAAAAAAGTAGCTTTGTAAGTATGACTAAAGTTATAAATAGACATATAAGAATGATATTTAAAATAGAACTTGTGGAAAATAACAAATTGTATAAAAGAGTACCTTTAATGCTATTTTTTAAAAATATGACTTATAAATGTGGTTAAGGGTTTAAACGAGAATATAATAGTGTTGTTTAAAATAATACTTGTAGAAAAATAATAGTTGCATAAAGATTTTAAAATAAACTAAAAGAAACAAGACATGTGATGTTTATATGTATTTGAAGAAAAAGTGAGTTATGCCGACTCACAAATTAAAAGAGTTATTGTAAGATTAATGTTAAATAAATTTTGAAGGTTTCATATAAAGACTAATAGTTCAATATATATATGTAAAGATTGTTTTAACAAATATACGTTTGAAGCGTCGAAAAGAGCTAAAGTGAAAGAGTTATCCGTTAGATTAGTTTGCCTTTTTATTTCTCAAATGAGTTAGCATTAGTGTCAAATATATAATGTTTCGAATTTATAAGATAGTAAAAGCGAATCTTGATTCGCTCAACTCAAATAAATATGAATTTGCGCTATTGAAGATCAATTATTCTAAAAAAGGTAAATATTATGGATACCATAAATGATTCTAATAATATAAAAAGAAGAAAATAAAATTCTGTGGAATTGATTATTATTAACTTTCCTTAAATTACTACCCATTATTAAATTAAACTCCACTAATTAGCTAAAGTTCATCTAGATTAATAAACAAAAGTGTTAGTCACACAACACAAATTAAATGCACAAAGATAACAATAGAAGAGTGAAGAGGTTAAATGGGCTCCAGCCCATTTTTATGGCTGCTGTAACTAAGCTACTGTTGGGTTATGGCCCAGTCATTTTGGACTGCTGTGGCTGTCTGTTTGCTGTTGACATTGATTGGGCTTTGGCCCAAATTTTATTTCCTTGTTTGGCTGTAGGTTGGCTGACTTGAAAGAGAAATTGCGTTGGGTTTTAGCCCAACACCGAATGCGGGAGATAAAGACTCGTATGCGGTGGTCATGCATAAAAACAAAAGAAAAAGGATTTAGTGTAGGATCAATAAACACAGCTATAAAATATAAAATTCAAAGCAAGCAAATCAGTGACTGGTATACATGCTATGTATATTTGAGTATATATTAAGGCTGCCAGAAATGGCTAGTATGTTTAAAAGATAGCTAGATTGATGGAAATGTAAAACAACATCTAACCACTTTAATTCAATCGAATTAGATCCTTTTAGACAAACAATGATGCGTGAAAAATACACAAATTGGACTTCTTTTTTGTGCGCAGTGAAGTGGGTGTCGACGACGTCGAATCTACTCTCTCGTTATGAATAGATTAGGACTCGACACCACTAAGATCCAAAAATCCCTATCGTGGTTAAAGTCGACCGAGACAGATTGAATGCTTAACGATCTTAAAGTTAGACCGATAATCGAACGAATGAAAGTCGTAAAACCTAAAGATTTCTGGAAAATTTGAGGCGATTAGAACTTGTGTTTTGTAGGGGGGTGATGTGGCGTGATTTTACGCCACAATCGATGCTTTTTAACTATAAGTTTTACTTGTTTTTAAGCAAGTCTATGTCATTTTACGTAGTTTTTGTCATGTTTCAGGTAATACGAGGTCCCTAGAGCCTAAGTGTGGAAAACAAGCAAAAAAGTTGCAAAACTGGAATTTACTGGAGGTTCTGGAAAATATCGTGGAAAAATACTCTGCGCGATCGCGCAGAGTACCCACGTGATCGCGCCCACGCGGGAAATGTACTCCACGCGATCGCGCTGGAATTTAACGCGATCGCGCCTACGCGCGTTGTTAATTCCACGCGATCGCACAGTATCGACACGCGATCGCGATGAAGGGAGCAGTGGAAGCTGACGTCATCCACGCGATCGCGCAGACACATGGCGCGATCGCGATGAAGGATTTTCGGCAATTTCGACCAGAACTCGGATTTTGACGATTTCTTCCATTCCAGTACATATAAATAGAAAATTAGGGCAAAACATGAGACATCTTTGGCACAACACACAAGTTCTTGGAGGCTAGGTTTCATCACCAACACCTTGGAAGAGAAGATTTGGAGACACCAATGAGAAATTCTTTACCCATTTCTTCTACTCTTGCTATGTATTGAATATTTATGTGTGTAGTATTTCATTTCAATACTTGAATTTCGTTTATGGAAATATTCTTGATTAAAGTTTGGATTGAATCTCTTGTTTTGCTTATGTGTTGAATGATTTTATTCCTAATGAAGTGAGTTATTGTTTCTTTAATTAATCTCATTTTAAATGATTCTTAAGGGAGTAGCTAACCCTAAGACTTGCCCATTTATTTCGGTTTAAACTTGGAAGAGGCAAACTCCGGATTGGGAAAGATTAATTAACAAGAATTTGGGGCGTTAACCCTCATCTAATGGAAATCGACCTAGGAATAGGCGACACCACTTGTAGCCATATTCGGGTGTTCTTAATGCTCCTAATTGCTTTAGGGATATTCAATTAGGTAGTCTAGTTAGTCTTCGGAAGAAGCTAATTTAGAGTCATTATCCGATGCTAAGTAATATAAACTCACCATTATTTGTAAATCATGAAGTACATTGGATCGTTACTTGAACGTAGTTTCCCTTGTATCCATGCTTGTGGCCATTGATCAATTTACTTGCTTTGTAGATTAGAATTTATATTTCCATATTTTATAAAAACCTTATCAAAAACAACCATTGATGCGTTCGGGCATAGCTATTGTTATTGATAATTCCTAATCTGCTTAAATCACCTACATATTGTTCTCTGTGGGATTCGACCCCGACTCATAGTTGGGTAAATTATATTTGCATACGACCGTGCCCATTCTAATTAATAGGGTGGATTTGGACGTTATCAAAAAATGGAGCCGTTGCCGGGGACAATTGGTGTATTTTGGCTAATCTAGGAAATAAGCTAACTTGCTTTGAACCGAACCCGTAAATATTTGTATAAGTGTTTTCTGTGTTTTATTATATATATATAAAAAAAAAAAATGGCATCTTGGAATGAAAATGGGTTTGATGGTTGTAATCCATATTTTGATGACCCATGTCCATATTGTGGAGGACCCCACTTTTGGCAAGATTGTGAATATGCTCCCGGGAGAGAGATGTGTGCACCGTCTCAATCCTATGATGAGAGTATTTGTAATATATGTGGTGGTCAAGGTGGACATCGGGGTGATTGTCCCAATTATTTCACTTCCCCTCCCCCTAGTTGTTCTAACGAAAATGCTAGTTGTGCTTTTGAGTTTGATAGGAACAATGATATGGCAAACGAAGGGCAAAGTACCGAATATGAAGGTATCATGGAATTGCTCCAAGCATACTTTGACCGGGAAAGGGAGGAGGAGCGAGAACTCGTCGGGAAATCCATTTTGGAAATGAACAAATCACTTGAGGATGAAAATTTTTCAATTTCCATGGATGTGCCTATTCCTCAAAATGAAGTAGTTGAAGAAGAGATTTCAAATTTACAAGATGAGCCCGGAAATTCTTGTGACCACAACGAGAGTTGTGAAATTGAAGAAATGGTTCAACTTGAAGAAAATGAGCTAAGTCATGAAGAAGAAATTTCCAATTCTCGAAAAGAGGAAATTGAGGAAATGTTGAATGGCATTATGACGAGAAATGAAAAATATGGGAAGATTGTGGCCAATTGGTGGGAAGTAGTTCAACATGGAGATGATGAAACTGTCCAAAACATGGATTTCTCCATGTTAGGATTTTTACAAGCTTTGGACGATTCTCACCATGAAGAAAAACTTGACAAAGAGGAAATTTTGAGCCAAGATTGGCTAATGAATCAAGCTCAACAACTTGAAGCCTATGAAAATCACCGTGAAGGCTTTTCACGGATGATGGAAGAATATCTAAAAATGCATGTTGAGCAAAGTCAAGAAATGGAGTCACTTGAAATTGCTATCCAAAAATTGGAGGCCGAATTCAATGCAAAGATTGAAGAATGTAACACTCAATATCAAAAAGCCATGGATAGTAGTGTTAAGTTGGTTTCCAATGAAGAAGTGGCCACTATTGATTTTCAAGAGCTAATCATAAATTACCAACCAACAAATCCTAGAGTAGTGAATGATGCCGAGATTGAAGAAATGATACTAGAGTTGCATAAAAAAGTTCATGAAATCATTTTTGAAGACTCTAGTTCATTAATGGGTAAGAATGTCAAAATTCATGCAAACTTGGAATTTGAGCGCGTTGGACCACATTCGAGCCATTTTTCAACATTGTGCTTGGTTGATGATATGAAAGTTGAACTAACCGAGCCAATAGAGAATTTTGGATATGAAGAAAAAAGCGTTTTTATTTTAAAGTTTGCTATGCCAAGAAGACAAAATGGCATTCCTCACTCAAAGGCCAAAAAGTGCAAAATGAGACATCCGAGAGTTGGCCTATTTGTTTTTCTGCCACCGCCCCATGAGCGTCATCATAATCTTGATTCAAAGTTGGGGCGCAAATTCATAAGCTCCAAATGGCGAGAAAAGCGGTAAAGTTGGTATCCGTCGTGCCGCGACGTTAACTTAAGCGCTTGGTGGGAGGCAACCCATCGTTTTTAAATTTTTAATCATTTTTTTTGAAATTTGATTTTTTAAAATTGTTTAGTTTATGATTTGTGACTAATCTGCAAAATTTCATAATTTTTGGAATTGTTTTGAATAGGTTGAGTTTTCAGAACAGCCACAAATCAGTAGCTGCTGGTTTCTGCTTATTTTCTGAACTGCTGGTTTTTGGCCGAATTTTACTCTTCGCGATCGCGCCAAAAAACCACGCGATCGCGTCAAAAAAAAAAAAAATTTACTCTGCGCGATCGCACCACATCATCACGCGATCGCGCAAAGGCGCGTTTCCAGGTTTCAAAACAGAGTAAAGAAAGGGCAAAACGGCTTAACCCCTCATTTCCTCCACTTTTTCTCAAAAAAAAAAAAAAAAAAAAAATCTCTCTCAATTTTCTCTCCAATTCAACTTCAATTTTTAAGAAGAATTCTTCAACTTGCAACCACAAGGTATGTGATTCTTTCATTGTCTTGTTCCTAGGGTTGTTTTTATCATCTTTCCATGTTAGAAATTGTGAAAGAAAAATTTTCTTCCACTTGTTTAAGCATGAAAATGTGATGAAATTGCTGAATTTCTTGTCATGTGAAGTGTTGTTTGTTGTGAGTAATGTGAGTTGAGAGATGGGTGTTGATATGAAGAAAAAAATGGGGCAAAATACAAGCTTAAAATCGTTGAATCGAAGCCCCAAAAATCATGCACGCCACCTGTTTGTCAAAATGTTTCTGAGAATCTGAAAAGACTCTGCGCGATCGCGCTGAAAATAGACGCGATCGCGCTGAATAATTTCTGAAAAATTACGCGATCGCGTCATGTTGAACCGCGATCGCGGTGAACAAAATTCTCAAATTGGCGCGATCGCGCCTGGTTGCCACGCGATAGCGATTAAGAAAAAGTGGCAGTGCCCAAACAGAATGCTCGTTCAGAGCTGCTCAAAACTTGGGGGACAAATTTCCTTAACCCAACTCCTCATTATACATCATTGTAGGTGTTCATATGCATTGTGTTTGTTTTGTAGGTACTTAAACTTAAAAAATGGCTTCATCATCCAGTGCTGCCCAAGTACCCTTGATTGAATATTATGACACCACCACCTTCCAGTCAGCAAAATGTTCGAAGCTGTATGATAGGCTGCTGGGAAAGAGCTTCATTGAAGAGAGGGGCTTTGTAACAGAAAATTTGGAAGAAAAGATGCCCGAGTTCTATGGAAGGTTGGTAACAAGCGGCTGGATACGCTTTGCAGATGAACCAATCAGGGCAAACCATACCCTTGTGCGGGAATTCTACGCAAATGCTGCAGAGGCAGACATTACACATAGGGCAATTGTCAAAGTCAGAGGTGTGGATGTCCTGTGCAATGCCTCAAGAATAAATGCCTATTACAATCTGCAGGATGGTGACAACAGCGAGATGACACAGATGTATGAACAACTGCGGCAACAATGGTTTGTGACCCACCTCCACGGTGGGGAGCAACCAAAGTGGCTGACAACAATGCAGAGAAAAATTGACTCTGCAGAGTTCACTGCTGAGGCCAAAACTTGGCTTGATATTGTCGCATCCAGGGTGTTTCCTTCCAAACATGAGTCAGACGTGCCCATTGAGAGGGCCAAATTAATTTGTGCTGTGATGGAAGGGTTGCCTGTCGACGTGGGGAGGCTCATTATGCAAGAAATCCGGGAGGTGGTGCTTGAACGGACTAAGAGTCTATTCTTCCCGTCATTGATCACTTACCTGTGCTCCACTGATGGAGTGCCCACAAGGCCAGGTGACAAAGAAAAGGGGCCTGGGGGACCAATTCATCCTTTGAAAAAGAAAGGGTCTGTTGCTATACAAAAGAAAAGAAAGATTGATATAGCAGGCTCGTCATTTGGGCAGTTTACATCTACTGCATCAGATTCTACTGGTGGGGCATCTGCTCCTCCTATGGCTATACCAATCCTACCACCAATACAAGAAGCAGCCAGGCCTTTCCAATATATCTCCACCTAGGTCCATGGGATGGACAATCGGCTTCAGCAGCTAGTGGCTAGTCTCCCTGCGGGCCCACATGGAGAAGGCACATCTACAGCTCCCTCTGTTCCTATTGGTCCAACATTAGCAGGTATTGTGGAGGACATGAAGCATATCAAAGAAAAGCAGGGAAAAATAGAGAGGAGGCAGAAAAAGGCAAGGGAGCACGCCAAGAAGCAAAGCAAATTCCTGAACAAAATGATGAGCATTCTGAGGAGTGTATGCGGCGCACAACATGAAGAGGAGGAAAATGAGGACGATTTTGTCCTGCCAGAGCCCAGCAGCTCCAGTTCAGAGGGTGAGCAGAGATGACCATAGCACGCAGTGCTAGGAGGTATGAAAAAAAAATAAAAAAAAAATAAAAAAAAAAATTCTGTGTTGATGTACTGCAGTGAGGACACTGCAAGTTTTTTAGTTAGGGGTAGGAACCTCCTCGGCTTTTCTTTGCCAGAGTTCTTTTCCTGAGGGGGGTTTTATTTTGTTGAAACTGGCATGTTTAGGATGTTACTTAGGTTGAATAGAGTAATTTTGTTTTATTTGGTACTACTTGGAAACTAATGGCATGTATTGTGTTTTGTTGAAATTTTTGGACCCCTCGAAAAGTTGAAAAATGCATACTTAGAACAGTTATTGTCTGACATGATTGATTCTTTATATGACATTGTGATTATTGGGGTGTTGTGTGTGATGAATTACTACTTAGGAAGTCACAAGTGTAAAAATTATTGTCCTTATGCCGATGTGTGTGTGAAGTGTTAGTTTGATTCTGTTTATGCATGTATAATCTAGAACTTGCCCGGTTGGTCTTGTTTGAAATGCGAAAGTTAGTTTGGTTGTGAAATGATCTTAAGCTTTCTTTGTTGAAATAGTCACTTTGCCTAAATAAGCCTTACCAAAAGTGTTAAATACCCTTAGTTTCCCTTTTGAGCCTTTTTGACCTTTTTCTTGGCTAGCAAATTATGAAACCTTACCCTTTGTGAAATTAATCCATCTTCGCACCCGTTCCCTCCTTGATGCTACTAGTTAGATGAGGCAAAATGCCTAAGTTGGGGGTGAATTAAATGTGGAGTACATGTTAAAAACATAAGTTGGGGGTGGTGGAGTTTGCTAGTGGAGATTCGATGTGGTAGTTGCGTATAAATATATATATATATATATATATATAATAATAAAAAAAAAAAATCAGAAAATTGTAACGCAAAAAGAATTGTAAGTTGGTTAGAAGTAAAACCACATCGAGGTCGAAAACTGAAAGAAAATAAAGGGGTGGAAAGAAAAGAGGCGAATTAAGGTGACAAGATGTTGTAGTGTTCAAGGAGGGTGAGTCACTAATTTCCAAAAAGTATCCGACCCGTCCCTAAACCTACATTACAAGCCGAAACAAGTCCTAATGTGATCACAACCGAACGAGCCTAGGATGAAAACATAGAAAATAAGGGCAAGCCTATGGTATTTGCATGTGTAAATATGAATTGTCGTTGTGAGTGTGAGTGTCTTTCTCTTCTCTTTCGTCTTCGTCCCATTCTTGTCGTATATATGTGTGTTGGGACATTCTTTAGTCTATGTGAGGGCATAAGGATGAGAATTGAACAAAATAAAGTGACCGCCTAAAGTAGCGTTTGTGTGCACCATAATATGTTCGATAATGTAATGTCATTCATTGAAGCTTCATTGTTAGTCGTAGTGTTCTTGAGTTATGCATATTGTTTTAAAGTAGAAAGTTGGGGTGGTCGTTTAAAGGAAAACATGCATCCCGGTAGTTCAGAGTCAAAACCAATGTAGACATTGTTATTCTATAATATCTAGGTGTTAGATTGAGTCATGGTTTTGTATGGCTTGCTTGAGGACAAGCAAATACTTTAATTTACCCCGGCAACGGCGCCATTTTTGATAACGTCCAAATCCACCCTATTAATTAGAATGGGCACGGTCGTATGCAAATATAATTTACCCAACTATGAGTCGGGGTCGAATCCCACAGAGAACAATATGTAGGTGATTTAAGCAGATTAGGAATTATCACTAACAATAGCTATGCCCGAACGCATCAATGGTTGTTTTTGATAAGGTTTTTATAAAATATGGAAATATAAATTCTAATCTACAAAGCAAGTAAATTGATCAATGGCAACAAGAATGGAAGAAGGGAAACTACTTCTCAAGTAACGATCCAATCTATTTCACGAATTGTAAATAATAGCAAGTTTATGTTATTTAGCCTCGGATAATGACTCTAAATTAACTTCTTCCGAAGATTAACTAGACTACCCAATCGAAGATCCCTCAAGCAATTAGGAGCATTAAGAACACCCGAATATGGCTACAAGTGGTATTGCCTATTCCTAGGTCAACTTCCATTAGATGAGGGTTAACGCCCCAAATTCATGTTAATTATTCTATCCCAACTCCGTTCTTCCTCTTCCGAGTTTCAAACAAAGTAAATGGGCGAGTTCAAAGGTTAGCTAATCCAATGAAAACATTCAAGAACAAGAATAATTAAAATAGCAAAAACTTACTTGATTAAGAACAATGCAAATGAATAAATAAGCACAACAAGAGTATCAATCTTAATTGTCACCAAGAGATTTCCATCAACAAGGATTAAAAAGAAGAGAGAACATTTTTGTAGGAACCCTAGCCTCCAACTTGTGGGAGCTGCCAAAGATGTCTCGTATGGAATGGGCACGGTCGTATGCAAATATAATTTACCCAACTATGAGTCGGGGTCGAATCCCACAGAGAACAATATGTAGGCGATTAGGAAAAGTAGGAATTTTCACCAACTACGCTAAAGCCAAACGATAGATAATGTTTTAGTTTTGTTTGAGAGAATTATAACTAATGCAAAAATGTAAACTAACCTAGAAAGCAAGTAAAATGATCAATGGCCACAAGCATGGATACAAGGGAAACTACGCTCAAGTAACGATCCAATGTACTTCATGATTTACAAATAATGGTGAGTTTATATTACTTAGCCTCGGATAATGACTCTAAATTAGCTTCTTCCGAAGACTAACTAGACTACCTAATTGAATATCCCTAAAGCAATTAAGAGCATTAAGAACACCCGATTATGGCTACAAGTGGTGTCGCCTATTCCTAGGTCGATTTCCATTAGATGAGGGTTAACGCCCCAAATTCTTGTTAATTAATCTTTTCCAATCCCGAGTTTGCCTCTTTCAAGTTTAAACCGAAATAAATGGGCAAGTCTTAGGGCTAGCTACTCCCTTAAGAATCATTCAAAATGAGATTAATTAAAGAAACAATAACTCACTTCATTAGGAATAAAATCATTCAACACATAAGCAAAACAAGAGATTCAATCCAAACTTTAATCAAGAATATTTCCATAAACAAAATTCAAGTATTGAAATGAAATACTACACACATAAATATTCAATACATAGCAAGAGTAGAAGAAATGGGTAAAGAATTTCTCATTGGTGTCTCCAAATCTTCTCTTCCAAGGTGTTGGTGATGAACCCTAGCCTCCAAGAACTTGTGTGTTGTGCCAAAGATGTCTCATGTTTTGCCCTAATTTTCTATTTATATGTACTGGAATGGAAGAAATCGTCAAAATCCGAGTTCTGGTCGAAATTGCCGAAAATCCTTCATCGCGATCGCGCCATGTGTCTGCGCGATCGCGTTGATGACGTCAGCTTCCATTGCTCCCTTCATCGCGATCGCGTGTCGATACTGTGCGATCGTGTGGAATTAACAACACGCGTAGGCGCGATCACGTTAAATTCCAGCGCGATCGCGTGGAGTACATTTCCCGCGTGGGCGCGATCACGTGGGTACTCTGCGCGATCGCGCAGAGTATTTTTCCACGATATTTTCCAGAACCTCTAGTAAATTCCAGTTTTGCAACTTTTTTGCTTGTTTTCCACACTTAGGCTCTAGGGACCTCGTATTACCTGAAACATGACAAAAAATAGAATGGGCACGGTCGTATGCAAATATAATTTACCCAACTATGAGTCGGGGTCGAATCCCACAGAGAACAATATGTAGGTGATTTAAGCAGATTAGGAATTATCACTAACAATAGCTATGCCCGAACGCATCAATGGTTGTTTTTGATAAGGTTTTTATAAAATATGGAAATATAAATTCTAATCTACAAAGCAAGTAAATTGATCAATGGCAACAAGAATGGAAGAAGGGAAACTACTTCTCAAGTAACGATCCAATCTATTTCACGAATTGTAAATAATAGCAAGTTTATGTTATTTAGCCTCGGATAATGACTCTAAATTAACTTCTTCCGAAGATTAACTAGACTACCCAATCGAAGATCCCTCAAGCAATTAGGAGCATTAAGAACACCCGAATATGGCTACAAGTGGTATTGCCTATTCCTAGGTCAACTTCCATTAGATGAGGGTTAACGCCCCAAATTCATGTTAATTATTCTATCCCAACTCCGTTCTTCCTCTTCCGAGTTTCAAACAAAGTAAATGGGCGAGTTCAAAGGTTAGCTAATCCAATGAAAACATTCAAGAACAAGAATAATTAAAATAGCAAAAACTTACTTGATTAAGAACAATGCAAATGAATAAATAAGCACAACAAGAGTATCAATCTTAATTGTCACCAAGAGATTTCCATCAACAAGGATTAAAAAGAAGAGAGAACATTTTTGTAGGAACCCTAGCCTCCAACTTGTGGGAGCTGCCAAAGATGTCTCATGTTTTGCCCTAATTTTCTATTTATATGTATTGGAATGGAAGAAATCGTCAAAATCCGAGTTCTGGTCGAAATTGCCGAAAATCCTTCATCGCGATCGCGCCATGTGTCTGCGCGATCGCGTGGATGACGTCAGCTTCCACTGCTCCCTTCATCGCGATCGCGTGTCGATACTGTGCGATCGCGTGGAATTAACAACGCGCGTAGGCGCGATCGCGTTAAATTCCAGCGCGATCGCGTGGAGTACATTTCCCGCGTGGGCGCGATCGCGTGGGTACTCTGCGCGATCGCGCAGAGTATTTTTCCACGATATTTTCCAGAACCTCCAGTAAATTCCAGTTTTGCAACTTTTTTGCTTGTTTTCCACACTTAGGCTCTAGGGACCTCGTATTACCTGAAACATGACAAAAACTACGTAAAATGACATAGACTTGCTTAAAAACAAGTAAAACTTATCGTTAAAAAGCATCGATTGTGGCGTAAAATCACGCCACATCAGGGGGTTTTGGGGTTCCAAACCTGGGTTTTTGATCTCCCTTCAAGAATCAATTTGCCACCGATTTATAGGGTTTCGTTTTGGTTTAAGAGAAGAGAGAGGGGAGCGTATGAGATAGGCGTGGGGAACAGCGTGTTGTGGTGAGTGGAGAGGAGCGGGGGAGTGATGTCGGGTGAGTGGAGAGGAGCGTGTTGTGGTGAGTGGAGAGGAGCGGGGGAGTGGGGTAGCGGCGGCGAGGAGATGAAGAAGAGAAAGAGAGAGAGCTGAAGAGGGTGGGGGTGTCGGCTGAAAGGAAAAAAAAAATTGGGAAAGAGAAAGGGATTAGGGTAGAAAGGGGAGGGGAAATGGATGGGCTGGACCGGGTCGGGTAATGGGCTGGCCAATAATTCGTTTGGGCCGGCCTATTAATTTAAATATGGGCTGATATAAATGTGGGTTGGGTATTAAAATGTGGGTTGTTTATTTGGGTAGGAAAATAATATTGTATTTGTATTTTAAGCCATTAATTGGCTGAAAATTGTTGACCGTTCCTCCGCTATTTAAATATTTTGGGATTCTAATTTAATAACTGGTATAATATATATTATGTAAAGACAATAAATAATTAATATGTAGAAGAATAAAGATTTTGCAAAATGTGGTCTTGTAATAAATTTAACGAGTCCAAACCCGAAAAAAAAAACGAAACGATGACTAACCGTTTAAAATTTGTGATAGAGTAATACTTATAATGTTAAAAAATAAAAGTAGCGAAAATAATAGTTGTGAAAATAAAGTATTTAGCTCGTCAGTAAATTTAGAAACCCGGGTAAATTAAATAGGAGAGGGACAAAATTGGGTGTCAACAAAACCTCCCCAAACTATTCATCAATATTACCAGCTCCAGCAAGCCATTTCTTGACCTTCAATTTTAATTTACATCTAGTCGAGAAGCTCAATCCTTCCCGGTCGACGTTTTACTTTCCAACACCATTTTTCACTTACTAACATCTTGTTCATTTCTCTATTTGTCTGTCAGGAGGTGACCTGAGGAAAAGTGAGTTATATTGAGGGAAGCGGCGACATTAAGATTTTATATAAAAATTACCAGAACTCATAACCTTCACTGTCACGTCCCGAACCTGGGCCTGGACGTAACACGACACCTGGTGCCTAACTACATGTGACCGAGCGAACCAACTGGCTGACTGAATCAACATATGGCATCATAACATACTGAATGCGGAAAATAAACTAACACATGCTGATATACTGGAAGTCTAAATGATACATAATCAAAGTGCGGAAATACTAATATAAGTCTGAAGCATAACTGTAGCCAACATAGCTTAACATGAAAATCCTGCGACTCTATATAACTGTTACTCTAGTCTATGAAGCCTCTAATGAAGTACTGAAAACCCTGGCTATTTGTAAATACTGAAAGACTGTAAAGTGATGATAATGACCCGAAAGAACTGGGGCTCACCACCTAGATGGTACGAGAATCCTAGCGCACTGAATTGTCAACCTGTAAACCATTACGATGCAGGCCCCAGGCGAAAGGAACGTCAGTATATTTGAATTGCACTGGTATGTAAACCTACTGAATGAAAGAACTATAAGTGGGGTGCTCGGGGAAAGGGCAGCCCAAATCAATAAACATGTAGTAAGTGCTGAAACTGAAAATGAACATAAGTACTCCCTGTTCTGAATGAGAAACCAGCTGTTTATCTGAGTAAATAAGCTACGACCTCAGGCCCAATATATAAGTGCACTAGCTACGGCCTCGGGCCCAAATATACGTGTAAATAACTACGACCTCAGGCCCAAAGATGCATAAAGCATAAACTACGGCCTTATACCCAAATACAGGTGTTCAACAATCAGGAATTTTAAAATCAGGAATTGAGAATCATACTGTAATACATGACGTTGAACTACTAGTCAGCACTGAACTAAGATATGTATTTCTGAACTGATTATGGAGTGTAAACATACTGAGTTTTCATGGTTGAGACTCATGGAATATCAAGGAGCTGAAAGTCATACTGTAATGCATAATAATGAAATACTAAATCATGCTGGACATATTATTGGAATACTGAATCATGCTGGACTACATAATACGGGAATACTAAATAGAACTAGACTGAGACATGTATTTATGAATTGATTACGGAGTTTAAAGCATTAATTGTTCGTAAGCAATCTGAGCTTTACTATTCTGAGACATGAAATCATACTAACATGGCTTTGAGAGTCATATTGAAATACTGATATGACATACTGAACATGAATTCATACTGAGACATGAAAGCATACCGAGGTGCTGATATGCAGTACTGACTATTACTATACTAGCTGAGACATGAATTTATGAACTTATTATGATAACTGAAACTTTAACTAGTTTATAAACATGCTAAGTTTCTAGACTGAGACTCATGGGTATACAACACGAGTCTAATTAGATTACGTTCTGGGTTCACAACGTTCAGAATGAAAGTCACGAATGAACTACGAAACTAGGGAATAGAAGTTCTGCAACTATTCAAGGAGACTAAGCTGAACTATATTTCTGAGGAAATTCATAACGTTGTAAAAGAAACATAGCGTAGGGAGAATCACTAACATTCCCAAACGTAGAGAGTTAGCCTCACATACCTTAACTTCCTGCTGCCTGAGCGTAATACGACGTTCGTCAAACCCTTCAACTTTAATCTATGGCAATACAAGTCAAAGAGATTCTATATTAGCATTAATATTCATGCTTTGATCATCTACAACATTTTATCAAACACCTTATGGGCGTGAAGCTTCATAGTCCTTATTTAATGGTGTTTTCTCCATCCAATTCTCATCCTCTTGTTTCTAGGTGATTCTACAATCTCAAATAGATATACTAGCACCATTTTTCATCATCCAAATGATTACAACAACCTCAAGTCAACAAGTCAAACCATATTATAGTTCGAATAATTCTCTTTATCAAACCCATTTACTATTATCCCAAGAACTTCATAAATTCATAACTATAAATGATTAGAGAGTAGAACCATTACCTTTTTGAAGTTCAATCCTCTAGAATTCGAATGCTAGGGTTTCCCACGTCCAAGAATTGTTGAGTAGGTCCCTCTGACATGTGGGGCCCACCAGAGTTGAATAGTAAATACGTGTGGTACTGTTCACGTGTATAAAACGCGATTTACTTTTTGCTACTGTTCACGCGATTTACTGTGCACCTGGTTTACTATTCACGCGGTGTTACTGTGCACGCGATGTTACTGTTCACGCGTTTTTCTGAAGCTTATAAATAGAGTTCTAAGCTTCATTTGGAAAATATCGCCAAAATAACTCAAGAACTCAAGTAGAGAAGAGTTAGAGAGAGATTCATTTGTGAGGTTGAGTGTTGTAAACACTTGTAATATTTCTTTTTTAATAAGATCTGCAGCAGCAACGTGGACGTAGCTCTCACATTGAGGGTGAACCACTATAAATCTGTGTGTGCTATTTATTCTTCGCTTACATTGTCACGCCCCGAACTATGGCCTGGACGTAACACGACACTCGGTGCCTGACTGCATGTGACCGAGCGAACCACATGGCTTTCTGAATCATCATGATACATAACATAAGCGGAATACAACGTGAATGCATGATGAGCCTTTATAAAACATGGTAAGTCATAATACTTAATAAAATACTTGTTTAAACATGAGTGAGCCAAAATGGCTATACGACTTCAAATGTCTGACATGACATAACTGACTTGTCTAGTCTATGAAACCTCTATCATGAGTCTGACTGGAAAACATACTTACTGGGACAAGGCCCCCAGCATACCTTTAGATGCATAATTAATCATAAAACAAAAGTTGACTAAACCCCGAATGAGATGGGGCTCACCAATAAGCTGATACGAATGCTGTCCTACTGAGCAGATGTGTCGTCCTGTATATCAGTACCTGCATCGTGAAATGCAGGCCCCCGGGCAATAAAAAGGGGACGTCAGCACATTGAATGTACTGGTATGTAAAGAAACTGAATGAAATAACATGGGACATGAAATAACATGATAAGAACTGAAACTGAAAACCTGGACATGAACATGAGCATGAGTATGAGTACATAAACATGAAATTGAAACTGAAACTCAGTACTGGAACTGAACATAAACATGAGTACTGTAAGCATGAGATAATCTGTAATACCGACATGATCCACCACGGGGAGAAACGTGGAGTCTGATCTCTGCCCGATCAGCTAAGCTATCTCGTACCTTGTCGGGGCACGAGACATGAATCTGACATAAATGGATCCAAAATCCCTCAATGGGGAAAATATGAAGGAATCGTCCTATCTGGGCGGAGCGATCCTTATCCTACGTTGGCATACGTAGTTTCAGGCTATCTGAGCCTTCTCGGTATTAATACAACTCCCGAACATGAAAATAACTGAAAACATGATTTCTGAATCTTGACATGAACATGGGTACATGAAGACATGACAACAAATGCATATATACGAGCTTTTCACGGGAATAAGCAAAATATCTCAGACCTTGTATTATAGAACCCATGGGATGCAAGTTATGGGTTTTCATAGATTACGGACTGGGTCTCAATTACCAAAACAGTAAATTAAGACTAATCAAACGGAATTGTAACTGACCATATAATATACATCATGGTTCAAGTGTCTAGGGTTTATCATGAATATACCTAGAATCCTAAAACTTGGTGTGTAATCATGGAATACTGAAACATGGGGAAGAACAAAGATGTTCCCACACGTGGATAGCGCCTACATACCTTAATTTCCTGCTTTTGAGCGTATCACAATGTCCTTCAATCCCTTCAACTTTAATCTATAGCAATACAGGTCATAGGGATTCTATATTAGCAACAACATCCATGCTTTGTTCATCTAAGCATTTTATCAAACACTTGGTGGACATGGAGCTCCACAACCCTCATTAATGGTGTTTTCTTCACCAAATCCCCACTTTATTACTTCTAGCTGATTCTACAATCTCAATTAGGTGTAATTAACATCATTCTTCATCACCCACATGAATACAACAATCCCAAGTCAATAATCCAAAATTCTAGCATAGTTCATATAATCCTCTTTATCAAACCCATTTACTATTCTCCTTAGAATTCATCAATTCACAACTATAAATGATTAGGGAGTAGAAACACTACCTTTTTGAAGTCCAATCCTCTTGAATTCGGGTTCTAGGGTTTCCACATCCAACAATAATGTTCCAATCCTAACTCTATGGATTAGAAGAGTTTACTCAAGTTAGAAAAGGGATTAGGGATTTAAATTCAACCTAGAATCATGATAAAAACTTACCTTGGAAGATCTTGAGGTTTGGGATTTGTTGTCTCTGATTTTAGAGAGAATTTTCATGAATGGGGTGTTGGGGAAATAAACCCCAACCCCAAATATAACAAGAAAACGCGTAAACCCGACTTTTGACCTGTTTCGCGATGGTTCCGCGATGCGGGTGCATCGCGCAACATTCTGCAGCTAAAAACTCAGAGTTGCGCGATCGGTCCGCGAAGCGGGACCATCGAGCGCTCTCTCACGCACCCTCACGCGCCCCGAGAAGCGACGGGTATCGGTTCTGTCCAGCGTTTGGTAAAATGGGCGTAACTTCTTGTACAGATGTTCGTTTGACCCCCATAATATACCGTTGGAAATATAATTCAAAGGGCTACAACTTTTATCAAGGAAGTTTTCCCCAATTCCCAAATAATTTTCACGAAAGTTGACTGGAAGGCAGACGCATCGAAAACTTAGTCGGTTCTATAGGATTTCAAGTGTCTTACTATTAGCCATATTGAGACGATCATATCTCCTTGCTCCGATCTCTGATTGGCTTGGTCCTTATATCGTTAGAAAGGTATTTCTACATACTACAACCTCATTAAGGGTACTTTCCCAAATTCCAAACCGATCAAGGAGTTGTCGCTGCCCGAAATAGGCCTATCAACCATTTTCGCAAAACGTTCAAACCTTCAGTGTTTCCACTAAAACTCTAACGATATGAGCTTAAAATCAGTTCAAAGATGCGGGGTGTTACATACATCACGGCGTAAGTAGGTTCTGTCTAAGGAGGTTGGTATTTAAGTGGTCTAGCTGTGACCCTCCAATCTTTCCTGGGAACCTGCTTACAAAGGTTGGATTTGGGATTAAAATCCTAACAACTGGTATCAGAGCAACAGGTTGTGTTGTGATTTAGAAATGATGGGAGGCGAAGATGGTACGACGCACGGCATCGGTAAATTCGATGGTACAGATTTTGCATTCTGGAGAATGCAAATTGAAGATTATTTATATGGCAGAAAGCTTCATGAACCTCTGAGTTCGAAACCAGAGGAGATGAAGCAAGCAGATTGGGATCTCCTCAACAGACAAGTTCTGGGAGTCATTCGGCTGACGCTGTCGAAGAACGTTGCTCACAACGTGGCAAAGGAGAAGACCACCGCAGATATGATGAAGGTATTGTCTGATATGTATGAGAAACCTTCGGCAAATAATAAGGTATTTCTCATGAAGAAACTATTTCATCTAAAGATGATGGAAAATGCTCATGTTGCTGCACACATAAATGAATTCAATACCATTGTAAATCAATTGTCATCGGTAAAAATTTATTTCGATGATGAAGTACAAGCTCTAATTTTGTTGGCATCTCTACCAAATAGCTGGGAGCCAATGAGAGCAGCGGTTAGTAATTCTGTCGGCAGTGACAAACTAAAGTTCAACGATGTTAGAGATCGCATCCTTGCTGAGGAGGTGCGCAGGACAGATTCTGGAGAGGCATCGACGAGTTCTGCTTTTAATGTTGAAAACAGAAGCAGAAATTATGACAGAAACTACAACCGAAATAGGGGCAGATCGAAGTCAAGGAATGGCAGGGGTCAATCCAGACCAGGACGAACACTTGAGTGTTGGAACTGTGGAAAACCAGGTCACCTCAAGAAGAACTGCAGGGCACCAAAGAAGGAGGACAACAAGGGGGCTGGAATCAACGCTGCTACGGAAGACATTGGCGATGTGTTGTTGCTATCGGTTGACAGCCTAATAGACTCTTGGGTGCTTGACTCAGGAGTGTCCTTTCTTACCACCCCACATCATGATATAATGACAAACTACGTGGCTGGGAATCTCGGCAAATTTTATTTAGCCGATGGAGAGCCGCTAGACGTTGTTGGCACGAGAGACATTAATTTGAAGATGTCAAATGGATCTTCGTGGAAGATTACAAAAGTTAGACATGTTCCAAAGCTGATGCGAAACCTGATCTCAGTAGGTCAGCTTGATGATGAGGGATATGATTTCAACTTTGGTAATGGGTCTTGGAAGGTGGCGAAAGGAGCTATGGTAGTTGGCCGAGGAAAGAAGATTGGCACTCTCTACATGATGACTAGTTGTCGTGATACTGTTGTTGTGGTTGACAACACAAAGAAGACAGATTTGTGGCATTGTCGGCTGGGGCATATCAGCCAGAAGGGGATGAAGCTGTTGGTGACAAATGGCTTAATTCCGGAGCTGAAGACGGTAGACCTTCATACGTGTGAGAGCTGCATTCTCAGAAAATAAAAGCGAGTAAGCTTCTCAAATACAGGCTGGGAGTTAAAGGTCGAGAAGCTGGAATTGGTGCACACAGACGTGTGGGGACCTACCACTGTCCCCTGTCTTGGAGGATCACACTACTACGTGACCTTCATTGATGATTCAACCAGGAAGGTATGGGTTTACTTTATGAAAAATAAATCCGATGTGTTTAGTGTATTCAAAAGATGGAAAGCCATGGTCGAGAATGAAACAAACCTCAAGTTGAAGTGTTTGAGGTCTAACAACGGCGGAGAATACACCGATGGTGATTTCAAACGGTACTGTGCCGATAATGGAATCAAGATGATGAAGACTATTCCTGGAACACCGCAACAAAATGGAATAGCCGAAAGAATGAACTGAACATTGAACGAGCGTGCTCGGAGTATGAGAATACACTCGGGACTGCCCAAGACATTCTGGGCAGATGCAGTCAATACCGCGGCCTTCTTAATTAACCGAGGACCGTTAGTTCCCTTGGATTTCAGAATTCCAGAAGAAGTCTGGAGTGGCAAGAAGGTAAATCTTTCATTTCTGAAAGTGTTCGGCTGCTTATCATGTGTTCATAATGATGATACGGCTAGAAGCAAGCTTGATCCAAAATCAAAGAAGTGTTACTTTATTGGCTATGGTGACACCGAACTTGGTTACCGATTTTGGGATGAACAAAATCGGAAGATCATCCGAAGCAGGAATGTGGTCTTCAACGAAGAGGTACTGTACAAAGATAAGTTGCAAAAAAAAATTCAGAATGTCAGGACAAGGAATCGGAAATAGTCGATTTGAGGGACTTCCCGACACCTGAGCCGCAGCCAGGTACAACCGAGGCAGAGGAACAAACAATACGAGAAGGTACTGATGAAAGTGCTGATTCTGAAACAAATAAACAGACGCCAATCACAGAACTGCGTAGATCATCCAGGATCAGGAAGCCGATTCACAGGTACTCTCCATCCCTCAACTACTTCTACTCACTGATAGAGGGGAGCCGAAATGTTATGAAGAAGCAATGCAAGTCGATGAATCGACTAAGTGGGAGCTGGCAATGAAAGATGAGATGGATTCACTATCGGCAAATCATACATGAGAGTTAGCTGAGTTGCCAAAGGATAAGAGGGCATTGCAAAACAAATGGGTTTATCGGATAAAGGAAGAACCCAATGGAAGCAAGCGTTATAAAGCAAGGCTGGTTGCAAAGGGATTTCAACATAAAGAAGGCATCGACTATACGGAGATCTTCTCTCCCGTAGTCAAGATGGTAACTATTAGAACTGTTCTTGGACTGGTAGCAAAGGAAAATCTATATCTGCAACAGATGGACGTGAAAACTATATTTCTTCACGGTGATCTAGACGAGGAAATCTGCATGCGACAGCCGGAGGGATTCAAAGTCAAAGGAAAGGAGAATTTGGTGTGCAAATTTCAAAAGAGTCTGTACGGACTAAAACAGGCTCCAAGACAGTGGTATTTAAAGTTTGACAGCTTTATGAAGAAAGCTGATTTTTCAAGGTGCGAGGCAGATCACTGTTGTTACTTCAATAAATTTGAAGACTCGTACATGATACTGCTACTCTATGTCGACGACATGCTAATCGTAGGAGCAAACCTATAGGAGATTGATTGGTTGAAAAAAGGGTTATCGGAAGAGTTTGCAATGAAGGATTTGGGAGCTGCAAAGCAAATCCTTGGGATGAGAATCGACCGAAGAAGGGAGGGCATCAAACTCTCACAAGAAGAAAATGTGAGGAAAGTTATCAAAAGGTTTAACATGCATGATGCCAAGCCAGTCAGCACTCCCTTGGCTGGACACTTTCGGTTGTCAAAGGATCAATCGTCGACAACCGAGGATGAGAAGAAGCAGATGGACAAGATGCCTTATGCATCTGCAATCGATAGTCTTATGTATGCAATGATATGTACAAGGCCAGACATTGCACATGCAGTGGGAGTTGTCAGCCGATTTATGAGCAATCCGGGAAAGCAACACTGGGAGGCTGTGAAGTGGATATTCAGATATCTGAAAGGCAGCTCGAGTTCAGCTCTGTATTTCCGAAAATCAGAAACAGGATTGCAAGGGTATGTTGATGCTGATAACGGTGGTGATGTTGATAGCAGAAAGAGCACATCCGGGTATGTTTACATCTTCGGTGGTACTGCAATCTCTTGGGTTTCCAAGTTGCAAAAGATAGTAGCTCTCTCTAGTTGTGAGGCTGAGTACGTTGCTGTGACGGAGGCCACAAAGGAAATGATGTGGCTACAATCTTTTCTGCGGGAATTGAATCAGGACCACGAGGGAAGTGTGCTATATTGTGATAGCCAAAGTGCCATTCATTTGGCAAAGAACCCGGTCTACCATGCTCGAACGAAGCACATACAACTCCGGTACCATTTCATTAGATCAGCTTTGGAAGATGGAGCGTTAGTGCTTGAAAAGATCGCAGGGAGTCAGAATTCAGCAGACATGCTGACAAAGGCAGTGACGATAGACAAACTGAAGCTATGTTCAGCTTCAGTTGGCCTGCACGAAGTATGAAACTAGGAAAGAGCTACTGCATCGATCAAAGTGTGAAGACAAATAAAAAATTAGCCTTCAAGTGGGAGAATTGTTGAGTAGGTCCCTCCGACATATGGGGCCCACCAGAGTTGAATAGTAAATATGTGTGGTACTTGTCACGACCCAACCCCGTAGGCCGTGACTGGCGCCCTAATTGGGCACCCTGACATACTTATCCATATCGAATCACACATAATAGCATATATGGCTATAACTGCTATATGCCGTCTCAAACCGTAACAAACTGTATCAGACACAAACATATATGTATACATGTATTGAAAAGCCGGCAAGGCTATCAAATACGTCAAAAGCCGACAAGGCTAGCAATGCATACATAAAAAGCCGACAAGGCTATCAAATGCGTCAAAAGCCGACAAGGCTAGCAATACATACATCAAAAGCCGACAAGGCTATCAAATGCCACCACGACCCAAAACACATATACAAACGCACGCCGACAAGGCTGCCATAACAAATAGAGTCATATAAACACAACTGAACAGAAGTAGGCACACACACCCACAAATAAGTCTACAGACCTCTAAACAGACCAAACGAATCATATGGCGGGACAGGGCCCCGCCGTACCCATGAACGAATATATACAAACATAGCGAACAAAAGTGTATACCAAAAGATGTGCTCTGAAAGAAGAAGAGCACTCCAACAGCAAAAAGGGGTGTCCTAAAGCGGTGGATCACCAAACTGTGCGTCGGTACCTGCGGACATGAAACGCAGCCCCCCGAAGAAAGGGGGTCAGTACGAAATATGTGCTGAGTATGCAAAGCAGAATATACCGAAAGCAATTATGCGACGTAACCAAAAAAAGGGGGGTATCAAACATAAGCGCAAATCCAACATATCAAAATTTATTTACTTTCAAAAATATGCAAGTCATGCATAGGGTACAGAAGGATATGGTCGCCCGCCTGTCAACGGTGCCAATACACAGCATAACACCATATGTAAGTTTCAATTCTCCGAATCCCCGTCACATATCATAACCCAACACAACGCCATATACAACATAGCACCAAACATAAGTGGAACCCGACCCTCATTAGCGAGTAGCTCGGAGAACCAGAAACACAGCATAACTCCGGAGTATATCAAAACGCGCACGATAACAGAACCGGCCCGGGACTCGGCGAATGGAATAACAGAATGCACGAATAGAGTCGTGAGTAGTCATATGCATAAAATCATTTTCATAAATTCAAACATAAGCAAAATGATCATATTTGAGAATCGAATTAATAGTTATACTAACCTTTCAAAAGTTCCCAAATTACATAAAAGGAAGTCGTGGGACCCACGGACGGGAATTTACCCAAGTCGGGCCCGCTTATGGAAAACATACTCATTATACATAATGCAAACTCTTATAAAAAAATATTAGAGCAATCCGAGCATTTATACAAAAGATATGACATTCTAAAGTTACGAATTCTTTAAAGTGAAACCCTTTTGGTGCAAAGTTCGGAGAACGATTATTTCGAATATATAAAGTTTCATATTTCATCAAATCATGCATAGGAATGCCAAAGAACATATACGGATCATAACATGCTCGGATGTCGGATTTGGAATTTCCTTAAGGCTCTAATTTAGCCTATGAAAAACTAAGACATGCCAAAAGAAAGGAAGTTGCCTTACATACCTCGTACGCACTCCAAGATAGTCAATCTTAATTAAAATATCCAATCTACGCCTCGGGCTCCCCAAGGTCTACAAATACGCCAACGAATACCAAACATTAGATAAGGGCATTTAAGTCATTCCTTCCAACTAATCATTAGATTCTACAGAAAATTCGGCAGCACTTCCCCTGTAAATAGGCCATCCCGAGAATTTATCTCGCTCAAAATCAACAACAACAACCACAAGAACCATCCTAGCAACATCGATAACCAATTCGAAAGGCAAAACAACATTAATAGCTTTCTTTTACATCTTCCTACAACTTTCCAAATATTCGTTTCGACGGCTTACATTCAAGCCACATTATCGCTCATACATTCGATTATTAACCCGAACCCATACTAACAACATTCAAGAGCATTCTAAACAATCCACATAATATTTCCAACGACCCGAACATTTTTCCACTGTTTGGCCGAAACAGTCCCCTTTACCCGAGAACAGCCCCCCTTTTTCATTCCTCATTTTCAAGTCATGTTTTGTATCACAATCCACAATATAACGATATGATTTTCATAAAATATACAATTTACGTCAAACGCACAACTAGCCTCAAAACAGCCCACAATTTCTCAACATCAATCTTGAGTCACTTAAACACTTAATTCCAACTAGAATTCGTATCGACGACAACTAAAATACTAAGCGATAGTATTACGATCTTCGACTCATTATAAGATTCACATTCGCCCACACCACACATATACATATGTTAATGATTCTTATATATACGAATTTCATTCAATGCACAAAGTTCTCCAAATCAGTCCGCAACACTTACTATGTCAATTTGGGACATTTAACTCTCATTTGCAACATACAAGTCATCATCACAACCATTACGACGCTAAACGACACTAATTCATTCCTTGCCAAATATTTGGGGGCTATACACGGCTACATTGCACACATATATACATATATTGACGATTTGTATTCTCTTCTACATCCTTCAACAATTTAGCATGATATGAGAATAAATTCATCAATCCAATATCACACAACACCCCCACCCCCCCCCCCCCCCACTTTACACGACCAACATGTCCAACACACAACCCAACTTCAACATTCTATATTTCATGATTTTTATCCATTTTATCATACTACAATATGCATACAAGATTCACAATACATAAACAAGATCAAATTTTACCTTTGTTCTTCACTTCCACAATTAGCTAGGGTTTTGCAATTGGACACAATGAATGGTTGAATGATCCAAACAATACTTCCACGCTACTTAGGGTCTTCAATATAGTTGATTAACACCAAGAATTTATTTTTAGAGAAGCTAGAAATTGATGTGGTTTTCTCTTGGTTGGGGCCGAAACAGTGGGGTGGTGGAGCTCTCAATGGCTTGCTATTTTTCTAAGTGTTGAATGGGGAGAGATGAATTAAAGTCCTCTTTTTCAAGTCCACAAAAATATCTACCTTGTACTTGGCCCACACAATGTGTTGGACCAATTAAAATTGGCCACACAAAGTGTGGGACCATCTCTATTGTACACGGCCACATGGCATTTTTGGTGCCAAATTTTTAATTCCAATTTTATGAATTGCGGTCCCAATTTTTCCTAAGTGTTCAATACCAACAGTTTCATATATAACTTATGTCTCAAAATAAAATCAAAGGTCAAAAGTCCCGACTTCAAATCCCGGAATAGTCTTGGCCTTAAATTATCATAGTTAATCCGGGTTGTCCCAATGTATAAAAATACGGGACGTAACAGTACTGTTCATGCGTATAAAACGCGGTTTACTGTTTGCTACTGTTCACGCGGTTTACTGTTCACGCGATGTTACTGTGCACGCGATTTACTATGCACGCGGTGTTACTGTTCACGCGTTTTTCTGAAGCTTATAAATAGATTTCTAAGCTTCATTTGGAAAATATCGCCAAAATAACTCAAGAACTCAAGTAGAGAAGAGTTAGATAGAGATTCATTTGTGAGGTTGAGTGTTGTAAACACTTGTAATATTTCTTCTTTAATAAGATCTGCAGCAGCAACGTGGTCGTAGCTCTCACATTGAGGGTGAACCACTATAAATTTGTGTGTGCTATTTATTCTTCGCTTACATCACGGCATAAGTAGGTTCTGTCTAAGGAGGTTGGTATTTAAGTGGTCCAGCTGTGACCCTCCAATCTTTCTTGGGAACCTGCTTACAAAGGTTGGATTTGGGATTAAAATCCTAACAAGAATAACGTCTCAATTCAAGGTTCTATGGATTAGAAGCGTTTAATCATGTTAACAAGATGTTAGAGAGTTGGAATTATCTAGAAATCATCATAGAACTTACCTTGTAGGGTTCTTGAGGCTCGGGACTTGTTCTCTCTTGCCTTACCCCCTGTTTGGATGGTGGTTTCCCGTGGTTGATTAATGTATGTTTTTCTATGAAACCATATTTGTTTCCATTGTTCTTAAAATTATGTGGTATGGTGTTGTAAACCCGTGGTTCGTCCCATGGTTATATAACCATGAAAAGTCCCAATTTTTGTAACCGCGAATTTGGTGGTTTTTCCGTGGTTACGTATTTCATTTCTCCATTATACCTCACCCTCCACCTTCCACCCCACCCCACCCCCACCCTACCACTCACCCCCACCCTTGCCCCACCCTCTACCATCCACCCCACCCCCGCCACTCACCCTCGACCCACCCCACCCCCAACTACCCCACTCCTCTGCCACCCACCCCACCACCCCAACCACCACCCACTACCTCTAACCACCACCCAAGCCCACTCCACAACCACTCACCCCCACCCTACCACCCTATCCCACAACCACCCACCTCACACTACCCACCCCTCCACCACCCCCACCCACTACCCCTCACCACCACCCAACCCCACCCCCACCCTACCACCTACACACCCTAACCCTACCACCCACTACCTACTTATTTTTTTAAAGTGCCCATTTTATTTTTTACCTGAGTTTTATTAACATATATAAACTAATTTCTAATTAAGAGTTAAGGATATTTTAGTAAACTTATAAGTTATTGTACAGTACCATATAGTCAAACCAAGCAATACAAATATTATTAAACCACAACAAATGATATAGTCTATCCGAATATTGTGTTCATTAATACAGTACAATACAATACAACACCATACTGTACCATACCATACTGTACATTAATGAACCACAGGAAACAACCATCCAAACAAAGGGTTAGGATGTTTTTCCGTGACTAGGGGTGTTAGGGAATGAACCTCAAGCTTAAATATAACTTAAAACGCGAAAACCCAAAATCTGACCCGAAACCCAGGCCCACCCGCATTGGGCCTGCGACGCATGGCCAACGCGGATCAAGCCGAGATTCAGAACCTGAATCAGGCATGCCCCTCTGAGCATTTTTGCGACGCTCATAACTTCTTGTTCCAATCTCCGTTTCACCTAATCTTTATATGGATGGAAAGGTATTTCTACGTACTACAGCTTTCATTAGGAATTTTTTGCAAATTCTTAACTAATCAAGGGGTTACGGGTGCCTGAAGTAGGCCTGTCAACTATTTTCGCAAAACAATCAAACCTTCAAAATTTCCACTAGAACTCTAACGATACGAGTCCAACCTTGGTTCTAAGATACGGGGTGTAACATTCACATACACTTCTTCTTCATCTTCTTCCATTTTTCTCTTTTTTCTAGCTTTTAGTTTTTCTTTTTTTTTCTTTGTTTGGATTAGTCTCTCAAAAGAAGGATTTAATTTCTAATTGCATTGTAACTGTGTAAGTGTTCTAATGAATTAAAATCTCTTGAGATTTGGTATTCTTTCTACTTTTGTTGGGGTGGTCCAGTGAATAAACATTGTGTAAACTTAACAATCAACCAAAGCTGTTTAGGTCTAGTGAGAAATACAAAAGACTTATAGATCATTAGGACCACTATTTAAGTCTATACTCACAGCAACAAAAAATAAGAGAAATAACACTAGGATCAGATATTAGATTCATAGAATCTTTGAGTGGTTTCATTCTAAGGGAACCAAATTAGTTCCTTTAACCATCAACTCTCAATTATTACATACACAAATAAGAACCAGATGCTTTCCTTTTATAAGTGAGCCAATTTCACCTTTTCTCTTTCCTTTCCTTTCCTCCATTGTGTCTCCAATTCATTTCCATTTCCATGCTAATCTGCAGCATTTCAAGCTAGCCGTTTCATCATTGTTGAGCTAAGTGAATATAATTTCAATGCAACTAATTAGTGGAAATCCCATTTTAGGATTCTTTAGTTCAATGCAACTTAAGTAACAAGAATGAGCCAATAATTTCTAAATCACATTTTTAAAGGCAACTAGAAGTGAAGAGTAGTCATGATTAAAGCTTCGCATCTAGCCGATAAGCTAGCAGTAGCTTGGCTACACCGAAGTGCAAATAAAAGGGCTTATATACATTCTTTTAGGGGGAGAGAACTAGCAGGAGCATTCATATCCATATATCTAGAGCTCAATATGAAAATCGTATTTTAATGCAAGACTCATTCAGATAAGAAAAAACTTTAAAGATTGGTCATAGTTGAGTTATTGATTAAACTAAATAGGAATATGGAAATAGATATTGTTACACTTGAATTTTTAAAAAACTACCTATCTTAGGGTTCAGGAAGAGCGGATGAAAGGAGCAGTGGCAAATTCAACCACAGATTAGCAGGCTCAACCGAACCTGCTGCTTTGAGGTCGTGTGCGCGCGCGCGCGTATAAAACAAGTACATATGGAGTTACATATACATTTTAGAACTCACTATCTCAATTTAGAACCTACAAAGGCTAAATTTGAAATCCACCACTCAAGTAGAGAGCTGAAGTGCATTGCATGGCAGGGCAGAGAGACCTATCCCTGTCCCTCCAACCTACAACAGTCTACACATTCTACATCCACCAAACTAACACTATCAAGGTTCCTCATTGTATCCCCATTTTGTTAGGAGGAGCTAGTAATGGTAATAAGCTATGTGTTGAATACATAACTAGTTAAGTAAATAAATTGCTCTCTCTTTAACAGCTTAAGCTTTTAGATGAGATGATCACACACTTCAATATGGTTTAGTTGGTAAATGTTACAGAATGAATATAGACATCCTTTGGTGTAGTGTGCATAGCCAAATACTGAAAGCACATTTATAGGATTTATTTTTTATTTTTTCCTTCGTTAGAAGTCTATACATGTATCTATACATCTTTGTTCTAGACGTACCAAGATATATGGAAGTTCCTCCAGTGGCGGAGCCAGGAATTTGACGAAGGGTGTGCAAATTTTCTTCTAACTTGTGTTAAGGGTGTGCAAAATTGAATAGATACTCATTATAGCTAACATTTAACCTATGTATACCGCGTAATTGTTCGACGAAGGGTGTGCACCTGACCACCCTTAGCCGAAGGTGGCTCCGCCCATGAGTTCCTCTATTCCTTTGTTATTTCTCATGGTATCAGACCCCTTAGGCTTGATAAGTTTGTTCTTTCTCAGTAAGAGGTTCAGATCAGTAGGTTGCCGTTAAAATGATCATTCTGTCGCACCTCCACCATTGAAGGAGGTGGAGTAGAGGTTCAGCCACGAAGGATATCTCCGGCGACTAGACCTTACATTTAAATAGTTTCCTTAACCCATCACTTTCCAGAAGAGCCTTAAGTATATATGTGAAAAATCACTAAAATGTCAACAAATATTGTATCTCAAATCAACAGTCCCAAAGATACAATGTATTCAGCGATAAGTTCCTTAAACGTTGAACTTTTGTTCAAGCTTTAAAGATAAACTTATCAAGTTTAAATCATGAATCTGCCTGCGGCTTCTACTACTAGATTTCCGTGTAGGAATAATCCATTATCTCGGAAAGGTTCACACTCCATGCAAAATTAGTTATATGCCTTTCATTTTTGTGGTAGACTAGTTTCTTACTTCATGTGAAGTAGATTCATTTCCATGGCATATCTCCTGGGGTCCAGACAGTCAGAACCAATTCTAATTAGTCATGTGCTTCATCTTTGGTTGTATAAAGTGAGTGGCCCTTTCTATCAAATATCTCTGTCAATAACAGGTCATTTTTTGTTTCAAAATTTACTGTTTTACTTTGTCTGGGGATTCTATTCCCTAAATTTTCTCTACTGTTTTCCAGTCCAAAAGAAAGTTCAAATAACAGAAGAATATTTAGGAAAAAGGATGTTAGCATCATATGCATTATTCAAACCACATCTCTATGCTCAAGAAAATAGTGCTTCAAATGCATGAATTTAACAGTTGATGACTTTTGAAAGACATACATCTACTCTCAGGAAGGTTTATGCATTTCTTGAGCTTCAATTTTACGTCTAGTCGAGAAGCTTCGTTCTTCAAATTCTTCATTTCTCTGTTTTTCAGGAGGTGACCTGAGAGAAAGTGAGTTATATTGAGGGACGCGACGATATTAGTTTTAATTGAAGAATTACCAGAACTCATAACCTTCTTCTTCTGTTTTTTAATTCCTTTTGCTCTTTCTTTTCTTCTCAATGAAGGTTTAACTTCTAACTGCATTGTAACTGCAAGTGTTCTAATGAATGGAATCTCTTCAGATTTTGCATTCTTTCTGCCTTTCAACAACTGCTTTTGTTGGGGTAGTCCAATGAATAATATTATGTAGCCTTTAAAATCAAACAAAGTTATTTAGGCCTACAGAGAAATGCAAAGGCTTATGTATCACTTAGGACCACTATTTAGGCCTATGTACTTAATTAACCAGCAGGAAAAAAAGGAGAAATAACAAAAGGATCAGATATTTGATTCATATCATCTTTATGAGTAGTTCCATTCCAAGGGGACCAAAGTTCCTTTAAGCATCATGCCTTAATTATTACACAGATAGGAACCTAATGCTTTACTTTTATAAGTGAGCCAATGTCACCTTTTATCTTTCCTTTCCTCATTTTACACATTTTAATGTACAGCATTTTCAAGCTAGCCATTCCCTAGTTGAGCTAAGTGCATATAATTCAATGCAACTAATTAGTGAAAACCCCATTTGAGAGTTCTTCAGTTCAATGTAGCTTAAGAGACAAGAATGAACTAAGAACTTCTAAATCACACTAAATAAGGCAGCCAAAAGTGAAGAACAGTCGTGGTCAAAGCTCGACTTTTTGCGGATCAGCTAGCAGTAAGCCTGGTTATACTGAAGTATGAATAAAAGGGCGTATATACATTCTTTTAAGGTGAGAGAACTATAGTGGGCGTATATACATTCTTTTAAGGTGAGAGAACTATAGTAGGAATAATTGTATACATATATTTGGAGCTCAATATGAAATTGTATTTTAATTCAAGACTCAGTTAGATAAGGTAAAACTTCAAAGATGCTCATATTTGAGTTACTGAGTAGACTTAATATGAATATTGGATAGATTCGTGTTACACTTGAATTTCTAAAAAACTATTTATCTCAGAGACTTTTGGGGGGGGGGGGGGGACGAAAGGAGCAGTTGTGAGTCCAACCATGAACAATGAAACAGGGGTGGGGGTGAGCGGACCATAGCAAATTCAACCACGGATTAGAATTTTCAACAGAACCTGGTTCAGTGGGGTTGAGTCTGTATATGTCTCTAAGTGTGTGCGCGCATAAAATAAGTATAAATAGAATTACATATACATTTAGATCCACCCAAGTAGAGAGCTGAAGTGCATTGCATGGCAGGGGCAAACAGACCTAACTCTGTCCCTCCACCCTACAATAGTCTATCCATTCTTCATCCACCACACTAATATTATCAAGATTCTTCATTGTATCCCATTTGCTAATAGGACCTGGTAATTGATGAGAATAATTCAGGCTTCAAAGTTTAGTATGTTAGAAAACATATAGCAATGCTTGTAATTTTCTTTCTAAACTACTATTATGATGACAATTTAATTAAGCATTTTAACATTTCTCATTTTCAGAAGGGGAGCCTTGGCGTAACTGGTAAAGTTGCTGCCATGTGACCAGGAGGTCACGGGTTCAAGCTGTAGAAACAGCCTCTTGCAGAAATGCAAGGTAAGGCTGCGTACACTACACCCTTGTGGTCCGGCCCTTCCCCGAACCTCGCGCATAGCGGGAGCTTAGTGCACCTAGCTGCCCTTCTTTTTTTTTAACATTTCTCATTTTCAACTGGTCCTTATAAGTACCATGTCTATGAGTGTGTGTATCCATGGAAGTATATGCCTATTTGGGAGGTTTTGGACCTGATCATGGCAAAACTGATATTCTATACCTCATTTAAGACCACAAACCCCATTAGGAGAACACAAGGTGGATCTATTAACTACATCTTGCTCGAATTATTTAAAAGGAACAAATATAAATGTATGCATATACTAAACTACACTCATTATGAATCCATCGGTTTTTGAGAGAAAGGTGCATACTTGATTTCCATCCCTAGGTGGTAGAAGGGAAACCAACCAGAGGCGAGTGGACCATACATTTAGTGGATTCAACTGAACCCATCGTTTTTAGGACGAACCATAAATAAACATGTTAAAAATCACCAAAATATCAACAAATTTTATATTTCAAACCAGCAATTACAAAAATGTAATGGACTCAGCGATAAGGACCTTAAATATTGAAATTTCTTCGAAGCCTTAAAGATAAACTTATCAAGTTTAAATCATGAATCCGCATCGTGCGTCCAACACCGTCTACTTTTAGATTTCCATGTAGAGATAATCCATTATCTTGGAAAGGTTCACATTCCATGCAAAATTAATTTATATGCCTTCTTTTTGTGGTAGACAAGTGTCTTAGTTCATGTGAAGTAGTTTCAATTCCATGGCATATGTCCTGGGGTCCAGACAGCCAGTGGCGGAGCCACTCATGGCCAAGGGTGGTCACCTGCACACCCTTGGCTAGAAAATGGTACTAGTATATGGATTAGATATTATGATTAACTGGATATAAATTAAATTTTGAGCCACCCTTAAAATAATTGAGATAGATAGCTTAGAGGTAAAGAGAGTTCAATTTTACCTAAAAGTCACGGTTTAAAGCTTGCGTCAAACGCTGGTCATCTTCTTTCTTTAAAAGAAAACATACAAACAATGTCTGAAGTTACTTGGTTGATTTGTATTTGAACTTATTTTCTTCCATGTTACGACTAAATTTATTTGTTCCATGTTCCGACTAAACTTATTTGTATTTGAGTTATGATTTGCATTTGGTTTATTCCTATGTTGGTTTGAAGTTACGTTGGACTCATTTGTTGAAGCTCCTTTAGTCTTTCTTCTTTCCTTCCTATTTCCTGGAAAAGAAGGAAATAGCAAGTTAGCAACCACTTATTTTGTTCTCTTTTTTTTAATTACTTCTGTGAACATTTTAATTATCCAACTTTGTTCTCTTTCTTTATTTTATTTTTCAAAGAAAATCAATTAGTCGGTATCTCTCGCTTTGTGACATTCTCGGAATGCCCCTTGTTGTTCTCCACTTGTGGGATTACGTACATTGGGTATGTTGTTGTTTGTGGTTGCTGTCATTTGATACTGTAATTACCGTAAGAGTTTTCTAGCAATGAAATTTATCAAGAATAACTTGTGAAATCAAACGGACCATAAATTTTTGGGCGGGTGTGCAGTGATGATGTTAAAAAGAAAATTGTTGCACTCATTCATCGGAAAAAAATTATATACTCGTCAACATTTGAACAACCTTACCAAAATTTCTGGCTCAGCCACTGCAGACAGCCAAAATCAATTCTAATTAAAAATGTATTTTATCTTTGCTTGTATAAAATTAATGGCCCTTTGTTTCAAACTCTGTCAATAAAAGGTCATTTTCTGAATAAAAATCACTGTTTTTGTCTGTTTTAGGATTCTATTCCCTAAATTTTCTCTATTTTTCTCGAAATCCAGAAAGAAAGTTCAAATTATTGAAGAATATTTAGGAAAAAAGGGTTGTGAGCATCATATGCATTTGTCAAACCATTCCTCTATGTTCAAGAAAATAGTGCTTCAAATGCATGAATTTGACAGTTGAAAACTTTTGAAAGCCATACCTCTACACTCAAGAAGGTTTATCCAATTCTTTTCTTGAAAATTTGTGCTATCTTGTGGATCCCATTTAAGGAAACCATCTAAAGCTCACAACAGTTCAAAAAGGAAACTTTTGGGCCCCAATAGTGAGATCTTCCAACTATATAAACCTCCATAAACCATTCATCAAAATTACCAGCTCCAACAAACCATTTCTTGAGCTTCAAGTTTACGTCTAGTCGAGACGCTCAGTTCTTCAAATCCTTCACTTTTTTTAGGTGAGGCATTCATTATGATTTTGTTTTTCCATGTATAATTCATTCATTTTCTCAGATTGGAACTGAATTTCCTCTTCTTCTAGTATCTACACAAAAAAGCCGCTGTCTTTAATATTTCAAAAAAAAAATTAGGCCTTTAATGCAAGATTAATGTGCCAAGAAATTTCTTTCTAGAATGAAATAACTGTTCATGTGTTAGCACTGCAGTTCTTTCATACAGACAGTATATATGTTAACTGTATCTATTTAAAGAATGAAGCCTCAAAGATGGATAACAATAATATGATTTCTCGGTTGTTTTTTCATGCCTCTTACGATGGCCTATTCTGCTTCCCGTATGAAACTCTCTTCTCATAATCTTTTCATGTTCACTTTCAGATTTCTTAGACAGAAAATGAGCAGGGAAGGAGATTGGATGTGTGCTGCATGTCAGCACCTAAATTTTAAGAAACGGGATGCATGCCAACGGTGTAGCTGCCCTAAATATGCAACACCAGCAGATGTTGCCATGTATGGACTAAACAAAGCAGAAGTCTTAGCTGGAGACTGGTATTGCAGTGCCATGAACTGTGGTTCTCACAACTACGCAAGCAGGACAAGCTGCTATCGATGTGGTGCCCTAAAAAGTGATTATTATGGTACCGGGGCAGGCTATGGATATGATGCAAGTGCTCTTCCTGGTTGGAAGAGTGGTGATTGGATTTGCAGCAGGTTGGTCGGCAATATGAACCCTCACTGTCCATGTTGCTCATTCCATTCCAATATTATATAAAGAAATTGCAAAATAAAAATAAAAAGTACTAGAAGTCCGTTGTATTACTACCGGCACATTTAACTGACATAACTTCCTTCTTGATTAACAGAACAGGATGTGGTATGCACAACTATGCTAGTAGAGCAGAATGTCATAAATGCAAGACACCTAAGGATTTCTGTGAGCCATCTTCCTAGTCGACGTTTAACTTTCTGGCGCCATTTTTCACTTACTAACATCTTTGTTCATTTCTCTGGTTTCAGGAGGTGATCTGAGAGAAAGTAAGTCATATTGAGGAACGCGGGAGTTTTTATTGAAGATTTACCAAAGCTCATAAGTCATAACCTTCAAATAACCCTTGATTTTAGTTTTTATTTTCTTGTTTCTTTAGATTAGTTTCTCAAGAAAGGTTTTAATATCTAACTGCATTGTAACTCATGTGCAAGTGTTCTAATGAATGAAGTAGCTTCAGATTTTGCATTGTTTCTGTCTTTCAAGTTTCACCAACTGCCTTTGTCAGGGTGGTCCAATGAGTAATATTATGTGAACTTAACAATCAACCAAAGTTGTTTAGGCCTAATACTTAATTCATACCAAGAAAAAATAAGAGAAATAACACAAGTATCAGATATTAGATTCATAGAATCTCTATGAGTAGTTCCATTCTAAAGGAACCAATTAACAACTTTAAGCATCAAGTCTCAATTATTACACAGATAAGAACCTGATACTTTTGCTTTTATAAGTGAGTCAATTCCACCTTTTCTCTTCCATTATTTTCTTCAAGTCTCAAACTCATTTCCATTTCCATGCTAATTAATATGACATTTTCAATCTAGCCATTGCATCATTGTTGAGCTAAGCTCGTATAACTTCAATGCAACTAAGGGTGTGTTTTTAAGTATACTTATAATAGCCAAAGAATATTGCACAGATTAAGAACACCGTAGAAAGACGAGATTAGATGCGTACTTGTAGACCATGTTGTTCATCAATGCGAAAGCGTTCCAAAGGAGGTTGGTTACACTAATAGCCTGTTTAGCCAAGCTTCTCCAACACTAAGAGTGTTTTTTTTTTTTTTTGAAGTTGAGGTGTTTGGCCAAGCATTTAGAAGGAAAAAAAGTTTTTGAGTAAAAGCAAAAGTTGTTTTTAAGAAGCCATCCAAAAATACTTTTAAAAGCACTTTTGGGAAAATATTAATGCTCAAAAGTTCTTTTCAAATTGATTAGCCAAACATAATTTACAAGCCAACACAAATTATTACTCAGCTTATTACTTTTCAAAATAAGTTGATTTTTGAAGCTTTTGGGATGCTAAAAGTGTTTATTTTAAAAAAGTGAGATGTTTGGCTAATCTTTAAGAAAATAAGTGCTTCTGGGGAGTATTTAGAAGCTAAAAACAAAAAACAAAAAAAAAGTAGTTTTTCCCAAAAAACACTTTTTTTAAAAACACTTTTCAGAAAATACACTTACAAGCACTTTTTAAAAGATTAATCAAACACTTATTGCTGCTCAAAAGTGTTTTTTAAATTAATAGGCAAAACACAACTTCTCACTAGAAGTATTTTTTTGAAAAACATTTTTCCAAATAAGCTAATTTTAGAAGCTATAGGTCCACACTTTGCTAGTTCACAACCTAAGAGTTTACTAAAATAGTCTAAGGGACCAGGTTCTTAAACTGTTTTCACAGATAATGACAGGAAGTAAATAAGACAAGTAATTTTATATGGAAAACTCCTTGCTCAAGGGATTAAAAACCACGACCTACCCCAGTAGGATTTTCAACTTCACTGAAACGAGCAACTTCAGATTACAACCTATTGCAACCTAGGAATTAAACTCTTAATCCCTAACCCTTACAATACACCCATTGTAAGCACCTTTACAATAACTCTATTGCAAAGCTCCAAGTCTTAACTAACTCTAGCCAACGACTTAACTGATATTTAGCTAACTCTAGCCAAGAAAACAAAGTTACAAAGATTGAAATATGTCCTACTATGATGCTTCTTGACAAGCAGTGTAGGAATACCAATTAAGAACATGAAACAAGACTCAACTATCCTAAGGACTTCAGATGTCGTCAGTGGCAGGAACTGGTCCCTCTGATTGTTGAGATCTTGTTCTTATGGGCACCTTGAGAAAGGTGGCGGCTACACTTGAGAAAGATATTACTTTTTGGAATTGTAAGTGTTAGGTCAAATAATAAAAACATGATGTATATATATATATAAGACCAAATAGAGAGCATGTGACCATAGATGGTGACTTTTCGAGGGCTTTTAGCTTTTAGCATACATATAACTGTGCTGCTGCAGTTCTGCCTAAACAGTGCGGCAACTTTACAGCTGTTAATGTCACAACCCAAACTGAGGAGTCGTGACGAGTGTCGGACCTCTTTTGATCAAGCACCTTTCCATTCGTACCTGAAACTCACTGAATAACATGGTGGCCCATATCGGACTTTTAACTGAATTATACCTTTCTATACTAACAATATAACCGACTCTGCGCCAAGAACTCATAACCGACATATATATATATATATATGTGTGTGTGTGTGTGTGTGTGTGTGCGCAGAAGATAACAGTGCACGCCGTCTAGGCCGCTACATATGTTGTATGACAAATAGGAGCCAACAAGACTACATAACTTCCCAACTATGTACAAATGTCTACAGACCTCTATGGACATAAACTGTGGAGGGGACGGGACAAGGTCTCGTCATACCCATATGTACAAATCAAAATGGCATACCAAAAGAAACTGCAGCTTCGAACTAAGTGGAGCGCACTGACTGCAGCTGAGTGGATATCCTACTGCGCTAGGCTGCTGGCCTGGCTACCTGAACCTGTGGGCATGAACGCAGCGTCCATAACAAAAGGACGTCAATACGAGCAATGTACTGAGTATGTAAGGCATGAATAACAACATAATATAGATATGAAAGATACATGGAATAAGAGAGATAACCTGTACATCTGGATGCCTCATAAGGCGGATGTCATGCATGCTTAGTTTTTTTAAAAAAAAAAAAAAACTTTTTCATATATACGTATATATAATATCATCATCATAACGTACCCGGCCTTTTCAGGACTCGGTGTGTACCAACTGATCAGTGGTTACACAATAGGTGTCGTACCCGACCGACTATAACGCGGCTCGGTGTGAGAAAATACATACATATATATATATATAAAGCATGCATGAGAGCCAAATAAAAGCTATAAATACATCGGAGTGACGAAAGGTCGATAACCTCCGATTTTCATTATGGAATTATCATCATGCATATATCTCACCTTGAAAGAACAAAATCATAAGATGAGATCAACATCAACAAATATAATCAATAATCTTGAAACCAGCTCAGTAATCTCATAATGACACTAAAACCATAACTTTAGAATCTCCAAAAATGGGATCATCCTAATCATCATCATGGTCATTATAGAAAACATTCGTCTTTAGCATCATAAAAACTTGGAGAATCATAAACTTTTAACGTTCTCGGAAATGAGTATTTTATGGAATTCATGCATGGTTTTGTAAGAAGAGAATCATTCCTTTAGAAAGAAAGGGATTAGCCTTACATACCTGGACGCTTATTTCTCGACTTTCCAACTTTCTTCCTGTCTTCAAATTTACTTAAGATCATTCGTAGTCTCGTAATCTACATATAAAACAATTCACACTATTGTTAGGCTCATCCTCAGACGCTCGTCTTAAGCCTTCAATTTAAATCCATTTAGAATCTGCCGAAATTCGGGCAGCATCTCCCCAGTTTATATGCCTAGCCCGAAATCATAATATCAACAACCAATCAACAACAACAAAAACAATACCAACATCATCAACACCATTATCCATACCAATATATTCCCTAAAACATCCCACACTATGTTTTTCAAATTTCTCAACTAACTAACTTGTAATACCACTATTTAATAACTTTATCTCCGTAAATAAACTAAAATTAATATTAATAAGGAGAGATTCATACCTTATTCTCACTAGATCCGCAAGATCTTCAATATTTGCTTTGAATCCAAGCTGAAATCCACCGCAAAACGATACTATAATCACAACTGCACACTTCCCGAGCCTCGTATATAATCTAGTCACTTGAAATCACTCCAATCCCTCACTTTTATGTTACATACACACCCATGTATGTTGGTTGAGATTTTGGGGAAAATTATGGGTGAAAAATGAGGGCTTTGCCCCTTATATAGGGTGTTTAAGTCGGTTTCTGCCGACTCAAATACCATTCGCGTTCGCGGCCTTGGGTCGCGTTTGTGAAGGGTTAATCCCTTCTCCTCTTCGCGTTCACGGCCCTTTGGTCACGTTCACAAAGGGTTAGTTTCTGCTATGGCAGCCTAACTTGTAACATCCATAACTCTCTACTCCGATGTCCTATCGATGAACAGTTTGTTGCGTTGGAAACTAGACTTCATGAACTTTAATTTAGGCTTTTGCTTTGCTCCAAAACTACTCATTTACTAAAAGATATTTCTTCCTCAGGTAGGGCAAAAATTGCCCCTCATATTTTCTCCAAAATCCAACAAACTTAATTTCCTTGATTCAGTTGGAATCCCTCCGTAGCTTATTATATGAACTTAAACCCTCATAACCATAAGATAAGCACATACAATCGTATATATCCTTAAAGGCAACTCCAGAGTCCATACCTAAAACAACCAACACTTATAAATCTTAACGTATAGAACTAAGGGGTGTAACAGTTAAGTACCGTGCAGTACTCCTATGGGACTTGATGGAGGACCTGGTCCTTGGCTCGTTTGTCGAATTATCAAAACTATGAAATGCTATGACTCATTAATTTCCCTCTTTTTGATGATGAAAAACTTGTAAGTGATATTCCCCCTGAGGACCAGGTTTATTCTTCATAGTAAGTTGTGCAGTATTTAACCAGCTCGTATCCAGGAACTTCCCCCTGAGGACATGTCCCTCAGCATCATTGTATCGTTCCCTTGCATAGTCAGCTTCAACAATATGTTGTTGTATCTTTCATCAGTATCTAGAGAACTAGGTTCCCTTTGTCAACATTCAACATTTAACATTTTTAGGACTTCCCTCTGAGATCATGATCCTCAGCATTATGTACCATATCCATCATAGACAGGACCAGGTCCCCATTTGCATAAGATGGATTTTGCATTTTTAGTATTACACCTTCCACTTTCACTTCATGTTAAAGAGTTTTTTAATCAGGTTGCTATCAAACACTTATACACGCACACAACAACATTAACAAACTCAACGCACTCACAACACACATACTTCCCCCTTTTGGCATCATCGAAAAGAGAAATACAGAAACACATGCAAACAGAAGTCTAGGACATTAACTCAGAGCCACCTGGGCAACATACCATAACAAGAGCAGGGCATAGAGAGTAGAGTAAACAATGCACAAAATAGATTAGTTGCCTATAAAACAATAATCGTTTAAACATACCCAACAGTAAGCAATCATAAAAGTACAAACCACAATAATTTAAAGAGTCAAGACGGCCAATGTCATAACAAAAAATAGATAAAACAGGGTTTGGGAAAAACAAGATAGGGACAGGGCTGGGGTTGGAAAGGATTTATCGAGAGAAGGCTTTGAGGGTTGTTCTTTGATCCTAGATCATTTGATCACATAGCTCATCCTGCTTATTCCTCAACTCTTCATTCTCAGCTCTCAACTTTGCATTAGCAGCAGTCAGTTCTGTGATGGGACCAAGTTCCTGAGCCTTAGCTACCAGTTGTGTCTTCAAAACAACTACCTCAGCTTGAAGCCTCTCAATTTCTACAAGAGCACGTTCGTATGCCTCGATAAGACTAGATATGGTTAAGTTGCTGCCAATACTGTAACACCCCGCATTTTAGGACTGAGTTTAAGCTCATATCATTAGAGTTCTAGTGGAAACATGGAAGGTTTGAACGTTTTGCGAAAATGGTTGATAGGCCTATTTCGGGCAGCGATAACTCCTTGATCGGTTTGGAGTTTTGGAAGGTACTATCAATGAAGTTGTAGTATGTAGAAATACCTTTCTAACGATATAAGGATCAAGCCAATCAGAGATCGGAGCAAGGAGATATGATCGTCTCAATATGGCTAATAGTAAGGTACTTGAAATCCTATAGAATCGGCTAAGTTTTTGATACGTCTGACTTCCAATCAAATTTCATGAAAATCCATTGGGAATTTGAGAAAACTTCCTTGATGAAATTTGTAGCCCTTTGAAATAGCTTTCCAACGGTATCTTACGGGGGTCAAACGGACATCTGTGCAAAGCGTTATGCCCATTTTACTGAAGCCTGTTCGCTGGAAATTCTGCCAGCGTAACGGCGACGTTACGGGCCGTATTTCGTGTTACGGTCCGTAACAGTGGACCGTAACGTCCCGAAAATTTCCAGAAACTCACTGGAAATTTTCACCAAGATACGGTACCAAGTTACGGTCCGTATCTCGTGTTACGGGACCGTAACAGTGACCGTATCTTGGTCCGTATATACGTTTCGGGTCACCTGACTTCGGGAGGCCATAACCCTATCATAACTTGGGAATTTGGGAAAACTCAAAGAACGAAAGTTGTAGATAATTGAAAAACCTTTCCAACCATAGGTTGTGGGTTCACAGGAGACGTCGGGATAAGGAGATATGGATGTTTTAAGACAGCAAGGTCCCAACCCGTTTTCAAGTTGGGTCAACCCATTTTCCCCTTGGTATATAAAGAAAATATTACCCTAACAGCCCATTTTTCCTCCAAAACTCAGATTTTAGAGAGAGGAAGTGAGAGAGAAGGGAAATTAGAGAGAGAAAGTAGAAAATCAACCAAGTTTAAGGCCCCGAATCCCAAAGCTCGTGAAGGAAAAAGTGTAGTACAAGTCGTTGTCGTCATTTTAAGCCCAAGATCGGACTTGGGGGTGTTGATTTCGTGGTGACTACCCAAAAGGTAATATTTCTACTCCCCAATCATTTATAGTTATGAATTGATGAATTCTTGGGAGTAGAATAATTGGGTTTGTTGAAGATGATTATATGAACTATGTTAGAATTGTTGGATTGATGACTTGGGATTGTTGTATTCATATGGATTATGAAGAATGATGTTAATTGCATCTAATTGAGACTGTAGAAATTGTTAGAAGTAAAAGAATGGGGATTTGGTGAAGAAAACACCATTAATGGGGGTTATAGAGCTTCATGCCCACTAAGTGTTTGATAAAATGCTTAGATGAACAAAACATGGATATTGTTGCTAATATAGAATCACTATGACTTGTATGCTATAGATTGAAGTTGAAGGGGGTGAAGGACATTGTGATACGCCCAAAAGCGGAAGGTTAAGGTATGTAGAACTTCCATCCACATGTGGGAACTTCTATGTTCTTCCCCATGATCCGTTTAGTAAATTCTATGAAGTTCAACTCCTAGGGCATTAAACCCAATGTATTGGTAGCCCGTAATTATGTATGTATGTATGTACATGAATTCCGTATATATGTTCGTTATTGTGTTCCTAAACCTCCATTTCGGACATTAGGAATCCTAGCTTAATCCATGAATCATGAATTCTTCCTCATGTGTTCTCATGATGTTTATATGAAATTGTAAAATGTTATTTTACAAATTACAAGCATGTTTTCAAGTCAGCTACAAACGTATGATTATGCATTATGGTATTTCTCATGATCAAGTTTACAAGTTATTTCATGAAAATATGTTTACAAGTCCTTTCGTGAAATCATGATTTCAAGACAAGTACAAGTTAATTCACGAAAGTCATGGGCTTCTTAGCCAACTATATTATTTTCATGTTCGGGAGTTGTAATAATACTGAGAAGGCTCAGATAGCCTGAAACTACGTATGCCAACGTAGGATAAGAATCGCTCCGCCCAGTAGGACGATTCCTTTATATGTTCCCCATTGAGGGATTTGGATCCATTCATGTTATGTTCATGTCTCGTGCCCCGGCAAGGTACGAGATGGCTTAGCTGATCGGGCAGAGATCAGACTCCACGCTCCTCCCCGTGGTGGTTTATGTCGGTATTACAGATTATTACAGATTATTACAGATTACTACAGACTATCTCATGCTTCCAGTACTCAGTTTCAGTTTTAAATTTCATGATTTTGTACTCATGCTCATGCTCATGTTCATGTCCAAGTTTTCAGTTTCAGTTCTTACTATGTTATTCCATGTTCCATGTTGTTTCTTCCGGTTGCTTTACATACCAGTACATTCAATGTGCTGACGTCCCCTTTTTATTGCCCGGGGGCCTGCATTTCACGATGCAGGTACTGATATACAGGACGACACATCTGCTCAGTAGGACAGCATTCGTATCAGCTTATTTGTGAGCCCCATCTCATTCGGGGTTTAGTCAACTTTTATCTTATGATTAGTTATGCATCTAAAGGTATGCTGGGGGCCTTGTCCCAGTAAGTATGTTTTTCAGTCAGACTCATGATAGAGGTTTCATAGACTAGAACAGACAGTTATGTCATGTCAGATAATCGAAGTCGCATAGCCATTTTGGCTCACTCATGTTTAAACAAGTACTTTATTAAGTATTATGACTTATTATGTTTTATAAAGGCTCATCATGCATTCACGTTATATTCCGCTTATGTTATGCATCATGATGATTCAGCAAGTCATGTGGTTCGCTCGGTCACATGTAGTCAGGCACCGAGTGCCGTGTTACGTCCAGGCCATGGTTCGGGGCGTGACAAAGCTTGGTATCAAAGCCTAGGTTCAAGTGTCTTAGGGAGTCTATGAAACCGTGTCCAGTGGGGTCACTTTTATATGTGTGTGCGCGCCATACATATAAACAGTTGACCACCAAGACATTCAGGATTGTCTCATTTCTTTCTACTCTAGATCGTGCCATGAATCTTAGAGCAATAAGAAACTTCTTTTCCTCTCGAATTACGTACGTTTTGAATGTGCAGGAGATGAATAGAAAATTCAAGGTCCAAGTAAGGATGTTTACCCATAGGGGGTACAATTGTGCAGTACTTACTGGTAACGAATGAGACTTCAAGTGCTATTGAAAGTGGAATGAATGGTATGTTGAATGATAATGATGTTCTTGAGAAAGGTAAATCATGGAGGATCTCAAAGGAGTGGTGGTAGACAGTTTTCTACCAGAGGTCATCAGGACCCACTCTATCTGCAGTTAAAGATTGAAAGGGAAAATAAACAGGAAAGTGTAACAGGTACAGTTTGAGTTGGACATATGAGGTAAGTTTATCATTTCTATACTGTTGTCAAAATTGGGAGCCCTGTGTGGCTACGATATGATATGATATATGTATGTATGTTGGCCTTGTGAGGCATTGTTGGTATTTCCTGCGTGCAGGTTTTGGGATAGTAAGAAATACATAGGAAACTTTGCCAAATATTTTCCTAGAAATAGAAGGAGAATAAGATATAAATTCGTAATATGTCTGGAAAAGCCATGTAAATAGTAATGATAAAATTTGACTAAGTTACGAGTGCGGCTAACCTTGAGAAATATAATTTGATTCCCTATTCAGATGAACACCTTGAGTGGGTGACAGTTCGGATACATCCGAATGTGTGTTAGAAACCAAGGGCTTAAGTTAAGTTCAGAGTAGAGTGATTAGTGGAAGAAGAAATCAGCTAAGCCGTAAAAGAGCAAACTACAGAAGAATAGCCTTTAAGAGTTGTCAAAAAGGGGTTGTCCTAATATTTACAGTGTGAGCAGAGTTAAGTCATTAAGATGGAGTATGCCAGTTATGAATACAGTAGCAACCCGTTCATGTAAGTAAATTTAGTTTTTCCCCATGAGAAATTGCTCAGATGTGAGTCAAAAAAAAAAAAAATCGTCAGTGTTGTAGAATACAAAGAAATTACAGAAGATAAGAAATGTTAATTGCAATCCCATCAGAAGAGAAGAATTTATAAGTATAAGATGTTAGCCTTGGTCTAAGGGGGAGATGCATAAATCGCTAGTAAGTCCAGCGAGATAATTGAAGACCTGAATGGTTAGTATGAGATATGAAGAACCTCAGTTCAGTTAAGTTGGCATAATGAGATAGTCTCCATAAGAAATATGCCTCATCTTAGAGGAAACCCGAAGTGAGTAAAATGATCGTTGAACGAATCGTGTCAAGTTCAATTACTATCGATTAGGCGATCACAGAAAAGCTATGAGATCATGCCCAGTTATGTGTCATAAAGGTAGTGCCATTGCACAAGACTCTAATCTCTAAGGTGCTCGTAAAAGACTTAGCGTACAACTGTACTATGAGTATTTTAGGAAGTATCTCAAAAAAAAAAAAAAAAAACAAGTATGGGAAGTACAACTCATGATTTAGGCAGACAAGAGAACTAAGGTGAAAGAATTTCACTACTTCTCCAAGCTAGGAATTCGACTTTCAGACTCCGAAGTGGGTGGAGTTATTGCCCAGAACATGGCATTCCTACTTGGTCATTTAAGTTAGAGAGAAGCAGTTTGGTGATTTCTACTTACTGCAGATGAAAGAGGGGATTCACGAATAGAAAGCCTTAACTTTTGAACAGGAGGGAGATAATGGTACCTTGAGATATCGAGGCAGATTATGCGTTCCAGATGTTGATGGGCTTAGAGAGCGAATCATGATAGAAGCTCACAACTCTAGGTATTCCATTTACCAGGTTCCACTAAGGTATATCATGATATCAAGGAGAATTACTGGTGGAACGATATGAAGAAGGATGTGGCAGATTTTGTAGCTAAGTGCCCGAATTGTCAGCAGGTGAAAGCCGAACACCAGAGGCCTGGTGGCTTGACTCAGAATGTTGATATTCCTGTCTGGAAATGGGAAATGATCAATATGGGCTTTGTATCAGGTCCACCACGTTCAGCTAGGAGGTATGATTTAATTTCGGTGATTGTGGACAGACTTACGAAGTCAGCGCACTTCTTGCCAGTTAAGACCACAGATTGAACAAGAAGATTATGTCAAGTCATATGTTAATGAAATTTCCGGATTGTATGGGACCCTAGTGTCCATTATTTCAGATTTTGGTGCTCAGTCACAGCGAACTTCTGAAAATCCTTTCAGAAAGGATTTGGGTACGGAGGTGAACCGTAGCACAGCTTTTCATCCTCAGACAAATGGTCAGACAGATACGCTATTCAGATCTCATGTTATGATATTCATGCTAGTTCAATACTCAGATATTTATGTCAGCTTAGTACTCAGGTATCAGTCCAGTACTCACGTATTTATGCCAGCTCAGTATTTAGCTAATCCAGTATTCAGTTAGCTCAGTATTCAGTCAGCCAGTCTTCAGTCAGTTCAATAGACATTCAATTTAGTATCTCAGCAGTTTAGTAGTCACGTATTCATTCAGTTCAGTAACCATGTGTCCTTGATTTCGATGGTAATTGGGATGACCACCTGCCTCTTATTGAGTTTACTTACAAAAATAACTACCATGCTAGTATTGGGATGACTCCATTTGAAGCTCTGTATGGGCGAAGGTGTAGATCACCAATTGGTTGGTTAGAAGTGGGTGAAGCAGAGTTGTTAAGATCAGATTTGGCTTACCAAGTTAAGAGAAAGTCAAGTTGATACAAAAGCGTTTGAAAATGACGCAGAATTTCCAGAAATTTTACACAAATGTGAGACAAAAGAGATTTATGATGAAGCACCAAGAATTGGAGGTATGTAAGCTTTCTTTTCATGCTTTTGGTCGTGTGTGGCCAATATATAATGCTATTGTGATGTAGCCCTATGAGGCAATGATATTATGGGCTGTTGTGACAGGTTGGTAGTGCCATATTACAGGGGAAACTCTGGCGAAATTTTTGTAGAATCCTGAATGTTATCATTTGGGGACGTATGTTCCAACAGAGGGGGAGGATGTTACACCTTGGAAATTTCTCCGTTAGCATACCGCGAATAGACCCACGAAGGGTATGACGTATACGACATGTTGATGAGTAAGGAGTAATATTTAATGATTCTAAATGAGATTTCAAAGACATTTGAGGTAGGAGACGAAAGTTGTTAAGGAAAGCAAGGTATACGTTGTGTGTCGGGCAAGAATTACGAGTATCGACATAATGATGGCTTAATGATATTTTGGAGAGGAGTTATAATATCCCTTATGTATTCCTGCCTCACGTTTAACGTTCGAGTTCATGTATTCGCTATTCATGTCTCATGTTTGGGCACTGATGTTTTCAAGAAACTATGTCATGTCAGTTTTCATGCCCCATGTCTTGCTATGTCTCATGTTCCACACTCATGTCAGCTATCCAGTGCTCATGTTCATGTCTCAGTATTCACGTTTCCATGTAACCATGTCATGTTAATTCAGTCTCCATGTTTCATGTCATGTTTCCTTCACGTTCATGTAATCAAGCCATGTCTAGCCATATTCTTAACCATGACCCATCATTCGAGGACGAATGATCCCAAGGGGGAGATATTGTAACACCCCGCATTTTAGGACTGAGTTTAAGCTCATATCATTAGAGTTCTAGTGGAAACATGGAAGGTTTGAACGTTTTGCGAAAATGGTTGATAGGCCTATTTCGGGCAGCGATAACTCCTTGATCGGTTTGGAGTTTTGGAAGGTACTATCAATGAAGTTGTAGTATGTAGAAATACCTTTCTAACGATATAAGGATCAAGCCAATCAGAGATCGGAGCAAGGAGATATGATCGTCTCAATATGGCTAATAGTAAGGTACTTGAAATCCTATAGAATCGGCTAAGTTTTTGATACGTCTGACTTCCAATCAAATTTCATGAAAATCCATTGGGAATTTGAGAAAACTTCCTTGATGAAATTTGTAGCCCTTTGAAATAGCTTTCCAACGGTATCTTACGGGGGTCAAACGGACATCTGTGCAAAGCGTTATGCCCATTTTACTGAAGCCTGTTCGCTGGAAATTCTGCCAGCGTAACGGCGACGTTACGGGCCGTATTTCGTGTTACGGTCCGTAACAGTGGACCGTAACGTCCCGAAAATTTCCAGAAACTCACTGGAAATTTTCACCAAGATACGGTACCAAGTTACGGTCCGTATCTCGTGTTACGGGACCGTAACAGTGACCGTATCTTGGTCCGTATATACGTTTCGGGTCACCTGACTTCGGGAGGCCATAACCCTATCATAACTTGGGAATTTGGGAAAACTCAAAGAACGAAAGTTGTAGATAATTGAAAAACCTTTCCAACCATAGGTTGTGGGTTCACAGGAGACGTCGGGATAAGGAGATATGGATGTTTTAAGACAGCAAGGTCCCAACCCGTTTTCAAGTTGGGTCAACCCATTTTCCCCTTGGTATATAAAGAAAATATTACCCTAACAGCCCATTTTTCCTCCAAAACTCAGATTTTAGAGAGAGGAAGTGAGAGAGAAGGGAAATTAGAGAGAGAAAGTAGAAAATCAACCAAGTTTAAGGCCCCGAATCCCAAAGCTCGTGAAGGAAAAAGTGTAGTACAAGTCGTTGTCGTCATTTTAAGCCCAAGATCGGACTTGGGGGTGTTGATTTCGTGGTGACTACCCAAAAGGTAATATTTCTACTCCCCAATCATTTATAGTTATGAATTGATGAATTCTTGGGAGTAGAATAATTGGGTTTGTTGAAGATGATTATATGAACTATGTTAGAATTGTTGGATTGATGACTTGGGATTGTTGTATTCATATGGATTATGAAGAATGATGTTAATTGCATCTAATTGAGACTGTAGAAATTGTTAGAAGTAAAAGAATGGGGATTTGGTGAAGAAAACACCATTAATGGGGGTTATAGAGCTTCATGCCCACTAAGTGTTTGATAAAATGCTTAGATGAACAAAACATGGATATTGTTGCTAATATAGAATCACTATGACTTGTATGCTATAGATTGAAGTTGAAGGGGGTGAAGGACATTGTGATACGCCCAAAAGCGGAAGGTTAAGGTATGTAGAACTTCCATCCACATGTGGGAACTTCTATGTTCTTCCCCATGATCCGTTTAGTAAATTCTATGAAGTTCAACTCCTAGGGCATTAAACCCAATGTATTGGTAGCCCGTAATTATGTATGTATGTATGTACATGAATTCCGTATATATGTTCGTTATTGTGTTCCTAAACCTCCATTTCGGACATTAGGAATCCTAGCTTAATCCATGAATCATGAATTCTTCCTCATGTGTTCTCATGATGTTTATATGAAATTGTAAAATGTTATTTTACAAATTACAAGCATGTTTTCAAGTCAGCTACAAACGTATGATTATGCATTATGGTATTTCTCATGATCAAGTTTACAAGTTATTTCATGAAAATATGTTTACAAGTCCTTTCGTGAAATCATGATTTCAAGACAAGTACAAGTTAATTCACGAAAGTCATGGGCTTCTTAGCCAACTATATTATTTTCATGTTCGGGAGTTGTAATAATACCGAGAAGGCTCAGATAGCCTGAAACTACGTATGCCAACGTAGGATAAGAATCGCTCCGCCCAGTAGGACGATTCCTTTATATGTTCCCCATTGAGGGATTTGGATCCATTCATGTTATGTTCATGTCTCGTGCCTCGGCAAGGTACGAGATGGCTTAGCTGATCGGGCAGAGATCAGACTCCACGCTCCTCCCCGTGGTGGTTTATGTCGGTATTACAGATTATTACAGATTATTACAGATTACTACAGACTATCTCATGCTTCCAGTACTCAGTTTCAGTTTTAAATTTCATGATTTTGTACTCATGCTCATGCTCATGTTCATGTCCAAGTTTTCAGTTTCAGTTCTTACTATGTTATTCCATGTTCCATGTTGTTTCTTCCGGTTGCTTTACATACCAGTACATTCAATGTGCTGACGTCCCCTTTTTATTGCCCGTGGGCCTGCATTTCACGATGCAGGTACTGATATACAGGACGACACATCTGCTCAGTAGGACAGCATTCGTATCAGCTTATTTGTGAGCCCCATCTCATTCGGGGTTTAGTCAACTTTTATCTTATGATTAGTTATGCATCTAAAGGTATGCTGGGGGCCTTGTCCCAGTAAGTATGTTTTTCAGTCAGACTCATGATAGAGGTTTCATAGACTAGAACAGACAGTTATGTCATGTCAGATAATCGAAGTCGCATAGCCATTTTGGCTCACTCATGTTTAAACAAGTACTTTATTAAGTATTATGACTTATTATGTTTTATAAAGGCTCATCATGCATTCACGTTATATTCCGCTTATGTTATGCATCATGATGATTCAGCAAGTCATGTGGTTCGCTCGGTCACATGTAGTCAGGCACCGAGTGCCGTGTTACGTCCAGGCCATGGTTCGGGGCGTGACAAATACCTCTTTTATTCTCCACACATTCACAGTCTTCCAAGGTTTCCATCGTGAACATCTGTTTTCTAGTCCCCATAGTGGCTTTCTGTCTTTACATTGAAGTAGTCAAAAAGAAGCCATATGGAAGACCATGCTTTCCTTCTCTAGCATTAACCACCTTGATCATGTGTTCAATCATTATGGCTGGTACATTGATGCATTAATAGTTTGCTAAAGCTTCAAGGAGAACCAAATCCCCGACAGAGGTAATGCATCGTCTTTCCGCCCTTGAAAATAGTGTTTTGTTAATCAACTCAAACAGCAGTTGGTACTCAGGCTGAAGCTGCTTCTTATACAGCCTCTTCCTAATCACATACACACTATTTTTTACCATCACCTCTTTGAAGGCTAATGAATCTTCCCCATTTGCCGTTTTTAAACCATCAATCGGAACACCAAGAATGGCACCCAACTTTGCTTCATCAATTTCAAACTCTACCCCATTCATAGTCATGACCAATGTTGGGTCGTCGGTATACATCAAAGAGGCATAAAGTTCACTAAGTTCATCCTAAAAAATACTTGGAGCAGGGGAAACAAATAGATGCTCCCATTTCTGAAATTCAACTATCTCTAGCAGCTCATTCATCCCTTTCTTTTCAACAATATCATCATCAAAAACTCTTCTAAGTAGAACTTTCTGCAATTTTAGATTTTCCTGCCTTTGCAGTTCTAAATCCTTAACCTTTTTTCTGTTCTTAGAAGAACCAGGTTCCTCTCCAGCACCTCCCTTTCGTTTCCTAGAGAGTCCAGTCTCATTTTTCTCCTTTTCAACATCAACTGCTGCCTCATTTTCCACAACTTTCTTCCCTTTGTCTTCCTTTTGATTTTTGGAGTTTTTCCTCTTTAATTGAGATATTTCCACTTCTTCTTCTTCATCAGGCACATTCATTGTCTCCCCTCATCAATCACACCACGCTTAACTAGCCTTCTTCTCCTCCTTCTAACATTCTTGTCTCTCCCAGCCTTTTGAGCCACCTCACGTTAAGCCTTGCTCTTTTGACTAGTGGTGGGTAGCTTAGTAGTGATGTGCTTTCTTGCACTTTTACCTTGTTGCCTTACATGATTCGAGGACCTTTTGAATATAGTTTTCAAAACAACATCATCATCTGAATTAGCAATATCTTCCTGAGATGGATTAGAGGGACCAGGTCCCTTCTCAAGAAAAGACTCGCCTAACGGTACGACTACAATAGACGGGATATTCATAGTGTTTTCTATATCCAAAATCTCTGTTAATGGACCAAGTCCATTATTAGTGACCCCTGTTTCTTGATCGTGAACAATTTTCCTTTGAATCCTTGGACTACCATCTACAGTATCACAATATCACCAGAACCAGTAATAATATTTTCCCTTTCATTTTCTACATCCAGCCTTTTTTTAGATAAATTTTCAACAATATCAGAATCTCCCGTACTTTTATCACTTACTAGAGGAATGAAGTTACCTGATTTTAGAGAGCCTTCCTCAGAATCTCCATTATCAACGACCTTTTCTTGTTTCTTATCACCATCAACCCTGGTAGTCTCATGCATAACTATAAGACTCGATATCTCTGCATCCCCTTTTTGATCCTCGATACCCATATTCTCAGTGGCCTCAGTTTGGCTTGAAACTTCGACTCCATCATCTTTCTCCTCAAGCTCCTCAGTATTTAGGAGGAAATTTGAGATAGTGACAGTTTGACCACTTTCTTCTGAGTTAGCCTTTTTATTTGGAGCAGGGGCTGTGGAGGAAGAGATGAATTTCTTTGGGTTTTGACTCTTGCGACTCCTAGAGGGACCAGAAACCATAGACTTTGGTGGTGAGACAGATGAGTTTTGGTCAGTGGATATTAGTGCTTCTGAGGGTGATTCTAGCAGTTTTGGGCATGATGGAGTTGAGCTTTTGGAAAATGGGAGAGAAGGGTTCATTTCTGGTATGATAGAAAGGATGGAATCATCTTGAGACATGGTCAATTTTGGAACAAAAACTACACACGAATGAGAATGTTACACAGAGAGATGGAAGATGAAACGAGTAACGAGAGAGAAGAAGATAAGAATTTTGGTTTAAAAGAGAATGTAGGGAACTGGTTCTATAAGTTGACAAAAAAAAAAAACTTTTCCTACATGCCTGGATTGCTCAGAGAATATGAATCATTTTGGGCTCCAATTTTTTTTTTTTTTTAAAGTTGGTTGGAGGAATTTAATGACATTGCACCTTTATGACAATTTAATTAATATATGAGTGCTAAAGAGACTGCTCACCTGAGTCACAGGGACCAGGTTCCTTGACGTTATTTTAAGAAGTAGGCAAAGACTCTGAAAAATGCAATGTCACCAACACTTATGCTGTCATGAAGATGCCATGTGTGTATACCTGTAACAGTACAGAGGTGAGTTAGATGCCAAAAAAAACTTTTAGCACTGTACCTTTTCTTTTAATATAACCAATCATTTAGGGAATCTTGAGGAGGAGAAGCTAGCTGAGCTTTCTTTCCAAAATGCTCCCTGCTCAGTGCCTCGGTGAAAATGTCCGCTACCGGGTCATTTGTCTTGCAGAACTTCAAGCTATTCAACCCTTTTTAACATTATCCCTTAGGAAATGATGTCTAACATTAATGTGTTTAGTCCTTTTGTGCTGCACTGGATTTTGCCACATTAAGTGCTCTTTGTGCTATTACACAGGAAGGGCACACAATCGATAAGCACACCAAAAACCTCAAGTTGTTGTTTGATCCATAGTAATTGAGCACAATCAAGAGACAGCAGCCACATACTCAGCTTCAGCAATAGAAAGAGCCACATAATTCTATTCCTTTGTGACTTATGAGATCAAACGTGTCTCCAGAACTTGTGCCACACATGTGTTCTTCCTATCAAACATCCAGCATAACCAGCATCAACATCTCCAGCCAAATCAGAATTACCTCCTGAAGGATAGTAGAGGACCAGGTCCTTAGTTCCTTCTTGATTGTAGCCTTGAACTACCACCTTGTTGCTAAAAAAAAAAAACCACACAACTCAAGTTGTTGTTATTGTCTTAAAGACTGTGAACCAGGTATTACACATTGTTTCTCTCAAATCGAGAAGGGGACTTTCTTGTGTAGCAGCTATCCAGTTAGCATCCTCAATGCGTTTTTCAGGATTCAACAGACCAAGTTTTCCTATACATGATTTATTATTGACATCTACTGAGGCATGAGTTCTGCTTCTTTGTTCATCCTTGGGAGTGTCTAGTGCAGAATCAACTAACTGATGTTCAACTTTCATTAGAATAGTGGAGAAACCATGATCTTTGGCTTTGCATTCCATAGTTCACTCAGAGTGAGTACCTTTCAGCACCTTTCTTAGGACAAGCCACCCTTTCACTTGATTCATTTAGATCATTTATTCCACTGACGACATTATTGTTTACAGATTAGTCGAGTAGCCATTTGTGGAAGAATTTAAATCCTGCTCAAATTGCCTCCCTTCGGTTGACACTCACTCATGCACTTGTAACTCAATTCTCTTAGCATAGGTGTACAATCTATCAATGAGAGTGCCTTGCACTTTCACTCACATGAAGAATGAATCATCTTATTCATGTAACACACTGGCACACTCTTGTATTTTAAGGCTTTAAGTGAGAGATTATCTATTTCTCCCGTTATATGCTCAGAATTGTCAACATCTTAATCATGTTCACTACTTTCTCTCCCTCCAGCCTTCTATTGTGATCGCTTGTTCACCCTAGGAACCCAATTCCGTTTGGGTCCCAAGTGGCAGTAAAATGGATAGGCTTGATCTTTTTTCACACATCCTTATTGCTTACCTTTTATTCTCCAGGGACTGAGTCCCATGTCTCTTGGTTCGTTTAAAAAGAACTCCATTTTTTTCTGTTCAGGCTGAGCCTTTGCTTTGTCCCAAGTCTCAAGATAACCAGAGTGGTTAGGATGAGAGCGGCTCTATTGTTCAGACACAGATCTGTATTTTCCCTGAACAAAGTGTGAGACTTTGATTCTTTCAGTACCAGAGTTCTTTCTCCTATCATATTGATTACGGACGGAGATATCTTTACCAAAAGGCCATGTCCAGAGATATGACATCTCAAGATCTGTCTTTGTCTGCTTTACCTTCTTCTAAAGTAGCTTATTCTTTGCAAGCTTAGCCATGAGATTTGCTTTGTCCTTTTCAAGTTCTTTCTCAAACTCAAGATGAATCTCACAGATCTCTTGTTTTAGTCTAGGAGAAATGTTAGTTAACTTCTTCATTTGATTGATTTCCAAGACATTTTCTCGAGTCCCTCCCTTAACTTGTTTCTTTGGATTCACTATGGATACAGCCGTTGTTTCTAGTTTGCTTAACCACATCAGCCAACCTATGATAGATATTAATCAACAGATCTGCAAGAGATATCAACTTTTTCTGAGAGTAGCTTTCCAGATCCTTTTGAGTATCAAAAGATTTGCTTTATTGTCAGAAATCAGGTCTTCCTCTTTTACTTCTTCGCATTTTCCTTGATATCTCACATTTTGTTCATGGATTATGAGGTCATTAACAACTTCTTCATTACCATTATCAGCAACAGATCTTGCCCTGAGTATAAATGTAGATTCATGTTCTGCAGGTTCATTGCCAACACCCATCATAGTTGTATCACCTTGGTCATCTTCAGACTTACCAAAGAAGTATTTTTTGGCAGCCATGGCTTGCTTCACCAGGTGGTCAGCATTATCTCTTCTGTTGGCTTTCTTGATAGGGACCTGGTTCCATGCAGCTGTATTCTCAGTGTGATTTTTGTAGTGCATCTGTGTATGAGGAAGGCATTCCTTTGAGAGGTGTTCACGCTTTCCACACTTGTGGCTTTGCATTTCCTGCTGGATCTTCCTTTCTTCGGGATCCCACTGTTTCTTCGAGCCATATCTTGGAATCTTTGAGTGAAATACTCCATGTCGAGGTCGTCACTTTTTGAGTCATCTTTCTTTGACTCTCCTCTCTCAAGATCTTGAATAGGCTCGTTGTCTTTCATTTCTATAACCCTCTGCACTCTTGCCTTCCACCATTAATGATATTCTACATTGGATCTTGGTGATCAAGTGCTAGATTCTCCCTTCTCTAGGTTTGGTGAACTGGCCATAAGAGGATCCTTTCTAGGTATTACCCTTTTAGAAAGTCTAGGTATTACCCTTATAGAAAGTCCCTGCTCTGATACCAATTGATAGAACCTATGGGTTTAACACTTTGCTAGTTCACAACCTGAGAGTTTACTAAAACAGTCTAAGGGACCAGGTCCTTAAACTGTTTTCACAGATAATGACAGGAAGTAAATAAGGCAAGTAATTTTACGTGAAAACTCTTTGCTCAAGGGATTAAAAACCACGACCTACCCCAATAGGATTTCTAACTTCACTAAAATGAGAAACTTCAGATTACAACCTATTGCAACCTAGGAATTAAACTCTTAATCCATAACTCTTACAATACACTTATTGTAAGCACCTTTACAATAACTCTATTGCAAAGCTCCAAGTCTTGACTAACTCTAGCCAACGACTTAACTGATACTTAGCTAACTCTAGCCAAGAAAACAAAGTTACAAAGATTGAAATATGTCCTACTATGATGCTTCTTGACAAGCAGTGTAGGAATACAAATTAAGAACATGAAACAAGACTCAACTATCCAAAGGACTGCAGATTTCGTCAGGGGCAGGAACTGGTCCCTCTGATTGTTGAGATCTTGTTCTTGTGGGCACCATAAGAAAGGTGGCAGCTACACTTGAGAAATCTATTAATTTTTGGATTTGTAAGTGTTAGGTCAAATAATCCCAACATGTTGTATATATATGAGACCAAATAGACAGCATGTGAGAACCATGTGACCATAGATGGTGACTTTTCGATGGCTTTTAGATTTTAGCATACATACAACTGTGCTGCTGCAGTTCTGCCTAAACAGTGTTGACACCCAATTTTGTCCCTCCTTTATTTATTATTTACTCAGGCTTCTAAATTTATTGACGAGCTAAACACTTTATTTTCACTATTATTAATTCTCACTATTTTACTATCAACATTACTAGTATTACTTTATCACAAAATTTAAATGGTTCGTCATCATTTTATTTTCGGATTTTGTATTCATTAAATTAATTATACTTTATCAAGTCTTTTATTTTCTACATATTAATCATTAATTAACATAATATATATTGTACTAGTTATTAAATTAGAAGCTCAAGAATGATTAAAATAGAGGAGGAAGGATCAACAATTTCAGCCAATTAATGGCCCAAACGGACCAGCCCATTACCACTATTTTTAACCAGCCCACATTACCTTTCACCCGATCCAGCCCAAAAATGACCGACCCGGCCCACTTATTTTTATCCCTTACCCTAATCCCTCTCCCTCTCTCTCTCTCTCTCTCTCTCTCTCTCTCTCTCTCTTTCTCACTTCAGCCCCCCCCCCCCCCTCACCTCTCTCTACTCTCCCTTTCTCTTCCGCTCCCTTCCCCACACCGTACCCCACTCCACGTTCCTCCGCTACCCCACTCTCCACTCCCGACCCTACCCTACGCTCCTCCACTCACCGACGACCCCACTCCTCCACTCACCTACGCTCCCCTCCGCTCCTCCCTCTCTCTCTTTTCTTAAACCAAACGAAAACCCTATAAATCGGTGTGAATTGAATCATAGGGGAGGGGGGAACTTAGAAAAAACAGATGGGAGAGACCAAGAAAAACAGATCGAAAATCCCTTAGAAAATCACAAAATTTTGAACCCCAAAAAAAAATTCCCCCTGCAAAAATACATGTTTTTGTTCATCTCAAATTTCACCAGAAATCTTTAGCATTTTTACGACTTTCATTTTTTATTACCATTCTAACTTTAAGATTGTTAAACGTTCATTCTGTCTTGGTGGACTTTGGCCACGACAGACATCTTCGGATTCATTTGTATGAGTTTCGAATCCGTCAATACGAGAGAGGATTCGCGACCATCGACACCCCGTTCACTGCATCTACAAAAGGTCAGTAAACAATCCCTCTTTAAGTCGATTAATTTCAGTTTAGTAGATTAAGAAGCAGTTATATGTTCACGCATGTTTGTTTCAGTTGGTTGAATGTTAGTTTATGACTTGTAGTTATGCATGCTCAGGATTGTTTAGTTTGGTTTTGCTTTTAAGGATGTTTGTATGTTCATGTTTTAATTCAGTCCGGGCTTTTGCAGTTTAATAGTTAGTAGAATTTATATGTTTATGCCTTATCTATGTTTGGTTTGATTTCAATTTTTATCAGTATTTAGATGTTCATATGAGTTCAAGGGTGTACGATTATACCGACAGTGTTTGATTTCCTAATTTGACATGGTTTCACTTATTAAGCTTATGGGATTAACTTAGTCACCTGCTAATTCTCAGTTAAGATGACTTCGTGCCTAAAATCAGTATATTCCTCAAATCACTCTCATGTTAACTCAACTCACGTGGCTTGATGTTTATCTGTGTTAACTGCTTTGTGGTTCCCCAACTGTTCTTTTCCTCTGCTCGTTCCTCTGAAAAGAAACTACTCAACCTTCTGCCTGCTTATATGTTATACGAATCTGCTTGATGTTGTATATGTTTTGCCTCTGACCATTACCCTCAATCTGTGCAATCCTCTGTTCTCTTCTATCTTATTGCATTTTACATTCTCTGGTGTTTTAGTGTTTTTGTCTGCTTAATTTGGTTTTGCCATGTCTACTTTTGTTGCCTGTCTAATTTAGTTGGCATAGGGTAATGACGGCCTTCTATTTAGTCTAGTTATCGGGTTAGTTTTTTTTTATTTTTTAGTTACCATTTATTCTAATTGAATGCTGCCATGTTAAAATAGTTTAAGGGATTTATGTATGCCTAGTAATGTTGATTTAGGTTTGATCATGTTTAGTTTAATGGCCTTTTGACTGCTTAACTATTAAGAGTAGTTTATTACTTGTCTTGCATAAACATGCCATCTCTATCATTAGTCAGTGTTGTGAATAATCTGAATTGTCCATTTTAGCTTAGTTTCTTTCCATGTCTGTTTTATTTAAGTAAGAGGTCCTATACTGGGTGTTTGGTTTTGTTTGATTGAGGAGACTAAGTCTTTACTAGTTCCTTCCCTGTTAAATGTGAATTCAATGTGCAAATTTGGTTGTTTTTCTGCTGAATGTTATGCTCGTTTTGTGGAATGCCTGTATCAAGTGTCACTGTTTCTCCTTGTTTGAAATTCTGGTTCTTTGTTTAAGCAGGAAGGATCATATATATAACTTGATGGGATTTGTTTTGATCTAATCTGTGTTTATTCCAAAACTGTATAGAGCATGTTTGAAATGATTAAGAATAATGTTCATCATGTGCTACTCTTTCATTTGAAAATATGAGTTTTTTGTGTGTTGGTTTAAATGTGCATGAGCCAACTGAATCTTGACAAATCTATGCACTGTAATATCTCAACTTGTCTTTGTCGTTATTTCATTATCTTGTGAGCTTTGGGATTCTAATGAATAAAGGTGTCTTTGCATGAATTAGCCGTGAGAAAAACAGTAATATGTTTGAGAGCCTTAAGGCAATTGTGTTATGCTTCCTTTCATTTAAATTGATTTGAGCCATCTGAGAACTTAAGGGGGTGATACGCCTAACGTATACTTGACTGCTGTTGTGTACTTCTATGTGCAATTATATGATTCATGAATGCACTCGCATTCTGTAAACCTCTGTTCGCTGTCGCTGTTGTGCATAATCTTTTCCTTAGTACATTGTGTAACTGGTTTACTTGCTTGACTGCTTTGCTGTTGCATCTTCTGATACTTGCTGCATTTTGAGATTGGATCTGTTACATTCTAAAGGACTGATGGCTGCTTTTGGGTGGATAAGCAATCGATGGCTACACTTGTCCTTGGAAAAAATGGATACTAGGATTGTTGTAGTTCTGAGTCAATTTACTATAGTACTCTTGGGCTACCACCTTCTTGTTGTATCTGCCACAATAGCTACTGCTTATGGCTACCTAGAGTGTTCTTTGTTACTTCATTTTTTTGCTACTAGCTAGCAGTTGCTTCTGGACTAAATTCACTATGTTCTTTCAAACTGAATATATTCCTTCATGATATGATCCTTGTTTGTTGTTCTCTTCCCGTCATTTGGTTTAAGAGATTTTAAAATACATGCATGAATTGGCTTAGTTCATCTCGCAGCTTTGCTTTTCAATCAGTATAAAAGTCTTAGTTTAGTTTTGTTTTGAATTGGATACTTGGTCCTTTTCGTATTTGAAACATGATTTATGTGAGAGTTGCTGGTTCTATTTCCCCTTCACTAGAATTAGATTGAACTATTTTATTCTGATAATTAGGAATTCGACTCTTGTCATTTTTTTACCTAGTTGCGAATCTTGAAGCAAGTTATTACATTTTCTAGGAATAGAACATCTTGTCTGACTCTTTCTTATTTAAAATTCTTTGAATTATATACTAATCCTTTTCTTTCCATTTTTTATGCATGAACATCACATACGAGTCCGAGAGGACTGCTTTCTCCCGTATCCGGTGTTGGGCTAAAAGCCCAACGTAACTCTTCCTGTGTCAGCCCAATCCGCAGCCGAACAAGAAAAAATAAAATCTGGGCCCAATCCCAATAGACAAGAACAGCCTGCAGCAGCAATACAAAGAAATTTATTGGGCCGAAGCCCAATAGGCGATGAACAGTTCGCGGCAACATATTAAAGCTGCTGGGCTGAAGCCCAACAGTCAAGATCACAGCAGTCTAAAATGGGCTGAGCCCATTTGCATTATATCTACTCCTCTATTTTATTTTTGTGCGCATTTAATGTGTATTGTATGGCTAACATTTTTGCTTGTTAACTTAGATGAACCTTAGTAACATTAAGGGGTTTAGTTTAGTAATGGATAGTTAATTCTTACATGTCTATCTATAACTTTAGTCATATTTACAAAGCTACGTTCTTTTTTTATAATACTATATTTACACTTAGCCTAACTAATCGTAAGTCCGGTCGGTTAACCATTGTTAATGGGTCTTAAAGGATGCCTAATACCTTCCCTTTAGACTAATTGAACCCTTACCTAGAATCTTAATTTCGCAGACCGTAAACAGAGCTAACTTTAGAAAATAACTTTAATAAACTTTAGGTGTCCTAATTCACCATAAATAATTAGGTGGCGACTCCTGTACTTTAATTAACTCCTTAAAATAAGCAAATAGGAATCTTCAATATGTTGTACTTCTAATTTAACCCGGTTAAAACGGGGTATGACAAATAGTGCAGCAGCTTTACAGCTGTTAAGTACCGTATAATACTCCCATGGGACCTGATGGAGGACCTGATCCTTGGCTCGTTTGTCGAATCATCAAAACTATGAAATGATATGACTCATCATTATCTTGACTTTAAACTTCATATTATTCAATTTCAATTCAACTTACACTAAAACAATACTATTATCAATCTTTAGTACTTGAAGATTTCATCAAGGTACTTTTTAATCTGCTAATATTATCATTAATCTTTAATATACTTTTTCCCGAGAAACATTTTCCATTTACTATCCAAACATTCGAGAGCCTTTTTTAGAAAAATATTTACCATGAAAAATGACTTTCGTCATACGATAAATACTCTGAGTGAATATTCAAATATAGGGTTCTTAAGCTAGATGCAACTTAAGAAACAAGAATTTCTAAATCAAACTAATAAGGAAGCTAGAAGTGCAGAGCAGTCACAGTCAAAGCTCGGCTTCTAGCTGATAAGCTAGCAGTAAGCTTGGTTACACTGAAGTACGTTGGTCTGTGTACATTCTTTTAGGGTGAGAGAACTAGTAGAAACAATCGTATTCATATATTTGGATGTCGATATGAAACCGTATACTCATCCAGACAAGGAAAAATACTAGATATTGCTTCGATTAGAGTTATTGAGTTGAGTTGATAGGAATATGGCATAGATTCTTGTTACACTTGAATTTGAAAAAAACACCCAATTTTAGGGGTGAGGGCAGGGGACCAGAGAGATCTATACATTCTCCATCCACCACCCTACACTATCAGGATTCCTCATTGTGTCCACATTTTGCTAATAGGAAGTTAGGAACTAGTAATGGCAATAAGCTAGGCTTAAAATTAGTTTATCTAATCTCACATTTAGTAGGTTAATAATTTAGACACGTGCATGATAAAGTTTCTCAACTAATACATTTTCATGTAGGAATAATCAATTACTTGGAAAGGTTCTTTACTGGTTATAAGTTAAGAGTTCACATTTTAGCCACACAAAAAAAAGAGTTAACATTCCATGCAAAATTATATGCCTGTTTATGGTCGAAAAGTGTCTTAGTTCATGGGAAGGAGTTTCAATTCCATGGCACATATATCTAGACAGCCAGAACCAATTCTTATTAATCATGTCTTCTAATTTAGTGTATCTTTCTTGTATAAAATCAATGCCCCTTTCTTTCAAATATCTCTGTCTATAAAAAGTCACCTTGTTTGTTTTAAAAATCACTGTTTTAGTATGTCTTAGGATTACATTCCCTAAATTTCTTTCTACCCAGGAAAAAAGTTCAAATTATTGAAGAATATTTTGGAAAAGATGGATGTTAGCATCATATGCATCTGTCAAACCAATTGAAACAAACCTCTCACAAGATAGAAGTAAAATCCATGTTGCTAACTAACTAAGAGAAAAATGTAGTGACAAATTTAATAAAAATAAACAGTACTTGAAGAGCCATGGGTTTGATTGGTTTTATTATTCTCTAAAAAGTTGTAAAATAGAATGACATTACATAATGTTCATGATACTGCAAGAGGTACCCTCATAAGCCATGAGCACGAAAGAACGTTGGGATTAAATGGAAATAATTGAGTAAACCAAAGGCCTCTGTCCTTCCACCCCTCGGATAGATAGAGCGGGAGCTTTTGGTTCTTTTATGTTGTCATAAGTCATAACCCTCCTAAACTTGCCTATTTGGTAGGGAAAAGGACACAAATAGTCATCCAGGTGAAACTATTGACACCCGGCGGCCCAAGAATCTTAAAAGTCATTTTTTAGCCTTTTTAAAATAATTCTATTTTCTAGCCATTTTTCAACTAATTCCAGCATATGTATATAAATTGTATCATTGTTGTGTGTGTATATATATATATATATATATATATGTGTGTATAGAAAATGTATCATACAATTAAAAATTGTACCATGGTTGTATAGAATGCGTATCACTACTGTATATGTATAGAAAAAATGTATCATACGTATAGAAACTGTATCATTATCGTATAGAATATATATCCCTACTGTATATGTATAGAAAATATATCATTGTTGTATAATTTGTGTATAATAGATGTATAATCAATATATAATTAGTGTAATAATGTATACACACTAATGATACACATATTATACACTATCTACACAAATTTACACCGGCAAGAATTATCGGAGAAAAAATGAAGACCGCCGTGAACTAGTAAAAACAAGGTTGTTGGAGGGAGAATAGAGGACCATAGCGCTGCTTCCACGGCAAAAAGGTTGGAGCAACACCAAAAAACATAAACACAGTCAGATCGGTGTGATTTGAATGGATACGACATCGTCTTATTCGTCAATGGCATTAGCGAATAACATAGATGCTTCGACGACCGTGACGGATTTGTCCACCACCTCGAAACTTGCGAAGGAGGCTACGTTCCGTTGCAGCTCCGTCATCGGCCAAAGAAACATAGAGGAGAAAATGAGAGGCAGATGAAACAAAGGAGAAAGTTGGCTAGGCTTGTCTTTATTTTGGGCTTAGGGGTTATTTCGGGTCATTTACTTAAAATGGGACTGGACAACTTTTTCTATTGCCCAAATACAATGGAGTTTCACCCGAGGGGTTTTTCATGTTTGACTCGAAAAAGAAGAAATACACAGTTATGTAATAATGAAATAAAAATAAGGCTTAAGTCATCCGCCGCCCCCTAAAGTTGTCCACAGATTCCCCTTAGACACCTCAACTCATACGTGTACCTATTGAAGACATGTACTACTGCGGATTTAAACCACTAAGACACTTTTTTGACAATTAGTGAAAAATATAAAGTGCGTGTAGTCCACTCGCGGATGATGTGACAAACGACGAATTAAATAAGGACATATGGCATTGGACTCAAAATAATGATTAAATAATGAACAGTGGGTTTTTTAAAATAAAAATACTAAATTTCAAACCTATTTAACTCATTAAAAAATAGTTAAAAAAAAGAGTCTAGACACCCCCCCCCCCAACCCAAACAATCATCTCCCTTTCCTCTTCTTCCTCTACAAAACCCCCACCACCGGCCACCATCCCCCCCCCCCCCAATCCGCCGTCCCCACTCCAACAATTATTTCCCTTTTCTTCCCTAATTTAGGTTCAGCTAAAGAGATGAGATAAAGAAAAAAGAAGGAAGAGAGCAAGGATGTCGCCGGAGGAATTTTTCGGTCAAAGCTTCGGTGACCAAACTTTGCCAATAATTTTTTCTATTATGTGGTAGAGAAGAAGAGCTCATGGGGTGGAGTTGGCGTCGTTTGGTTGTAGCAGTGGTCACCGGAGAAGGAGAGCAGAGAAATGAGAACCAAAAGATGGAGGTCGGAAAAGGGGAAACAATGCTCAACGGCATTGCTTCGATGGCAAATCATTGGAGCAACACCGGAGACACACGGCCAGGAAATAAAATCAATTGAAAAAGAGAAAGAGAAAGGAAAAAAGAAAATGAATTAACCATTTTTAGTTCCCCCTGGATGCGCTCATGTAGAGTGGAACACACACTTAGCCATGTCAGTAAAAAGTGTTTAAGTGGTCAAATTCGGAATAATAGAGGTGTTTAATAAGTACAACTCTGAGTTGAGGTGTCTAGTGGAATCTGTGGTCAATTTTAGGTGGCGGCGGATGACTTAACAAATTGTCACTGCTATCTTTGAATGTAATCTCGTAACTCTGCTAGGATTCTGTAATTTTTTTTTTTTGAAAGCCTGCACAACTTTGAAAGTCCCCTAAGAATTTCCTTAAACTTAAGAAAGTTAATCTTTTGCAAATTTCAAAGGTAGGACAAAATATAGATACTGGCATAAAAGAGTCATATTTGCAAATCTCCCGCCAACAATTTTCTAATGAATACCGAAGAATTGGTGTTGAACTAGTTCGATCCAACAAATACGTAAACATGGACACGCAAAATGGCCCGCTTATGGGAACAACATCTTAGCCCCCCGTTTAGCCACAAGAGTTATTCACTTTATTCCAGAATTTTTTTTCACTTTTTTTCGAAATCAGCGTTTGGCCATGAGAATTTCCAATACAACTTGAAGTTGTATTTCGGAATATCAAAAACTCAAAAAACTTGTTTTTTTTAAAAAAAAAATCACTTTTTTCACTTTTTTACAACTATATTTCACCAAAAACTACAATTTCAAAAATTATGGTCAAACACAACTCTAACTCCAACTCTAAAATTCCAACAAAAAAGTGAATTTTTTTTTGGTATCTATGGACAAACATGGCCTATAGTCTTACCATCCTTTTATTAAGGGAAAAAGGTCAAAAATGTCCCTTTACTTTGAAAAAGGGGCTAAAAATATTTTCCGGCCTAATTTTAGGTCAAAAATATCCCTCCTGTCATTAAAGTTTTCAAATATATCCCTGTCTAACGAAAATCCGCAGCATAACTCGATTTCATTTTTAAACCCGCTCCATTTAAAACTGACCCAACTACATAAAAAATTCATATGTGACCAACTTATTCCCGAGTCCGACATCTGGAGCCACTAGGCACAAGAGTAGACAACCAATATGCGTTTTTTATTTAATTGGGTCGGTTTTAAATTGAGCGGGCTTAAAAATAAAATCGTGTTATGTTGCGGATTTTCATTAAGACAGGGGTATATTTGAAAACTTTAATGATAGGAGGGGTACTTTTGATCCAAAATTAATTCGGAGGATATTTTTAGCCATTTTCCCAAAGTAGAGGGCATTTTTGGCCCTTTTCCCTTTTATTAAATAAGAAAATGAATATTGGCTACATGTTTCTGATATCAACTCTTCTATTTGTTCAAGTAAATGTACACTTTTTCTTAAAACCATAGATTCAATAAGTCCCATCAATAGCGTTGGGAACCGAAGATGGAATTTCAATTATGGACACAAAATAGAGCGATAATTTTGTATATTTTTTCACAACGAAGAATTTGAAGAAGATCATCAAGAATTGTCGCAAGTCCTACTCAATTTCACTAGGACATAAAGTTTTATTTCAGAAACTAAAGATATATCTTAGTTGCTTAGCTGGTTGGGTACATAAACTTTTAAGAGCGAATTAGGAAAAGAAGAAATTTCTCTTCTCTATTTTGTACGTTCTCATTCATTTATTCAGCTAAAAAATGCGTTAACTCCTTGTTGAAGAAGATAACCACGTCTATGTAGCTTTTGATAACCACCTACAGATTATCATTAATTCAAACTTCTTAAATTTCTCTTAGTTTAACTAGATTAAGCACTGGATCAGGTCAATCCCCATGGGTGAATACGAATCCAGATTAATTGAATCAGTTGGTTTACACATGATTAAATTATAAGAACCAAAAAAATTATTAAATTATTAAATCGCACATAATTTGCGATTACACTATAATTAATTAATTAATCGTTGAGTAATTTTATTTCCTTACAAGTACTTTAATAGGAAAATATATAGAAAATAAATTATGTTCTTACCTTAATAATTGGTGCTTACAAACCTGAATTGATAAAATTAATATGCTTCAAGATGGTTGAATAAACCAAGAATTTGGGTAAAGAATTGAAACATGCCGAAAAAGCAAGGACCATGACGCAAAAGAATCATAAAACTATAAGATCCACAAAGCGTTAGCTTCTATAATACTTTGAGCACCATAGTCACTACTCCCATACCCTACAATTGTATGTATATGTGTATGTATGTATAGATAGATACATATCATTGAGAAATTGATATTTCATTGAACTAAATGCTTTGAAAATTTGAACAATTTGTATAATCAATTCGAAAAATGGAGGAAGAATTGCAGAAGCAATATACTGATTGTGTCTATTTCTTGGCATCTCCCCTCACTTGCAAGAAGGTCATTTCTATATTTTCCTCCTCTTTTCATTTGCATTTCTTCGAATTTCCATTTGTTGTTGTTAAATATAATTATAATACGCATTAGCCTCAATAAACCGTAAAATTCTAAGCGTTTTGAGGTGAGGGGTCTTTCGGAAACAACCTATCTACCTTTCGAGATAGGGGTAAGGTCTGCGTACGCTTTACCTTCCCCCCTAGACCCCACATTGTGGGATTTCACTGGGCATATTGTTGTTGTTACGTATAATTAAGGAAATAACACATTTTATGCTGTTAAATTAACTACCTAATAGATGCTTGATAACATGCACACAAAAAAATCATAATTAGAATTAGAAGTATCTAATAAAATACTTTATCATGTGTTCAGGTGCTTAATTGAAATAAGTTATAATTTGAGTGTCTAAATAAAATAAAATTTGCTAGGAAGCTTAAGGGGCTCTCAATATATAGCCAAAAATAAATAATACTACTACACTTACTATAAAACTTGGGTCAGTCGATTTTCAGATGATTAAATAAAAAAATTGGGATAGTACTGAAAGATGCCGAAAAAAGCAAGGACCATGACTCCAAAAAAATAAAATTAAAACGATAAAACCCCTAAAGCTTTAGCTTCTATAATACTTTGAGCACCATAATCACCACCCCCATAGGCCCATACCCTACAGTTGTATGTATATGTATATACATCGTTGAGGGTATCAAATTTCATCGAGTTATTTGAATTTTATTTAATGGTATCTAATAAATTTTACCTACTATTGGATTTGAATCAGTGACTCCCGCCGTATGAAAATAGTACTCTAACCACTGAGTTAAGTAGGTCATTTAACATCCCAAAGAGAACCAAATGAGACCCATCCTATCGATGGATTATAAATATCACATTACTTATGAGCAACACTAATCTAAGGAATACCACTCAACGACACAATTATCAGGAGCGCGCTCTACCACCGAGCTAATAGCCCGTAGCTTTGAAAATTCGACATTTTGTATAATTAATTCAAAAAATGGATGAAAAATTGAAGAAGCGATATACTGATTGGGTTTATTTCTTAGCATCTCCACTCACTTGCAAAAAGGTTTTCCTATATTTTTCTCCTTTTTTATTTGTATTTGGTCGAATTATTGAACGCATTTTCATATTAATGTCTTAATTTCCATATATTAAGATAGTATTTTTATTAATTTATTCTTAGTAAATGCCCTTGAAAAAAAAAGTAGTTCTTTAATAGTTTCTTGGTTATATAAAACTCTCTTTATTTAAATAAGGCTAAATTAGAAGAACAAAGTCAAAGCCTTTTTTTATTACGTAAAACACCACTTATTTTGAAACAAAATAAAAAGCACCTCTGCCCACGATCGGTAGGTAGGTCCAAGTTAAGCTGGAGTGGAAGTGTAAAAACATTACTCCCTTCGATTAAAAATAATTGAGGATTTAGCTTCTAAAAGCTAGTCCAAAACAATTGAGGTTTTTTGTCTATCAAGAAGGTATTTCATTTTTTTAATCAAATTTACTCTTGTAACATTTTTAATTAAATGAACAAATTTAATGCTCTTTTTTTTTTGGTAACTAACATGATTTTATTTAATATTTTACATAGCCACAGCCCCGGATACACACCCGGCTATCTCAAAACAGAACCACCAAATACTCCTAAACCTATAGACAGAGGTGAAAGGAAACTAGTCACCTTATGAATAGGGCATCACGCACCTTCACCATAGGTAGTAAACAATAAAACTAATACATACTCCAACCTACAACTTAGAAAGTCAATCCCTGTATCAAGGATCCAATACCAGGTGAAGCCCTAACATTACATATGAAAGCCACCTCCTTTGCAATCCCCTCCACTGTTCTCTCTTTGTGCTCGAAAATTCTCAGATTTTGCTCTATCCAAATAGCATGTATCACTTCAGCATAAGCAAGTTTAAAGATAGCCGCAGCTTGAGTTCTTCCTTTATCTTTTGCATTGCCGAGGCCAGATGTTGATCCCAACTACTTGCTGAATAATGTTGCCTTTATAGCCAAAGCAACACCCTATCCCACAATCTTCTAGCAAATTCGTAATACACAAATAGATGAGCTTTGGTTTTTAATGGTGCATGACAGAACACACATTCTGCATCAACTTGAATGCCCCAGTCTAGCAACTTGTCACTGGTAAGTAGCCTTCCCTGCAAGTGAAGCCACATGGTGAACATTGCTTTAGCTCTCGCATCATTCTTGAACATGAAACATTTCCAAGGCACTCTCACTGTGGGTTCAAGTAGCAGTAGATACACATGTCTGATGAAACTCTTGCCTTGTACATTCTGCTATTGGATATTCCCTGAAGTTTGTCTGGCTTCGAAAATCTTTTTCAATAACTAACTAGCCTGAGAAGGAATAGGACATAGGTCAATCTCTCTCTCTCTCTCTCTCTCTATATATATATATATATGGACCCATTTAATCCACAATTTATCCTGCTTGTTGGCGAGGTCCCAATAGATTTAGTTAATGCAGCTCTATTCCAAATTTTCAAATTTATTAGGCTCAGCCCACCAACACACTTAGGGGAACAGACCCTGTCCCAAGCGACCAAAGCCTTCTTTGTTATAGAGTTTGTGCCCGACCAAATGTAGCTCTTGCAGTGAGCTTCAATTAGCTTCATTACCTTAGCGGGCATCTGGAAAAGTTGTGACCAATAAGCTTGTATACCAAAGAGGACAGAGTGAACTAATTGTGTTCGACCAGCATAGGACAACTGTTTAGCAGTCCAAGATGAAATTCTGGCCACTATTTTATCAATCAGAGGTTGCCATTGGATGATGGACAGTTTTTGGTGGCTAAAGGGACACCTAAATAATTGAAAGGCAATTCTCCCTGTCCAAACCCCAACTGACTTGATATCACTTCTCTATTCTCCAGTGTGAACCCTCCAAAATAAACTGAGCTCTTGTCCATATTAGCTTGCAAACCAGAGGCAGTAGAAAATTGAAGGAAACAGTTTTGAAGGCAAGATTCGAAATTTAGGTCACCTCTCGCAAACAAGAGCAAATCATTGGCAAAGATAAGGTGTGTAATACCAAGTTTGGCATATTTAGGATGGTATTTAAACTCGTTCTTCTCTTTCAACAAGTTCAAGCTTCTACTTAAATATTCCATGGCCAGTGCAAACAGGAAAGAAGATATAGGGTCTCTTTGCCTGAGCCCTTTAGCAGCATCAAATGGCTTTGTCGGTTCTCCATTAACCTGTCACACCCCAATTCCACTAGGGTGTGATGGGCACCCGACCCCATATCCGGAGCCGAACGAACCCACAGACCTTTAGGACATACAAAATCTTATTAGGCTTTTAAATCAAATAAAATAAAATACACAATAAACTCTCAAAATATTCTTGTCCGATGTTTTTCAAATCAAGCAGAATCTATGATCATACAGAATTTAACGCATAATACAGAATGACATATCGGCTGATGAAGCCGCATACACAACTGACATACTATACCCACGACTCTGTCTGTAAAGTCTCTACATCAATCCAGAAGAATTACACATACAAACTCTTACTCGGCAGCACTCCAGGAACAAATGGAGCTTGCCAATTCTGCTGGAACATCCTCTACAATAATTTCACATCATCTGGGTGTACCTGCGCGGCATGAAACGCAGCCCCCGAAGAAAGGGGGGTCAGTACGGAATATGTACTGAGTATGTAAACCATGAGACACAATAAACAGAATCATAATCTGAGCAGGGAGTACAGAAAAATAAGTGCAATAACCGGAATATCAAAATGCTTACTCACAAAACACAGGTAATGCATGTCAGAACATATGCCATATCCGGCCCCATTATGGGACACGGTGGATAAAAACGTGGTCGCCACCCCGTCACTGGCGCCACAACACAGCATAACTCCAGAGTAGGGAATAGCTCCGTAACATATCATATCATATCAGAATATGCACATATCAAACATATCAGATGGTCATATCATATCATATCATCATACATCATAATATATGTACATGGCACAGCATACTCCACAACCCATGTACATGTATACCTGCCCCCTAACATCGAGGCACGGCGAACAATGCAGTAGAATACGCGTGATAACATATCCTGGCCCGGGCTCAGTGAAGGAAGCATTGAGGCATCCACGAGTGGAGTAGTGAGAAACTAAATGCAATATAAAACATAATACATTTACAAAGACTCGATAGGACATATCGAATGACAAATCGTAATAATGAAATCGGACGATAATCATAGTCGGGTTCTATTCGCACAAGTTCTAGGTGTTTAGGCAATTCTTCCAACTATTCATAAAATATTTAATTCAATTCTACTGAATGAAAAAGGGACAAATTTAAGCGCGGATTCCTAAGAGTAGAGTCGTCCCCGAGGCTCATATCCAAACCTATTACACCTAAGACATGTCAAGAGAAGGAAAGGTAAAGCTTTACATACCTGTCGTAGATCAACCGTAACCAAGCATGCTTCGTCGCCCCTTTAGCCTATTTAATATGAGAGTAACACTATTGTTAATAAACTACGACTTCCCAAACTTATAAATTTACGGCCAATCACTTATGGGAATCACTTCTTAGTTCATACTTCTTGATTAGTATTTTGATTAGTTAAGAACTTAACGGAAATCGGACAGCATTTCCTCTATATAACTCGCCTAACCCAAACTTCCAATTAATCTCCGATTATCACAACAATACCAACAACAACGTAATCGCAACAACACAATTATAAACTCAAAACAGCCCAACATACAATTGTATACCAACACTTCTATACACTTCATCATCGTATGTACATAGTACAATAGCAACAACAATAACCCAACCAGGTCCCCACCATTAATTTGCATTCATATAATATCATACATACTATCTCAAAATATCCCAACAACTAAAACAATCTAAATTCAAATTCCAACCTCCGATTCTTAGGTTACTAATTTAACAAACAAACCAAGACTTAAATATACTTAAATACATGTAGAAGAGGAAAATATTACCTCAACAACTCAGAAATACTCTTCACCGAGCATGCTCCAACTTGAAAAAAAAAAACTCTATACCAACAAGAAGAAGAAGGAAGGGTAATTGACGTTACAAGTTTGTGGATCCTGGTCCATATGGTATAGGAACCTTCAAAGAGTATTTTAGTAAATATGTTGTACATATGCACTAGCTAAAGATTAGCAACATAGCTAGAGAAAGAAATGTACTTTCTACTTTTGTAATATATATATATATATATATATATATATATATATATATATATATATATATATATATATATATATATATATATATGTATATATATATATATATATATATATATGTATATATATGTGTGTGTGTGTGTGTGTGTTGCACGCTGATACATATTATTCCAGCAAATGATTTTTTTAGAATTTGCTATTCTATTCAAAGTGTCCTTTACACACTGCCTTATCAAAAATTGGGCCCATCCCTTTATTTTATCCAGCAAATGTGAAATGCAGTACATAATGCATATCACTTAATGTTCTCCCTTCTTGGTGACATGTGGCAAGGTGATGCCACCACTATCATATGTAGAGATAAATAAACTTACACTTGATGCCACTTGTTGCACACGTCACCCACATGGGTTGGTTCACCGAACTTATCCATTGATTTTAATTTAATACTTATTTCTCACTACAAATTTTTATTTAATCAATTACACACATAATTAATTTCTTGATCACAATTTACTTAAATAAAAATTATTTTTAATACACTTCATATACTTATTGTCATGATCGCGTGACATAACACTAGTCCATAAACCTTTTGGTACACACAAAGTATATATCCTATCAATTGGGAAAAGAATGGTGGCTGCTAACGTGTTGGATTTTTGGGAAAGAAAGAAGTTGTTGTTATTTTGATATTGGTGGAACACACACATACGTGTAAATATATCTAGTAAGTACTTAGCTGATACTTTATAATTTGCTAATGTATATGTCTACTATGGGAGCACTATCATGTGAATCCACATGGAAAAGTCAAGTTTGCCTAATAAAATCAACACATACGGTAATGTTTCACTAAAACATCTACGAAATATATATATATATATATATATATATATATATATATATATATATATTATCAAATTCTAACAATTTTTCCAACCTAATATCAAGCGTACAAAGTTTAAGTTTTGTACTACAAGTTCTCAAAACGGTAAAAAGATAACTTTCTTTTCTTGGGAAAGATAATTCATATCTTTTATGATAAATAAAATCCCTTTTATAAATTTCCTCATATCACGTGTATAATTTAAATCATATCTGGAAGTAGTAGTAGTAGTTACCCGAAATCATACTTATCAATTCTTTGCTAAAGGTTTACTCAAGAAGGTATATATCAAGGCAATGTACAACGGGATCGTATTTCAAATCCCTAAGCCAAAAATACGGGATGTAACATAACCAGTATTGAGTAGTTGACTGTTTTAACACACGCCATGATCCACCTGGAGAAATTAGCTGGGAACCCAAGTTACATCTTTTTCTGTAACTTCAGCACATAGAGCCAATTTTTTACCATAGGTCAGTTAAGGGCCCTTGGCCATAACCACTCTACTAAGAGCCCGTTTGGATGGGCTTATGCCTATAAGCTGTTTGCAGCTTATAAGCTAAAAAAAATAAGTTGGGGTAGTCTAACTTATTTTTTTTGGCTTATAAGCTGTTTTCAGCTTATAAGCTGCTTTAGATAAGCTAAGTCAAATGGGCCAAATTATTTTTTTGAGCTTATTTTAAGCACAAAATGACTTTAAGCTGACCAGCCAAACACTCAAAAAAGCTGAAAACAGCTTATAAGCAACTTAGAAGCAACTTATAAGCCAATCCAAACGGGCTCTAACTGCAAGAAGTAATGCAACAGTAGTACCCATCAGCCCCTTATAAAATTTGACAATTTCAGCCTTGATATCATTAGGGTCAGTAAGCTTAATCCCATTAGTAGCAGTGCGTTCTTGGATGCATTTTTTGTGACTCCTTTCTTTCATTACAGCAATGAAATACTTGGTATGAGAATCTCCTAATTTCATCCATTTTACCCGAGACTTCTGTTTCATAATACTTTCTTCAATGAGTGACCACTTCTCAAGTTGCATTACTTTATTTTTCTCCTAATTCAATAGTTGGTCAGAGTACTACATAGCTATAGATTCTTGTACCACCTTTAGTTCATACCTAGCCTTTTCAATTTTCTGTCTAACTCTTTTGAACTCTTCAGCATTCAGGTTCTTGAATAGTGGTCTAAGGCTCTTGAGTTTGGCCCAAATAGATCTCATGGTGTCACCATCCTGATTCTTCTTCCAAATAGATTCTATAAGAGGAGCAAGGCCTTCATGATCAGCCCATACATTGAAGAACCTAGATGTAACTTTAGGAACCCATCTAGACTCTTTAATCTTGAATAGCATAGGAGAATGATCAGAAATTGCGGGAAGATCATACTCTATATATAAATGTCCCCATTGCATCATCCATAGATCATTACCAAAAGCCCTATCCAGCCTGCTACTAATTCTATCTACTCTATGTTGTCTATTGGTCCATGTATAGTAGTCCCCATTCCAAGCAAGTTCATTAAGATGTAAAGTTATGAACACAATCAGCAAACTCCTTAACATCAACTAGGGTTAAAGGATTACCAAACAACCTATCTTGGGGGTATAGCATTGCATTAAAATCCCCACAAACAATCCATGGAATGTTTATATTCTGGGATACAATTGATAATTCATCCCATAAGGATTTCCTTTGAGCAGTAGTGTTGTATCCATACACTATAGTCAATAAGCACTCAAGACTTTGACTTCTCTGCTGACCCTTGGCATGAATAAACTGAGCCTCAGTTTGCATAACAGTAACATTATAAGCTTCAGGATCCCACATTAGCCATACTCTACCATTGTGGGCATTAAGGTAGTTATAATGCACTTCCCACTTGGGAGCAATCATCTTCATCACTTTGCTAGCTTTAAACTCTTTAACTCTTGTTTCTAGGAGGCCAACTAGTTTAATATGCTTCTGTTGAAATAAGTTTTCAGCTCCTTTTGTTTATACCCCTTGTTGATACCCCTAATATTCCACACTAACCAAGTCATATCGATTGGGAGACTGGCACCCCTATAGCTAGAGGGGATGGTCCAGGTGGTCTTTAGGGTCTCAAATTCACTAAATTCACTGCCATACTCTTCCGCCTTGCAGATCCAACAACGAGTTCTGGGAACTCCATCAGATAATCCGGGCTCAGGGGACTAGCACTACAACTAGCTTCAGTTGGCCCAGGTTGAACTCCATCCTGGCCCTGTACTGGAGATTTCTGTGAAACTAAAGTACTAATCTCAGTACTATTAGCTATGGGAACAACTGTTGAATCAGTCGAAGTAGAACCCCCTATTTTTATATTATCTCCTGATATCTCCACTGTTTTTTGCACACCTTCAGTTTCCTTAGCTTTCCACACATGTTGGACTTGTTGGTTAGCTTGAGAGGCTTGTTGTCTAGCTTGAGAGGCTTGCTAGTTAGCTTGAGGAGCTTGCTGGTTAGCTTGAGGGGCTCGTCTAACTCTCTTCCTCCGTCTAGATTGTTCATGATATTGTTCAGTAATAACAGGCTGAGGCTGGCAAATGTGGCCAATTCTCTAGCAACTTTCGCAGAATTCAGGTTTCCAGTCATAGGCAATGTCCTGTTCAAAAGCTCTACCATCAGGGGCTCCCACATTGATCACTGATGGTAAAGGCTTTGTGACATTTGCTTGAATTAACATCCTAGCATAGGATATCCTTGTCTGCTTAGTAGTACAGCCATCAGCATATAATGGGGTGCCTATAGCACTTCCAATCCTACTCAAGGCATTGCTACTCCAACAGCTCATAGGGAGATTGGGAAATCTGACCCATAGAGGTATCTCCGTCAAGAATTCAGAGTTCAACTAAAAAAAAGGGTCAATGGTTTCAGAATCAAGGGTCTATTGTTGATGGAATATGGCCCAGTAAACAGAATTTCATTCATATCATATTTGTCTTGAAATTTAACAACATAGTAACCCTCTTTGTGATAGAATATAGCAGGTTTAGCAACAGCGGACCATGTTTGAGTGATAAATCGTCGCATATAGTTATAACCTGGTGTTTGTCCTATCCTATATACAATCAGTACACTACTCCATTTCTCAGTTTCTCTATCATAATCATCTTTTTCTAGCTGCACAGTCACTGTTCCATTGATAATTTCCGGTGGAATATATTCAAGAGTCATATCATTAGCAGCACTTCGATTCCCAGCAAAGAGTTTAGCCCAGGTTTTTGGTTCTGTTACCTTATCTGCTGCACTTGGCTCTGGAACAGTAGAATTCTCTTGTCTCTGACTCGTTCCTTGCACAGAAACCGATGTTGCAGTCGTCATGGTAACTATTGGGTTCGATGGCGGCGTTGTCGCTAGCTGGAGTGTCCTCGCAACACCAGCGGCACTAGACGATTTTGCTACTTCACTCAACCCCGCCTTCGTACCACTTAAAGCCCTAAGAACCGCCGATTGAGTTTGTAGCAGTGGAGGAGGTGGGGTTTCGCTTGTCTTCAATTGACTTTGATTCTCCACTTCAGTCGGACCTGAGCTACCCACTTCAGGTTGGTCCTTTCTTGGGCGTCCTCGCCCTTTTCTTTGCCCTTTGGCCATCGCCGGACACGATGGCGGAAGTATACTCCGGTGAGGAGAGAGAAGAGAGGGGTTAGGTTTTTTTTTCTTTTTTCTTTTTCTAGATGTTGTAATAACGCCTTTTACCCAAATTTGATGTTTGTTATAGTTTCAAAGCCCCACTTAATTAAGAGTATTTTTGTCAATACACCTGTTAATTTTTAAGAGTAAGTGAATTCTTAATTTATGTGCCTAACTCTAAAACCTCAATTATTTTATAAATTCTTTTAAATGGGGGGTTTTAAAAAAAATGAAAAGGTGAAAGCACCACTTATTACGAAAAGGAGGAGCAATTAATTTTTTTTTTTTTTTAAAAAGGATTATACTGAAACATGCCGTAAAAAGCAAGGACCATGACGCAAAAATTCAGAAATTATAAAAAACCCCCAAAGCGTTAGCTTCTATATAATACTTTGAGCACCATAACCAATTTGATCGAATTATTGAATATTATTATGCTTTAAAATTTGAACATTTTTTTTGTGTAATAAATCCAAAAAATGGATGAAGAATCGAAGAAGCGATACACTGATTGTATTTATTTTTTAGCATCTCCCCTCACTTGCAAAAAAAAAAATTCAATTTTTTTTCCCCTTTTTTTTTTTCTCCATAGAATCCAACTCAATTTATCAGCTCAACGAAAACCGAGGTGAATTTCTCTTGAATACATTAGCAATGCTTTTGATAGTCATATAATAGGAAAAAATGGCTCGTGTGTAGTAGTTTCTACATGCTTAATTAGGAATAGAAGTTTCAAGTTCATATAATTACGAGACCATAAAACTAATTCAATTTTTCGTTTGTAATATATTTCATGCATCTGTTATGAACTTATCTGCTATCTAATTGTTTGTAAGAGTTATTCGATTAATTAATTCGCGAAAATTCAAACCTCGTATGTAAAATATAGGTCGATTTTTTTTATCCTTTAAATATCAATTAAAGACGCTAATAATTTATAAATCATAATTAATAAAAGATGTGTTTGAAAGCTCAGTATGATTACCAGGCGGGTAAAATTATTTTACATTAGTCGTACATATATTTAGATTTTAGCTTATAGTAAATTTTACATTCAATTAGAGTTGTGTACATCCACCTAAAATTTTGATAAATCAGTGATGGACATATAATATTGGTATTCAAATTGATTACATAATTCTTGTGAGACTCAAAGGAAGAATCTATGAGTTGACAAAAGTCGGGATTAAATATGTGTTGTTTGAATTTAAGTTTTTCATCTAATATATTATTTTAGAATTTGTTGTATTATATGTCTGAGAGTGAGAGTTCTGTATGGCAAGATTTCTTCCTTTGTTCATCAGCTAAATATGATTAAAGTTAATTGATTTCAAGAATTGATACTTTTCTTTGATTTTTATTTTGTAATCCAATATTATTTAATAATATTTATCTTATATTTTTTATTAAGTTACTTCACTATTAAATAAACATGAATTAGCAACGATAAGTTAAACAGTAAAATTCATCGTTAAATTTTGTTTAGCAAAACGGATTGTAACGAATTATTTTTTAAAAAAAAAACTAGCTACGAGCAATTTAGCGATGGATTAACGACAAAGTTCGTAGCTAAGTCCAATTTTTCTGTAGTATTTGTTGTCAAATGAGGTACGCGCTTTAGTCACCCGCAAAGCGCGTACGCAAAAGCTAGTATATAGTAAATATGGACCCATAACTTTTAAAATATAATGAGTTCAATACTAAAAATCTTAAGCTTGAACACATATAATTTAAATCCTAAATCCGCATCGTTATCTTCTTCTTCTTCAACATCTTCTGCTTCCACAATCCTACAATGGACCAATAATTAAGTCATAATACAGCGAGAATATTTGGTACTCTTCGCTGACAGAAATATAATCCTTACAAGAACACAATGTCAATGTTAATGTGTTTTACAATGTAATCCTTACAAGAACAATGTCAATGTTAACGTGTCTTACAAAAATGATAATATTAATATTTATAATAATGGTAATTATTTTTGGATGAAACTTTCAAGTATTACAAAACTGTACAATGTGTCAATTTGAAATGTACAAGTAAACGAAAGTGGCTACGAGATTTTACATATGGTTTCTTGGGATTCTTGTCACGTCTTTAGTCTTCAACTAAGCGCACGTGCGGCACTTGACAACTCGCTCACATTTTTGCACAACTTGCTCACGATCTTGCTATGCCAAGTCAGCCTAGTTTACTACACTCAAGATCGCTAAGGGAATATGTCACGCCCCAAAATCCACCCTAGACGTGACCGGCATCCGACGTCATGAACAACATCGGAAGAACCCAAACAACACAATAATAATACTTGAACCCGCCAGGTTCAACATTCGCCTCCAACAGTTTATAAATTAAATGTAACAAATCATCAATATATGAATTAAACCAGCGGAAGTCTTTATAAGTAAATAGTCATAAATGTGGCAAACACCCATTAAGTCGTACGAGACTTTGACAATCTACCCACAATTCTGGCAACTATCTATAGAGCTTCTAAGAGACACAACCATTATCTAACTTCGGGACGCAGCCCGAAAATCTAGAATAATAAATGAAACAGGAAGTGTCCCACGAACAAGGATGTGGGCTCACCAAATCAACTTCAGCAGCAAGTTCTCCTAAGCGTCGAGAGTATCACGAACATGCTCTTCTCCGTTACCTACCATACCATCAAAAACAATAATGGTATGCCTGAGTACTTTCGTACTCAGTGAGTGCCTCAAGGACAACAAGTATTATAAAAATAAAATATAATAATACATAAAGAAATCAGTTCTGAAAAGATTGTATAAAAACAGTCATTCCACTTTATGATTCTTAATATCAATTTGTTAAACAGTTTACAAAGCCATTAATCAATATAAAAATTGGTATTCAGCATATGTGCCTCAATAAGAATTATCAAAACCGATTACAAAGCCTTTTGTCAATTTATAACGTTCAATTATGCCTTGCAAATTGATCATGATTGTCAACAACAGTTCCATGAGAGAATAAGAATATTACACATGTCAATACAGGCCTAAGAATCAATCATATCGCGTATAGCTCACCACACCAGAACATATAATTCTCAGTGGCTATCCTTCCTCCGGAATAGCTAGGCATAAATCACATCGGACTATGTAGTACGCGGTGGCTATCCTTCCTCCCGAATAGCTAGGCATAAATCACACCCCAGGTAGCGAACCCAACGGTGGCTATCCTTCCTCCCGAATAGCTAGGCATGAATCATACCCCGGGTAGCGAACCCGGTAGTGGCCACTCTTCCTCTCGAATGGCTAGTCAATTACCACACTAGGATCAATAGTGGCTATCCTTCCTCCTGAGTAGCTAGGCTAAACACAACAATAAAGTTCATAGCATAGAAGTCGATTCACAAATTGTCTCAAAATAGTCACACCATCAATAACATTAAGGTTCATTATGCCATATCAAAATAATAAGTCATTCCAATCAATGTTTTAAAAACGTACAACTTCTTTACAAAGATTTTCATGTCCCAATTCACCAATGAGAATGTCATTACCAACTCTTAACTAGCATTACTAATCATCTCTCATAGAGGAAAACATTCATAATATCTTATCCATATATAGGGTTTGTTATAATCTAGGTTTAATGTGGGTTTGTCCCCTCACACACATTAACCACCTTTTAGACATGAATTAGAGTTCAAGAAACATGAAAATATTGTTTTTCCTTTCATTCATTAAAGAATCTTGAATAAAATTTATACTTTCAACAATAGTTTCAAAAAGTAATTTTCATTCAAAATAAGTTTTTAAAAGAGAGACATACAAATCACCTTTATAGTCAACAATGATTTTAAAGAGACATACGAATCACCTCTATAGTCAACAATGATTTTTAAAAGAGACACACCTTAAATCCCGTTAAAATATCCCAAACGTAAGCTCCATGCTTCAAAGAATCATTCTACATCTAATTAAGGTTTGTATGACCAATAAACTATAAATATTCACCAAATTCGCAGCTACTGTTCATAGCTGGAAACGCATAGCTAAAGACCTTGAAATCCGATCTTCACCGTTCACATGTAAGAACTATATGTTGGGACCACTCAGTTAAAATGTGGGCTCGATCCAACGGTTAGATAAGCGTAAAAAGTCAATTTAATATGGCTGGTCGGAGGAAATTCTACAGCAAAAATACTAGGGTTTTGTTTTTAATAAGGTGCTTCTAAACCAATCCTATTTCATGATTCTACCAACTATTTCATGTCTAAAACATAATAATAATTCCATATATCCATTAAAGTGTGAAGCTCTTACCTTTTTGAAGAAATCCCAAAGCTTCATCCCATATTTTACCTTGAATGAAGTTTCCACAATCTATCGATTTCATATAATGATTTGGTGTTAACCTAGTGATTAGCTAAGGTAATTAACTTAGGGATCTGAGTAAAAACTCACCTTAGAGAGATGATATATAGCTCTGGTGGAAAAACCCTCTCCTTGGACGTTTTTGGGTTGTATTTATAGGTTATTATAAAGGCTTGGGCTTTAAAACCTAATCCTACAAGAATTGGGATTTCCATTTTACACAGCTTCAGTAAATCGGTAATAAATTTTTACTCACACATCTGTTTGGGATGCATAATATATTTTTGAAAAGTTATTTTAATTCCCTACAACTTATATGTTTTGAGTTTTTCCAAATGTCAAACGAAAATACCCGAAAACTGGACATAACTGGAAACTGTCTCAAACTTGACGAATTTAAAAATTTCTAAGGAACTTCCTTATCTCATTTGACCCCGAAAAGATTATTTAACACTATTATCCATCCCAAAGGGATCCAAAACGTTAAAATGACATCTAAACCCTAATTATTTCATAATGGCACCTAACTCGGATTTACGGGATGTTACAGAATAGTAATTGAGAAAGATAAGAGAAATTTGCTAGAAGGAAGCTTTTTATTATAGAAGACTTAATTGATTTTGCTTGATGATTTACAAATGAATGACCCTCCTATTTATACTACTCACCTAGGGACTAGTATGTAAATAATAATTATTATACAAGTCCCTACATATTTACAAATAAGCCCCTATTCTAGAAATGTTTACACAACTAGATTATTCTAAGGACTTTCCATGCAATTGCATAAGGTTCTAAGGTCTTCCATGAGAAATCTTCATATTTCTCTAGAACCTTCTCACATAAGCTAGCCTCCTCTCCATGTAAGCATCCACATAAGCTTCCTACATGGCAAAAATAGTTCCACGTGATGCCTAGGTGGCATGATGACGTGGGGAGTCATCACATTCTGCTCCCAAATTGGGTTATAAATGCCGCTATAGTGCTTTATGGAAATTTGAGACATATTACGAAGTAAACTTATGTGATGTTCACGGAAAAAAAAGAAGTTAGTCTACAAGCTAATTAAATGAATTTTGAACTTTCTAAGAATTAAAGGATGGTCTTGACCTGTAGAAATTTGTACGTAATCTTGACTAAAAGACTAGGTGGAACGAACATACTTTGTGTTTTGTTGCTTATAAATGAAGATAGTGTCAAGTTTTGCTAATTCGTTATAACTTGTGAATTTTTTAATAATATAGGTAGAATGAATATAGTATCAAGTCATCCCAATTTGGCATGATTTATGAACAATTTAACAATATAGATAGAATGAAGATAGGATTAAATTATACAAATAAGTCATGATTTGTGAACGATCCAACAAGACCAATCCGTCATGACTAGTAAAGAATTTTAACAAAGATAGGTAGAGTGAAGATAGTAACCAACCATACAATTATACAAATCTGTCATGATTTGTGAATGATTCAACTAAGTAATAATCTTCACCTAGTTTATTCGCAACTATAGTGTAAGTTAGTAATTCATCGATTGACCTCTCGGGTAGTTTTAACGAGTCATATCTAATTACGATTAAGGTGTAAATAATTGATTGATTGATTGTCGAGTAATTTTATTTACTTACAAGCACCTTTAATATGAAAAAAGTGTTAAAACAGAAAATATAACATGTCAAACAAAAAGTACGTATTATACTCTTACCATAATATTTGTGGTAAGTACAAATCCAGATTAACTGAATCAGTCTATGATTAAATGAAAACAAATAGAAGCACCGAAATACATGCCCCAAAAGCAAAGACCATAACTCAGAGGATCCTAAAATTATTAAGTCGCACATAATTTGCTGATAGTGTAAGTAATTAACTGATTGATTGTGAAGTAATTTTATTTGGTTACAAGCACCTTTAATAGGAAAAAGTGTGAAAAGAAAAATATAACATGTGAAAAAAAAAATACTCTTATCATAATATTTGGGTCAGCACTCAGCACCAATCCACATTAATTGAATCAGTCGATTCGTATAAATGTATATATAATATAAAGTTAGGCATAGACAATCCTATGTGGCACCTCTATATGGCCAAGGATCCTATTTATCTTTTTTCTCTTTTTTTTTTTTTTGACTTTTTTCTCACTTTTCTCAATTATTTCATGTTAAAAAATAATTTCCATAATTCACATTTATTGATTTTCATAACTTCTATTTTAATAGCACTCTTAAGTAACCTCTAAATGACTGCTTTGAATTACCTGTAAATGGGGGTATATTTCCACTACTCTTTCCGGTACATATTGTTCATTATGGGTGCTTTAAATAATTAGTAAATGGGTGATTTATTTCACCTCCTTAATGTAGGTTTGTACATATTCCAAACCTTCATATTATAAATTAACGCCAAGAACGTATCAATTTTCATTCATACTTTTTTTTGCATTTATCATTTTCTATTTATTTATCTATAGTCAAGCATTTGTGTTCATACTTTACATGATTTATCGTGATGATTTATATCATGGGTTTTAGTGTTCTTATGTAGCCCATTTTTATTATCTTATGAATTAGCATGTAATTTAGGGATCTGTTGATAGAGGATTTTTACCATATGTACAGTTGAATTCAGGAATAAATTTTCGTGGTTTAATTTTTAATGTTTTCCTTAAATTTTCAGTCTTATGTCTCAGAAAGTACTGGAGTGGTGTTGATGAGATTATTTTTGTTATTGCAGATACCACCTGCAATGTAAACATTCGATATGTATTTTTCATATGGATCTTCATCTGAAAGACAAGTTGCATAAGGTATATAATTTTACTCTTCTGTACAATATATACATAGCTATTCAATTATTTTTGAACTTATGTTACATGTATTTTTTATAGGAGAACAAAATGAAGACGAGCCCTAAGATAAATGGAGCTGAGAAATAAGTACTTTTAACGAGAATGATCCATTACGCTGGACCTTAATCCTCATGAACCTCTTAAAAATCACCTGAATGTAGATTCCAGAAGAAGTATCACGAATTATTTTTCTTCTTTAAGTGGTTTACTAATTACTGGTGTTACAAAGCTTGATAATTACTAATCCATAGCTTAATGAAGACGGCATTCCTCATTATTAATTTTTTCTTTTTTCCTAAGCCGAAGGATGATCCCGTAGGTGTTATATTATTAAGTGAGTCATATTTTTGTTAAGGCTTGCTAAAAACTCCTTCGTGACATGATATCATTTACTGCGAAAATTATATTGTACATAACCTTTTGCTTAGTATGGAGTTCTCATTTTAATGAGGCTTTTGGAAGACTTGAGTTACTGTAACATATAATGGTATGGGTCTTTTTGTTATTCTAGAAGTTAATGGCCAAAACCTTTATAAATTCTTGAGTACTCATATTTAAATTCATGATCTGCTTCAATTCAATAAAACATTTAAGAGTAGAACTAATTTTTGAGCAGGTATCGACCGAATTATTCAATCACGGGCGATTTGATTATTGTTAATAGCAATGAGAGTGAGACTATTCTCTATTAGCGCATATAATTTGGTGTTCTCACATTAACGTTTGTAGTCCAATTGGTGTAGAGGTTGGTTTTGGTATTTTCTTGAAGGTTAAAAAAATTTCGCTCGAAATGTGAATATTATATATATGTTATTTTTTTAATTAAGCTCGCAAACAACTGACATTGTGACATATATCTCTGGAATGAGTAACTTGAATGGAGTTAATCTTTTTTAAAAAGTAACTGACATCAAAGCAAAATATGCCGATAATCCGCTTAGTGCGAGGGCCTTTGATATTTTCTTGCAAGTTAAAAATCTTTTACGCTTGAAATTTGAATATTGTATAAATATTTTTTTTAAAAAAAAAAACTTGCAGGCAATGTGTTACGTATACATTTGTTTATAAATAAGCACTTGAGCTGAAGTTAATCTCTTTAAAAGAAGTATTTGAAATAGAAGCAAAAAATTATAAGTTGTGTGGATGTTTTAGTTACGGACTTCACTTGGCAAAAAGAAAAAGTTGGTGAAATTTGAGAGGAAATAAGACCTTTTGGCTTCTTACAATTTTAATAGAAGAAAATGACTTTTTCACATCTCTTATGTGTATTTTTCAAATCTCTTATGTGTAAAAAATGAAGTTCTCTTGTGAAAGGGTCATAAAACAAAAAACAAAAATTGTAAAGGGCCAAATAACCATTTCTCCCGAAATTTGAAGACTTCCGAGAGAATATACCAATAATATGTTGGTTGCCTTTTTCCTTTATGGTTTTAGTTTAGTTAGATTTTATTTCATTTTTTTTTTTGCCTTTTTTCTTTATGTTTTTAGTTTAGTTAGATTTTATTTCATGTTTCTTTTATTTGAATTACAAATTTTCCTTTTTTAAGAAAAAAATTGAATAATGAAAAATGCAATTTATCTAAACTTTAATTCAGATAAATAAATAAAAATTCAATAAAAATATTATCTTTGTGATTTAATCAATATAATAAAATTAATTTTCTGTCTTCTATCTCAACTAAATCTATAAAAATATTATTTTTTAAAAATTTATTGATATCTTTCATAACCGCGCGAGGCGCGGATAAATTTACTAGTGATTAAATAAAAGAAGTACTAAAAACATATCAAAAAAACAAGGATCGACCATAATCCAAAAAACCCTAAAATTACTAAGTCGTACTCCTTCCATTCACTTTTACTTATCCACTTTTGATTTTCCACACCCCTTAAGATTTAATAAATGAAGTACGTATTTTACTATAATATCCATATTAATTGGTGTATAATCTCATTGGACTTGAAAATTAATTTGGAAATGAGTTATTAGTGTCAAGGGTAAAACAAGAAAAAAAAAGTTTATCTTTTCTTGATATGCTAAAGTGGACAAGTAAAAGTAAAAATATAATTTTAGTATAGTGAATAAGTAAAAGTGAACGGAGGATGGAGTACATAATTTACAATTATAGAGTAAACAAGTAATAGATTAATTGATCGTCGAGTAATTTTCTTACAAGTTACAACTTACAAGCAACTCTAATCGGAACAATTTGTGAAAAGGAAAGTATAACATGTCAGAAAAATACTAGTGTACTCTTACCATAATATTCAGGAGTTAATATCGTTGTATGTTAATTAGGGTAACAATGCTACCAAAATTGACCCACGTTTCTAAATATTACAAAAAAAAAAAAAAAAAAAAAAAAAAATCAATCCCTCCTCTTCCTCCCTCTCTCTCTGCACCACTCCCTCCTCCTCTCTCTCTTCTTCGTCGGACCATAATCGTCGGCATCTCTCAACAACGTCGCCGCCGCAGTCAGCGGTCCGCATCACCGGAAAGGTCTAAGAGAGAGTTCACCGACAGGTCTAGTGATGGTGTGGAGGGTCGGCACCACTGGAAATTTCTCCCTCGCTTTCTCTCTCTCTCTTTCTCTCTCTCTCACATACTCAGATCTGGTGGTGTGTGTGTCACAACCCAGCTAGGGGCCGCGACGGGTACCCGGGGCTAGCCACCAAGCACCACTCGAGCTACTACTCATCTTACTCACTTAATGCTCTTTCACCAACTTTATACACTAATTGTAGGAAAAGCATATTTTATATGGAAACATAAATGCCTTATATACATTTGCCTCTCGGTCATCAAATAATATATACACATAATAGCGTCTTGTGAGATCATCTAACCCATACTGCGTATCTACGAGCCTCTACTGACATACTAAACATATAGACGGAACAAGACTCCGTCGTGCCCAAAATGTATATATATATATATATATATATATATACCAAAAGAAGAGTCATAAGCACCTCCGAACAATGGAGTGCTCTCAATCAGCTGACAGATGCTAAGAATCTAGATCAAGCTCACCTCCCTGTCTACCTGTGGGCATGAATACAGCGTCCAAAGAAAAACGGACGTCAGTATGAATGTTGTACTGAGTATGAGAGGCATAAACAATAAAATAAGACAATGATATAAAGAGAATTTCAATGCGAAACAGTTGTGTCTGACTGACAATTACAATAGAAGTAATGCATGTTGTCTTACTCATACTCATCAGTGTATCATATATGCATAATGTATAAGCTGCCCGTCCATATAGGATCGGTGTAATAATCAACAACATTAGCCCGCGTCCAGGCCTCCCGCGTCCGGGGTATCATCTCACGCCGCCCACTAGTGGTGTCTGCCCATGCCATCTGGCCATGGTATATAGCTGCCCGCCTTGGCGGTGACTGCCCGGCCAAATAGGCGCGGTGTAATAGTAATATCTTCATCATAACATGCTTATATTATCATAGTACATGCATAGGGCTCAAGTCCAATTATACTCTATCGGGGTGACGTAAGGTCGTGATCCCCCGATGTCATTATGGAACAATCATCGACATCCTGCCTCACCTTGAAGGAAGTAGCATATAAGGTGAGTGTAAGCAACAATTAGCATCATTAACAATATGGCACCGTCATATCATATCTCTTATCTTATATAGACATTTATGGATATAGGCTTTTAGCTTTCCGGAACATACAAACTCATGACGAGGAAATGAATTCATACTATAGGATTCATGCCATTAGAAGGAAAGGACTAGCCTCACATACCTTTGTCGTTCAGCTAAGCTATCGTTCACTTGCTCTCTTTTAACGTTACGTCGTTACCTTCAAGAGAGAATTCGCATAGACGCTAGTTAATCGACTAAGGGAATGCGTCGCTATTTCTAGAGAAAATTGGGCAGCACTTCCTTTATCTATACTACTTTTCCCATAATCTATATCAACTCCCAACGTTCACAACAACATCCTCCATATTGCTTTCAACAATCATCATATATATATATATTTACCACCTTCCACCATTTTCCTCCAATTTTCCCACATTTATCCTTATAACTCATTATTGTGTTTTCGCGCATCTAATACTTGTTTCATGATATAAACATCATTTATAACATATTCATAATCACAACACATCAACATTCATGATTCAATCCAATTACCATTCAACCACTTGCACTATTTACCCCTTTATGACCCATTTGCTATGCCTTTCTATAATTCAAGCATTTTAACCTTCCAATACCTTAAACAACATGAGATGGTCATGAAACTTACCTTAGATGATGGTTGAACAATTCTTGAGTAGCAATACTCTTTTATACTAAAAACCCTACTTCACTTTCTTTGCAATTTTTTGGTGTAGATGGACTTTGATGAATTTCACACTCTTGATTTCACGGATTTGGGTGTTGTTGATCTTGATTTTCACTTGGATTCTTGTATTGGAAGAGTTTTAGAAAGTTCTAGAGAGATGTTGGGTCGTGGAGAGAGAAGATGAAATAAATAAAATGAACTTGGGTCCTTATTTAAAAATTGAAATCTGGCCCGACATCATTATACGGTCCATATAATCGACCGTAAAACTGCTCCAGTGACTACCCTTTTCTGTGTCAACTTGACGGTACATTATACGGGTCGTATAATTTTATAAGGTCCGTATAATTGACCGTAAAATCATCCCTTCAGCAACCTTATTCTGTGACTCTTTTACGGTCCATTATACGGCCGTATAATGTTATACGGTCCGTATAATCGACCGTATAACCCATCAGTTCACCGAGTCTTATTCTCGTCATTTCGTTTGATCTCCGATCCTTATGGAACCTTCTTAACAATTATTTAGCACCTCAATACCAATCTAAAGGACGTTGTCCCTCGTCAAAACACCATATACGTCATACCCTTCATTGGCCTAGTCACTGTACGCTAGCGGGGGAAATTTCCAAGGTGTAACAGTGTGGCTGGTGGTTTTTAGCTGGAAATTTCTATCTCTCTCTCTCTCTCTCTCTCTCTCTCTCTCTCTCTCTCTCTCTCGCAGATCTAGTGGTGGTGTTGCAGTTCGTCGGAGAACGGAACTCCGGCAATGGCTGTTATACCCCATTTAAACAGGTTGAATTAGAGTACAACATATTGGTGATTCCTAATCTGTTTATTTTAAGGAGTCGCCACCTAATTAATTTAATGGTGAATTAGGACACCTAATTTATTAACGAAGGTAAAGCCTAACTAAACCTCCGTTAATGGTCTGCTTAATTAGCGTGATTCTAGGTAAGGGTTCTAGATTATCCTAAAGGGAAGGGGTTAGGCATCCTTTAGAATCCGTTAACTACGGTTACCGTCCAAACTTAGGTTAATTAATTAGGGCTAAAGATGCAACTATAGCATTTAAATTTTAAGAAAATGGCTTGTAAATATTGCTAAGGTTTTTAAGGAAAATAATGTTATTTTAAAATAATACTTATAAATGTTGCTAAGGCTTTAAAAAAATGCTATTTAAAACAAGACTTGTAAAAATATAATAATTGGCAATAAAAGAAGACTTCAAATGCTATTTTTAAAATAAAACTTATAAATGTTGCTAAGGCTTTAAATAATAATGCTATTTAAAATAAGACTTGTAGAAAATACAACAATTTGCATATAAGTGATAGCTTTTAAGAAAGGATTTCGCAAATTTGAACTTTGGATAAATTATGTTATATGAATATGGCAACGTAGAAAAATCTAGGCTTATTATAAATAGGATGCAAAAGGAAGTGAGTTTTCTTTCTCCTTTTTATTTAACTTTATTTGACTATTCTTTTAAAAAAACGCGTGATTAAGTCAAACTTGCGATACCTAAATTCATGTTTTACATGTTCACGGTATTTCAAATTTTTAAGATGATAAAGAAACAAAAAGTAATTCTCTAATTCAAAACATGTGTTCTCATTATTGAAAATCAATGATTCTAATAAAAATAAATATTATAAATAATTCTAACATAAAAAGAAGAAAAATGAATCTTATGGAATTAATTATTAGTTTTCCTTAAATTAACTACCCATTACTAAAACTAAACCCCTTAATTTCACTAAGGTTCATCTAAATTATCAAAACAGAATGTTAGTCATACAATACAAATTAAATGCACAAAAACAAATAGGGGAGCAAATTTAGTTTAAATGGGCTCAACCCATTTTAGGACTGCTGATCATGCTGCTATTGGGAATGGGCTCAGCCCATTTTTAGGACTGCTGCGGACTGTTCATGCTTATTGGGCTTTGGCCCAGAATTTCATGTTTTTCTATTTTTGCTGCGGACAGAGGGCTGGACAAAGAGAGGAGTAATGTTGGGCTTTTAGCCCAATGCCAAATGCGGAAGAAAACGAGTCCCTCGGACTCGTATGCGATAGTCATGCATAAAACGAAAGAAAATGATTAGTACATAACCAATAAATAAGACTAAACATGCATAATATAAGTTCAAAACAGACCAGTGAACTATGTATATACTGTGTATATTTAATGTATACCTCATATATACACATTCATAAGGATGTATATAAGGTTAATATTGGAAAGCTTTTGTCCCCGTCTTCCCGATGTTGCACAAGTTCCAAGGAATTTCACGAATCCCAAGCATGGCTAACACCGGGAAGGGTTCAAGCTTGATCCATAATGACCAATCTAACCTCCCTATTAACGTGCTTAGATGAAAGTATACTAGTAATATACATCAATATACGTAGTCAAACACAATATGCTTGCAATACACAAACATATAAGAATTTAGACAAACACGGAATCATCACAGCATGCATAAAGATCTGAACCCTTTATTTTTTACTATTTTTAATACAATTCAGAGGCACCAACAGCAGTTTCAACTGCACCAGCAGTGAACCAGCAGACTCAAATGCAAGACAGTGACCCCCTTTTTATCTCAGAAGCTCGTGCATTTAAAGGAATAACATTGTCACTGAGGCAAATTCCATACTTGGATAGGGATCATGATCTTAAAGGATCCAGTACAATTTAGTTTAAGAAAGCATCAGTTCAAATCAATTTCTCATTTATTGGAAACCTATACTGAGAATGGCAGGACACAGATGCAAATAGACAGTATTCAGCTGTGGATAATCTAGATATAAAACAGTCGACATTTTGATCATATAATCGAGACCATGATGTTTCCTTTTAAACTAGTTAACTAGTTATAGCTTCAATCATGTTTTCATCCATCAGACAGTCTCAAAAATAGGTTCTCAATGCCATTTTGTAAGATAAGGAGACTATCAAACACTTTAAACACATACTGACAGTAAAAACATATTTTTCCCATGTTGAAGTAAATTCCAGGAAATCAAAGTTGTTTACTACCTACAGTTTGTTGACACCCAAATTTGTCCCGCCTTCCCGAAAGTATCTATTTACGCTTCTAATATTTTGGCAATTTAAGAAATAATTATTTATATTTTTACTATAATTATTGGCTTTTATTAATACCGGCATTTCATTATTCTATTGCAGTTACTAGCTGTTATTATTTTTTATTACTATTACCGTTATTATCCTTATCATCATTATTATTATTATTATTATTATTATTATTATTATTATTTGTTATTATTTTTACCAGTATTATTATAATTAGCATTATAATCATTTCAGCATTTTTACCGTCCCATGCACACGCATCGCATTTATTTTCGCACAATTCAATAATGACATTTATTTACTGTTGATTTCCAAAACATTATCGCACGGTTGTTACGACGTCTTATAATTTTATCGGAGCACTAATAATTACGTATTTTTATACTAGATAATATTTAGCACGCATTAATATATAGTCATTTAAAACAGATCTTTGGTGCAAATTTAGAAGCCTCGACTTATAATCATTTTCGGACCAATTCATAAAATTAGCCCACATTCAATTCATTACCTAGCCCACATTTTAATTCAATCAGCCCATTATCCGTATTAAAACTACCTGACCAGCCCACATCTTATTCAGCCCACTACCTATTCATCTACCCGACCAGCCCAACATTTAAAACAACCAGCCCAAAATCCGGTGACCCGACCCGACCCATGTCTTTAAACACAAAGGAAACCACTAGGGTTCCTATTCCTCATCCGTCGCTCACCCCTTTCATCTCTCTCCTCTCTCTCTCTCTTTCCGTCTCGTCTCTTTCTATTCTCTCTCTCTTTCTCGACGAAAATGGCAACTCGCAGAAGCATTTTCGCTCCCACATACTATGCATGCTCGTTTTGGGGAGGGGAAATTAATGCTCGTCCCTCCCCGTCAGATTTCAAATGTCGTAAAGCGATTTTCCCTTTTATTTTTCTACTTTTAATTTGAAAACCTTAATGAGGTTTTGTCCATTTGCAAGCTCAAACTTTTGTTCTTATCAGTACAAAGCTTTAAGAGATTTGTCGATTTCTGCTTTTTTTGATTGGATGGTGGACAGACCTGCAAAATCCGAACGTTTTGATTTTGAAGGAGGCATCTTTGACCAAAATCCCAATCCCAAAAAAAAATCAGTTTCCAAATCCTAGCAAACCCTAGAAACCCCCCTATAAATAGGAGCTTCGGAATCCATTGAAAAGAGGGCTGAAAAAAAATCGCAAAAATCTCCCTAAAAAAAGAAGTTCTTGAACCACCGAAATACCCTAAAATTAAGTTCTTTCCAGCTGCTTCAAATTCCCCTGGAAAATTACTAAGTCTTCATCAGTTTTAATATTGCTTTGATATGCTTTCGAAATTAAAAAAAAAATTATCCTGGTTCTCTTTTGGTTCCTACAACTGTTTCGAGTCCGAGTAAATTCGAGATTGGAGTTTGTAGTGTTTGAAGGGATATCGAAACCCCCGCGCCCATTTCGCTGCACCCGAAGCAGGTAATCCCCTATCCCTTTTATTTCGCTTGCATTTTCTTGTATTTTAGTTTAAATTATTTGTCCCTATGTGTTGATATTAACTTTAGCATCAGTTAAGCATACTCCTGTGTCGAGTTGGGTTTAATTTGTTTCAGAAGTATGTTTAGCAGTTCCATATAGTGAGACGTGTATACATATCAGTCTTCGCTTAGCTTAATTTTGGTTAAACGTGCCTGATAGGTTAGTTTAATCTAGTATGTTTTAACTAAGCATGTTGAGTTAATTTAGTTAAGTTCGATTTTCTTTTAGACCGATGTGGAATTTGAAGCATGCCTATATATTTGTTCGATTATTGGAGTTTAAAAGTCACTCATGATCCCTATCCGAATACAGTATGGTTATTTCCTCTACAATGTGTTGCTTGAGTTCAATACTGCCTTCATAGTGTTTTATTGATGATAATTATAACCCGTAAGCCTATGCATTTGTTATTAGTCTAGAGTATGCTTAGACCTGGTTTTAAATGGTTGAGTGGTTAGCTAATATGATACTCTGCCTATCCTAGTCTTGTTTAAACGTGCTATTAGTTAAAAGCATAAGTTAACTACATCCTAGCAGCAGCCTTCATCATGTTTGTTTAGACTATATTTGGATAGGGTAATCCACTATCTACTTTTAGGTTCCGATTGGTCATTAAGCTTCAGTGTGTTGTGTAGCTTAGATTCTAGTTTCGCTCCATGATTAAATGAGTCTAGTTTGAATCATGCGGTTGACCCTGTTAAGTCGCCTCATGGCCACTGGGTTGAAAATCCGCTTCTTAAAGATGGAAAGGACAATCATGCTTCTTCGTTTCTAAAGAATGTAATCTGGTCCTAAGTTGAAGTTCGACACTGTTTTTTTTTTTTTGGATTTTAAAATGAATCAAAAGACTTCTGATATCTGGCCATAGTTATTAGTGTTTTGCCCTGCTAGTATAAAGAATGTGGAATTGAGTCTATATCCGAATATGCATGACGTTTACTCAAATATGTCTATGGTGTACGGTTCTGATGTAATCGTGGCATTTAATAGCTTGTGGCATTTAATAGCTTGTATATTCAAGTATATGAGAAGTATACTACTGGTAGAATGTCCCATGAATAGCTTTTGAACTCTCTGTTAAATGTGACATGATAGGCTGAGTCGTTTGTAAAGTGTACATGGCAGTTTGTTTGATTGTAAGCTGAGCGTGCAAGGGATATATCAAAATATACCAAGTATATTCAGAGCTCTTTATGCCACGCATATATACAAGCTTGTATATTTAGTGTATATGAAGTACATCCCTTATCATAGCAAATCCGTGGCCAGTTTTCTGTCTTTTTGGCTGAATGTTTCGTTTGCACATGAATATTTGTCTTTAAATTCTCCATGTGTGATGATCGTGTACTAATCCTTTTCCTTTCATTTTATGCATGACTTTCGCATACGAGTCCAAGGGACTCGTCTTCCGCATTCGGTGTTGGGCTAGAAGCCCAACATAACATTATCGAGTCATTCCCATGCCAATCCATCCGCAGTTAATTTAAAAGGGATTTCTAGGCTAAGCCCAACAGCAGTAGCCAATTCGCAGCATGTATACAAAAAGAAAGAAACGAATTTTGGGCCAAGCCCAATAGCGTGAACAGTTCGAAGCAGTTGGGCCCTAAAAAATGGGCCAGATCCATTCAATTTTCTTCTCCTCTACCTTATTTTTCTTGTTGTGTATTTTTAATTTGATTTGTATGACTAACACCTTGTCTTATTTTATTTTCTTAACTTAGATGAATTTGAGTAAAATTAGTGGGTTAGTTTTTAGCATAAAGGGTAGTTAATCCAAAGGAAACTAGTAGGTAATTCCGCGGGCTTCATTTTTATTTACATTATCTATAATATTTATCCTAAAATTATTTACATAATTTATAACATTTATCTTAAAATTATTTACATCATTTATAATATTTACCTTTGCTAGAATCATTGATTTTCAATAATAAGAACACATGTTTTGAATTAGAGAATTACTTCATCATCTTAAAGATTCAAATAAGTACCACAAGTTTGACTTAATCATGCGTTTTTTTTAAAGTATAGTTAAATAAAGTTAATTAAAAGAGAGAGAAACTCACTTCCTTTTGCATCCCATTTATAAAAAAAAAAAAACAAGTCTAGATTTTCTACATAGTCATACACATATAACATAATTCAAAGTTCAAATTTGCTAAATCATCTCTTAAAAAGCCATCACTTATATGCAAATTATTATATTTTCCGCAAATCTTATTTTCAATAGCATTTTTAGTTAAAGCCTTAGCAATATTTATAAGTTTTATTTTAAATGGCATTTGCAATTTCCTTTTTTTTATGTAAGATTATTATATTTGGTGCAAGCCTTATTCTAAATAGCATTTTTAAAGCCTTAGCAATATTTATAAAGTATTAGTTAAATAACATCATATTCTTTCTTTAAAACCTTAATAACCTTTATAAGTCTTATTAGTCTTTAAAGTTCTTCTTTTATACAAATTATTGTATTTTCTGTAAATCTTATTTTAGCTAACATTATTTTCCTTTAAAATTTTAGCAATATTTGTAAGCTATTTTTCTAAAATTTAAACACTATATTTAACCTTAATTAATTAACCTAAGTTTGACCGGATAACCGTAGTTAACGGATCCTAGAGGATGCCTAACCCCTTCGCTTTAGGATAATTAGAACCCTTACCTAGAATTAAAATTTAAGCAGACCATTAACGGGGTTTAGTTAGCTTTACCTTAGTTAATAATTAGGTGCCCTAATTCACCTTAAAATCAATTAGGTGGCGACTCCTTAAAATAAAGCAAAATAGGAATCTCCAATATGTTGTACTCTAATTTAACCCGTTTAAAATGGGGTATAACACAGTTGACTAAAACAAACTGAATTTAGACATTTTGTTTAACCTATGGTTGGCTTACACATACTCGTATACTTTCCAGAATTCAAACACACAATTTCATGGCACAATAATGATCTAAAGGCACCTAAATAAAGCCATAAACAAGAAGAAACACTCAACAAGAATGAGAAGAGGTCACTAAACTAAAGAAGTACGATTACACTAAAATGAAACATTAATTAGTAACTTCATCATCTAGGACACTTAAAGAATGATTAAGGCTAGACCAATCTATAGAGTTATTTTCAGTAGACTGAGACTTAATAAAACATTTAGACTTAATGTCATCTGCTAGTGACAGATCCACCAAAACAGGAATCAACCCGGTACGACATCAATAGGAATGCAGACTCCTATACTGAAAGTTCAGCCCTAAACTAGCAATGCCACATGAGCACAAGATTTGGATGCTTTCAAACATGATTTAAACTTATTGAGTAAGGACACATAATCTAGACAGGACTAAACACTCCACTTATGCACATCTATATGAGTAACACCATCCTTAATCAGCTCACATAATCAAGTTTACATCACCAGAAGCATTGTAGACTGACTATAATCTTTTCATACTCAACAGTAGGACATATACCAATCACATGTAAACTAAGCAGCCTGATTCCAAGATCAAACAGGACTATTTTAAATACATGATGCATAGAATCAAACGCATATATGATCAGAATTTAAACACTAGGCCTACTGATCACATAGTTGAACCGAACTAAGAACATGGATTTATACAAATCATGAATATCTAATCAGATAAGCAGTTTGGTGACTAATCTAAACTAATAATTACTAAGCTACATAATTAATAAACTAAACGGTTATAGGACCATACTAAAACCAATTTAAGTAAGGTTAACTAACTACAAAAAGTAACTCACATAACTTCAGCAACAGCTTGAAACATAAAAAAAAAAAAAACTAAAGGAAAGGGGAATTACCTTCTTCGGGTGCAGCGAAGTGGGATTCAAGCCTCCGATATACCCTCGAACACTACCAACTCCGAGTTTTAGTTCGAACCAATATCCAGGGACAAAAGGAACAGAAATGATTCAGTATTTTGAATCGCTATCAAAAACAATTATGACTGCTAAAAGAACTAATATTTTCTAAGGGGGAATTTCTGGGCAGCTAAGGACTTATTTTTTAAGGGATTCAAAGCGGCTCAACAACTTTAATTCTTAGGGAATTTCGGCGGCTCAAAGACTCATATTTTTAGAGATTTTCGGGGTTTCAAAACTTGTTCTCAAATCAGTTCATAAGCCACCATTTATAGGAGGCAGCTAGGGTTTTTCTGGGGGTCTCAAACGAAAGATTGGGCGGGATTTAAGTTGACCCTTTTTCAAATCAAACGTTGGGTTCTGTCATCGATATCTCAGACATTGATCAGAAAAAGAAGAAGTGGACAAGAAATCATTAAAACCTTCGTACCCGAAAATAAAAGGAATTCATAAACAAATCGATTTGGGTTCATGAACAAAACAAAGCTCATTAAGGATTTCAGATGCCAGCAGAAAAGAAAGAGAAAGAAAACAAAGTTTTACTCTCGTCAACGATTGAAAAACTGATGGGAAAGGGACAAGCATTAATTGCTTTTCCCGGAGTGGCCATGCACGGCCTGGTAGAGGTGAAAGGCCTCTGTGATTTTACCATTTTTGGTCGAGAATTGTAGAGAGAGAGAAAGGGGAGAGAGAGGAGCGGGGGTGAGAAAGGAGGGTGTGCGGCGGGTGACGCTGATAGAAACCCTAGTGGTTTCATTAGTTTTGAACTAATTGGGTCGAGTCCGAGTAGTGGGACGGGTCGGATAGCAGGCTGGGTGATTTGGGCTAATCGTTTTTGGGCTGGTCGGATAAAAGATTTGTGGGTTGGTTTTATGGGATTGGGTTGATGAATTAAAGTATGGGTTGAATGAAAGAAATAGTTTGGCTTCTAAATTTAAATAAAAGACCTATTTTAATTAATTATATATTAACATGTGCTAAAATATTACCTAATATAAAATATGTAATTATTAGTGCTCAGATAATAAAATTATATGATGTCGTAATAGCCATGCAATAATATTTTGAAAGTCAACAGTAAATAAATGTTATTATTTAGTTGTGCGGAAATAAATGCGATGCGTGTGCATAATGCGGTAAAAATGCTGAAACGATAAAAAGTGCGAATTATAATAATACTGGTAACAATAATAATAATAATAATAATAATAATAATAATAATAATAATAATAATAATAATAATAATAATAATAATAATGATGATGATGATGATGATGATGATGATGATGATGATGATAAAGTGGTAGTAGTAACGGTAATAAAATAAAAGATAATAACAGTAGTGACTACAACAGTATTGTATAATTGTGTATAAGTGCGTATTTTCGTGTATAATATTGTATAATTATATTTTTTAGTGTGTAGGTATACACAATATACACCTTCAAACACCTATAGACATAATGTACCTGTCTTTTGTATATAAGTGTATAACACTGTATAAAAGTGTTTTTGGGCCAAAGCTTTGCAATGTAAGTTTTGGGCTACTTTTTTGCAATGTAAGTGCGCAAATTGTATATTTCTGAAATTTCCCCTATTACGAATTCAGATTAATTGAATTTGGAGGTTTGCATATGATTAAGAGCCCGTTTGGATGGGCCTATGACTTTTGACTTATAAGCCAAAAGCTATAACTTAGAAATTTTAGCTTATGGCTTTTGGCTTATTTTTGTCATACTAGCTTAAAAACAAGTATTTAAAAGCACTTTTTATTTTACCCAAGCACTATAAAAGTGCTTAAAAATCATTTTGACTTAAAAGCATCTAAAATAAGCCAATCCAAATCGGCTCTAAATAATTACTCTTTTGTTTTCCTTTTTTTTTTTTAGAAAGAACTAAAACATGCCGAAAAAGCAAGCACCATAACCCCGAAAGTCAAAAAATTATTAAGTCATACCTAATTTACGGTTATAGCGCAAGTTATTAATCGATTGATTGTTCTTATATAATATTTGTGTCCGTATAAATCTGAATTAGTTGAATCAATATGCTTCAAACTGATAAATGAAAAGATGATGATCAAAAACTTAAAGTATCTTTTTTATTTGCGAGTTTTCTACCTGAACTATCACCAACTATTTATGAAAACACACCTCGAAGCTGACTAGACCAATAGTTTGAATACAATTGTCACTCCTGATCTGAAACACCCCTTTTCCATTTATGGAGAAGATAGCCCTAGAATGTTTCAGTTTATGCTCCAATCTATTATCTGGATATACCAAGTACGGTTTAATGAGGTTATTATAAAATATTTACGCATGGGTGGGCAAGCTCTTCTATTCTGGTTCATGGCTTCTCTTGGTTATATGGTTCATCCGGAGGAGAGATTGAGCTTGAAATAGTAAATGGTCTTATCAATACACAAACGTATAACTCCTCGTGAATTTCAATTACCCTCATATTCATTACCGTTTTCCCAACCCCTTCTCATCAATGGACTTCTGACATATACGAAGGAGTGCGATTCGTTCAAGAAATCCCTACCTTAGATCAAATCGTCAAAATCAATAAAAGGGTCCATCATGGATCAAAAGGTACGTGACAGCTTAATTTGACCATAATATTTCGTCCACATGACAGCTAATTCATTAATTTCGAGATGTACTTTGATAAATAATTAGTGATAATTCAGCTAGAAAACGTAAACACCTAATAGCTCACATAACAAACTCGCAAAAAAAAATAATACTTCGAGTATGTTTTTCACAATTATCTCTCGAAAAGAATTTAGCAAAGTACTAAAACATGCCAAAAAAGCAAGGACCATGACAACAACCCAAAAAAAAAAAAAAAAAAAAACCGGAAGCGTTAGCTTCTATAATACTTCGAGCACCATAATTACCACCCCCATACCCTACCCCCCCCCCACCCTACAACTGTAGTTGTATGTGTATATATAGATATATACATCGTTAAGGGTATCAAATTCATCGAGGTATTTGAATTTTATTATGCTTTGAAAAAATTTGCAACATATTTTTATTTTTATTTTTGTATCATAAATTCGAAAAAATGGATGAAGAATTGAAGAAGCGATATACTGATTGTGTCTATTTCTTAGCCTCTCCTCTCACTTGCAAAAAGGTTTATTTCCATATTTCTCTCATTTTTTTAATCTGCATTTCGATATAATTATTTGCTAAACTCGTTGATTATCTGCAATTCTAACTTGCGTTAATGTTCTTGCTATTTGTGTTTACACTGATATAATATATACGTTAAATTAATTTCTTAAACTTTGTGTTTAGCAAACACTGCAGTATAACGGTTTTTTTTTTTTTTATCTATTATTACTCTCTTTTATTATCTTCAATTTTAACCTAGGTTCCTATTTATATGAATATCTACAGTTATTTGCCCCTTTTTTTTTTTATGTAATGTTCTTTCTATTTGTGTTAATACTGATACAATGTATATGTTAAACTTAGTATTTTAAACTTTGTGTCTGGCAAACTATTACTCCGTAAGTCCGAATTTATGTGTCACCTTTCGGATTTTGAAAGTCAAACGAGTTTTTCTTTGAGCGTAATTATTTTGTATGCCTTTTGAATATTTTGAATTTTTAATTATTGTGAATTATATTAGTTATTACGTAGTTTCAAATATGTGAAATTTTATTTTTAAAAACCTAAATATTATGTGGCAGAATTCACGGTCAAAATTAAGAAATTTGACTCTCGAAATCTGAATTGTGCCACATAAATTGGGATAGAGAGAGAGAGTATAAAATTGAAACGGAACGTGTGTATTCTGTTGGATGTATTTCTGTCTGGATTAGGTTGCATTGATTTCCTGGATTTCAATGTGAGGATTTTGTGTGTTATGTTAAAGTTTTCTAGTAATTGAGTCGACGATGCTATTGTGGTTGCTGAAGTCGTGAATTTAGTTAATCGTCTTCGTTTGGTTTGCTCTATTGGCACATTTTCTTTGTTTAAGTTATTATTGTGTTTAATTGTATTTTGGAACCAATCACATGAACGCACTTGACTAGTTTCACACTCCAGCTATAGCTATAAGTTGTTCCTTTTTCCTACTTCAACTATCACCATCTATGTATTAAAACACATCTCGATATTTCCTACGTAAACTATTACCATCCACTCAACTAGGTGTGTTTTAATACATAGATGGTGATAGTTCATGTAGAAAAAGGGAACAACTGATAGTTGGTTGTAAAACTCGCGAAAAAGTGATAGTTCAGGTGTGTTTTTTTACCATTATCTCTTATTTTTTATTTATAGTTTTAGTTTTTCAGTTCAAGTCTAATCAATTATGATTTAGAGATGATGGAATCAATAAAATGAACATTTATCATTGTTTTTTAACTTATGCCACCAGTGTCAGTGATCTTAGACGTTTTTGTAACCTTTGCATTCATGACTCATCATATCAAGTATTGTACCGGACTATCTGGTTTTTCTCTGACATGAATAATTTTGTTTGTGTGTCGTCTCATTGTTTCAAGTATTTTATCTAAGAATCTGGTTTTGTGATATGGATTTTTGTTCCAGGGAATGGAATGTGAATATCGACATAGTGAGATAGCGAGGCTCAACCCCAGGGATTGTTGGCACTGGCTGGCGGGAAGCTGTCTTAACCCAACATGTGCTTTTCGTCATCCGGTAAGCTCAAACTTATCATACTGTGAAATTGATAGTTGCTGATTTCGACATATTATTACTGCGAAAATGCAACAAAATGAAATATGCTGTTGTTATGGCTGGAATATTTCTCTCAAACTTAATATAGTGTATTGAGTTCAGACGTGTTTTAATTGTTTCATCTTTCGAAATTTAAGAATATAAGTGTTAGAGCCTGTTTGGATGAACTTATGCCTATAAGCTGTAAACAACTTATAAGCTAAAAAAAATAAGTTGGGGTAGTCTAACTTATTTTTTTTGGCTTATAAGCTGAAAATAAGCTAAGTCAAATGGGCCCAATTATTTTTTTGAGCTTATTTTAAGCACAAAATGACTTTAAGCTGGCCAGCCAAACACTCAAAAAAGCTGAAAACAGCTTATAAGCCAATCCAAACGGGCTCTTAGAACCTGTTTGGATGGGCTTATGCCTATAAGCTGCAAACAGCTTATAAGCTAAAAAAAATAAGTTGGGTAGTCTAACTTATTTTTTTTGGCTTATAAGCTGTTTTCAGCTTATAAGCTGCTTTAGATAAGCTAAGTCAAATGGGCCCAATTATTTTTTTGAGCTTATTTTAAGCACAAAATGACTTTAAGCTGACCAGCCAAACACTCAAAAAAACTGAAAACAGCTTATAAGCAACTTATAAGTCAATCCAAACGGGCTCTTAGTCTATTGTGGAGGACAATTACAACTTGTCTACAGTCTATCTAAGCTCTAGAATGGTAGAACCACTACGACCTAAAAAGCAGGCTACCTTAATTGGATCTTAGTAAGTACTCCCTCTCTCCCCATTAATATGGCACACTTTCCTTTTTAGTATATTTCAAAAAGAATAACACATTTATATATATAAAGGGCAGCCCGATGCACTAAGCTCCCGCTACGCGCTGGGTTCGGGGAAGGGCGGGACCACAACGGTCTATTGTACGCAGTCTTACCTTACGTTTCTGCAAGAGGTTGTTTCCACGGTTTGAACCACTGACCTTCTAGTCACATGGCAGCAACTTTATCAGTTACGCCAAGGCTCCCCTTCATATATATATATAGAAATATTTTAATTTTAAAATTCTCATTTTATGCTTAATGAGATGATTTATAGCCACAAAAATGTCAATGGCTTACTTTAGACAAGTTTCAAAAGTCTTTTCTATCTTAAACTCCATGCCTAGTCAAACAAAGCCACATTTGGAAAAGAGGGAGTAATAAATAAAGGTTGGTGGGAAAGTTTTACAAATATAGTAATGGAAATCATATTGAGAGAGTATATCTAATTTTAGATATATCAACGTCCTTGTTTTGAAGTTAGTTAGAGTTTATGATTTCTACAACATGAATTTTTGGTGAATAAAAGATATATGAAGAGGACGAACCGGAACAAGTAAAGAATACAATAGATGTTAGGGAGCATTTAAATCCTTAGATAATTGTGTTGGTTTTTAGTCATTTAAGTTATTTCAAGGACTTCTGCGGTTTCAAATATCTTGTCGCTGCTAAAGAATATTGCACTGTACTCTTCTCAGGAGAAGAATTTGGAAATTGAGCTCTAGGCTTGTTAAAAACCCCCCCGAGTCATGTAGCTGCCATTGATTATGGCTGGCATAAGTCTTGAGGAGCCTGTAAATTTGTTTAGAAATCTATGTCTCTTGACTCTTGATGGGAGAAGTGCTTCTTCGACAGGTACATATCTTGTTAGTCTTTATCTCCTTTTCCCAAGAAAATGAGACATCTTCATGTCGAAGAAGCACTTTTCCTACCATCATGAGTCAAAGAAATATCGATCTGCACCAAAAATTACTGGCTCCTTGAGACCTTTGTCACCCAAGAAAACGAGATATCTTCTTGTTAAAGAAGCACTTTTCCTATCATTAGAAGTCAAGAAATATAGATCTCCACTAAAATTTACTGGCTACTGAACACTTGTTTGTGTTCGCCAAATCCTCGGCAACCATGTCCCTGGGAAATTTAACAAGCCTACAGCATAAGTTCCATTTCTCCTCCTGAGAAGTGTACAGTGCAACATTCTTTAGGAGCAACGAGGAAATTTGAAATCTTAGGGTCCTCTAAATACGCAAATCACTGAATTAACTAAAAAGCAGTGCAATTATATCTAAAGGTTTAAGTGTTCACCAACAACTCTTGTTCTGCCTGGTTCTCTTCATATATATTTTTTATTCATAAGAAATTTCATGTTTTGGAAATCATGTATTCTAGCTAGATCTTAAAACATTGGATGTTAATAAATTGAGTTGGATATTCTATTTCAAAAAGATTTCTCTTACACCATCAAACAACACTCTGTCAAGTATATCTATAAAGTTTTCTCACCTAACTTTATTTACTATGACTGTTAATATTGCATCACTTATGCAAGTTTTCCTGAGTTATCTTATGTAAAATTAAAGTTTGATTTTAGTTTTTGTGGGTCTCCATATGTTGTACCATCTTGTTTGTGTAAATTCTTATATGAAATTAGATAATTTGGTATCCTTTTTGCTTTCTTCTCCCTTCCCTTGCCCAAGGTGTGGGAGCCCATAAATTCCCTTTTGCATGAGTGATCAAATTGAGTCAGTTGTGTATCCGCTAATCTCTACGGTCCATTTGGTTAGTCTACCTGATAATTCTGGTTTATGCATGATGTTCTTTAGGGGGTAAGTGGTCACTACACATATCGGATGGCATTGAAAGTATGGTTTGAGCTTCCTAGAAGCACTTACCAATGCTAGTGCCAACTTTTCCAAGTGGGGATAACGGGTCTCTGTATCCCCCAAAGTTCTACTCACATAGTATATAGGAAATTGCGTACCTGATTCTTCTCGGACCAAAATACCACTTACCGCTACCTCGAAGATGGTAAGGTAAAGAAAAAGCTGCTCGTTCGCTTTTGGTGTGTGCAGCAGCGGCGGGCTGGACAAGTACCTTTTCAATTCTTGCAAAGCTCTTTGACACTCCGGTGTCCAAGCGAAGTCATTCTTCTTCCTTAGTAAAGAGAAAAAGTGGTGACTCTTATCCGAGGACCTTGATATGAAACGACTCAGCGCCGCTATCCTTCCGGTGAGCCTCTGCACTCCTTTAACGTTATTCACCACTTCGATATCTTCGATGGCTTTGATCTTACCCGAGTTTATTTCAATCCCCCGATTTGACACCATGAAACCCAAAAATTTGCCAAAACAGACACCGAAGGCACATTTTTCCGAGTTAAGCTTCATGCTGTACTTGCGGAGTACATCGAAGGTTCCCTGCAAATGCTTTAAATGGTCCTCTGTGTCCAAAGACTTGACCACCATGTCGTCAATATAAACTTCTATTGATTTCCCTATTTGTTCTTCGAACATTTTGTTAACTAGGCGTTGATAAGTTGCACCGACGTTTTTTAATTCGAAAGCCATGTCATTGTAACAGTAAGTCCCATACCGGGTAATAAAGGATTTTTTCTCTTGATCCTCCGGGTGCATCCGGATTTGATTATACCCGGAGTAGGCATCGAGAAAACTTAACATCTCATGCCCGACCGTCACATCGATCATTCTATCGATGTGAGGCAACGGAAATTAATCCTTCGGGCATGCTTTGTTCAAATCTTTATAATCAACGCACATTCGAAATTTATTACCTTTTTTGGGCACCACTACTACGTTAGCCAGCCAGTCCGGGTACTTTACCTCCCGGATAGAGCCTACGTTCAGAAGCTTCGCTACCTCCTCCTTTACGAAGGCGTGTTTTGCTTTTGCCATGGGCTTTCTCTTCTGCTTCACCGGGTGAAACCTCCAGTATAGGCTGAGCTTGTGAGTTGTTACTTCCAGTGGCACACTTGTCATATCTATATGGGACCATGCAAAGCAATCGGCATTAGCTTGAAGAAACTTAATTAACTTGTTCCTGAGCTCCGAGATTAACCCCGTGCCCAGGTATACCTTTCTATCCGGTAGGCATCCCGACAAGATGACTTGCTCCAACTCCTCTACTATTGACTTGGTTGCATCCGAGTCATCCGGTAAGACGAACGATCTGGGTATATCGAAATCATCCTCTTCATAACCCAGGTCCAACCCCTTCTGCTTCGTTGTTAAACCGGTGTGCTTTAGTTGCTATTTGGAGTCCTTTACCCCGGTTGATTCATCTTCTTTTTTATCTGACTTTTTGAGAAGAGGCAATGCTTCCTCGACCGCGAACATCTCCCTTGCAGCGGGCTGTTCACCTCGGATTGTTTTTATCCCTTACGGGGTCGAAAATTTTAGCAGCTGATGTAATGTCGATGGCACAGCCCTCATGCTATGAATCCAAGGTCTACCCAGCAATGCGTTATACTTCATATCTCCTTCGATTACATATAACACCGTCTGTTGGATAGTACCGTCAATATTGATCGGCAACGAGATCTCCCCCTTCGTGGTTTCGCTCGCCATGTTGAACCCGCTTAACACTCGGGCTACCGGCACGATCTGATCGAGTGGCCTTAGCTGTTCAACCACTCTCCACTGGATGATATTGGCCGAGCTACCTGGGTCAATCAAAATACGTTTAACTTGTGATTTAAAAATAAGAATAGAGATTACCAATGCATCATTGTGCGGTTGAATGATGCCTTCTGCATCATCGTTGTTGAAAAAGATCAAACCCTCAGGTACATAATCTTGGTTGCGCTTCTGGCGCATGATGGAAACCTTCGTCCGTTTCATCACCGGCCCTCGAGGGGTATCGGTACCCCCGATTATCATGTTGATTATATGCTGAGGCTCTACTGGTTCGACCCATTTATGAGATTCCCTTTCCTTGTAGTGGCCCTTAGCTCGTTCACTTAGCAATTCCCGGAGGTGGCCATTCTTCAGTAACCGAGACACCTCCTCTCTTAGCTGGCGACAGTCCTCAGTTCTGTGCCCGTGAGTTTCATGATATTCGCACATCACACGGGGGTCCCGTTGGCCCGGGTCTGACGTTAGTGGTCTCGGCCATCTGGCTTCTATGATACGGCCAATAGCCGAGACAAGGTCTGAAGTGTTGACGTTGAAGTTGTACTCTGATATCCTCGGCAAATCTTTGTTGTTGGCCGAGCTTCCGACGTCGCTCCTAAATGAGAGACCTCGACTGTTTGACGGGCATTCGGCCCGTTTATCACCCCGATTGGAGAAACTGCTAGGGCCGACCCTTGATTTTTCCGACCTGAAGTTTGGCCTTTCCGAATGGGAGTATGGCCGATACCATTCCCTTGATGGTCTGGATTCCGATTTGTAATTCTTTCGCGATCTCTTCGACCTTTTGTTCATATTCGCGGGCCCCGGGAGAAGCTCAAGTTGGTCATCCTCTACCCGAATTTTTTACTTGTATCGGTTATGGACATCCGCCCAGGTCACAGCCTCGTATTCCAGCAAGTTTTCCTTTAGTTTGAACGAGGCCGTCGAACTCCGAGGATTGAGCCCTTTGGTGAAAGCTTGTGCAGCCCATTCCTCCGGAACCGAAGGAAGCTCCATTCGTTCCCTTTGGAATCGGTTGACAAATTCACGCAATAACTCATCGTCCCTTTGAGCTATACGGAAAATATCCGCCTTACGGGCTTGCACCTTTTTGGCACCGGCGTGAGCTTTTATGAAAGCATCAGCGAGCATTTCAAAAGAAGTGATTGAATGCTCGGGCAGATGGTCGTACCAAGTCAATGCTCCTTTTGACAGTGTTTCCCCAAACTTTTTCAGCAACACGGATTCGATTTCATCCTCTTCAACATCATTGCCTTTTATAGCGCAGGTGTATGAAGTCACGTGTTCCTGCGGGTCCGTTGTGCCGTCATATTTCTGGATATCCGCCATCTTGAACCTCTTCGGGATCAATTTCGGAGCCGCACTCGGAGCAAAGGCCTCTCAATGTACCTCTTCGAATCCGGTCCTTTCAGAATAGGCGGAGCCCCCGGGATTTGGTCCACCCGAGAGTTATATGTCTCCACCCTCTTTTCGGTCGAGTCTACCCACTTCGCCAATGTTTCAAGCATTTTCAGAACCTCGATGGATAAACCAACACGGGACCCATTGCTCTCAACCATCCGCGTCTCGTCCTTTCTGGGTTCAGCAACACCTTTCGCCCTCTCCGGGGTCGTTTTATCGCTTTTGTTTTGCAACTGGGCTATTGCGATTCCTTGTTCGGCAATAGCTGCTCTTTGTTCCTACAACATTTCAAAAATTAAACGTAAGTCAATATTATCATCCGGGGTATCCGGTACTTTCCGGCCTTGTGTCCGGGACAAAGTAATTGAATTGTGAGTATTTAAAGGATCGGTGGCCGGCGGGGCAGCATTCTCCTGATTCACGGTGTTTTAACGATTGAGGCCCTCCCTTGAATTAACGGGGTTCGGGTCGGCGGGATTTGCTGGTAATCCTCGTGGCCCACTTTCTTCATTTTCGCCCACAATCTCGTTGTTGTTGACGTGACCAGATTGTCCACTGTTAGCCATTCGGTCCGTTTTTAAACGAACAAAAGAGTTTTACGATCCTAACGGGTAAGTGATAGAAAGCGAGATCAAAGACCACTATTATCATAGCCCCACGGTGGGCGCCAAACTGTTTATCCCGAATTTAGGTAATCAATTAAATTTGTAAATGAGGTATAGGATATGTGGTTGAGCTTTAATCTATTTTGATTGGGAGAAAATGGATTAGGATCAGCTATGAACAATCTGAATAGTAATCGATGGGTTGCATTAAATGCATATATTAAATAACGTATGATATCGTTTGATTGAATAAAACTAAAGAAGAACACACTAAATCCGGACCAAAATCAAATAGTAAGAGGGAGAGATTTTATATATTTTTCTATTACAAATGTTCTAGATCTAAAGAGGCTAACCCCTGAAAGTAAAGTAATGCCCCCTATTTATAGTTTTGCCTTATGGGCCTCATACAACTTAAAGCCCTTTTGAATAAAGAAAAAACCCTAAAAGGATAAGGTTGGGTCGTACGGTCTGACACCCGTACGATTGACAGTACAATGTGGCAGAACGGTATTAAGGCATGGCAATTGTGTAACGGATTTCTCGGACCAACGGCCACGATCAACCGGACCAACGGCCACGATCTACCGGGCCAACGGCCACGATCAACTCGGCTATGGAGAAACCGGACCAAACGATGTCCCTCGCTTTCTTCGGATCAAGCACTCCTCCAATCCCGAAAGAAAGTCTTCATGCTCGTGCTTGTCTCTTTCTTCCCTCGGTCTCTGGTCTCACCGATCTAGCGTATATTCGATTTTTACCGTATACAGAACCTTGGAGTTTTACTTCAGTACCCAATGAGTGTTTACATGTTCAAGTTAGCTAACAATGACTTGCACTCTTAGAAACACATGATGTATTTCCTTTTGGTACAGAAGATAGGACGACATTTGTCGAGAACCATATTATTATGTAGGTTCTCTACGTTTTTGGTGTACGCCTTGTATGCAGAGGTTTTTCCCACTTCAGTTATGCTATGCACAAAACAAAAAGTACATGACGGATTTGCTGAGACATTAAAAAATGTTTACATTTTTCCCCAGTTCAATCTTTTAATGACGAGGGGATTCGGTTGAACCTATGTTGTTCGGATTCTTCAAAAATGTTAACCTCTGCGTGTCAGATTCTCCAAATGTAGTGTATTTTTGGAGAATCCAACATGGATGCAGCATTGAAGGTGAAGAGTCCGTGCAACTTAGTTTGAACCTCCTTTCCTTAGCTTGGCTCCGCCCCTGTTACCTGTAATTATTTTTTAAATCTCCTGATAGTATGAAAAATTCTATACTATCGTACATAAATGTTAAAACTCTTTGTAACAACGCGAAATATGGGCCCCGAAATCATTTTTTTTGTGCGGATTGCCCTTCAAAGGCACTGGTCTTTAATTTCCGCCCCTCAAATTGGTAGTTTTTAATTTTGGCCCTTCGCCTAATACCCCGAGATTTTAAGTTTGAACCCCAGCTCAGTAAAAAAAAAATCGCAAGGCAGAGGTTTAGATTCACAAGAAAACTCTACCTGAGAAGGAGTTTTGCATTCAAAACTCTGCCTGAGGCCTAACTTTGTTCCGAATAAGCTTACCTTTGCTACAAAGCTCTGTCTTGCGATTTATTTTTAATTTTTTTGACTGAGCTGGGGTTTAAAACCCAAAACTCATGGTATTAGTCGAAGGCCAAAAATTAAAGACCACCAATTTGAGGGGAAAAAATTAAAGACCAGTGCCTTTGAAGGATAATCGTGCAAATGATGACCCCCCCCCCCCCCCCCCCCCCCCGCCGACCGAAATTAGCTTTTGGATTTATGGGTTTTGTTATGGACTGAGTTTGGCCTTGTCTATGATTTTCTGGGGGCTATTTGCAGGATTGCCCTTCACTAGGGGTGGTCTTTAATTTTTGTCCCTCATATTGGTGGTCTTTAATTTTTATCCTCTGCCTTTGCAAATTCTGCCTTAAGGGGGAAGTGGCCCCTATCGTGAATTTATTCATTCCAGGACTTGAATCTGAGATCTTTGGTTAAGAGTAGTGAGATTCAGACACAGATCCAAAATTTGGAACTTATGAGTTCCAACAACTACTTCAAGTTAATATACAATAACAACTGAATTTACAGTCAAATATTTAAAAACATTTAGTAGATTTCTTAATACATATATAAACCTAGGCAAAAGCATTTCCCATAAAATTACAAGTACATCCATCTCGTGGGAGACCTCATTCATCCCTATGCATCCATTCATTGTAATCCCTATGACGAACAATCTTGGCAAGCGTCCAATTATTGAACTGGGCTGGACCATTAAGTCACTATTTCTGACAAAGTATTAGTAACAGTATACATGAGAATTGAGAACACTAACACAGTTATGGTCCTTGTGCAAACTTTTCAAGTTTGGTGTGGTGAAATTTATTCAACAACAAATGGATGGATCTATGATAGAGTTCAGCCCAATTGCTCATATAAAAGGGAAAAAGAACACAACTAGGCAACAGTTAGAAAATAATTGCATAATCATAGCAAGGTTATTTAGTCTTCATTTCATAGCAACTAAATATTAAACTTCCAAAGGAAAATCCCTATAATTAAGTTGAACGTGAATCAATCCCAAGCTAACTCTTCCTTTTTTTTGGGCAGAATATTATCTTCCCTATACAATTGGTAGAATCATTCGAAAAATAGTTTTGTTTCTTTTCTTTTTAAACGTTTTTTTTTTTCTATTTTCTTAGTATATGTAAAATTTCTATCATAACTATACATGGTATTTTCGAAATTATCTATTTATACCATAAAGATACTTGGTATTTTGGCGAAAATATATTTATAGCATATACATGGTATTTTCGAAAATATGTATTTATACCATAAATATACATGGTATTTTAGCAAAAATATATTTATAGCATAAATATACATGGTATTTTTTAATGTATATATATATATATATATATATATATATATATATATATATATATATATATATATATATATATATATACATATACATAGTATTTTTGAAAAAATATATTTATACCATAAAAAAACATGGTATTTTTTCAACTGGAATATAAAGGAATGGAGGGATGAGTAATGGGAGATGGAGGATATATATGTTGGAGAAGATTGATACGCAGTAGATGTTTATCTTAAATCAGAGAATAAATGATGTGTTTATCTCTTAAATGATAGATAAATGAAAATAAAGACTAAAAGATATGACTAAATCCCTGATTTTGGGGATAGTCCCATTCTTCATATACTTCTTTTAATGTGTTATATATATAATAAACAGTATTGTTTTTGTAGAATATGAAAAGTTCTGCTATTTATGTTCTTATTTATGGTATCGTGACTTCTCACATAATTTTTCCCATATAAAACAGTACGCTTAATGGGATATTGTTACACTCTATTCACCCAACTAAGTTTTATTGACAAAAAAAAAGTCCCTAGTGAAATTTGGACATAACCTAAGGTAATATAGTAAATAGTAGGAGAAGTTACCCATATATACGGCCCACCCAATTAGCTCACGGCGACTATAGCCAACTTATTTTTACCAAAAAAAAAAATGATGCCACAACCCACCATATTAAGGGGAGTGTCAGCCCACCAATTTAATAATTTCTTTTAACCTTCTTCTCCCGAGCCAAAACGTAAAGGTGCAAATACACCCCTCAACTTTGCGATTTAGAGCAGATATACCCCTCGTTACAAAATTGGTGTATATATACCCCTGCCGTTACAAAATGGTGCAAATATACCCTTTTCACTGACCGATTTTTTTTTTTAAAAAAAATATTTAGGTTATTTTTTAATTAAAAAAGTATCACTTGACTTTAAAAAAAAAGTCTATCCATTTTTTTTAGTAGACATACTTTTCTATGACCACATAGTAATTTTTTTCTGATAGGTGGGGTCTGTTCGTTTAAAAAAAAAATATCTCCGTGACTTTAAAAAAAATAAGTCTACCCATTTTTTTAAAAGAACCAGAGCTTACCCGTCAGAAAAAAATTTTACTATGTGGCCTTAGAAAAGTATGTCTACACAAAAAAAATGGGTAGACTTTTTTTTAAAGTCACGTGGTATTTTTTTTAATTAAAAAATAACCTAAATGATTTTTAAAAAAAACTATGTCAGCGAAAAGGGTATATTTGCACTATTTTATAACGGCAGGGGTATATTTGTACCATTTTGTAATGGCAGAGGTATATATACACCACTTTTGTAACGAGGGGTATATCTACTCTAAATCACAAAGTTTAGGGGTATATTTGCACCTTTGCCCTTTTTATTATACAATACATATACACCCTCATACATCATTATACATTGTATTTATAGTGGACATTATATATATAGTGCATGAATGTTGTATATATTATATATAATCATGTCTAAACAATGTAACTTGAAAATAAGGTTACACCCTCATGTATATTTAGTGGACATTAATTTGTTTTTACTATCAAGTTACCCAAAAGATAGCTACAGTTAAAAGATAAGATTTGTAATCTTGAAAATAAGAGAGACTATTAATCACAACAGATAAATGTGAACTGATACAATAGATTTTTATTTTATGTTTTAATACTGACACTGTATATAATTTAAACTTGACAGATAAATCAAATATGACACAAGTAGAACGTTGATGGGAAATATAATTGAACACCTGCTCCCATATCCTGGACCATATTTAATACTTGGACCACATGATTGTTGACAAATTCGTAATTCGTTTACTGGGCCTAGTTGACAAGTACTTTGACTTCTTTGGGCCTTATTAGTTCACGGGTCTAGTCAAATTTTGGACTCTCATTACTGATCGGTTTGAATCACTTTTGGCTCTTGACTTTTACTTTTCGTAAATAGTTGTTCAATTTTGCACTTCAACTATTAATTCTAGGACAAAGGTGTAAATGTAACCTTTAACTTTGCGATTTAGATCAGATATACCTCTCGTTAAAAAATGTGATGCACATATACCCCTCCGTTATACAAATGATGCAAATATACCTTTTTCACTATCAAATTTGTCCTCAATTTTCAGTAACACGCCTAAACTTTGCGGGGTCCTATTATCCTCCTGAATACTTTAAACTGAAATTTATGCCACCTTAATGTAGAACAACTAAATCTTTATATTGAACTAGATGTTGATGCCCGTGCTTCACATGGGCTCAATAGGCCTAATATGAGGTAACGACAAACATAATATTAGTATGACAACGTTTTCGTTCGAAAAAGTATGTACAGGAAATTATTTGATTTCATTTCATTTCAAAGTTTGTGTTTCGTTGAAATCTTTACATTCTACTAGTCCTAATCAAAACTTTAGTAATATAATTTAATAAAGTAACATAACTTATTATTTTTAAATTATGAGAACATTCATTTCTTAAGTTGTAAAGCACTAAGAATCTAACATTCTATCTGCTTTTTACTATCGCTTAATGCTATAAATTATTAGGTTTGAAGATATATATTTGCTTCTTAGATTGAATTGTATTTTATACAATAACTGTGAGTCATTATACATTATTCTCCTGAAGATTAATCATTTCTTATTTACTATTCATAAATTCAAATGCGTAATTTATCTCGACAGATAAAAAGTTCAGCGCATAATTCAAATGCGTAATTTATCTCGACAGATAGCAGAAAGTTGTTAGCATGATACAATATTTGCTTTTGTTCTTCTTTCATAAATGCAATGATATATTGTTAATAAGTAACTTTATCATTTATATCAATTTAGTGAAAATATTATCGCGTAGTCTCACATCATAAATGTAAATTTAATTTAATTTCTACTAATGTTTATGTTATATAGTTACACATCAAATTAATTTTTTGACCCATATATTTTTCTTTTATTTCAAAATTTGTTCTTATTAATGTTGATTGGCTATATAATTTCTCAAATTGCAATTATTTTATTCATTATTTTGTTAGCTTTTTAAATAAAAATTCGCTTGAATCTTTTTACTTATATTACTAATAAGTTGTATGTTCAAAACACGATTAATATAACACTATAGTTTGTACTCCATATCCAAAACTTTATTATATTAATGTTTTCTATGAATACAAAGTTTGCAAAAATTTATTAATACTTTTTAAAAGAGAAGACTTGTTTAAAAGGAAACGATTTTCCCCTTTTTGGGACAAAATAATAGTAATATTTAAGCATCAGTTGATAACTTGAATTTTAATTCGATTAATTTAAAGGTGTAAAATATTCTATTGCTAATGTATGTAGATTGGACCTAAACAATACTTATTGTTTTTTATTTTGATTTGGATAATTCTAAAATTAAATCAAATTTACATCAGTTCAAATTATTAAATTAATTTTATATGTTTAAAACGAAACAAAGTAGAAATTTGATTTTCTATTTAAACGAATAACTACTATTTTTTAATTTTTGGTGAATATTCTTGGTTTAGCTCATTTTACTTGTCGTGTTGTCTTTTGCATGTTTTTTTTAAGGAAACGTCAATTAGAATTAGAATTTGACTAATTTACCTTATTTATTATTTGATCTCCATTTAATATTATTTTTTCTTTTACGACATTAATCTCTTTTCACATTTATTAGAGTAAGAATAAAAATAAAAAAGTAATTAAAATTCTATGTTATTTTAAAAATATAAATATTTTAATTATATTTATTTTAGTAAACATAACAAATAAATGACATGACAGAATAGCAAATACAATAGTTAAATAGCTAGATTAGATCTCATGCTAATATAAGAAAAGAAAGGAAATTGTATGGTTTGACTACTTAACCTTTTGAACAAAAGCAATAATATGGGGTCCATATTTTTTTGTTGTACAATCATTTCATTTGCTCCCACTAATAGATTGATACGCATGCGATAATGAATCCACCATTATTGACTTAATAGAGATACTTTGGGAATTACATGGATATTGCTTGATTTTTAAATATGAGGTTCATTTTTTTTTATATTGCTTGATTTTTTAATATGGAATTCACTTTTTTTTTTTTTTTACATGAGTAGGAGGTGGACGAAGATACCACCTCCAAACTCATGCTTCTATATTTTTTTTTTTAAAAAGTTAAAAAAAAAAAAAAAAAAAAAAAAAGGCAGATGGACGACGACGAAAATATTGAATACTAAAGTACGCCCACGGAACACATGTAATTTATACTTGATTATTATATATTTCATCTTTTTGTTTTCTCACCTTTTCTTTTTTCCTGGTTCCTTCTTCCAATTCTCGATCCACTCCAACATTACAAAACCACCATTGGCACATAGCTCAATTTTCAGCGCCATTTCACAACCAGTTCTACTACTTCATAACCCCAACAACCTTTCTCACTTTGAAGCACACTAATCAATAGTCATTTATGGCTAATTGACCTTTAATAATCACTTTTAGATAAGCACAAAGAAAAAGAAAATGGTAGAAACTCTGGGAATAAGGGAATGATAATGACGGCTATGGTTGAGTTAGAAAGATGAAAAAGAGGAAAAAGGGTTAGAGAAAATGTGAAATTTTATTAAGTGTAGTTAATTGTATAATTTCCAATTAAATATTGGCACTTGTACATTTTTCATAGTTTTTAAGCTATTTAATGCCTTTCACTTTGCTTTAAAAAGAGTGAGCTCACTTTCTCTGTCACCTCATCACTTAAGGTGGTATTAATTCTATTTTAAAATAGTTTAAAGGGGTAATAGGACCTGCAAAATTTATGTGTGTTACTGAGAATTCAGGACAAGTTTAAGGGGTATTTATGCAATTTTTTAATTTTTTTAAAAAATTATTTAGCTTATTTTTTAATTAAGAAAATGACACGTGACTTTAGAAAAAAATAAGCCTATCCATTTTTCTTGTAATTTTTTTTTAAAGCCACGAGGCAATTTCTTTTCCAAGTGGGTTGTCTTGTTCATTTTTTTAAAAAATTGCCCTTGGCTCAGAAAAAAAAATTACCACGTGGCTTTAAAAAAAAGTCTATTAAATAAATAGGTAAGACTTATTTTTTTAAAGCCACGTGACATTTTTTAATTAAAAACAAGCTAAATGATATTTTTAAAAAATTATCACCAAAAAGGGTGTATTTGCACTATTTGTATAACGACAGGGATATATATGCACCACTTTTTTAATGAGGGGTATATTTTCACCTTTTTAATTAATTCTATAATAATATCAAGTGGAACAGTTCCTTCTCAATATTGTTCTTATCTGTAATCCTGATGTTGGGATCAGCTTGCGCACATCTTAATTAATTTTACAGGGTATTTGCGACCTCCCATAGCATGATACCGAGTAACAAAATAAAATGGATATGGGAATAAATGAGAGAGAGAATAAGAAATGTCGTATTTTGAGTTTTATATAAACTTAAGGCTCGTTACTAATACTATACATCTATTTCGGACTTTTTAGATTGAGAACTGGAAGCTCGAGCATAACACAAGGACACAAGATTGGGAACTTCTTCGCATGAACTGCACCATGTGATAGCCATTTTTTGTTTAACCGTTTCGTATTCGAGGCCCATTGATTAATTCAGATTTTTATCGCGTAGGTTCTGTTTAAGGAGGAAGTGGCTCTTACCATTTTCTTCATTCCAGGACTTGAATTCTAGACCCGGTTAAGAGTAGTGAAATTCAGACATGGATCCAAAATTTGGAACTTATATGTTCCAACAACTATCTCAAGTTAATATACAATAACAACTGGATTTACAGTGAAACATTTAAAAACATTTTGTAGATTTCTTAATACATATATAGAGCTGGGCAAAGGCACTTTCCATGAACCCATAAATTACATGTATATCTGTCTCACAAGGGACCTCATTCATCCCGCCACATCTCTTCGTTATAGCCATCCCTATGACGAACAATCTTGGCAAGCGTCAAATTGGGTTGAATTGTGCTGGACCATTAAATCACTATTTCTGACATAAGTATTACTAATTACTAACGCAGTTGCTTGAAAATCTGCATTATTAAAGATCTAACAGTATACATGAGAATTGAGAACACTAGCACACTAGGTCCTTATGCAAACTTTTCAAGTTTGGTGAGGTGAAATCCATTCAACAACTAATAGATGGATCTGTGATAGAGTTCAACCCAATTGCTCGTATAAACTGAGGGGAAACTACATAAATGACAAAGTTCTGGGTTTAACTCAAGCCACATAGCTTATGTTTCACCAATTACATTTGGTAGCAACAATCAGCAATAAAGCGCGTGTATACATGTTTTGATTTTTTGTTGTATACATGAATACATTTTGCTAAAAACGCGGAGCAGACTCTTTTTAATTATGAAAAACAAATCAAATCTTCCTAAAATCATGCTAAACAACTAGCTTCCCATAACTATCACGCCTCTTAATTCTTCCATACAATCAAATTTGAATTTAATCTTCCATCATCAAACTTCAAAATAACAGAGCACTTTTTTATAAAAAAAAAAAAAAAAAAATGAATTCAATTCTTCCATATCCATGCATTAAAGCATGTAAGAATTAAATTCTGAATCAATCGCGTCTGTGTATTCGAATTATGTGTTGAATGCATCACTTCATGCTTAATTCATTATTGTTGACGTATACAAGCAGCGTTGGAGTGTTCTCGTTTTTCTGCATTGAATTTGCAGTATATACACAATCAAGCATTCATTGAATAATTCGTTTCTAAGGTAATTAGTACTTCAATTTATGTTTTTGTAAAAAATATAAAATTAAAGTTGATTCACCCTGTTTTGCTGTGATTTTTGTTGCTAATCATATTAAGTTTTGTATTTATAGTTCTGTATTCGAAATATGTCAAACATAACGGCTGTAATTCGACATTCCGGTTATTAGAATGATGAGAATTGTTTTGTGAATTACTCTATAGATGCGGTAGTTTTCAGAGAGTATGCCTCGTTTGATGAGTTAGTTGATGCAATTTCGAATCAGTTGCGAATAGATACAAGTATCAAAAAAATCACTATCAAATATTTGATCGACGGTAATTCAATGCCTCTAGAAATACACTCTGACATGAGTGTCAGAGTGTATGTTGAACTGAAGAAAGAGAATAGGCAATTTGGGATGTATCCGCTGTGTATCACTATAACCGACATTGTGAATGAATACAGTATTTCGGTTGAAATTGTTATTCAAGGTGGCCTGGAACTGGTGAATACAAATTGTGTATAGGCAATAGATACAAATGAATCGATGTCAGTTGAGGCCTCGAGTGCTAATCAGCAAGTAGTAATATTCGGAGGGGACAACGATTTGATAATCTCAAACCGTAATTATAAAGAAGTCATGGTAAATCAGGTATACACTGATAAGGACACTTTAAAAGCTGTGATGATGAGTATGCTATTGACAATAGATTTCAATTCCATACAGAGCGGTCGAGTTCTACAAGTTCAGTTGTTCACTAATTTTTATGATGTATTTGTATATATCTCTGTAAGATTGTATACATGCATATACAACTAGTGCAAATGACTGATTGCTATTAAATTACATGATTATATGTGTGCTATTGTTATTGTATACGTTCTAAACTCGTTTTTTTAGCTAATCATTTGATGAGTGTTGTGTCAATTGGATGTATATGTAATTTCCGGAATTGCAGCAGCATAATTATATATATATCCAAAAAATGTGAGTGGAAATTAAATGCTTCGAGTATTAACAAATCAACAATGTTCAAAATCAGAGATTTCGTGGACACGCATACATGTTCATTGAAGGATAAGGTGTATACGCAACATCAAGCAAGTAGTGGTTTCATAGCAGGTATTATTAAGCCAAAATTTAAAAATCATAAGAGGAAGTATAGGCCAAGGGACATAATAGATGATATGAAAAATGAATTTGGCATCAACATGCCATACATGAAGGCTTACCGTGCTAAAGAAAAGGTTGTAGCAGAATTGAGGGGAGAGCCTGCTGAATCATATAAGAAGTTGTCGGGATACGTACACATCTTGGATAAAACGTATCCCGGTTCTCATATAAGGATGAAGAAATCTTCTGAAAATGAATTCTTGTATCTTTTTGTAGCATTATATACCTTTATCAAAGGGTTTGACTGTTGTAGACCCATCGTGGTAGTAGATGGCAGCCACATCAAAACAACCTAAAATGGAACATTCGTTTCAGCAAGCACGATGGACGGTGCAGGTAATAAATATACATCAGTATGTATACATAATTATACAAGACTTCCATATAGGCCAAGGGACATAATAGATGATGTGAAAAATGAATTTGGCATCGACGTGCCATACATGAAGGCTTACCGTGCTAAAGAAAAGGTTGTAGCAGAATTGAGGGGAGAGCCTGCTGAATCATATAAGAAGTTGTCGGGATACGTACACATCTTGGATAAAACGTATCCCGGTTCTCATATAAGGATGAAGAAATCTTCTGAAAATGAATTCTTGTATCTTTTTGTAGCATTATATACCTTTATCAAAGGGTTTGACTGTTGTAGACCCATCGTGGTAGTAGATGGCAGCCACATCAAAACAGCCTAAAATGGAACATTCGTTTCAGCAAGCACGATGGACGGTGCAGGTAATAAATATACATCAGTATGTATACATAATTATACAAGACTTCCATATAGGCCAAGGGACATAATAGATGATGTGAAAAATGAATTTGGCATCGACGTGCCATACATGAAGGCTTACCGTGCTAAAGAAAAGGTTGTAGCAGAATTGAGGGGAGAGCCTGCTGAATCATATAAGAAGTTGTCGGGATACGTACACATCTTGGATAAAACGTATCCCGGTTCTCATATAAGGATGAAGAAATCTTCTGAAAATGAATTCTTGTATCTTTTTGTAGCATTATATACCTTTATCAAAGGGTTTGACTGTTGTAGACCCATCGTGGTAGTAGATGGCAGCCACATCAAAACAGCCTACAATGGAACATTCGTTTCAACAAGCACGATGGACGGTGCAGGTAATAAATATACATCAGTATGTATACATAATTATACAAGACTTCCATATAAAAGTTAACAAAAAAAAACTCAGTTGTGCATTCAATTTTATTTGTAGGGAATATTCTGCCTTTAGCTTATGGTGTGATTGATTCGGAAAACGATAAGTCTTGGACATGGTTTTCGAACAGTTCAAGGAAGCATATGGGGAGCTGGAGAACATGTGTGTTGTGTCTGATCGTCATGAAAGTATAATCAAGTTTGTATCCAAAATGTACCCCAATGTTCCCCATTTTGCGTGCATTTGGCATCTTGGGAAAAACATATACAATAAATATAGAAAGAGTCATAGGGTGTTGAGTCGATGTATTATGCAATGGCAAAAGCATATACGCAAAATGAGTTTGATATGCAGATGGAAACAGTTGAGAAAGTGGATATTCATGTGAAAAATTACTTGGAGGAAGTTGGACGAGAAAAGTGGGCTAGGCTTTATACTACTGTCAACCGAGCATGGACAATGACTTCTAATATTGCCGAGTCTATCAATTCATCACTCGTGGATGCAAGAGAATTACCAATAATTGAATTCTTGGAAGAAGTTAGGTTGTTGTTTGGACATTGGAATTGCACAAACCGACAAAATGGATCATATACGTCCACAACACTTGGGATAAAATTCAATAAAATGTTATCTATTAACAAGCATAAATCTGTGTGCATGAAGGTTTGTGTTCTAACTGTATATGTTCGTGTCTGTTTTCACTGTATATGTCTGTGTATTTAATTTATTTTTGTAAACTTCATGGCCTATCATATGTATAGAGTTTGTGTATTAGTTGAAATATGGTTGTATCTTGATAATATGTTTTGGTATTTTTTCTTAGGTAATACCATCAACCAAATACGTGCACACAGTGATTGTTGAAGGGCGGCGTTTCATAGTTTGTATTGAAAAGAAAACTTGCAGTTGCAAAGAGTTCCAAATGGAGGGGATTCCCTGCCACATGCTTGGGCTGTCCTTAAGAAGAAAAATATCAAACCCGACAACTATTGCTCAGAAGTATACCAATCGGACACTATGATGAAGACTTATGACGTCCCAATTACCCTCTGCCCGATGAGTCAAACTGGAAAATGCCTGGATACATTTTGGAAGATCTAGTTCTCCCTCCGAGATTCAAGAGACAACCTGGCAGACCAAAAAAGAAGCGCAATAATTCTTTAGCCGAGTGGTTTTCATGTTCACGTACAAATTCGTGTAGCAGATGTGGACATACTGGTCATAATAGGCGTTCCTGTAGAAACGAGCCTAAAAAAAAATAGTTGATGTTTTCGTTATAATACATACTGTTTTGTGTTGTTTCTGTTTTGGACAAAGTCACCTGCAACACGCATGCCACTTTGATTCTGTTCTGGACAAAGAATTTGATCCCCTTCATTTAATTTTCATTTGAAACATTGAATAAAGGGATTCTATATGAATATAAAATGAAGTAATCGATGTGTATTTTGTTTGATGCCCATTCATGATTTACCGTGTGAAGCATTTTTTTTTTGAATGATATGTATTTAACGTATGCTGATTTGCACACAGAACATATACTCATTCAACCTTCAAATAAGAAATGAGATACATCTATTTTCAACATTTGTTAGTTCTGTATATATGTTGAATCCAAAACATGCTATGTATATACAACTATAGGATGCATATACACCTGATTGAATTATTTAAAAAGAAAGATACATATAGGTTGATTCAAAAAATTGTGATATTCTGATACAAATGTATATGCAATTACTATACACTTGTATATGTAAAAAATACAAAGTCATATACAAATGTGTAAAAACGCATATACAGCTTCTGGCCTCTTGAAAAATATGTATACAATGTGGAAATGGCAGATGCATTTGTATTTTTGCAACAAAACCTGAGTAGTTAATGTTGTGCACAAAAAAAAATAGAACTATGAAATACGACTATGAGATATCGACACAAACTTATAAAATCTGTAATGTATTCATCAAAATAATAGTTGTAAATTGTGTATTCAATAGAAAAAATAACTGATTGAATCATAAAACACCATCATAATCTGTTTTACAATTAGAACTCTAGAACCTAATCAACTATGACTTTTTGAACTTCATCAAAATCAATCGCTGCTCGAACTGGCCTTGGAGGTGCCTCTTGATCGTTTATAGCATCATGTTCTATCTTCTGCCGAGCATAATCCCAAAAAATTGCTCCATATCTCGTACGTAATAACTCGGCATCAAGTTCAGCAGCTGGGATCCCTTCTCCCTGAATAAGATACTCTGCCTATGCAACAACATACATGCCGCAATCCCTACAAAAACATGAGGAAAAAAAAAGTGTGTCGTCAAATTGTCAATTATCTGTGCATGTGTGACGATACAATAAACAGAAATGTACATACATGCTCCCAGGACTCTGTTGTGGCAAGTGTCCAACAAAAACAACTACCAATTTATCAGTCGGTGCTTTGCCTTTATATGAAGGGTGACTTCTCACATCAATATCTTTCTTGGCAGCATAGAATTCTGTAAGGTGTAACAATAAGGGCAACAGTGTGGACAGTTTTTCAATTTCAACCATAACCGCTACACCATGACCTGCTGAACGGTAAGAGTCGTATACATACAAACTGCTACACCTCAGAAAAAAAAATTGAGTCCATGAAATAATTCTGCGGCTGAACAGTAGACGCGGATGAACAGTATCCGGTAAACAGTAAAAATCAGAAATTAAAAACCCAAAAAAAATCTGATTTTTTTCATTTTCTACCTCTCTCTCTCACTCTAAACTCTCTCTAAACCCACCCAAACCCTCCTAAAAGCTCTCTAAATCTTTCAAGTTGAATTCCTCCAAATCAAAGCAAGATTTCATCTTAGGAAATTGGAAACTAGTTAGGAAAGGATTATAGTATTTGGTGCTTGATGTGTGGCTGATTATTGAAGCTTGGAGCTAGGATTTTAGTTGAGTTTTCTGGGCAATAAGGTATGTAATATACTCTATTCTTGTTAATTAAGTTATTCATGGGAGAATTCCCTAATTTAAAGTGAAGGGAATTATGTTATGAAGTCATAGATTAGTTGGTTGATATGGTTGCCTTGAGGGTTGTTTTTTATTGGAACTTTGAGAGAATTCTAGGTGCTTATATTGCTATATGAGGTTGTTGATATTGTTGTTGATGTTGTTGTTGATGTTGTTGATAAGTTGTTGTTCTTGAATTTGGGAGAATAAAGTGTATAAAGATATTGTATACAAAGCGTATACCAGGCTGTTTTGTGATAATATTTTGGAGTTGTTTTATGTAATTTTCGTGGTTATTTTGTGACTATATTTTGGAGCTGTTTGGTATAATATTTGTGGTTGTTTTGCGATGATATTTTGGGGACTGTTTTATGGTCGTTATGGACTGTTTTGTGGGCTGGAATATCGGAGGATTGGCTGTAGTTGTTGTTGTTATATTATGGATATACGGAAATAAAGAAGTGTATACAAGCATTGGCATCCGAATGCATGTTGGGCTGTTTTGGGAGTAATTTAAGAATGGATTTAATCCTAGTTTGATAAGAAATTGTTGGTATTGTTGTTGTTCGTATTTTGATTGATGTTTGGCTAAGTTGGAATTTCGAGGATTGTTAAGTTTACAGGGGAAATGCTGCCCAATTTTCTCTAGAATTTACGACGCGTTCTTATAGTCGATTAACTAATGTTAATACAAATTCTCCCTTGAAGGTAACTACGTGACATTGGGGGAGGGCAAGTGAACGATAACATAGCTAAACGACAAAGGTATGTGAGGCTAGTCCTTTATTTCTAATGGCATGAATCATATATCCTATAGCATAAGTTCTTTTCCTCTTCATGAGTTCCTATTTTCCGGAAAGCTAGAAGCCTAAGTCCATAAATGTCTATATAAGATAAGAGATAAGAGATATGATATGATGATGCCATATTGATAATGATGCTATTTATTTCTTACACTCACCTTATGTATTAATTCCTTCAAGGTGAGGCAGAATGTCAATAATTGCTCCATAATGAAATCGGGGGATCACGACCTTACGCCACCCCGACAGAGTATAGTTGATCTTGAGTCTTATGCATGTACTATGATAAGCATATTATTACAAGTATTTTTGATGAGCATATCATGATCATATTACACCGCGCCTAGTTGGCCGGGCAGTCACCGCCAAGGCGGGCAGCTATATGGATACACCATGACCTTTTGGCATGGGCAGACACCACTAGTGGGCGGCATGAGATGGTACCCCGGACGCGGGAGGCCTGGACGCGGGCTAATGTTATTGATTATTACACCGTTCCGATATGGACGGGCAGCTTGCATATTATGCATATACGAAATTATGATGAGTATGAGTAAGACAACATGCATTACTTCTTTTATGATTGTCATTCAGATTCAGATTTTTCATATTAATGTTCACATTATATTAACACTGTCTTTCTTTATTATTTATGCCTCTCGTACTCAGTACAATGTTCGTACTGACGTCCATTTTCTTTGGACGTTGTGTTCATGCCCACAGGTAGACAGGGAGGTGAGCTTGGTCCAGACCCTTAATAGCTGTCAGCTGATTGAGAGCACTCCATTGTCCGGAGGTGCTTATGATTCTTCTTTTGGTATATATGCATATTTTGGGCACGACGGAGTCTTGTTTCGTCTATATGTTTAGTATGTCAGTAGAGGCTCGTAGATACGCAGTGTGGGTCAGATGGTCTCACAAGATGTTATTATTATGTATATATTATTTTGATGGCCGAGAGGCAAATGTATATAAGTATTTATGTTTCTATATAAAATATGATTTTCCTACAATTCGTGTATAAAATTGGTAAAAGGGCATTAAATGAGTAAGATGAGTATTAGAACGAGTGGTGCTCGGTGGCTAGCCCCGGGTACCCGTCACGGCCCCTAGTCGGGTCGTGACACAAACGTCTTTCCGTGAATGAAAGCACTGCTAACAACCAATGATTTTTATCTTTCATGTTGACTGGTATAAGAACATTGTCAACATGATGCCACGGGACAGAGCATAGCAATCGCTGGCCTTTGACGTATTTAGATAACACATCTTCTAGATTCGCAATGTTTGTGGCACCATCCGACTCAGCATATGCCTTTGTAATAGCATCAATTTTCGTCATGAATAAATAGTCGACCGTGGTAAAACTGTATCTGCTATTCATATCATACTTTGCTTTCTTTCGGAAGTAGTAAAACATTACATCCATGTGCTGAAAACAAAATGTAAAAATATTTAGCGTGGTATACATGCAAATGTATACAGTATGTAAAAAAATGACAGTGTAACGCACCTTGTCATTCCACATTTGGCCATCCATCTATAAGAGGTAAAACCAATTCTTCTCGTTTATTTTTTGAATGCCATACTCCATAAATTTTGGCAGTGCTGCCTTCCCTTTTTTGTAATGGTCCTCTTTAGCCTTTCTGTAAACAAAAAAAAAAAAACACTATCAGTCTGATTGTATACATGAAGATATAACTGACAGTATACACCCGATACAGTAATTTGTATACAAACAAACTACATTGTATCATTTTTACTAATCTGACAAAACAGAATCAGTTCTGTATACATTGCAGTGACCGTAAATGTATCTTAAAAAAAATAAAAACTACATCAGTCAAAAATGTATACATATGCCTGAATATATACAAATGCCTGACTGTATCGATGAAAATAATAAGTGTATACACATAATTTTACAGTTAGCTGTATTCATAAAAGACACAAAATAACTATGATCATTCAATAAACTTACTTGGCATTATGTCGAACAAGTAGCCCCTCTCTAACCCATTTGGTGAAATTAGCTAAAAGCTTTTTATCATGTGGCCCCGAGATGGCATCATTCTCAAATGGGTGTTTTCTGTCAAATATCTCTGTCAACTTCACTGAGCTACCTGCTTGAATACAGTTAAATATGGTTTTAATAGAAGGATATTTAAAATACATACAGACACACCTAATTATGTAATAAGACTAACCCGTAGCGGAGCCAAAATTAGTCATGTATGGAGATACTTGCAAAGGGCCAGGGCGCCTATCTTTACGCAGTGTCATCACAAGTGTTGCTTTTGTATTTTGGGCTGGAAGAAAATCGTCATCCAACTGAAGAACTGTTGTGGTTCCCGCGGATTCTGGTTCTGGTCAAACTGAACAAGATACTTACCTTGCTGAATATCATCATGTACATCTTTTCTTCTCTGCTCTCTTGGTTTTGAACATCTGCACCGACGCAAGCTGAAGTAGAAGATACGCCTTCATCAGCGCGTAACTCAACAGTGTTGTCACCAACAAACATGGGACTTTCTTCATTGCTAGTTTTGGCCGGAATAACAATGTGGCCAACATCAACTGGTTTTTTTTATGTCTCAATTTGGATTTGAGATCCAAATGTCTATAAGCACATTACATAACACATTTTTTTTTAAAAAAAAAAAGCATTAAAACATAACAAACAATGAACAAACAGTTGCATCCTCAAACTTAAAAACTGTTAGGAACCTCAGATTCAACATGTTGTCCAAAAATGACCGGTTCTTCCTGAATTTATTCTGTATTTGCTCTTAATGTATCTCCACTTGAATTATCCTTAGTGACGCTGATGTCCCCGGTTAAGCCCTATGTTGCACAAGGTTTTCAAGAAAATCATTTTGTATTCCAAACTTAATAAACACTCTATACACAGTTATTTTATATTCATACAGTATTCATGAATACACTATTGGTTGTATTCATGAATACACTGTCAAGTGCATTCATGATTTTGTTGTATGCAGCTGTTATACTTGTATACAGTCATTATGGACAAATATGTATATAAAATCACTAAGTCATTATGCACAAACATGTATACAGTCGGTTGTCTACATAAATAAATGTTGATACATTAATAATATATGTATACAGTTGTATACACATAAATTTACATGCATGCATTCCAGTTGTATACATGATCAGTGATGTCTGATTACAAATCATTTTGATACATGTATACATTGAGTGTGATACTATCAAGTTGCTGGATACAGGACATCAATAATTACCTCTGTTGCAAAATGAGCTGTAAATAGTTCATTCGGTATTGGTGATCTATCAAATATGTTGTCATTAACTGAACGATGTGTTCCACCATCAGATCGCTGAAATGGAGATTCACTTGCAACACCCTTTAAAAAAAAATTAAGTATTAGTAAGTATTTAACTTAAACATCTTAACTAATTATTTAACTTTAATTGCCGAAGGACCTTTGTGAAATTGTCTTCCATCCATTTCCGAAGATCCTTGAATTCTTCCATTACCTAACCAATATAGTGTGTTATATCATACACTTTCGATTATATAAGACATAAAAACAAAATACAAAGTTATATATCCATCAAGAATGCATCGGGCCTGCTGCGTGTAATTTCTCTCACCATGCAGCACCTCAAAATCTGTGCTTGAATCTTACAACGCTGCATCCTGAGGAATACACCAAAGCAAGTTTCCCCGAAAAATTTGTACTGCTCAGGAGTGAGCTTCCCCTTCAAATCTTTAAATACATTAGTGTTTGTGTAACAACTCATGTGCACCATTTGAGTGGGAGGTTTTTTCATATAGAGTTTGCTCTGCATATCCATAATCGAAGCATTGATGATCAACTAGCCAAACATAACCAGTACTGTATACAATGTATTCACAAAAACTGCAATGGCAATATACAGTGCAATTGACAGAAATGAGAAACTACTTACAAAAGATACATGTATTCAAACAAATGCAATTTGTACAAATGACAATGTGTATCTTAAATAATGGAAAATTTAATACAAATGTATACATTGTATTCATGGAAAATAGAAATGTGATATTATATCTAAAAAAAGTAATTCAACATTCATGGAGACACACTGTACTCATGAATACATGAAAGAAATATACATTGTATACATAAGAACTACATAAGAACTGTATTAATAGAAAAATGCAAAAACAACGTTGTATTCATAGGAATACACTGTATTTATAAAAATAAAAATAAAAGCACTGTGTTCATGGAAAAAAAGCAACACACATACAACAACACTCAAAACATATACATGCAATGACAAATTGTATCTAAAAAATGTAAAAACAACATACAAACACGCTTTTGTATTCATAAAATACAAAAATCAAACACATTACCTTAACTTTCTTTGGAGGTTCATCTTCAACAACATTTTTCCTTTGCTTCCAGATGCACCATCGACAACTTTTCTCTGCTTTTCAGTACTTTCAATCGATGCTCTGGAATATGATGGAGTTTGGACTACATCTTTTCTTTTGGTAGATTTAGAGCCTTCATCCCCAATTTTAATACGAGCACTCTGAGCAGCAGTTCTAGCAACAGAGCCTGCATGTTCTTCTTCACCTTTAGTTTGAGTAATACACAAATCAAAAGATGGACCATCGTAAAAATTAATAGGTATACCTCTAGTAACTCTGCTAGGAGTGCTTACGTCCGCCATTAAAAACCAATTCGAAGCTTGTTTTCCAAAACCCTAACAATGGCGGAACTTTTGCACAACAATGACGGACACCTAAATTGTATCCAAAATTATAGATAACAAAATACACATACTAAAATTGAAAACATCAAAAAATTACTTACCAAATACTGAATAGCTACGGTTTAGGAAGAAAATATTGTGGAGAAATCGTGTATAATGATTATGGAGAAAAAATAGGAGAGATTGGTACTAATTAGAGAGAAACTTGAGAAAAAATAGGAGATGATTCGTACTGATGAGAGAGAAACCGTTTGAAAACGTGTAGAAATTGGATATACTTTTTGATTTTACCGTTTTTTAATTAATTAGTTATCAAGTGATATTATTAAACAAATGTTAGCTATGGAATGTCATTAAGGTAAAGTATTGCTACAAAATGTCAATACCCACTATATGTTTGTTATGTCATGTAGTTTCCCCTATAGTATTTGAGTTCAAATGAATTTTAACCTCTTATACCCCATTGGATAACAAACAAAACAATGTTAGATTTTCTTTCAAGATTTGGGTAATTATAAATCAAGCCTCATTAATTCTAGTTGAACAGTACATGTAGCAACTTTTATTTCGTTTCTTGCATCTCATTTTATTCTGAGCTAATAACTCAACAGCTAACTCGGATTTAGTATACATATTTCTATTTTAATGTATTTATATTAATTAAAAGTTATTTCCTGTTGTTTGTTATTTGGTGACTTATTTAGTTCGATATTACTATTTTGATTAGCAGAAAACAGAAAGACAAAGGAAGGAGGAGAGAAAATGAATGACGAACTACAAAAGAAAGAATGAGGAGGGAAGAACAACGACAACTTATTTGCGACTTTGAAATCACATTTTCATTATGAAGGTTGTGTCTCCAAAGTTACCAACGCCCTTCGAAGTTTAGAAGATATATAGTTTTAATGAACTATTTCACTAGATTATCAAAAAATATCACACGTTTTTTCTCTTTTGCTATTCAAAAGTGATATGTCATTTTAATTTAAATTCTCTTAAATTTTTTGTGTTGAGATGAGTTGGGGATTGGTAAATAGCTAGGAGTGCACAAGGTTATATGGATTTTTCTCACTTTTGTTTTCATTTATTTATGATTACTTTATTAAAGCTTGCTTTCTACTTATGCATTCATTGGAATATTTATTTTCTTAATCAAACTTTTTCATATTTGAACTTTAATTTTGCTTCTTTTTTTTTCTTCAGATTTTTGGAGAATTGTTGGATAAATAATTCAAAACACATTAATTAATTATTGCGGTTGTGTTACACCCCGGAAAATTTTCGTTCGCGCACAGTGGATCGACTGGCGAAGGACAATTTCGAGTATCAAACTAGTGATGTCTTAATGATATTTAGGAGAAGAATTATAATTCCCCTTATGATTGGTAATGAAGTGCCAAGTAAGTTTCAAGAAGGACCCATAAGCCAAATATGGGCATAAGCCATCCAAAAAGGGCGAGTTAAGGAAACACTTTCGGAGGATCTGGTTTGTAGGGGTCAAAACTCCATTTTTACGTCGGAATTTGGGAAAAACACCACAGTATGAAAGTTGTAGATAATTGAAATATCTTTCCAACCATAGGTCGTGAGCCCTCACATAATATCGGGATCAAAAGTTATGGCCGTTCTACGACAGACTGTTATGGGCAAAAATATCACCTTCTGGCACCATCCGCGACACCATCCGCGACTCGCGGATGACCTGCGACTCGCGGATGCGACCCGACTTCATCGCGGATTGTGCCAGTGAGGGGCGATCGTCTGGCAAGATCTGCGACACAACCTGCGACTCGCGGAGCATTTCCGCGACTCGCGAAGTGTGTCGCATGTCGTGCCAGTCCAGAAAATTCTGGACCTTTTTAAATGTACCCAACTCGTCCAAAAATCATTTTTTTTCCATATTGTTGACCAAGGAACTCTCTAGAACTCTCTCCAACATCCATCTATAAGAGATATCAAAGGAAAACCAAGATCAACAACATCAATTACATGAAATCAAGTGTGTAGATTCAAGCAAAACTTGTCTTCTTCAAGGAAATTCAAGAAAGAGTGAAGTAGGGTTTTGGTGCTAAAGGGTTATTCTCTTTCAAGTCTTGTTCAACCATCATCCAAGGTGAGTTTTATGATCATCCCATGTTGTTTAAGGTCTTAGAAAGCTTAGATGCTTGTAATGTAGAGAAGCATAACAAATGGGTCATTCAAGAGTGAATAGTGTCATGTTTGGTTAGTAGTGGAATTGAATCATGGATTATAGGGTGTTGTGAGTATGAATAGGTTATAAATGACTTGTAAACCCTGAGATAAATGTGATACGTGGGAAAATACGATATCGAACCTATAACCATAAATGTGATGAAATTGGAGAGAAATGGTGGATTTTGCTAAATGCACATAGATGATGATTGTTGATTGTGATATTGTGAGTAGCATTGGGAATGTTGGGAGTTGATATAGAACATGGGAAAAGTAGTATAAACAAAGGAAGTGCTGCCCAATTTTTCCTAGAAATAACGACGCGTTCTCATAGTTATTTAGCTAATGTACCTCGCATTCTTTAATGAAGGTGACGACGTAACATCGGAGGTGAACGAGAGACCGATAGCTTAGCTAAACGACAAAGGTATGTGAGGCTAGTCCTTCCTTCTAATGGCATGAATCTCTTAGCTTGAATTCCTATTCCTTTCATGAGCTCTCACCTCCTAAGAAGTTAAAGGCTTATGCCTATGAATGTATATGTGGATTAAGCTATTCGATGTGAGGATGTTATTCCTTGCCTACACTCACCTTATGTACTAGTCCTTTCAAGGTGAGGCAGAATGTCCATAATGGCTCCATAACGTAACCGGGGGATTACGACCTTACGTCACCCCGATATGGTAAAGTTTATCATGAGTCTTATATACGCATTAGGATAAGATAAGTAATTTATGATGAGCATATTATTTTGCATTGAGCATGTCATGAGCATTTTACACCGTGCCTAGTTGGCCGGGCAGTCACCGCCAAGGCGGGCAGCTATACGGAGACACCATGACCTTCGGGCATGGGCAGACACCACTAGTGGGCGGCATGAGACGGTACCCCGGACGCGGGAGGCCTGGACGCGGGCTAATGTTATTGATTATCACACCGTTCCGATATGGACGGGCAGCTTGCATATTATGCATATATGAGATTATGATGAGTATGAGTAAGACAACATGCAATACTTCTTTTATGATTGCCATTCAGATTTAGATGTTTCATATTGATGTTCACATTATATTATCACTGTCTTTCTTCATTGTTTATGCCTCTCATACTCAGTACAATGTTCGTACTGACGTCCTTTTTCTTTGGACGCTGTGTTCATGCCCACTGGTAGGCAGGGAGGAGACGTTGCTCCAGATTCCTAGAGTTGCCAGCCGATTAAAAGCCCTCCATTGCTCCGGAGGTGCCTAGGACAATCTTTTGTGTACAGTTGTATATGTGTCAGTTCATAGAGGCTCGTAGATACTTGATGTGGGTTGTATGGTCTCAGGAAATGGTCATTTTGCATGCATGTACATATATGTATTATTTTGCTAGCCTATAGGGCTCAAGTATATACAATACATTTGTTTCCAAATGAAAATGTTTTTCTTATAAATTAACTATGAAGTGGATAATCGATTGACAAAGAGGCTAAGGAGTAGTAACACGAGTGGTGCTCGGTGGTTAGCACGGGTACCCGTCGCGGCCCTTAGCCGGGTCGTGACAGGTTGACTCTTGGCGTTCAATATTAATTAATCTTTTATCATTTTCAATGTCCTTCGTAAATTCAACACTAAAATCACTAGCGTGAGAAGAATGAGACAATGAAGAATTTATAGTGTGTGTTGCTATAAATTCTACTCTTGATGAAAAAATGTGTGCGGATGAAAAGATCTTTATATTGGATAAAGAGGTATAGTGATCTTTTTCTTTTTTTTTTCCGAATTTCTTTTGGTATAATACTTGAATTTTTTATTTTTGTTCTTCAAAAGTTGATTTGTCATTTTAATTTTCTTAAAAAATTTGTGTTGACATAAGTTGGTGTATACCAAGGAGCACAAGGTTAGATGTTGTTTTCGGACCGTTATTTTGTTTTCTTATTATTTTTAAAAAAACCTCATTTGTACTCATGTATCCACTGCAATTTTTTAAATTTTAACCAAGTTTCTTTATTTTTGAACTTTGGCTTTATTTTATTTTTTGTTTTTAGATTTTCGAGCAGCTGTTGAATAAATATAATTTTAAAACGTTCTCAATATACTATTTACTGGAATTCAAGATTGGTGTTTTATCGTTTTCGATGCTCTTCATAAATTTAGCACTAAAATCAATAGCTTAAAGAGAAGGAAATAATGAAGAAGAGTTTGAATAAGAAGTAAATCTGGGTTTGGCAGAAATGCAAGGATGCTATTTTAAAAACGGAACATATACTTACAATCAAATATATATGGGTAAATAATGGGAAAAGATCGTATTGAGTAGTGTATATTATATGATATGAGTTAAGAAAAAAATTAACAGTTGCAATGTATAAGCAAATATTTTAAGATATTGGCCTAAAATTTGTAATAATAACTTAACATCTGTTGTACTTTTGCACTACATGTTCTTTCATTTGGTTTTAACATTGATGGTCCAATCTTTGGTATTTATATTATTTTCCAGTATTGAACTCATGCTCGGATAGTTATTCTGCAGCGGGCAATAATATTAAGCTAAGTTGCAAATTATTAGAAAATCGGAAAAATTTGACATATTTAGAAGTAGTAGAATAACATCGAGTGTAGTTAATTTTTTAATTGAGTGTGTAACGTGCCGCGAAATTACGGTACATTCGATGCCAATTGCTTAATCTTTTGCAAATCCTCAAGTACTTTTGATGTCACTTTTCGTGTTTTTGTGTTAATTTGTAGACTAACAAGTGTTGGAAGCAAAATGAAGCAAATACAAGCCAAAGTACACCAAAGTACCACCTGCGAGTCGCAGGTACTGCAGCATTTGATGATAGAGATGTTGAAGAAATGAAGATAGGGGTGCAACACTTGCGAGCACCACATGCGAGTCGCACTTGATGCAGCATATGTTGCACCACAACTGCTGGAATCTGCAGCACCTGCGATACTTTGGTGCAACCTGCGACTGGCAGGTTGCACATGCGACACCAGATGCGATTAGCATCTGATGCGAAGGGTTGTTTTTGTCCATATTTTGTTCCCGTTTTTGTACTTTTATAAATAGAATTCTAGGTTTTTGGATTCATTATTCTACACTTTTTAAAGTTGTCTTTTTGTGAAGCTCATTTATTATTGGTGGTTGAAGCTTTTTAAGAGATTCTCCACTTTTGTCATCTTCTCCATTTAAGACTTTTGTAAGCTTTATGAATACTTTTTATGCTTTTACTTTATGTGTAATGAATATTAGTGGCTAAACTCATTTAGCTAAGGTTGTGGGACCAAATGTGTTAGTTATGTGATTGGGTTTCATATTCACACTTTATTTATATGCCAAATGTGTTTTCTATTAACTTTTCATGCTTCAATGTCTTGTGATGGTGTACAACATTACTTGTGCCTTATTACCATTACTTTGCTTGGAAAAGAAAGTAGAGATTAGGAAAAGAGTTACTAGCAACGATTTGAGGCATAATCCTCATCTAATAGCTTGTACTAGGAATAGGAAAGCTAGTTGAGACTAAATGGGTGTTCTCATATAAAACATTCTAAGGCTTGGAAAAGCTTGGAATGAATTTTGCTAATTTGGTTGGAAAACGTTTGGCAAGAGTTAAGTGGCCCTTGGTCTACTACACCTATGTATAGAAATGAGTTGAAATGAAACCCAAGTGCATTACTTTCCATTGGAACTACAACTTTAGTTCGACTTCCAGATAGTTAAATCTCATACCAACAAATTGTAGACGTAATGTTCGAAGACCAAAATCAAACATTATTATATTCTCCTTTCCTCGAAATATAGATTAAAAGTCAAGAGTTACACTCAACAAGTATATTTCTTCATTGTATTCTCCGTGGGATTCGACCCCAACCTCGTTGGGTTCTATATTTGACAACGACCGCTTACTCCTACTATTAAAGGTGTAATTTGGGTGTATCAGTGTGCTTATATTTTGAATTTGATTTGCACTACAAACTTTTTAAATCGAGTGTTGTTAATTTTTTTATTTAGATGAAAGATAAGAAATTCATTTTTAGTATAAAGAGGAATTAAGATAGGAGTAATAATTTAGAAAAACTTGAATATTAATATAATTTTTTTCAATGAATATTAACAAAAAAAGAAAAAGAAGGGGTGGGGAGCAATTGAAAATAATATCATAAAAATTAGATATCAAAACTTCCTTATTTTTTAAGTTAAAAGCATGTTAAAGAATATTTAACGTCCTTTCATTTATTTTTCACGTGTCGAAGTATCAGAAATTGACTTATAAAGAGAAACTAAATGATCTCCACAAGAATGACAGTTTATAAGTAATTAGATTTGTTATAATAATAATATAAATAAGATATGATAATTTTCCATGATTAGTTTCATTTGATACCCACAGCGCATCGCGCGGGTCCGATTTACTAGTATATAAAATAGGAGAGGTACAAGTAATGTGGTCAAGCCAAGTGGCAAGCTAATAAATAAGACAAACTTTATTTGGTTATGTAATAAAACTTTTGAATTGTTTAATTTGAAATTAAATATATGTAGAAGTATTTGAATTTGAAAATATTAAGTTTCTAAATGAACTCTAAATGACTTTTGGAGTAAAATTAGACTTAGAGATACCCACGGCTTAAGAGTTCTACATGAACTCTTACTATAGCCAAAACTTTATCCTATCATATATTATAAAATATATATAAATACATTTTCTTGAAGAAATAAAATTAGTTGCATTCCATTATTTATTTTTCTTTAATTTGAATTCAAAAGATATATATTTTAAAGACAACATATTTAAATCCTCTAGAATTGTGATCACGATACATTGGCTTCTCTTAAACCATATCGACAAAAAATAAAAATAATAATAAAAAAAAAAAGTGTGGAAAAAGTAAAACAAGATTAATTAGGGATGATACAGAAATCTTCTTCTATCTTTTTAAATACACATTACATTATTTTTTTTAAAAATGCCAACAAATTGAGATAATATTTGAATTTGAATTTAAATCAAATTTGAGTTGGACTGAAGTTCTAACTTCTTAACCTTATATATATATATATACCCCTTCAGTAATACATAATGTTAGATGTTCTCCTCTTTTATTTATTAATCATTAGCTATATCTATGAATTTATATTTACTACATTCTTCATATTCTTCATTTTTCAAAGATTTCTTCAGTTTTATCATTTTCATTTTCTATGCGCAGATGGTGATCGTTGTATTATGGGAAATGAGTCCACTCAAATTGATTTTTCTTGACTACTATACCCAGACCTTAACTCAAACAGGTAGTTTTTCTTAATGTTATTATTTTAGTTTTGTTCATTTGTTTGTTTGACTTTTGATAGAAAAAAATACACTTGACTATGTAAGTAATAAAATCATTTTCCTATTGAGAACTTAATTAGTCGACCCAACGATTTCTAATTGCTAACTTTTGTAAATGTTTTCATATTATTATTTGTCAAAATAATGCTCATAGTATTATGATGTTTTGGTTTATTTTATGTGTTTTTTTATTGCTTAATGATGGTGATAGTTTTCTATTTAATGCAGTTTTGAATGAAACTTGTGATGAATTACCTAAATAAAAGAAGATTGAGAATTTGACAAACTTAATAACTTCTGTTTCAATAGAAAAATATATTTTGTTTTTTACTATCCGCTGTCATACTTGAGGCATTCTTTCACAGCCATTTACACAACTGTTTTTCTTAATACTTCATTGATGCCCTGAATTTCATAGCCCATTCTACTCAAATATGTTGTACATGCAAGTAATTTTTTTAAAAGAGTATGTTTCTTCTCTTAACTTGCTGTCTCTTATATTTATTTTTATTAGTTTTCGTTTAGTTGTAGAATGTATGAAGACGAACAAAACTAGATGATAATTTATAATTTACTTTTTGAATATATCGTATGAAATTAGCATTTTTTGTGATTTGTATGTGAATCCGAGATTTACTTGAATTTGAAATTAGTACTTTATTGAAACTTTAGAGATAACTTTTATATTTAACTTGATGTAACCTCATTGCTTTTTGTGCAATTGATTAGCACCTACATATGAGCATGCATTGAAGAAAAATTTCAAGAGGATCAAATAAAAAAATTGAATTAATATATGATAGTAGTTTTTAATGAAAATATGAAGTTGAACTGCAATAAGATCTTGAAATGATATATTAGAATGCTTTTAACTGAAATATAAAGCTTACATACTTTCCTAGAATTACTTTAGCGTAGGACAATAAATTAAGTAATTCTTCCTAAAGTTAGTTTATGAACTCTTTTCTGCTTCATCTTCATGTCCTTCTCAAGATCTGTTTAGTGCCTTTTGAATGACATTCCTAAGTTTGAACTATACAAATTATTTTACTGAATACGTGGAAATAATACATTTTAATAACTTTCCAGGTTTGAAATAAAGCAAGTGTCTTTTTGAACGTTTTGTTTGTGCTTTTCTTAAACCGGTGTTATTACAAAAAAGTTTGGTCGAGGTTAATTGGCAAAGTTTTCTTAGATTACTAGCACTCAAGGTTTAGTTAATTAACTCAATCCATTGAGGATATCATCACTCTTATTAATGATAAGTGCAATTGAGTTATTGGACAAATATATAAATGAATTAAAGCATGTGAATTACCATCTGATTTGCGCTTCTGAAGTAAATGTATTTTATTTGAATGATTTTTCTTTTCTAAATTCTAACAACTAACAGAGGTTATTCTCTACTTTAAACATGGTGGGGAGGGTGGGTGGGAAGGGGGAGGGGGTAAGTGTTCAGTTTAGTAACATGGTTGTGGGATGTCAATGTCTAAGTTGCGAACAAGTAGGGTGCTTGACCAAAAATAAACCTTCTAAATTTTTTGTTAAGATATTGTATTTTTTCCCCATAATTGTTCAATGCGGAAATGTAAATAAATTTTCATGTTTAGAAAAATAAAAATTGACTTATGAAGAGACAAAATGCTAACAAGTAAGATGTCTCTCCACAATTACTATGTATTTTATAGTTTGTTTACCTGCCTTGATACACTATTAATGTAATCAAGGCGACTTTTCATTAGTAGTAGGTACAGTTGATTATTATTTGAAAACATGTGCTAGCTGATTGAAGTGGTATGCAGTTGCTCGGTGTTTTGTAGGTTGTTGTAGAAGGTTCATACATTGTTTGATGCAAAAAACAACCAAATACACGTGATTCCACAGTTGTATGAGTTTTAAATCAATGCATATTGATAACGTCAAAATTCACTCCTCAAAGAGAAAGTGTACACTGTCGTATGAAATATAATTTACCCAACTATGAGTCGGGGTCGATCCCACAGGGAACAATATACTAGGCGATTAAGAAAGTAAGGAATTATCACTTTCTATGCTAAGTCAAACCCTTGATAATATTTTGATTTTAAGAAAATTATAACTAATGCGAAAATATAAACTAATCTAGAAAGCAAGTAAAATGATCAATGTCCACAAGCATGGATACAAGAGAAATTACTCTCAAGTAATAATCCAATGTATTTTATAATTTTACAACTATGAGCAGATTTATGTTAATAGATAATGATTTCTAAAATCTCATTGAAAGTCTGTCAACCAAATCAATGAATTTCACTCTAAGCTTTCTCAAGCCTTAGAGTGTGATGTTAAACACAATCAATTCAACCTCAAGTTAACTAACCTATCTCTAGCTCAAGTTATTAGATGGATTTAATGACTCAAATCCTTGCTATCTAACTCTTTTCCTAACTTTCACTTTCTTTCTCAAGCAAAGTAAAAGTACTTAGGCACAAATAATGTTTGCAACCCTTAAGAGACATTTAAGCATGAAGAGTTGATAGAAAAACATTAACCCACTTCATTAGAAATAAAAATTGTTCAATACATAAGCAAAATAAGAGATTTAATTCAACACTTGATAATGGATATTCTCATAAATAAGATGCAAGTGAGAGAATAAAATACAATACACTTAAATATTCAATACATAATAATGAATTGAAGAAAGGGTTAAGAGTTTTATCATTCAAGAGCTCCAATCTTCTCCTCCAATGGTGTGGTTGATGATGAACCCTAGCTCCAAGCTTGAAATATGGCCAAAGATGAAAATGATATGCCCCAAGTCTCTCTTTTGTAGCTCCTCAACTTACCCAAGTCAAAATATGACAAAATAAACCCCAAAGTTTCAATTTTGCAAATCTGCCCCGTTTTTGCAAAACTGTCCAGTTTTGACAGTTTTGCAAAACTGTCCAGTTTGGCCTCTTTTTGACTTTATTTTCACTTGGTTTCTTCCGATCACTTCTAAATCACATAAAACCTGTAAAATAGATGTAAATGATGCACTATTTTCTCAATCAAAGATAGCAAAAATATAAGATTAAAGAAGAGATAAGCTGGTAAAATACCAACTTATCACATATCAAACTGATGTCATCAACGAAATATCCATTATTAAGATGTCATTGAATTTGAAGGTTCGTGTATGCAATTATAGCAAGATCAAGATCCGGAGAAGCCATACAATCCATTTTCTTGAATTATAAAGTATGTTATACGGTCCTTTTAGATTTAATTTTACATGTATATATAGTTACCTTAGGTTTTTCTGCATCGTATCCTATTAGATTTAATTCGTATGAGTATTCTACACCTCCCATTCTTGAGTCTTTCAAAAAATATTCCACAAGCACTTGCAAAGCAGGTATTGATCTGGTTTTGTGGAAGTTGTTGCTATGTTTTCATGATAGGATGTAAAATTCTCAATTAAAAAATTTCAGAAGCAAGTTCTGACAATGAAAAATTGAGCTTCTCCCATCTCAAATGTGGCTTACATGAGCAAAAGTCGTTCCTATTTTGGTGTTCTTTTGAGTTGTTAGAATGTAAAACTTTTAGTATCAGAATTTTATAAGTTCATGGTAAATTGTGCATTATCACTGCTTCATAAATTATAGGAATTAGTTGTTTGCTTGAATTGCAATTCTACAATGAGTTTTAAATATGTGTATATACAATGATTTTTTATTTATTTATTGATCAATTAATTCACTGTGTCTTTGTTATTAATTTTTCTGCTTATCGCACGCGAGACTATCAATACGAACTATTATATCTTCATCAATTGCAGATTCATAAGGTTATGATAAAGCAACGTATGACACTTACGACGTAAGTACATTATATTTAAATATTTTATGCTTTTAAAATTTAATATTTCCTCTGTTTCAATTTATGTGAACCTATTTCCTTATTAGTCTATGCCAAAAAAATGACTTCTTTCTATACTTGGAAGCACTTTACCTTTATGCAATGATTTATAGCCATACAAAATATATGTGATTCATTTAGGACCACAAGTTTAAAAGTCTTCTCCTCTTTCTAAAACTCCGTGCCCAGTCAAATGGATTCACATAAATTGAAACGGAGGGAGTATTTTTTTTGCTTGATTTCTAAATCAGATAGATTATATAAAATAGTTGTTACTATCACTTTTTCATTGCAGGATACATGCTATTTTGAGTTTATTAGCAATGTTATTTCTCTTCAAGCTTTTTTTAACTTTATAATTTCAAGATATTCAAGCTACACTAATTTAGTGACAACATTTCGGTGAGTTGGAAATTGTCTCACTAGCTAGCATCAAATATTGGAGGTCTTATTCTTCTAATTGTTAAATTTATGATGTTTAACATCTTTGTTGTTAAGATGTTCTCTTCCCCCTTTTTCTTGATTTTTGTTTTCGAAGTGTTCATGACACAGGATTTTGAAGAAGTTGATTGGTAATTGTTTTGTTTTATGTTCAAATATCGAATTAAAACTTTATTTTATGTAATGTATTATTATGTGTTGTGCCTTATCAACCTTGCTTCTACCGGGATGATTTTAATTCTATATCAATATAAGGTGGTTACGTCTCACTCTCTTATATAGAATAACTTATGATTTTAGTATTTCATAGTTTATTATTTTAGAAGATTTTGTTGAATATCACATTAGGTGGCAGCGATATAATGAGGAAGTTTGAAGTTTATACCTTTACATATTCTTAAAAAAATTATTCAAGGCCCCTCTACCTTTAAGGAAGTTAGAAAGACCGTGTATCGAATTGATACTAACTTACAAGTTTTTTAATTGATGTTTCAATGTCTAAATGCATTTTAAGACGAGAATTTAGAATGTTATTTGAAATCCCAATCCAATTTAAAGACCACTTAATTAAAATTAAAATTATCAACATGTTTTACGCGAGTGGTCATCTAGCTATACATTAAAAAAATTCAAACATTATATCTTGATGGATACATATAAATAATTGTAATCTCAAAATTTTGCTATCGCATTTTCCTTTCAAAACATTTATTAATCTTTTCTTATAGTGATTTGTCATCTTAAGACACCAAATTTTATTGTAGTTTGAAGGCAAATATCTTTTATTGAACTTTTCAATAACAAAATTAATACATTTTTAATAGGAGAATATTTCAATGTAGTTAAGTCAAGTTGCAAGTAATAATAACTTAGTACTAATAGCTAATACAAAGAACAAAAAGAGAAAAGAAATATACAAATAAAAAGAACTTTATAAAAATATACAAGGATTAGATTTATTTGAAACTTTAGGTGAGAAAGTTCAATTTTTTTTATTAAAAAAGCGATATAACGATTAATCAAGCAAATAGTACCAAGCAATAAAATAAAATTGAAATACTAAGTAGTGCTAAAAAGAATATTGTTTATGATAGAATTTCGTCCAAAGAATAAAAGTTAAAAACTAAATAGTTTTGACGAATAGGAAAAGATATTAAATCATGTTAATTTAATGAAAATTCACATGAAAAAGTTTTATTGAATCCCATAGATTTTTTCCTATTGTGTTTATTTCATTAAGAAAACAAGGAACGTAATATTTATTTGATGACTAAAATTCATTTTCTTAAAATTTTTATACAGGTTTTTTATTGAATACACCGCATTAAATAGGTTTTTTATTGAATACGCCGCATTAAATCAAGTGGAAAGATCATAAAATGCAACATGAAAATGTTTTTAAAATATGTTATCGTAAAATCCAAAAAATAAAAAGGAAAAAGTAAAAAATATCTAAAATTTACAACACTAAAATAAAATATGAAGGGTAGATCTACTATTTGAATTTGAGAGGAGAAATTTTATACAAAAAGTTTAATATATGAAAAAAGAACTCTATCTATTGTGTATTGATAAGAACACAGAATTGAAGTAGTAAAATAAAGCTAAAAAATATTATAAAATAAAATTGATATGATCCAATGTAAGAGGGGCAGGGGAGGGGGTAATAAGATTTGGCCATAAAATAAAGGTAATCAAACGTGATATATGCGCGCTGGCGCTTTAAGAAAAAACCACTTGACTGATTTAGAAAAATATAAATGTATGATGTAATTGATATGTTAATTTTGAATTCAAATTCTTAGATTAAACTTTGATTAATTAGTTTTTTAATTTAAATAAAAGATAAAAAGGAAAATTGAATTGAAAGATAAATATTCTCAAAAAATCGCTATCTTTTTTTCTGATTTAGAAAAATATAAATGTATGATGTAATTGATATGTTAATTTTGAATTCAAATTCTTAGATTAAACTTTGATTAATTAGTTTTTTAATTTAAATAAAAGATAAAAAGGAAAATTGAATTGAAAGATAAATATTCTCAAAAAATCGCTATCTTTTTTTTTATTTTTTCTTAGTACGATCAACTTTCATAAATTAGTATGAGTCTAATTATATAATTATGATGTTGAGTTTCCTCGAAAAGCTATTTGATGATTTCTTTTTGCTGATTTTATAAAGTATTTGTCATGGGTACATTGCATTGAGAAACAAGGCGACCATTAATTTTTTTGTTAAATCAATATACTATGTATGATTAGGGTTTTTTAATATTCTCTCCATCTTTGACATTTCTATTATTATCCAATATTGAACTCATGCTCGGATAGTATATATATGTAGCGGGCAATAATATTTAGCCAACTCAAAAATTATTAGAAAATCAAAAAAATTTGGCGTATTTATAAGTAGTACAATAACATTGAGTGTAATTAATTTTTGAATTGTGTGTGCTTATATTTTGAATTTGATTTGAAGAATAAATCTTTTTAAACTTAGTGTTGTTAATCTTTTTTTTTATTTAGATGAAAGATAGGAAAATCATTTTTATTATCAAGAGGAATTACGATAGGAGTAAAATTTAGAAAAATTTAAATACTAATATAGTTTTTTTCAATGAATTAAAAGAAAGTATAATTATAAAACTTAGATATCAAAGCTTCCTTCTTTTTTCTTTTCTTTTTATAAAAAAAACATGTTAAAGAATAATTTGACATCCTTTAATTTATTTTTCACATGTAGAAATATTAGAAATTGACTTATAAAGAGAAATCAAGTGATCTCTAAATCTCTAGAATAATAACAATTTATAAGTAATTACATTTTGTTATAAAATTAGAGCAATATAAAACAAGAAATATAAACAAAACAATAAAGAGGAGGAGAAGACTTTCTTTCTTATTTCAAGTATCTAATCCATGAGCCAAAAGTGCTCTATTTATAGCTACAAAGTACATCGTCATAGACAAGAATAAAGTTACATAAATACATACGAATTCAAGTAATTCATATATATGTTGTGTAAAAATTAAATGGACAGACACTTTAGTTTAGTATATTCATAACACTCCCCTTTGGATGTCCATAGACAGTGGATTAAACACTTGAAATTAAAAAAAAAAAAAAAAAGTCTTCTCCTCCCCTTTACTTTTTTGTCTATAAATAGATACATATAAATTCAAGTAATTCATATATGTATTGCGTAAGAATTAAATGTTAAATGGACAGACACTTTAGTTTAGTGTATTCATAACACTTTTATTATGGGATCAAATTAAAAGTTATCTACAAATTAAATAAGTTGAGTAAATAAAAAGGTATAAGGAATGCACCTGAAATTATCAAAAGTCCAACTATATTCAACTTAAAATGAGTCAACTAATCTAATTAATTAGGTAAGTATGTACATTTAATTAATTAATTACGACATCACATTCTAAGAAATTTAAATATTCAGGTAGATTACTCCAATTATTTATTAAAGTGTGCTAAGGAATAAAACAAAAACTCTAGCTAAACGTGATAGCTATAAATAATATTAGGCACGAAAAATAATAAGCGAGAGATTACATAAATATTCCCTGCCCGACATTCAAGAAAAATGTCTACTATGCTTGTAAGCTTTATATACGATTAAGAAGGGAAGTGGAACTAAAAAAACAAATAGCTAATGAAAGAGTTTAATAACAAAATAAAATATAATTATTTATCAGGGAATAAAATGTATAAGTAAAAGACTAACCATATTAGCTAAAAGAATCAGTTGGTGACAACTAATGAATGTGTAGCATAAAAAAAAAACATAACTGAACATAATGATTTTTATTTTCAGAAGCTATAACGAGTTTAAAGAATGTTCACAAGCGTTCAAGAAATTATTTCAAAAGATGATTTAAATTAAACAAAAAATGTCGAGAATATTAGCAGATATAGTACAATATTGTGAATGATGTGATATAAATAAAGAATAGAAGAAAAGTTTAGCTTTGAAATGAAGTAATAACTGTCTAATGTTAATTTATCCAAAACACATAAAATTTTAAATCACATAAGCAGATCATAAATAAATATCACCGACCAGCACGCCAAAAAGTAAAGTTCCACTATATTTTATACTTTATATAATTTTAAGAATGTAAAAGTAAATATAAATATAGAATTCGAGAAGCTATTTGAACTTCTTTTCAGTGTCATCCTCGGGAAGTAACTCCGAATACCTGCATAACACTTAGTAAAAATGTTAATAATGGATAAATATTATCAAAATGAATTAAGAAAATTATAATAAATATATATATTGTGATTTAAAATAAAAATCCATCTTATGTGCAGGGAAGGCCTCGAAAATCGAGGAAATTTTTTTCATCGGCCCTGTGTAGTATCGTTTTTTGCTCAAATCAGTTACATCCGACATAAGGAAACCAGCAAAATGATACCAAAATATTGTAAAAAAAAAAAAAAAAAAAAAAAAAGGGAAAATTTAGTGGACAAAGCAACAGTAGCAGTAGCAGTAGCATCGCATCAATGCAACAACAAGAGAGGCATCAAAACAAGCAAAATAAAAAAATAAAAAAAATAGAAAATGGGACAACAATCAGTTGGAACTTGATGAATTTGAGAAAGAAAGTGGCGGTTGGTGTTCGGTTTTTATTCGTCTTCGGCCAGATCTGATAAAATCCGGCCATGGTGTTTCCCAGTGAAGCTTATCTGACAGTGACAAAATGAGAAGAGAAATATAATCTATGTATATGTTGAGGTAGTATATACAATTCTATGTTTACATATGTAAATAAGTGTGTGTTTGAAGAAAAGAAGAGAATGAAAATAATTAAGGTGAGAGAATCTGCAATCAGAGAAAAAAGATAGTAGGAGTTAGGAAATTTTTTATAAAGGAGATGGAAGACATCTTTATAAAGGATGAGCCTAAATTTGTATAAGATTGGTTGAGAGATTCTTGGGTTAGAAAAGGAAAGGGGGTCGGCTGAATGGGGGAGAAAAAAGTGAGGGATTAAATAAAATACTACAACAAAGGGGACAAAAAGATAAGGTTGGTGGGTGATTGAGAAAAAATGAGAGAGGGAGAGTGAAACAAGTCAAAAAGCAGGAACAGGTGGGGCCTACATTTTAAAAAAGAAGGGAAAAGAAATCTGATGGATGTGCCTCAATAAAAGAAATGCGCGTCAAATTAAATTTGACATGCGTGGATGAAGTTGCGTGGATTTCTTTCATCTGGATTGGTGATGTGTCCTCACGAGATTGACTACACAGTATTATTTAAAATAATTACTTTCGATTTCCTGTTCTAACGGATTGTATTAAAATTACATACAATTATATACAAGCGGGAACCGAGATGTTTTGTTGTCCTCACAGATTGTTCAGCCCTATGAGACTGCTACACGTGTTTGTGATTTTTTCCCCTACGTATTGCCCTGTGTCATTTTCTATGGCCATTCTAATTTGGGCCTTTCTAATTGGGACTAAATTTGTCACGACCCAATTCGCGAGTCGTGGTGGCACCTACACTATCCCTCCGAGTAGGCGAACCACATTACTAATAACAAGTTAAATAAGTGGAAAATTAAATAAGAATAAGTTATCAAGTCTTAAATATTTATCATAACTAGAAATGTCACGACAACCCCAAAATCTGGTCAAAGGGTACAAGAGCGCTAACATAGTACGGAATATAAGTCTGAAAATACCCGAAGGCTACATATTGTTTGTCGAATACAAAAACAGAAATAAATAGACGAGGTCCTTCAGGAGCCACGGATGACCAAGTAGCTCACCCTGAATGACTGAAAGTTGTCACCCTTACGTATCAACCACGAGATGTAGAACTGGAACCTGGATCGTACTCTGCACTCAATAAAAAGTGCAGCAAGAGTAGTATCAGTACAACACTAGTATCGGTAGGCATCATAAGCCAACAATGATTAGATAACACATGAAGAAGTGGAAACTAACACGTAGCACGTAGAGCAAACAGGTATGGTCACATATCATATACAAGTAAAGTGTAAAGGAACCATGAAATCAACCAAGGCAGATATAGTTCACCAATGATCAGTCAAATTATATGAGTGGATGAATGCAATGCAATGCAACCTTCACCTCTCTCACTCCACTCTCGTACACACATGCTAAGGGCAGTACCTCGAAGTCATGACCCATGGGGGACCCGCGAAGTCCATGTACCACTCGTGCTCTCCGGCAGAAACCTTGAAGGCTATCAATCACTCTCAATCTCCGGCAAAGACCTCAGAGTCTCTCTGTCACTCTCAATCTCCGGCAAAGACCTCGGAGTCTCTCAATCACTCACCTCACCAATCATCACAACAATAATATGGAAAGCATGTCATGCATGATATCAGTCTCAACAATATCACCAATATAAAATCAACAAGTACAAGTCATATTTCTATCCGCTATTCAATTATCAATATTACCATTCATTTTCATGTGATGAGTGAGCTAGTATGACGGAGATACAAACAAGTGATAATCACCGAAAATAACACATATAGAGACAAGCCCACATAACAGCTGACAGAACCAACTTAACTGAAATTCGCCTCCACTTCATGCCCGAAGGCCTATCATGTTATCCCCGTCACTTTCTACAACTACATACGATTCTCTAATCAGAGTCTAACTAAAGTAGACCGTAACCTACCTCAATGTCGAGTGGGTGCCACGAACGATCAAGCCAATGCCTTCCCTTTGCGTAGAGCCTCTGAACGATCGAAGTCTATCAAATATGCAATCTATGTTAGAATACGAATCTAAGGATACCCATATTGTTATGCTTATATTCGACACTCAAAAACGCATCCCAAAAAGTGACCTCAGGCTCACAAGGGAAAAACTTGAATTTTAGTGGAAATTCGTTTTACCTATAACTAAATATTCAATTGGTATTTACCAATATATTAACATTCTAGTTCCAAAGTAAAATATCTTAACAGTAAACGAAGAAAAGGATGAAACAGTGGCTTCTAATAGCCTAATCTAACTCTCAAAAAGAATACTATTGAACTCATGATTGCCATCATCATTACTGATCCTAACCACTACCATGATTGTTAATAATAAATTGAGTCAACATCCGGATAAAAAAAAAGAATGGAACGAAAACAGTGATAATAGTATTGTAGCAAAACTTTAACCAGTGACTTTCCTTTATCCTCATCATTACTACCTACCTAACAAATTTATTACTCCCTCCGTAAAGTCCAAACAGTAGAACCAAAATTGTACACAGAAAATTGTACACAGCAACATTCGCTCTATTATTTTTTTCAATTCTTAGCAAATCCTCATTCTTTCTGTCATTATTACTCATCATTATACAATGATTCCTCTACCTTCTTTTAGTAAACAAATAAAACTTAAATCATGTATTATCATACCTGATGCCCACGCTAATGTACCCCTAAAAATTGATCCAAGAAAATATATTTCCTTCGCTCGTTTTCTGTCTATTGTTATGCCCAGTAGATTTTCTACTAACTGCTTCTTTCTTTCATAAATTAAGAAAATCAATTACCTTGATATTTTATTCCCACAACCACTATAACGTGGGGTTTCAGCTAGAATAGGCAATGGGCTTGGCCCACTTCTTTACCGGAATAGCCTCCCTAATTCACTTATTCAATTAACCGCTTTGTTTTATTTACAAATTAACTACTTCATCAAATACTATATTTACCAACTTATACATTATATGTGTAAAACTCATATTCTTATAAATAAACTATTCACACATATTAAATAAATATTTTTCAAAAAAAGTACTCGCCAATTAAATGACCGTGTCATCAATTCCCGCAAGTCAAGAATACCCTTTAAAACTACGAAAAGGGTATTTTAGCGAAAACGAGTTCAAAAGTGCGAAACGACCAAATGGGTCTTTACAAAATTGATATCTCAGTCTTAATTTATGTGACATCTTTCGAATTTCGAGATTCAAATAAATTTTTCTTTGATCGTAATTTTTTTATATCTTTTAAATATTTTAGATTATCAATTCTTGAGACTTATAATACATTTTACATAATTTCCAAATATTTAAATTTTATTTTAAAAGACTTGAAGATACTATGACTGAATTCACGGTCAAAATTAAACTGTTTGACTCTTAAAATTTGAACTGTGCCACATAAATTGGGACAGAGGGAGTAGTAATTTTTTGTCGATCTTTTTGTCACTATTAGATTACTCTTTCCCTTCTTTTTTCTTGTTCCTTATACTAAATATAAATTTTTCCTTTTACTTGTCTATTTTAGCAAATCACGAAAGATTTATTAATTTCTTCGTATAATATCCTTTATCATCAAGTAATTACATAGAGTATTAGTAGTCAAACTTAAACTTTCAAAGCATAATTAGTAAGGGTTAATTTAGAATTCTTTACTCCTAATAAATACCCCCCCCCCCCTCCGATCAAAAAGAATGTCTACTTAGCCATTTACGCACCCTTAAGAAAATACTAATTTCGAGAAAAAATAGATAATTTAACTAAATTGCTCCTAATTAAGATATTGAGATTTGATCACATAGCACTTAATAGGGACAAATCTGAAAAAAATAGTTTTTTTTTTATTTGATAAGTGGATACTCTTCTTTATCTGGAGGAAATAATTTCTTAAGGGAAGTGTCAAGTCAACAAGAGACAACTAAAAAGGAACCAAGGGAGTACCTTTTACATTCTGTCATTATATAGTTTGGTATGTAACTTTGAAGTCACAGTTTCATTTCCGATAAGAGTATTTATTAGGTCTTACTAATTAGTACTCACATATATTCTCTTTGGTTGTGTTCGGAATGAAAAAAAATATTATTTAAAAATATTTTTCAAGAAAATAAATGTATTCCTTACTTATTTTTGTGTTCAGTATGTAAGCAAAAAATATTATCCATCATTTGTATATAATCTAGACAAGTACTCTAGGATGTGGAGGTGGAGGTGGGGGTGGGCGTGGGGGTGGGACTGTGGCTGGTAGATGGTGGGGATCGGGCCTCCTGGAATTGGAGTGAAGATAAGTTGTATTGGACGGCGGGGAGGAAATAATGTATGTGGAATGTCAGGCCATTTGTGGAACTTTCTTTTTCTACTTCCATTGGGGAAGTCATTTTCTCCATTTTTAAGAAATTATTTTTCCAGAGAAAAATATTTTTCAAAATTTTGATCAACAAAACATAACAAAATTGAAAACTCTGTACGAGCACACCCTTCATTTGTTTTAAACCTCCAAAGTTTTGCTACCTTAGTGAATGTCGAATTTGTGTCTTTTGTGTTTGCTAATTCTCCTTCCAAACTTCCTTTCTCATAAATAATTTGTTCTTTAAAAATTATTTAGTTATGTGAGTAAGAAATTTTAATAATAATGAAAATTTACCAATGAGGCATGATTAATGTGTCACTAGATTAAATTTATTGTGGCAATAAAAAAATGTGATATAAGTTGTTCTTTAAATTAAATTTACCACAATAAGTTATTTTTTGATTTAAATTTACCAATTTTGTATGGGCAATTCGCAGGAATGCCCTTATTTTGGGGTGGTCTTTAATTTTTGCCCATTAAATTGGTGGTCTTTATTTTTTTCCCCTCGCTAGAACTCCTTGGTTTCAGGTCTGAACCCCCGCTCAGTCAAAAACTAAAAAAAAATTGCAAGGTAGAGTTTGAATTCACAAGACAGAGATTTGTTGCTGCCTTCAGGCAGAGATTTGCCTGCATCTTGCTACCTTTAGGCAGAGTTTGAAACTCTCCCTTAAGGTAGAGTTTTGCCTTCAGACATGTGCCTTATACCTGAAAGCAAAACGCTGCCTTAAGGCCTAACTTTAGCCCGAACAAGCCTAACTTTGCTACAAAACTCTGTCTTGCGAAATTTCGCACAAAAAAATGCTTTTGTATCATGAATTTAGCACGGGTCTCATGTAACTAGTATAATTAATATACACATAACAAAGATATAAGTATTATTATGCAATTAAAAAAAATGTGACAAATACTTGAAAAATGTACTGTGCTGTAAAGAAAAGAAAAAACTACTTACTGAAATAAAATTGTAGTTTCGTGCTGCATATGTGCAGATGACTGTGAAAGTAATGATTATTGAAATTATTTAAATGACAGTAAATTGATAAAAATTCTAATATTTGCATAAATAAGGATGATTATCAATAAATTGTGTTAAAATTGAAAAAATGTGTATTTTGTGTTATCTAACGATCTGGGAGCCTTGAGATGTTAAATTTCAAGAACGATGAGCCAACATTGGGTTTCAAAAGTATATATTGGATTTTTTAAAAGCAAAACTAATAAAATATTTTTATTAAATTAATTAAAAAATATATTATAATTTTTTATATTAACAATTATAGATAAGACAAATTGTTACAAAGAAATCAAAATTTGAAAGATATATGTTATATCATAAATCACTAAATTTTAATTCTGAAATGAAAATATAAAGTAATACATTTTATAAATGTAAAGAAACAATAATCAAAGACCGCAAAGCAGGGTAAATAAGTAAAGTATCGACAAAGAAGGAAAACGGGGATAAAAGTCACTCCTTCCCTTCACTTTTACTTGTCGACGTTAACATATCAAGAGAAAAAAAAAACTTTTCTTCTTATTTTACCCTTCACGTTAATTACTCATTTTCAAATTATTTTCTGAGGCTATTGAGATTATACACCAATAAATATGGATATTATAATAAAATATATACTTCATTTATTAATTCTCAAATAACGTGAAAAGTCAAAAGTGAACAAGTTATGTGTGAGAGAATTAAAATAACTTTTGGTACAAATTTGCATTGCTATTGTTCGTCCTCTCTTCACATTTAAAGTATTGATAAAGAAGGAAAATGGGGATAAAAGTCACTCCCTCTGTTTACTTTTAATTGTCCACGTTAACATATCAAAAGAAAGAAACCAATATGACAATTATTAATTAGTACAAAACTTCAATTATGTTAATTGTGTATAAAGATAACGAATGCGCATAAATTATAGGCGTACATATTTGTATACATGTCATCCTTTTTCTTGTATTTCTTTATTTATCATGGGGCCCATCAAGCTAGGCAACGCAAGAAGAGTGGGGAGAATTATGCAGAAGGGGCTGGCCATTAATTTTTGTGGAATTAATGAGTGAATATTTGTGTGTTCTTATTATTAATTTTACCCTTCACATTAATTATCTATTTTCAAATTATTTTCGAAGGCTATTGAGACTTACACCAATAAATATGAATATTATGGTAAAATAAATACTCTATCTATCCCATATTACTTGTCACTTTCCCTTTTGCACGCCCCTTAAGAAATCAGAAATAAAAGATATATTTTACTATCTTACCCCTATCTTTCTCCAATAAATACATTCTAATCAAAATTGACTTTCTTCAAGAACATTTATTACTAAGGGTAAGATGGGAAAGAAAATTAATTTTATCTTGTAATTTTATATTGATTTTGTAAATGAACAAGTAATTTGGACATATATTTTTAGTAATGTTGAGTACTTCATTTATGAACAAATAAAAGTGCACAGAGGAAATAAATATATGTCGGAGAATTAAATTGAAGTGCATACTTGTATACATGAGCAGAGAATAAATATTCAGTAAAAAAGTAATTTAGTAATGTGGCCAAGTAATATGGGATGGAGGGAGTACTTCATTTATTAATTTTTAAAGAACTTGAAAAGTCAAAAGTCAACAAGTATAAGTGCACGGAGGAAATAAATGCGTCGGAGAATTAAATTTGAAGTGCATACGTGTATACATGAGAAGAGATAAATATTCAGTACTATGACATATGACCACGTGGGATAAAAAAGTAGTTGGTTAAAAGGTACAATTTATATAGCTTGTGATACAAATTTCTATTGCTGTGTTAGTCCTCTTTTCACACTTATATATATTAGAAATAGAAAAGAAGAAAAATATAGAATAGAAAAATAGACATATAATTTTAGTAATGTGGCCAACTAATATGGACGAAGGGAGTACTTCATTTTTATTAATTCTTAAAGAACGTGAAAAGTCAAGTATAGTAATGTGGCCAAGTAATATGTGACGAAAAGAGTACTTCATTTATTAATTTTTAATGAACGTGAAAAGTCAAGTAATGTGACCAAGTAATATGGGACGGAAGGAGTACTTCATTTATTAATTCTTAAATAACGTGAAAAGTCAAGAGTGAATAAGTAAAAGTGCACGGAGAAAATAAATATGTGTCGGATAATTAAAATTGAAGTGCATACATGTATATATGGGAAGAAAATAAATATTTAGCAAAAACGTGAAAAGTCAAAAGTGAACAAGTAAAAGTGCACAGAGGAAATAAATATGTGTCGAAGAATTAAAATCGAAGTGCACACGTGTATACATGAGAAGAGAATAAATATTCAGTATTATGACAAATATCCATGTGAGATTTATTAATTCTTAAAGAATATGAAAAGTCAAAAGTAAACAAATAAAAGTGCACACAGGAAATAAATTTGTGTAGGAGAATTAAAATTGAACTGCATATATCTATACATGAGAAAAGAATAAATATTCAGCAAGAACACGAAAAGTTAAAAGTAAACAAGTAAAAGTGCACGGACGAAATAAATGTGTCGGAGAATTAAAATTGAAGTACATACGACTATACAGTGAGAAGGGAATATATATTCAGTACTATGACATATATTCACGTGTGATATAAAAATAGTTGGATAAAGTGTACAAGTTATATAGCTTATGGTACAAGCATTCATTGCGTGTACAATTTGTAAAGCTTATAGTACAAGCTGGAGGAGCTGTGTTCGTCCTCCCACCATGCTTATATATAATAGAAATATAATAAAAATATTAAGAGGGTTCAACGTTTTGGCTTGGGAGAAGAAGGTAAAAAGAAAAGAAATTATTAAATCGGTGGGCTGACACTCCCCTTAATATGGTGGGTTGTGGCTATTTTTTTTTTTTTTTTTTGTAAAAATAAAGTGGGCTATAGTGACCGTAAACTAATTGGGTAAGCTGTATATATGAGTAACTTCCCCCAGCTCTTAACTATCCCTTAGGTTATGTCCAAATTTCACTATGGGCTTTCTTTGTCAATGAAACTTAGTTGCGTGAATAGGTTGTAACAATAGCCCATTAAGCACACATTGTTTTATGGGGAAACTACATGACATAACAAACATATAGTGGGTATTGACATTTTGTAGCAATACTTTACTTTAATGACATTCCATAGCAAACATTTGTTTAATAATATCACTTGATAACTAATTAATTAAAAAACGATAAAACCAAAAAGTATATCCACTTTCTACACGTTTTCAAACGGTTTCTCTCTCATCAGTATGAATCAGAGAAAACAGTTTCACTCTCATCAGTACGAATCGTCTCCTATTTTATCTCCAGTTCCTCTCTCATCAGTACCAATCTCTCCTATTTTTTCTCCATAATCATTAGACACGATTTCTCCACAATATTTTCTTCCTAAACCGTAGCTACTCAGTATTTGGTAAGTAATTTTTTGATGTTTTCAATTTTATTATGTGTATTTTGTTATCTATAATTTTGGATACAATTTAGGTGTCCGTCATTGTTGTGCAAAAGTTCCGCCATTGTTAGGGTTTTGGAAAACAAGCTTCGAATTGGTTTTTAATGGCGGACGTAAGCACTCCTAGCAGAGTTACTAGAGGTATACCTGTTAATTTTTACGATGGTCCATCTTTTGATTTGTGTATTACTCAAACTCAAGATGAAGAAGAAAATGCAGGCTCTGTTGCTAGAACTACTGCTCAGAATGCTCGTATTAAAATTGGGGATGAAGGTTCTAAATCTACCAAAAGAAAAGATGTAGTCCAAACTCCATTAGATTCCAGAGCATCGATTGAAAGTACTGAAAATGGAGAAAAGTTGTCGATGGTGCATCTGGAAGCAAAGGAAAAAATGTTGTTGAAGATGAACCTCCAAAGAAAGTTAAGGTAATGTATTTGATTTTTGTATTTTATGAATACAAAACTGTGTTTGTATGTTGTTTTTACATTTTTTAGATGCAATTTGTCATTGCATGTATATGTTTTGAGTGTTGTTGCATGTGTGTTGCTTTTTTTTCCATGAATACAGTGCTTTTATTTTTATTTTTATAAATACAGTGTTGTTTTTGCATTTTTCTATTAATACAGTTCTTATGTATACAATGTATATTTCTTTCATGTATTCATGGGTACAGTGTGTCTCCATGAATGTTGAATTACATTTTTTAGATACAATATCACATTGCTATTTTCCATGAATACAATGTATACATTTGTATTAAATTTTCCATTATTTAAGATACATATTGTCATTTGTACAAATCGCATTTGTTTGAATACATGTATCTTTTTATGTAGTTTCTCATTTCTGTCAATTGCACTGTATATTGCCATTACAGTTTTTGTGAATACATTGTATACAGTACTGGTTATGTTTGGCTAGCTGATCATCAATGCTTTGATTATGGATATGCAGAGCAAACTCTATGTGAAAAAACCTCCCACTCAAACGGTGCACATGAATTGTTACACAAACACTGATGTATTTAAAGATTTGAACGAGAAGCTTACTCTTGAGCAGTACAAATTGTTCGGGGAAACTTGCTTTAGTGTATTCCTCAGGATGCAACGTTGTGAGATTCAAGCACAGATTTTGAGGTGCTGCATGGTGAGAGAACTTACACGCAGCAGGCCCGATGCATTCTTGATGGAGGTAAATGGTAAGGAATTATGTTTATCTATATGGGAATTTGCACTCATAACTGGATTGAAGTGTATCGGCAATAAAGATGAATATAAAGTTGGTATTAGCTGAAAGAAGAAAAATAGGATATTGGAAACATATTTCGGCGGGTCTAAATCGTTACCAAAAAAAGGCAGCACTAATTGACTGCTTCAATGACCAAAATGCTTACCTTAATAACGCCGATGCCATTAAAATTGCCATTTTATACTTTATACATACTTATATACTGTCCAACGAGAAGAATGTTGTTAGGATACCGGGGCTACACTTTGAGTTGGTGGAGAATGGTAGATACACAGATTTCCCATGGGTAAGGTAGCATCCAGTGAGTTGATTAATGTCACGACCCAGCTAGGGGCCGTGACGGGTACCCGGGGCTAGCCATCGAGCACCACTCGCTCTAATACTCATTTAATGCCTTTTTACCTATTTTATACACGAATTGTAGGAAAATCATATTTTATATAGAAACATAAATACTTATATACATTTGCCTCTCGGCCATCAAAATAATATATACATAATAATAACATCTTGTGAGACCATCTGACCCACACTGTGTATCTACGAGCCTCTTTTGACATACTAAACATATAGACGGAACAAGACTCCGTCGTGCCCAAAATATGCATTTATACCAAAAGAAGAATCATAAGCACCTCCGGACAATGGAGTGCTCTCAATCAACTGACAGCTACTAAGGGTCTGGACCAAGCTCACCTCCCTGTCTACCTGTGGGCATGAACACAGCGTCCAAAGAAAACGGACGTCAGTACGAACATTGTACTGAGTATGAGAGGCATAAACAATGAAGAAAGACAGTGATAATATAATGTGAACATCAATATGCAACATCTGAATCTGAATGACAATCATAAAAGAAGTAATGCATGCTGTCTTACTCATACTCATCATAATCTCATATATGCATAACATGCAAACTGCCCGTCCATATCGGAACGGTGTGATAATCAATAACATTTGCCCGCGTCCAGGCCTCCCGCGTCCGGGGTACCATCTCATGCCGCCCACTAGTGGTGTCTGCCCATCCCAAAAGGTCATGGTGTATCCGTATAGCTGCCCGCCTTGGCGGTGACTGCCCGACCAACTAGGCGCGGTGTAATATGATCATGACATGCTCATAAAAAAAATACTTGTAATAATATGCTTATCATAGTACATGCATAAGACTCAAGATCAACTGTACTCTGTCGGGGTGGCGTAAGGTCGTGATCCCCCGATTTCATTATGGAGCAATTATTGACATTCTGCCTCACCTTGAAGGAATTAGTACATAAGGTGGGTGTAAGAAATAAATAGCATCATTATCAATATGGCATCATCGTATCATATCTCTTATCTCTTACCTTATATAGACATTTATGGACTTAGGCTTCTAGCTTTCCGGAAAATAGGAACTCATGAAGAGGAAAAAAACTTATGTTATAGGATTCATGCCATTAGAAAGAAAGGACTAGCCTCACATACCTTTGTAGTTTAGCTATGTTATCGTTCACTTGCTCTCCCCAATGTCACGTTGTTACCTTCACGGGAGAATTCATATTAACATTAGTTAATAGATTATAAGAATGCGTCGTAAATTCTAGAGAAAATTGGGCAGCATTTCCCCTGTAAACTTAACAATCCTCAAAATTACAACTTAGCCAAATGTCAATCAAAATACCAACAACAACAACACCAACAATTTCATATCAAACTAGACTTAAATCCATTCTTAAATTACTCCCAAAACAGCCCAATATACATTCGGATGCCAATGCTTGTATACACTTCTTTATTTCCGTATATTCATAATATAACAACAACAACTACAGCCAATCCCCCGATATTCCAGCCCACAAAACAGTCCATAACGACCATAAAACAGTCCCCAAAAATCATCGCAAAACAACCACAAATATTATACCAAACAACTCCAAAATATAGTCACAAAATAACCACGAAAATTACATAAAGCAGCTCCGAAATATTGTCATAAAACAGCCACGAAAATTACATAAAACAACCCCAAAATATTGTCATAAAACAGCCACGAAAATTACATAAAACAACCCCAAATATCGGCACAAAACAGCCCGGTATACGCTTTGTATACAATATCTTTATACACTTTATTCTCCCAAATTCAAGAACAACAACTTATCAACAACATCAACAACAATGTCAACAATTATTATACATCATAACTCAGCTAATTCCATCCATTTAATCCACCTAAAACAACCCCTTAATCCATAAATCCCAACAAAACAACAAACGAGTTTATAATGCTATTTTTTCCGTTCTAATCCGTTAAAACTCTAAATAAACTTGTTAACAATGAAAAATGGACCTTAATATTACCTTAAGTATGCAACAACCACTTCCACCCTCTCTTTCTTGGCTGATTTTTAGCTCAAATTGAAGGCAACACGACGTACAACACTTTTCTCTTCATGAGCTTCGCGATTCGGGGCTTAGATTTTGATCAAAACTTGGTTTCTCTCTCTAAATCTCCTCTCTCTCTCTCTCTATGAAATATTCTGGATGTAGAGGTCTGAAAATGAAGGAGAAGGCCGAAATTTTTCATTAAATGGCAAAGAAAATGGGCCTGACCCGACTTGGAATCGGGTTGGGCCGAATTCATTGCCCAGCTTGACCTTTCTGCCTTAAAATATCCATATCTCCTTATCCCGATGTTACATGAAGACCCACGACCCATGGTTGGAAATATAATTCAATTATCTACAACTTCTATTTCTTAGAATATTTCCAAATTCCCAAAGGACGATAGGGTTATGACCTCCCGAAATCAAATCACCCGAAAACGTATCTTAAAAATATTATTTTGGAGGGCTTTCACTTTGATTTGGCTCAAGGATCCTTCTTGGGTTGTGTTTAACTTCTAATATATTATTCATATAACTTGTCACATGTTCTAAAAAAAATCTCGACATGTGGACCCCACCTCAGCTTATGAATAATTCATCGTACGAAAATACGGGATATAACAATTAAAAGCCTAAGCAAGTCGATGACATTTGAGAAAAAAATTTATAGGCTTCACGGGATGCCCCTTGATATGCAAACTTGGGTATATGAGTGTTGTCCATTGGTTGACAACAATCGTGTACTTAAGTCGGGTGACCACATTCTAGCGGTCAAATCAGGCGACAACATTCCTAGAATGCTCAATTGGAAGACCATAGAAAGTCAAGCTGCTTACAAGGACTTGATGGATGGCATATTTAAGGAAGATGACAACCCAGTAAGTACATGTATCCAACATTTTTCCTATGTTCTAGCCGTATTTTGACAATGTGATTATATGTTTTATTTTTCACAAAAATACTGACTGTTTTGTATATTTTTTTAGGAGGTCCTCTATTTGATAATATGGTCCCCACCATCAATGAGGTTGCTTGTCTTCAATTGCCCCCGCTTTCTATCGGTGATGCGCAAACTACCATTGCAACAGAAGATGGACATGATTCAGATGATGACTTTGCTTCTACACCACCACAGAAGAAATGTAAGCAAATGTCAGATGGACCTTCTTCATCGAAGAAAAAGAATACACCTGTGAAGAGTCCAACTTCAAAAATGAATACACCTGGGAAAGAAGCCGACTCAAAAAATGAACACACTTGTGAAGAGGCCTACTTCAAAGATGGCTACACCTGTCAAAAAGCCAATCCCTACAGTACTGGTTATGTTTGGCTAGTTGATCATCAATGCTTTGATTATGGATATGCAGAGCAAACTCTATATGAAAAAACCTCCCACTCAAACGGTGCACATGAGTTGTTACACAAACACTGATGTATTTAAAGATTTGAAGGGGAAGCTCACTCCTGAGCAGTACAAATTGTTCGGGGAAACTTGCTTTGGTGTATTCCTCAGGATGCAGCGTTGTGAGATTTAAGCATAGATTTTGAGGTGCTGCATGGTGAGAGAAATTACACGCAGCAGGCCCGATGCATTCTTGATGGATATATAACTTTGTATTTTGTTTTTATGTCTTGTATAATCGAAAGTGTATGATATAACACATTATATTGGTTAGGTAATGGAAGAATTCAAGGATCTTCGGAAATGGATGGAAGACAATTTCACAAAGGTCCTTCGGCAATTAAAGTTAAATAATTAGTTAAGATGTTTAAGTTAAATAATTACTAATACTTAATTTTTTTTTAAAGGGTGCTGCAAGTGAATCTCCATTTCAGTGACATGACAGTGGAACACATCGTTCAGTTGATGACAACATATTTGATAGATCACCAATATCGAATGAACTATTTACAGCTCATTTTGCAACAGAGGTAATTATTGATGTTCCGTATCCAACAACTTGATAGTATCACACTCACTGTATACATGTATCAGAATGATTTGTAATCAGACATCACTGACATGTATACAACTGGAATGCATGCATGTAAATTTATGTGTATACAACTGTATACATATATTATTAATGTATCAACATTTATTTATATATACAACCGACTGTATACATATTTGTGCATAATGACTTAGTGATTTTATATACATACTTGTCCATAATGACTGTATACATGTATAACAGTTGCATACAACAAAATCATGAATGCACTTGACAGTGTATTCATGAATACTGTATGAATATAAAATAACTGTGTATAGAGTGTTTATTAAGTTTGGAATACAAAATGATTTTCTTGAAAACCTTGTGCAACATAGGGCTTAACCGGGGACATCAGCGTCACTAAGGATAATTCAAGTGGAGATACATTAAGAGCAAATACAGAATAAATTCAGGAAGAACCGGTCATTTTTGGACAACATGTTGAATCTGAGGTTCCTAACAGTTTTTAAGTTTGAGGATGCAACTGTTTGTTCATTGTTTGTTATGTTTTAATGCTTTTTTTTTTAAAAAAAAAATGTGTTATGTAATGTGCTTATAGACATTTGGATCTCAAATCCAAATTGAGACATAAAAAAAACCAGTTGATGTTGGCCACATTGTTATTCCGGCCAAAACTAGCAATGAAGAAAGTCCCATGTTTGTTGGTGACAACACTGTTGAGTTACGCGCTGATGAAGGCGTATCTTCTACTTCAGCTTGCGTCGGTGCAGATGTTCAAAACCAAGAGAGCAGAGAAGAAAAGATGTACATGATGATATTCAGCAAGGTAAGTATCTTGTTCAGTTTGACCAGAACCAGAATCCGCGGGAACCACAACAGTTCTTCAGTTGGATGACGATTTTCTTCCAGCCCAAAATACAAAAGCAACACTTGTGATGACACTGCGTAAAGATAGGCGCCCTGGCCCTTTGCAAGTATCTCCATACATGACTAATTTTGGCTCCGCTACGGGTTAGTCTTATTACATAATTAGGTGTGTCTGTATGTATTTTAAATATCCTTCTATTAAAACCATATTTAACTGTATTCAAGCAGGTAGCTCAGTGAAGTTGACAGAGATATTTGACAGAAAACACCCATTTGAGAATGATGCCATCTCGGGGCCACATGATAAAAAGCTTTTAGCTAATTTCACCAAATGGGTTAGAGAGGGGCTACTTGTTCGACATAATGCCAAGTAAGTTTATTGAATGATCATAGTTATTTTGTGTCTTTTATGAATACAGCTAACTGTAAAATTATGTGTATACACTTATTATTTTCATCGATACGGTCAGGCATGTATACATTTTTGACTGATGTAGTTTTTAATTTTCTTTAAGATACATTTACGGTCACTGCAATGTATACAGAACTGATTCTGTTTTGTCAGATTTATAAAAATGATACAATGTAGTTTGTTTGTATACAAATTAGTGTATCAGGTGTATACTGTCAGTTATATCTTCATGTATACAATCAGACTGATAGTGTTTTTTTTTTTGGTTTACAGAAAGGCTAAAGAGGACCATTACAAAAAAGGGAAGGCAGCACTGCCAAAATTTATGGAGTATGGCATTCAAAAAATAAACGAGAAGAATTAGTTTTACCTCTTATAGATGGATGGCCAAATGTGGAATGACGAGGTGCGTTACACTGTCATTTTTTTACATACTGTATACATTTGCATGTATACCACGCTAAATATTCATACATTTTGTTTTCAGCACATGGATGTAATGTTTTACTACTTCCGAAAGAAAGCAAAGTATGATATGAATAGCAGATACAATTTTACCATGGTCGACTGTTTATTCGTGACGAAAATTGATGCTATTACAAAGGCATATGCTGAGTCGGATGGTGCCACAAACATTGCGAATCTGGAAGATGTGTTATCTTAATACGTCAAAGGCCAGCGATTGCTATGCTCTATCTTGTGGCATCATGTTGACAATGTTATTATACCAGTCAACATGAAAGACAAAAATCATTGGTTGTTGGCAGTGCTTTCATTCACGGAAAGACGTTTGTATGTATACGACTCTTACCGTTCAGCAAGTCATGGTGCAGCGGTTATGGTTGAAATTGAAAATTTGTCCACACTGTTGCCCTTGTTGTTACACCTCACAGAAGTCTATGCTGACAAGAAAGATATTGATGTGAGAAGTCACCCTTCATATAAAGGCAAAGCACCGACTAATAAATTTGAAGTTGTTTTTGTTGGAAACTTACCATAACAAATTCCTGGGAGCATGTATGTACATTTCTGTTTATTGTATCGTTACACATGCACAGATTATTGACAATTTGACGACACACTTTTTATTTCATGTTTTTGTAGGGATTACGGCATGTATATTGTTGCATATGCAGAGTATCTTATTCAGGGGGAAGGGATCCCAGCTACTGAACTTGATGCCGAGTTATATATTACGTACGAGATCTGGCGCACTTTTGTGGGATTATGCTCGGTAAAAGATAGAACATGATGCTGTAAGAAATAATGAGGCACCTCTAAGGCCACTTCGAGCAGCGATTGATTTTGATGAAGTTCAAAAAGTCATAGTTGATTAGGTTCTAGAGTTCTAATTGTAAAACAAATTATGATGGTGTTTTATGATTCAATCAGTTGTTTTTTTTTTATTGAATACACAATTTGCAACTATTATTTTGATGAATACATTACAGATTTTATAAGTTTGTGTCGATATCTCATAGTCGTATTTCATTGTTCTATTTTTTTTTTGTACACATCATTAACTACTCAGTTTTTGTTGAAAAAATGCAAATGCATCTGCCATTTCCACATTGTATATGTATTTTTCAAGAGGCCAGAACCTGTATATGCATTTTTACACATTTGTATATGACTTTGTATTTTTTACATATGCAAGTGTATAGTAATTGCATATACTGCTGTATCATAATATCACAATTTTTTGAATCAACCTGTATGTATCTTTCTTTTTAACTAATTCAATCAGGTGTATATGCATCCTATAGTTGTATATACATAGCATGTTTTGGATTCAACATATATACACGACTAACAAATGTTGAAAACAGATGTATTTGCATTTCTTATTTGAAGGTTGAATGAGTATATGTTCTGTGTGCAAATCAGCATACGTTCAATACATATCATTCAAAAAAAAAAAAAGCTTCACACAGTAAATCATGAATGGGCATCAAACAAAATACACATCGATTACTTCATTTTATATTCATATAGAATCCCCTTATTTAATGTTTCAAATGGAAATTAAACAAAAGGGATCAAATTCTTTGTCCAGAACAGAATCAAAGTAGCCTGCGTGTTGCAGGTGACTTTGTCCAAAACAGAAACAACACAAAACAGTATGTATTACAACGAAAACATCAACTATTTTCTTTGAGGCTCGTTTCTACAGGAACGCCCATTGTGACCAGTATGTCCACATCTGCTACACGAATTTATACGTGAACATGAAAACCACTTGGCTAAAGAATTATCGCGCTTCTTTTTTGGTCTTCCAGGTTGTCTCTTGAATCTCGGAGGGAGACCTAGATCTTCCAAAATGTATCTAGGCATTTTCCAGTTTGACTCATCAGGCAGAGGGTAAATTGGGACATCATAAGTCTTCATCACAGTGTCCGATTTGTATATTTCTGAGCAATAGTTGTCGGGTTTGATATTTTTCTTCTTAAGGACAGCCCAAGCATGTGGGCAGGGAATCTCCTCCATTTGGAACTCTTTGCAATTGCAAGTTTTCTTTTCAATACAAACTATGAAATACTGCCCTTCATCAATCACCGTGTGCACGTATTTGGTTGATGGTATTACCTAAGAAAAAATACCAAAACATATCATCATGATACAACCATATTTCAACTAATACACAAACTCTATACATATGACAGGCCATGAAGTTTACAAAAATAAATTAAATACACAGACATATACAGTGAAAACAGACACGAACATATACAGTTAGAACACAAACCTTCATGCGCACAGATTTATGCTCGTTAACAAATAGCATTTTATTGAATTTTCTCCCAAGTGTTATGGACGTATGATCCATTTTGTCGGTTTGTGCAATTCTAATGTCCAAACAGCAACCTAATTTCTTCCAAGAATTCAAATATTGGCAATTCTCTTGCATCCACGAGTGATGAATTGATAGACTCGGCAATATTATAAGTCATTGTCCATGCTCGGTTGACAGGAGCATAAAGCCTAGCCCACTTTTCTCGTCCAGTGTTATATCCCGCAATTTTGCATATTCGAAAAATTTGAAATAATTGTGACAAGTTAAAGACAAGGCCATATTTTGATTTTGTTCAATATATAAGTTGTTCATGGTAAATATTGATGTGGAAATATGGAAGGAGGCCAAGGGCAAAATTGGAATTTCGAAAATTAGTTCCGTGAATTACTAACATGATTCATAGCTAATTGGGCTCATTAAAATGACACAAAAATAAGGCCCAAAGTGTATAGGGGTGGCCGGCCAAGAGGCCTAGGCCCAAACCCATGAGAATTAGATCATGTGATTAATTATATAAGAGAGACTAGTCTTCAAGAAGCTTCAAGAAAACAAAGCAAAAACAAGAGCAAAAAAAAAAAAAAAAAGAGCAATCGGCCAAGGAAAAGAGAAAGAGAAAAAAAAAAAGAAAAAAATCTTGGATCCTTCAACTTTGATTCAAGAATTATAATTTTCTTGTATTTCTACTAAGTTCAAGATTCTCTACACAGTGGTATAATTATTTTGGCAAGAAAGTGACTTTGGTGGCAAGGAGAACTTATTGGAAAAAGGTAAGGATTTCTTGTTTCTTTTATGTTATGGAAGGTTTATAGATGTTAGAGTGAGTAGAATTGAATGGAAATCATGGAATTGTGGTGTGGTGTGTGTGAGCCGTGTGTAAGTGTGTGTGTATATGTGTGGCCGTGTACTACCATGTATGAAGGAAGATGGATTAAATTTATTTAGTATGTTAATTGTGTTGTTATAGTCTTGTGATGCAAATGGAAGGATTCTAATTCAAGTTGGCATGAAAAATCCATTGTTAAGTTGTTGTAGGAAAATATGTAACTTTATTGTAGTTTATGTAAATATGGAAATGAAAGTGGTAAGGTGTAAATTATGATTGTTATTAATGAAATTGGAAGGTAAAAGTGCATTGTGAATGTTTATGTCGAAGGTTGGAAGTTTGGATAAATTATGGTTTTGGTAGGACTTTTATATATTTTGTAGAATAATGTGAGATGCTTTCGAATTGCATTTGAATGATCTTGAATTTGTGGATGGATATGACAATGTTGATCTTAGCTTGAAAGTAGGAAGTTGGAGTAGAAGTTGTGGCATTTTGAAGAAAGGAAGACTATTTGTGTTAGAATGTGTTTTGTAGTAATTGTTGATGCTTTTGATATTGTTATGGGTGTTGTGTTGACATCTTGAGCCGAGTTATATTCTCGGGGCGGCGAAATTATAGGCGAAATGCTGCCCAAATTTTTGTAGACAAGTAATAAACTAAAGATTTGAATGCTAAAAGTCTTACTATTGACAATTGGTAAATATGACCATTTGTAGATTTTGGGCGAAACGGGAATTGAACTTGAGCGAGCGTAAGGCGCAGCTAAGGTATGTAAAGCCGTTCCCTTCATTCTTTGGCATGTTCTAAACATAATAGGCTTGGACGTGAGCCTTAGATACGACTCTGTTCTTCGAAATCCGAGATTAGAATTGGCCCCATTTCATTCGGTAAGATTGAACTAGTTTCTTAAAATTTGTCGTTAAAGTAAACTATATGTATGCAACTTTCCTAAACGGAGTCGGAATGCTTCAAAACGATCATGGACGACCTCATAAGGTCTTTTATCCGTAACTTATGTACGCCACCTCGATTTGGTCCGAGGTGGGCCCACAAGTCCCGATACTTTCCGTATGGCTTCAATTGACTTGTTCTGTCCGATCTTCACAGGTAACATCTGGGTTATTATTCCGTTTACTATAAGATAAGTGTTATGACTACCTTTATGAGTCTTATAAAATATTTCTGACATCTGGAACGCTTCTGGAAATCTTATTCTGGTGTAATCTGTCGTGCCATCCCAAATGATATATATGCGTATATTATGAGTATTGTCCGACTACTTTGATTTGACCCGCCGTTTGGCCTACTTCAGTTCCATGGAGTCTGTATAATGATCTGTATGCATATGGTTTCTCATTAATCTGTTCGTGGATGCCTCAATGCTTCCTTCACTGCGCCCGGGCCAGGTCCGGGATCTGATATATATATATATATATATATATATATATATATATATATATATATATATATATATATATATATATATATATATATGCTATCTGTATCTGTGTAAGCTTATGATTCTGCATGCATGATTTTGTCTGTTACACTTCTGTATGTCTGATTCGGACTATGATTCAGTCTGTTATACTTCTGTACCTCTGGTTCTGATTACGATTATGTCAGTCACACTCTGTGCCCCTGATCCGTACGATGATTCTGCCAGCTAAACTCTGTACCTCTAATTCATATTACGACTATGTCAGCTACACCCCGTACGTACGATACATATTGTGGTTCTGTCCATGCACTCTGTATTTCTATTTCGGATTCGGGTTCGATTCTGTCCGCTATATTTCTGTACTTCTGGTTCGGATTATGATTATATTTGTTACATTTTCGCTTTACATACTTGGTACATTTTCCGTACTGACCCCCTGTTTTTCAGGGGCTGCGTTTCATGCCGCGCAGGTACTCCCAGATGAGCTGAAGTTATTATAGAAGATGATCCAGCGGAGTTGGCAAGCTCCATTTGCTCCTGGAGCGTTGCCGAGTTAGAGTACATATGTAAAGGTTTCTGATTGATGTTAGAGACTTTGCAGACAGCGTCGTGGGTATTGGTTGTCAGTCTGTAAGCGGCTCCGTCAGCCGATATGTCGGTCTGTGTTATGTACTGAATTTTGTATGATCATATATTTGTTCGGCTTGGAAGCTACGAGAAAGAATATTTCTGAAAGATTTGTTTTTTACTATGTATTTCATCTTATTTGACTTAAAAAGTTTGACGTGATTTTATGTGCAGCAAGAGTCTGAGGGTTCGCTCGGCCGTAAGTAAGGGTCGGGTGCCCATCACACCCTAGTAAGGTCAGGGTGTGACATCCAGCTTCCTCCAAGTAATATTTCACACGAATATCCACTTTCTCAACCTTTTCCATTAGCATATCAAACTCATTTTGTGTATATGCTTTTGCCATTGCATAATACACTCGACTCAACACCTGGTGACTCTTTCTATATTTATTGTATACGTTTTTGCAAAGATGCCAAATGCACGCAAAATGGGGAACATTTGGGTATATTTTGGATACAGCCTTGATTATACTTTCATGACGATCAGACACAACACGCATGTTCTCCCACTCCCCATATGCTTCCTTGAACTGTTCGAAAAACCATGTCCAAGACTTATCGTTTTCCGAATCGATCACACCATAGGCTAAAGGCAGAATATTCCCTATAAATAAAATTGAATGCACAACTGATTTTTTTTTTTTTGTTAACTTTTATATGGAAGTTTTGTATAATTATGTATACATACTGATGTATATTTATTACCTGCACGGTCCATCGTGCTTGCTGAAAGAATGTTCCATTGTAGGTTGTTTTGATGTGGCCGCCATCTACTACCACGATGGGTCTACAACAGTCAAACCCTTTGATAAACGTATATAATGCTACAAAAAGATACAAGAATTCATTTTCAGAAGATTTCTTCATCCTTATATGCGAACCGGGATACGTTTTATCCAAGATGTGTACGTATCCCGACAACTTCTTATATGATTCAATAGGCTCTCCCCTCAATTTCGTTACAGCCTTTTCTTTAGCACGGTAAGCCTTCATGTATGGCATGTCGACGCCAAATTCATTTTTCACATCATCTATTATGTCCCTTTGCATGTACTTCCTCCTATGATTTTTAAATTTTGGCTTAATAATACCTGCTATGAAACCACTACTTGCTTGATGTTGCGTATACACCTTATCCTTCAATGGACATGTATGTGTGTCCACGAAATCTCTGATTTTGAACATTATTGATTTGTTAATACTCGAAGCCTTTAATTTCCACTCACATTGTTTGGATATACATACAATTGTGTAGCTGCAATTCCGGAAATGTATACATATACATCCAGTTGACAAAACACACATCAAATGATTAGCCAAAAAAACGAGTTTAGAACGTATACAATAACAATAGCACACATATAATCATGTATTTTAATAGTAATCAATCATCTGCACTAATTGTATATGCATGTATAAAAACTTACAGATATATATACAAATACATCATAAAAATTAGTGAACAACTGACCTTGTAGAACTCGACCGCTCTATATGGAATTGAAATCTATTGTCAATAGCATACTTCATCATCATAGCTTTTAAAGTGTCCTTATCAGTGTATACCTGATTTACCATGACTTCTTTATGATTACGGTTTGAGATTATCAAATCGTTGTCCCTTCCGAATATTACTACTTGCTGATTAGAACTCCAGGCCGCAAGTGGCATCGATTCATTCGTATCTATTGCCTGTATACAATTTGTATTCACCAGTTCCAGGCCACCTTGAATAAATTTTCACCCGAAATACTGTATTCACTCACAATGTCGGTTGTAGTGATACACAATGGATACATCCCAAATTGCCTATTCTCTTTCTTTAGTTCAACATACACTCATGTCAGAGTGTATTTCTAGAGGCGTTGAATTACCGTCAATCAAATATTTGACAATGATTTTTTTGATACTTGTATCTATTCGCAACTGATTCGAAATTGCATCAACTAACTCATTAAACGAGGCATACTCTCTGAAAACTACTGCATCTATAGAGTAATTCACAAAACAATTCTCATCATTCCAATAAACGGAATGTCGAATTACAGCCGTTATGTTTGACATATTTCGAATACAGAACTGTAAATACATAACTTAATATGATTAGCAACAAAAATCACAGCAAAACTGGGTGAATCAACTTTAATTTTATATTTTTTACAAAAACATAAATTGAAGTACTAATTACCTTAGAAACGAATTATTCAATGAACGCTTGATTGTGTATATACTGCAAATTCAATGCAGAAAAACGAGAACACTCCAACGCTGCTTGTATACATCAACAATAATGAATTAAGCATGAAGTGATGCATTCAACACATAATTCGAATACACAGACGCGATTGATTCAGAATTTAATTCTTACATGCTTTAATGCATGGATTTGGAAGAATCGAATTCAATTATTTTTTTAATAAAAAAGCGCTCTGTTATTTTGAAGTTTGAATTCAAATTTGATTGTATGGAAGAATTAAGAGGCGTGATAGTTATGGGAAGCTAGTTGTTTAGCATGATTTTAGGAAGATTTGATTTGTTTTCCATAATTAAAAAGATGATGCTCCGCGTTTTTAGCAAATTTTAACTCGCTGTATACATGAATACAGCGATGTATTCATGTATACAACGAAAAATCAAAATATGTATACACGCGCTTTATTGCTGATTATTGCTACCAAATGTAATTGGTGAAACATATGCTATGTGGCTTGAGTTAAGCCCAGAACTAGTCATACAAGTTAGTAAACTTTTTGAGATAAAATATATTTAAAATCCTATTGATCCTTATCGTACACGAATATGACTATCTAGATAATCCTTTAAAGATGTCGAATGGTGTTTGCATGAATTTATTTCTGAACTAATTTTTGACAAAATATTAAAAAATAAAATTATCTTACTAAACCTACAAGCCACCTATTAAGAGCCAATGATAATACCCAGAACATCCATAGTCCAATGGTTACGCCTATTAAGATTAAAATTTGATTACAAATAAAAATATTTTTATCTCTTAATTCAAATCAAATTCACATTTTATGTCAATTCAAAACTGTTTATCTGAATTCAATCTCTCAATTTAAGTTTTGATTAAATTTATTTTATTTTAATTCAAGCATCTTTATATTTTTTTTTGATGACATGGGAACCCGCAGCCGCTACCCTTTGAGTGCGCACAGGGTAAACCCAACTCCTGTGCAATAGCTCGCAAACCACACAGGAGACGTAACCCGCACTAGGCAAGCCCTGTGCGAAGAACTCGACCCAGAAGGCAAATCCCCTGCTGTCGTTGGCAGGGGGTTTCGAACCTGAGACCTCTATTATGAAAGCCCCATGCTCAACCAATTAAGTCACCCTTGCGGGTATTCAAGTATCTTTATATATCTTTCAATTAAAATTCAAAATTAAATTTTCACACTATTAGTTTTCAAGAAGTGCATAATAACATATAGGATCTCATTCTAGTAGATTCTTAGAATTTTCACATGTTAAAAAGACATTCTTATGGATCTCTATATGTAGAAAATGAGAGTGTTACCTTGCATCAGGAAGTAAATTTCCTGCTTGCAATGACGCTAAGATCTTCAATCGAAAAATAACTTATTCATTAGGAGCCTCTCTAAAAAAGAGCAAACCGCGAGCCTTCCATGATAAGCATGTATAAAACCTGACATATATGCATGGATGCAAATAAGAATTAAAGTAAAAAAAAAAAAATGACACATAACTGAAGAGATAAATTAAGCATATGCCCCCATTTAACATCACAAAGATATAAGGTACAGCAAAGTAAGCCCAATGGTCCCACTCTTATATATCATGTAAAATTAATCGATTTTTGTCAAAATATTCATCACATGTCGGCAATGGTTGCAAAGAACAAAAAATGCAAAAGTAAAAAGTAAATGTTGTGATAGAAGGGGCAAAATAAATAAAAGGCAGCACATGGGTTTCTTAGAGGAAGCAAAAAGCAAAATAATTGTTAGATTAGGAACCTTCCTTCCGTCTCAATGCATATCCTTCTCGTTGAAATTCAAAATCTTGCATCTCAATCTTATCTTCTCTTCAAATTTAAATTCAAATTCTGCATTTTTTTTTTAGCTCGGTTCAAATATTTTTATCACTTAATTCAAATTGATTTCTTTTATCCCAATTCAAATGTTTTTACCTTTCACTGCAAATTCAAAATTATTACTTATTACGATGCTTATTAATATTGTCTTGTAATTTTAAGAAAAAGGCAATTTGATATGTTATTTAATATTGTAAATTTCTAATACCCTTCTTAAAAATTTTCTACCAGGCAACGTCACAAGTATCAAATATGAGAGAGTTAAACTTGCCTTTGGCTAGCTCTCATATTTATTTAAGTATGTCATTTTTATAATTTTATGTCAGTATTACATTATCACGTATTTTAGAATAAGATTTTTAGCTGTAGAATTTATAAGTAAAAGCTTTAAACCATTTTAATGTGTCATCATAACAAATTTCTACGTGATACTACTTTTTGATCTGTAAATTGATAATTATCTATCACAAAACATGTTTCATAAAATAATTGAGTTGAACTTTTAATTTTATCTTTTGAAATGGTTAGGATAAGATAACACTACAATTTTTATCTTTCAATTCTAATTCAACATTATTACATAGGCATATAAACTTTATCTTAAAATTGTCATGTGACTTGTTATTAGCTTATCACTTGACTCAACCACATTGCTTGTACCTCTTCTATTTTATAGATATAGATATAGATATAGACATAGATAAGTGAAAAATTTAAGCCAAAAAAATAAAATAAAAAAAGTAGTACTAATTAGTAGCGGAAAAATTTAGCCAAAAGAAGACCCAATAATGCAGCGTCAAGTTAAAGCTAAACCCACTTCACAATTCATTTGTCTTCACTTAAAAAAACCCAACTTCTTTTTTCTCTTTGGAGCTTTGCTGCTATTTTTCAATATGGTGATTTAATTTTAATTACATTAATTTTTGTAAAAATTGAGTAGCGAAAAAATTAAATCAAAAAAAGACCCAATAAGTGGCGTTAAAATAAAGCTAATAGCTCACATATATAAACCCTACTTCACAAATCATTTTTCTTCTCTTAAAAAAAACCCAACTTCTCTTTTCTCTTTGAAGCTTTGCTGCTATTTTTCAATATGGTGAGTTAATATTAATGAACATTATTTTTCCGAGTTAACTGAGCTATAGCATTTATTTTAAGTTTGTATAGTACTTCCTTAGTGCTTGTTTGTGGAATAATACTTTGTTTATCTATGAAAGAAACTAATATACCGCCAAAAAAACCATGACGTGGGAAGAGAGGTGCAATTCCCAATGGAGGCAAAAACAGCACTAGGTGATTTTTTCTCATCTATCTAATAGTTTGTTTGGCCAAGCTTCTAAAAATAACTTATTTTAAAAAGTACTTTTTTAAAAAGTACTTTTCAAAAAAGTATTTTTGACTAAAAGCAGTTTGTGTTTGGCCAATTAATTTAAAAAGTACTTTTGAGCAGCAATTAGTATTTGGCCAAGCTTTTAAAAAGTACTTCTATGTGAATTTTTTCAAAAGTACTTTTCAAATAAGTGCTTTTGGGCAAAAGCTATTTTTTTAGCTTCTGAAAACTGTCTTTGTTACTCCCCAAAAGTACTTATTTTCTCTCAAAAGTTTGGCCAAACACCTCACTTTTTTTTAAAATAAGCACTCATTGAAAAATTAAGTACTTTTGGGGGAAAATAAGCTTGGCCAAATAGGCTATAAGTCTTGGTGGGTAGAGTTATCCGAAATCCAACAGAACCAATTCTTATTAATCATGTCTTCTAATTTATCTTTCTTGTATAAAATTAGTGCCCCTTTCTTTCAAATATCCCTGTCAATAAAATGTCACTTTCTTTGTTTGAAAAACCACTGTTTTATTATGTGTTAGGATTACATTCCCTAAATTTCTTTCTACACTGGAAAAAAGTTCAAATTATTGAAGAATATTTTGGAAAAGATGGATGTTAGCATCATATGCATTTGTCAAACCAATTGAAATAAACCTCTCAAAAGATCGAAGTAAAATCCATGTTAGCTAACTAAGTAAGAGGAAAATGTGGTGACAAATTTAATAAAAATAAGCAGTACTTGAAGAGCCATGGGTTTGATTGGTTTTATTGTTCTTATCTAAAAAGTTGTAGAATAGAATGGCATTACATAATGTTCATGATACTGCAAGAGGAACCCTCATAAGCCATGAGCACGAAAGAACGTTTCGATTAAATGGAAATAATTGAGTATCACTATTATATATGTATAGAAAAAATGTATCATACGTATAGAAACTGTATCAGTATTGTATAGAATAGATATCCCTATCGTATATCTATAGAAAATATATCATATAATTTGTGTATAATAGATGTATAATCAACATATAATTAGTGTAATAATGTATACACACTAATGATACACATATTATACACTATTTACACAAATTTAAACCGGCAAGAATTATTGGAGAAAAAATGGAGACCATCGTGAACTAGTAAAAACAAGGTCATCGGAGGGAGAATAAAGGACCATAGCGTTGCTTCCACGGCAAAAAGGCTGGAGCAACACCAAAAAACATAAACATGGTCAGATCGGTGTGATTTGAATGGATACGACGTCGTCTTATTCGTCAATGGCATGAGCGAATAACAGATATGCTCCGACGACCATGACAGATTTGTCCGCCACCTTGAAACTTGCAAAGGAGACTAAGTTTCGCCACAACTCCGTCATCGACCAAAGAAACATAGAGAAGAAAGTGAGAGGCAGATGAAACAGAGGAGAAAGTTGACTAGGGCTTGTTTTTGTTTTAGGCTTAGGGGTTATTTCGGGTCATTTACTTAAAATGGGGACTTTTTGGGCCTTTTGTTTTTTATGGTGCCCTCTCAATGTCCTTTTCTCTATTTGGTAGCCATCATCGTCTGGATGACTTTTTCTATTGGCCAAATACAATGGAGTTTCACCCAAGGGGTTTTTCATGTTTGGCTCGAAAAAGAAGAAATACACAATTATGTAATAATGAAATAAAAATAAGGCTTAAGTCATCCGCCGCCTCCTAAAGTTATCCACAGATTCCCCTTACCCCCTCTTTGGATAGTGGTTTCCCGTGGTTCATTAATGTATGGTTTTTTATGAAATCATGTTTGTTTCCATTGTTCTAAAATTATGTGGTATGGTATTGTAAACTCATGGTTCATTCCATGGTTATATAACCATGAAAAGTCCCAATTTTTGTAACCACGGATTTGGTGATTTTTCCGTGGTTACGAATTTCATTTCTCCATTATACCCCATCCTCCACCATCCACCCTACCCACCCCTACGTTACCACTCACCCCCACCCCCCACCCCACTCCCACCCCTATCCCCACCCCACCCCCGCCCTACTACCCACCCTCACTCCTCTGCCATCCACTCCCACCACGCACTACCCCTCACCAACGCCCAACCTCACCTCACAACAACTCATCCCTACCTTCATCCCACAACCACCCACCCCTCCACCACGCCCACCCACTACCCCTGACCACCACCCAACCCGACCCCCACAACCACTCACCCCCACTCTACCACCCACTACCCCTGACCACCACCCAACCCCACCCCCACAACCACTCACCCCTACCCTACCACCCACTACCCCACCCTCATCCTACAACCATCCACCTCGCACCACCCACCCCTCCACCACCCCCACCCACTACCTACTTATTTTTTAAAATTCCTATTTTATTCTTTACCTGAGTTTTATTAATATATATATATATAAATTAATTTCTAATTAAGAGTTAAGGGTATTTTAGTAAACTTACAAGCTATTATACAGTATCATACAGTCAAACCAAACAATACAAATGTTATTAAACTACAACAAACGATACAATCTATCCAAATATTGTATTTATTAATATAGTACAATACAATACATTAGACACCTCAACTCAAACTTATACCCATCGAAGACATTTACCACTTCAGATTTAAACCCTAAGACACTTTTATGACAATTAATGAAAAATATAACGTGTGGGCAGTCCTGGATGATGTGACAAATGATGAATTAAATAAGGACACGTGACATTGACTCAAAATAATCATTAAATAATGAACAGTGGGTTTTCTAAAATAAAAATACTAAATTTCAAACCTATTTAACTCATTAAAAAGAATAAGACTGACCCCACCCCTGACACCACGGGCCGCCATCCCCCACTGCAACAATTATTTCCCTTTTCTTCCCTAATTTAGGTCAGCTAAAGAGATGAGATAAAGAAAAAAAGGAAGAGCGCAAGGATGTCGCCGGAGGATTTTTTTTTTTTCAATTTTAATTTCATATACTCTGTTTCGCATTTAATTTTTATATGTTTTGTTGATTTTTTTGGTTAATTCTCTTTAATTTGAACAAATTGTTTTATCTTTATTCTTCTTAGAAGTTGGTTTTTAACTTTGATTAGGATGAGTTTTATTTGTGGTGATATGTGATTAGGGTTAGATAGTAATTATTTTCGATGGATTGCAGACTCTACCAAACCAACAAACTGTAGATTATCCAAGCTTCAATCTTGTAATTGTGGGTGATGGAGGAACTGGTATGTTTCTATGCTTATCTGAGATTTGCTTCTAGTTTGTTTTTGTCTCAAAGAGAATGTCAGTAAAAATATTTTGCTGTCAAACAGATATATTTTGTTTTGATTTCTCCAAACATATGAAAAACATTGTTAGCTTTTACATGGTGTTCTTAAGTATGAAAATTATTTCAAAATCATGTCTGTGTTTACACTGAAAATTTATACGATAACTGTTAGGTGATGTGTCAATTGTATCTTTGTAAATTGAAGTGCATATTTCATTCAGATTAGGGGCTTGCTTCCTCTTGTTAGAGTACTCTAATGGTTCCTGTTGTAATTGTTACTATTTTCTTCAGGAAATACAGCTTTTCTCAAAAGGCTCACTGGTGAATTCGAGAAAAAATATGATCGTAAGTTTACTGACAGAACAAGTTTGGGTCATTATCCTGTTTCGCAATGGGCTTGCTCTGTTTCTTATTACGTTGGTATCTCATGAGTGAATTATTTATTAAATTTCGTTTTCATACAGCCGCTATCGGTGTGGGGGTTTACCCATTAGACTTCTTCACAAATCGTGGGAAAATCCGCTTTTATTGCTGGGACACTGCTGGACAAGAGAAGTTTGGAGGTCTTCGTGATGGCTACTAGTAAGTGACTCTAGACAGTTAAAAGACTTAATTTTCCTCAAGGGTCTGCTCTGCTTGAAGGATGCTATTTCTCATTAAAAGCTTTTACTATCAAATCCGAAGAGCGACTAATGTGTAAAGTTCAAAGTTCCAGATAAAAGGATATTGGTATTAAGTATGCTTGTTTGTTCTGATTGTGAAGAATAGTTGTTGACATTTGGTGTTCTACAGCAAATGCAACTATTGGTATTTCTACAATGTGGTCTTGTATCTTAGGTTATTATATCTGAGGTGACAGAAATTGTGCTCACTCTTTTGAACTCAAAACACTTAGATGACTGTCTTACCATTAGTTATCTTGCTTTGAAGCTTTTGGTGACTGTAATTTGTCTCCTCATATTTGTCTACGTTTCTCGTGCAGCATTCATGCACAATGTGCAATTATCATGTTTGATGTTACCGCGGATCGGACCTACGAGAATGTTCTTACGTGGCAAAAACATCTTTTCAGGTAAGAAACTGTTCATGCATTATACTCGACTCATAATTTGATGATATGCAATTGAATCTGAAATGACTTTCCCGGTGCTTCTTCCAGGGTTTGTGGGAACATTCCCATTGTTCTCTGTGGAAACAAAGTTGATGGCAAGAACAGGCAGGTTAAGGCAGAGCTATGTCACTGGAAGAAAAATATACAATACTATGGTATCTCAGCAAAGAGTAACTACAACTTGAAGAAGCCTTTGCTGTACCTTGCTAGAAAGCTTGCTGGGTAATGCTACATATAAATCTATTTCATGTTTTTTCGAGTCATATATACTGCAGGTGTATTGAACCTAATTTCTTCTCCTACTTTTAGGGATGCTAAACTTCACTTTGTGGAATCACCTGCACGTGCTCCACCAAAGTACAAATGACTTAGCTGCACAGCAACTGTAAGATCTCTTTTACTTGTGGTGTTCCATTATTTTGTGTTTCTGCTTGAGATTTGTTCTGTTTGTATGAGTTTTAACCTCACTCTGTATATTCAGGCATGTACAAGAGCTTGCGCAACCCCTTAATCAGCCACTTTCAGATGATTTTATAACACGTGTAATTGAGAGATTCACCATACCACTGCCTTCTGGAGGGTCCTTCTTTTATGAGACGATTTAGCTCAGAGCTGCACCTTTCTATAGTCCTAGTCCTTAAATTTTCTATATTTGGACTTTAGCTTTGTCGTTTGAGCATCTGTTTGCTGCTTCCTAGTATTATAGATTGGTTATTAGATATGTTTGTCTGAAGCCATGAGTGGATAGTGTTATATCCTGATCCTGATGGAATCGCCCACTCTGTCGAGGCTCTGTTTGAGCTTTGTTATAATATTACTTGCCTATTCGACAATTTTCTTTTCTCTGAAGATATTTTGGCCTTGTGCTTAATTCTAAAAGTTTACTATAGTGAATAGTGGATTGTGATGATAACTAATTTAATGAGGCTTCCTCTGTATAAGGGGAGAAGTTCATCTCAGAAAGTCTACATTAGACTTTCTTAAGTAGCGAGTTAAGTTTTTGCTTTTCGATGAAGCAAGATGAATTTAAGGACATTATTTTTCCGAGTTAACTGAGCTATAGCATTTATTTTAAGTTTGTACAGTACTCCCTTAGTGCTTGTTTGTGGAATAAAATACTTTGTTTATCTATGAAAGAAACTAATATACCGCCAAAAAAAACCATGATGTGGGAAGAGAGGTGCAATTCCCGACGGAGGCAAAAAAACACTAGGTGATTTTTTGTCATCTACCTAAGTCTTGGTGGACAGAGTTATCCGAAACTCAACAGAACCAATTCTTATTAATCATGTCTTCTAATTTATCTTTCTTGTATAAAATTAGTGCCCCTTTCTTTCAAATATCTCAGTCAATAAAAACTGACTTTGTTTGTTTGAAAAATCACTGTTTTATTATGTGTTAGGATTACATTCCCTAAATTTCTTTCTACACTGGAAAAAAGTTCAAATTATTGAAGAATATTTTGGAAAAGATGGATGTGCATCATGTGCATTGGTCAAACCAATCGAAACAAGGGAAACTTTATGGGGTCCTTTTGGGCCTTCTGTTTTTATGGTGGCCGGCCTCTCAATGTCCTTTTCTCCATTTGGTAGCCATGATCGTTTGGTCGACTTTTTCTATTGGCCAAATACAATGATATTTCACTTGAGGGGTTTTTCTTGTTTGGCTCGACAAATAAGAAATATACGGTTATGTAATAATGAAATAAAAATAAGGCTTAAGTCATAAGTTGTCCACATATTTCCCCTAGACATCTCAATTCAGACTTGTACCTATTAGAACTTGTTTGGAAAGCCACCTAGATAATTGGAATTGGGTGTAATTACACAGTTTGACCTGTTTGTTTGACCAAATAATTACACAATTAGGTAAAAATTTGGTGTAATTGAGAGGGTGCAATTACACTCTCCAATTTTCAAGGGGGGACTGAGAATTGGGTGTAATTACACCCTGTAATTACAAGGTTACCTTTAGTTTATTTATTTTTTAATTTCTTTTCTTTTTTAATTTATTTGTTATTTCCATTATTTAATTTATTTTTTATTTTATTTTAATTTCTTCTCTTTTCTGATTTATTTTTTATTTCAACTATTTAATTTCTTTTTTATTTTTACTTTTTAATTATTATTTTTAATATATTTTTATTTTTATAGTATTTATATTTCATTTCCTTTCTTCTCATTTCCAACCTTTACTTATTGTGGTTCCATATAATTACTCGTATTGTTTTTAGTTTTTATTTTATTCATTTAGCATAATCGTGTTAATATTCTAATTTTTAAAATTACATCTCTTAATATTAGAAAGAATGAGTCATTAACAAACTTGACATATAATAATTGACGTTATTAAAATAGAATTTCATTGTGAATGAGGTTATAGACTTAATTTCATTGTGAATGAGGTTATAGACTTATATTTTTCCTTTCTTTTGAATTATAAGAGTATTCACTTATGTTACGTTGAAACTTACTTACGTAACGTTAGAATTTGACATAAGAGTATTATGTTAAATTTTTTTCTTTTGGATTTTGAATTTAGGTTATACTTTCGATTTTAAAAAATATTTGCTTTAGTACTGTTGACTTGTTATTTCACATTACATGCTGTTTATTTTTCACTTACAGTTGATAGAATTTTGTCAAACATTTGAATAATGTTATGGCATTACATTTATAAATATTCTTTTTTTGTCAAACATCCAATCTCATGATATTCTCACAAAAAATGTATGCTTTTAAGTTTTATAATCAATTAAAATTTAAATATTATTAATTTGAAATTATATATCAATTATTTTTTAAAATATTAGTTACAAATATATGATTAATTGCATATTTTCAAGAAACAATGTATTATTAAATAACTAATTTAATATCATTTATAAAGGCACATATTTTTTAAATATTAATTTTAAATTTTTTATAATCAAATGTTATTTTTAAATTAAACTAACTGTGTAATTACACTTGTGCAACCAAACAACACGCTTGTAATTACATTGTAATTACATTATGACAAACAAACAGGTCATTGTAATTATAATATTGTATAATTACTAGGCTATGTAATTACTAGGGTAGTAATTACACCGATTTCAATTACCAGGTGGCTTTCCAAACAGGCTCTTAAAGACATGTACTACTTCAAATTTAAACCCTAAGACACTTTTATGACAATATAAAGTGTGTAGTCCACTCGAGGATGATATGACGAATGACAAATTAAATAAGGACACATGACATTGGACTCAAAATAATCATTAAATAATGAACAGTGGGTTTTCTAAAATAAAAAATAAAACATTTCAAACCTATTAACTCATTAAAAAAGTTATTAAAAAAGAAAAAGACTGACCCCACCCCTAACCCAAACAATCATCTCCCTTTCTTGTTCTTCCTCTACAAACCTTCCACCACCACAACAATTATTTCCCTTTTCTTCCCTAATTTAGTTCAGCTAAAGAGATGAGATAAAGAAAAAAAAGGAAGAGAGCAAGGATGTCTCCGGAGGATTTTTTTTTTCAATTTTAATTTCATATACTCTGTTTCGCATTTAATATTTATATGTTTTGTTGATTTTTTTGGTTAATTCTCTTTAATTTGAACAAATTGTTTATCTTTATTCTTCTTAGAAGTTGGTTTTTAACTTTGATTAGGATGAGTTTTATTTGTGGTAATATGTGATTAGGGGTAGACTGTAATTTTTTTTTTTTGATGGATTGCAGGCTCTACCAAACCAACAAACTGTAGATTATCCAATCTTCAAGCTTGTAATTGTGGGTGATGGAGGAACTGGTATGTTTCTATGTATCTGAGATTTGCTTCTAGTTTGTTTTTGTCTCAAAGAGAATGTCAGTAAAAATATTTTGATGTCAACCAGATATATTTTGTTTTGATTTCTCCAAACATATGAAAAACATTGTTAGCTTTTACATGGTGTTCTTAACTATGAAAATTATTTCAAAATCATGTCTGAGTTTACACTGAAAATTTATACGATAACTGTTAGGTGATGTGTCAATTGTAAATTGAAGTGCATATTTCATTCCGATTAGGGGCTTGCTTCCTCTTGTTAGAGTACTCTAATGGTTCCTGCTGTAATTGTTATTATTTTCTCCAGGAAAGACAACTTTTGTCAAAAGGCATCTCACTGGTGAATTCGAGAAAAAATATGATCGTAAGTTTACTGACAGAACAATTTTGAGTCATTATCCTGTTTCAAAATGGGCTTGCTCTGTTTCTTATTATGTTGGTATCTCATGAGTGGATTATTTATTAAATTTTGTTTTCTTACAGCCACTATCGGTGTGGAGGTTCACCCATTAGACTTCTTCACAAATTGTGGGAAAATCCGCTTTTATTGCTTTGACACTGCTGGACAAGAGAAGTTTGGAGGTCTTCGTGATAGCTACTAGTAAGTGACTCTAAGACAGTTAAAAACCTTAATTTTCCTCAAGGGTCTGCTCTGCTTGAAGGATGTTATTTCTGATTAAAAGCGTTTACTATCAAATCCTAAGAGTGAATAATGTGTAAAGTTCAAAGTTCCAGATAAAAGGATATCGGTATTAAGTAATGCTCGTTTGTTCTGATTGTGAAGAATAGTTGTTAACATTTGGTGTTCTACAGCAAATGCCACTATTGGTATTTCTACAATGTGGTCTTGTATCTTAGATTATTATATCTGAGGTGACAGAAATATTGCTCACTCTTTTGAACTCAAAACACTTGGATGACTGTCTTGCCATTAGTTATCTTGCTTTGAAGCTTTTGGTGACTGTATTTTGTCTCATATTTGTCTACGTATCTCGTGCAGCATTCATGCACACTGTGCAATTATCATGTTTGATGTTACCGCGCATCTGACCTACAAGAATGTTCCTATGTGGCATGAAGATATTCGCAGGTAAGAAACTGTTCATGCATTATACTCGACTCATAATTTGATGATATGCAATTGAATCTGAAATGACTTTCCCATTGCTTCCTCCAGGGTTTGTGGGAACATTCCCATTGAACAAAGTTGATGTCCAGAACAGGCAGGTTAAGGCAAGGCAAGTTATGGAGGATAAGGCAAGGCAAGTTATGTTTCACAGGGAGAGCAATTTAGAATACTATGAGATCTCAGCAAAGAGTAACTACAACTTTGAGAAGCCTTTTCTGTACCTTGCTAGAAAGTTTGCTGGGTAATGCTTCATATAAATCTACTTCATGTTTGTTCGAGTCATATATACTGCAGGTGTATTGAACCTAATTTCTTCTCCTACTTTTAGGGATGCTAATCTTCACTTTGTGCAATCACCTGCACTTGCTCCGCCAGAAGTACAAATTGACTTAGCTGCACAGCAACTGTAAGATCTCTTTTACTTGTGGTGTTCCATTATTTTGTGTTTCTGCTTGAGATTTGTTCTGTTTGTATGAGTTTTAACTTCACTCTGTATATTCAGGGAGCTTGAGGAAGCCTTTAATCAGCCACTTCCAGATGTTCTATATTAGGACTTTAGCTTTGTCGTTTGTGTATCTGTTTGCTGCTTCCTAGTATTATAGATTGGTTAATAGATATGTTTGTCTGAAGCCATGAGACTGTGGTTTAATAGGGTAGATATTATTATATCCTGATCCTGATGTAATCGCGCACTTTGTCGAGGCTCTGTTTACTTGCCTACACATTCGACAATTTTCTTTTCTCTGAAGATATTTTGGCCTTGTGCTTAATTCTAAACGTTTACTATGGTGAATAGTGGATTGTGATGATAACTAATTTAATGAGGCTTCCTCTGTATGAGGGCAGAAGTTCATCTCAGAAAGTCTACATTAGACATTCTTAAGTAGCGAGTTACGTTTGCTTTTCGATGAAGCAAGATGAATTTGAGGACATTATTTTTCCGAGTTAACTGAGCTCTAGCATTTATTTTAAGTTTGTATAGTACTTCCTTAGTGCTTTTTTGTGGAATAAAATACTTTGTTTATCTATGAAAGAAACTAATATACCGCAAAAAAAAACCATGAAGTGGGAAGAGAGGTGCAATTCCCAACGGAGGCAAAAAAAAAATAAAAACATTAGGTAATTTTTTCTCGTCTACCTAAGCCTTGGTGGGCACAGTTATCCAGTTATCCGAAACCCAACAAAACCAATCCTTATTAATCATGTCTTCTAATTTATCTTTCTTGTATAAAATTAGTGCCCCTTTCTTTCAAATATCTCTGTCAATAAAAAGTCTGTTTGTTTGTTTGAAAAATCACTGTTTTATTATGGATTAGGATTACATTCCCTAAATTTCTTTCAGAATAGAATGACATTACATAATGTTCATGATACTGCAAGAGGTACCCATCTTAAGCTGTGAGCACGAAAGAACGTTTGGATTAAATGGAAATAATTGAGTAAACAATTCTTGGGGACGCAAAAGGCCTCTGTCCTTCCACCCCTCCGATAGATAGGCTTTTGGTTCTTTTATGTTGTCATAACCCTCCTAAACTTGCCTATTTGGTAGGGAAAAGGACACAAATAGCCATCCAAGTGAAATTATTGACACCTGGCGCTCCAAGAATTTTAAAAGTCATTTTTTAACCTTTTCAAAATAATTCTATTTTCTAGTCATTTTTCAACTAATTCCAGCATATGTATATAAATTGTATCAGTGTTGTATATGTATATATGCTGTATATGCATAGAAAATGTGAAAATGTATCATGCGAATATAAACTGTATCGTTGTTGTATAGAACGCGTATCACTATTGTATATGTATAGAAAAAATGTATCATAGGTATAAAAACTGTATCAGTATCGTATAGAATATATATTCCTACCGTATATATATAGAAAATATATTATTGTTGTATAATTTGTGTATAATAGATGTATAAGCAACATATTATTAGTGTAATAATGTATACACACTAATGATACACATATTATACACTATTTACACAAATTTAAACTGGCAAGAATTATCGGAGAAAAAATGAAGACCGTCGTGAACTAGTAAAAACAAGGTCGTTGGAGGGAGAATAAAGGACCATAACATTGCTTCCACGGCAAAAAGGCTGGAGTAACACCAAAAAACATAAACATGGTCAGATCGGTGTGATTTAAATGGATACGACGTCGTCTTATTCCTCAATGGCATTAGCAAATAACAGAGATGCTCCGACAAATTAAATAAGGAGATATGGCATTGGACTCAAAATAATCATTAAATAATGAACAGTGGGTTTTTAAAAATAAAAATACTGAATTTCAAACCTATTTAACTCATTAAAAAAGTAGTTAAAAAGGAAAAAGACTGGACCCCGGTCCGTTTTATTCTTCTTAGAAGTTGGTTTGCAACTTTGATTGGGATGATGAGTTTTATTTGCGGTAATATGTGATTAGGGTTAGATTGTAATTTTTTTTGACGGATTTGCAGGCTCTACCAAACCAACAAACTGTAGATTATCCAAGCTTCAATCTTGTAATTGTGGGTGATGGTGAAACTGGTATGTTTCTATGCTTATCTGAGATTTGCTTCTAGTATCTTTTTGTTTCAAAGAGAATGTCAGTAAAAATATTTTGGTGTCAAACAAATATATTTTGTTTCGATTTCTCCAGACATATGAAAAATATTGTTAGCTTTACATCGTGTTCTTAAGTATGAAAAATATTTCAAAAAGTTAAGTAATCATGTCTGAGTTTACACTGAAAATTTATACGATAACCGTTAGGTGATGTATCAATTGTATCTTTGTAAATTGAAGTGAATATTTCATTGAGATTAGTGGCTTGCTTCCTCTTGTTAGAGTACTCTAATGGTTCCTGCTGTAATTGTTATTATTTTCTCCAGGAAAGACAACTTTTGTCAAAAGGCATCTCAATGGTGAATTCGAGAAAAAATATGATCGTAAATTTACTGACATAACAAGTTTGGGTCATTATCCTGTTTCACAATAGGCTTGCTCTGTTTCTTATTATGTTGGTATCTCATGAGTGGATTATTTATTAAATTTTGTTTTCATACAGCCACTATCGGTGTGGAGGTTCACCCATTAGACTTCTTCACAAATTGTGGGGAAATTCGCTTTTATTGCTGGGATACTGCTGGACAGGAGAAGTTTGGAGCTCTTCGTGATAGCTACTAGTAAGTGACTCTGGACAGTTATGAAAATTTTCCTCAACGGTCTGCTGCTTGAAGGATGTTATTTCTGATTAAAAGTGTTTCCTATCAAATCCTAAGAGTGAGTAATGTAGGAAAGAATAGGAGAGAATATTTTTCTTAGAGAATGCTCAAGTTGTATTAGGCTACTTAAGACTACTTGAGATGATTACAATCATCAATGACATCTCTATTTATACTACTCAAAAACCAATTCAAAAGTCTTGCATAAATCACTAGATACATGTATCACAAACTCCTAAAAGATTTCGTGAAAAACTAAGAGATAATATTGAAAAACTAAATGATATTCTTGAAATAATAAAGGACTCCTAAAAAACATAAAAGTCAAGGATAGTATCCTTGTGAATGCATTAATTCCAACACTCCCCCTTAATGCATTTGCTTGACAACTCCAATGCATTCTTGAAGATAGCAAAACTTTTCTCTAGGAAGTGCTTTGGTGAAGATGTCAGCAAGTTGTTCTCCTATCTGGCAATAATGCAACCGAATTTGTTGTTCTCCTATCTGGCAATAATGCAACTGAATTTTTGTTGTTCTCCTATCTGGCAATAATGCAACTGAATTTCACCTTTCTCTTGTGCTTCTCGGATAAAATAACGCACCGATCAAGCTCCAAAAACTCACCTAGACCTGACCGGTATCCGACGTCATGAACAACATCGGAAGAACCTAAACGATACAATAGTAACACTTGAACTCGCCAGGTTCAACATTCGCCTCCAACAATTAATAAAAATAAAGGTAAACAAATCATGCATATATATGAATTAAATAAGCGGAAGTCTTTAATATCATAAAAGTTAATCAAAACGTGACAAACGCCCAAGAGTTAACAAAACTCAACAACTACCCACAAGAATGTATACTATGGAGCTTCTAGGGTAAAGAGGTAATAGGTTGACTCATCGGGACGCAGCCCAAAAACTAATAATAAATGAACAAAATAATAGGGTGTCCCACGAATGAATGTGTGGGCTCACCAAATCAGTAGCAACAACAAGTCCTTCCTAAGCGCCTGAAGTATCAAGAACCTGCTCTCCTCCGTTACCTAACATACCATCAAAAAACAACAATGGTATGCCTGAGTACTTCGTACTCAGTGAGTGCCTCGGAGACAATAAGTAATATGAAAATAGATTATAATAATACATAAAGGATTCAGTCCATAAAAGATAGTATAAAAAAAGTTATTCCACTTTGTGATTCTTAACATCATTTGTTAAACAGTTTACAAGCCATTTCAAAATCCCAGTTTCAATTAAGTTTTTAAATCAATCAGGCATAAATACCAGTCTCTTAATAAAGATTTATATCCAAAATCACCCACATAGGCCCCATTCCTTTCAATTATGCCTTTCAAATTGATCATGATCGTCAACAATAGTTCCATGAGAATAAGAATATCACACATGCCAGTATAGGTCCAAGAATCAATCACATCGAAGGGATGACCGTAGAGGCTCCCTAAACACTGTGCAATACACCGGAATATGGATTCACGGTGGCTACTGTTCCTCTCGAATAGTAAGGCCATTAATACACCCTAGGTAGAAAACCCGGAAGTGGCCACTCTTCCCCCCGAATGGAAAGGCAATTAATACACTAGGATCCATAGTGGCTACTCTTCCTCCCGAATAGCAAGGCAAACACAACAACAAGGTCCATGGCATAGAAGCCGATTCACAATTTATCTCAAAGTAGTCACACCATCAAATAGCGTTAAAGTTCATTATGCCATATCGAAAGAATAAGTCATTCCAATCAGTGTTTTGAAAACGTACAACTTCTTTACAAAGATTTCCATGACCCAATTCATCAATGAGAATGTCATTACCAACTCTTAACTAGCATTACTAAGCATCTCTCATAGAGGAAACATTCATAATATCTTATAAATATATAGGGTTTGTTACAATTTAGGTTTAATGTGGGTTTGTCCCCTCACACACATTAACCACCATTTAGACATGAATTAGAGTTCAAGAAACATGAAAAGATTACTTTTCCTTCCATTCATTAAAGAATCTTGAATAAAATTTATAGAAGAAAACGATTATGATTTCATATACGTATATAGAAGATAATACAATCAAGGTTTAATGTGGGCTTGTCCCCTCACGCACACCAACCACAAGCAAAGACATGAATTAGGGTTTTGCATGAAAAGTTCACATTTTTATTCAATAAATAAACTTTGAGAAGAAAACATATATCCATGATAAGGTTTTTAAAAGAGAGACATACCTTAATTTGTTAAACAAGGTTTAACAATTCACTTTTCTAATGAATGAACACCCAAACCCTAGCTTGAATCCCTTTGGAAAGAATTATGTTGCAAACCCTAGGTTTTGGTCACAAGTATCATGTTAAGAATCATGGATTTGATGTTAAAATAAATTAATAATGTTAAAGATGTTCTTACCTTTGATTTGGAGACTTGGAGGAACGATTTTCGTCCTTAGGGTTGTTTAGAAAGTGGAGGAATAAACAAAACAAGTGTCTTATTTATACTTTTCTGGTGAAAACGGGCCAAAGGACGGACCGTCCTTCGTGTTACGGACCGTTCATTGGACCGTCCTTTAATGGAAATTTTTAGAGAGTTCTGGTGATTTTTGAGACGTTACGGTTCCATGTTACCCCCCGTAACATATGCTACGGTCCATAACGTCTCACTAAACACAAGCCAAATTTTCAGCGAAGACAGGCTTCAGTAAAACGGGCATAACTTTTTGTACGCAACATTGCATGGGCTGGGTGACCTACCATTGGAAACCTATTTCAAAGATCTACAACTTTCATTAAGGAAGTTTTTCCAAATTCGCAATAAATTTTCATGAAAATTGCCCAGAAGACAGACCTACCAAAACTTAAGCTAATTTAAGAGGCCTTAAGAACTTCACTGGTTGGTTTGACTTCAAAACGACCATCGTCCACCCGAATTCATCAAGTATGAATTCATATAGATAAAATATCATCTTAACACTAGATTTTTACATATTCGCACCTAGTTCAAGTGTGCGGAGTGTTACAACTATGCTTTTTTGACAACCAAGAACAAATGCTTGAACCAAATAAGAAAGCATAACCAGAAGTACTCTTCATGTCATATATACTTCCAGCCCTGTCACTATCAGAATAGCCAATTAAGTCCAAATCTCCATCAAATTTGTACATTATCCCATAATCCATTATTCCTTGCAAGTAGCGTAGAACACGAATTGCAGCTCCAAAATGCACTTGGCTTGGTTCTTCCATGAATCTGGATAGTAAACTAGCAGCAAACATAATGTCAGGTCTTGTTGAAGTAAGATATAGCAAACTTCCAATCAAGCTCCTATAAAGTGAGCTATTAGCTTTCTTTGCTCCATCATCTTTTCTGAATTTCTCATTTGCTACTAATGGTATGGCCACAAACTTGCAATCCATCATTTTAAATTTTTGAAGAATACTTTTAGTATACTTCTTTTGAGAAATAAAAATTCCTTCTTTCACTTGAGAAACTTCAATGCCCAAGAAATAATGTAGCAACCCAAGATGACTCATTTCATAGGTTTGCATCATATCTTGCTTGAATTTCTGCATCGTCTTCAGATCATTTCCTTTAAAAATCAGATCATCCACATAGAGGCAAACAATGACAATGCTGCCATGTTCTTGCTTCACATACAAAGTGGCTTCGCTTTTACTTCTCTGAAAATTATTTTTCAGAAAGTACGTATCAATTTCATTGTACCAGGCTCTTGGCGCTTGCTTTAGCCCATAAAGAGCCTTTTTTTTAGCCTGTACACCTTCTCTTCTCCTCTTTGAACAAAAAATCCTTGAGGTTTCTCAACATAAATTTCTTCATCAAGTTTTCCATTTAGAAATGCAGACTTAACATCAAGTTAAAAAATCTTCCATTTCTTTTGTTCAGCAACAACAATCAAGGTTCTAATTGTCTCAAGACGTGCAACTGGAGAGAAAATTTTATAGAAATAAATACCTGGCTTTTGAGTGAAACCTCTAGCAACCAACCTTGATTTGTGCTTTTGAATTTCTCCTTCTTGATTGAGTTTGATTTTGTAAATCCATTTTAGACTTACAACTTCTCTTTCTTTGGGTACATCCACAAGCTCCCAAGTATTATTCTTCTCAATCATCCAAATTTCTTCTACCATGGCTGTCTTCCAAACATCATGCTTTATTGCCTCCTCATAATTTTCTGGCTCAATGCAGGCAAAGTTGCATCTTTGATAGATGTCACTCAACATTCTTGTTCCTTTTGGAGGTGGCTCTTCATCTTCTGGATCTGAGATTTCTCCCCCTTGAGGGACATCTTCCTCTTTCTCATCCTCTTCTTGACTTGGCACATTTAAAGAAAATGATAGAAGTATTCTCCACCTTTTTATCTTTCCAATTCCATGCTGTTTTTTCATCAAAAATGACATATCTACTAACAACAAGTTTGTTAGTTTTGACATCGAGAAGCCTATAGCCTTTTGTCACATCACTATAACCAAGAAATGTACATTTTTGACTCTTTTCATCCAATTTTGTTCTATTTTTAGCAGGTATATGAGCATAACAAATACACCCGAAAATTTTAAAATAACTTACAGAAGGTTTCATTCCACTCCAAGCTTCAACTGGTGTCTTGTCCTTCAATCCATTTGTCGGGCACCTATTGAGGATGTACACTACTATATGTACTGCTTCTGCCCAAAAATATTTTGGCAGCCATTTCTCATTCATCATAATTCTGGCCATTTCAACAATGGTTCTGTTTCTCCTTTCAGATACACCATTTTGTTGAGGAGTGTACCCCGCTTAAGTTATTTCTCAATGCCTTCATTTTTGCAATATTCTTCAAATTCTCGACTTGTGTATTCACCTCTCTGTCGCTGCGAATGCTTTTGATGCTACAACCTTTTTGCTTCTCAACAAAGGCTTTAAATTTCTTGAATGTAGCAAATGTTTCTGACTTTTCTTTCAAGAAATAAACTCAAGTCATTCTTGAAAAATCATCAATAAAAATTAGAAAGTACCTTTGGCTTCCCAGAGATAGAGTCTTCATTGGTCCACAAATGTCTGTGGATTGGTTCCAAAAGTGCAGTTGCTCTTCAAGACTTCCCTTTTGAAAAAGATTTTCTATGTTGCTTTCCCATAATACAACTTTCACATGAATCCACCTCAGTATGTATCTCAGGAAGGCCTTGCACCATGGTTTTTTGCTTGAGATGCTTCAAACCATGAAAATTCAAGTGACAAAACCTTTTGTGCCAAAGCCATGAATCATCTACAACTTCATTTTTGAATGCATTGTAATGAAGTTGTAAAGGAAAGTTTCTTTTTATCATCTTTACTTCAACAATGACTTGATTTGGCTCAATTTTATCATAGATTCTACAACAATTATCTCTAAACACAAGAGAATAATCATTTTCCATGAGCTGACCAACACTAAGGAAATTTTCTTCCAAGTCAGGAACATAAAGAACATCATCAATTTGCTTACCGCTCCCTTTTTTGTTGATCGAAATGGCACCTTTACCTTTTGCATCAACTAAAGCTCTATTCCTCATTCTCACTTTAGAAGTGATGCTGCGATTAATTAAGATGAAAGCCTTTTCATCTACAGTCATATGATTGGTACAACCGCTATCAACATACCATTCATTGCTTTTTGATGAACCATCAGATTGAGAAGCGTAGAAAAGGTTTTCTTCCCTTTCTTCTTCTTTTCCTTCACAGAAATTTACTTGCTCCCGTTTCTTGTGCATGCAGTCCTTCTCAATATGGCCAAACTTTTTACAAAAGTTACATTGGGGCTTGCCTTTGTGCCAACATTTTTCTGCATTATGATTAGTCTTTTTGCAAATTTTACAAAAAAGACTAGTACTTTTCTCACCTTTTTCTTCAACCTTCTTAGTAGAGCCATCACGATCCTGCTTTTTTTTGGATTGTACTTCTATTTTTGTTGTTTCTTTGAGAAATTTTGAGAGTTCTCATTGGTTCTGGACTGGAAAGCCGTCTCTTTGGGTTGATTCTCATGAAAAAAATCTTCGCTTCTCGTGTGCACGAGACAATCCAACTAGCTCTTTGATGGAAAGCTTAGAAAGATCTTTCGTCTCCTCAGTGATAGCAACAATATGCTCATACTTTTCTGTGACACTAATTAGAATCTTTTCCACAACTTGTTGGTCAGAAATTTCATCACCATGATTTCTCATTTCATTAGTAAAATTCATGACTCTTGTGCAATATTCATCGATTTTTTCAGATTCTATCATCTTCAAATTTTGAAACTCTCTTCTAAGAGTTTGAAGATTGATATTGCGTACCTTTTCGTCACCTTACACCTCAGCTTCCAGAGACTCCCAAGCTTGCTTTGCAGTCTCACAAGTAGCAATTTTTGCAAAAAATACTCTTGAGACTCCCATTTGAATTTTGCTCAAAGCCTTTGCATCTTGAGAGCGCTTAGCCTCAAAATTTTTCATCTCTGCTACTGAAAGCTCACCATCGTCTTCTGGCTCTTCATAGCCATTTGCAACAATAGTCCACAAACCTTCAGTTTTCAGATAAGTTCTCATTCTTGTCTTCCAGTATTCAAAGTCATTTCCATAAAAAAATGGAGTAAGAACAACTGAAGAATCAACACCATCATTTGTTTTAGATGCCATAATTTGTTTCTTCACCTAACCCCAGATTAAAAACGAAAACTGCTCTTATACCAATTTGTAGGAAAAAATAGGAAGAGAATATTTTTCTTAGAGAATTCTCAAATTGTATTAGGCTACTTACGGCCACTTGAGATGATTACAATCTTCAATTACATCTCTATTTATACTACTAAAAAAACCAATTCAAAAGTCTTGCACAAACCACTAGATACATGTATCACAAACTCCTAAAAGATTTCTTGAAAAACTAAGAAATAATATTGAAAAACTAAATGATATTCTTGAAATAATAAAGGACTCCTAGAAAACATAAAAGTCAAGGATAGTATCCTTGTGAATGCATTAATTCCAACAAATAATGTGAAAAGGTCAAAGCTCCAGGTAAAAGGATATTAGTATTTAAGTAATGCTCGTTTGTTCTGATTGTGAAGAATAGTTGTTAACATTTGGTGTTCTACAGAAAATGCCACTATTGGTATTTCTACAATGTGGTCTTGCATCTGAGGATTATATCTGAGGTGATAGAAATTGTGTTCACTCTTTTGAACTCAAAGCACTTGGATGACTGTCTTGCCATTAGTTATCTTGCTTTGAAGCTTTTGGTGACTGTATTTTGTCTCCTCATATTTGTCTACGTTTCTTGTGCAGCATTCATGCGCACTGTGCAATTATCATGTTTGATGTTACCGCACATCTGACCTACAAGAATGTTCCTACGTGGCATGAAGATCTTTCCAAGTAAGAAACTGTTCATGCATTATGCTCGACTCATAATTTGATGATATGCACAATTGAATCTGAAATGATTTTCCCATTGCTTCTTCCACGGTTTGTGAGAACATTCCCATTGTTCTCTGTGGAAACAAAGTTGATGTCCAGAACAGGCAGGTTAAGGCAAGGCAAGTTATGTTTCACAGGGAGAACAATTTCGAGTACTATGAGATCTCAGCGAATAGTAACTACAACTTTGAGAAGCCTTTTCTGTACCTTGCTAGGAAGCTTGCTTGGTATTGCTTCATATAAATCTACTTCATATTTGTTCGAGTCATATATACTGCAGGCGTATTGAACCTAATTTCTACTCCTATTTTTAGGGATCCTAATCTTCAATTTGTGGGATCACCCGCACTTGCTCCACCAGAAGTATATTCAAGCCCGAACAAGAGCTTCAGCCCCTTCCAGATGGTGTTGTAAGACGTGTAACTGAGAGACGTGTAACTAAGAAACATGTCACCATACCACAGCCTTCTGGAGGGTTCATCGTTTTCTAGGAGAAGATTTAGAAAGGTTTAGCACCTTTCTAAATCACTTTAGCTTTGTCGTTTGAGTATCTGTTTGCTGCTTCCTAGTATTATAGAGTGGTTATTAGATATGTTTGTCAGAAGCCATGAGACTCTGGTTTATTAGGGTAAGATAGTGTTATATCCTGATCCTGATGTAATCGTTGAGGCATTTTATTTCCTTACAAGTACTTTAATAGGAAAATATATAGAAAATAAATTATGTTCTTACCTTAATAATTGGGTCCTTACAAATCTGAATTGATAAAATTAATATGCTTCAATATGGTTGAATAAACCAAGAATTTTGATAACGAATTGAAACATGCCAAAAAAGCAAGGACCATGACGCAAAAAAATCATAAAACTATAAGACCCACAAAGCGTTAGCTTCTATAATACTTTGAGCACCATAGTCACTACTCCCATACCCTACAGTTGTATGTATATGTGTATGTATGTATAGATAGATACGTATCATTGAAAAATTGATATTTCCTTGAACATTATGCTTTGAAAATTTGTATAATCAATTCAAAAAATGGAGGAAGAATTGCAGAAGCAATATACTGGTTGTGTCTATTTCTTAGCATCTCCCCTCACTTGCAAGAATGTTTTTCCTATATTTTCCTCCTTTTTTCATTTGCATTTCTTCAAATTTCCATTCTTTGTTGTTGTTCAATGAAAAAGATATCTTTTAACTCCTGAACTTGACACAAAAACTCAGTTTAGAAACTAAACTTAACTTCTATTTATTTATCCCCTTAACAACTTACATTTTAATTAGTTTCCCCCTCTAGTGGCCCAGACCAGTTGAGGGCAGGGTAGTGTTAAACACGCGCGAGCTAATTGGTCCACGTCATTATTTAATTCCCCAACTTATTTTTACCCGTCCCTACATAAAAAACCCGACCCAGCTCCAATTAACCCGACCCATCCCAAACAAAAGACCCAACGTCGGTTCCCAATCGATACTTTTTCCCCTTTTCACTCCTCAACCAAACCTTCACTCTACACAAACCGATCGTTGCAAAGTTAAAAATCCAAAATATACGTAAATCTTGTTGTTTCTGAGTGATATTGAAGATTAGTTAGCGACAAAGGTACACGGTTCTTGTTGTTCTCGTTCGGGTTTGTCTAGATTTCGATTTTATTGTTTTTCAGTTGCAAAAAATTTATCTTTAACTTCGTTTTTTTTTTTGGTGTAAAACCTAAAATTAAAAACAAATGAAAAACTACAAGATTTTTCATTTTTTGTTTTTGGTTTAAATGGTAACTAAATCTTGTAATTTTCATTTGTTTTTAATTTTAGGTTTTGTGAAGAAAATGGACGATGTGTTTGTGACTTTGAGGTTTAACCACGGAGGTAATTTAGAAAAAACCCCTCGTATTAAGTATGTTGGAGGTAGTGTGACAAATTATTTTGATGTTGATCTTGATAAATTCTCTTATTTTGAGCTTGTTTACTATGTTAAATAAATCGGTTATAATGTTTCATCTTGTTGTGTATCTATTAGACCACCTAAATGTCGATTTGTAGTAGAAGTTAAAAGTGATAGGGACATTATTGGTAGGGGTGTTCATGGTTCGGTTTGGGTCGGTTATTGATTAAAACCATAACCAAACCAATTTAGCCGGTTTTTAAATGTCTAAAACCATAACCAAACCAAATAAAATAATAACCACCGGTTTGGTTATTGTCGGGTTGGTTCAGTTTGGTTCGATTTTTCGGTTTATGACTAGCAGTCATGAGACTTATCAGTAAAACATTAAAAAGTTGAAAAAGACATGTCTTTTTTTTCGTTCAAATGATAACTTTTATTTATAGTTTAAGGTGGAACGATATACATCATAGAAACATTTTCACTATTAGTGATAGTGTAGTACTCAAGTTACCCAAAGTTGCTAAAGTATTACATATAAAGCTAAAAACTAACTTAGTAGTGGCTGCACCATTTTTGTCATCTTAATACACATACCTGGAAATAAAGTAGAGCATAGGAGCTTTTAGTTGTTGTTACAAACATACATATTAATTAAACATAAAGACTACCTAAAATTAAAATTAAAATATATGAAATAACAAAAATTTGTGTAATGATTCCAAACTTTGGGGCAGTACTTGCATTTTGCCATCAATTCTCCCATTTTATTAAAAAAACTGTATGTAATGATCCCAAACTTCAGATGTTTTTCTATCATTATCCCCAAGGCTAGGGTCTCGACTATAAGGAGTTGTTCTTTTCTGCTTTTTAGGAGGATTACCCATGAAAGAAGTATTAGGGCATTACTATGTGCTTGAGTTGCAGCAAATGCTGATGTTACTGGAGTATCTTCTATAGGAACCTCCAAATCTACAATTTCTGTCCTTTTTATATGAAAAATATTAGAAGTTTAGGACCCATTCAGACAAGAAAAAAGAAAGGTATAAATTCGGAAAAAAGAAGAAGAAACAACCTAAAATCAAATGGCTGACAAAGAAAGCCTAAAAATTTAAGTTAAAGACATTAGACTCTAACATGAGCTTCTGTTAGTAGGTTTACACTTAACACTTAAAGAGTTAAAAGACTTAAAGACATGGGCTTTGACATATTCTTAAAAACATGAGCCTTAAACAATTATGTGAAATAAGTAGGTCTTAAACAATCATGTGAAATAAGTAGACCAAAAATCAAATTAATGATTAAAAGGTATAAAATATTTATAATTATTTATGAAAAACTAATATTATACATATAAATAATTATAAAATTTATGTATATAATTTATCGGTTTGGTTCGGTTATTTATTCGGTTATTTTTTAATAGAATCATAACTAAACCAAATATTATCGGTTTTTAAAATTTAAAACCAAATCAAACCAAACCAAACCAAATGTCGATTTTTTTATTCGATTTGGTTAAATTTGCGGTTTGGTTTTGGTTTTAACCAAAACCGTGAACAGCCCTAATTATTGGTATTGCACCTCAATTAAAAAATGGGGATATTGTTGTAATTTTTGTGACTCATCTTGTTGAGGAACCTATTGTGGTCCCCCCTGCTCTTCCACCTATTACCCCTGTGGGTGGGGAATCTTTTACTGCTTTTGATAACCCCACATGTGAAGATATAAATGAAAAGGTTGGGGCAGGTGAGAGTAGTCAAACATTTGGGGGTAGTGAAGGCTTAGGGTTTGAAGAGACTGCTGGTCTTGATGAACCCTTGGGTGGGACTTCAGCTGCTACTGCAGCTGATGATGATAATGATTCTGACTTAGAAAGTGAGAGTGAATCTGAAGAGTCTGACAATGTAGTGGTAGAGGAAGGTGAAGAAGAAGAATTTGATAGTGATGTCCATGAGGAGTATAGGAATCTAAGGAACGATAAGGTGGCTCTAAAATCAAAAAAGAAGAAAGAAAAGGCTAAGAGATCTGAAAGGATAGATTTAGGGCCAAAGGATGTAGATATGGGACATAATGAATATTTATCTAGGAGTACGAGTACATTTGAAGGAAAATTGGGTGGGGATGAGCCATTTTATGACTCAGATGAACCTGTTAGCTTTGAAATAGAGACTGATGATGAAGCTGATGACGAAGATGTGGTTGAAAAGCCTACCAAAAAGAATTAGAAATAGGGTTATTTTTTATCCTAAGTATAAAGAAATAGTTTGGGAGACTGGTCTTGCATTTGAAAGTGCTAAATAGTTTAGGAAATCACTCACTAGGTATGCAGTTCAAGAACATGTAGAGTTGGATAAATATGTCAGTGAACCAACTAGGGTGAGGGTAAAGTGTACTGTTGGCTATCCATGGTTATTGTTTGTCAGTTTTGATTCTAGAACAAATGATTTTGTTGTGAAGAACTATAATCCTGTTCACAAGTGCAATGGCACAACAAAGATCAAGTTGGTAAATTCTTTGTATATTTCAGAAAGGTACAAAGACAGAATTATTTCTGAACCTGACATTAGAATTTTTGAGCTTCAAAATTTGGTAAAAAAGGAATTAGAGGTGTATATTGGTAGGACTGTGGCAAGGAAAGCAGAAGCATTATTTTGCAACAAATCATGGGTGACAATGTAGAGGAGTTCAAAAGAATTTTGGATTATAGGGATGAGCTTTTAAGGACTAATCCAGGTAGAACATGTGTGGTTAGGCTGAGTGAAGAAACTTTTGAAGGTGGAGTCAAAAGGTTTCAGTCCTTTTATATGTTTTGATGCCATGAAGAAGGCATTCAAGGCTGGTTGTAGGAGGGCAATTGGGTTGTATGGGTGTTTTTTAAAAGGTGTTAGTAAAGGGCAATTCCTTGTGGCTATTTGTAAGGATGGGAATAACCAGATGCTACCACTGGTTTGGGAAGTGGTTGAAGTTGAGAATACTTTTACTTGGAGATGGTTTTTCAAAATTCTAAGGCATGATCTTGAGCTTGGAGATGGGACTGGTTTGACAACTCTTTCATATATGCCAAAGGTAATGTATTCTTGGTTATTGATTTTTGAATTTTTTTCATTCTCTTTAACTTATGCTGCTCTACTCACCTAATTTTGTTTTACATATTATTGTAGGGTCTGGATATAGCCATTAAGGATCTGTTGTCAAATGTAGAACAAAAATTGTGTGCAAGACATGTGCTTGCCGATTTTTCCAAAAAATGGAAAGGCATAGAGATTAGAAACTGCTTCTGGAGATGTGCTAAGTCCACATATGAGCAGGAGTTGCTAAAAAATTTGGATCATATGGAGAAGTTAGGTGATGGAATAAATGGAGATTTGTTGTATTACAACATAGATAGGTGGTCCAATGTCTACTTTAAATACCTCAGCTGTTCTGATAGTGTTGACAACAACATGGCCGAGAGTTTTAATTCCTGAATTTTGGGGCCAAGGCACAAGACCATTAGCACAATGCTTGAGGAAATTAGAGTCAAAATGATGAGAAGGGTAGGACAACTAAGAGAGTTTTCTGAGACTTGGATAACAAACATCAGCCCAATGGCTTTGAAGGTATTGCAAGAGAACACATCAAAGTCAATGAAGTGCACTCTTGAATGGAATGGTGAATATGGCTTTGAGGTCAAAGACAGCTAGGGTAATAAATTCATAGTAAATCTGAACAGCAATACTTGCACTTGTAGATCTTGGATGCTGAAAGGTATTCCCTGTTGTCATGCCATAGCCGCACTTCATTTAAGAAAATTAGAACCTATTGACTATGTTGCACATTGGTACACTAAGGACACTTACCTCAAAACATACAACTCATTCATTCAACCTGTTACTAATATGGCAATGTAGCCAAAGTCAACCAATCCTCCTGTCCTCCCACCTGAGATTAAAAAGCTGTCAGGAAGGCCAAGGAAGTGTAGAAGAAAGAAGCAGACAGAAAGCAAGACAGGGAAGCTGTCAAAAAGAGGTGTTGAGATGACCTGCAGCTTGTGCCATGCAAAGGGTCACAATAAGAAAGGTTGTCCTGTGAATCCACAATCTGTCAGAGGCAGAGGAAGGGCAAGGGGGAGAGCGACAAGTACTAGTTCAACAAGGTCAAGTCTTGGTTCTTCTATAGTACCAAGTAATTCCCAACCAAGTAAAGGAAGGGGAAGATCAAGAGGTTCTGCCAAACAGGTAAAAACTTTCCTTGTTATTTACTACTTGATTACATATTACAGTCTTACATTTAGTCTAACTACTTAAATATGAATTAGGCCATGGCTGCTGCATTTCAATCTGGAAGGGGTACGTGACAGTCGTCTACATCACAGGTATTACTTTTCTTGTTAAGTTACCACTTAATCAATTTTACAATTCTAAGTGTTTGACACCTTAAATGTGACTTAGGCTTCTGATGCGAGTGCATCAGTTACTGGAAGAGGGGCACCCTTTAAGAGGCCAAGCGTTGTGGGAATGGGAGTGCTTCAGACCCAAAGTGGTTTCAAAATTGTCAATGTAAGTTTGCAACCTCATTAACCATTTACTGCAAACAATCTAGCCTAATGGAGATCTATTTTATTAATGCAGCCTGGAATGGCAAATCAGTCTGCAACCATGCCTATGAATTCAGCAGTAGTCACTGGTAGTCTTGGACATCACAAACCAAGACCAGGAGGACTAAAATGGAAAAGGATTCTAGCTATAACACAACAAGGTCTTCAACAAATGAGTGGACAAAAGAGAATGAAAACAAGGGCCAAAGCTGCTGAGTTGAACTCTTTAAGTCAAACAAGTTCATCAACTGCCCAGAAATGAAATGGAAAAATGAAGTTGAATTAGTTTAGTCCTGTATGTGTATGTCTTTGATACTGATTGTTATGCAGCAGTGACTGTAGATTTTAATGTTATTCTTGTGAAACAATTATGGTAGATGATGTACATTTGTCAATTATGTTTTTGAGAAACATATTAAGCAGCTGTGACTGCAATTTTGCCCTGTATTAACATTCTATTCTTGCAATATTAAGCAGCCGTGACTGCAATTTTGCTGTATATTTCCTGGTTTTGTGACAGGTCAGTCTTGCAATGTTGTGTATGACATTAAATGCATAGAGAAACTAACCAACTGTGACTCCAATGTTGTGTATAACACTAAATACAGTAAACATATTTGAGCAATGTTTACACAGTTGAGCAGTGTACAGATTTGAGCAGTCAAACACATTGAATGGATGCAAGTAAATGCATTATACAGATTTGAGTAGTGTTGACACCTAATTTTGGCTCGACGTGCTTAAAATTAACGTTTTGGGGGGTCCTGATTCGTTAAAGAGCACGAAATACATTTTTTTACACATTTTTACATTTTTTCAACAATTTATTGATGATTATCCTTATTTTAGAAACTTTCTCAATTTATTGTCATTTTTCAAGAATCATTATTTTGCACATGTACAGCGTAATACTACCATTTTTTGTGCAATTAATAATTGTTTCTTAATTGTATAGCAATACATTTTCATGTCATAGACATTCATGTTTATATTTTATACTTGCGTTATTATTTATACATGTATTAATTAACTATATTTTAGTACAGTCTGACAGTGCAGAGAAAATCAGAGTAATTAATTTTTAAATGCAGAGTAAAATCCGATCAAGTCAAGGTTTCATCACTTTTTTTAAAAAAAAAGGATTAAAGTAAGCATTGAGGAGACAAAAGGGTGCAATCTTCTATTCTTTGGACAAAACAAAGGACCATTTTGCATTATAAGAAAAGGGAGGGGGTATTCATCTTCTACATCTATTTACACACACACAACATCAGATTTTTATCAAAAAAACCCTAAACATTTTTCTCCTTCACCTTATTCCTCCAACAGCCGTCACACTATCACGCCGCCCTTCCCCCATTTTTCCCTTTGCTCTTCCCCGTCACTGACCAGCGCCACCACCGGCGAACCAAGAACGACCATCGCCGCCCCACCACTTCATCTTCCCCTCTCTCCATTAACGCCACCCCCACAACGTCGGAGCAGTCGACGAACCGCCATGAAACACTAGCCCACAACACCATTGTTTCCTTCTCTTCCCCCTGTTTTCTTGTCCATACTCTGTACCTAAGAAATGGGATTGTTGAAACCCAAAAACACTCACCATTCTCAACAATCTCTTGATGTGTTCAGTTCTCATTATTTTCGTCAGAATTTGGACCCCCATATTGCTTTTAATGTTATTCAACATATTAATACTAATTTGAATAACCCAAGATTGGCATTTCGTTTTTTTTGAGTATTCCAGGATTAATTTGAATCTTATTCATGCTATTGGAACTTTTAATTTGCTTTTAAGGTCACTTTGTCAAATGAGATTTCATGATTTGGCGGTATTAGTGTTCAAGTATATGAAAACTGATGGGTATTTATTGGAAAGTTCAATCTTGGAAAGTGTAGTTTTAGCACTTGCAAATTCGGGTAAGTTTGGGTTTGCTAAAGAAATTTTCATTTTCTCAAGGTGAGTTAGGTAGTGAGGAAGATAGTATTGCTAGGCCTTTTGTACATAATAGTCTTTTGAATTTGTTAATGAAGCGAAGTATGGTAGATGAGACAGTTGATTTTTTTTTAAAGATCATATTTTGATGGCCGATGAAGAAATTTCCGTCGATTTCTAAGGCCTTCTAAGTACAAAGACGGGTTTTTATTTTAAGTTTATTCATTATTTTTTAATTCATCCGATAATTATTTATACTCTTACTAACATTTTTATTAAGTCTCATGCAGGCATCCGGAGTTACTTTTGAAGATGACACTCAAAAGAAGTTCAAATAGCTTCTTAAATTCTTTGTTTATATATATATATATATATATATATATATATATATTTTACATTCTTAAATTATGCAAGCATAAAATATAGTGAAACTTTACTTTTAGGGTGCAGGTTGGTGGTATTTATTTATGATCCGCTTATGTGATTTAAATTTTATGTGTTTTAGACAAATTAACATTAGACAGTTATTATTTTTCATAGCTAATATTCTTATAGTTATCACGTTTCGCTAGAGTTTTTATTTAGTAGCTTAGCACACTTAAGTAAATAAATAGGGTGATTTGCCTCAATATTTAGATTTTAAAATGTACTCTCATTATTAATTGATTAGGTGTGCATACTTAGCTAGTTAAATTAGTTAACTCACCTTGCGTGCAGAATAATTTCATGTCCATTCCTTATACCTTTTCACATGCTCAAGCTCTTAAGTTGCAGATAACCTTTTTAAATAATTGTTTATATCACATATATTTAAATCTGCTTTTTTTTTTCATTCAAAAACAAATCGTTCATTGTTAAGTAAATATCTTTATAATATATTCATTTAAAGCTAAATTTTTAGTCACTGTAATTGCGCATTTTATTTACTTGTAAATTATCACGTAATGCGTATTTTTATACATATGTAAATACTTACACCTTTTACTACATAAACATTCATGTTAGTTATTCTTAGTCTAAATTCTATTAATTTTTGTAAATAATAATCAAGCCTTTTACACATCCCTCGTATAGTTAAATTGGTCCAGCCGGGAACCACATTTGTGGATTCTGAAGGATGCCTAACACCTTCCCTTCGGAATAATTTGAACCCTTACCTAGAATCTCACTTACTTTCGTAGACCATGTTAAGTTGTATATATTAATAATTTATAGGTACCCTAGTATACCTTAAATGCTAGGTGGCGACTCTGTACATAATTAATTATTTTAGAGTTCCATAAGTTGTGCTTTGTTTAGCCTTTGGTTAAAATGGGGTGCAACAACATGACGACTCCGCTGGGGACACTTAGGTTCTAACCATATGGACTCAATTTGTTATTCGAGGTATGTTATCTTTATTTGAATTTTTCCTTTATTTTACTTGCCTGTATTTATTCATCATGCATATACTTTCCCTTGTTCCCTTATTTGTTTACGTACATATCTGCGTTTAATTTCATACACTGTATTATTGCCTTTTTTACTAGCAAGTTTTATTTATCATACTCATTTTTTACTTTGTTGTAAATTATGCATATTGCTTTTATTGTTTCTCTTTAATTGCTATCTTTTTGTGATTTTATATTAATATTCATACGTGTTATCGGTTTATATAAAACGGCATGTCGTTCATATATCCTCCACTTCTGGAAAACTGACACTATCACACGTACACGCGAGGTGTGTTCCCACGAATTTTTTTCGTAGAATCCAAATTTTAGGAGAGTTGGCGTATGCGCGGGGTGCCCGAGTAACGGGGACCGCGTAGCCTTCTCACTCGAGTAGTCCGCTCGGGAGCCTTGTGTCATAGGAAAACCAACTCTTAGAATTCCTAGGTTACTGTACATTCCATTTTGCAGTTGTTTTTAGCTAGGTTGAATTTTATCCTTTATTTCGAACATTCTTTTCATTTTTCACATACTCTTCATTTGTTACATGTTTTGTTTTTAAATAAATATTGTGTTATTTGCTTTGCACTGCCTTAGCACTTTATCTAATTATTTTTAGTTGACTCGTGTTGAACCCTGCATTTTGTAAAAAAAAAAAAAAAAAAAAAATCAATCATGCATTTTATACCCTATCTGCAAGAACTACGCACACCTGATTCTCTTCTTTGATGAGATACGTAGGCAGCCCTTTTGGGTTCGGTATTTATTATTCAAAAATTCACAAAAAAAAAAATCCTTTATTTTGAAAAATCACAAAAAATATTTTATTTCTTTCTATCCTTTCTGCAAGAACTACGCACACCTGATTCTCTTTTTTGATGAGATACGTAGGCAGCCCTTTTGGGTTCGGTATTCATTATTCAAAAATTCACAAAAAAAAAATCCTTTATTTTGAAAAATCACAAAAAATATTTTATTTCTTTCTATCCTTTCTGCAAGAACTACGCACACCTGATTCTCTTCTTTGATGAGATACGTAGGCAGCCCTTTTGGGTTCGGTATTCATTATTCAAAAATTCACAAAAAAAACAATCCTTTATTTTGAAAAATCACAAAAAATATTTTATTTCTTTCTATCCTTTCTGCAAGAACTACGCACACCTGATTCTCTTCTTTGATGAGATACGTAGGCAGCCCTTTGGGTTCGGTATTCATTATTCAAAAAAATAAAAAAAATCCTTTACTTTGAAAAATCACGAAAAAATATTTTATTTCTTTCTATCCTTTCTGCAAGAACTACGCACACCTGATTCTCATCAAATATGAGATACGTAGGCTGCCCTTTTGGGTTCGGTATTCATTATTCAAAAAATTAAAAAAAATCCTTTACTTTGAAAAATCACAAAAAATATTTTATTTCTTTCTATCCTTTCTGCAAGAACTACGCACACCTGATTCTCTTCTTTGATGAGATACGTAGGCAGCCCTTTTGGGTTCGGTATTCATTATTAAAAAAGTCACAAAAAAAAAAAATCTTTATTTTGAAAAAAAATCACAAAAATATTTTGTTTCTTTCTATCCTACATGAACGAACTACGCGCACCTGATTCTCATCAAAGATGAGATACGTAGGCAACCCTTTTGGGTTCGGTACCCCTATTAAAAAAAAATACAAAAAATATTTTTTTTAGATTCATATATTTGACTTGGTCGGTACCAACACAGTTAGAATGTGCATAGGAAAGAAAGAAGTAACAATCAATATGATGGAGAGGACTGACTTCGTGGTAAACTATAGATTCTTTTGGTACCTCTCATTCACACTTTAAGTGACACTTGAAAAAATTCTCTTACATGCTTGTAAGACAAGAACAAAACCAACCTCATTGTTTCATGTGCATTGTGTGGTGAGCTTTAGATAGCGTTCAATTGCATTGCATTGTGATCTAGAACTTGTCTTGAATGTCTGTTGAGGCGAAATTATGAGTAACACTCAGCATAGAAAAGGATCGTAGGCCTTCTTTGACCCGTTTGAGCCTTTCTAGCCTACCAAATGACATTATCTCTAGCATTCCCCCTTTGAGCCTAAAGCCTTTTCTTTGACCACCACATCATAAGCCTATACCATTTCTGAGTGCTTACATGCACTATCTCTCTCTTGGCCCAACCTCCCTGAGCGTACTAAAAAAAACGTGCAACTGCGGATAGAGATCTGAGCTGAAGCTTAAAAAAAAAAAAAAGGATTCGACCGTCCCAGCAAAACAAAGGCTAAGAATGACCTCCAAAGCAAGAAGGAGCCCACACATAAAAAAAAAAAACTCAGTCATTCGGGATCTCGGACATCTAACCCGTTATTTATTTTTATTTTTTTACACTCAGGCATACAATCTGGAATTACTATCAAGACCTCGGGCGTGCAACCCAGGTCAATTCTCTTAATCCCCACAGAGTTTCGGGCATGCAACCCTAAACTCAAAAAAAAAAAAAAAAAAAAAAAACGAAAAAAAGGGCTTTAACTTGCAAAAGAGGTCGCACAAGTACAAAAGAAAGGGATAATAAAACAAAGTGTCAGAGCACACAAATACTAAGCACAGACATAGTGCAACGCTTAGGGAAGGATTAGTCACTCCTTACCCAAATAATATCCTACCATTTTCCCAAGCCTACATTACAACACCATAACAAGCCCTACGTGATTCTATGCTAAGGTTTATCTCATTAGTGGATACTTACATGACGGCCAAGCTTATGGTATTACAATTGCAAGCATTGAACATCTTTCTGAGTTTGAGTGTACTTCTCTAGATATCCCAAAGTTCAAAAATACTGAATATGTGTGAAAAGTGACTTTCTTTCTGGTGAGGGCACTTGAAACATGAGGATAGGCATAGTTCATAATCCTTGTTTGAAGCAAAATGAACCAATCTTGTCGATCCTTAGGTATGTTTGAGGTACCACTTGAAGATGTAGGAATTACCAATAAGTCGATCTTGGTTTGTTGGACGATAAATAATGGCGAATTCTTATGCACAATACTAATTGTTGGTGCCAACCGAAGTCGAGGCATGTTATATCAATCATTGTTATTATTTTAAAAAAAAATGCTGGATTTTGCTTTCGTGATTTTGTTATTTTTCTTATTTTTTATTTTTTATTTTTTATTGTTGCACAGTAAATATAGTTCAAGGTTGTTGTGTTGTTACTAACTCTACGAGGTATCGACATCTGGTCTTACCATGAAAGATCCTCGTATTTCTCCGCTGAAGCATGAAATTGGGAGAACATTTTTGAGTATCTTAAAAAAAAAAAAAACCCCCGCAAGTGCACATCGCATTCGCGGGAAGTATGCAAATTTTGTTTGTTTTCTAAACTGGGACAAAACTTTTGAGGGGGCCCTCAAAAATTCCACCAATGGCGCATTTCGAGAGAAAAGGCACGGGCTCGACCAGCCCCACAGTAGGACACTGCATTGGCTCGTCCAGCCCCACAACAGGACACCGAGGGCGTCATAGTCTAAAGGCATCATTCTCATCGCCTAAAGGCACCATTTCATGGCCCAAGGACCTTACCTTCTGCACTTCGTTCGCGCCGAAGCAAAGGCGTTATCTTCCACACCTGCATTGCTTTATTTATTTTTCAAATGCCCCTGCGTATGCTTGCGGCCGCATTGTACTGCATCTGCATAAGGCTGAGCACCGCCTTCATATGTTGCATGGGCTGTGCACCGCCTTTTGTAATTTTTGCATAAGGCTGAGCACCGCCTTCATATGTTGCATGGGCTGTGCACCGCCTTTTGTAATTTTTGCATAAGGCTGAGCACCGCCTTCATATGTTGCATGGGCTGTGCACCGCCTTTTGTAATTTTTGCATAAGGCTGAGCACCGCCTTTCACATGTTGCATGGGCTGTGCACCGCCCTTTAATATTTCTGTATAAGGCTGAGCTCCGCCTTTCATACGATGCACGGGCTGCGCACCGCCCTTCGCATCGCTTTCATATGTTACATGGGCCATGCACCGCCCTTTGTAATTTCTGCATAAGGCTGAGCACCGCCTTTCATATGATGCACGGGTTGCGCACCGCCCTTCGCATCGCTTTCATATGTTACATGGGCCATGCACCGCCTTTTGTAATTTCTGCATAAGGCTGAGCACCGCCTTTCATACGATGCACGGGCTGAGCACCGCCCTTCGCATCGCTTTCATATGTTACATGGGCCATGCACCGCCCTTTATACTTTCTGCATAAGGCTGAGCACCGCCTTTCATACGCTGCACGGGCTGCGCACCGCCCTTCGCATCGCTTTCATATGTTACATGGGCCATGCACCGCCCTTTGTAATTTCTGCATAAGGCTGAGCACCGCCTTTCATATGATGCACGGGCTGCGCACCGCCCTTCGCATCGCTTTCATATGTTACATGGGCCATGCACCGCCCTTTGTAATTTCTGCATAAGGCTGAGCACCGCCTTTCATACGATGCACGGGCTGCGCACCGCCCTTCGCATCGCTTTCATATGTTACATGGGCCATGCACCGCCCTTTGTAATTTCTGCATAAGGCTGAGCACCGCCTTTCATATGATGTACGGGCTGCGCACCGCCCTTCGCATCGCTTTCATAGGTTACATGGGCCATGCACCGCTCTTTGTAATTTCTGCATAAGGCTGAGCACCGCCTTTCATACGATGCACGGGCTGCGCACCGCCCTTCGCATCGCTTTCATATGTTACATGGGCCATGCACCGCCCTTTGTAATTTCTGCATAAGGCTGAGCACCGCCTTTCATATGATGCACGAGCTGCGCACCGCCCTTCGCATCGCTTTCATATGTTACATGGGCCATGCACCGCCCTTTGTAATTTCTGCATAAGGCTGAGCACCGCCTTTCATATATTACATGGGCCATGCACCGCCCTTTGTAATCTCTGTATAAAGCTGAGACCGCCTTTCATATGCTGCCTGGGCTGCGCATCGCCCTTTTAATTTTTTGCATAAGTCTGAGCACCGCCTTTCATATGTTGCATGGGCTGTGCACCGCCCTTTTGTAATTTTTGCATGGGCTGCGCACCGCTCTTTCATAATTTCTGCATAAGGCTGAGCACCGCCTTTCATATGTTGCACGGGCCGCGCACCGCCTTTTGAAAATTTCTGCATAAGACATCGCACCGCATCTGCCTTGTTTTATTATTATTTTCTTAATTCCCCTGCGTATGCTCGCAGCCGCATTGCACTGCACCTGCATTGTTTTATTGTTTTCAAATGCCCCTGCGTATGCTCGCAGACGCATTGCACCGTACCTGCATTTGTTTGTTTTAAATGCCCTGTGTATGCTCGCAGAGGCACTGCACATACATTGCATCATTACTTTGCGAATGCTCGCAAATGCACTGCATATACATTGCATCATTACTTTGCGAATGCTCGCAAACACACTGCACGTGCATTGCATTATCACTTTCAGATACCCTGCAAACGCATTGCATCATGCCGGCTTAAAAAAAAAAGTGTTACTTTTCACACAGCACTGCGTTTACGCCGAAGCAAAGGTGTTATCTTCTGCACTTGCATTCTCGCCGAAGTTAAGGCGTTATCTTTTGCACCTGCACTCACGCCAAAGCAAAGGTGTTATCTTTTGCACCTACATTCACGCCAAAGCAAAGGCATCATCTTCTGCACCTGCAGTCTTCGCCGAAGCAAAAGCATTACATAGCACGACCGTTCTTCATTCTACATTTGCTAGGACCATTCTAACAAAACTGGGGCAAAATTTTGATTGGACGATCAAAATTTTCCATAACATCCATTAGTTATCACCTTTCGAACTACATTGACCTGATTCTTGTGATTGACGAGATATGTAGGAAACTCTATGCAGAGTTCGGTCACATCGGGACGAGAATCATTCTTTCCCCAGCAAGTATACAATCCTTCCCTTTTTATCATTTTTCTTTTTATCGCAACCTTGCCGACGGACTGAGAGTATTGTCAAAGCTCTACTAACGTCTGGCCTCTTTCTCCGTACATATCCTTTTAGCAATTCTTTGTCGAGCCAAAATAGGCTAAATGTCAACGTCTTCGTCCGAAAACTCTTTCATCGTCTCCGGTCGAAGAGGGACAAGTTGTTGACACCTAATTTTGGCTCGACGTGCTTAAAATTAACGTTTTGGGGGGTCCTGATTCGTTAAAGAGCACGAAATACATTTTTACACATTTTTACATTTTTTCAACAATTTATTGATGATTATCCTTATTTTAGAAATTTTCTCAATTTATTGTCATTTTTCAAGAATCATTATTTTGCACATGTACAGCGTAATACTACCATTTTTTGTGCAATTAATAATTGTTTCTTAATTGTATAGCAATACATTTTCATGTCATAGACATTCATGTTTATATTTTATACTTGCGTTATTATTTATACATGTATTAATTAACTATATTTTAGTACAGTCTGACAGTGCAGAGAAAATCAGAGTAATTAATTTTTAAATGCAGAGTAAAATCCGATCAAGTCAAGGTTTCATCACTTTTTTTTTTAAAAAAAGGATTAAAGTAAGCATTGAGGAGACAAAAGGGTGCAATCTTCTATTCTTTGGACAAAACAAAGGACCATTTTGCATTATAAGAAAAGGGAGGGGGTATTCATCTTCTACATCTATTTACACACACACAACATCAGATTTTTATCAAAAAAACCCTAAACATTTTTCTCCTTCACCTTATTCCTCCAACAGCCGTCACACTATCACGCCGCCCTTCCCCCATTTTTCCCTTTGCTCTTCCCCGTCACTGACCAGCGCCACCACCGGCGAACCAAGAACGACCATCGCCGCCCCACCACTTCATCTTCCCCTCTCTCCATTAACGCCACCCCCACAACGTCGGAGCAGTCGACGAACCGCCATGAAACACTAGCCCACAACACCATTGTTTCCTTCTCTTCCCCCTGTTTTCTTGTCCATACTCTGTACCTAAGAAATGGGATTGTTGAAACCCAAAAACACTCACCATTCTCAACAATCTCTTGATGTGTTCAGTTCTCATTATTTTCGTCAGAATTTGGACCCCCATATTGCTTTTAATGTTATTCAACATATTAATACTAATTTGAATAACCCAAGATTGGCATTTCGTTTTTTTTGAGTATTCCAGGATTAATTTGAATCTTATTCATGCTATTGGAACTTTTAATTTGCTTTTAAGGTCACTTTGTCAAATGGGATTTCATGATTTGGCGGTATTAGTGTTCAAGTATATGAAAACTGATGGGTATTTATTGGAAAGTTCAATCTTGGAAAGTGTAGTTTTAGCACTTGCAAATTCGGGTAAGTTTGGGTTTGCTAAAGAAATTTTCATTTTCTCAAGGTGAGTTAGGTAGTGAGGAAGATAGTATTGCTAGGCCTTTTGTACATAATAGTCTTTTGAATTTGTTAATGAAGCGAAGTATGGTAGATGAGACAGTTGATTTTTTTTAAAGATCATATTTTGATGGCCGATGAAGAAATTTCCGTCGATTTCTAAGGCCTTCCATGTACAAAGACGGGTTTTTATTTTAAGTTTATTCATTATTTTTTAATTCATCCGATAATTATTTATACTCTTACTAACATTTTTATTAAGTCTCATGCAGGCATCCGGAGTTACTTTTGAAGATGACACTCAAAAGAAGTTCAAATAGCTTCTTAAATTCTTTGTTTATATATATATATATATATATATATATATATATATATATATATATATATATATATATATTTACATTCTTAAATTATGCAAGCATAAAATATAGTGAAACTTTACTTTTAGGGTGCATGTTGGTGGTATTTATTTATGATCCGCTTATGTGATTTAAATTTTATGTGTTTTAGACAAATTAACATTAGACAATTATTGTTTTTCATAGCTAATATTCTTATAGTTATCACGTTTCGCTAGAGTTTTTATTTAGTAGCTTAGCACACTTAAGTAAATAAATAGGGTGATTTGCCTCAATATTTAGATTTTAAAATGTACTCTCATTATTAATTGATTAGGTGTGCATACTTAGCTAGTTAAATTAGTTAACTCACTTTGCGTGCAGAATAATTTCATGTCCATTCCTTATACCTTTTCACATACTCAAGCTCTTAAGTTGCAGATAACCTTTTTAAATAATTGTTTATATCACATATATTTAAATCTGCTTTTTTTTTTCATTCAAAAACAAATCGTTCATTGTTAAGTAAATATCTTTATAATATATTCATTTAAAGCTAAATTTTTAGTCACTGTAATTGCGCATTTTATTTACTTGTAAATTATCACGTAATGCGTATTTTTATACATATGTAAATACTTACACCTTTTACTACATAAACATTCATGTTAGTTATTCTTAGTCTAAATTCTATTAATTTTTGTAAATAATAATCAAGCCTTTTACACATCCCTCGTATAGTTAAATTGGTCCAGCCGGGAACCACATTTGTGGATTCTGAAGGATGCCTAACACCTTCCCTTCGGAATAATTTGAACCCTTACCTAGAATCTCACTTACTTTCGTAGACCATGTTAAGTTGTATATATTAATAATTTATAGGTACCCTAGTATACCTTAAATGCTAGGTGGCGACTCTGTACATAATTAATTATTTTAGAGTTCCATAAGTTGTGCTTTGTTTAGCCTTTGGTTAAAATGGGGTGCAACAAGTAGTCAAACACATTGAATCTGAGTTAGTAAATGAAGGTAGTTAGTACTTGGGAGTGATGGTCAAAACCAATGAATCCGAGACATCATTAACTACTTGCACACTAGCACTATAACTCAACTCAATTATAAATAGGCATTCTTTCCATCTCACTTTCACTCAACTCAAATAACTCTTAACAAATATAGTGATATTAAAGAGGCAGCCTTCATCTAAGATGGATGACATGGAAATGGCTGCATGTTTTGACAAAGAATTGACGAAATCGTACGTCGAAAAAGGTGATTTCGTAAGTGTTGTGGTATTATATATTCTCAATTGTTGTTTTACCTCGTTTGGTAATAACATGTTTTTTTGCAGATCCTTCCAACTGACATACTGGAATTTCTTTCAAACACCGACAAGGACGTTGTTGTTCATTACGACGATCATGAGTATAATATGAAATACAAGGTTGGCGTATACACGCGCCTCGCTCAAGGCTGGAAAGCCTTCATTGATGCTGCCGGATTAGGGACAGGAGGTGTGTTGTGTTTTAAAGCATGTTTAGATGAGAACCGCATAGTGTTTTTTGTTCATGTAAAGGAAGATCCGGAGATCATAATGATAGACTAGGTCTCCAGATTCTCTATCTAAAGTAATTTATAAAATTTCTCGACTTTTGCTATCATTTTCAAGGTAATATTTTCCATAACAACAAAATTCTTCAACAAGAGCAAAAAGTTCTTCCATGACATTTACATTACAACAAGAGCATGAAGTTCTTACATTACCTACTACGCGATTACAACAAACAACAACATAAATTCAGTTGATTAAGGAAGCCGCCAAAAAGCCAATAAATATTCCCCACGAAATCAAAAGCAACATCCTTGTATTTGCAAGTTTCTCCTCCAAATTTAGAACTTTTTTCAAGTCAAATTGTTGTTTACTCTTCAAGCCAATTAATTCCTCCTTCATTTTGTTCACTTCAATTAGATGTATAGCCTCAATGACAATTAATTCTTCTTGCAATTTGTCCCTTTCGATCTTGACCGCATCTAACGACGACGTCAAATTTTGAACATTATTCCACTGAATTTCAGGGAACAATTCATCTTCCCATTGCCAAAATCCACAAGAATTTCCCTTAGGCCTCGGACATTTGTAGAATTTCCGTCCGGGATTACTAGGAGTCGATGAAGTGAGGTGTTTAGCAATGGTGCCACAATTACATTTTACGTGAGATGAACATCTACCTTGAGACATTTATGAACCCACAATATTTTCGAATTACCACAGAGAGTGATTATGGACAGAAATTTGGAGGAGAAATTTGGTGGAGAAATTTCGTGGAGGAAGAATACATATATGAAGGCGCAATGGTGTGAGCAAGAGGAATTTCATGAACGGAGGAAAAAGAAAATGGGGCTGATTGAAGGTGTGATGAAGATGAAGATGAAGAATAACTTAGGGTTCTAAAGGGTGGTGGGTCGGGTGGGATTAGAAAGGGGAAACGGTATTATAACCGTTACCCCCGTCGATTTTATTAAAAAAAAAAAACAAAACGTTAACAAAAATTAATTAACGCGCGGGTCAGGCACTGTCAAACACGCGCCCTGGTCTGGCCACTAGAGGGGGAAAATAATTAAAACGTAAGTTGTTAAGAGGGGTAAATAAATAGAAGTTAAGTTTAGTTTCCAAACTGAGTTTTCATGCCAAGTTCAGGGGTTAAAAGATGTTTTTTCTCTTGTTCAATAAAACTAGGAAATTCGGCCCCGCTTCGCACGATAATAATTCTCACCATTTACGAACTGATTTGTTTTTACTATATTTGAAAATTAAACATATTTTTCTTTTTAATCTATTGATTTTTCATATTATCCGAGCAACTTATTTCAATTTAAAATAAAGGTGCAAGGTCCTATTTTAGCTTAAAGCATTAGTTTAAAAAAAATGTAATTTTATTATAATATAGAAAAGGATAAAGAAATACAACGAAAAAGGACAATAGAAGGAGAGTATGATCAAACCACATGTTTATTAGCCGTAACCTCCCCCAAGGGCATCTGAAACAAAAACATATATAGAAAATTAAAATCTCAAAACTACTACACATGCCACAGACACGAGGGATTGAATTTAAAAAAAACAAAAAAAACTTGAGTAGTGTTAACTGTGAAAAGTAATGAATTGTATACATAAACACTTGTGCTTGATATAGCTTTATGTGTGTTGTATCAAAATGGATTCATATTGATCACTGCTGATGAACAGTGATCGAGCAGAAACAATAATGGAGGAGTTATTATTTCATCTTATTGAACATGTGATCTAGTAGATCCTTATATACAAAATGATTCTAGTTTCACTCAAGTGTGTACAGCTGTACCTGTACCTCCACTTCCTCTCTAACTAACTAACTAACTTTCCCTCCATCGATCTCTAACTAACTAACTGATTTTTCCTCCACTACTGCCATGTGCATGTCCTTCCCTTTCAATAAACTGAGACTCATATTTCTTTTTTTTTGCCGCATTAAGAATGGATCCAAAAAGTTATGAGACTTTTAAGCATTTCTCAATGGTGAATATGAAAATTGAAAGGTTAGTCTGCAAGGACCTTATTCTTACAATAAGTATATATGTGTAAATTAAAAAATAGGGTCACTAGGCAAAAGAAATAGAAGAAAATAATTCCCGTTTCTTTGTTCCCTGTGGATGGAAGGAAATGGGGGCTACCGAGGTCTTTTCTTGATATAAAGCATCGTACAAGAAAATCAAAAGGAGTAAAAGATAAAAAGTATAAAACTATTGTTGATTTAACATATACAGGTCCAATATGAAAAGTTATGCTCAAGTAATTTAAAAATTAATTGACACCAGAAAATAGATTAAGAAGAATATCACAAAATACAAACAGAAAGAGTAGAGAAGAATAATTCTGCTACTACCATTAGGTTGAATGAGAGAAATGTTGTCGTTCCTTGTCAGGTGTATGTGCTAATTCTAATAATTTTCATGTAAGGATATTAGAGATAAGGGTCAAAAACATACCTTAACTATCACTGTATTTTGAGTTTCATATCTAAACTATCAAAAGGTTGAGAAAACTACCTAAACGATTACTATCTAATTTGCAAAACACACCTCAGATTATTCTTGAATGGCATGTGATCTACACTCTCCATTTTATATAAAAATGTTGCCAAGTGTTGTCCACATGGATAAATAATGCCACCATGGCACCTACATGGAAATTAAAAAAAAAACTATTTGTTTAAAAAAAAAACTGGACTGAATGGAGCATTGGTTGAGTGTTGCCTTTAATCCCTTAAGGTTGAAATAGTTGAAGGTTGTTGTCCGTGGTACCAGTTTGAGTCGACGACGAGACTTTCCCATCGGTCATCGGTTTCTGTCCACGATTTAAAGGCTCCGTTAAAAGAAGTTAATTTTGATTGGGTGCGATTTCTGAATAGTTTTGAGGATTCTGTCATAGATGATGATATTGGGGAAAATTGTCGTAATGCCAGAATGAAATTTGAGGGCTCTACATGGTGTCAAGCTAGTGTGATCAAGTGTAAGTCTATTGGAGACGCTGAAGAACAAATGGCATGGTCACTAGTTATTCGCTCAATTATGGCGACACCAATTGTTATTGCTAAGGACCGTGATTCTGATGAAGACGGCTATTTACTGTTCGTTGAGAAATTGTACCGTTTGGAAGGTGAAAAATGTATGTGGAAGTTCAAAAAGGGAAAATCAATCAAAGATGACAATCCCAAGAAAATGTGGAAGATCGTCAAGGGCGGCGTATGCATTGGTTTCTCCAACTACTATAGAAGGATTTTCCTACAGATCGCTTTAGGCCTCTTGACCATGCACTCTAATGGTTATCGTTACGGAAACCCATGTTTTCGAGTCCTTTATTGTATTGATGGTAAAGCGCGGTTGGATAATTTGAATGTCGAAACTCGATCCAATCGCACAACTTTGAAGCAAGACTTCTTTTACTTTAAGAGTTTGCTTCTGTGTTGTATCAAGCTTATGTCGCTACGAGATGACGTGGGGCCTCCATGTACATATCAAGGTCTTCATGTACCTCATGATGTTAAATGTTACATGGAGTTGATCACGACTGTTAGGGACCACCCAGTGAATACTCCAAGTGGCTTTACAAGGGTTCGGAACCAACATGCCCCCAAAAAAATCACTTTGAACCAAAATACCCCAACAAAACAAAGTTACAAACCTACCTCTAGTGCAGTAATTTACTGCGCTAAAGCAGTAACGGAGACGGAACCATTAGTTGCTTTAGCGCAGTATTTTACAGCGTTATAGAAGCAGTTAAAAAAAAAACTCTAACGCAGTAAAATACTACGTTATAGAAGCAGTACTAAAAAAAAATTATAACACAGTAAAATACTGCGTTATAGAAACAGTACCAAAAAAAAAAATTTAGCCAACTTTATTTTTTGCAACACCTAATGTTTCTTCATACTTTGACCAATGATTAGTCGTGTGTCAAGACTCCGAAACGTCAATATTTTATATAGAACTTGATATTTTTTTGTGTACAATAATGTAGGCCCAATACATCAAGGATACGTAGACGTTCGGATCGTCATTTTAGGGGTTGAAAAGGTGCCCGAATTAAGTTTTGTTTGAAAAATCTTATTGTTTTTTTCCATACTTTGACCAACAATTAATCGTGTGTCAAGACTCCGAAACGTCAATATTTTATATAGAACCTGATATTTTTTCTGCGTACAATAATGTAGGTTCAATACATCAAGGATACGTGGACGTTCGGATAGTCATTTTAGGGATCGAAAAGGTACCTGAAGTAAGTTTTGTTTGGAAACTTTTGGGTGTTCTATTTTTTAATATTTTGATTTGAGCGTGTTATTTTTTAATCAAGACATAACTTTATTTTGAATATAAATATAATTCTAAAAAATATAGGGAGAAAAACTAGTTGTGAAGTGGTCAAACTTTAGATGGCATAACTTTGCGCTCGGACGTCCATTTTACGCTTTTTTTTTTAACTTGCGTATTTTTTCGAGATCTATGCGGATCAATCAAAGATGAAAATCCCAAGAAAATGTGGAAGATCGTCAAGGCGGGCGTATGCATTGGTTTCTCCAACTACTATAGAAGGATTTTCCTACAGATCGCTTTAGGCCTCTTGACCATGCACTCTAATGGTTATCGTCACGGAAACCCATGTTTTTGAGTCCTTTATTGTGTTGATGGTAAAGCGCGGTTGGATGATTTGAATGTCGAAACTCGATCCAATCGCTCAACTTTGAAGCAAGACTTCTTTTACTTTAAGAGTTTGCTTCTGCGTTGTATCAAGCTTATGCCGCTGCCAGATGACGTGGGGCCTCCATGTACATATCAGGGTCTTCATGTACCTATTGATGTTAAATGTTACATGGAGTTGATCACGATTGTTAGGGACCACCCAGTGAATACTCCAAGTGGCTTTACAAGGGCCAGGAATCAAAACGCCCCCAAAAAAATCACTTTGAACCAAAATACCCCAACAAAAAAAAGTTACAAAACTACCTTTAGCGCAGTAATTTACTGCGCGAAAGCAGTAACGGAGACGGAACAGTTAATTGCATTAGCGCAGTATTTTACTACGTAATAGAAGCAGTTTAAAAAAAAAATCTATAACGCAGTAAAATACTGCGTTATAGAAGCAGTACCAAAATTTTTTTTTTTCTTATAACACAGTAAAATACTACCTTATAGAAACAGTACCAAAAAAAAATTGGCCAACTTTATTTTTTGCAACACTTAGTGTTTTTTCATACTTTGACCAATGATTAATCGTGTGTCAAGATTCCGAAACGTCAATATTTTATATAGAACCTAATTTTTTTTGCGTACAATAATGTAGTCCCAATACATCAAGGACACGTAGACGTTCGGATCGTCATTTTAGGGATTGAAAAGGTGCCCAAAGTAAGTTTTGTTTGAAAAAACTTAGTGTTTTTTACATACTTTGACCAACAATTAGTCGTGTGTCAAGACTCCGAAACGTCAATATTTTATATAGAACCTGATATTTTTTCTGCGTACAATAATGTAGGCTCAATACATCAAGGATACGTAGATGTTCAGATAGTCATTTTAGGAGTCGAAAAGGGACCCGAAGTAAGTTTTGTTTAGTTTTTAAGATTTTGATTTAAGCGTGTTCTCTTTTCATCAAGACATAACTTTATTTTGAATATAAATATAATTCTAAAAAATATAGGGAGAAAAACTAGTTGTAAGTGGCCAAACTTTAGATGGTCATAACTTTGCGCTCGAATGTCCGTTTTACGCGTTTTTGTTTTTACATGGAGTTGATCACGACTGTTAGGGACCACCCAGTGAATACTCCAAGTGGCTTTACAAGAACAAAAATGCCCCCCAAAAAAACCACTTTGAACCCAAATACCCCAACAAAAAAAAGTTACAAAACTATCTTTCGCGCAGTAATTTACTGCGCTAAAGCAGTAACGGAGACGGAACCGTTAATTGCTTTAGCGCAGTATTTTGCTGCGTTATAAAAGCAGTTTAAAAAAAAATTCTATAACGCAATAAAATACTGCGTTATAGAAGCAGTACCAAAAATAAAACTTTTTTTTAACGCAGTAAAATACTGCGTTATAGAAATAGTACCAAAAAAAAAATGGCCAACTTTATTTTTTGCAACACTTAGTGTTTTTTCATACTTTGACCAATGATTAATCGTGTGTCAAGACTCCGAAACGTCAATATTTTATATAGAACCTGATATTGTTTTTGCGTACAATAACGTAGGCCCAATATATCAAGGATACGTAGACGTTCGGATCGTCATTTTAGGGGTTAAAAAGGTGCCCGAAGTAAGTTTTGTTTGAAAAAACTTAGTGTTTTTTTCATATTTTGACCAACAATTAGTCGTGTGTCAAGACTCCGAAACGTCAATATTTTATATAGAACCTGATATTTGCTCTGCTTACAACAATGTAGGCTCAATACATCAAGGATACGTGGACGTTCGGATAGTCATTTTAGGGGTCGAAAAGGTACCTGAAGTAAGTTTTGTTTGGAAACTTTTGGGTGTTCTATTTTTTAATATTTTGATTTGAGCGTGTTATTTTTTAATCAAGACATAACTTTATTTTGAATATAAATATAATTCTAAAAAATATAGGGAGAAAAACTAGTTGTGAAGTGGTCAAACTTTAGATGGCATAACTTTGCGCTCGGACGTCCATTTTACGTTTTTTTTTTTAACTTGCGTATTTTTTCGAGATCTATGCGGATCAATCAAAGATGAAAATCCCAAGAAAATGTGGAAGATCGTCAAGGCGGGCGTATGCATTGGTTTCTCCAACTACTATAGAAGGATTTTCCTACAGATCGCTTTAGGCCTCTTGACCATGCACTCTAATGGTTATCGTCACGGAAACCCATGTTTTCGAGTCCTTTATTGTGTTGATGGTAAAGCGCGGTTGGATGATTTGAATGTCGAAACTCGATCCAATCGCACAAATTTGAAGCAAGACTTCTTTTACTTTAAGAGTTTGCTTCTGCGTTGTATCAAGCTTATGCCGCAACCAGATGACGTGGGGCCTCCATGTACATATCAGGGTCTTCATGTACTTCATGATGTTAAATGTTACATGGAGTTGATCACGACTGTTAGGGACCACGCAGTGAATACTTCAAGTGGCTTTACAAGGGTCCGGAACAAAAATGCCCCAAAAAAAATCACTTTGAACCAAAATACCCCAACAAAAAAAAAGTTACAAAACTATCTGTAGCGCAGTAAATTACTGCGCTAAAGCAGTAACGGAGACGGAACCGTTAATTGCTTTAGCACAGTATTTTGCTGCGTTAGAGAAGCAGTTTAAAAAAAAATCTATAACGCAGTAAAATACTGCGTTATAGAAGTAGTACCTAAAATACTGCGTTATAGAAACAGTACCAAAAAAAATAATTTGCTAACTTTATTTTTTGCAACACTTAGTGTTTTTTCATACTTTGACCAATGATTAGTCGTGTGTCAAGACTCCGAAACGTCAATATTTTATATAGAACCTGACATTTTTTTGCGTACAATAATGTAGGCCTAATACATCAAGGATACGTAGACGTTCGGATCGTCATTTTAAGGGTTGAAAAGGTGTCCTAAGTAAGTTTTGTTTGAAAAAACTTAGTGTTTTTTTCATATTTTAACCAACAACTAGTCGTGTGTCAAGACTCCGAAACGTCAATATTTTATATAGAACCTGATATTTTTATGCGTACAATAATGTAGGCTCAATACATCAAGGATACGTAGACGTTCGGATAGTCATTTTAGGGTCGAAAAGGTACCCGAAGTAAGTTTTGTTTGGAAACTTTAGGGTGTTTTATTTTTTAAGATTTTGATTTGAGCGTGTTATTTTTTAATCAAGACATAACTTTATTTTTAATATAAATATAATTCTAAAAAATATAGGGAGAAAAACTAGTTGTAAAGTGGTCAAACTTTAGAGGGTCATAACTTTGCGCAAGGACGTCCGTTTTACGCGTTGTTTTTTTTGAACTTTCGTATTTTTTCGAGATATATGCGGATCAATCAAAGATGACAATCCCAAGAAAATGTGGAAGATCGTCAAGGGCGGCGTATGCATTGGTTTCTCCAACTACTATAGAAGGATTTTCCTACAGATCGCTTTAGGCCTTTTGACCATGCACTCTAATGGTTATCGTTACGGAAACCCATGTTTTCGAGTCCTTTATTGTGTTGATGGTAAAGTGCGGTTGGATGATTTGAATGTCGAAACTCGATCCAATCGCACAACTTTGAAGCAAGACTTCTTTTACTTTAAGAGTTTGCTTCTGCGTTGTATCAAGCTTATGCCGCTACCAGATGACGTGGGGCCTCCATGTACATATCAGGGTCTTCATGTACCTCATGATGTTAAATGTTACATGGAGTTGATCACGACTGTTAGGGACCACCCAGTGAATACTTCAAGTGGCTTTACAAGGGTCCGGAACAAAAATGCCCCCAAAAAAATCACTTTGAACCAAAATACCCAAAAAAAAAAAGTTACAAAACTATCTTTAGCGCAGTAAATTACTGCACTCAAGCAGTAACGGAGACGGAACCGTTAATTGCTTTAGCGCAGTATTTTGCTGCGTTAGAGAAGCAGTTAAAAAAAAAATCTAGTTGTAAAGTGGTCAAACTTTAGATGGTCATAACTTTGCGCTCGGACATCCGTTTTACGCGTTTTTTTTTAACTTGTATATTTTTTCGAGATCTATGTAGATAAACCGCCTTGGTCGAGTCAATTTTTTAAAAAACGCCTTTTATCCCATTCAATTTCAATTTTCCCTCAAATTGGCGTGAAATTTTCAGTTTTATTTACTTATAAGATGATGATACGCAATAGATTTCAACGTAAAAATCCCGGGGTAATGTAGATGTGTATGTCAATTTTGCTTCTGCGGTTTCAATTTTTGAAAATAAAGCTGACTAATTTTCTCGATATATAAAGTTGACTAAAATAATCTTACAGTCAAACACTAAGTTTTTTCAAACAAAACTTACTTCGGGCACCTTTTCAATCCCTATAATGACGATCCGAACGTCTATATATCCTTGATGTATTAGGCCTACATTATTTTACGCAGAAAAAAATATCAGGTTCTATATAATATATTGACTTTTTGGAGTCTTGACACACGATTAATCATTGGTCAAAGTATGGAAAATAACACTAAGTGTTGCATAAAATAAAGTTGGACAATTTTTTTTTTGGGTGCTGTTTCTATAACGCAGTATTTTACTGCGTTATAGAAAAAAAAAATTTGGTACAGCTTCTATAACGCAGTATTTTACTGCGTTATAGAATATTTTTTTTAACTCCTCCTATAATGCAGTAAAATATTGCGCTAAAGCAGCTAATGGCTCCGTCTCCGTTACTGCTTTAGCGCGGTAAATTACTGCGCTAAAGGTAGTTTTGTAATTTTTTTTTTTGTTGAAATATTTTGGTTTAAAGTGATTTTTTTGGGACATTTTGGTTCCGGACTCACTTTACAACACTCCTCTCTTTTGGAGCGCCAATCAAAAAGCGCTATTTATTGGCATTATGTCAAGGGTCATGATGGAAGATCTGGCAAAATGTCGGACGTGCTTCAAACTTCAGGAATTCAAAAGGATTGGGGAACACAAAGAATAGTAAATGGAGTTGATCCCAATTCTACACTTTGGAAGGTCTACCACCATATAGATAAACAAGTTCAAAGAAAGATAATCTACAGTGAAGTTTGCGGAAGCGCACTGTACGCAAGAAATTTTCTGGAACATAGTGAGTTGGGCACAGTGACTTTCGATCGGTTGGAGGAGGTGTTCCCCGAGCTCATATCAGGCATATATAAGGATTTGATTGAGGCAATTACCAAAGGAACTTACAAGAAAAAATTGTTGATTCAAGATGATAGTGGCACAAATATAAGCGTTGACCAATTTCTTTGGAGAGAGCCCTCAGTCTTTAGAGTGTATGATGTTTAGTGGATCAGAACGTGTGAAGATGATCAAAGATGGACTTCATCAATTCCTATTTTGTTTTTGTAAATTTGAAGTTTATGTAAAGAAGCTGGGCTGTAATTTTGAGTTCAAGGATTAATGTCACACTGTGATTCGAACTTGCCACCTGTAGCAATTTTTTAGAACTACTAACTAAAGGCTTCCCATACGTCAAGGCACAACAAGATGTTGATTACTCAGATCCATTGCATGACTTGAGAGGAACTACAAGTAGTTCTAGGCTTACTGGCGGCATCTGAAGAACGGGAGTCATCGAAAGGAATGCATGTGATTTAGCTTTTTCAATGTTTTTTATGAAGTATTTAGCTTTTTCCAAGTACAAGACCACATGAACCTATGGCATTTGTTCTTTTCCTTTAAAAAAAAAAAAACACTGAAAAATAATAATTTTTGTAAAAAAGTATCAAAAATTATAGAAAATAAAAAATAGTTTAAAAAATGGAAAAGTTATTTAAAAAAAAAAAATAAGAAAACTGATTATTTAGTTTTCACATTTAGAAAAAAAAAATCAAAATTTCCATTTTTTTAAATCTTTTTTTTTTCTGATTTTCTAAATTTTTTGATATTTTTTTACAATTTTTTTTAAATCCAGATTTGTTTTTTTCAAAAATAATGATTTTTTTAAAAAAAATATTGCAGTTTTTTTAAAAAAATATATACATTTTTTATAAAAAAAAATTTGTTTTTTTTAAAAAAAATATACATTTTTTATAAAAAACAAAAAATATTTTTTAATTTCCATGTAGGTGCCACCATAGCATTACTTATGCCATGTGGACAAATTTTTTGAGAAAATTTCAGCTTCGCTTGCCTTTTGGAGAGTGAGATCACAGATTTAGTTCAAGTGTATTTTGCAAACTAGATAGTGATAGTTTAAGTAGTTTTCTCAATTTATGATAGGTTAGGTATGAAACTAAAAAAAAAAAAGTGATAGTTAGGTTATGTTTTTTATCCTTATCTCAGAGATATTACTATAATTATTTAATTACCTTGAAGCTGAGTAATGGCGGGTTGTTTAGACGGAAATTACCTTGTATGCTTAGAGCTTACAGCTTACAGCTTACAGCTTACATGATGCGAGATTTCTTCTAGAAGCCTCCCTAGAAACTCCAATTAATCGAGAAGTAATAGAGTTCATGTATATGAGTTTTTTTCCAGAATTTCAACCGGTCTACTATTAATGCATAGTAATAAAGTTCTAGCATAAATATAGGTTGTGAAAATTATTTACCCCTCAACTTTAAACAATAGACATACTCCACCCTTTATCTTAGTTGGATTTTTAAAATGCCTATTTTACCCTTACATTATCATCCTATGTCTTTTTAATTTACTTTTAAAAATCATGATTTTTTTAAAAATTTTTAATCTATGTAACAAATATTCTATATATAGTAGTAGTATTTTTCAGATGAAAAAAGAAAAGTGAAAAATACTAATTGAGTATATAAGTTAATGACGTTCTATAAAGAAATAAATGAGCAGAATACAAAAAATAACTTTATGTTATAAAATGAAGCTAAAAGAGTCACAATATTAATGTATGAAAACCATAGAAATAGAATGACAAAAGAGGAGAGATTTTTACTATTCTTCCAAAATGTGTTTTTACAAGTGTCTCTCATATGAAAATTTATGCCTCTATTTATAGTGATACATATGTATTTAATATATGAAATGATGGAAGAAAATGGGAGAGCCATTAACATGGTGGAAGAAAAAGGAAGAACCATTAGCATGGTGGAAGAAGCATTATATTTGAGAAATGGACATTCATAATTTCATAACACTCCCCCTTGGATGTCCATAGATGATGTGCATCGTTAAAAACCTTATTGGGAAAAACCCTGTGGGAAAAAGCCTCAATGAAGGAAATAGAGTACACATATCTAGTAATACGCTTTGAGAGTTGCCTCATTAAAAACCTTACCAAGAAAACCCAATGGGACAAAACTTGATTAAGGGAAAAAGAGTACAACGCGTATTTTCACTCCCCCTGACGAAGACCAAGATTCAGATGTCGGAGTCTTCGTATTCCAATCTTAAATATCATCTTCTCAAGAGTTGAAGTTGGCAAAGATTTAGTGAACAAATCTGCGGGATTGTTGTTGACACCCAATTTTGTCCCGCCTCTCCTCCGAAATACCTATGTATACTTCTAGTATTTTGAAAAAAAAATAAAAAAATATGCATTTAAGTTTTACTATAATTATTAGTCTTTTATTAACACCCACGTTTTATTATTCTACTGCAGTTATTCTTATCATTATTATTATTATTATTATTATTATTATTATTATTATTATTATTATTATTATTATCCTTAAATTACTGATTGTCATCAATTATTATTATTCTTATTATTTCCATTATCATTATTATTAATTACTAATCATTATCATCAGTGTTATTTTGTTATTAACTAATTAATCATCATTATCATCGTTATTTTATTATTAATTATTATCATTGTTTTTATCAATAATTGTTATTTATTATTATTATTATTATTATTATTATTATTATTATTATTATCATTATTATTTTTATTGTTATTATCGTTATCGTTTTATCATTATCACTATTTGTTATTATTATTAATTTATTATTATCAATAATTGTTATTTATTATTATTATTATTATTATTTTATTATTATTAGTTATTATCATCTTTATTATTGTCATTAATTATTACCCTATATTCTTATTGTTATTTTGTTATTAATTATCAGTATTTGTCATCTATTATTATTATTATATTTATTTCTACCACCATTATCATCGGCATTATCATTTTTTTTACCAATATCATTATTGTCATTATTATTAGCAATATTACTACCACTATTTATTTGCTGCTATTATTTGGTATTATTGAAATTTGCATTTCTCAGCATTTTACCGACTTCCGCATACACATCGCATTTATTTCGCACATTTAAAATGATAGCGTTTTATTTATTGTTAAAATATTATTGCACGGTCATTGCAACATCATGTAATTTTATTATTCGGATCTTTTATAATTACATATTTCCGTATTAGGTGATATTCTGGCACCCTTAGTACATCATTAATCAAAATGGGCCTCTTATTCAAATTTAGAAGCCAAACTATTTCTTGCACTCGGTCCGTATTTTGACTTACCGGACCCCAAATCAAAGTCCGACTAACTCCTAAATATTTTGGACTAGCCCATATTTTTGTCCCAAAATTTTAGATCAGTCATTGTTTTAATTCACTAGCCCATTCTTTCAATACCCGGTCTAAAATCGACCCGGTCCACAAATGGACCGGGTCCGGCCCATTTCCGTTCCAAAATAAGGGAAACCCTTTAGGGTAAAGGGTTTCCCCTTCATTTCCTTCTCCTTCGTCTCCCGCCTCCCTTCTTCCTCGCTTTCTCCACCACGCTCCTCCACCCCACGCCTCTGACACCTCCATTTTCTCGTGTTCCCCATCGCCTCTCTCCTCTCCCACGTTACACCCACGCCCCCACTGCTCTGACACCACCACGTTGCCACTGCTACACTGACGTGACCGCTGCCACCCCCATCTCCGACCCACTTCACCGTGTCTCCCAACGCTTCTGACACCCCACTTTCTTCTGCTCCCCACGCACCCCTGCCACGCCCATACTTCTGCCATCGCACCTCTCCTGTCCCCTCCCCGCTCCTCTCTCTCCTTCTCAAAAATGAAAACCCTAGCCTCAAATCGAAAAGGGGGAGGGAACTATAAATAATGGTTCCGAGCATGAAATCGGGATCTTATTTTTTGGGGGGGGGGGGGGGGGGGGGACGAAAAATTCCGTTAAAACAAAATTGAAAAATATTCCCGAAAACATCAGTCTTTAATCGCATGAATTCCCATTTCGAATACTAGCTTTAATCCTCTAAATATCGATTCAGGCATCAAATTCATTTCTGTTTTGCCCTTGTTATTTGTCGAATCCGAGCGCGCGGAAATTCGGATTTAGTGTTATTCGAGCGTAGATTGGAGATTCAAAACCCACTTCGCTGCACCCGAAGCAGGTGATTCTCCCTTTCCCCTTCGCACCTTCTTAGTTTATTTTAGGCTTGCTTGGTATCTGTGATTCCTTGTTTGCGTGTGTAACTGTTTCTCCTTTTATCTGATTTTTTTTGCATTTATCTTGTCCAACATGTGTGTCAGTTAGTCTTATATATTCATTTCAGTTATGTCTCTTAATATATGTCTGTTGATAGCCATGCCTCTTCGATTCAGTCTTATGTTAGCCTTAGCTTAGTTCCTTAGCATAAGTGGCCTAGTTAATCTGTGTGTATGTAAATGTTGTTGGCCTTATCCATGTTTAAAGAGTACTTGACTGATTTGAGCATGTTTTGGACTGTTATAAGCTATGATTGATCTATCTATAAGATTTGAAGGCATAGTCGTACTTGCTTAGACTACATTTGTGCATATAAATACATGTAATAGATCTGTTACTCCCTTCTTATGTCTCGGACATGTCCATCATTCGAATTGGGGTTAATATTGACCTGTTTAGACCAGAATGTGTAGTTGGATGTAAATTTCTTGTTGTAAGTCTGCTTAGATTAACCATACCTTTTATTGCTTGCCTCAATGATCAATCCTCTAAGCTGAATCATCCTGTTAGTTATAACATTTAAATCCCTGTTTCACGTTTAGTTAGTATTTGTGTTCAGCATTAGTGTTTAATTTCTTTTTTTCTTGATTGGTTAGTCATACCTTGTTGGCTCTGGTATTTGATGTTTGTTTAGTCTAGTGTCATCATGTTATTTATGGTCTCTAAGGTCTTGTTTCCTGTTTAAATTTAGCTACCATCGTATTTTGTTTCCCTTTCCTGGTTCAGTTCAATTCAATCCTGTTATTTATAGTATTCGATCTTATACTTCCTGTTTGATTAGTTTTGTCCTGTTTTAGTGAAAAATGGTTGAGTAACTGCTTCTGTTCAGCAGGCCTAGTGTTATTTTTTAGCTTCCTTCTCTCACGAGATATCAATTCTGTCATGTTCAGTATGTAGTTGTTCAACTCTTATTTCTGGGTCTAGTTTGGTCCATCCTGTTTAATTATAGTGTTCAGTTGTTCAATGGTCCAGTTCCAGTTCATTCTGCCAATTACAATGCTTATCTTGCCTTGTTGTTTTGTTTAGCGCACCATGCCCAGTTATGATGTTGGCTTCTTTATCTGTTTGGTTGGGTTCACTATGTTTAGTTATGATGGTAGCATCCTTGCTTTGTTTTACTCAGCCTACTGTGTTGCCTAGTCCAGCTGTTCCCCTGTTTGGGTTCGTCATGTCTGGTTGTTGTATTCAAGTCCCTTATTCCTCCGTTAACTTAGTTCAGCATGCCTAGTATGAATGCCTAGTGTCACTGTTTTCCTTGTTTAAATTCCTCATGATTAGGCAGTGTCCAATCTCCTCATTTTGGATTATGCCATCAGATGTATGCCAACTAGTTGGTTTGCTTAGTCTCTGTCAATTGATTAAGGAAATAAAGGGGCCAGATCTGCCGAAATTGTTGTGATGATTTTGGCTTTGTTCAAATTCGTATATGATGGTGTATTGCAGGCATATTGGGTTGGGTTGTATATACTGATGTATATCACTAGTATATCTTAGTTGATATGAATGTGTGTACATAGGAAATACTTAAATATACACGATGATATGCATAATCTATTGACTTGTTTCGAGTTTAATTTTTACATGTTTATCCTCATTCGTTGATTATATGCTAATCCTTTTCTTTCGTTTTTGCATGACCACCACATACGAGTCTACTCGGTGTTGGGCTAAAAGCCCAACGAGATTTTCTCCTGTTCCAGCCTCCTTGTCCATGGCAAAACATAGCAAAATGAGTCCTGGGCCAAAGCCCAATAGGCAGCAACCGCAGCAGTGGCAGCCCTTCAAAATGGGCTGAGCCCATTTAATTTTATTTCGGCCTCTATTTTTTATGCATTTAATTTGTATTATTCGACTAACCCTTACTTTGTTTTATTTCCTAACTTAGATGAATTTTAGTAAAATTTAGTGAGTTAGCCTTAATATAATGGGTAGAATTTAAGAAAGAAACTCGCCATTAGTTCCGTAAGCTCCTTTCCACGTTGAACTATTTATAACATATATAATATTTATTTTATTGGAATAATCGATTTGCAAAAAAAATAGCACACCTATATATTTTGGGTTAAGGAATCATCTTTTGTTCTCACCATTTTTTTAGGAAGTTTAGGATTTCACTAATACACCAATAAAAATTCAAGTATATTTTTATAAATAACTCTTCGGGATTGAATCAATTATGCATATTTTCAGCCGAATGTGGACTAATAAAACATAACTAAAATGCCAAGTCAATTAACGCCTCATCGTCTAATTCTTTTTCAAACGTTTCATTAAAGTGTTAGTATAACAATCACATTTTTCGTCTACTCGCATGCATATCATCTTTTTACAAGTTTTATTTTAAAATGGCTTTATTATTTCAGACCTTAGCAATTGGCATTCCGTTCATATTTCCTCCACTTCTGGAAAACTCGCACTATCACACGTACACGCGATGTGTGTTTTGCGCACCCGCAAATTTTCTTCGTAGAATCCAAATTTTAGGAGAGTTGGCGTATGCGCGGGGTGCCCGAGTAACGTGGACCGCGTAGCCTTCACACTCGAGTAGTCCGCTCGGGAACCTTGTGTCATAGTAAGCCAAATCTCATAAAACCTTAAGATAGAGCTTTGCCACCAATTTATTTAAGTCATGCATGCATAAGCCTTAGGTGGGTCGGTCCTTGGCATCGACTCCACGGTTAGGAAACCTACCAAAGTGTTGACGGGTTTCATAACCCAACAACCATAAGCATATTGTGTGTAACGTGATAATGATAGAAGGGTCCAAGCCTAAACATGACTTTTCGAGTTTGGAGAAATTTTTTATTTTTTCTCTTTTCTTTATAGGATGGATTTCACCCCGCAGATCCCTAAAATCAAGATGGTTAGTGGCGTCCCAAACAAGTTGAAAGTATGGTGGGAAGATTTAGATTTGGGCAGTAGGCTGGCAATCACAAGGATGATAAAGTTCCTCCCTTTGTTGTTTCAGATCACTCCAGACAAGCATATAATTAAGGCCTTACTCCAATTTTGGGATCCTGACCGAGTGGTGTTCAGATTTAAAGTCTTCGAGCTAACGCCCACACTAGAAGAGATAAGCTACTTTACAAACTTAAAATACCAAGGGAGGGGTCAGATTATCCCGCACAGTCAATCAGGAATGAAATTTCTCCGCTATTTGGGTTTGAACCACACAAAGGAACTTCGGTGTTTCGAAAGTAATTGGGTATCTCTGGATTATTTGTATGAGAGGTATGGGCGCCAAGATGGGTATAAATTGTTCAAAAAAGAATTTTCCTGCACTCCTGCTCATTGGCAAGTTAGACGACCCGTCGTGTTCGCTGTAGCCTTACTTGGGATTTTGGTATTCCCACGTGAATACGGCCAGATCAGCACCTGCATTTGCTCTGTAGCTCGAGCACTTTTTGAAGGGGTTGATGGTGCGCAACTCGCTTTAGTTCCAATGATTTTGGCAGAAATATTTCGGGCTTTAGCAAAATGTAGACGAGGGAAATCGAGTTTCTTTGAGGGTTGCAATATTCTCCTTCAGATGTGGCCAATGGAACACTTTTATCAGCGTCCGAATATGGCGGATATATGCTTAGGTGAGTCAAACATGATTACTAGTTTTTATGAAAGGATGAAAGCGTTCGTATCTCCAGTTGGCACTCGCGATTGGTATGGGTTCTTAGCTTCCCGCACTGGCAGTCAAATTCAATGGAAATATCCCTTGTTATCCCGTACCACGGCTTACATAAGAGGAATGAAAAATTATTACATTAAGCTTATTGGACTGAGGGGCCTCCAGCCATACGCCCCGGTGCGCGTACTTCGACAGTTTGGTATAGATCAAGTAATCCCTCTCCAAGCTGACATGAGCGGCTCTGAAATATCTTTTGGGCAGGATTTTAGAGTCCCTAAAGCTGGCTTAATCCTCGATGAATGGGTTAACATTAATACCACAGACATTGGGGTTGGACCGGCAGAAAGTAGTCCAGAATATCGTGCATGGCTGCAAGAAGATTATGGTAGCATAGAGCCTAGCCCAGCAGGCGAATCGGGTTTTGAAGATAGACTAAAAACGATCTGGATAAGACATGCTCGCTTGGGGACCATGGTTGTCACTCCCGAGATGTGGGATCAAATGACGAACATCATGCAATATTTCGAAAATACGGGAGCACGGTCTAACGGTGATGGAGCATCATCTTCAGCTCAGCCGCCAGCATGATCAAATTTAGGCCTAGTTTATGGATTGTCTTTGTATTTTGTTATCTTATGATGTATCCGTGTTTATTTTGGATGTACTCGCTTTATTTTATCTAATGGCATTTGGCCTTTTATCTCTAAACTCGAATGGTTACAATTAAATGGCTTGGATCACTTTATCATAATCCCGAATATGTGGCGTTAGGCTTACCTCTGGCAAAAAAAAAAAAAAGAGGTCCTTTGCATAGTAGGACGCCCTGTATCTTCCTTTATTCCGTGACTTGTTTGCTACGCAATATGCGTTTTGTTTGCTATGCAATATGTGCTTCTTTCAACGTTGTTTGCTTAATTTTCATATAATTTTATGCAGCAATCATTCGCACCATACTAACGCAGTTTTCTTCATTCTTTGAAGGTTTATTTTACTTCTTATTATCCCCCAGAGGTTGATTCGCATTGACTGCGAACTGGCAGACCACCCATACTTCACGAGGTCAAAAGCACGAGCATCCGATGATATGAATGATTCAGGGGCATCCGAACAAACTGGCTTGGGACTCGTCACCCTTCCAAGAGACGAACCTGAGGCTTCAGGAGGGGCAAATGATGAACTCATTGCCCAATTGTTGCAGCAAATGGCTAATATGCGAACCAAAATTGAGCGCCTGCGAAATCTCACCAACCTGTCCATCACCCTGAACGCTCCTCACCCTGAACAAGGAACAAACACGACAATTCCACCATCCCTTTCGCCTGTCGATTCGCCCGCTCCACAGCCCTCTCCCTCAAACCCTCCGCTTTACACAATCCATCCAAATACCCCCAATCCCCAACAAACTAACCAACAACAATCCACTTCCCAACAATCGAATCCACAACAGATCCACCCGCAACCCACCATCCCACAACCGACTGTCCAACAGCAAACCATCCCGCAACACACCAACATACAACAAACTACTTCACAACCAAATGACCAGCAACATGCCAACCTCCAGCAAATTAACTTCCAACAAACCAATTCACAACCTTTCGCTACTCCTTACATTCCTCAACCTGCAGTTACCCAAATTAACCCACATACCCAAAACTACCAAGCAGTTCACCATACACCATTGGCGCATATTGCCAGCCATAACACACAGTATGCGGCAGAAGCTCATCCTTTCACTACCCAGGTACAGGCCTTGCAACATCCAGAAGTTTCCCCCTATGAAGAGTTGGAAAGGGAAGCTAGGGCAAGAGCGGACGAAGATGTGGAAAAAGAGCTTCGCAGTCTGAGGGAAGCAGTCAGGAACATCCAAACCAACAGGGGATGTGAAGGACTTGAATATGAAGATCTGTGCATTCACCCGGACATTGAGTTACCTGTTGGATATAAGGTGCCGAAGTTTGACATGTTCGACGGGAAGGGAAACCCTCGGGCTCATTTGAGATCATATTGCGATAAGTTTGTCGTAGTGGGTAAAGATCAAGCTATCAGAATGAAACTGTTTATAAGGAGCTTAACGGGAGAGGCACTCGATTGGTACACATACCAAGACCCGCAGAGGTGGCACAGTTGGGGAGATATGGCCCAGGAATTCATGGACAGATTCAGGTTCAACACTGAGACTATCCCGGAGCGGTTTTATTTGATGAAGCTGGAGAGAAAATCAACAGAAACTTTCCGGGAATACGCTATGCGCTGGAGAGCAGAAGCTGCAAAAGTCCAGCCTCCAATGGCAGAGAGTGAAATGACGATGCTTTTCGTACAATCTCTAAAGGACCCCACATATTATGAGAGAATGTTAAGTGTCATTGGGCAGAAGTTTGCTGAAGTCATCAGGATGGGGGACTTCATAGAAGAAGGGATAAAAACAGGGAGAGTTACAAATCTTGCGGCCTTGCAGGCCACAAGTAAGGCCATTCAGGCGGACCCTGCTAAGAAGAAGAGAGACGGAGTATCCCCGGTCATGGCCATCCAAGATCAAAGACCCACCCCAAAATCAACCCGCCAATATTCTTCACCCCAGCCCTCGCACTACAGCCAGTACACCCAAATACCTCAGCCTTATTACCAACCCCCACCTACCCCCCTTCCGGTCTATCATACTCAACCAACATACTACTCACCCCGGACCCCCTCCTACCAAAACCCACCACAACACCGTCCAACCTACGCAACGCAACCCCAGTACCATTCACCAAACCGCCCACAAAACACCCCTAGACCACGCCCAAATGTCGAAAGAAGACCAACCAAAACTTACACACCATTAGCCGAACCTTTAGCCCAACTGTACGAGAGGCTGAAAATGGCAGGGATACTCCAACCGATTCAAGGAAGAACTCCTGATCCCATCCCGGGATGGTATGACGGGACTAAACGTTTTGCATATCATTCGGGAATTGCGGGGCATGATACCGAAAATTGCTTTGCCCTTAAGGACAGAGTTGAAGCATTGATCAAGGAAGGGGTCATACAGCTTAAGGAAGCTCCCCCGAACATAAACAACAATCCATTGCCGAATCATAGCGATACAAATGTGCACATGATCACCGTTGACGAAGATTGCAATCTGGAGGGGACTATTGTGCCAGTTAAGGAAAGGGAGGAGATTGAGTCGTCAGCCTGTGTTGCTCCAATAATCACGGTTCAAAAGAGGGCCCCATTCGAAGTGCTCACTCCAAGGCCCAGGATCACAACTTTCGTTGCCCCAGCACCTTCTCGCAACACCAAAGCGGTCCCCTGGGATTATCAATCCGGTGAAAGGGACAAAGAGAAAGGAAGAGTGGTCGTGGAAACCGTTGCCACCGGAATGACTAGGTCTGGACGGTGCTATGCCCCCGAAGAGATAGCACGAGGGGCGCCAAGCAAGGAGAATGGTCCGAAGAAGGCTGTTACAGAAGCTGAAGTCGAAGAATTCTGGAGAAAAATGCCGACGAAGGAATATTCTGTTGTAGAACAATTGAAGAAAACCCCAGCTCAGATTTCCTTATTCGCATTATTGATGAGTTTTGAAGCTTATAGGAGTGCTCTAGTGAAAATACTGAATGAAGCCTATGTTCCGGCCGAGACTTCCAGTGAGAAACTGTCAGCTATGGTAGGGGAAATCCTTGAAGCCCACCGGGTCTCTTTTCATAACGACGAGTTGCCACCTGAAGGTTTGGGGCATAACAAAGCATTGAACATCACCATCAAATGCAGGGATAAGTTCATCTACAAAGTACTGATTGACGGAGGCTCAGCTGTGAATATATGCCCTGTTGCCACTCTACGAGCCTTAGGGATCGATGTCGGGAAACTCCGCGGCAGTCAAGTCAGTGTCAAAGGTTTTGACGGAGCCCAAAGAGATGTTGTTGGAGAGATCGATTTGTTTCTGGAGATTGGGCCTGTGGAGTTCATAGTGAAGTTCCAAGTGATGGACATATCTACCAGTTACAACTTGCTGATCGGGAGACCATGGATCCACATGGCTGGCGCGGTTCCTTCCACTTTGCATCAGAGCCTAAAGTTTGTGTGGAATCATCAAGAAGTAGTGATCCATGGAGAAGGCAACAATTCTCTCTACCCGGAATGTTCAATTCCTCCTATTAGAAGTGTGGAAAGGCTAGACGGATCTGTTTTTCATATCAAGGAGAATGTGTGCGCTGCTCAAGCGAGGAAAATGGAATTGCCACAGGTACTTATGATGGTGGTGTGGGAGATGCTGAAGAATGGTTTCCGACCCGGTCAAGGCCTTGGTTTGAACTCGGATGGAATTGTGGAACCAATTCAACTGCCCGGGCATAAGTATACTTTCGGTCTCGGATATGAGCCTACCCCCGAAGAGATTGCTTCGGCTAGTCTCAAAAGAAGAAGTGACGTTCCCTTGCCAAAGCCTGTTCCTTGCCTGAATCAGTCATTTCTCAGGGCTTCCGCTGCCCAAGCATCAGAGGGAATACTTGAAGACAGCCTCCTGGAAATTTTTAAGAATTTATTCATCACCAAGGAGGAAGCTGAATGCAACATGGTTTCGGATGGGTGTTCCGAAGACCCGACTATCTGGGATGCAGAGCCTGGATGTCGTTTGAACAATTGGACTTGTACCCCGCCCCCGCTTTTCCGGGAGTCTTGGTAGACAAATTGTATTCAGTATTTAATGAAACAAACACGATTCGAAATTGAGGCCTGAATCGTGCCTATGCTTTTGTTATTTTGCCTCCAAACTTTTGAAAGCTCAAATGCAATTTTCAAGCCATGCTTTTATTTATATTTTTTCATCTTTGTTTAATTAATTTTTATTCTTATCTTTTTTCAGCAATCAAATTAATAAATCTGCCGATACTACGAATGTGACACATAATGAAACAAGCAAGCCCGTAGGAAATGCCGAGCGAGACTCTGAAGAATATGAGGGGGATATGCAACCTGAAGGATTAACTAAAGATTTTGAATATTTTGAAAATAAGCCAAAAACGAATTTGGATGAAACGGAAATTATAAATTTGGGTAATTCAAAAATCATGATGGAAGTGAGAATCAGTATCCACTTGACCCCGTCGCAGAGGGAAGAATTGATCAAACTTTTGAAAGAATATATAGATGTGTTTGCTTGGTCTTATGATGATATGCCCGGATTAAGCACCGACATTGTTTCGCATAAGTTGTCTCTTGATCCATCCTGTCCTCCGATAAAGCAAAAGAAGAGAAACATTAAATCGGATTTGAGCTTAAAAATCAAGGAAGAGATCTCCAAACAGTTTGATGCAAAGGTCATTCGAGCTACGATGTATCCTACTTGGCTGGCCAATATCGTGCCCGTGCCAAAGAAGGATGGCAAAGTTAGGGTATGCGTGGATTATCAGGATCTCAACAAAGCCAGTCCGAAAGATGACTTTCCTCTCCCGAATATCCATATGCTCATTGATAATTGTGCGAAGCATGAGTTGCAGTCTTTCGTTGACTGCTACGCGGGATATCACCAAATCCTAACGGACGAGGAAGATGCAGAGAAAACAGCATTCATCACACCTTGGGGGGTGTACTATTATCGGGTGATGCCTTTCGGGCTCAAAAACGCAGGGGCCACCTACATGAGAGCCATGACCACCATTTTCCATGATATGATTCATAAAAAGATTGAAGTCTATGTGGATGATATCATCATCAAGTCGCGAAAGAGCTCAGACCATCTGACGGATTTGAGAAAGTTCTTTGACAGGTTGAGGCGATACAATTTGAAGTTGAACCCCGCAAAGTGTGCATTCGGTGTTCCCGCAGGGAAGTTGTTGGGTTTTATTGTGAGCAGAAGAGGCATAGAGTTGGACCCCTCGAAGATAAAGGCCATTCAGGAATTGCCTGCCCCAAAGAGTCGGAAAGATGTGATGAGTTTCCTCGGGCGTCTCAACTACATCAGTCGGTTCATAGCACAATCGACGGTGATATGCGAACCAATAATCAGGTTATTGAGGAAGGATGCTTCTACTAAATGGACTGAAGATTGCCAAAGAGCTTTTGACAGAATCAAAGAGTATTTGTCTAGCCCGCCAGTTTTGGTGCCTCCAGAAGCTGGAAGACCTTTGCTATTGTATTTGTCCGTATCGGAGAACGCGTTTGGATGTGTATTAGGGCAACATGACGAAACAGGAAGGAAAGAGCGAGCAATATATTACTTGAGCAAAAAGTTCACGCCTTACGAAGCGCGATATACGTTATTGGAACGCACCTGTTGTGCTTTGACTTGGGTTGCACAGAAATTGAGACATTATTTGTCTGTGTATACTACTTACCTCATCTCAAGGATGGACCCACTCAAGTATATTTTCCAGAAGCCTATGCCTACTGGGAAGCTAGCTAAGTGGCAAATGCTGCTGAGCGAGTTTGACATTGTGTATGTTACTCAAAAGGCTGTCAAAGGGCAGGCGATAGCCGATCATCTTGCAGAAAATCCTGTGGGCGAGGAGTACATACCCCTTAAAACCTATTTCCCGGATGAAGAAGTGTTGTTTATCGGGGAAGATATCGCAGAAGAGTACCCAGGATGGAGACTGTTCTTCGATGGGGCGGCAAATTCTAAAGGAGTCGGTGTTGGAGCAGTTTTGATTTCAGAGTCAGGTCAGCATTACCCCATTTCAGGAAAGCTCAAGTTTCTGTGCACCAACAATATGGCGGAATATGAGGCTTGTATTCTTGGCCTCAGAATGGCTGTCGATATGAATATACAGGAACTTTTGGTTATAGGCGATTCAGACTTACTGGTTCATCAAGTGCGAGGTGAATGGACCACTAAGAATGTGAAGATACTCCCATACTTGCATTGCGTGAAAGATTTATGTAAGAGATTCATCAAGGTAGATTTCAAACACGTTCCAAGGACACAGAACGAATTCGCTGATGCTTTGGCCACTCTGTCTTCTATGATTCAGCATCCGGACAAGAATCGCATAGATCCTATCAAGGTAAATGCGCACGATCAACCTGCTTATTGTTTCTATGTGGATGAGGAGTCTGATGGGGAACCTTGGTACTACGACATTAAGAAATATCTTAAGACGGGAGACTATCCAGAAGGCATAACCAGTGTTCAGAAGAAAACACTTCGGAGATTAGCAAACCATTTCTTCCTAAATGGAGAAATCCTGTATAGGAGAACTCCGGATTTAGAGCTATTAAGATGTGTCGATGCTAATGAAGCGACTCATTTGATCGAAGAAGTGCATGGCGGTACATGTGGGCCTCATATGAATGGCTTTACCCTGGCCAAGAAAATCCTCCGCGCAAGCTATTTCTGGATGACTATGGAATCAGATTGTATTCGTTTTGTGCAGAAATGTCACCGATGTCAGATTCATGGTGATTTGATTCGAGTTCTGCCAAATGAATTGAATGTTACGAGTTCTCCGTGGCCTTTCGCAGCTTGGGGTATGGATGTCATTGGTCCTATCGAGCCAGCCGCCTCGAATGGACACAGGTTCATTTTGGTAGCCATTGATTATTTCACAAAGTGGGTGGAAGCATCTTCGCACAAGTCGGTAACGAAGAAAGTGGTAGCGGATTTTGTTCGGAGCAACATTATTTGCCGATTCGGAGTCCCAGAATCAATTATAACAGATAATGGAGCTAATCTTAACAGTGATCTAATGCGGGAGATTTGCGAGACATTTAAGATTATCCATCGCAATTCCACTCCTTATCACCCTCAGATGAATGGAGCAGTTGAAGCAGCCAACAAAAACATCAAGCGAATACTGAGGAAGATGATCGATAATTACAGGCATTGGCACGAAAAACTGCCGTTGGCTCTTCTCGGGTATCGTACTACTGTGAGGACTTCAACGGGGGCAACACCTTATCTTTTGGTCTATGGGACAGAGGCGGTGTTACCTGCTGAGGTAGAAATACCATCTCTAAGGATCATCCAAGAAGCTGAGTTAAGTGACGCTAAGTGGGTACAGAACCGATACGAACAATTGATGCTCATTGACGAAAAGAGATTGAATGCAGTTTGTCATGGGCAGCTTTATCAGAACAGAATGGCCAAAGCTTTCAACAAGAAAGTACGACCGAGGCAATTCAAAACGGGGCAATTGGTACTGAAACGCATATTCCCATGTCAAGATGAAGCTAAAGGAAAATTTGCGCTTAACTGGCAAGGACCTTATATGGTTCATCGAGTATTAACTGGAGGAGTGTTAGTCTTAGCAGAAATGGATGGTGAAATATGGCCGAAAGCTATCAACACAGATGCCGTCAAGAGATATTATGTTTAGGAGCTTTCTGTTATTTGTTTGTAATAGTCCGCAATACTTTCCATGTAATGGAACTACTCTCCCGTGGCGGGATGCGTAGCAAACCTATGTCGGGTTGGATTTTTAAGATAAGATTTCCATCCTTTTTTGCTTGAAATTTATGAACTACGCTTGACCTGATTCCCATGGGGGAGGGATACGTAGGCGGCCCGCATAGGCCTCGGTCATATCATTTATTCTCTCAATTTTATCTCTGCTTGTAATTACGAACTACGCCTGACCTGATTCCCATGTTGGATACGTAGGCAGCCTATATAGGCTCGGTCTCGCCACCTTTAAAACTCCACATCCCTTGCACCAGAAACTGGGACAAATTTTAAAAGGGCATCGTCGCAGGATAACGTCGAAAGACTTGGAAGAGTACTGTTTCAGCAGAATCATCGGGCAGAGGAAAATTTCGAAAGGGGGCACTCGCTTTGTTTCACAATGTGTCGCAGTTCTGAGTTCGGCAGAAATTATTTATCACTATACATATATTTTACTATGTCTATTTTACTTTGAAATAATGTGATTGTAATCAGACTGTTTACTAGTTGGCCAAGACTTAAAATGAGCGGGGGTTACAAGTTCAGACGAAGTTGGAGACATGGAGCGCCAAGAGCCAGATCCTCAAAGTCAACGCGAATCAACCCCCTCCCCAAACTTACAAAATTTTCTTTGGATGCAGGTTTTCAAGTTGCAGAAGCTAAAACATGTACAGCCTTGTAAGGATGGTGCGTCAAACGGTTTGAGCATTCTTCTATCAATTATTCCTTCAAGTATCAATAACTTTCGACAATCACAATAAGCTAATCCTGCAAATTATTTTTTTTTCCAAATATATATCAACGCACAAATATTTTCTATTGCTTTCGAATACATTGCTTTATTTACTTTCAAATGCCCCTGCGTACGCTCGCGACCGCATTGCGCTGCACCTGCATTGCTCACCGCTTTTCATATATTGCCTGGGTCATGCACCGCCCTTTTAAATTTCTGCATAAGGCCATGCACCGCCTTGCATATGATGCATGGGCTGCGCACCGCCCTTTGCATCGCTTTCATATATTTACTGGGCCATGCACCGCCCTTTGCATCGCTTTCATATATTTACTGGGCCATGCACCGCCCTTTGCATCGCTTTCATATATTTACTGAGCCATGCACCGCCCTTTTAAATTTCTGCATAAGGCCATGCACCGCCTTTCATATGATGCATGGGCTGCGCACCGCCCTTTGCATCACTTTCATATATTGCCTGGGACATGCACCGCCATTTTAAATTTCTGCATAAGGCCATGTACCGCCTTTCATATGATGCATGGGCTGCGCACCGCCCTTCGCATCGCTTTAAAATATTGTCTGGGCCATGCACCGCCCTTTTTAAATTTCTGCATAAGGCTGTGCACCGCCTTTCATATGATGCATGGGCTGCGCGCCGCCCTTTGCATCACTTTCATATATTGCCTGGGCCATGCACCGCCCTTTTAAATTTCTGCATAAGGCCATGCACCGCCTTTCATATGATGCATGGGCTGCGCACCGCCCTTCGCATCGCTTTCATATATTGCCTGGGCCATGCACCGTCCTTTTAAATTTCTGCATAAGGCCATGTACCGCCTTTCATATGATGCATGGGCTGCGCACCGCCCTTCGCATCGCTTTCATATATTGTCTGGGCCATGGACCGCCCTTTTTAAATTTCTGCATAAGGCTGTGCACCGCCTTTCATATGATGCATGGGCTGCGCGCCGCCCTTTGCATCACTTTCATATATTGCCTGGGCCATGCACCGCCCTTTTAAATTTCTGTATAAGGCCATGCACCGCCTTTCATATGATGCATGGGCTGCGCATCGCCTTTCGCATCGCTTTCATATATTGCCTGGGCCATGCACCGCCCTTTTAAATTTCTGCATAAGGCCATGCACCGCCTTTCATATGATGCATGGGCTGCGCACCGCCCTTCGCATCGCTTTCATATATTTCCTGGGCCATGCACCGCCCTTTTAAATTTCTGCATAAGGCATGCACCGCCTTTCATATGATGCATGGGATGCGCACCGCCCTTCGCATCGCTTTCATATATTGCCTGGGCCATGCACAACCCTTTTAAATTTCTGCATAAGGCCATGCACCGTCTTTCATATGATGCATGGGCTGCGCACCGCCCTTCGCATCGCTTTCATATATTGCCTGGGCCATGCACCGCCCTTTTAAATTTCTGCATAAGGCCATGTACCGCCTTTCATATGATGCATGGGCTGCGCACCGCCCTTCGCATCGCTTTCATATATTGTCTGGGCCATGCACCGCCCTTTTTAAATTTCTGCATAAGGCTGTGCACCGCCTTTCATATGATGCATGGGCTGCGCGCCGCCCTTTGCATCACTTTCATATATTGCCTGGGCCATGCACCGCCCTTTTAAATTTCTGCATAAGGCCATGCACCGCCTTTCATATGATGCATGGGCTGCGCACCGCCCTTCGCATCGCTTTCATATATTGCCTGGGCCATGCACCGCCCTTTTAAATTTCTGCATAAGGCCATGTACCGCCTTTCATATGATGCATGGGCTGCGCACCGCCCTTCGCATCGCTTTCATATATTGTCTGGGCCATGGACCGCCCTTTTTAAATTTCTGCATAAGGCTGTGCACCGCCTTTCATATGATGCATGGGCTGCGCGCCGCCCTTTGCATCACTTTCATATATTGCCTGGGCTATGCACCGCCCTTTTAAATTTCTGCATAAGGCCATGCACCGCCTTTCATATGATGCATGGGCTGCGCACCGCCCTTCGCATTGCTTTCATATATTGTCTGGGCCATGGACCGCCCTTTTTAAATTTCTGCATAAGGCTGTGCACCGCCTTTCATATGATGCATGGGCTGCGCGCCGCCCTTTGCATCACTTTCATATATTGCCTGGGCCATGCACCGCCCTTTTAAATTTCTGCATAAGGCCATGTACCGCCTTTCATATGATGCATGGGCTGCGCACCGCCCTTCGCATCGCTTTCATATATTGTCTGGGCCATGCACCGCCCTTTTTAAATTTCTGCATAAGGTTGTGCACCGCCTTTCATATGATGCATGGGCTGCGCGCCGCCCTTTGCATCACTTTCATATATTGCCTTGGCCATGCACCGCCCTTTTAAATTTCTGCATAAGGCCATGCACCGCCTTTCATATGATGCATGGGCTGCGCACCGCCCTTCGCATCGCTTTCATATATTGCCTGGGCCATGCACCGCCCTTTTAAATTTCTGCATAAGGCCATGTACCGCCTTTCATATGATGCATGGGCTGCGCACCGCCCTTCGCATCGCTTTCATATATTGTCTGGGCCATGGACCGCCCTTTTTAAATTTCTGCATAAGGCTGTGCACCGCCTTTCATATGATGCATGGGCTGCGCGCCGCCCTTTGCATCACTTTCATATATTGCCTGGGCCATGCACCGCCCTTTTAAATTTCTGCATAAGGCCATGCACCGCCTTTCATATGATGCATGGGCTGCGCACCGCCCTTCGCATCGCTTTCATATATTGTCTGGGCCATGGACCGCCCTTTTTAAATTTCTGCATAAGGCTGTGCACCGCCTTTCATATGATGCATGGGCTGCGCGCCGCCCTTTGCATCACTTTCATATATTGCCTGGGCCATGCACCGCCCTTTTAAATTTCTGCATAAGGCCATGCACCGCCTTTCATATGATGCATGGGCTGCGCACCGCCCTTCGCATCGCTTTCATATATTGCCTGGGCCATGCACCGCCCTTTTAAATTTCTGCATAAGGCCATGCACCGCCTTTCATATGATGCATGGGCTGCGCACCGCCCTTCGCATCGCTTTCATATATTGCCTGGGCCATGCACCGCCCTTTTAAATTTCTGCATAAGGCCATGCACCGCCTTTCATATGATGCATGGGATGCGCACCGCCCTTCGCATCGCTTTCATATATTGCCTGGGCCATGCACAACCCTTTTAAATTTCTGCATAAGGCCATGCACCGCCTTTCATATGATGCATGGGCTGCGCACCGCCCTTTGCATCACTTTCATATATTGCCTGGGCCATGCACCGCCCTTTTAAATTTCTGCATAAGGCCATGTACCGCCTTTCATATGATGCATGGGCTGCGCACCGCCCTTCGCATCGCTTTCATATATTGTCTGGGCCATGCACCGCCCTTTTTAGATTTCTGCATAAGGCTGTGCACCGCCTTTCATATGATGCATGGGCTGCGCGCCGCCCTTTGCATCACTTTCATATATTGCCTGGGCCATGCACCGCCCTTTTAAATTTCTGCATAAGGCCATGCACCGCCTTTCATATGATGCATGGGCTGCGCACCGCCCTTCGCATCGCTTTCATATATTGCCTGGGCCATGCACCGCCCTTTTAAATTTCTGCATAAGGCCATGTACCGCCTTTCATATGATGCATGGGCTGCGCACCGCCCTTCGCATCGCTTTCATATATTGTCTGGGCCATGGACTGCCCTTTTTAAATTTCTGCATAAGGCTGTGCACCGCCTTTCATATGATGCATGGGCTGCGCGCCGCCCTTTGCATCACTTTCATATATTGCCTGGGCCATGCACCGCCCTTTTAAATTTCTGCATAAGGCCATGCACCGCCTTTCTTATGATGCATGGGCTGCGCACCGCCCTTCGCATTGCTTTCATATATTGTCTGGGCCATGGACCGCCCTTTTTAAATTTCTGCATAAGGCTGTGCACCGCCTTTCATATGATGCATGGGCTGCGCGCCGCCCTTTGCATCACTTTCATATATTGCCTGGGCCATGCACCGCCCTTTTAAATTTCTGCATAAGGCCATGTACCGCCTTTCATATGATGCATGGGCTGCGCACCGCCCTTCGCATCGCTTTCATATATTGTCTGGGCCATGCACCGCCCTTTTTAAATTTCTGCATAAGGCTGTGCACCGCCTTTCATATGATGCATGGGCTGCGCGCCGCCCTTTGCATCACTTTCATATATTGCCTGGGCCATGCACCGCCCTTTTAAATTTCTGCATAAGGCCATGCACCGCCTTTCATATGATGCATGGGCTGCGCACCGCCCTTCGCATCGCTTTCATATATTGTCTGGGCCATGCACCGCCCTTTTAAATTTCTGCATAAGGCCATGTACCGCCTTTCATATGATGCATGGGCTGCGCACCGCCCTTCGCATCGCTTTCATATATTGTCTGGGCCATGGACCGCCCTTTTTAAATTTCTGCATAAGGCTGTGCACCGCCTTTCATATGATGCATGGGCTGCGCGCCGCCCTTTGCATCACTTTCATATATTGCCTGGGCCATGCACCGCCCTTTTAAATTTCTGCATAAGGCCATGCACCGCCTTTCATATGATGCATGGGCTGCGCACCGCCCTTCGCATCGCTTTCATATATTGCCTGGGCCATGCACCGCCCTTTTAAATTTCTGCATAAGTCCATGCACCGCCTTTCATATGATGCATGGGCTGCGCACCGCCCTTCGCATCGCTTTCATATATTGCCTGGGCCATGCACAACCCTTTTAAATTTCTGCATAAGGCCATGCACCGCCTTTCATATGATGCATGGGATGCGCACTGCCCTTCGCATCGCTTTCATATATTGCTTGGGCCATGCACCGCCCTTTTAAATTTCTGTATAAGGCCATGCACCGCCTTTCACATGATGCATGGGCTGCGCACCGCCCTTCGCATCGCTTTCATATATTGCCTGGGTCATGCACCGCCCTTTTAAAATTTTGGCATAAGGCTGAGCACCGCCTTTCATATATCACACGGGCCATGCACCGCCCTTTTAAATTTCTGCATAAAGACATTGCATCGCACCTGCCTTGTTTTGTTACTATTTTATTAGTACCCCGCATATACTCGCAACCGCATTGCACCGCACCTGCATCGCTGTATTTCAATATTTATTCTTATTGACTAGTTTCATCGAGTTTTTAGTTTCGCAGGAGCTTTAGCGCAACGTGGAACTATTTCTTCGGCAGCGAACTGGGGCAATACGTCGGGAAGGACAAGCAGACTTCTCGACAAGGGTCAAAGATCTACCTCGAACACTCGGCTCCAAATTCAAATTTCCCGCTCACATTCCAGCACACTCAATTTTCAGGGTTCTATCACAATACCCCAGTGTCATCATAATTCAACACTGGGACAATATTTTTGCGAAGATTCGCATCAAATCGTGAGTTGCCAGTCATAGGTGTCGTAGTCTTCCCAGAACTACACACGGCCTGATTCTCGTGCAACTTGAGATATGTAGGCGATTCAAAGACCAGAGATCGGCCGTAATTTTCTTTACCCTTAATCCCCCATGATCCTCTAGCCGGGACAAAATAGGCTACTAAGTCAACGTCTTTGCCCGACAACTCTTTTCATCGTTACCAGGCAAAGAGGGACAAGTTGTTGACACTCAATTTTGTCCCGCCTCTCCTCCGAAATACCTATGTATACTTCTAGTATTTTGAAAAAAAAATATGCATTTAAGTTTTACTATAATTATTAGTCTTTTATTAACACCCACGTTTTATTATTCTACTGCAGTTATTATTATTATTATTATTATTATTATTATTATTATTATTATTATTATTATTATCCTTAAATTACTGATTGTCATCAATTATTATTATTCTTATTATTTCCATTATCATTATTATTAATTACTAATCATTATCATCAGCGTTATTTTGTTATTAACTAATTAATCATCATTATCATCGTTATTTTATTATTAATTATTATCATTGTTTTTATCAATAATTGTTATTTATTATTATTATTATTATTATTATTATCATTATTATTTTTATTGTTATTATCGTTATCGTTTTATCATTATCACTATTTGTTATTATTATTAATTTATTATTATAAATAATTGTTATTTATTATTATTATTATTATTATTATTATTTTATTATTATTAGTTATTATCATCTTTATTATTGTCATTAATTATTACCCTATATTCTTATTGTTATTTTGTTATTAATTATCAGTATTTGTCATCTATTATTATTATTATATTTATTTCTACCACCATTATCATCGGCATTATCATTTTTTTTACCAATATCATTATTGTCATTATTATTTAACAATATTACTACCGTTATTTATTTGCTGCTATTATTTGGTATTATTGAAATTTGCATTTCTCAGCATTTTACCGACTTCCGCATACACATCGCATTTATTTCGCACATTTAAAATGATAGCGTTTTATTTATTGTTAAAATATTATTGCACGGTCATTGCAACATCATGTAATTTTATTATTCAGATCTTTTATAATTACATATTTCCATATTAGGTGATATTCTGGCACCCTTAGTACATCATTAATCAAAATGGGCCTCTTATTCAAATTTAGAAGCCAAACTATTTCTTGCACTCGGTCCGTATTTTGACTTACCGGACCCCAAATCAAAGCCCTACTAACTCCTAAATATTTTGGACTAGCCCATATTTTTGTCCCAAAATTTTAGATCAGTCATTGTTTTAATTCACTAGCCCATTCTTTCAATACCCGGTCTAAAATCGACCCGGTCCACAAATGGACCGGGTCCGGCCCATTTCCGTTCCAAAATAAGGGAAACCCTATTCATTTCCTTCTCCTTCGTCTCCTGCCTCCCTTCTTCCTCGCTTTCTCCACCACGCTCCTCCACCCCACGCCTCTGACACCTCAATTTTCTCGTGTTCCCCATCGCCTCTCTCCTCTCCCACGTTACACCCACGCCTCCACTGCTCTGACACCACCACGTTGCCACTGCTACACCCACGTGACCGCTGCCACCCCCATCTCCGACCCACTTCACCGTGTCTCCCCACGCTTCTGACACCCCACTTTCTCCTGCTCCCCACGCACCCCTGCCACGCCCATACTTCTGCCATCGCACCTCTCCTGTCCCCTCCCCGCTCCTCTCTCTCCTTCTCAAAAATGAAAACCCTAGCCTCAAATCGAAAAGGGGGAGGGAACTATAAATAATGGTTCCGAGCATAAAATCGGGATCTTATTTTTTTTTGGGGGGGGGGGGGGGGGGTGATAACGTCCAAATACACTCCTCAAAGAGAAAGTGTATACGGTCGTATGCAATATATTTACCCAACTATGAGTCGGGGTCGATCCCACAGGGAACAATATGCTAGGCGATTAAGAAAGTAAGGAACTTTCACCAACTACGCTAAATCCAAACGATAAATAATATTTTGGGTTTTTGAGAAAGATTATGACTAATGCGGAAATGTAAACTAACCTAGAAAGCAAGTAAAATGATCAATGGCCACAAGTATGGATAATAGGAGATTACACTCAAGTAACGATCCAACGTATTTTACGATTTCACAACTAAGATCGGGTTTGTGTTGATAGATAATGATATCTAAAATCTCATTGAAAGTCTTCCAACCAAATCAATGAATTTCACTCTAAGCTTTTCCAAGCCTTAGAGTGTGATATTAGGCACAATCAATTTAACCTCAAGTAACTATCCTCTTCCGAGCTCAAGTTATTAGATGAGTTTAATGACCCAAATTCTTGTTAATTAATCTTTCCCAACCTAGATTTCCTTTTCCAAGCTCAATCTAAGTAAATGGGTGAGTCCTAGGGTTAGCTAATCCCTTTGGAAACATTCAAGAACGAGATTAATTAAATCAACAAAGACCCACTTCAATAGCAATAAGAATCATTCAATACATAAGCAAAACAAGAGTTTCAATTCAAACTTTAATCAAGAATATTTTCATAAACAAGATTCAAGTCTAGAAATGAAATACTACACACTAAAATATTCAATACAAAACAAGGAGTTGAAGAAAGGTTTAAGAATTATCTCATTAAAGTGCTCCAATCTTCTCCTCCAATGGTGTAGGTGAAAACCCTAGCCTCCAAAACTTGCAAAATGACCAAAGATGCAAAATGTTTTGCCCTAGCCTCTCTTTTGTAGCTCCCCCCAATTTTTCCAAGTCCAAAAAATGTCAAAATCTGCCCCCATATTTCTGTTTTTGCAATTCTGCCCGTTTTTGCAAAACTGTCCACTTTTGACAGTTTTGCAAATCTATCCCGTTTTTGCAAAACTGTCCAGTTTTGACAGTTTTGCAAAAATGTCCAGTTTGACCTCTTTTTGACTTTCTTTTCACTTGGTATCTTCCGATCACTCATTTCAGCTACTTGGCTTGTTTTGCTCTATTTTGTTCCATTTTGGTCCATTTTGATCCATTTTGCTCTTTTATGCTCTCCGGGCATCTTTTCCTACAAAACAACATAAAAACACAAAAAGTAACAACAAAAGTGCTTAAGGAGTCACAAAAGCTTAAGGAATTAGCGTCGAATATCGCGTAATTTCACGACTCATCAGGGGGGGGACGAAAAATTCCGTTAAAACAAAATTGAAAAACATTCCCGAAAACATCAGTCTTTAATCGCATGAATTCCCATTTCGAATACTAGCTTTAATCCTCTAAATATCGATTCAGGCATCGAATTCATTTCTGTTTTGCCCTTGTTATTTGTCGAATCCGAGCGCGCGGAAATTCGGATTTAGTGTTATTCGAGCGTAGATTGGAGATTCAAAACCCACTTCGCTACACCCGAAGCAGGTGATTCTCCCTTTCCCCTTCGCACCTTCTTAGTTTATTTTAGGCTTGATTGGTATCTGTGATTCCTTGTTTGCGTGTGTAACTGTTTCTCCTTTTATCTGATTTTTTTTGCATTTATCTTGTCCAGCATGTGTGTCAGTTAGTCTTATATATTCATTTCAGTTATGTCTCTTAATATATGTCTGTTGATAGCCATGCCTCTTCGATTCAGTCTTATGTTAGCCTTAGCTTAGTTCCTTAGCATAAGTTGGCCTAGTTAATCTGTGTGTATGTAAATGTTGTTGGCCTTATCCATGTTTAAAGAGTACTTGACTGATTTGAGCATGTTTTGGACTGTTATAAGCTATGATTGATCTATCTATAAGATTTGAAGGCATAGTCGTACTTGCTTAGACTACATTTGTGCATATAAATACATGTAATAGATCTGTTACTCCCTTCTTATGTCTCGGACATGTCCATCATTCGAATTGGGGTTAATATTGACCTGTTTAGACCAGAATGTGTAGTTGGATGTAAATTTCTTGTTGTAAGTCTGCTTAGATTAACCATACCTTTTATTGCTTGCCTCAATGATCAATCCTCTAAGCTGAATCATCCTGTTAGTTATAGCATTTAAATCCCTGTTTCACGTTTAGTTAGTATTTGTGTTCAGCATTAGTGTTTAATTTCTTTTTTTCTTGATTGGTTAGTCATACCTTGTTGGCTGTGGTATTTGATGTTTGTTTAGTTTAGTGTCATCATGTTATTTATGGTCTCTAAGGTCTTGTTTCCTGTTTAAATTTAGCTACCATCGTATTTTGTTTCCCTTTCCTGGTTCAGTTCAATTCAATCCTGTTATTTATAGTATTCGATCTTATACTTCCTGTTTGATTAGTTTTGTCCTGTTTTAGTGAAAAATGGTTGAGTAACTGCTTCTGTTCAGCAGGCCTAGTGTTATTTTTTAGCTTCCTTCTCTCACGAGATATCAATTCTGTCATGTTCAGTCTGTAGTTGTTCAACTCTTATTTCTGGGTCTAGTTTGGTCCATCCTGTTTAATTATAGTGTTCAGTTGTTCAATGGTCCAGTTCCAGTTCATTCTGCCAATTACAATGCTTATCTTGCCTTGTTGTTTTGTTTAGCGCACCATGCCCAGTTATGATGTTGGCTTCTTTATCTGTTTGGTTGGGTTCACTGTTTAGTTATGATGGTAGCATCCTTGCTTTGTTTTACACAGCATACTGTGTTGCCTAGTCCAGCTGTTCCCCTGTTTGGGTTCGTCATGTTTGGTTGTTGTATTCAAGTCCCTTATTCCTCCGTTAACTTAGTTCAGCATGCCTAGTATGAATGCCTAGTGTCACTGTTTTCCTTGTTTAAATTCCTCATGATTAGGCAGTGTCCAATCTCCTCATTTTGGATTATGCCATCAGATGTATGCCAACTAGTTGGTTTGCTTAGTCTCTGTCAATTGATTAAGGAAATAAAGGGGCCAGATCTGCCGAAATTGTTGTGATGATTTTGGCTTTGTTCAAATTCGTATATGATGGTGTATTGCAGGCATATTGGGTTGGGTTGTATATACTGATGTATATCACTAGTATATCTTAGTTGATATGAATGTGTATACATAGGAAATACTTAAATATACACGATGATATACATAATCTATTGACTTGTTTCGTGTTTAATTTTTACATGTTTATCCTCATTCGTTGATTATATGCTAATCCTTTTATTTCGTTTTTGCATGACCACCACATACGAGTCTACTCGGTGTTGGGCTAAAAGCCCAACGAGATTTTCTCCTGTTCCAGCCTCCTTGTCCATGGCAAAACATAGCAAAATGAGTCCTGGGCCAAAGCCCAATAGGCAGCAACCGCAGCAGTGGCAGCCCTTCAAAATGGGCTGAGCCCATTTAATTTTATTTCGGCCTCTATTTTTTATGCATTTAATTTGTATTATTCGACTAACCCTTACTTTGTTTTATTTCCTAACTTAGATGAATTTTAGTAAAATTTAGTGAGTTAGCCTTAATATAATGGGTAGAATTTAAGAAAGAAACTCGCCATTAGTTCCGTAAGCTCCTTTCCACGTTGAACTATTTATAACATATATAATATTTATTTTATTGGAATAATCGATTTGCAAAAAAAATAGCACACCTATATATTTTGGGTTAAGGAATCATCTTTTGTTCTCACCATTTTTTTAGGAAGTTTAGGATTTCACTAATACACCAATAAAAATTCAAGTATATTTTTATAAATAACTCTTCGGGATTGAATCAATTATGCATATTTTCAGCCGAATGTGGACTAATAAAACATAACTAAAATGCCAAGTCAATTAACGCCTCATCGTCTAATTCTTTTTCAAACGTTTCATTAAAGTGTTAGTATAACAATCACATTTTTCGTCTACTCGCATGCATATCATCTTTTTACAAGTTTTATTTTAAAATGGCTTTATTATTTCAGACCTTAGCAACACTTATAAGTTTATTTTTTTATGACATTTGAAATTTCTTTTTTTTTTTTGCAAATTATCATATTTTCTACAAATTTCATTCTAAATAGCATTTTATCTAAAGCCTTAACGATATTTATAAATTCTATAGCATTTGAAATCCCCTTCAATACTAATTATTATATTATTCTATAAATTTCATTAGCACGTTTGCTTAAGAGCCTTAGCATATTTATAAACTTTATTTCAAACAGCATCCTAAAATCTCTTTTATGCGAATTACTAGTCCCATTTTTAAACAACATTATTATTTGAAATCTTTTTTATAAAATGGTATTTAAAAATCTTCTTTTGCACAAATTGTTATATCTTTTTTTACAAATCTTATTTGCACGAGCTATTTTCTAAAATTTAAATACTATATCCAACATTGATTAATTAACCTAAGTTTGGCCGGACAACCGTAGTTAACGGATTCTAGAGGATGCCTAATCCCTTCCCTTTAGGATAATATAGAACCCTTACCTAGAATCATATTGGTTAAGCAGACTATTAACGGAGGTTTAGTTAGTTTTACCTTAGTTAATAATCAGGTGTCCTAATTCACCATTTAACTAATTAGGTGGCGACTCCTTGAAACAAAGCAATTTAGGAATCACCAATATGTTGTACTCCGCTTCAACCCGGTTAAAAGGGGTATAACAATTGTCACTTGAACGAATATGTTGTACATCAATATCACCATTCTTCTGGAGATCATGTGTGAAAAATAACTTTGGTGAAATGTGCTTCGTTCTATCTCCTTTTATAAATCCTCCCTTTAATTGAGCTATGCATGCAGCATTATCTTCATATAATACTGTGGGTATTTTTGTATCATACTTCAAGCCACATCTTTCTCTGATGAAATGTATCACTGATCTCAATCACACACATTCTCTACTTGTTTCATGAATAGCTATTATCTCAGCATGATTCGAAGAAGTAGCAACAATGGACTGCTTTGTGGATCGCCATGATATAGCAGTACCTCCGCATGTAAACAAATAGCCTATTTGAGATCGAGCTTTATGTGGATCAGATAAATAACCTGCATCTGCATAACCAACAAGATCTGTACTACCTTTGTTAGTATAAAACAGACCCATATCGCTAGTTCCCTTCAGATATCGCAATATATGCTTAACTCCGTTCCAATGTCTTCGTGTAGGAGAAGAGCTATATCTTGCTAGCAAATTAACAGAGAACGCTATGTCAGGTCTTGTAGCGTTAGCAAGATACATAAGTGCACCAATTGCACTAAGATATGGTACTTCAGGACCAAGAAGCTCTTCATTTTCTTCTTGAGGTCGGAACGGATCTTTGCTCACTTCAAGTGATCGAACAACCATTGGAGTACTTAAAGGATGCGCATTGTCCATGTAAAATCGTTTTAATACCTTTTCGGTATAAGCAGATTGATGGATAAGGATCCCATCTGTCAAATGTTCAATCTGCAAACCAAGACAAAGTTTTACTTTTCCCAGATCTTTCATCTCAAATTCTTTCTTTAAATATTCAATCGCCTTTTGGAGCTCTTTTGGAGTTTAAATTAGGTTTATTTCATCAACATAAGCAGCGATTATAACGAACTCTGATTTTGTTTTCTTAATAAAAACACATGGACAAATGGCATCATTTATATAATCTTCTTTTACCAAGTATTCACTGAGGCGATTGTACCACATGCGCCCTGATTATTTTAGACTATACAACGATCTTTGTAATCTGATTGAATACATCTCCCGAGACTTTGAGTTAATTGCTTCAGGCATTTTATATCCTTCAGGAATTGTCATATAGACTTCATTATCAAGTGAGCCTTATAGGCTGTGACAACTTCCATCATTATAAATAATGTGACATTTTCTGATGTTTGGACTGCTGGCCCAATAAACACTACGTTTACCAAGATGCATCATTTTACTTGGTAATTATCTCTACATCAACATGCTTTAAGAGATGTAGAAATCAAATCCTCACAATCTTATACAATATTGCGCGATATATTGTATCAAAATATTGTTGATAACGTCCAAATACACTCCTCAAAGAGAAAGTGTACATGGTCGTATGCAATATATTTACCCAACTATGAGTCGGGGTCGATCCCACAGGGAACAATATGCTAGGCGATTAAGAAAGTAAGGAACTTTCACCAACTAAGCTAAAGCCAAACGATAGATAATATTTTGGGTTTTTGAGAAAATTATGACTAATGCGGAAATGTAAACTAACCTAGAAAGCAAGTAAAATGATCAATGGCCACAAGTTTGGATAATAGGAAATTACACTCAAGTAACGATCCAACGTATTTTATGATTTTACAACTAAGAGCGGGTTTGTGTCAATAGATAATGATTTCTCAAATCTCATTGAAAGTCTTCCAACCAAATCAATGAATTTCACTCTAAGCTTTTCCAAGCCTTAGAGTGTGATATTGGGCACAATCAATTTAACCTCAAGTAACTATCCTCTTCCGAGCTCAAGTTATTAGATGAGTTTAATGACCCAAATTCTTGTTAATTAATCTTTCCCAACCTAGATTTTCTCTTCCAAGCACAATCTAAGTAAATGGGTGAGTCCTAGGGTTAGCTAATCCCTTTGGAAACATTCAAGAACGAGATTAATTAAATCAACAGAGACCCACTTCAATAGCAATAAAAATCATTCAATACATAAGCAAAACAAGAGTTTCAATCCAAACTTTAATCAAGAATACTTTCATAAACGAGATTCAAGTCTAGAAACGAAATACTACACACTAAAATATTCAATACAAAACAAGGAATTGAAGAAAGGTTTAAGAATTATCTCATTAAAGTGCTCCAATCTTCTCTTCCAATGGTGTAGGTGAAAACCTTAGCCTCCAAAACTTGAAAAATGGCAAAAGATAGAAAATGTTTTGCCCTAGCCTCTCTTTTGTAGCTCCCCCCAATTTTTCCAAGTCCAAAAATGTCAAAATCTGCCCCCATATTTCTGTTTTTGCAATTCTGCCCGTTTTTTGCAAAACTGTCCACTTTTGACAGTTTTGCAAATCTGTCCCGTTTTTGCAAAACTGTCCAGTTTTGACAGTTTTGCAAAAATGTCCAGTTTGACCTCTTTTTTACTTTCTTTTCACTTGGTTTCTTCCGATCACTCATTTCAGCTACTTGGCTTGTTTTGCTCTATTTTGTTCCATTTTGGTACATTTTGATCTATTTTGCTCTTTTATGCTCTCCGGGCATCTTTTCCTACAAAACAACATAAAAACACAAAAAGTAACAACAAAAGTGCTTAAGGAGTCACAAAAGGTTAAGGAATTAGCGTCGAATATCGCGTAATTTCACGACTCATCAATTGTCGACAAGATATCATCTTGTATCGGTTTGCAATTCGACATAACTTACTGAGATCTCATCACTTCATTATTTTCAGGTACCTGAACCTCGCATAAGGTTTCATGAAGTGTTATGTCGTCGGCTCTTCAAGAGCATTTTGCCTCCTTATTATGATCATTTGTTCCTCCTTTTTTCAATGATTATTATATTTAGAATCGATTGGTCTAACATGCTCCATGCATGTTGTAGACTCTGTCCTTCAGGGACATTAGGAGCATTTTGCAGATGAAATATGAAATAGTTGGGTCAGCAAATGCTTCCAGCATTTGACTTGAATTATCTGCGGATCATACTGATGATAATTCACAACATATTTCTTAGCTGCTTATTCTCTCCCCCTTATTTTAGTGACATATGTCCCCATTTTCTTTGGGAAAATCCATCTGTGTGCATCATGGTATATCCATTAATTATGTACCGCACATCAAATGCTAAAAGATGAAAATATCTAGTTCCTGACCCTGAACCAAATATGAGGGGAGAATTTATCAAAATTTATTGATCTGAAGCATACAAATGCTGTTGTATGCAATATATCATATCTCAGACCAACATCTGAAACTCTGTTCTCATAAACAATGGTTTAGCTGTATTATGGAAGCATCTAATGCCAAACCAACTTAGATATAAACTAGCATTATCAAGATGATTGTCTTGATTACGTATTCTGAAAATTGTGCTTCCAACTCAATCATTTTGAGCAAGCAACTTCGTAAATGTCAAACTGCCAGTTGACAATAAACATACATGTGACCGTCTCATAGATGCATCTATTTAAGACATCACATTGCAGGTGAAGGGGCCCACATTCACCTTTTATATTTTTCAGAATTTTGGGGATTCAGTCCCAACATTAGCTGGTGTAATCAACTTATCATGAGAACAAGCAACACAAACAAATTTTTGAAGAATCTTCTAGTTCTTCAATATGTTTTTAATATTCAATTAGCACATCAGATTTAAATCAGGACGATCAAAATGGTCTTGTCAACTGATAAAATTATCTGTACCCGTAAACTTCAAGTTTACCATGACGAGTGCTATTTCTTTTAATAAACTTCTGGTTTACTATAGCATGAAATTGTATATCAATAAACTTCTGGTTTATCGTGGTATGTGATCTCATCATGCTCGGGTAACATTTCACTTGTTTATTTCTTACCCATAGTAACTTGAAGATATTTAATATTCCGATCATTTGTAGTCTCAATATGAATACCATTTTTATTGTTAGTAAACTTCAGGCCTACTACAGTGTTCCGATCGTACCAATTACGATCTACGATAAAAGATATTATCATATATAACATCTTCAAGAGACTTCAATTTATTTATCATAATCAGATATTATTTGGGCATTACTAGTTTCATGATACCTGTAAATAAACAATTATCTCTTCTGGAGTCCTTGATTTTTGTATCACCAAATATTGCTTAGATACTGCTAGTATCATGAGAGAAAATTTGGTTAGACACTACTGGTGTCATGAAAGAAACAGTAATTAAATGGACATTATAAATTGTAAATTACGAAAAGTAAATGTTAAGTTCTAACTTCAGTATTTCAAATATCTCCTTCAAGGAGACTAGCCATTAACATCTGAATATTTTGTATCAAAGCAGCAACCACATAGTAATCACACCCTTCAGGAAAGGGATACACCAATGTTTATTTCCTTCAAGGAAATCAATAACAACTAACCATAATTTATCAATGTGGTTATAGTAGAAAGCATTTTACTCTGCTTCCTTTTTCTTTAAAATGATACTTTAATAAAATTATTCAAGATGTTTCTACATACGACAGGTACGTGTTGCAATGCCTTAATTTCATACCACACAATAAAATGTATATTCCTTGTATTTTATCTCTCCAGGAGATAGGTTGTGGTATTTCTTCATTCACTTCGGGAAATGAATCATGATTATTCAAATGTGCTTGCTATACGACACTCATCAATAACTCGTTATTTTCCTCAAGCACAAGAAGATATTGCTTTAGAATATTTCTCAAATATTTTACCGATTCTTTCTGCTTCATGAGTAAAGTTTAAAGTTTTACCACTTCGGGATTAAATTTTAAATGTTTACTACTTCGAGAGTAAATTTTAAGGTCTTACTACTTCAGGAGTAGATCTCGGAGTTATTTACTACTTCAAGAGTAAATTTCAGAATTCTACTACTTGGGGAGTAGAGCTCGGAGGTTACAACATTCGGAGTAGAATTCAAAGTTTTGCTACTTCGGGAGCAGATTTATGAGTTTATTACTTCGGGAGTAAAGCATAGAATATTCGAAATATTTCTTCTCAATTATTCTACCTCTTCTGGAGTTGAGTCGTGATTTCTTCACAACCAAGAGCACGTCTATATTTATAAGCTTTACTACATACTATCACATTCACTTCAGGGAATAAATCCGTATTTGTAATATTTATTAGAAGTTTCATTCTTCAGGAATGAAATATATCTGAAAGTTTCTTAATCATATCAAATAATGATAGCTTAGTACCTCTTTTAACATATTGTTACTTCTGGAGCAAATCGAGGCATAAATATGATGTAGAGAAATTTTCTCTAACATATCTTTCAGAGTATACCTGACTTCAAAGCAATTATTACTTTAGGATCTAATATGTAGCACCGTGACATATTAAATTTACAAAATTATTATAGAATAAATTTACATATTGATAGACAGTAACCAAAAATTGCATCAACCATAATTTTGATGCCTCATCACGTATTGTTTTTCAGATGCAATAATGATTTCTCTTTATTCAAGTTCTGCCGAAGTGCTAGCAAATTTGTTTCTGCTCATAGTTAGAATCAAAGGTATATAACTTGAAGAATTCAAAAGATATAAATAAGGGGAGCTAGGGCATAGCTTTAGCTGGACATGTTCAAGCAGTATAACAAAACATAGATTAGCCACTCCTAAAATGGGAATCCAGCCATATATAGAGCAAAATATCCATGTTTATAACTTTAGCATACTCATCCATATATAAGATTGTTTCATACGTATTGTTTCATACGTGAATTAAATTTGGATTCCAAATATGGCATATAAGCTTTCGTGATAAACATGGAACAACATAAAAGATGTTTTGACTATTAGACATGGCAACGTGAAAAATTCAACATTCGATGACTAAAATGTGTTTTATCTTGAAGAGTTTACAAAAGTATTCAGTGAATATATTGAAGAGTATTACTTACCTGGAACCCTCGCATAAAGCCACGGTATTATCAACACTTAAGGATGCTACTGGCAACATTTTACTATCTCAATTGGTTAGAACTTCGTGCTAATAACGTGTTATAAAATGAAGCTAAAAGAGTCACAATATTAATGTATGAAAACCATAGAAATAGAATGACAAAAGAGGAGAGATTTTTACTATTCTTCCAAAATGTGTTTTTACAAGTGTCTCTCATATGAAAATTTATGCCTCTATTTATAGTGATACATATGTATTTAATATATGAAATGGTGGAAGAAAATGGGAGAGCCATTAACATGGTGGAAGAAAAAGGAAGAACCATTAGCATGGTGGAAGGAGCATTATATTTGAGAAATGGACATTCATAATTTCATAACACTTTATTAATAATAGGGATAAGGCATCATTACCCCCCTCACCTAGTAGCGTTTTTGCTACGACACACCTTACCTAATGTTTGGTCCTATCACCCCCCTAAACTATTTAAAACCGTAATATTTTACCCCCTAAACGCTGACGTGGCAAGGAGAGTGTGTTTCACTGTCTTTGAGAGAGTGAGAAACATAAAAAATGGGAAAACTTAATTTTTTTCTTAAAAATCTGTATTTTCTTAAAATATGAATATAAATCTAGTTTTCCACATTTTTAAAAAATAATTAATTTTTTCAAAATTTTATAAAAAATCAGTTTTTTTTTTTCAAATTTTGACAAGAAAAACACTTTTTCCGGATTTTATTTGAAAAATAAAAGTGCCCTAAGAAAATGAAATCATGAAAATCAAGATCTTTTAAGACATTTTAAAAAAAAAAAATCAAGCTTTACATATTATTAACAAATCCATTTTTCCATATTTTAAAGAAAAATCAGTTTTTTAATTCGCGTTTTCAGTTTTTTTTTTTTTAAAAAAAACGGGTTTTAAAAATAAAATTTTTAAAAGAAAAATCAGTTTTTTAATTCGCGTTTTCAGTTTTTTTTTTTTTTTTAAAACGGGTTTTAAAAATAAATTTTTTAAAAGAAAAATCAGTTTTTTAATTCGCGTTTTCAGTTTTTTTTTTTTTTAAACGGGTTTTAAAAATAAATTTTTTAAAAGAAAAATCAGTTTTTTAATTCGCGTTTTCAGTTTTTGTTTTTATTTTTTTAAAACGGGTTTTAAAAATAATTTTTTTAAAAGAAAAATCAGTTTTTTAATTCACGTTTTCAGTTTTTTTTTTTTAAAACAGGTTTTAAAAATAATTTTTTTTAAAGAAAAATCAGTTTTTTAATTCGCGCTTTCAGTTTTTTTTTTTTTTTTTTTTAAAACGGGTTTTAAAAATAAATTTTTTAAAAGAAAAATCAGTTTTTTATTTTTTTATTCTTAAAAATTGACACGTAAGCTGAATATTAAAAAAATAAAAATAAATGCACATGTGGCAAGGAGAGTGTATGTCACTCTCCCATATGAGAGTGGGCATCAGCGTTTAGGAGGTAAAATATTACAGTTTTAAATAGTTTAGGGGGGTGATAAGACCAAACATTAGGTAAGGTGTGTCGTAGCAAAAACGCTACTAGGTGAGGGGGGTAATGATGCCTTATCCCTTAATAATAATCAAAACTTTGATATCTATTTATACATGTGAAAATAACCGGTAATAATAATTTTATAAGTATATCCAATGCAGGTAATACAATAATAATTAATAGAAATAGAGGTATATTTTATGACAAATTCCTAAAAGATTATCTATTTATGTTGTCAATGAATTTTAAATTATAATTAGAAATTTTTCATTATTAACAAACAAATTATCTAAGAGAGTAGAGAATAATAGAGAACTAAAACATGCATCCATATACATATAACATTCTTAATGCATGTCATATTAAATAACAATCATAACAAATAGCATTGGATTTTGTGAAAAATATTAAGGGTAAAATAGGCATTGCATAGGATAAGGGGGCAAGAATGACTATTGTTCATAGTTGAGGAGGGAGTTTGATTTTAAAAGCAAAGTTAGGGAGGGTAAATGATTTCCACCCTATAAATATATAGTATTCCCTCCGTTCCATACTAAGTGGTGTTTTTAACTTATGCACACCCCTTAATAAAGTGTTCACTCCTAGAAAATTAGCAAATCATGTCCAAACGGCTGCTTAATTTCGATATAGTAACAAGATATACTTTTACTAATTTATCTTTTAATAAATGTCTTAAAAAAAGTAGCTCTTTAGTATTAGTTTTCTTAGTCATTTCGATCCGTTGGAGGAGGTGTTCCCCCAGCTCATATCAGGCATATATAAGGATTTGATTGAGGCAATTACTGTTAGGATTGGAAAAGTCTTCTATTCATAACCGGAACAGAATTACAATAGGAGGAACAACTCTCACACTCAACTATTACAAAAAATCAATCCTAAACTTAATACCTATATCTCACTCAAGTGTTTTCCTTACTGTTTTTCTCTCTTGCTCTTGGTGATACTACAAATGATAGAATACTTCCCTATTTATAGGGATGAAATGAACCTATTGATGTCATTTGTGACTCAAGCCAGCACTTGACAATTTGTCAAATACAAGGAAGATGTTTTCTTCCTTAAAACAAGGAATATGTTTTCTTCGTCAAAACAAGGGAAATGTTTTCTTCCTTGTTTTCTTCCTTAAAATGAGGGAAATGTTTCCTTCCTCAAATTATGGGATGGACCCAACAAATCTCCCCCTCCAGTCCCATACACCTGAAGGAGGGTACACTGGCTTTTAGCTTGAGTATATGCCGACAAGTTCTTTGCACAATTCGAACTTGTCTCTCGGTACCATCTTGGTCAGCATGTCTGCAGGATTGTCGTTTGTGTTGATCTTGGAGAGCTTCAGTTCATGTTGCTCGACTGCTTCTCTGAGCCAGTGATATCGAACGTCAATATATTTTGTGCGTGAGTGGTACCTCGAGTTTTTGCTGAGATCCATAGCGCTTTGACTATCACAATGAACTGTGTATTCTTCTTGTCGGAAACCCAGTTCTTGAAGGAAACGTTTCAGCCACATAAGCTCCTTCCCAGCTTCAACTGCGGCAATGTATTCGGCTTCTGTGGTTGATAGTGCTACACACTTTTGTAACTTGGATTGCCATGACACAGCTCCCTCTGCAAATGTGAATATATAACTCGAAGTTGATTTCCTGCTATCATAATCTCCTGCCATGTCAGCATCAGTGTAACCTTCCAAAATCGGCTTAGCTCCCCCATAGCACAAACATAGTCTGGATGTACCCTTCAGGTACCGTGGTATCCACTTGACAGCTTCCCAATGTATTCTTCCTGGATTTGATAAGTATTTGCTCACAACACCGACAGCATGAGCAATGTCTGGCCTTGTGCACACCATTGCATACATCAAACTTCCAACTGCTGAAGAGTAGGGCACTGCTTTCATCTTCTTCTTTTCTTCTTGGGAAGAATGACAACTTTCCTTGCTCAACTTGAAGTGATTTGCTAATGGAGTACTAACAGGCTTGGTATTTTTCATGTTGAACCTTTTGATCACGCGTTCAACGTATTCCTCTTGTGACAAGAACAACTTCTTTGCCTTTCGATCACGAATGATTTTCTTGCCCAAGATATATTGTGCAGGGCCTAAGTCTTTCATATCAAAGAACTTAGACAAATCTTTCTTCAAATTGTTGATCATAGTTGCATCCTGGCCTACTATCAGCATATCATCCACATAGAGCAGAAGGATGATAAATTTTCCATCGGGGAACTTCTTCAAGTACACACAATGATCTGCAGTTGTTCTTTTGTATTGATGTTTCAGCATGAATAAGTCGAACTTTTTGTACCATTGCCTTGGGGCTTGTTTGAGACCGTAGAGACTCTTCCTTAACTTGCAAACGAGATGCTCTTTCTTTGGGATTCGGAAACTATCGGGCTGCTCCATGTATATTTCTTCCTCCAAATCACCATGCAGAAAAGCTGTTTTCACGTCCATCTGCTCAAGTTCAAGATCCATACTTGCCACTAATCCGAGAACCACTCAGATAGACATCATCTTCACAACCGGCGAAAAAATCTCATCAAAGTCGATTCCTCCTTCTGTTGGAAACCTTTGACTACGAGCCTTGCCTTGTACTTCACGATATTTCCGCTAGCATCTTTCTTGAGCTTGAAAACCCATTTGTTCTTCAAGTCCTTCTTTCCCGGAGGAAGTTTCACCAACTCATATGTTTGATTCTTTTGTAAAGAATTCATTTCTTCCTCCATGGCCTGTCGCCAATTGGATTTTTCACGATGAGATTGAGCTTCTTGAAAGCTCTCTGGCTCCCCCTCGCTGGTAAGAAGGATCCATTCTGTTGGCGAGTATGACCTTTGAGGGATTAACCCTCGTGCAGAACGTCGAACTTGATTATTTCCAGCTGCGTCTTGGGGTGAAGGCTCCCCCTGCTCAAGAATTTATTTGTTTTGATCATCATCAATATCTGCCGGATCAATGTTTTCTTGTTCATCATGGACATTATCATGAAGTTCCTCGTTGTTGAGAGGAATGTGTGGTGATTTAGGGACACCATCTGGAGCATGATAACTTCGTTGCTTGTTGACTGTTGGAGCACACTCATGAAATTGGTTTTCATGGAACACGACATCTCTACTTCGAATCACTTTCTTCATTTCGGGATCCCACAGCCTGTATCCGAACTCTTGATCTCCATAGCCGATAAAGATACACGGAGTTGATCTGAGATCAAGCTTCTGCCTCAACTCCTTGGATACATGCACAAATGCCTTGCACCCGAACACTTTCAAGTGAGAATATGAAATATCTTTCCCAGACCATATCTTTTCTGGAACTTCAAATTTCAATGGGACTGAAGGTGACCTGTTTATAAGATAACAAGCTGTCAGAACAGCTTCGCCCCAGAATGGCTTTGGCAGTTTAGCCATACTGAGTATGCATCGGACTTTCTCAACAATAGTGCGGTTCATTCTTTCAGCTACACTGTTATGTTGTGGTGTTCGTGGCACCGTTTTCTCATGTCTGATCCCATGTTTAGCACAATATGCCAAAAACTCCCGGGAAGTGTACTCGCCTCCATTGTCGGATCGGAGGCATTTCAGCTTCTTTCCAGTCTCCCTTTCTACCATAGCATGGAATGTCTTGAAACGATCAAATACTTGATCCTTCGATTTGAGACAATAAGCCCAAACCTTCCGTGATGCGTCGTCGATGAATGTCACGAAGTATTTGCTACCACCAAGAGATTCTTCTTCAATGGGTCCACACACGTTAGAGTGGACAAGGCTCAGCAACTCGAAACGATTCTTTCTGGTGGAACTGAAAGAAACTCTATGTTGTTTCCCGAATAAACAGTGATCACAGGGATCCAAAGTTACGTCTTTATCTATTGAGACGGCTTCTTTCTTTGCAAGAGTCGTCAATCCCTTCAGACTCATGTGGCCCAATCGTCTATGCCACAAGTTTGGCGATGTCTCTTCTTCAACTGCATTGAGACTCGGTCGATACAACTTTACATTGGTTTTGTAAAGAGTACCACAAATATATCCTCTAGCAATAACCATAGAGCCTTTGGACAGCTTCCACGTACCATCCTTGAACAGATTTCCATACCCCTGCTGATCCAGAGCTACTCCTGAGATCAGATTCAATCTCAGATCCGGAACATGACGAACCTCTTTCAACACAAGTGAGCTTCTATTGCTGGTTTTTATGTGCACATCACCAATGCCAACAATGCTCGAGAAACTGGTTGCCCATCTTCACAACGCCATGGTCTCCAGATTTATAAGTACTAAACAAATCCCGGTGTGGAGTGGCATGGAATGATGCAGTAGTATCAATCACCCACTCAATATCATTTGTGCCCACGTGTAGGCATGCTTCCTTTCCGCATGTAATAAGTGCAATGTCTGGTGACACGGTGACCATGGTCTCACCATCTTCCTTGCTCGAACTCTGGTTAGTTTGAGGCTGCTCCCGTTTAAGCTTTCGACACTCCACCTTCTTGTGGCCATAGTTGCCATAATAGTTAAAATATCCCTCGAACCAAGTGTTGGTATCGACGGACTTTCCCCGCTCTCGTGATCTTCCTCGAACTTGAGATCTTCCTCTACTTTGACCTCGACCTCGACCTCTACCTTTGCCTCGACCTTTTCCTTTACCTCCGCTTCTACCTCCGTTGCGTCCACTATTTTCAGAAGCAAAGGCATATGATTGATCTACCCCGGCTTCTTTTCTCCGCGATTCCTCTTTTATTAAGGCGTCCGTGACCATCTGCATGGTCACCTTACCATTGGGGGCGGAATTACTGAGAGTGACGACAAGAGTCTTCCAGCTAGCAGGTAGAGAACTTAGGAGCAAGATTGATTGCTCCTCATCTTTGAGAACCCATTCGGCTGCACTTAGCTAGTTCACGAGATCTTGGAACTGACTTGTGTGTTCTGTGACAGAGGTACCGCTACGTAGCTTGTGATTTACCAATCGCCTCATCAACAATGTTTTATTTCGAGCCGTTTTTTCTTGGTACATGCTCCCAAGCTTTTCCCAAAGTTTGTAAGCACTCGTTTCCTGCGCGACATGATGGAATACACTATGGTCAATCCACTGTCGAATTTGTGCGACCATTTTCCTATTCATTCTTGCCCATTCTTCGTCTGTCTTCTTGTCGGGTTTGGCACCTTTATTTTCGAGCGGCTCGGCTAAATCCTTCAAATTTAACAAGTCCTCCATACGAGGTTTCCACATGTTATAATTTGAGGATGTTAGTGGAATCATGGTATCCGATGATGATTTCTCCATGATAAAGTGCACCTAATCTGCTTGTACTGGACTGTGGAAGCAGAGTCAGGCAAAACGGGACTCACGGTTGAATCCGGAATGGTCGAAAACCTAGGGAATCGGTCTGACCAATCTGAAAACTGAACAAAAAACAGAGTGAACCGGGCTGCACTAATTCAAACCGAACCGGGCTGGTTTAACCACTAGCTGGTTGAAAGAGTCAACAAAAGGATGATGTGGCAATTAGACTTTGACCAGATCTGGTTCTGGTCAAACGGGTTGGTCTGGACAAAACGGGTCGGGTCGGACGGGTTACTGGGTCAGATCGGGTTTCTCCAGTCGTCTTCTCCGGCGAGCTGGTGGCCGGAAGGTGGCGGAGCGGCGGCGGCAATGGTGGACAGAGAAACTTTGACTGGACTTTTGGAGGCCTTCCGGTGGTTGAAAAATTCCGAGAAATATATATTCGGAATCCTCGGAACGAGATCTTTCTAATGGTATACTCAGAGCACAATTTTGGGACAAAAAATTTTTGACTGAAAATTTTACGAAACTTTAAAAGATTGGCCTGGAAGATTAACCAAGCTCTTGATACCACTTGTTAGGATTGGAAAAGTATTCTATTCATAACCGGAACAGAATTACAATAGGAGGAGCAACTCTCACACTCAACTATTACAAAAAACCAATCCTAAACTTAATACCTATATCTCACTCAAGTGTTTTCCTTATTGTTTTTCTCTCTTGCTTTTGGTGATACTACAAATGATAGAAGGCTTCCCTATTTATAGGGATGAAATGAACCTATTGATGTCATTTGTGACTCAAGCAAGCACTTGACAATTTGCCAAATACAAGGAACATGTTTTCTTCCTTAAAACAAGGAATATGTTTTCTTCGTCAAAACAAGGGAAATGTTTTCTTCCTTGTTTTCTTCCTTAAAATAAGGGAGATGTTTCCTTCCTCAAATTATGGGATGGACCCAACAATTACCAAAGGAACTTACAAGAATTTTTTTTTGATTCAAGATGATAGTGGCACAAATATAAGCGTTGACCAATTTCTTGGGAGAGAGCCCTCAGTCTTTAGAGTGTATGATGTTTAGTGGATCAGAACCTGTGAAGATGATCAAAGATGGACTTCATCAATTCCTATTTTGTTTTTGTAAATTTGAAGTTTATGTAAAGAAGCTGGGCTGTAATTTTCAGTTCAAGGATTAATGTCACACTGTGATTCGAACTTGCAACCTATAGCAATTTTTTAGAACTACTAACTAAAAGCTTCCCATACGTCAAGGCACAACAAGATGTTGATTACTCAGATCCATTGCATGACTTGAGAGGAACTACAAGTAGTTCCAGGCTTACTGACAGCATCTGAAGAACGGGAGTCATTAAAAGGTATGCATGTGATTTAGCTTTTTCAATGTTTTTTATGAAGTATTTAGCTTTTTCGAAGTATAAGACAACATGAACCTATGGCATTTGTTCTTTTCCTTTAAAAAAAAAACTAAAAAATAATAATTTTTGTAAAAAAAGTATCAAAAATTATAGAAAATAAACAAATAGTTTAAAAAATGGAAAAGTTATTTTAAAAAAAAATAAGAAAACTGATTATTTAGTTTTCACATTTAAAAAAAAAAATCCATTTTTTTAAATCATTTTTTTCTGATTTTCTAATTTTTTTGATATTTTTTTACAAAAATTAATTTTTTTTAAAAAATCCAGATTTGTTTTTTTTTTAAATACTGATTTTTTTTAAAAAAAAATAATGCAGTTTTTTTAAAAAAATATATAGTTTTTTTATAAAAAAATATTATTTTTTTAATTTCCATATAGGTGCCACCATAGTATTACGTATGCCATGTGGACAAATTTTTTGAGAAAATTTCAGCTTCACTTGCCTTTTGAAGAGTGAGATCACACATTTAGTTCAGATATATTTTGCAAACTAGATAGTGATAGTTTAGGTAATTTTCTCAATTTATGATAGTTTAGGTATGAAATTAAAAAAAAAAATTGATAGTTAGATTGTGTTTTTGACCCTTATCTCAAGGATATTACTATAATTAGTTAATTACCTTGAAGCTGAGTAATGGCGGATTGTTTAGACGGAAATTACCTTGTATGCTTAGAGCTTACAGCTTACATGATGCGAGATTTCTTCTAGAAGCCTCCCTAGAAACTCCAATTAATCGAGAAGTAATAGAGTTCATGTATATGAGTTTTTTTTCCAGAATTTCAACCGGTCTACTATTAATGCATAGTAATAAAGTTCTAGCATAAATATAGGTTGTGAAAATTATTTACCCCTCAATTTTAAACAATAGACATACTTCACCCTTTATCTTAGTTGGATTTTTAAAATGCCTATTTTACCCTTACATTATCATCCTATGTCTTTTTAATTTACTTTTAAAAATCATGATTTTTTTTAAAAAAATTTAATCTATGTAACAAATTTTCTATAAAAATATAAATATAGTAGTAGTATTTTTCAGATAAAAAAGAAAAGTGAAAAATACTAATTGAGTATATAAGTTAATGACGTTCTATAAAGAAATAAATGAGCAAAATACAAAAAATAACTTTATTAATAATAATCAAAACTCTGATATCTATTTATACATGTGAAAATAACATGTAATAATAATTTTATAAGTATATCCAATGTAGGTAATACAACAATAATTAATAGAAATAGAGGTATATTTATGACAAATTCCTAAAAGATTATCTATTTATATTGTAAATGAATTTTAAATTATAATTAGAAAATTTTCATTATTAACAAACAAACGTCATTTATCTAAGAGAGTATAGAATAATAGAGAACTAAAACATGCATCCATATACATATAACATTCTTAATGCATGTCATATTAAAATAACGATCATAACAAATAGTATTAGATTTTGTGAAAAATATTAAGGGTAAAATAGGCATTGCATAGGATAAGGGGGCAAGAATGACTATTGTTCATAGTTGAGGAGGGAGTTTGATTTTAAAAGCAAAGTTGGGGAGGGTAAATGATTTTCACCCTATAAATATATAGTATTCCCTCCGTTCCATACTAATAGCCTGTTTGGCCAAGCTTATTTTTTCCCCAAAAGTACTTATTTTTTCAATAAGTGTTTATTTAAAAAAAAAAATGAGGTGTTTGGCTAAGATTTTTGGAGAAAATAAGTACTTTTGGGGAGTAACAGAAGCAGTTTTTCAGAAGCTAAAAAAAATAGCTTTTGCCCAAAAACACTTTTTTGAAAAGTACTTTTGAGAAAAATACACATAGAAGCACTTTTTAAAAGCTTGGCCAAACACTAATTGCCGCTCAAAAGTACTTTTTAAATTAATTGGCCAAACACAAACTGCTTTTAGCCAAAAGTACTTTTTTGAAAAGTACTTTTGAACAAAGTACTTTTTAAAATAAACTGTTTTTAGAAGCTTGGCCAAACAGGCTATAAGTTATGTTTTTAACTTATGCACATCCCTTAATAAAGTGTTCACTCTTAGAAAAATAGCAAATCATGTCCAAACAGCTTCTTAATTTCGATATAGTAACAAGATATACTTTTACTAATTTATCTTTTAATAAATGTCTTAAAAAAAGTAGCTCTTTAGTATTAGTTTTCTTAGTTATATATAATACCCTTTTTAAATAAAGATATAATTAGAAGAACAAAATCAATTTATTTTTTTTATTATGTGAAACATCACTCATTTTGAAACAAAATAAAAAATATCTCGACCAACAATTGGTAGGTAGGTTCAGGTTTCGAGTTAAACCGAAGGGAAAATATGAAAACACTATAGGTGGAAGCACCTCATATTATGAAATGGAAGGGTAATTAAATTAAAAAAAAAACCGGCATTGTATTGAAAACTACCGGAAAAGCAGGGACTATGACGCAAAATGGTAAAACTATAAAATAAAATAAAAACCAAAGCGTTAGCTTCTATAATACTTCACCATAATCACATCCACCCCAATACCCTTATATGTGTATGTATAGATATATACATCGTTAAGGGTATCAAATTTCATCGAGTTATTTGAATTTTATTATGCTTTGAAAAAAATTTGCAACTTTTTTATTTTTTTTTTGTATAATAAATTCGAAAAAATGGATGAAGAATTGAAGAAGCGATATACTGATTGTGTCTATTTCTTAGCATCTCCTCTCACTTGCAAAAAGATTTATTTCTATATTTCTCTCATTTTTTTAATCTGCATTTCGTCCTATTTACGTTTTTTTTATTATCTTTATTTTCTAAACTCGTTGATTATTTGCAATTCTAACTTGCGTTAATGTTCTTGCTATTTGTGTTTACACTGATATAATATATACGTTAAATTAATTTCTTAAACTTTGTGTTTAGCAAACACTGTAGTATAATGGTTTTTTTTCTTCTATTATTACTCTCTTTTATTATCTTCAATTTTAACCTAGGTTCGTATTTATATGAATATTTACAGTTATTTGCCCCTTTTTTAAATGTAATGTTCTTTCTATTTGTGTTAATACTGATACAATGTATATGTTAAAATTAGTATTTTAAACTTTATGTCTGGCAAACTATTACTCCGTAAGTCGGAATTTATGTGGCGCCTTTCGGATTTTGAGAGTCAAACGAGTTTTTCTTTGAGCGTAATTATTTTGTATGCCTTTTGAATATTTTGAATTTTTAATTATTGTGAATTATATTAGTTTTTACGTAGTTTCAAATATGTGCAATTTTATTTTTAAAAACCTAAATATTATGTGGCAGAATTCACGGTCAAAATTAAGAAATTTGACTCTCGAAATCTGAATTGTGCCACATAAATTGGGATAGAGAGAGAGTATAAAATTGAAACGGAACGTGTGTATTCTGTTGGATGTATTTCTGTCTGGATTAGGTTGCATTGATTTCCTGGATTTCAATGTGAGGATTTGTGTGTTACGTTAAAGTTTTCTAGTAATTGAGTCGACGATGCTATTGTGGTTGCTGAAGTCGTGAATTCAGTTAATCGTCTTCGTTTGGTTTGCTCTATTGGCACATTTTCTTTGTTTAAGTTATTATTGTGTTTAATTGTATTTTGGAACCAGTCACATGAACGCACTTGACTATCACTTTTTCGCGAGTTTCACACCTTAGCTATAAGTTGTTCCTTTTTCCTACCTGAACTATCACTGTCTATGTATTAAAACATACCTCGATATTTCCTATGTAAACTATTACCATCTACTCAACTAGGTGTGTTTTAATACATAGATGGTGATAGTTCATGTAGGAAAAGGGAACAACTGATAGTTGGGTTGTGAAACTCGCGAAAAAAGTGATAGTTCAGGTGTGTTTTTTAACCATTATCTCTTATTTTTTATTTATAGTTTTAGTTTTTCAGTTCAAGTCTAATCAATTATGATTTAGAGATGATGGAATCATAACAATCAGAGTATTATTAGGACTCAATAAAATGAACATTTATCGTTGTTTTTTAACTTATGCCACCAGTGTCAGTGATCTTAGACGTTTTTGTTACCTTTGCATTCATGACTCATCATATCAAGTATTGTACCGGACTATCTGGTTTTTCTCTGACATGAATAATTTTGTTTGTGTGTCGTCTCATTGTTTCAAGTATTTTATCTAAGAATCTGGTTTTGTGATATGGATTTTTGTTCCAGGGAATGGAATGTGAATATCGACATAGTGAGATAGCGAGGCTCAACCCCAGGGATTGTTGGTACTGGCTGGCGGGAAGCTGTCTTAATCCAACATGTGCTTTTCGGCATCAGGTAAGCTCAAACTTATCATACTGTGAAATTGATAGTTGTGCTGATTTCGACATATTATTACTGCGAAAATGCAACAAAATGAAATATGCTGTTGTTATGGCTGGAATATTTCTCTCAAACTTAATATAGTGTGTTGAGTTCAGACGTGTTTTAATTGTTTCATCTTTCGAAATTTAAGAATATAAGTGTAGTCTATTGTGTAGGACAATTACAAATTGTCTACAGTCTATCTAAGCTCTAGAATGGTAGAACCACTACGACATAAAAAGCAGGCTACCTTAATTGGATCTTCGTAAGTACTCCCTCTCTCCCCATTAATGTGACACACTTTCCTTTTTAGTATGCTCCAAAAAGAATAACACCTTTATATATATATATATATATAAAGAGCAGCCCGGTGCACTAAGCTTCCGCTATGCGCGGGGTTCGGGGAAGGGCGGGACCACAACGGTCTATTGTACGCAGTCTTACCTTATATTTCTGCAAGAGGCTGTTTCCACGGCTCGAACCCGTGACCTTCTGGTCACATGGCAGCAACTTTATCAGTTACGCCAAGGCTCCCCTTCATATATATGTATATATATGTATAGAAATATTTTAATTTTAAAATTTTCATTTTATGCTTAATGAGATGATTTATAGCCACAAAAATGTCAATGACTTACTTTAGACAAGTTTCAAAAGTCTTTTCTATCTTAAACTCCATGCTTAGTCAAACAAAGCCACATTTGGAAAAGAGGGAGTAATAAATAAAGGTTGGTGGGAAAGTTTTACAAATATAGTAATGGAAATCATATTGAGAGAGTATATCTAATTTTAGATATATCAACGTCCTTGTTTTGAAGTTAGTTAGAGTTTATGATTTCTACAACATGAATTTTTGGTGAATAAAAGATATATGTTAGGGAGCATTTAAATCCTTAGATAATTGTGTTGGTTTTTAGTCATTTAAGTTATTTCAAGGACTTCTGCGGTTTCAAATATCTTGTCGCTGCTAAAGAATATTGCACTGTACTCTTCTCAGGAGAAGAATTTGGAAATTGAGCTCTAGGCTTGTTAAAAATCCCCCCGAGTCATGTAGCTGCCATTGATTATGGCTGGCATAAGTCTTGAGGAGCCTGTAAATTTGTTTAGAAATCTATGTCTCTTGACTCTTGATGGGAGAAGTGCTTCTTCGACAGGTAGATATCTTGTTAGTCTTTATCTCCTTTTCCCAAGAAAATGAGACATCTTCATGTCGAAGAAGCTTTTCCTACCATCATGAGTCAAAGAAATATCGATCTGCACCAAAAATTACTGGCTCCTCGAGACCTTTGTCACCCAAGAAAACGAGATATCTTCTTGTTAAAGAAGCACTTTTCCTATCATTAGAAGTCAAGAAATATAGATCTTCACTAAAATTTACTGGCTACTGAACACTTGTTTGTGTTCGCCAAATCCTCGGCAACCATGTCCCTGGGAAATTTTAACAAGCCTACAGCATAAGTTCCAATTCTCCTCTTGAGAAGTGTACAGTGCAACATTCTTTAGGAGCAACGAGGAAATTTGAAATCTTAGGGTCCTCTAAATACGCAAATCACTGAATTAACTAAAAAGCAGTGCAATTATATTTAAAGGTTTAAGTGTTCACCAACATCTCTTGTTCTGCCTGGTTCTCTTCATATATATTTTTTATTCATAAGAAATTTCAACTTTTGGAAATCATGTATTCTAGCTAGATCTTAAAACATTGGATGTTAATAAATTGAGTTGGATATTCTCTTTCAAAATGATTTCTCTTACACCATCAAACAACACTCTATCAAGTATATCTATAAAGTTTTCTCACCTAACTTTATTTACTATGACTGTTAATATTGCATTCACTTATGCAAGTTTTCCTGAGTTATCTTATGTCAAATTAAAGTTTGATTTTAGTTTTTGTGGGTCTCCATATGTTGTACCATCTTGTTCGTGTAAATTCTTATATGAAATTAGATAATTTGGTATCCTTTTTGCTTTCTTCTCCCTTCCCTTGCCCAAGGTGTGGGAGCCCATAAATTCCCTTTTGCATGAGTGATCAAATTGAGGCAGTTGTGTATCCGCTAATCTCTACGGCCCATTTAGTTAGTCTACCTGATAATTCTGGTTTATGCATGATGTTCTTTAGGGGGTAAGTGGTCACTACACATATCAGATGACATTGAAATTATGGTTTGAGCTTCCTAGAAGCACTTACCAATGCTAGTGCCAACTTTTCCAAGTGGGGATAACGGGTCTCTGCATCCCCAAAGTTCTACTCACATAGTATATAGGAAATTGCGTACCTGATTCTTCTCGGACCAAAACACCACTTACCGCTACCTCGGAGATGGCAAGGTAGAGAAAAAGTTGCTCGTCCGCTTTTGGTGTGTGCAGCAGCGGCGGGCTGGACAAGTACCTTTTCAATTCTTGCAAAGCTCTTTGACACTCCGGTGTCCAAACGAAGTCATTCTTCTTCCTTAGTAAAGAGAAAAAGCGGTGACTCTTATCCGAGGACCTTGATATGAAACGACTCAGCGCCGATATCCTTCCGGTGAGCCTCTGCACTCCTTTGACGTTATTCACCACCTCGATATCTTCGATGGCTTTGATCTTATCCGGGTTTATTTCAATCCCCCGATTTGACACCATGAAACCCAAAAATTTGCCAGAACAGACACTGAAGGCACATTTTTCCGGGTTAAGCTTCATGTTGTACTTGCGGAGTACATCGAAGGTTCCCTGCAAATGCTTTAAATGGTCCTTTGTGTCCAAGGACTTGACCACCATGTCATCAATATAAACTTCTATTGATTTCCCTATTTGTTCTTTGAACATTTTGTTAACTAGGCGTTGATAAGTTGCACCGGAGTTTTTTAAACCGAAAGCCATGACATTGTAACAGTAAGTCCCATACTGGGTAATAAAGGATTTTTTCTCTTGATCCTCCAGGTGCATCCGGATTTGGTTATACCCGGAGTAGGCATCGAGAAAACTTAACATCTCATGCCCGGCCGTCACATCGATCATTCTATCGATGTGAGGCAACGGAAATGAATCCTTCGGGCATGCTTATAATCAACGCACATTCGAAATTTATTACCTTTTTTGGGCACCACTACTACGTTAGCCAGCCAGTCCGGGTACTTTACCTCCCGGATAGAGCCTACGTTCAGAAGCTTCGCTACCTCCTCCTTTACGAAGGCGTGTTTTGCTTTTGCCATGGGCTTTCTCTTCTGCTTCACCGGGTGAAACCTCCCGTATAAGCTGAGCTTGTGAGTTGTTACTTCTGGTGGCACACTTGTCATATCTATATAGGACCATGCAAAGCAATCGGCATTAGCTTGAAGAAACTTAATTAACTTGTTCCTGAGCTCCGAGGTTAACCCCGTGCCCAGGTATACCTTTCTATCCGGTAGGCATCCCGACAAGATGACTTGCTCCAACTCCTCTACTATTGACTTGGTTGCATCCGAGTCATCCGGTAAGACGAACGATCTGGGTATATCGAAATCATCCTCTTCATAAGCCGGGTCCAACCCCTTCTGCTTCGTTGTTGAACCGGTGTGCTTTAGTTGCTATTTGGAGTCCTTTACCCCGGTTGACTCATCTTCTTTTTTATCCGACTTTTTGAGAAGAGGCAATGCTTTCTCGACCGCGAACATCTCCCTTGCAGCGGGCTGTTCACCTCAGATTGTTTTTATCCCTTACGGGGTCGAAAATTTTAGCAGCTGATGTAATGTCGATGGCACGGCCCTCGTTCTATGAATCCAAGGTCTACCCAGTAATGCGCTATACTTCATATCTCCTTCGATTACATAGAACACCGTCTGTTGGATAGTACCGTCAATATTGACGGGCAACGAGATCTCCCCCTTCGTGGTTTCACTCGCCATGTTGAACCCGTTTAACACTCGGGCTACCGGCACGATCTGATCGAGTAGCCTTAGCTATTCAACCACTCTCCACCGGATGATATTGGCCGAGCTACCTGGGTCAATCAAAATACGTTTAACTTGTGATTTAAAAATAAGAATAGAGATTACCAATGCATCATTGTGCGGTTGAATGATGCCTTCTGCATCCTCGTTGTTGAAAAAGATCAAACCCTCAGTACATAATCTTGGTTGGCTTCTCGCGCATGATGGAAACCTTCGTCCGTTTCATCACCGGCCCTCGAGGGGTATCGGTACCCCCGATTATCATGTTGATTATATGCTGAGGCTCTACTGGTTCGACCCATTTATGAGATTCCCTTTCCTTGTAGTGGCCCTTAGCTCGTTCACTTAGCAATTCCCGGAGGTGGCCATTCTTCAGTAATCGATCCACCTCCTCTTTTAGCTGGCGACAGTCCTCAGTTTTGTACCCGTGAGTTCCATGATATTCGCACATCACGCTTGGGTACCGTTGGCTCGGGTCTGACGTTAGTGGTCTCGGCCATCTGGCTTCTATGATGCGGCCAATAGCCGAGACAAGGTCTGAAGTGTTGACGTTGAAGTTGTACTCTGATATCCTCGGCAAATCTTTGTTGCTGGCCGAGCTTCCGACGTCGCTCCTAAATGAGAGACCTCGACTGTTCGACGGGCGTTCAGCCCGTTTATCACCCCGACCGGAGAAACTACTAGGGCCGACCCTTGATTTTCCCGACCTGAAGTTTGGCCTTTCCGAATGGGAGTATGGCCGATACCTTTCCCTTGATGATCTGGATTCCGATTTGTAATTCTTTCGCGATCTCTTCGAGCTTTTGTTCATATTCATAGGCCCCGGGAGAAGCTCAATTTGGTCATCCTCTACCCGAATTTTTGACTCGTATCGGTTATGGACATCCGCCCAAGTCACAGCCTCGTATTCCAGCAAGTTTTCCTTTAGTTTGAACGAGGCCGTCGAACTTCGAGGATTGAGCCCTTTGGTGAAAGCTTGTGTAGCCCATTCCTCCAGAACCGGAGGAAGCTCCATTCGTTCCCTTTGGAATCGGTTGACAAATTCACGCAATAACTCATTGTCCCTTTGGGCTATACGGAAAAAATCCGCCTTATGGGCCTGCACCTTTTTGGCACTGGCGTGAGCTTTTATGAAAGCATCAGCGAGCATTTCGAAAGAAGTGATTGAATGCTCGGGCAGATGGTCGTACCAAGTCAATGCTCCTTGTTATACCCCATTTTAACCGGGTTGAAACGGAGTACAACATATTGGTAATTCCTAAATTGCTTTATTTTAAGGAGTCGCCACCTAATTGATTTTAAGGTGAATTAGGACACCTAATATTAACTAAGGTAAAACTAAAGCTAAACCTCTGTTAATGGTCTGCTTAACTAGTGTGATTCTAGGTAAGGGTTCTATATTATCCTAAAGGGAAGGGGTTAGGCATCCTTTAGAATCCGTTAACTTACGGTTATCCGACCAAACTTAGGTTAATTAATCAATGCTAAATAAGATGCTTTAAATTTTAAGAAAAAAAACTTATAAACGTTGTCTAAAAATATAATAATACTATTTAAAATAATACTTATAAATATTGCTAAGGCTTGAATAAAATGTGCTATTTAAAATAAAACTTATAGAAAAATATATAATAAAGTTTGCATATGAATGAAAGAAAATGCGGCTTTATGAAGTGTTTTATAAGTATTTGAAATAACCCCGAAGACGGGGTATTAATTTTAACAAACTAAAAAATATGTTGAACAACTATATGAAATAGATAAACGGCTAATGCAAAAATAACTTTATGAACAAACCTTCCTTAATTAATTTAAGCGCTTTGCGAGAATGAAGACTTCGAAAACGTTGAGCATTAATTTTCTTTCAAAATATGCATTAAAAAGCTTCTATGGTTGTATAGAATAATGTCCATTTAAAAATATAGTAAGAACACTCCGTGAGAAAAAGAGAAGACATTTTTGTTATCTCAAGCTACCATCCGTTTTTCATTTTTATGGGTATACTAAATCATTTCGTGAACTGAACTAAAAAAAGAAAGATTTCCATTATCGTGTGAACTAACGTCTCAAGTTAACCCCCCCCCCCCCCCCACTAAATTAATTATTCTAAAGTAGCTAAATAATAGTCTACAAACATAATTAAATAAACACATAAGATATGCTAAAACGTGGCAGCCTTTCTCAATCATTTATAGCCGAATTCTGTGGACCGGGAACACGGAATGGAGCAATGAGATCGTCTGATCTCGCGGCGGAATCGAGTCTCGTTTGAGACTCCTCGCAACCCCAGATGTCATGCAAAAGAAAAGAGAAAAGAAAAGAATTAGAACAATGATATAATTTATAGTATGCAAGAAAGAGAAAACTTAAGAAATAAGGAAGCAAACCCGAACCAGTAGGCCTAAAATAAATGGCAATTTCAATTTTCAGGACGGGACAAGCTACATGTTCTACGATTATAACATGTCGCATATTATGAGCCTATAAACTGCGCAGCAATGGCAAGAAGCCGAAAAAAATTACAAAATATGTATGTTAAGGCATAGAATCTGCGTGGCAATGGCAGTGAGCTTCATCTAAAACTAACTACAAAATAGGCTAAGGTATAGACTGCACGACAGTAGCAATTAGGGATTTGCAAATTATGAATGATTCGTGAATTATTTAATACCACACATGAACATACAACAACAACGAGCAGGGCAGGATTCTAAATCCCTTTGACAGATAGTTACCCAAAACAAAGATGAAATAAAAAATGTATTCGCATGTGATGGAACCAGCAGGTTGTATGTTTCAAGAAACTTTAATCATATATGACTGGATGTTCATACGGGGCTACAACTGCCTGACTTAAACATGGCAAGTATTTGACACACAAAGACTCAGAATAGACAGTATAGGAAAACATAGGCAAGTTTGCAGAGGCAGCACCAGCAAGACTATCTGTAGATGAAGCAAAATGAATGCATACTGATCCCAAGATGGCAATACTAGCATGATCAGAATTGAAGCGAGCAGTTTTAAACAATGCAGGGTAACAACATGGAAACTCCGAATCGAGGCTCAATCCCGACAGTTGTCTGACTTCACATAACTTAGTGTTATCACTTCAAACTTTCAAGGTTAATTCCCAGAGAACTTATAAATAACATCAGATAAATATTAGTGACTAGAGCAGGATTAGTCATGGTTTAAGGCTAAATCATTTTTTAAAATCTATCTAGACTGCAAAACATGTAATGGATTGGAAAGACACAAGTTGAGTTGGAGTTAAGATCACAAGTTACTGATTTGTCACTATTCCCATTTAAGATCATAACAGGGATAACTGTAAATGTATTTCAAATCTTCTCTTGTTCTTTAACTGTTGGGATTATGGAAGGTCTCATGATCTTGTGATTTAGTATGGAGGAACCCCAGTTGTCCAGGGCAATTATTACTAGGTTGAGTGGGTACTCAAAGCCTTTCTTAGGACCTTAACTCTAGAACCTCACTCCTTATCTCTTCACAAAGCAAATGACAAACTCCCTGACCCCTTTCACAGTTAGGATGCATAACACTGATTCATTTTAATATCTACCATGTCATGCTAGTTAACTTCTCATGAGACATTAACAGTATACACACTTTGAGTTTTGACTTCTTCAAAACTGAATCTCCATTTAACCAACCAGGCAAAATTGCAACAAAACATATCATAAGAACAAACTCCAACAACTCTTCCCACAAAAACAGTCCATGGACCCAACAGTTGAAGCTAAATCAAATTCATCATCATTTGTTGAATAAAGCAAACAGTCATGCAATATGTGTAGGATATTTGTCATTTTTTTTAAAAAACTATCACAGCCAATGCAAACGTGCTAATAGATACTGTTAGCCACAGTCTTTACAGGTTTCACTTAACTATGAACAAGTCCAAGATAATCCCCTTTTATTTAGCCTAATCTCATATTGCGACTTGGTTAATCTAAGCAGGATGTCCTATGGGGATTTAAATACAATACATAGATAGTAATCATTTAGAATAGATCATCTCACCTAATCGACCATATGATAAAGCTGCTGGTTGATTAGAAGATCATGACCAAAAGATCACATAAATCAGAGGGTCATTACAATTAGCACACATTTTACTACTGTTTTAGGTCACAAAATGCATAATCAACTATGTTAACACATCACAAAAGCCGTCATGGTACTCCTATCAATATTAAGCTGAGCAAACTTATGCTAACACATATTCATTATAATCAGACAAATCTAAAGCATACCTAAGACACATACTCGCAATTACATAAGGCTAAGAAAACATAATCATATGATAATATTTATTAACTATGATTAGACTAATCTAACTAATATCAAACTAAACACATGATAACACATACTCGCTAACTAATACTAAACCAAAAGAAAACACAAATACATGCCAACACAGAAAATTGCTCATACAAACAGAGAATTAAAGAAAATTGCTAAAAGAAATAAACAGAAAAAGGAATTACGGACCTTCTTCGGGTGCAGGGAAGTGAGGCTTCGAGTCTCCGACCTACCTCGAAACACTACCAAATCCGAGCTTGCGATGCTCGGATTCACAACAACAAACAAGGAAATCGAATACAAATTGGATCTAGTATTTTGACTCGATACTAAATAAGATTATGACGGCTAAAGGGACTGATTTTTAGGGAAATTTTCATGCGGCTGAAGAACTCTTTCTTTTATGGGATTTTCCTCAAAAAAAAAAAAAAACCCTATTCATTCTCGGAACGATTATTTATAGCTAGATTTTTAGGATTTGGGGCTAGGGTTTTCGTTTTGAGGAAGAGAGAGAGGAGCGGGGGGCCAGGAGAAGTGGGGTGGCAGAAGCGTGGGGGGGACAAAGCGGAGTGGGGGTGGCAGAGATCACGTGGGGGAGATGAAGGAGAGGAGAGAAGGGAGACGATGGGGGAAGGGAAAGGATGGGGCGGCAGAATGAAGGGAAAATGAAGGGAACCCTAAAAGGGTTTCCCTTATTCTGAACGAGGATGGGCCGGGTAGTGTATTGGGTTGGGCTGGTCCGTTTTGAAATATTGGGCTGGTATTTGAAATGTGGATTGGGCATTAAAATGGGTTGGGCTGAATTAAAATGGGCTGATAAATTAAAATGTGGACTGGTTTGTAAATTGGTCCGAAAATGAATTGATTGGGCCACTTCATTTAAATAAAAGACCTATTTAAATAACTTGTGTTAAAATATTACTTAATATAAAATATGCAATTATTAGTGCTCAGATAAAAAATGGCGTTGTAATAGCTGTGCAACAATATTTCGAAAATCCGCAGTAAATAAACAATATTATTTAATTATGCAAAGATAAATGCGATGTGTGTGCGTAAGCTGGTAAAAATGCCGAAATGATAAAAATTGTGAATAATAATAATAATAATAATAATAATAATAATAATAATAATAATAATAAAAATGATGATGATGGCTAGTGACTGTAATAGAATAATTAAACGCCGGTATTGATAAGAGGCTAGTAATTATAGTAAAATACAATATATATTTTTTTTTAATTTTCCAAAAATATTAGAAGCGTAAATAGGTATTTCGGAGGAGAGGCGGGACAAAATTGGGTGTCAACAACTTGTCCCTCTTTGCCCGGTAATGATGAAAAGAGTTGTCGGGTAAAGACGTTGACTTAGTAGCCTATTTTGTCCCGGCTAAAGGATTATGAAGGATTAAAGGCAAAGAAAATTACGGCCGAACTCTGGTCTCTGAATCGCCTACATATCTCGGGCTGCACGAGAATCAGGCCGTGTGCAGTTTTGGGATGGCTACGACACTTATGACTGGCAAATCACGATTAGTGCGAATCTTTGCAAAACAAAATCCCAGTGTCGAATTATGATGACACTGGGTATTGTGATAGAACTCTGAAAATTGAGTGTGCTGGAACGCGAACGGGAAATTTGGAATTGGAGCCGAGTGTTCGAGGTAGATCTTTGACCCTTGTCGGGAAGTCTGCTTATCCTTCCCGACGTATTGCCCCAGTTCGCTGCCGAAGAAATAGTTTCACATTGCGCTAAAGCTCCTGCGAAACTTTAAACTAGATAAAAATAGTTAGTAAAAATAAATATTGAAATAAAGCAATGCAAGTGCGGTGTAATGCGATTGCGAGCATACGCAGGGCATTTGAAAATAATAAAGCGATGCGGGTGCGGTGCAATGCATCTGCGAGCATACGCAAGAGCATTTGAAAAATAATGAAGCAATGCGAGTGCGGTGCAATGCATCTGCGAGCATACGCAGAGCGTTTGAAAATAATAAAGCAATGCAGGTGCGGTGCAATGCGTCTGCGAGCATACGCAGGGCATTTGAAAAATAATAAAACAATGCAGGTGCAGTGCAATGTGGCTGCGAGCATACGCAGGGGCATTTGACAGAATAATAAAGCAATGCAGGTGCAGTGCGATGCCTTATGCAGAAATTTTCAAGGGGGCGGTGCTGAGCCTTATGCAAAAATCTCAAAGGGCGGTGCGCAGCCCATACAACATATAAAAGGTGGTGCTCAGCCTTACGCAGAAATTTCAAATGGGCGGTGCACGGCCCATGCAACATATAAAAGGTGGTGCTCAGCCTTATGCAGAAATTTCAAAGGGTGGTGCGCAGCCCATGCAGCATATGAAAGGCGGTGCTCAGCCTTATGCAGAAATTTCAAAGGGGCGGTGCACAGCCCCTGCAACATATAAAAGGCGGTGCTCAGCCTTAAATATGCAGGAATTTCAAAGGGGCGGTGCACAGCCCATTCAACATATAAAAGGCGGTTGAGCCCGAAATGTCCTATTTTAGAGTGGACGAACCCAAGCATCCTATTTTAGGGTGGAAGAACCCAATATCCTATTTTAGGGTGGAAGAACCCAAGCATCCTATTTTAGGGTGGAAGAACCCAATATCCTATTTTAGGGTGGAAGAACCCAAGTATCTTATTTTAGGGTGGAAGAACCCAATATCCTATTTTAGGGTGGAAGAACCCAGGTATCCTATTTTAGGGTGGAAGAATCCAAGTATCCTATTTTAGGGTGGAAGAACCCAATATGTCCTATTTTAGGGTGGACGAACCCAAGTATCCTATTTTAGGGTGGAAGAACCCAAGCATCCTATTTTAGGGTGGAAGAACCCAATATCCTATTATAGGGTGGAAGAACCCAAGTATCCTATTTTAGGGTGGAAAAACCCAATATCCTATTTTAGGGTGGAAGAACCCAATATGTCCTATTTTAGGGTGGACGAACCCAAATGATGTGCGTTTGCGAACAATGATGTTGTGCCTTTGCGGGGCATTTGAAAGTAATAATGCAATCCAGGTGCGGTGCTTTTGCAGTGCGGGACATTTGAAAGCAGTAGTGCGTATGCAGTGCGAGAAATTTAAAGCAATAGTGCATATGCAGTGCGTGGTATTTAAAATAGTAGTGCATGTAGTGCGGGGAATTTAAAGCAATAGTGCATATGCAGTGCGTGGTATTTAAAATAGTAGTGCATGCAGTGCGGGGAATTTAAAGCAATAGTGCATATGCAGTGCGTGGTATTTAAAATAGTAGTGCATGCAGTGCGGGGAATTTAAAGCAATAGTGCATATGCAGTGCGTGGTATTAAAAATAATAGTGCATGCAGTGCGGGGAATTTAAACCAGCAGTGCGTGGTATTTAAAATAGTAGTGCATGCAGTGCGGGAAATTTAAAGCAATAGTGCATATGCGGTGCGTGGTATTTAAAATAGTAGTGCATGCGCAGAGCATTTGAAAGCAATAATATTTGTGCGTGTTATAGGAAGATTCAGACCGCTCGATGCGCAGTCCCTGCAAAGCTGTAAGCATACTTCGGCTTCCGCAACTGGAAGCCTTGGTGATATTTCACCTTGCTAAAATGTTTCCATGAATAAAATTCCTGCGCTCAAAGAAAATTATGAGTTTCGAAATTTGTGTTGATTTTGAATCATCCTTGAATCACCCTTTGCTTCATGACTTTCATGATGTTTTCTTGATGCTAAGATTCGTATGCCGTGCATTATCGTCGAGGAGTAGCTAAAAATCGGTTCTGCGTTACTCAAAGAAAATTTGTTAGTATAAAAGGAAGTGGTTGCCTTGCGTTGAACATTGAAGCTTTGGCTTTGAATCTGTGCTTCTCGTTGCTCTGCCATTGCGGAAATCTGATTATGTGAATATGGCTTGGGATAAGCCGTCTGCAAAATTTCTCCAGTTCGACTATGGGAGGAAAAATTGGGATTTTTTATTTATTGAGACCGTACCCAACATGGGCGCCTACGTATCCTGCTACTAACAGGAATCAGGTCGACCGTAGTTCATTTAAAGTCTAGAAAAGATTACAAAATAGCAGCTACTCCTAGAGATGGGCATGTGGAGAATGATGTTCTCAAGTGGCAAGATGATGTCCCTGTCAGTCTGCTTGACTTGTTGCACGCTTTCTTTTCAAATGCCTTGGTGTCGGTTTCGATGGATCACCCTTAACAACAATTGTCTTTGTGTTTGCAATATTACCGGTTGAAGGCTCTAGATGTAGCTTTATCTTGCCACTTTCAATCATGCTTTGAATCTTAAATCTTAGCGCTGGACATTCTTCAATGTCATGTCCTTGGATGTTTGAGTGATAAGCACAACTCTTAGATAAATCAAAGTTTGACGGTGGATGCTTAGGTATAAATCCCTTCTTTGGTTGTAGAATACCCTTAGCACTCAACCTCTTAAATATATTTGCCAATGGTTCATTTAGAGTAGTGAAGCAAAAATATTTCCTCTTCTTTTTATGTTGAGAGCTTGATTGTGCTTGGTGAAACCGTCGTTGGTAGCCTTGCTGGGAGTTTTGCTGACGAGGACATTGCATGGTGGCATAAGATTGAAAAATTTGGTGACTTTTATGGCATTGCGCTTGATGCATAGTCGTGGAAGCAAATTGGTTTTCCTTCATTTCACTTTGCAGATTTCCTAGTATCTTCGCTTGGAAGGTTTGGTGAACGTCTTGTGTTGCTGAGCTATCTATAATTCTTCCTTCTTGAATGGAATTTTCTAGTTCTCTACCAATCCTAATCAAATCAGAGAAGTTGTGTGCACAAGCTCCGAGCAACTTATCATAATATAAGTCTTCCTGAATTTGGATGAAGGTTGAGATCAATTCCCTCTCGGATAATGGAGGATGTATTTTTGAAGCTTCTAACCTCCATCGTATGGCATATTCTTGGAAAGACTCATGTGGCGTTTTCTTTGTTCTGAGCAAATCGGCTATGTGCGGATCGCCTCCATTGTTAAACTCGAATTGCTTTACAAATCCGCGGGCCATATCTTCCCAAGTAAGCCATTTGCTAAAATCTTGTTTAGTGTACCAAGAGAATGCTGATCCTGATAAACTTTGAATGAACAATCTCATTCGTACGGCTTCATTATGTCCAATACCAATTAATCTGCTGCAATAGTCCATTAAATGAGCGACGGGATCTCCCTTCCCATTGAAAGTGTTAAACTTAGGTATTTTGTACCCTGACGGGAGCTCAACGTTTGGATGCACACACAAATCTTCATACTTCAAAATCTGGAAATTCCTTGAACATAACTCTTCATTAATGACTTTCCTCAAATTGTGGAGTTCTTTTCCCAAATCTTCATGGTAAAGCGACTTGATTTCCTTTCCAGGCCTCCTGTATGGGGATATTGCCAGTTCGTTTTTCTTACTTTTCTCGAATTGAGCGGTGGTTATGGAAAATTGAGGATTAGGAATTATCGCTACTTGATCGGGAGTGTAGGTTGAAGGTATTTGTGGAATGGTATAGGTAGGATCTAAGTGAGGCGAAATGGCTAAGGAAACGTTGCTGGAAGTTGAGGTTGTGTTAGGAAGAAGGCTTAAGGTATTTCCCAGATTGGCTACAATATTTTTTTGAACCACTTTTCCCTTGCTATCGTTTTGTTCTTGCACCGAACCCATACCGGTGTTGAAAGCTTCAAATCTCTCTGCCATTGTAGTCTCGTCCTTAATGCAGATTCGCAGCAAAACAATGTTCAATGCCAGACAACCTTTTAAAGAGAAAATTAAAACTTCATAAACAAAATAAAATGTTAGTGAATGAAGTAAAAGTTTCATAAACAATATATATATATATATATATATATATATATATATATATATATATATATATATATTTTAAATGATCTAATTAAGTAGGCTCTAGATTGGAGACGACTTGAGTCATATAAAGGAAACAAATGGACGAAAATGAATCATCAGCTATTTAGCTCTGACGGTTGAGAATGAATCGGAAGAAAAGAAAACTACATTGGAGTAGAACATGCCATTTGAAAAAAGGTTGACTCATATTGAATGCCAAAGCTTGGTTCTGAGTTAATTCTTACCAATTCCAGCATATTTTTAAAAAATTTGCCCCAGTTTTAGGACGTTTTGAAAAAATGTTTTGGGTTGCATTCCAAAATTGTCCCAGTCTCATGCTCCTTCGTTTGGGGAATATTAAAATTTGCAGTAAATAAGACCGGGCCTTATATAGGCTGCCTACGTATCCTGTATCTGACAGGAAATCAGGTCAAACGTAGTTCGGGTGGTGTGTAAAAAGTTTTTTTTTTTTAATGATGCAAGAGATTAGCTTAGAGAAGATCATGATTGATCGGGCGCAAGACAGTTGAATTTAATATACCCGAGAGTTACGAAGCACTGGCGGGTTGCAAAATGTCAAGGACAGGAGACCTATGAGATTGTCCTTCGACTTGCATGCCAAAAATTGAAATTAATGGGTGCGCGAAGATAAATTTCAGCGACCCAGAATGACGCGATTGACTGAGCGAAAACTTCGCAGAAGCAAGGTACTTGAATAGTCATTTTTGAACAACTTGATGGCAAAATCGAACAAGTATCGAGAAGTGCCATTTGATAGGTCGGACCAATAAATTTGGACATCTACCAATTTAAGAAACGATAAATGATGAAAATGATATAATTTGAAAGTAAAAGTTCCATGACGTAAACCGGGTGCAAAATGGATTCTACGAGGCATGGAGCTAACGGGTCAAATGTTTCGTCGTTTGAGATAGAAGATCATACCCGTAAAAGAAGGACACAAAAGCTCTAGGATTTGCAGTTTGATGGGACAAATTGTCCGACACTAATAGATTTGAGTAACTAAGCGAATAACGATAAGAATGCCTATTAAAACAAAGTTGGAATGATAAGAGTTAACTTTAAGGATTTTCAAGGCTAGTTCAGGTATGCGAAAATTAGGAAATTTCCTCCGACGATTAGAAATTTGTCGAGAGTCATGCTAAAAATGCGAACGATCTTAAAGGTGCTCTAGAGTGGCTAAAGTGCGCTAACCGCGGAATAAATAGTTTTTTTTTTTGAAGTGAAGATGATACAAAAATAATTAATGAAACAATATGCAATTGTGCGGCAAAGCAAATATGAATTTTACTTTTCTTCTGAAACAAAGATGTTGTTAGTAAATATCAAGTAATAACTTTTCACAAATAAATTCAAATAAGAGCCTGCAAATAAGTTTAAGTAATGAGCTTGGCATCAGGTGATAATCGCAAATAAATTCAAAAGCAAGCATATTGCAAATAAATTCAAGTAAACCACTTAGCAAGCAAGCAAACGCCTTACGAAGTTTATAACACAAACATTAATAAGACGTCCTAATATGCAGGGACCTCTTTATGCCAGAGGTAGGCCTAACGCGGATTTGAAGGATAAAATATGCAATTATACGTCATCCCAATGTGCTATTAATTAAAGACCCATACAAAGTTTGAAAATCTTGGTACAAAAGAAATTATTACAACTTGACTTTCATAAGCTAATTAACAATGAGGAAGTTCCTTCGTCATCCTTGAGCCTCTTGGTTGCTTGGATATATTGACCGATCTTTCGGCGTATGACATAGCCAGAACTTCTCCTGTTTTGATGCCTTCTTTGATGTCAGTTTCTTCTTGCTGGGCTAGAAGTGTATCTAATTCTTGCATGCTTTGCTCGTAACTAAGTGCCTGCTGCTCGTAGTGTACTGACTCATGCCTGCCTGTGTTCACAAATGGTTAGTTCTACCTAAATAGCACACGGTCCATATAACATACATGTTTATCCCTCAAATCAATACACATAACGTGATGACCGTCGCTTGGGGTCATAGACCCACTCGGACATTTGGACAAGGCTGACTAATGGACTTAATACACCTTGGGTATTAAGCCTCCTAGGTTCGTGCATGTCCTTAAAAAGGGTTTTGGTTTAGCTTTATCTTAAGCTGACTAGGAGTTGGCTTCCTATGACACAAGGTTCCCCCAAGCAGACAACTTGGGAGTGGAAAGTCTGTGGCCGTCGACTGCACCGCCGATCGACTAAATCCACAAGATCGATCCAACTAAAGGGTGATTTAGTAGTGCACGGCCGCGAACCGCGAAACCGCTTTAAGTGTGTGAATTGTGTGAATTTTCCAAGAGTGGAGGAAGTATGAACGGAATGACAGTTTATCAAAGCAGTAACATTTAAACAGTTTATATCAAACAAACAATTAATAGCATGTAAGCAGTTTATAGCATGAGAAAATAGTTTAAGCAAATAAAGTAACTAAGTTATCACACAAAGTCTAATTAAATCTAAGTCCGTTATGGTTAGAACCTAGGTAGATTACCCAGCGGAGTCGCCAAGCTGTTATACCCCATTTTAACCGGGTTGAAGCGGAGTACAACATATTGGTAATTCCTAAATTGCTTTATTTTAAGGAGTCGCCACATAATTGATTTTAAGGTGAATTAGGACACCTAATATTAACTAAGGTAAAGCTAAAGCTAAACCTCTATTAATGGTCTGCTTAACTAGTGTGATTCTAGGTAAGGGTTCTATATTATCCTAAAGGGAAGGGGTTAGGCATCCTTTAGAATCCGTTAACTTACGGTTATCCGACCAAACTTAGGTTAATTAATCAATGCTAAATAAGATGCTTTAAATTTTAAGAAAAAAGACTTATAAACGTTGTCAAAAAATATAATAATACTATTTAAAATAATACTTATAAATATTGCTAAGGCTTGAATAAAATGTGCTATTTAAAATAAAACTTATAGAAAAATATATAATAAAGTTTGCATATGAATGAAAGAAAATGCGGCTTTATGCAATGTTTTATAAGTATTTGAAATAACCCCGAAGACGGGGTATTAATTTTAACAAACTAAAAAATATGTTGAACAACTATATGAAATAGATAAACGGCTAATGCAAAAATAACTTTATGAACAAACCTTCCTTAATTAATTTAAGCGCTTTGCGAGAATGAAGACTTCGAAAACGTTGAGCATTAATTTTCTTTCAAAATATGCATTAAAAAAGCTTCTATGGTTGTATAGAATAATGTCCATTTAAAAATATAGTAAGAACACTCCGTGAGAAAAAGAGAAGACATTTTTGTTATCTCAAGCTACCATCCGTTTTTCATTTTTATGGGTATACTAAATCATTTCGTGAACTGAACTAAAAAAAGAAAGATTTCCATTATCGTGTGAACTAACGTCTCAAGTTAACCCCCCCCCCCCCCCCCACTAAATTAATTATTCTAAAGTAGCTAAATAATAGTCTACAAACATAATTAAATAAACACATAAGATATGCTAAAACGTGGCAGCCTTTCTCAATCATTTATAGCTGAATTCTGTGGACCGGGAACACGGAATGGAGCAATGAGATCGTCTGATCTCGCGGCGGAATCGAGTCTCGTCTGAGACTCCTCGCAACCCCAGATGTCATGCAAAAGAAAAGAGAAAAGAAAAGAATTAGAACAATGATATAATTTATAGTATGCAAGAAAGAGAAAACTTAAGAAATAAGGAAGCAAACCCGAACCAGTAGGCCTAAAATAAATGGCAATTTCAATTTTCAGGACGGGACAAGCTACATGTTCTACGATTATAACATGTCGCATATTATGAGCCTATAAACTTCGCAGCAATGGCAAGAAGCCGAAAAAAATTACAAAATATGTATGTTAAGGCATAGAATCTGCGTGGCAATGGCAGTGCGCTTCATCTAAAACTAACTACAAAATAGGCTAAGGTATAGACTGCACGACAGTAGCAATTAGGGATTGCAAATTATGAATGATTCGTGAATTATTTAATACCACACATGAACATACAACAACAACGAGCAGGGCAGGATTCTAAATCCCTTTGACAGATAGTTACCCAAAACAAAGATGAAATAAAAAATGTATTCGCATGTGATGGAACCAGCAGGTTGTATGTTTCAAGAAACTTTAATCATATATGACTGGATGTTCATACGGGGCTACAACTGCCTGACTTAAACATGGCAAGTATTTGACACACAAAGACTCAGAATAGACAGTATAGGAAAACATAGGCAAGTTTGCAGAGGCAGCACCAGCAAGACTATCTGTAGATGAAGCAAAATGAATGCATACTGATCCCAAGATGGCAATACTAGCATGATCAGAATTGAAGCGAGCAGTTTTAAACAATGCAGGGTAACAACATGGAAACTCCGAATCGAGGCTCAATCCCGACAGTTGTCTGACTTCACATAACTTAGTGTTATCACTTCAAACTTTCAAGGTTAATTCCCAGAGAACTTATAAATAACATCAGATAAATATTAGTGACTAGAGCAGGATTAGTCATGGTTTAAGGCTAAATCATTTTTTAAAATCTATCTAGACTGCAAAACATGTAATGGATTGGAAAGACACAAGTTGAGTTGGAGTTAAGATCACAAGTTACTGATTTGTCACTATTCCCATTTAAGATCATAACAGGGATAACTGTAAATGTATTTCAAATCTTCTCTTGTTCTTTAACTGTTGGGATTATGGAAGGTCTCATGATCTTGTGATTTAGTATGGAGGAACCCCAGTTGTCCAGGGCAATTATTACTAGGTTGAGTGGGTACTCAAAGCCTTTCTTAGGACCTTAACTCTAGAACCTCACTCCTTATCTCTTCACAAAGCAAATGACAAACTCCCTGACCCCTTTCACAGTTAGGATGCATAACACTGATTCATTTTAACATCTACCATGTCATGCTAGTTAACTTCTCATGAGACATTAACAGTATACACACTTTGAGTTTTGACTTCTTCAAAACTGAATCTCCATTTAACCAACCAGGCAAAATTGCAACAAAACATATCATAAGAACAAACTCCAACAACTCTTCCCACAAAAACAGTCCATGGACCCAACAGTTGAAGCTAAATCAAATTCATCATCATTTGTTGAATAAAGCAAACAGTCATGCAATATGTGTAGGATATTTGTCATTTTTTTTAAAAAACTATCACAGCCAATGCAAACGTGCTAATAGATACTGTTAGCCACAGTCTTTACAGGTTTCACTTAACTATGAACAAGTCCAAGATAATCCCCTTTTATTTATCCTAATCTCATATTGCGACTTGGTTAATCTAAGCAGGATGTCCTATGGGGATTTAAATACAATACATAGATAGTAATCGTTTAGAATAGATCATCTCACCTAATCGACCATATGATAAAGCTGCTGGTTGATTAGAAGATCATGACCAAAAGATCACATAAATCATAGGGTCATTACAATTAGCACACATTTTACTACTGTTTTAGGTCACAAAATGCATAATCAACTATGTTAACACATCACAAAAGCCGTCATGGTACTCCTATCAATATTAAGCTGAGCAAACTTATGCTAACATATATTCATTATAATCAGACAAATCTAAAGCATACCTAAGACACATACTCGCAATTACATAAGGCTAAGCAAACATAATCATATGATAATATTTATTAACTATGATTAGACTAATCTAACTAATATCAAACTAAACACATGATAACACATACTCGCTAACTAATACTAAACCAAAAGAAAACACAAATACATGCCAACACAGAAGATTGCTCATACAAACAGAGAATTAAAGAAAATTGCTAAAAGAAATAAACAGAAAAAGGAATTACGGACCTTCTTCGGGCGCAGCGAAGTGAGGCTTCGAGTCTCCGACCTACCTCGAAACACTACCAAATCCGAGCTTGCGATGCTCGGATTCACAACAACAAACAAGGAAATCGAATACAAATTGGATCTAGTATTTTGACCCGATACTAAATAAGATTATGACGGCTAAAGGGACTGATTTTTAGGGAAATTTTCATGCGGCTGAAGAACTCTTTCTTTTATGGGATTTTCCGCAAAAAAAAAAAAAAAAAAAACCCCTATTCATTCTCGGAACGTTTATTTATAGCTAGATTTTTAGGATTTGGGGCTAGGGTTTTCGTTTTGAGGAAGAGAGAGAGGAGCGGGGGGACAGGAGAAGTGGGGTGGCAGAAGCGTGGGGGGGACAAAGCGGAGTGGGGGTGGCAGAGATCACGTGGGGGGGATGAAGGAGAGGAGAGAAGGGAGACGATGGGGGAAGGGAAAGGATGGGGCGGCAGAATGAAGGGAACCCTAAAAGGGTTTCCCTTATTCTGAACGAGGATGGGCCGGGTAGTGTATTGGGTTGGGCTGGTCCGTTTTGAAATATTGGGCTGGTATTTGAAATGTGGATTGGGCATTAAAATGGGTTGGGCTGAATTAAAATGGGCTGATAAATTAAAATGTGGACTGGTTTGTAAATTGGTCCGAAAATGAATTGATTGGGCCACTTCATTTAAATAAAAGACCTATTTAAATAACTTGTGTTAAAATATTACTTAATATAAAATATGCAATTATTAGTGCTCAGATAAAAAATGGCGTTTTAATAGCCGTGCAACAATATTTCGAAAATCCGCAGTAAATAAACAATATTATTTAATTATGCAAAGATAAATGCGATGCGTGTGCGTAAGCTAGTAAAAATGCCGAAATGATAAAAATTGTGAATAATAATAATAATAATAATAATAATAATAATAATAATAATAATAATAATAATAATAATAATAATAATAATAATAATAATAATAAAAATGATGATGATGGCTAGTGACTGTAATAGAATAATGAAACGCCGGTATTGATAAGAGGCTAGTAATTATAGTAAAATACAATATATATTTTTTTTAATTTTCCAAAAATATTAGAAGCGTAAATAGGTATTTCGGAGGAGAGGCGGGACAAAATTGGGTGTCAACACTCCTTTTGACAGTGTTTCCCCAAACTTGTTCAGCAACACGGATTCGATTTCATCCTCTTCAACATCATTGCCTTTTATAGCGCATGTGTATGAAGTCACGTGTTCCTGCTGGTCCGTTATGCCGTCATATTTCTGGATATCCGTCATCTTGAACCTCTTCGGGATCAATTTCGGAGCCGCACTCGGAGAAAAAGGCCTCTGATTGTACCTCTTCGAATCCGGTCCTTTCAGAATAGGCGGAGCCCCCGGGATTTGGTCCATCCGAGAGTTATATGTCTCCACCCTCTTTTCGGTCGAGTCTACCCACTTCGCCAATGTTTCTAGCATTTTCAGAACCTCGGTGGATGAACCAACACCGGACCCATTACTCTCAACCATCCGTGTCTCGTCCTTTCTGGGTTCAGCAACACCTTTCGCCCTCTCCGGGGTCGTTTTATCGCTTTTGTTTTGCAACTGGGCTATTGCGATTCCTTGTTCGACAATAGCTGTTCTTTGTTCCTACATCATTTCAAAAATTAAACGTTAGTCAATATTATCATCCGGGGTATCCGGTACTTTCCGGCCTTGTGTCCGGGACACAGTAATTGAATTGTGAGTATTTAAAGGATCGGTAGCCGGCGGGGCGGCATTCTCCTGATTCACGGTGTTTTGACGGTTGAGGCCCTCCCTTGAATTAACGGGGTTTGGGTCGGCGGGATTTGCTGGTAATCCTCGTGGCCCACTGTCTTCATTTTCGGCCACAATCTCGTTGTTGTTGACGTGACCAGATTGTCCACTGTTAGCCATTTGGTCCGTTTTTAAACGAACAAAAGAGTTTTACAATCCTAACGGGTAAGTGATAGAAAGCGAGATCAAAGACCACTATTATCCTAGCCCCACGGTGGGCGCCAAACTGTTTATCCCGAATTTAGGTAATCAATTAAATTTGTAAATAAGGTATAGGATATGTGGTTGAGCTTTAATCTATTTTGATTGGGAGAAAATGAATTAGGATCAGCTATGAAAAATCTGAATAGTAATCGATGGGTTGCATTAAATGCATATATTAAATAATGTATGATATCGTTTGATAGAATAAAACTAAAGAAGAACACACTAAATCCGGACAAAAATCAGATAGTAAGAGGGAGAGATTTTATATATTTTTCTATTACAAATGTTCTAGATTTAAAGAGGCTAACCCCTGAAAGTAAAGTAATGTTCCCTATTTATAGTTTTGCCTTATGAGCCTCATACAACTTAAAGCCCTTTTGAATAAAGAAAACCCCTAAAAGGATAAGGTTGGGTCGTACGGTCTGACACCCGTACGATGTGGCAGAACGGTATTGACGCGTGGCAATTGTGTAACGGATCACTCGGACCAACGGCCACGATCAACCGGAGCAACGGTCACGATCTACCGGGCCAACGGCCACGATCAACTCGGCTATGGAGAAACCGGACCAAATGATGTCCCTCGCTTTCTTCGGATCAAGCACTCCTCCGGTCCCCAAAAAAAGTCTTCATGCTCGTGCTTGTTTCTTTCTTCCCTCGGTCTCCGGTCTCACTGATCTAGCGTATATTCGATTTTTACCGTATACAGAATCTTGGAGTTTTACTTCAGTACCCAATGAGTGTTTATATGTTCAAGTTAGCTAACAATGACTTGCACTCTTAGAAATACATGATGGATTTCCTTTTGGTACAGAAGATAGGACGACATTTGTCGAGAACCATATTATTACGTAGGTTCTCTACTTTTTTGGTGTACGCCTTGTATGCAGAGGTTTTTCCCACTTCAGTCATGCTATGCACAAAAAAAAAAGTACATGACGGATTTGTTGGGACATTAAAAAATGTTTGCATTTTTCCCCAGTTCAATCTTTTAATGACGAGGGGATTCGGTTGAACCTATGTTGCTCGAATTCTTCAAAAATGTCAACCGCTACGTGTCAGATTGTCCAAAAGTAGTGTATTTTTGGAGAATCCAACATGGATGCAGCATTGAAGGTGAAGAGTCCGCGCAACTTAGTTTGAACCTCCTTTCCTTAGCTTGGCTCCGCCCCTGTTACCTGTAATTATTTTTTAAATCTCCTGATAGTATGAAAAATTCTATACTATCGTACATAAATGTTAAAACTCTTTGTAACAACGCGAAATATGGGCCCCGAAATCATTTTTTTTTTGTGCGGATTGCCCTTCAAAGGCACTGGTCTTTAATTTTCGCCCCTCAAATTGGTAGTTTTTAATTTTGGCCCTTCGCCTAATACCTCGAGATTTTAAGTTTGAACCCCAGCTCAGTAAAAAAAAAATCGCAAGGCAGAGGTTTAGATTCACAAGAAAACTCTACCTCAATGCAAAACTCTATCTCAGAAAGAGTTTTGCATTCAAAACTCTGCCTGAGGCTTAACTTTGTTCCGAATAAGCTTAACTTTGCTACAAAGCTCTGTCTTGCGATTTATTTTTAATTTTTTTGACTGAGCTGGGGTTTAAAACCCAAAACTCATGGTATTAGGCGAAGGCCAAAAATTAAAGACCACCAATTTGAGGGGGAAAAAATTAAAGACCATTGCCTTTGAAGGATAATCGTGCAAATGATGACCCCCCCCCCCCCCCCCACCCCGCCTACCGAAATTAGCTTTTGGATTTATGGGTTTTGTTATGGACTGAGTTTGGCCTTGTCTATGATTTTCTGGGGGCTATTTGCTGGATTGCCCTTCACTGGGGGTGGTCTTTAATTTTTGTCCCTCATATTGGTGGTCTTTAATTTTTATCCTCTGCCTTTGCAAATTCTGCCTTAAGGGGGAAGTGGCCCCTATCGTGAATTTATTCATTCCAGGACTTGAATCTGAGATCTTTGGTTAAGAGTAGTGAGATTCAGACACAGATCCAAAATTTGGAACTTATGAGTTCCAACAACTACTTCAAGTTAATATACAATAACAACTGAATTTACAGTCAAATATTTAAAAACATTTAGTAGATTTCTTAATACATATATAAACCTAGGCAAAAGCATTTCCCATAAAATTACAAGTACATCCATCTCGTGGGAGACCTCATTCATCCCTATGCATCCATTCATTGTAATCCCTATGACGAACAATCTTGGCAAGCGTCCAATTATTGAACTGGGCTGGACCATTAAGTCACTATTTCTGACAAAGTATTAGTAACAGTATACATGAGAATTGAGAACACTAACACAGTTATGGTCCTTGTGCAAACTTTTCAAGTTTGGTGAGGTGAAATTTATTCAACAACAAATGGATGGATCTATGATAGAGTTCAGCCCAATTGCTCATATAAAAGGGAAAAAGAACACAACTAGGCAACAGTTAGAAAATAATTGCATAATCATAGCAAGGTTATTTAGTCTTCATTTCATAGCAACTAAATATTAAACTTCCAAAGGAAAATCCCTATAATTCAGTTGAACGTGAATCAATCCCAAGCTAACTCTTCCTTTTTTTTGGGCAAAATATTATCTTCCCTATACAATTGGTAGAATCATTCGAAAAATAGTTTTGTTTCTTTTCTTTTTAAACGTTTTTTTTTTTCTATTTTCTTAGTATATGTAAAATTTCTATCATAACTATACATGGTATTTTCGAAATTATCTATTTATATCATAAATATACTTGGTATTTTGGCGAAAATATATTTATAGCATATACATGGTATTTTCGAAAATATGTATATATTTATACCATAAAAAAACATGGTATTTTTTCAACTGGAATATAAAGGAATGGACGGATGAGTAATGAGAGATGGAGGATATATATGTTGGAGAAGATTGATACGCAGTAGATGTTTATCTTAAATCAGAGAATAAATGATGTGTTTATCTCTTAAATGATGGATAAATGAAAATAAAGACTAAAAGATATGACTGAATCCCTGATTTTCGGGATAGTCCCATTCTTCATATACTTCTTTTAATGTGTTATATATGTAATAAACAGTATTGTTTTTGTAGAATATGAAAAATTCTGCTATTTATGTTCTTATTTATGGTATCGTGACTTCTCACATAATTTTTCCCATATAAAACAGTACGCATAATGGGATATTGTTGCACTTTATTCACCCAACTAAGTTTTATTTACAAAGAAAAAGTCCCTAGTGAAATTTGGACATAACCTAAGGTGATATAGTAAATAGTAGGAGAAGTTACTCATATATATGGCCCACCCAATTAGTTCACGGCCACTATAGCCAACTTATTTTTACCAAAAAAAATAATAATGCCACAACCCACCATATTAAGGGGAGTGTCAACCCACCAATTTAATAATTTCTTTTAACCTTCTTCTCCCGAGCAAAAACGTAAAGGTGCAAATATACCCCTCAACTTTGCGATTTAGAGCAGATATACCCCTCGTTACAAAATTGGTGTATATATACCCCTGCCGTTACAAAATGGTGCAAATATATCCTGCCGTTATAAAATGGTGCAAATATACCCTTTTCACTGACCGATCTTTTTTAAAAAAAAATTATTTAGGTTATTTTTAATTAAAAAAATATCACTTGACTTTAAAAAAAAAAGTCTATCCATTTTTTTAGTAGACATACTTTTCTAAGGCCACATAGTAATTTTTTTTCTGATAGGTGGGGTCTGTTCATTTAAAAAAAAAATATCTCCGTGACTTTAAAAAAAATAAGTCTACCCACTTTTTTAAAAGAACCAGAGCTTACCCATCAGAAAAGTTTTTTACTATGTGGCCTTAGAAAAGTATGTCTACACAAAAAAAATGGGTAGAATTTTTTTTTAAAGTCACGTGGTATTTTTTTTAATTAAAAAATAACCTAAATGATTAAAAAAAAAAATCCGTCAGCGAAAAGGGTATATTTGCACTATTTTATAACGGCAGGGGTATATTTGTACCATTTTGTAACGGCAGAGGTATATATACACCACTTTTGTAATGAGGGGTATATCTACTCTAAATCACAAAGTTTAGGGGTATATTTGCACCTTTGCCCTTTTTATTATACAATACATATACACCCTCATACATCATTATACATTGTATTTATAGTGGACATTATATATATAGTGCATGAATGTTGTATATATTATATATAATCATGTCTAAACAATGTAACTTGAAAATAAGGTTACACCCTCATGTATTTTTAGTGGACATTAATTTGTTTTTACTATCAAGTTACCCAAAAGATAGCTACAGTTAAAAGATAAGATTTGTAATCTTGAAAATAAGAGAGACTACTAATCACAACAGATAAATGTGAACTGATACAATAGATTTTGATTTTATTTTTTTATACTGACACTGTATATAATTTAAACTTGACAGATAAATCAAATATGACACAAGTAGAACGTTGATGGGAAATATAATTGAACGCCTGCTCCCATATCCTGGACCATATTTAATACTTGGACCACGTGATTGTTGACAAATTCATAATTCGTTTACTGGGCCTAGTTGACAAGTACTTTGACTTCTTTGGGCCTTACTAGTTCACGGGTCTAGTCAAATTTTGGACTCTCATTATTGATCGGTTTGAATAACTTTTGGCTCCTGACTTTTACTTTTCGTAAATAGTTGTTCAATTTTGCACTTCAACTATTAATTCTAGGATAAAAGTGCAAATGTAACCTTTAACTTTGCGATTTAGAGTAGATATATCTCTCGTTAAAAAATGTAATGCACATATACCCCTCCGTTATACAAATGGTGCAAATATACCTTTTTCACTATCAAACTTGTCCTAAATTTTCAATAACACGCCTAAACTTTGCGGGGTCCTATTACCCTCCTAAACTACTTTAAACTGAAATTTATGCCACCTTAATGTAGAACAACTAAATCTTTATATTGAACTAGATGTTGATGCTTGTGCTTCGCATGGGCCCAATAGGCCTAATATGAGGTAACGACAAACATAATATTAGTATGACAACATTTTCGCTCGAAAAAGTATGTACAGGAAATTATTTGATTTCATTTCATCTCATAGTTTTTGTTTCGTTGAAATCTTTACATTCTACTGGTCCTAATCAAAACTTTAATAATATAACTTAATAAAGTAACATAACTTATTATTTTTTAATTATGAGAACATTCATTTCTTAAGTTGTAAAGCACTAAGAATCTAACATTCTATATGCTTTTTACTATCACTTAATGCTATATATTATTAGGTTTGAAGATATATATTTGCTTCTTAGATTGAATTGTATTTTATACAACAACCGTGAGTCATTGTACATTATTCTCCTGAAGATTAATCATTTCTTATTTACCATTCACAAATTCAAATGCATAATTTATCTCGACGGATAAAAAGTTCAGCGCATAATTCAAATGCTAATTTATCTCGATAGATAGCAGAAAGTTGTTAGCATGACACAATATTTGTTTTTGTTCTTCTTTCATAAATGCAATGATATGTTGTTAATAAGTAATTTTATCATTTGTATCAATTTAGCGAAAATATTATCGTGTAGTCACACATCATAAATGTAAATTTAATTTAAATTCTACTAAAGTTTATGCTATATAGTTACACATCAAATTAATTTTTTGACCCATATATTTTTCTTTTATTTCAAAATTTGTTCTTATTAATGTTGATTGGTTATATAATTTCTCAAATTGCAATTATTTTATTCATTATTTTGTTAGCTTTTTAAATAAAAATTCGCTTGAATCTTTTTACTTATATTACTAATAAGTTGTATGTTCAAAACACGATTAATATAACACTATAGTTTGTACTCCGTATCCAAAGTTTTATTATATTGATGTTTTCTACGAATACAAAGTTTGCAAAAATTTATTAATACATTTTAAAAGAGAAGACTTGTTTAATTGGAAACGATTTTTCCCTCTTTGAGATAAAACAATAGCAATATTTAAGCATCAGTTGATAACTTGAATTTTAATTCGATTAATTTAAAGGTGTAAAATATTCTATTGTTAATGTATGTAGATTGGACCTAAACAATACTTATTATTTTTTATTTTGATTTAGATAATTCTAAAATTAAATCAAATTTACATTAGTTCAAATTATTAAATTAATTTTACATGTTTAAAACGAAACAAAGTAGAAATTTGATTTTCTATTTAAACGAAGAACTACTATTTTTTAATTTTTTGTGAATATTCTTGGTTTAACTCATTTTACTTGTCGTGTTGTCTTTTGCACGTTTTTTAAAGAAACACCAATTAGAATTATAATTTGACTAATTTACCTTATGTATTATTTGATCTCCATTTAATATTATTTTTTCTTTTACGACATTAATCTCTTTTCACATTTATTAGAGTAAGAATAAAAATGAAAAAATAATTAAAATTTTATGTTATTTTAAAATATAAATATTTCAATTATATTTATTTTAGTAAACATAACAAATAAATGACATGGCAGAATAGCAAATATAATAGTTAAATATCTAGATTAGATTTCAGGCTAATATAAGAAAAGAAAGGAAATTGTATGGTTTGGCTACTTAACCTTTTGAATAAAAGCAATAATATGGGGTCCATATTTTTTTGCTGTACAATGATTTCATTTGCTCCCACTAATGGATTGATACGCATGCGGTAATGCGGTAATGAATCCACCATTATTGACTTAACGGGGATACTTTGGGAATTACATGGATATTGCTTGATTTTTAAATATGAGGTTCACTTTTTATTTTTTATTTTTATTTATTGCTTGATTTTTTAATATGGAATTCACTCTTTTTTTTTTCCATGAGTAGGAGGTGGACGAAGATACCACCTCCAAACTCATGCTTCTATATTAACTAGACAGCCTATGCCCGTACTGTGCACGGGCCCAACACTTTAGATTATAGTGCATTTCTGTGTATGTAGTTGTTTTTGAATAGTGATAATATATATATATATATATATATATATATAAACACGATTAATATAACATTATAGTTTGTGCTCCGTATCTAAAATTTTATTATATTAATGTTTGCTATGAACACAAAATCGGGAAATTTATTAATATTTTTTAAAAGAGAAGACTTGTTTAAAAGGAAACTATTTTCTTCTCTTTGAGATAAAACAATAACAATATTTAAGCATCGGTTGATACTTTCAATTTTAATTCGATTAATTTAAAGGTGTAAAATACTTATTATTTTTTATCAAATTTTGATTTGGACAATTCTAATTCTAATTATTAAATTAATTTTACATGTTTAAAACGAAACAAAGTAAAAATTAATTTTTTATTTAAACGAAGAAATCCTATTTTTTAATTTTTAGTAAATATTCTCGGTTTAGCTCATTTTACTTGTCATGTTGTCTTTTGCATGGTTTTTTAAGAAAACGTCGATTAGAATTATAATTTGACTAATTTATCTTATTCATTATTTGATCTGCATTTGATATATTTTTTCTTACAACGTTAATTTCTTTTCACATTTATTAGAGTAAGAATAAAAATAAAAAAAGTAATTAAATTCTATCTTATTTAAAAATATAAATATTTTAAGTATATTTATTTTAGTAAATATAACAAATAAATGACATGGTGGAATAGCAAATACAACAGTTTAATATCTCGATTAGATCTCAGGCTAATATAAAAAAAAAAAAATTGTATGGTTTGACTACTTAACCTTTTGAAGAAAAACAATTTCATGAATTGACACGCACGTGGTAATGAATTCATCATTATTGACTTAATGAGATACATTAGAAATTACATGAATATTGTTTGATTTTTTAATAAGGGGTGCACTTTTTTGTTTTTTGGCCATTATTAATTTGCACTATTTTTATGCATATATATATATATATATATACTATGTTCAAAACACGATTAATATAACATTATAGTTTGTACTCCGTATCTAAAACTTTATTATATTAGTGTTTACTACGAATACAAAGTTTGCACTTTTTTTTGACATTTTTTTTTTAATATGGGGTTCACTTTTTTTTATATTACTTGATTTTGTTAATATGGGGTCCACTTTTTTTTTACCGTGAGTTTGGAGATGGTGGGATCCACTTTTTTTTTATATTGCTTGATGTCGTTTAGTATGGGGTCCACCCTTTATGGGGTGCACTTTTTTTTTTTTGACATTATTAGTTTGTACTATTTTTATGCATATAATATATATACAAATACTATGTTCAAAACACGATTACTATAACATTGTAGTTTGTGCTCCGTATCTAAAACTTTATTATATTAGTGTTTGCTACGAATATAAAGTCTGCACTTTTTTTTTTAAAACATTATATTTTTTTTAATATGGGATTCACTTTCTTTTTTATATTGCTTGATTTTGATAATATGGGGTTCACTTTTTTTCCCATGAGTTTAGAGATGGTGAGTTTCATTTTTTTTCTTCCTTTTTTTTATTGCTCGGTGTTATTTAGTATGAGACCCACCCCCCAACCCCCCAACCCCCCCCCCCCCCCCCCCCCGGCCTTTTTTTTTTAGGGACAACGGACGACGAAGCATGGGTCTAAACCCATGCTTTATATAGTTTTTTTTTTATTAATTTTTTTTAATATTGCTTGGTGTTGTTTAGTATGGACCCACCCTTTTGGACATTATTAGTTTGCATTATATATATATATATATATACTTATACACACACACATATATATATACACTATGTTCAAAACACGATTAATATAACATTATAGTTCGTGCTCCGTATCTAAAACTTTATTATATTAGTGTTTGCTATGAATACAAAGTCTGCAATTTTTTTTTGATATTGTTTGTTTTTTTAATATGGGATTCATTTTTTTTTTATATTGCTTGATTTTGTCAATATGGGATACTATGTTCAAAACACGATTAATATAACATTGTAGTTTGTGCCGTATCTAAAACTTTATTATATTAGTGTTTACTATGAATAAAAAGTCTGCACGCTTTTTTTGACATTGTTTGTTTTTTAATATGAAATTCACTTTTTTTTTATATTGCTTGATTTTGTTAATATGGAGTCCACCTTTTTTTTTCCCGTGAGTTTGGAGATGGTGGGTTCCACTTTATTTACTTCTTTTTTTTTTTGAAATATTGGTTGGTGTTTTTTTTTATTTTTTAATATTGGTTGGTGTTTAATATGGGGACCACACTTTTTTTTTAAATGCTTAATTGGTTGGTGTTTTTTTGAATTTTTTAATATTGGTTGATATTTAATATGGGGATCACACTTTTTTTTTTTAAAGTATTTTAAGTATGTTGCTGTACAATAATTTTATTTGCTCTCACTAATGGGTTGATACGCATGTGGCAATAAATCCATCATTATTGATTTAATTGTTTGATTTTCTAAGCATTTTTGTATTTTAAGTGTGTTGATGTACAATAATTCCATTTGCTCCTTCTAATGGGTTGATACGCATGTGACAATGAATCCATCAGGCTATATGGGCCCACAATTTTTTTTTCAAAAATTGGAAAACGGATATATATATATATATATATATATAAGTATTTTAAGTATGTTGTTGTATAATAATTTCATTTGCTCCCACTAATGGGTTGATACGCATGTGACAATAAATTCATCATTATTGATTTAATTGTTTGATTTTCCATGCATTTTTGTATTTTAAGTATGTTACTGTACAATAATTTCATTTGCTCCCTCTAATGGGTTGATACGCATGTGGCAATAAATCCATCATTATTGATTTAATTGTTTGATTTTCTAAGCGCTTTTTTTTAACATTGTTTGTTTTTTTAATATGGGATTCACTTTTTTTTTAATATTGCTTGATTTTGTTAATATGAGATCCACTTTTTTTTTTCCGTGAGTTTGGATGTAGTGGGTTCCACTTTTTTTTTTTTTTTTTTATTACTGGTTGGTGTTTAATATGGGGCCCATAATTTTTTTTAAATATTAATAGTTGTTTAAAATATGTGGGCCCACAATTTTTTTTGGGCCCACAAACGGACGACGAAAAAGTGCTACAAACGGATGACCAAAAAGTGCCCACACCCACTTTTCTATATAGTAGTAATTTTTTTTTTAAAAGTTTAAAAAAAAAAAAAAAAGGCAGATGGACGACGACGACGAAAATATTGAATACTAAAGTACGCGCACGGAACACATGTAATTTATACTTGATTATTATATATTTCATCTTTTTGTTTTCTCTCCTTTTCTTTTTTCGTGGTTCCTTCTTCCAATTCTCGATCCACTCCAAGATTACAAAAAAACCATTGGCACATAGCTCAATTTTCAGCGCCATTTCACAACCACTTCTACTACTTCATAACCCCAACAACCTTTCTCACTTTGAAGCACACTAATCAATAGTCATTTATGGCTAATTGACCTTTAATAATCACTTTTAGATAAGCACAAAGAAAAAGAAAATGGTAGAAACTCTGGGAATAAGGGAATGATAACGACGGCTATGGTTGAGTTAGAAAGATGAAAAAGAGGAAAAAGGGTTAGAGAAAATGTGAAATTTTATTAAGTGTAGTTAATTGTATAATTTCCAATTAAATATTGGCACTTGTACATTTTTCATAGTTTTTAAGCTATTTAATGCCTTTCACTTTGCTTTAAAGAGAGTGAGCTCACTTTCTCTTTCACCTCATCACTTAAGGTGGTATTAATTCTATTTTAAAATAGTTCAAAAGGGTAATAGGATTCTGCAAAATTTATGTGTGTTACTGAGAATTTAGGACAAGTTTAAGGGGTATTTATGCATTTTTTCAATTTTTTTAAAAATTATTTAGCTTATTTTTTAATTAAGAAAATGACACGTGACTTTAGAAAAAAATAAGTTTACCCATTTTTCTTGTAATTTTTTTTAAAGCCACGAGGCAATTTCTTTTCCAAGTGGGTTGTCTTGTTCATTTTAAAAAAAATTGCCCTTGGCTCAGAAAAAATAATTACCACGTGGCTTTAAAAAAAAGTCTATTAAATAAATAGGTAAGACTTATTTTTTTTTAAAGCCACGTGACATTTTTTAATTAAAAACAAGCTAAATGATATTTTTAAAAATTATCACCGAAAAGGGTGTATTTGCACTATTTGTATAACGACAGAGATATATATGCACCAATTTTTTAATGAGGGGTATATCTGCTCTAAATCACAAAGTTGAGGGGTATATTTTCACCTTTTTTTATTAATTCTATAATAATATCAAGTGGAACAGTTCCTTCTCAATATTGTTCTTATCTGTAATCCTGATGTTGGGACCAGCTTGCGCACATCTTAACTAATTTTACAGAGTATTTGCTACCTCCCATAGCACGATACCGAGTAACAAAAGAAAATGGATATGGGAATAAATGAGAGAGAGAATAAGAAATGTCGTATTTTGAGCTTTATATAAACTTAAGGCTCGTTACTAATACTATGCATCTATTTCGGACTTTCTAGATTGAGAACTGGAAGCTCGAGCATAACACAAGGACACAAGATTGGGAACTTCTTCGCATGAACTGCACCATGTGATAGCCATTTTTTGTTTAACCGTTTCGTATTCGGGGCCCACTGATTAATTCAGATTTTTATCGCGTAGGTTCTGTTTAAGGAAGAAGTGGCTCCTAACATTTTCTTCATTCCAGGACTTGAATCCTAGACCTGGTTAAGAGTAATGAAATTCAGACACAGATCCAAAATTTGGAACTTATATGTTCCAACAACTATCTCAAGTTAATATACAAAAACAATGGGATTTACAGTGAAATATTTAAAAACATTTAATAGATTTCTTAATACATATATAGAGCTGGGCAAAGGCACTTTCCATGAACCCATAAATTACATGTATATCTGTCTCACGAGGGATCTCATTCATCCCACCACATCTCTTCGTTATAGGCATCCCTATGACGAGAAATCTTGGCAAGCGTCAAATTGGGTTGAATTGTGCTGGACCATTAAATCACTATTTCTGACATAAGTATTACTAATTACTAACGCAGTTGCTTGAAAATCTGCATTATTAAAGATCTAACAGTATACATGAGAATTGAGAACACTATCACACTAAGTCCTTATGCAAACTTTTCAAGTTTGGTGAGGTGAAATCCATTCAACAACTAATAGATGGATCTGTGATAGAGTTCAGCCCAATTGCTCATATAAAACGAGGGGAAACTACATAAATGACAAAATTCTGGGCTTAACTCAAGCCACATAGCATATGTTTGACCAATTACATTTGGTAGCAACAATCAGCAATAAAGTGCGTGTATACATATTTTGATTTTTCGCTGTATACATGAATACATTTTGCTAAAAACATGGAGCATCATCTTTTTAATTATGGAAAACAAATCAAATCTTCCTAAAATCATGCTAAACAACCAGCTTCCCATAACTATCACGCCTCTTAATTCTTCCATACAATCAAATTTGAATTCAATCTTCCATCATCAAACTTCAAAATAACAGAGCATTTTTTTATAAAAAAAAAAAAAAAAAAAATTGAATTCAATTCTTCCAAATCCATGCATTAAAGCATGTAAGAATTAAACTCTGAATCAATCGCATCTGTGTATTCGAATTATGTGTTGAATGAATCACTTCATGCTTAATTCATTATTGTTGACGTATACAAGCAGCGTTGGAGTGTTCTCGTTTTTCTGCATTGAATTTGCAGTATATACACAATCAAGCGTTCATTGAATAATTCGTTTCTAAGGTAATTAGTACTTCAATTTATGTTTTTGTAAAAAATAAAAAATTAAAGTTGATTCACCCTGTTTTACTGTGATTTTTGTTGCTAATCATATTAAGTTCTGTATTTACAGTTCTGTATTCGAAATATGTCAAACATAACGGCTGTAATTCGACATTCTGGTTATTGGAATGATGAGAATTGTTTTGTGAATTACTCTATAGATGCAGTAGTTTTCAGAGAGTATGCCTCATTTGATGAGTTAGTTGATGCAATTTCGAATCAGTTGCGAATAGATACAAGTATCAAAAAAATCACTATCAAATATTTGATTGACGGTAATTCAATGCCTCTAGAAATACACTATGACATGAGTGTCAGAGTGTATGTTGAACTGAAGAAAGAGAATAGGCAATTTGGGATGTATCCGCTGTGTATCAGTATAACCGACATTGTGAGTGAATACAGTATTTTGGGTGAAATTGTTATTCAAGGTGGCCTGGAACTGGTGAATACAAATTGTATTCAGGCAATAGATACAAATGAATTGATGTCAGTTGTGGCCTCGAGAGCTAATCAGCAAGTAATAATATTCAGAGGGGACAACGATTTGATAATCTCAAACCGTAATCATAAAGAAGTCATGGTAAATCAGGTATACACTGATAAGGACACTTTAAAAGCTGTGATGATGAAGTATGCTATTGACAATAGATTTCAATTCCATACAGAGCGGTCGAGTTCTACAAGGTCAGTTGTTCACTAATTTTTATGATGTATTTGTATATATCTCTGTAAGTTTGTATACATGCATATACAATTAGTGCAGATAACTGATTGCTATTAAAATACATGATTATATGTGTGCTATTGTTATTGTATACGTTCTAAACTCGTTTTTTTGGCTAATCATTTGATGTGTGTTGTGTCAATTGGATGTATATGTATACATTTCTGGAATTGCAGCTGCATAATTGTGTATATATCCAAACAATGTGAGTGGAAATTAAAGGCTTCGAGTATTAACAAATCAATAATGTTCAAAATCAGAGATTTCGTAGACACGCATACATGTCCATTGAAGGAAAAGGTGTATAGGCAACATCAAGCAAGTAGTGGTTTCATAGCAGGTATTATTAAGCCAAAATTTAAAAATCATAAGAGGAAGTATATGCCAAGGGACATAATAGATGATGTGAAAAATGAATTTGGCATCGACGTGCCATACATGAAGGCTTACCGTGCTAAAGAAAAGGCTATAACGGAATTGAGGGGAGAGCCTGCTAAATCTTATAAGAAGTTGTCGGGATACGTACACATCTTGGATAAAACGTATCCCGGTTCTTATATAAGGATGAAGAAATCTTCTGAAAATGAATTCTTGTATCTTTTTGTAGCATTATATACCTTTATCAAAGGGTTTGACTACTGTAGACCCATTATGGTAGTAGATGGCAGCCACATCAAAACAGCCTACAATGGAACATTCGTTTCAGCAAGCACGATAGACGGTGCAGGTAATAAATATACATCAGTATGTATACATAATTATACAAAACTTCCATATAAAAGTTAACAAAAAAAAAACTCAGTTGTGCATTCAATTTTATTTGTAGTGAATATTCTGCCTTTAGCCTATGGTGTGATCGATTCGGAAAACGATAAGTCTTGGACATGGTTTTTCGAACAGTTCAAGGAAGCATATGGGGAGTGGGAGAACATGTGTGTTGTGTCTGATCGTCATGAAAGTATAATCAAGGCTGTATCCAAAATATACCCCAATGTTTCCCATTTTGCGTGCATTTGACATCTTTGGAAAAACATATACAATAAATATAGAAAGAGTCACATGGTGTTGAGTCGAGTGTATTATGCAATGGCAAAAGCATATACACAAAATGACTTTGATATGCTGATGGAAACAGTTGAGAAAGTGGATATTCGTGTGAAAAATTACTTGGAGGAAGCTGGACGAGAAAAGTGGGCTAGGCTTTATACTCCTGTCAACCGAGCATGGACAATGACTTCTAATATTGCCAAGTCTATCAATTCATCACTCGTGGATGCAAGAGAATTACCAATATTTTAATTCTTGGAAGAAGTTAGGTTGCTGTTTGGACATTGGAATTGCACAAACTGACAAAATGGATCATATACGTCCATAACGTGAAACACCCTGTACCTTTAACGAAAGCTTTGACCATGATCCTAGACTTAGAAAATCAGATAAAGAATGTGGGAATTGGAATTTCCCTGTTCAGATGTAAGATGGGGGTTTACGCCCATGAACAGTGACCGTATTTCAGAATACGACCCGTAATTCAAGTCGTAAACTGGTACCAAGGATTTCTGAGCATTCTGGAATTTGGCATTTGGATGTCAAATGGTTAAATACGGACCGTATTTCAAAACGTATTTGAAATTTGGGAAAACTTCCTCGATAAAAGTTGTGGAGCTTGGAAATACCTTTCCAATGGTATATTATGGGGGTCAAACGGACATCTGTGCAAAGAGTTATGGCCATTTTACCGAAGGGACGCAGTGCAGTCCGTATTTCAAAATACGGCCAGTATTAAACTGGGCCGAAAATCCAATTTTTCCAGAATAGTATATATTCGGCCGTATCAGTTCACATCATTATTTTTCATTCCTTCAAGCCCTAGAACGACCTCCTACCCTCCTCCATCATCAAGAACACCAAGGTAAGCCCACTCTAATTATTCCAACTCAATTCTAACATATATTCTAATAATCTAAGCAAGAAATTATTGTTCCTAATCTAGGGTTTTCAAGAAAACCCATCTCAAGGTTCAAGAATCAAGATTTAGGAAATCTTCTCCAAAACTCAAGTCTTTAATTCAAGTTTTGGAGCAATTAAGGTATGTAGAACTTCCATCCACATGTGGGAATCTCTACGTTCTTCCCCATGCTCCGTTTTTTCATATCCATGAAGTTCAAATCCTAGGGCATTAAACCGAACATATTGGTAGCCCGTATTTTTGTATTTATGTACATGAATGTTGTATCTATATTCGTTATTGTATTCCTAATCTTCCATTACGGTTATTAGAAACCCTAACTTAATCCATGAATCATGAATTCTTCCTCATGTGTTCTCATTATGTTTATATGAAACTTGATGATTTTATCTAGCAAGTTACAAGCATGTTTTCAAGTCAATTATATATATATAATTATGAACTATTGATATTACTCATTGATGAGTCGTGAAATTACGCGATATTCGACACTAATTCCTTAAGCTTTTGTGACTCCTTAAGCACCTTTGTTATTACTTTTTGTGTTTTTATATTGTTTAGTAGGAAAAGATGCCCGGAGAGCATAACGTAGCAAAACGGACCAAAATAGAACAAAAATAGAACAAATCAACGTTTCTGGCACCACATGCTAATAGCATGTGGTGCAGCATGTTGAACATGCTAGCAACATCTGCTGCCAGTGAAAATGGCACCATATGCTACTCGCAGAGTGTAGCATATGGCGCAGCATGTCGCACATGCGAGCAGCATGTGGTGCAGCATGTGGTGACAGAGAAAATGTCACCACATGCTACGGTTTTGGCACCACATGCGATTAGCATGTTGAACATGCGAATAGCATGTGGTGCAGCATGTTGTGCAAGAGGGTATTTTGGTCCAAATTTTGTTCCCGTTTTTTGGAATGATATAAATACTCTTTTAGGGTTTGTAATATTTATCTTTGGCAGTTTTGCATCAAGTTTGGAGACTAGTTTTTACACCACACTTTGGGGTTAAAGATTTGAAGATTTGGTTGAGTATTTCTTAAACCTTTAATTCATTTCTTCAATTCCTTGCTTTGTATTGTATATCTAAGTGTGTAGCTTTCTATTCCATAACTTGAATCTCGTTTATGAAAGTATTCTTGATTAAAGTTTGGTTTGAAACTCTTGTTATGCTTATGTATTGAATGATTCTTATTGCTATTGAAGTGGGTCTTTGTTGATTTAATTAATCTCGTTCTTGAATGTTTCCAAAGGGATTAGCTAACCCTAGGACTCACCCATCTACTTAGATTGAGCTCGGAAGAGGAAATATAGGTTGGGAAAGATTAATTAACAAGAATTTGGGTCATTAAACTCATCTAATAACTTGAGCTCGGAAGAGGATAGTTACTTGAGGTTAAATTGATTGTGCCTAATAGCACACTCTAAGGCTTGGAAAAGCTTAGAGTGAAATTAATTGATTTGGTTGGAAGAATTTCAATGAGATTTTAGATATCATTATCTATCAACACAAACCCGCTTTTAGTTGTAAAATCGTAAAATACGTTGGATCGTTACTTGAGTGTAATCTCCTATTATCCATGCTTGTGGCCATTGATCATTTTACTCGCTTTCTAGGTTAGTTTACATTTCCGTATTAGTTATAATTCTCTCAAAAACCCAAAATATTATCCATCGTTTGGCTTTAGCGTAGTTGGTGTAAGTTCCTTACTTTCTTAATCGCCTAGCATATTGTTCCCTGTGGGATCGAGCCCGACTCATAGTTGGGTAAATATATTGCATACGACCGTGTACACTTTCTCTTTGAGGAGTGTATTTGGACGTTATCAAAAATGGCGCCATTGCCGGGGAACAATTTGGCGTATTTGGGATAGTTTGGGATTTAGGCTAATTTGCTTTGGTTCAAACTTTCTTTGCTTTATTTTATAAAATTAAAAAAAAAAAAAAAAAAAAAAAAACTGACCAGTTTTTGCAGAACTATCCAGTTTTTGCAAAACTGTCCAGTTTTTGCTTTTGTAAAAAAAAAAAAAACAATGGCATCATATAATGAAAATTGGTCGGATGGTAGTTATGCATACTTTGATGACCCTTGTCTTTATTATGGAGGACCACACTCATGGCAAAATTGTTTGAATTCTCCCGGGGGCGGATTGTGCGCACAATCCCAAACCTATGAGTGGAGTATATGTGATAGGTGTGGTGGTCAAAATGGTCATTGGGATAATTGTGATTATTTGTCCTTCCCTTCTCCGAACCCCCACTATGACTATTCTAGTTTTGATTTTGATGATAGTAGGGATATGGAAATGGAAGAAGCCTCAAATGCTCAAAATGAGAGGATAATGCTCATGTTGGAGACCATCCTTAAAAATGTTGAAAAACAGGACTTAGTGGTTAAGGATTTGAGGCAACCACTTGATGACTTGAGGCAAGCAATTAATTGCAATGACAAAGCTATTCACACCTTGGAGGATCAAATGAAATTATTGGCTCAGATTCATAATGCTCAACAACTTGAGGATGTTGAAAGTAGACAAGAAAGTGGCCAAAACATGAATTTATCCAAGGGTGGATTTTTACAAGCTTTGAATGACCCTCAACTTGAAGAAAGTCTTGACAAAGTGGAAGTTGTGAGCCAAGATTGGCTTATGACTCAAGCTCAACAACTTGGAGCCTATGGAGATCATCGTGAAGGCATTTCATGGATGATGGAAGAATTTCTAAAAATACATGTTGAGCAAAGTCAAGAAGTGGAGCTACTTGAAATTACTATCCAAAAATTGGAGGCCGAATTGAATGCAAAGATTGAGGCATGTGATGCTCAATATCAAAGGGCCATGGATTGTAGTTTTGAGTTTGTTTCCAATGAAGAAGTGGTCAACATTGATTTTCAAGAGCTAATGATGAATTGCCAACCGACCAATCCAAAAATAATGCAAGATGCCAATATTGAAGAAATGATACTAGAGTTGCATAAAAAAGTTCATGAAATGGTTTTTGAAGACTCTAGTTCATTTTTGGGTGAGGATGTCAAAATTCATACAAATTTAGAATTTGAGCGCGTTGGACCTCATTCTAGCCATTTTTCAACATTGTGCTTGGTTGATGATATGGAAGTTGAACTAACCGAGCCTATGGAGAATTTTGGAGATGAAGATCAGAGCGTTTTCATATTGAAGTTTGCTATGCCAAAAAGACAAAATGGCATGCCTCACTTACGGGCCAAGAAGTGCAAAATGCGACACCCGAGAGTTGGCCTCCTTGTTTTTCTACCACCGCCCCATGAGCGTCATCATGATCTTGATTCAAAGTTGGGGCGCAAATTCATATCCTCCAAGTGGAGGGAAAAGTGGTAAAGGTAACCGTCGTGCCGCGACGTTAACTTAAGCGCTTGGTGGGAGGCAACCCATCGTTTTAAAAATTTTAAATCGTTTTTGAAATTTTATTTTTTAGAATAGTTTAGTTCATGGTTTTTGACTAATCTGCAAAGTTTCAGAATTTTTGGAGTTATTTTGAGCATATCGAATATCCGGACAGCCCCCAAAACCAGTAAAAGCTGCAAAAAAATGTTTTCTGGTGTCATAACATGACATGCGAATCGCATGTAGTGTCGCACATGGTGACAGAAAGCAAAAAAAAAAAAATTGGTGACATCACATGCGAATCGCATGTGGGGTCGCATGTCATGCCAGTAAAAAAAAAAGTTAATTTTTTTTTCTGTTTTGTTTAGATTATGTGCAGCGAGGACGCTGCAATGTTTACAGTTGGGGGTGACATGTGCTAGCACATTATATTTTGAAGCTTGCTCAAAATTTTTGAAAATCTTGTTCTTTTGACATGTTGTGGATTAGTCACTCTTATTATTTTATTTTCTTTGAGGACAAATGTGAAAACTCTTGGCTTGTTTGGTACTAATAGAGTTAGTCTTTTGCATGTGAAATTGAAATGCGAATACCCCTCCAAATTGTTTTGTGAAAGTTAAAAAGCAAGGTGCATAGGAAAGAATGATCTTTGTGACAAATTTTTGGCTCATTTGGTGACTCTTTACCTACTAGTTGTGTTTACTTTGGATTATGAGATATTACACTAGTTGATCCATCTAGACTAGTTCATATGCCATGTGTGGTGAGTGTTTGTTGAATAAATCTTGTGTTTACTTTTATCATCTAGAACTTGCCCCGTTAGTCGTTCAATGCTAATTTTGATTATGTTGGTTGGAGAGATGACCTTGGGCTATCTTTGTGAAAAAGCCTCTTTAGCCTTTCTAGCCTACCATTGCATAAATAATATCGCTAGTAACCCCATTTGAGCCCATGACCTTTTCTTTGATTGCCACATTACAAGCCTTTACTTTTTTTGATGAAAAGTCTCTCTTTTGAACCTTTCCCTCCTTGAACATGAAATTGTGAATTTGAGGCCAAAAGCCTAAGTTGGGGGTGTTAGTGTTGGTTGAGAGTGGTGAAGGTTGGTGTTCTGGAAAAGTCAAAAGAAAGGAATAAAATTTGAAAAATACAAGAAGGTTGCAAACTTTTTGTGCAAAAAAAATATAAAAAAAAATAATAAAAAAATGAATAATCGGGGAAACTAGTATGCAAAGGAAGGAGTGATGTTTTGAAATGCAGAGGAAAGTGGACAAAAAGAATGTGTAAGTGTTCAAGGAGGGCGTAGTCACTTGTATCCCAAATACTTATCCTACCCTTCCCTAAGCCTACATTACAAGCTTAAAAAGTCCCTATGTGATCTCCAACTGAATGTTCTTGAGTTAGTGATGATTGAAAATAAGGGCAAGCTTATGGTGTGATATTTGTAAGCACTAGAATTTCTTTGTTGAGTTTGAGTGACTTTGTGTATTTGTCCCTTGTGTTGTTGTTGTTGTGAATATAGTGATTTTGGGACTTTCTTTCTTGTGAGGGCATATGGATTACGATAGATTGGTAATGTTGAAAAATTCAAAGTTGAGTCAACTGAGCATATCTAGTAAGCTAGTGGTTTTGAGTCACTTATTCAGGCTTGAGTGTTGTTTCTTGATTGTTTTAAATCTCTAATGCATTCTTGAAATTGTATTTTGAAACGAGGGAGTTATTTCGTTGAAGCTTCACATGCTTGTAGCCTAATTATTGGTACCAACCAAAGTCATGTTTTTGTGCTTAAAATGGATTCTCATTGAGATTTTTGTTTTAGTTTGCTTGAGGACAAGCAAAGACTTTAAGTTGGGGGTGTTGATGAGTCGTGAAATTACGCGATATTCGACGCTAATTCCTTAAGCTTTTGTGACTCCTTAAGCACCTTTGTTATTACTTTTTGTGTTTTTATGTTGTTTTGTAGGAAAAGATGTCCGGAGAGCATAACGTAGCAAAACGGAGCAAAACGGACCAAAATAGAGCAAAAATAGAACAAATCAACGTTTCTGGCACCACATGCTAATAGCATGTGGTGCAGCATGTTGAACATGCTAGCAGCATCTGCTGCCAGTGAAAATGGCACCATATGCTACTCGTAGAGTGTAGCATATGGCGCAGCATGTCGCACATGCGAGCAGCATGTGGTGCAGCATGTGGTGACAGAGAAAATGTCACCACATGCTACGGTTTTGGCACCACATGCGATTAGCATGTTGAACATGCGAATAGCATGTGGTGCAGCATGTTGTGCAAGAGGGTATTTTGGTCCAAATTTTGTTCCTGTTTTTTGGAATGATATAAATACTCTTTTAGGGTTTGTAATATTTATCTTTGGCAGTTTTTCATCAAGTTTGGAGACTAGTTTTTACACCACACTTTGGGGTTAAAGATTTGAAGATTTGGTTGAGTATTTCTTAAACCTTTAATTCATTTCTTCAATTCCTTGCTTTGTATTGTATATCTAAGTGTGTAGCTTTCTATTCCATAACTTGAATCTCGTTTATGAAAGTATTCTTGATTAAAGTTTGGTTTGAAACTCTTGTTATGCTTATGTATTGAATGATTCTTATTGCTATTGAAGTGGGTCTTTGTTGATTTAATTAATCTCGTTCTTGAATGTTTCCAAAGGGATTAGCTAACCTTAGGACTCACCCATCTACTTAGATTGAGCTCGGAAGAGGAAATATAGGTTGGGAAAGATTAATTAACAAGAATTTGGGTCATTAAACTCATTTAATAACTTGAGCTCGGAAGAGGATAGTTACTTGAGGTTAAATTGATTGTGCCTAATAGCACACTCTAAGGCTTGGAAAAGCTTAGAGTGAAATTAATTGATTTGGTTGGAAGAATTTCAATGAGATTTTAGATATCATTATCTATCAACACAAACCCGCTCTTAGTTGTAAAATCGTAAAATACGTTGGATCGTTACTTGAGTGTAATCTCCTATTATCCATGCTTGTGGCCATTGATCATTTTACTCGCTTTCTAGGTTAGTTTACATTTCCGTATTAGTTATAATTCTCTCAAAAACCCAAAATATTATCCATCGTTTGGCTTTAGCGTAGTTGGTGTAAGTTCCTTACTTTCTTAATCGCCTAGCATATTGTTCCCTGTGGGATCGAGCCCGACTCATAGTTGGGTAAATATATTGCATACGACCGTGTACACTTTCTCTTTGAGGAGTGTATTTGGACGTTATCAAAAATGGCGCCATTGCCGGGGAACAATTTGGCGTATTTGGGATAGTTTGGGATTTAGGCTAATTTGCTTTGGTTCAAACTTTCTTTGCTTTATTTTATAAAATAAAAAAAAATAAAAATAAAAATAAAAAACTGACCAGTTTTTGCAGAACTATCCAGTTTTTGCAAAACTGTCCAGTTTTTGCTTTTGTAAAAAAAAAAAAAACAATGGCATCATATAATGAAAATAAGGGCAACAGTGTGGACAGTTTTTCAATTTCAACCATAACCGCTGCACCATGACCTGCTGAACGGTAAGAGTCATAGACATACAAACATCTTTCCATGAATGAAAGCACTGCCAACAACCAATGATTTTTGTCTTTCATGTTGACTGGTATAAGAACATTGTCAACATGATGCCACGGGACAGAGCATAGCAATCGCCGGCCTTTGACGTATTCAGATAACACATCTTCCAGATTCGCAATGTTTGTGGCACCATCCGACTCAACATATGCCTTTGTAATAGCATCAATTTTCGTCATGAATAAACAGTCGACCGTGGTAAAACTGTATTTGCTATTCATATCATACTTTGCTTTCTTTCGGAAGTAGTAAAACATTACATCCATGTGCTGAAAACAAAATGTAAAAATATTTAGCGTGGTATACATGCAAATGTACATAGTATGTAAAAAAATGACAGTGTAGCGCACCTCGTCATTCCACATTTGGCCATCCATCTATAAGAGGTAACCAATTCTTCTCGTTTATTTTTTGAATGCCATACTCCATAAATTTTGGCAGTGCTGCCTTCTTTTTTTGTAATGGTCCTCTTTAGCCTTTCTGTAAACAAAAAACAAACACTATCATTCTGATTGTATACATGAAGATACAACTGACAGTATACACCTGATACAATAATTTGTATACAAACAAACTACATTATATCATTTTTATAAATCTGACAAAACAGAATCAATTATGTATATATTGCAGTGACCGTAAATGTATCTTAAAAAAGTTTAAACTACATCAGTCAAAAATGTATACATATGCCTGAATATATACAAATGCCTAACTGTATAGATGAATATAATAAGCGTATGCACATAATTTTATAGTTACCTGTATTCATAAAAGACACAAAATAACTGTGATCATTCAATAAACTTATTTGGCATCATGTCGAACAAGTAGCCCCTCTCTAACCTATTTGGTGAAATCAGCTGAAAGCTTTTTATCATGTGCCCCCGAGATGGCATCATTCTCAAATGGGTGTTTTCTGTCAAATATCTCTGTCAACTTCACTGAGCTACCTGCTTGAATACAGTTAAATATGATTTTAATACAAGGATATTTAAAATACATATAGACACACCTAATTATGTAATAAGACTAACCCGTAGCGGAGACAAAATTAGTCATGTATGGAGATACTTGCAAAGGTCCAGTGCGCCTATCTTTACGCAGTGTCATCACAAGTGTTGCTATTGTATTTTGGGTTGGAAGAAAATCGTCATCCAACTCAAACTGTTGTGGTTCCCACGGATTCTGGTTCTGGTCAAACTGAACAAGATACTTACCTTGTTGAATATCATCATGTCTTCTCTTCTCTGCTCTCTTAGTTTTGAACATCTGCATCGACGCAAGCTGAAGTAGAAGATACGCCTTCATCAGCGCCTAACTCAATAGTGTTGTCACCAACAGACATGGGGCTTTCTTCATTGCTAGTTTTGGCCGGAATAACAACGTGGCCAACATCAACTTTTTTTTTTGATGTCTCAATTTGGATTTGAGATCCAATTGCCTATAAGCACATTATATAACACTTTAAAAAAAAAAAAAAAAAAGCATTAAAATTTAACAAACAATGAACAAACAGTTGCATCCTCAAACTAAAAACTATTAGGGACCTCAAATTCAACATGTTGTCCAAAACGACCGGTTCTTCCTGAATTTCTTCTATATTTGCTCTTAATGTATCTCCACTTGAATTACCCTTAGTGACGCTGATGTCCCCGGCTAAGCCTTATGTTCCACAAGGTTTTCAAGAAAATCATTTTGTATTCCAAACTTAATAAACACTCTATACACAGTTATTTTATATTCATACAGTATTCATGAATATACTATTACTTGTATTCATGAATACACTGTCAAGTGCATTCATGATTTTGTTGTATGCAACTGTTATACACGTATACAGTCATTATGGACAAATATGTATATAAAATCACTAAGTCATTATGCACAAATATGTATACAGTCGGTTGTATACATAAATAAATGTTGATACATTAATAATATATGTATACAGTTGTATACACATAAATTTACATGCATGCATTCCAGTTGTATACATGATCAGTGATGTTTGATTACAAATCATTCTGATACATGTATACAGTGAGTGTGATACTATCAAGTTGCTGGATACAGAACATCAATAATTACCTCTGTTGCAAAATGAGATGTAAATAGTTCATTCGGTATTGGTGATCTATCAAATATGTTGTCATCAACTGAATGATGTGTTCCACCATCATGTCGCTAAAATGGAGGTTCACTTGCAGCACCCTTTAAAAAAAAATTAAGTATTGGTAACTATTTAACTTAAAAATCTTAACTAATTATTTAACTTTAATTGCCGAAGGACCTTTGTGAAATTGTCTTCCATCCATTTCCGAAGATCCTTGAATTCTTCCATTACCTAACCAATATAGTGTGTTATATCATACACTTTCGATTATATAAGACATAAAAACAAAATACAAAGTTATATATCCATCAAGAATGCATCGGGCCTGCTGCGTGTAATTTCTCTCACCATGCAGCACCTCAAAATCTATGCTTGAATCTCACAATGCTGCATCCTGAGGAATACACCAAAGCAAGTTTCCCCGAACAATTTGTACTGCTCAGGAGTGAGCTTCCCCTTCAAATCTTTAAATACATCAGTGTTTGTGTAACAACTCATGTGCACCGTTTGAGTGGGAGGTTTTTTCATACAGAGTTTGCTCTGCATATCCATAATCAAAGCATTGATGATCAACTAGCCAAACATAACCAGTACTGTATACAATGTATTCACAAAAACTGCAATGGCAATATACAGTGCAATCGACAGAAATGAGAAACTACTTACAAAAGATACATGTATTCAAACAAATGCAATTTGTACAAATGACAATGTGAATCTTAAATAATGGAAAATTTAATACAAATGTATACATTGTATTCATGGAAAATAGAAATGTGATATTGTATCTAAAAAAAGTAATTCAACATTCATGGAGACACACTGTACTCATGAATACATGAAAGAAATATACATTGTATACATAAGAACTGTATTAATAGAAAAATGCAAAGACAACACTGTATTCATAAAAATAAAAATAAAAGCACTGTATTCATGGAAAAAAAGCAACACACATACAACAACACCCAAAACATATACATGCAATGACAAATTGTATCTAAAAAATGTAAAAACAACATACAAACACGCTTTTGTATTCATAAAATACAAAAATCAAATACATTACCTTAACTTTCTTTGGAGGTTCATCTTCAACAATATTTTTTCCTTTGCTTCCGGATGCACCATCGACAACTTTTCTCCGCTTTTCAGTACTTTCAATTGATGCTCTGGAATCTGATGGAGTTTGGACTACATCTTTTCTTTTGGTAGATTTAGAACCTTCATCCCCAATTTTAATATGAGCACTCTGAGTAGCAGTTCTAGCAACAGAGCCTGCATGTTCTTCATCTTTAGTTTGAGTAATACACAAATCAAAAGATGGACCATCGTAAAAATTAATAGGTATACCTCTAGTAACTCTGCTAGGAGTGCTTACGTCCGCCATTAAAAACCAATTCGAAGCTTGTTTTCCAAAACCCTAACAATGGCGGAACTTTTGCACAACAATGACGGACACCTAAATTGTATCCAAAATCATAGATAACAAAATACACATACTAAAATTGAAAACATCAAAGAATTACTTACCAAATATTGAGTAGCTACGGTTTAGGAAGAAAATATTGTGGAGAAATCGTGTATAATGATTATGGAGAAAAAATAGGAGAGATTGGTACTGATTAGAGAGAAACTGGAGAAAAAATAGGAGCGATTCGTACTAATGAGAGAGAAACCGTTTGAAAATGTGTAGAAAGTGGATATACTTTTTGGTTTTACCCCTTTTTAATTAATTAGTTATCAAGTGATATTATTAAACAAATGTTAGCTATGGAATGTCATTAAGGTAAAGTATTGCTACAAAATGTCAATACCCACTATATGTTTGTTATGTCATGTAGTTTCCCCTATAGTATTTGAGTTCAAATGAATTTTAACCTCTTATACCCCATTGGATAACAAACAAAACAATGTTAGATTTTCTTTCAAGATTTGGGTAATTATAAATCAAGCCTCATTAATTCTAGCTGAACAGTACATGTAGCAACTTTTCTTTCGTTTCTTGCATCTCATTTTATTCTGAGGTAATAACTCAAGAGCTAACTCGGATTTAGTATACATATTTCTATTTTAATTTATTTATATTAATTAAAAGTTATTTCCTGTTGTTTATTATTTGGTGACTTATTTAGTTCGATATTACTATTTTGATTAGCAGAAAACAGAAAGACAAAGGAAAAAGGAGAGAAAACGAACGACGAACTACAAAAGAAAGAAGGAGGAAGGAAGAACAACGACAACTTATCTGCGACTTTGAAATCACATTTTCGTTATGAAGGTTGTGTCTCCAAAGTTACCAAAGCCCTTCGAAGTTTAGAAGATATATAGTTTTAATGAACTATTTCACTAGATTATCAAAAAATATCACACGTTTTTTCTCTTTTGCTATTCAAAAGTGATATGTCATTTTAATTTAAATTCTCTTAAATTTTTTTGTTGAGATGAGTTGGGGATTGGTAAATACAAGGAGTGCACAAGGTTATATGGATTTTTCTCACTTTTGTTTTTATTTATTTATTATTACTTTATTAAAGCTTGCTTTGTACTTATGCATTCATTGGAATATTTATTTCCTTAATCAAACCTTTTCATATTTGAACTTTAATTTTGCTTCTTTTTTTTTTCTTCAGATTTTCAGGGAATTGTTGGATAAATAATTCAAAACACATTAATTAATTATTGCGGTTGACTCTTGGCGTTCAATATTAATTAATCTTTTATCATTTTCAATGTCCTTCGTAAATTCAACACTAAAATCACTAGCGTGAGAAGAATGAGACAATGAAGAATTTATAGTGTGTGTTGCTATAAATTCTACTCTTGATGAAAAAATGTGTGTGGATGAAAAGATCTTTATATTGGATAAAGAGGTATAGTGATCTTTTTTTTTTTTTTTTCAGAATTTCTTTTGGTATAATACTTAAATTTTTTATTTTTGTTCTTCAAAAGTTGATTTGTCATTTTAATTTTTTAAAAAAAATTTGTGTTGACATAAGTTGGTGTATACCAAGGAGCACAAGGTTAGATGTTGTTTTCGGACCTTTATTTTGTTTTCTTATTATTTTTAAAAAACTTCGTTTGTACTCATGTATTACTCATGTATCCACTGCAATTTTTAAAATTTTAACCAAGTTTCTTTATTTTTGAACTTCGGCTTTATTTTATTTTTTGTTTTTAGATTTTCGAGCAGCTGTTAAATAAATATAATTTTAAAAAGTTCTCAATATACTATTTACTGGAATTCAAGATTGGTGTTTTATCGTTTTCGACGCTCTTCATAAATTTAGCACTTAAATCAATAGCTTAAAGAGAAGGAAATAATGAAGAAGAGTTTGAATAAGAAGTAAATCTGGGTTTGGCATAAATGCAAGGATGCTATTTTAAAAACGGAACATATACTTACTATCAAATATATATGCGTAAATAATGGGAAAACATCGTATTGAGTAGTGTATATTATATGATATGAGTTAGGGAACAAATTAACAGTTGCAATATATAAGCAAATATTTTAAGACATTGGCCTAAAATTTGTAATAATAACTTAACATCTGTTGTACTTTTTGCACTACATGCTCTTTCATTTGGTTTTAACATTGATGGTCCAATCTTTGATATTTATATTATTTTCCAGTATTGAACTCATGCTCGGATAGTTATTCTGCAGCGGGCAATAATATTAAGGTAAGTCGCAAATTATTAGAAAATCGGCAAAATTTGACATGTTTAGAAGTAGTAGAATAACATCGAGTGTAGTTAATTTTTGAATTGAGTGTGTAATGTGCCGCGAAATTACGGTACATTTGATGCCAATTGCTTAATCTTTGGCGAATCCTGAAGTACTTTTGATGTCACTTTTCGTGTTTTTGTGTTAACTTGTAGACTAACAAGTGTTGGAAGCAAAATGAAGCAAATACAAGCCAAAGTACACCAAAGCACCACCTGCGAGTCGCAGGTACTGCATGCGACTCGCAGGTACTGCAGCATTTGATGACAAAGATGTTGAAGAAATGAAGATAGGGGTGCAGCACTTGCGAGCACCACATGCGAGTCGCACTTGATGCAGCATATGTTGCACCACAACTGCTGGAATCTACTGCACCTGCGATACTTTGGTGCAACCTGCGACTAGCAGGTTGCACATGCGACACCAAATGCGATTAGCATATGACGCGAAGGGTTGTTTTTGTCCAGATTTTGTTCCCGTTTTTGTACTTCTATAAATAGAATTCTAGGGTTTTGGATTCATTATTCTACACTTTTTAAAGTTGTCTTTTTGTGGAGCTCATTTATTATTGGAGGTTGAAGCTTTTTAAGAGATTCTCCACTTTTTGTCATCTTCTCCATTTAAGACTTTTGTAAGCTTTATGAATACTCTTTATGCTTTTACTTTATGTGTAATGAATATTAGTGGCTAAACTTATTTAGCTAAGGTTGTGGGACCAAATGTGTTAGTTATGTGATTGAGTTTCATATTCACACTTCATTTATATGCCAAATGCTTTAAAATATTCTTTAACATGCTTCAAATGTGTTAGCTAAGCTTTACCATTACTTTGCTTGGAAAAGAAAGTAGAGGTTAGGAAAAGAGTTACTAGCAACAATTTGAGGCATAATCCTCATCTAATAGCTTCAGCTAGGAATAAGAAACCTAGTTGAGACTAAATGGCTGTTCTCATTTAAAACATTCTAAGGCTTGGAAAAGCTTGGAATGAATTTTGCTAATTTGGTTGGAAAACGTTTGGCAAGAGTTAAGTGGCCCTTGGTCTACTACACCTATGTATAGAAATGAGTTGAAGTGAAACCCAAGTGCATTACTTTCCATTGGAACCACAACTTTAGTTCGACTTCCAGATAGTTAAATCTCATACCAACAAATTGTAGACGTAATGGCGAAAGACCAAAATCAAACATTATTATATTACACTTTCCTCGAAATATAGATTAAAAGTCAAGAGTTACACTCAACAAGTATATTTCTTCATTGTATTCTCTGTGGGATTCGACTCCAACCTCGTTGGGTTCTATATTTGACAACGACCGCTTACTCCTACTATTAAAGGTGTAATTTGGGCGTATCAGTGTGCTTATATTTTGAATTTGATTTGCACTATAAACTTTTTAAATCGAGTGTTGTTAATTTTTTTATTTAGATGAAAGATAAGAAATTCATTTTTAGTATAAAGAGGAATTAAGATAGGAGTAATAATTTAGAAAAACTTGAATATTAATATAATTTTTTTCAATGAATATTAACAAAAAAAAAGAAAAAGAAGGGGCGGGGGGGGGGGGGGGGGGGGGAGGGGGGGAGGGGGGGGGAGGGGAGCAATTGAAAATAATATCATAAAAATTAGATATCAAAACTTCCTTCATTATTAAGTTAAAAGCATGTTAAAGAATATTTTAACGTCCTTTAATTTATTTTTCACGTGTAGAAGTATCAGAAATTGACTTATAAAGAGAAACTAAATGATCTCCACAAGAATGACAGTTTATAAGTAATTAGATTTGATATAACAATAATATAAATAAGATATGATAATTTTCTATGATTAGTTTCATTTGATACCCACCGCGCATCGCGCGGGTCCGATTTACTAGTCTATATATATATAAAAAATGAGAGGTATAAGCAATGTGGTTAAGTCAAGTGGCAAGCTAATAACAAGTCACTTGGCAATTGTAGGACAAAGTCTTTTACTAATAATTTTTATCAAATTCCATAATTGAAAAATAATTTTATGAAAAACAAACTTTTGAATTTTTAAGCAAGCTATAATTATCCGCATTTATCAAGCCATATACTTTATCCTTAACAATCTCACATTAACAGGCCTTTTCAAATTCAAACATATCTGTTGAGAAAAAATTTATTTATTAAACCAGTCCACATCAATTTAAAATAAAATTGAAAAATAAAAATGTGCTAAACTCATCCTTAGCAATATCGTGATTATGGGACTAATCAAACTCATATATCTTTTTAAAAATTAGTTATTTATGAAAAAAAACATTAAATTTAAATAAAAATTCAACTATGATATTATCTAGACATAATAATTATATAAGCTTAGCTTATCTAACGTAAAATTATACCAACTCCTTAGTAGATAAGGACAAGTAAGTTATAATAAGAAGAGTATTTATTTAATTTTAAGTTAATCTAAAATAAATTTTTAGAATTATTTGATCTTTTCTGTCAATCAAAATGAGGAATTTATTTTTACTTACATGTCTGGTGGAAAGTAAAAGTCTTGCAGGATTCCGAATGGATACAGTTTTCACTTTAATTTGAGATTAAATTTTTGAATTTGATATATTATACGATTTAAGTAATGTAATAAAAAGATCTTAAATTTGAATGGGAAGACATTTCAATTGGGATCGGATAAAACGTATTTGAATTTGAGTAGAAGGATAAGAATACTTGGACGGATAAAATTCGAATTTAAATTTTAAGATAAGAATATTTGAATTCTTTTGATTTAGTATAAAAAGACACTGATATTATTGAAGTAATACATAAATCAAATTAGGTTTTCTTCTTAGAGTTACTCCTCCTACCATCATGACTTATTTCATCAGTTATTTTTTCCCATCTTTTCTTTTTAATAGAAGAATATGTCATTATATTTGTATATTGCTTAAATAAAAAAAATAAAAAAAGCTCCTTTTGCTTTAAGTTATTTTTTGCTTATCGTTGTGTTTTATAGTGCGATTAATGCAATATTTTATGGTCTAATTTGCGTTGTTTCTCCATCATTTTGTTGCAAAGATTACTTGCCTGTTATGAATTTCTCATCAATATCTTCGCAGAATTCATATGGTAAGTTCTTTTTCTTTCTAATTTTTTTTATTTCAATGTGTACTAACAATCATAAATTTATACTTCTATAGATCTTCATACAATTCAAGTAAAATATACATATGTTTTGCTTTTGCTTCCAATTTTGTGCGGATTTTGAATAAGACATTAGAATGATCAAAAAGATTTCAAGAAGATAAAAACTTTAATCTTAATATCGGACTATTTTGTGTGTGTGTGGGGTTTGGGGGGGGGGGGGGGGGAGCACTAAATAATGATAGAAGATACAATTTAATTATAATTTCCGAGGAAGCTGCTTTGATGTTGGGAGGTTTTCAACTTTTTCGATGTGATTGGCATATTATTATTGAAACATAATTTGAACGACCACTAAAGATAAACAAATTGAATGTTATCGCTTTAGATATGCGATATCATTTTTTCATATGGTGAAAAGGCTACAAAGGGATTAATTCCCTTTTTAATGCGGATGTTGAATAAATTGGAGAATGTCGTGACATGCAAGAATATCTGCTTATAACATTTAAGAAAGGATGTACTTTCAATTATTGTATCTTCCAAGACATTATTTCAGTAACTTTTAATTGATCCAATCTAATCTTTGAATTTGAATATATTAGGATTTATTAAAAGTAGTTAAGAGTTGATATCAATAAAGTGTTAGCACGTGTAGTTTTCCGTTAATTTTATTGAATTTCATCTAATGCTTTTTTTGGTTATCTTTTGCTAATTTCATTGTATAAAATATACTTATAATTTTTTTTATTGAATTTGTTTGTCTTATCCTTACGTTTATTTATATTTCTTTATTATTTACATATGTAAGTGAAAAATCAAGTTGTTATGGAATCACTAAAATGGAATAATAGAATTAAGAAATCATTTATCACTACTTTATTAAAATGTCAAGGGTATAATAGGCATTGCATAGGATAAATAGGGTGGGTTTTGGGGGTGGGATGGAATGGGTTTATTATTCAGTCTGGGTTGGGGGTGGGAGTGGGTTGGGGGTGTGGTGGTCGGGGGTGCTGATTTTTAAAGTAAAGTGGACGGATATTAATATAGATTTTCCTCAAAGAATACTAATACAGATTGGAGCGGCTAAACAATTGAAAATAATATTTGTGAAAAAAAATGATATAAAATTAGATTTCAAAGCTTCTTCTTTTTTTCCTAACTTAAAATCTTGTTAAAAATTACTTTAACAATCTTTAATTTACTTTTCACATATAAAAGGAACATTAGAAATTGACTTATAAAGAGAAAATAAATTATGTCAGCATTAATGTCAATTTAAAAATTGAAGTGACTAAATTTTATGTGATATTTTATAGATAAGATATGATTACTATTGCAATTACCACGACCGCGCATCGTGCGGGTCCTAAAACTAGTATATAAAATAGGAGAGGTACAAGCAATGTGATCAAGCCAAGTGGCAAGCTAATAAATAAGCCACTTGGCAATTTTAAGACAAACTTTATTTGGTTATGTAATAAAACTTTTGAATTGTTTAATTTGAAATTAAATATATGTAGAAGTATTTGAATTTGAAAATATTAAATTTCTAAATGAACTCTAAATGACTTTTGGAGTAAAATTAGACTTAGAGATAGATACCCACGGCTTAAGAGTTCTACATGAACTCTTACTATAGCCAAAACTTTATCCTAGCATACATTATAAAATATAATAAATACATTTTCTTGAAGAAACAAAATTAACTACATTCCATTCTTTATTTTTATTTAATTTGAATTCAAAAGATATATATTTTAATTAGGGATGATACAGAAATCTTCTTCTATCTTTTTAAATACACATTACATTATTTTAAAAAAAAAATGCCAACAAATTGAGGTAATATTTGAATTTGAATTTAAATCAAATTTGAGTTGGAATGAAGTTCTAACTTCTTAACCTTTTATAAATATATATATATACCCCTTCAGTAATACATAATGTTAGATGTTCTCCACTTTTGTTTATTAATCATTAGCTATATCTATGAATTTATATTTACTGCATTCTTCATATTCTTCATTTTTCAAAGATTTCTTCAGTTTTAACATTTTCATTTTCTATGCGCAGATGGTGATCATTGTATTATGGGAAATGAAGTCCACTCAAATTGATTTTTCTTGACTACTATACCCAGACCTTAACTCAAACAGGTAGTTTTTCTTAATGTTATTATTTTAGTTTTGTTCATTTGTTTGTTTGACTTTTGATAGAAAAAAATACACTTGACTATGTAAGTAATAAAATCATTTTCCTATTGAGAACTTAAATAGTCGAACCAACGATTTCTAATTGCTAACTTTTGTAAATGTTTTCATATTATTATTTGTCAAAATAATGCTCATAGTATTATGATGTTTTGGTTTATTTTATGTGTTTTTTATTGCTTAATGATGGTGATAGTTTTCTATTTAATGCAGTTTTGAGTGAAACTTGTGATGAATTACCTAAATAAAAGAAGATTGAGAATTTGATAAACTTAATAACTTCTGTTTCAATAGAAAAATATATTTTCTTATTTACTATCCGCTGTCATACTTGAGGCATTCTTTCACAGCCAATTACACAACTGTTTTTCTTAATACTTCATTGATGCCCTGAATTTCATAGCCCATTCTACTCAAATATGTTGTACATGCAAGTAATTTTTTTAAAAGAGTATGTTTCTTCTCTTAACTTGTTGTCTCTTATATTTATTTTTATTAGTTTTCGTTTAGTTGTAGAATGTATGAAGACGAACAAAACTAGATGATAATTTATAATTTACTTTTTGAATATATCGTATGAAATTAGCATTTTTTGTGATTTGTATGTGAATCCGAGATTTACTTGAATTTGAAATTAGTACTTTATTGAAACTTTAGAGATAACTTTTATATTTAACTTGATGTAACCTCATTGTTTTTTGTGCAATTGATTAACACCTACACATGAGAATGCATGGAAGAAAATTTTCAAGAGGATCAAATAAAAAAATTGAATTAATATATGGTAGTAGTTTTTAACGAAAATATGAAGTTGAACTGCAATAAGATCTTGAAATGATATATTAGAATGCTTTTAACTGAAATATAAAGCTTACATGCTTTCCTAGAATTGCTTTAGCGTAGGACAATAAATTAAGTAATTCTTCCTAAAGTTAGTTTATGAACTCTTTTCTGCTTCATCTTCATGTCCTTCTCAAGATCTGTTTAGAGCCTTTTGAATGACATTCCTAAGTTTGAACTATACAAATTATTTTACTGAATACGTGGAAATAATACATTTTAATAACTTTTCAGGTTTGAAATAAAGCAAGTGTCTTTTTGAACGTTTTGTTTGTGTTTTTCTTAAACCGGTGTTATTACAAATAAGTTTGGTCGAGGTTAATTGGCAAAGTTTTCTTAGATTACTAGCACTCAAGGTTTACTTAATTAACTCAATCCATTGAGGATATCATCACTCTTATTAATGATAAGTGCAATTGAGTTATTGGACAAATATATAAATGAATTAAAGCATGTGAGTTACTATCTGATTTGCGCTTCTGAAGTAAATGTATTTTATTTGAATGATTTTTCTTTTCTAAATTTTAACAACTAACAGAGGTTATTCTCTACTTTAAACATGGTGGGGATGGTGGGTGGGGAGGGAGGGGGAGGGGGTAAGTGTTCAGTTTAGTAACATGGTTGTGGGATGTCAATGTCTAAGTTGCTAACAAGTAGGGTGCTTGACCAAAAATAAACCTTCTAAATTTTTTGTTAAGATATTGTATTTTTTTCCCATAATTGTTCAATGCGGAAATGTAAATAAATTTTCATGTTTAGAAAAATAAAAATTGACTTATGAAGAGACAAAATGCTAACAAGTAAGATGTCTCTCCACAATTACTATGTATTTTATAGTTTGTTTACCTGCCTTGATACACTATTAATGTAATCAAGGCGACTTTTCATCGGTAGTAGGTACAGTTGATTATTATTTGAAAACACGTGCTAGCTGATTGAAGTGGTATGCAGTTGCTCGGTGTTTTGTAGGTTGTTGTAGGAGGTTCATACATTGTTTGATGCAAAAAACAACCAAATACACGTGATTCCACAGTTGTATGAGTTTTAAATCAATGCATATTGATAACGTCAAAATCCACTCCTCAAAGAGAAAGTGTACACGGTCTTATGCAATATAATTTACCCAACTATGAGTCCGGGTCGACCCCACAGGGAACAATATACTAGGCGATTAAGAAAGTAAGGAATTATCACTTTCTATGCTAAGCCAAACACTTGATAATATTTTAATTTTAAGAAAATTATAACTAATGGTAAAATATAAACTAATCTAGAAAGCAAGTAAAATGATCAATGGTCACAAGCATGGATACAAGAGAAATTACTCTCAAGTAATGATCCAATGTATTTTACAATTTTACAACTATGAGCAGGTTTATATTAATAGATAATGACTTCTAAAATCTCATTGTAAGTCTCTCAACCAAATCAATGAATTTCACTCTAAGCTTTCTCAAGCCTTAGAGTGTGATGTTAAACACAATCAACGAAACCTCAAGTTAACTATCCTATCTCTAGCTCAAGTTATTAGATGGATTTAATGACCCAAATCCTTGCTATCTAACTCTTTTTCTAACTTTCACTTTCTTTCTCAAGCAAAGTAAAAGTACTTAGGCACAAATAATGTTTGCAACCATTAAGAGACATTTAAGCATGAAGAGTTGACAGAAAAACATTAATCCACTTCATTAGAAATAAAAATTATTCAATACATAAGCAAAAGAAGAGATTTAATTCAACACTTGATAATGGATATTCTCATAAACAAGATGCAAGTGAGAGAATAAAATACAATACACTTAAATAGTCAATACATAACAAGGAATTGGAGAAAGGGTTAAGAGTTTTATCATTCAAAAGCTCCAATCTTCTCCTCCAATGGTGTGGTTGATGATGAACCCTAGCTCCAAGCTTGAAATGTGGCCAAAGATGAAAATGATATGCCCCAAGTCTCTCTTTTGTAGCTCCTCAACTTACCCAAGTCAAAATATGACAAAATAAACCCCAAAGTTTCAGTTTTGCAAATCTATCATGTTTTTGCAAAACTGTCCAGTTTGGCCTCTTTTTGACTTTATTTTCACTTGGTTTCTTCCGATCACTTCTAAATCACATAAAACCTGTAAAATAGATATAAAAGATATTAAATACACTATTTTCTCAATCAAACATAGCAAAAATATAAGATTAAAGAAGAGATAAGCTGGTAAAATACCAACTTATCACATATGATATATGTATCCTGTATTACTATTGATGTTGTAATATCTAGTGTAACATTATAATAGTGTAAATAGAACTTCAATTGCATTTCAACTACTCCGTTAGCATAATCCATTAAATTTGGGGCTTGAAGCAAGGATTTTTACCCTTGAGATGCTAGAAATTGGAATAAGTTTGCTAATGAGGCTCAAGTTCAATATAAAAATTAAGGCTTCTTATATTTGGAGATGATCTTCTTAATTTAAGTATGCTCTCTATCCTAAATGAAACAAATTACACACAATTGTTTTTTTGGTAGACTACTTATGCTGAAGGACATAATGACTATTAAATTTGCGTTGAGGTTTGAGATATATGCGATGCCGATTTCTAATTTTCATGATAGCTATATGAGAATGAACAAGGCAGACTTCCTAACAATATGTGCTCGCATATAATTCTGACAAGAAATTATTATAAATATAGGGAGGTGTATAGTTGAGTTTGAAAACTTAACCGTTATACTTTAATTACTAATATCTTTTATTGATATTGACCGAGCATCGCGCCTGTACGAATACTAGTCTATACATATAAAAAAGGAGAGGTACAAGCAATGTGGTTAAGCTAAGTGACAAGCTAAAAACAAGCCACTTGGCAATTTTAAGACAAAGTTAATGAGAATTGTAATAACATTTTTGAATTGATATATAATTGAAATATAATGTGAAGATAATTCATTGAATTAGGTTTCGGTAAGTTTGAATTTTGAAGAAGTGATCTAAACCTAATGGAATTCTTTATCATTTTATCTTAAAAAATGAAGCATTCTAATCTTAAACATACGAATTTTAAATAATCCAAATAATCTTAAATAATAATAAATAAATAAATCACCTATATAAAAAGAGTATTTTGCATTGAGGTTAATTTAAAAGATGTGACAAAATTATTTTGAATTTTAAATAATTCAAATAATATTTTCAACGTAATCTGCACAATTTAAAAAATATTTGTGTCATTAGACTGAACAAACAAATAAAAGATGTCTGAAATTTGAATAATTAAAATAAGCTCTCCAACATATTTTATAAAGTGGTGCACGTCAAAAAAAAAAAAAAAGTGGTGTACTGTAACCTTCTTTAACTGGAAAAATATTGAAGATTCAAAGTTTAACAAAATATACTCAACATGAGATTTAATATAATAAAAATGAAGATGTTTAATTAGGTGTCATAATTAATATCATCAAAAGTTCATGTACGGTCAAATTGCTAACAAACTTGACCATGAGTCAATTCCATCACTTATGAAGTACTTATCCTATCTCTAATTCAAAAAAAGAAGTTAACAAGAATATATACTTAAGTATATAAGATAAGGATAACCAATTCAAATTTTTCCAAACTCAAATATATAATAAGATAATGATATTTTAAAATCCTACCTTTTCCAATAAATATTGTTTAACTAACTGATTGGCTTGAATTTTGAGCTTAACCTCTTATAAACACCCCTTCAATAACACATAAATCTATGTAAGCTTTCTAATTCTCTTCTACTAATAATCATTTTCAGATTTAATTTTTTTTACCTCAAGAAAATTTTCTGTGAACATTTCATTCACAAGGTATTGATGATTTATTTCTTTACCTGCCTTGATACTATTTTATTCGTGTATACTTTAATGTGGCATATAGCGGCAAGAGATTTTAATTCCCATTGTTTGGTACTTATAAGGTCATATTATATTTATGCCTCTTTTATTCTATTTATTCAAAATACCATGCTTGCAATAAATAAAATCGTAAGAGGACTTTTAGTTGTGATTTTTTTTTTGTTTTTGTACAGGATTTCTGCGATGGATAAAAGGATTATGGGTTATGCACATCAAATTTCTCTGAATAATATTCAAGGTATATTTTCAAGCTTAATTTAACTTTGTTATTGCTATTATTTTGTAGTTGTTTACAATTAACATTATCCCCAAACCCCACTTGTGGGTTTACAATGGGTATGTTGTGTTGTTACAATGAACATTACATTCATCTTTTGTCACAGGTGTAACTAAGGAATCTGTAGTTTCGTTCAATAGATCTGATGTATATAAATATCTCAGAAATGCGAAATGAATATATGAAAAATGAACAAATACGATGGAGAAACGAAATATATGAAGGAGTTTTACCAAATCAACTTAGTAAATTATCATGCCTTTCCCAATAACTTTTAAGAACGAAATCTCTTATCAAAAGTTTGAGTAACACAGAGATTATGAAGTAAATAGATAATTGTATTGTTGATAGTTTTACATTTTCTCCTTTTGTAAGTCTAAAGGTTGTTCATTTATGTGAAGTAAACTGCGTTGCTATGGTTGTTCTTTTAGTAAAGATAGTTTATTGGAAAAATTGTAGTCTAAGGGTAATCGTTGATTATACAAAAAATTATCGTATGAAATATCAATATTCAATCATGTTAGTTTATTTTTGCATGAGGGCTTTTGATATAAAATATGTAATATTATGTAGCTTTTAATATTATTATGTAACTAATCAGTAATCAATATTCAATGATGTTAGTATATGCATATCGCTTTTGAGAAAGTCTATCAATATTCAATGATGTTATTATCTATAGCTGCTTATAATTCCAACAGTCTCTTACCTTCCTGCCAGAGGCGGAGCCAGGATCTGAAGCTTGTGGGTACGGGATGCTAATTCGTTTAAGTTACTGGGTTCGAAAATAACAATTTATACTTATTCAATGAATTTTTTAAGACAAATACAAGATTTGAACCAAAGTTACTGGGTTCAGCCGAACCCGCAAGCCGTATGCTGGCTCCGCCCCTGCTGTAACAACCCGATATTTTCCAAGTGAATTTTAAAGTTACGTCCCTAAATATAGCGTAATAGTTGTAACTAGTTTCATATCATAGCAGGTACTCATTATATCCATATATATATATATATATATATATATATATATATATATTTATTGTTGAGAATATTATCTATATGATATAATATTATAGATGGTGAATTCATTAAAAGTAAATTAGTGGGCCAGGTCCACTACTTCACCACTAGTCACGTTAAGGTGAAAGTTAAAATTCAGAAAAATCATTATTCTAGTTATTAGCCTTAAAAGAAAAGAAAAAAAAAAGAACGAGGGAAGGAGAACCGCATAGGGTTTGCAGTTGCTTCCAAAATATAGCAGTGAAGTGAAAATTCTCCTTGAGTTAAAAGAAAAGCATCAGGTATTTATGTCATTAACTTTTAGGATGTGAAAATTTCTATGTTGCAGTGATGTGTTGTCTAGTGCGATAGGAATGACAAGAGTCTATTGGGAGTAATGATTAAGGGGGTCCACATGATGGTGCTAATATGAAGAATTGTAGAATTAAGCCTGAAAAGTTGGTTTCAAAAGTGTAAAAGTAGCAATTCTCTTCTGCATATTTCGTACAGTGCTTATTTTTTGGGTTTCGTCCCTTTCTTCATTCTTTCTTCCTTTCTTTATTTTTCTTTCTTTATCTTATAATTATTTTCCTAATAATGCCAAAGGGGTATACCCATTATTACTACTAGCGACACATACATCATTCAAATTATTGATTAAATTTTGCATATAGGAAAAGTTAACGTGAGGATTACAGTGTGCTATTAACCGTGTCTTTAGTTTATATATATTATATTTATATACAACTGCTTATTAGTGGTACTAAATTACAGTTTCTACCTTAAAAAAAAAAGAATTATGGAATCAAGGTTGGGGATGTTGGGATTTAGTTCTAAACCCAAAATTATAGGATTAGTTTTCCTAAACTAATTCGGAATATTTATTTATGGAATTGAATAGATTGAGGCTATTGGAGATTGTTTGAAGATTTGACCCTTCAAGAGAGTTGCGTTCCGGTTATAAGGCAAGTGAGGCTTAAACTCTTAGTTTACTTGCTTTTCATAAAAGCATATGGTTTGTGTTGTATGTATGCATTTAAACCATTTAGTTCGTGTGAGTGGGCAAGCATGATCTAGATTGGATAATTTCCAAGTTTCTAAAGTAATGACCGTATGAGTCCTTTAGCGTAATTTGCTTAAATAGATACTATTTATACAAATGTAAAGTTTAGAAGTAGTATTAAATGGATGTATGTTCCACTTATCATATCTTCAGAGAGGCATACTTCCACAGGTCCCATTGATGTTCGGTGATAGATAGATGCTAGAATTTTAAGTAACCCGGGTAAGATGGGGGTAAATAATGCCCTCTCCGGAAGACGGGGTAAGACATAGACAAATACGTACTATGTCCCGTGAGCATATATTCAGATTCAGTGTATTTCATGTATTGCTCGTCCGGGTAAGATGGGGGTAAATAATGCCCTCTCCGGAAAACGGGGTAAGACATAGATAAATACGTACTATGTCCCGTGAGCATAGATTCAGATTTAGAGTATTTCATGTTCTGCTTGGTTGTGCTTCATGATTTTAGCTTAGCTTCAGTGTTTGTATAAATTTAATATACTTGTACTGTGTAATTGCTTTTATGCATTATCAGGAATTTCAAAGACTTGCCCCAGGGGTAAGCTGAGAGTGTCGATGATCTTGCTGGGTCTTTTAGACTCACACTTGTTGATGTGGTATGTGTGCAGGTGTGGTTAACGGTGACCAGGTAGCCGATACTTGATTCATTCCAGCTTTGTTCAGTCCAGTTCAGTGGATGTGAGCCACCATTAGATCATGGCGGCCTCTTCTTCTTTAGTTGACTTAGTAGTATTCCGAGCTACGTCTCGTACTTTTATATTTAGACTAGTAGTTCCATGACTTAGACATTTTTATGGGGTTTATGGGCAAGACTCAGTATTTGTATTTCGCTTCCGCACTTTTCTTTAAATTATGAGACTTTGCGTATTATTCATTTTATTCGTTAATTTTCGCATGATTAGCTTAGAGGGTTCGCCTCATGGGTAGAAGCTCGTCAGGTGCCCGGTCACGGCCTGAGTGTCAGATTTGGGTCGTGACAAACTTGGTATCAGAGCCCTAGGTTTCAATTTCCTTGAAGTCATGGAACGATGCCTGGTAGAGCCTTGTAGATCGGTACGGAGACGTCTGTACTTATCTTCGAGGGGCTGCTTGGGTATTTTAGGAAAAAAAATTCCCTTCTTTCTAATTCTTATCGTGCCATTAAAGTTGAATCAGGAATTAACCCTTTTCTTGTTCTGGAACAGATGGCTAGGACTCGATCTTCTGCATCTGCGGGGCGAGGGGGTGCACCAGTAGCACGAGGGAGAGCCGGGTCACGAGGACGGCCTCCAGCACGACAGGCTGCTATGCCTAGAGGTAGACCCCCAGCCACTAGACAGGCACTACCCGAACTCCCGGCAGAGGAGGATGTCGTGGACATACCAGCAGCAGCCCCAGTTGAGGGAGTTACAGTTTCAGTACCACCAGAGCTATTGGTCAGGATGGTTTCAGTTATGGAGGCTATTGTTCCTCGTCTAGGTGGAGTTATGCCTCCAGCTACTTCTCAGACTCAGGAGGGTGTGGGTGGTCAGACACCAGCCACCCTTACCACAGAGCAGCGGGTCGCACAGGGTTTTCAGACACCACCACCTGGTTTAGCTCCACCACCAGCTGAGGTGGTAACACAGCCAGCAGTTCATCTAGGGGGTACAACTTCAGTTACTGGTAGGAGGGCAAGTGCTACAGATGAGCTTAAAGCTTTCATGGGTTTTGGACCACCGAACTTCGATGCTACTCCTAAGTCGGTGGATCCCCAGAGGTTCATAGACAGGTGTGAAAAGATTCTGATGACTCAGGGTATTTTACACACTCACGGGGTTGACTTCACAGTTTTTCAGCTTTCTGGATTGGCAGAGTCATGGTGGACTACCTTGAGTCGTAATAGGCGTGCAAATTTGCCCCCACTCACTTGGGCCCAGTTTGTGACACTTTTTATGGACAGGTTTCTACCTCCTAGTCAGCGTGATGCTTTGCGCGATCAGTTTGAAAAGCTTCGTCAGAACGACATGACTGTGGCACAGTATGATCCAGAATTCACCAGGTTGTCTCGTTATGGCCTTGAGATCATTCCTACTGAAGAGGATCGGGTCAGGAGATTTGTGAATGGGTTGAAAGGGTCCCACCGTACCGCCTTGGCTACTGAGGTGCGGAGGTCTACTTATGATCAGGTTCTAGATAGTGCTATGCGTCGAGAGGTATACTATTTAGAGGACAAGACTGAGCGAGAAGGGAAGAAGTCGCGCACATCAGTGGTACCCAGTTTGGCTCCATCTGGGAGCAGGGGTGTTCAGGGTAAGGGGTCAGCTAGACCTCCTCAGTTAGCTTCACATAATCATTCTCAGGACTCACCTAGTTCTCAGTCAGCCCGGCAGGGGCAGGGGCAGCAACACCAGAGACGTAGTTCTTTTCAGAACAGGGCTTATCATTGTTCTTCTTGTGGGAAGAACCATTCAGGCAGGTGTATGAGGGGTTTCACTGGATGCTATGCTTGCGGGGAGCAGGGTCATTTGTCTTTTGCATGTCCTAGAGTTGTAGGCGCAGTCCAGCCGGCAGCCCAGCAGCAGGGTGCCATTGCGGCGCCACCTATAGCCGCAGTTCCAGCTAGATCAGTACCACAGGCAGGTCGTGGAGCAGCTAGACAGGGTACTCAGGGTGCACAGGCAGTGGGTGGACAGCCCCGTTTCTTTGTTTTGGCCAGACAGGATGTTGATGCATGTGATGCAGTAGTCACAGGTATTCTCACAGTTTGTTCTCATCCGGCATTTACCTTGATGGATCCTGGATCCACTTATTCTTATGTATCCCCATTTTATGCTACTTGTTTGGAGCGGGTACTCGATTACATAGATGCGCCTTTTCTAGTATCTACCCCAGTTGGGGAGTCTATAGTGGTAGATCGAGTATATCGTGATTGTATAGTATCTATTCAGAGTACAGAGACCTTGGTGAATCTTCACAAGCTTCAGATGGTCAGTTTTGATGTCATCATGGGTATGGATTGGTTGGCAGCCTGTTATGCTACACTTGATTGTCGTAACAAGCTAGTTAGATTTGATATACCTGGAGAGCCGAGATTAGAGTGGAAAGGTACCACAGCCGCTCCAGAAAAGCGGATCATTTCTTATTTCAGGGCCCGTAAATTGATTAGCCAGGGCTGTTTGGGATTCATAGCCACGGTTCGAGATACTCGAGCTGAGACAGTGACTATAGACAGCATTCCGGTTGTACGGGACTACCCAGATGTATTTCCTGAAGATTTGCCAGGATTGCCTCCCACCCGAGAGATTGAGTTTTGCATAGATACTTTACCGGGGACTCAGCCTATTTCTATTCCCCCGTATCGTATGGCACCTGCCGAGTTGAGGGAGCTGAAGGAACAGATTCAGGATTTGCTTGATAAGGGCTTCATCAGGCCCAGTGTGTCACCTTGGGGTGCTCCAGTATTATTTGTGAAGAAGAAGGATGGTTCCATGCGAATGTGCATTGACTACAGGCAATTAAACAAAGTCACAATCAAGAACAAGTATCCACTACCTCGTATAGATGATTTATTTGATCAGCTTCAGGGTGCGGTCTGTTTTTCCAAGATTGACTTGAGATCGGGTTACCATCAGTTGAGGATCAAGAAAGAGGACATCTCGAAGACAGCATTTCGGACTCGTTATGGCCATTATGAGTTTTTGGTCATGTCCTTTGGGCTTACTAACGCCCCTGCAGCATTTATGGATCTTATGAATCGAGTGTTCAAGCCTTTTCTCGACACTTTTGTTATAGTATTCATTGATGACATATTGGTCTACTCCCGTAGCCAGTTGGAGCATGAGGGTCATTTGAGGGCGGTGTTAGAGAAGTTGCAAGAACACAAGCTTTATGCCAAATTCTCGAAGTGTGAGTTCTGGTTAGATACAGTGGCGTTTTTAGGTCACGTGATTTCTAAGGATGGTATTCTAGTTGATCCAAAGAAGATTGATGCAGTGCAGCAGTGGCCTAGACCTACTACTCCTACTGAGATCAGGAGTTTCCTGGGCTTAGCCGGCTATTACAGACGCTTCGTGGCAGGATTTTCAGTAATAGCTGCACCGTTGACCAGATTGACGCAAAAGAATGTCCAGTTCAAGTGGACAGAGGAGTGTGAGTTGAGCTTTCGGAAGCTCAAGACAGCTTTGACTTCGGCTCCAGTATTGACTTTGCCTATTGGGGAGGGAGGCTATTCAGTGTATTGTGATGCCTCGAGAGTGGGTTTAGGTTGTGTTCTGATGCAGAGAGGCAAGGTGATTGCATATGCCTCTAGACAGCTTAAGAATCACGAGAAGAACTACCCGACTCATGATTTAGAGCTAGCAGCAGTGGTTTTTGCCTTGAAGTTGTGGCGGCATTATTTGTATGGCGAGCCATGTGAGATATTTACAGATCACAAGAGTCTTCAGTACATCTTTAAGCAGAAAGATTTGAATTTGAGGCAGCGGAGATGGCTTGAGTTACTAAAGGATTATGATATGACAATTTTGTACCATCCGGGGAAAGCTAATGTAGTGGCGGATGCTTTGAGTAGGAAGTCAATGGGTAGTTTGGCTTCTATCTCAGCCTCAATCCGACCTTTAGCTATAGATTTTCAGCGGTTGGCCAATAGTGGTGTTAGACTTGATGCCACGCCTTGTGGAGGGATACTTGCTTGCGTAGTTGCACAGTCTTCTTTGATTGAGCAGGTCAAAGCTCATCAGTTCGAGGATCGCCGGTTGCTTAAGCTCAAAGAGCAAGTGGAGCAGGGACAGACTAAGAGAGCGACTATTGACTCCGATGGAGTGTTATGGCATAATGGCAGGTTATGTGTACCAGATGTAGGAGACCTGAGGCAGACTATTATGGAAGAAGCTCATAGTTCTCGCTATTCCATACATCCGGGAGCCACAAAGATGTATCAAGACTTGAAGAAACATTTCTGGTGGATGAGGATGAAGAGAAACATATCTGATTATGTGGCTCGTTGTTTGAATTGCCAACAGGTTAAGTATGAGCATCAGAAACCTGGAGGGTTAGCTCAGAATCTGGTTATTCCTGAGTGGAAGTGGGAGAGAATCACTATGGACTTCGTGGTAGGCTTGCCACGTACTCTGAGGAGACATGATTCAGTTTGGGTGATTGTGGACAGACTTACCAAATCCGCACATTATATACCGGTTCAGACTACATTCACAGCAGAGCGGTTAGCACAGATCTATACTCGTGAGATAGTTCGATTGCATGGCGTGCCCATTTCTATCATTTCTGACAGAGGGTCACAGTTCACAGCTCAGTTTTGGCAGTCTTTTCAGAAGGCTTTGGGTACTAAGGTTGAGCTCAGTACAGCATTCCATCCGCAGACTGATGGTCAGTCAGAGCGGGTTATTCAGATTTTGGAGGACATGTTGAGGGCATGTGCCATCGATTTTGGAGGTCATTGGGATGAGCAGTTGCCTTTGGTAGAGTTCGCCTATAATAACAGCTACCACTCCAGTATTGAGATGGCTCCATATGAGGCTTTGTACGGTAGGCGGTGTCGCTCCCCAGTTGGTTGGTTCGAACCAGGTGAGAGGAAGCTTTTGGGTTCAGAGTGGTTCAGCAAGCTTTGGAAACGGTGAAGGTAATCCAAGACCGGCTCAAGACAGCTCAAAGCAGGCAAAAATCCTATTCGGACAAGAGAGTCCGTGATCTTGAGTTCATGGAGGGTGATATGGTATTATTGAAAGTATCGCCCATGAAGGGTGTCATGAGATTTGGCAAGAAGGGCAAGTTAAGCCCGAGATATATTGGTCCTTTCGAGATCCTAAAGCGAATAGGAGCTGTTGCATATAGATTGGCTTTACCGCCGTCCTTAGCAGGAGTTCATCCAGTTTTTCATGTTTCCATGCTCCGAAAATACTCTAGAGACCCGAGCCATATTGTTCAGGTTATTGACCATGAGGCAGTTCAGCTTGATCAAAAGTTAGCCTATGAGGAGGCCCCAATAGCTATTTTGGATAGACAAGTTCGCCAGCTGAGATCCAAGAGTATTCCTTCTGTAAAAGTCTTATGGAAGAACCATCCGAGTGAGGAAGCTACTTGGGAGGCAGAGCAGGACATTCGAGACAGATATCCCGAGCTTTTCTCTTGAGTCATGTCAAGAGAGTGCATTGGATACAGGTATACTCTTTATGTGTTTTCACGAGGATTAAACTAATAGATAGTGCGTTTATATATTCGCATTTATGTGTTGACTTATTTGAGTTACATTGGTGTTATATTTTTATTTGTAATTTTGCATGATGGTACGGGGTCGCCTGGTGCCCCATTTTGCATGTGATTGATGGTATGGAGTCGCCCGGAACTCCCTAGTATATGTTGATTTATTTATGATGTTTGTTGGTGTTGCTATTAGTGGTTTTATACTAGATATATAAGTGACATTAGTCATAATTATAGGGGAAACTCTGCCCAAATTTCAGTAGGCCTAAGAGACTGGTTGAGACAGTTAAGGTTGTTAATGTGTTCCTCCTTGACCACACGAAGAGCTGTTCTTACGTTCGAGGACGAACGTTACTTAAGGGAGGGAGAATGTAACAACCCGATATTTTCCAAGTGAATTTTAAAGTTACGTCCCTAAATATAGCGTAATAGTTGTAACTAGTTTCATATCATAGCAGGTACTCATTATATCCATATATATATATATATATATTGTTGAGAATATTATCTATATGATATAATATTATAGATGGTGAATTCATTAAAAGTAAATTAGTGGGCCAGGCTCACTATTTCACCACTAGTCACGTTAAGGTGAAAGTTAAAATTCAGAAAAATCATTATTCTAGTTATTAGCCTTAAAAGAAAAGAAAAAAAAAAAGAACGAGGGAAGGAGAACCGCATAGGGTTTGCAGTTGCTTCCAAAATATAGCAGTGAAGTGAAAATTCTCCTTGAGTTAAAAGAAAAGCATCAGGTATTTATGTCATTAACTTTTAGGATGTGAAAATTTCTATGTTGCAGTGATGTGTTGTCTAGTGCGATAGGAATGACAAGAGTCTATTGGGAGTAATGATTAAGGGGGTCCACATGATGGTGCTAATATGAAGAATTGTAGAATTAAGCATGAAAAGTTGGTTTCAAAAGTGTAAAAGTAGCAATTCTCTTCTGCATATTTCGTACAGTGCTTATTTTTTGGGTTTCGTCCCTTTCTTCATTCTTTCTTCCTTTCTTTATTTTTCTTTCTTTATCTTATAATTATTTTCCTAATAATGCCAAAGGGGTATACCCATTATTACTACTAGCGACACATACATCATTCAAATTATTGATTAAATTTTGCATATAGGAAAAGTTAACGTGAGGATTACAGTGTGCTATTAACCGTATCTTTAGTTTATATATATTATATTTATATACAACTGCTTATTAGTGGTACTAAATTACAGTTTCTACCTTAAAAAAAAAAAAAGAATTATGGAATCAAGGTTGGGGATGTTGGGATTTAGTTCTAAACCCAAAATTATAGGATTAGTTTTCCTAAACTAATTCGGAATATTTATTTATGGAATTGAATAGATTGAGGCTATTGGAGATTGTTTGAAGATTTGACCCTTCAAGAGAGTTGTGTTCCGGTTATAAGGCAAGTGAGGCTTAAACTCTTAGTTTACTTGCTTTTCATAAAAGCATATGGTTTGTGTTGTATGTATGCATTTAAACCATTTAGTTCGTGTGAGTGGGCAAGCATGATCTAGATTGGATAATTTCCAAGTTTCTAAAGTAATGACCGTATGAGTCCTTTAGCGTAATTTGCTTAAATAGATACTATTTATACAAATGTAAAGTTTAGAAGTAGTATTGAATGGATGTATGTTCCACTTATCATATCTTCAGAGAGGCATACTTCCACAGGTCCCATTGATGTTCGGTGATAGATAGATGCTAGAATTTTAAGTAACCCGGGTAAGATGGGGGTAAATAATGCCCTCTCCGGAAGACGGGGTAAGACATAGACAAATACGTACTATGTCCCGTGAGCATATATTCAGATTCAGTGTATTTCATGTATTGCTCGTCCGGGTAAGATGGGGGTAAATAATGCCCTCTCCGGAAAACGGGGTAAGACATAGATAAATACGTACTATGTCCCGTGAGCATAGATTCAGATTTAGAGTATTTCATGTTCTGCTTGGTTGTGCTTCATGATTTTAGCTTAGCTTCAGTGTTTGTATAAATTTAATATACTTGTACTGTGTAATTGCTTTTATGCATTATCAGGAATTTCAAAGACTTGCCCCAGGGGTAAGCTGAGAGTGTCGATGATCTTGCTGGGTCTTTTAGACTCACACTTGTTGATGTGGTATGTGTGCAGGTGTGGTTAACGGTGACCAGGTAGCCGATACTTGATTCATTCCAGCTTTGTTCAGTCCAGTTCAGTGGAGGTGAGCCACCATTAGATCATGGCGGCCTCTTCTTCTTTAGTTGACTTAGTAGTATTCCGAGCTACGTCTCGTACTTTTATATTTAGACTAGTAGTTCCATGACTTAGACATTTTTATGGGGTTTATGGGCAAGACTCAGTATTTGTATTTCGCTTCCGCACTTTTCTTTAAATTATGAGACTTTGCGTATTATTCATTTTATTCGTTAATTTTCGCATGATTAGCTTAGAGGGTTCGCCTCATGGGTAGAAGCTCGTCAGGTGCCCGGTCACGGCCTGAGTGTCAGATTTGGGTCGTGACACCTGCTTCCTGCTATTAACTAATGTATACAAATATTTTTATGTTATCTTTCAGGTAAATTCAACCGACGAAGATTAAGCAATTCTAGCGAGCCTATCTACTCCTAAATATTGAAGGGCGCACAGGAAAACAGAGAAAAATTAAGCATGTAGGCGCTTTGTATTGTATCATGGAAAGTCTTATTTTAAGTTGTTGTGGATTACCATTCATCTTTGAAAATGAGAAAAATGTTGCAGACTTATTTTGATATTGTTATCGATTTTGGGTTTTTTCATAGGACACTTACTTGAAGGGGGAAATACGTGAACCCTGTGGTATGCAATCGGAGAAGAATTGAATGTTTTTTATTGAGAAATGTTAATCCATTAGCCTTCGCACGGTAAATGGAAATAGAAGAGCTAGGATGGCACATTGCTCATTTTGTGTTAGTAATTTTTACAAGTACCCCTTTTAATAAACTTATTTTGAATTTAATATAGGAAAGTGTCTTAAAGTTATGATTAAAAAAGTCATAATATGGATACGATTGTCTTTGTAGATTAAAAAAAAAAACTGAATCATGAAGGAATTCCAGGAAACACATTAGAAACTTTAAAAATATAAATAAATTTCTCATGTGAGTAAATTTAATTTGAAATTAAACTCAAATTTTTTATGTTCAAAATAAAAGAGAAACGAAAATTAATTGCTAATCACGTGATATATTAAATCTCGGCATTGATAAAAATAGAGCAGTTATTTTCTTCTCTAAAAACAAAAATGCTTCAAGGAAGAAAAGGATAAACGAGGATATATAAAAAAAAAAAAAAAAAAAAAGTCATGCACAATAAAGCAGACATAAGATTTTATAAGGTGTTAAATATCATTGGTTTTAGTTTTAGAACTTAAGGTAGTGACTCTCACCTTTGAGAAAAGATGTATAATTAAGTAAAAATAAAATATAAATTAAATTGAATGTGACATATTATTAATACATTAAGATCAGTGCTAAGCTATTAAAAAGCCACTTGCCAATTTTAAATGTGGGAGGGGTATTCTTATAGATATTAGTTTTCAATTGATAGCTTTAAATTCAAAGATAAATATTTCAAGTTAAAGAAATAAAAATCATTTAAACGTGACTATGTAATGATAGGAATGAAACATTTCTATGCGATTGAGAAGATTTACTTTAAACTTCAAGTAGTAAATTGAATAAAAGTTAAGAATAAAGATATTTTGAATTGTTTTTTATCCCAAGAGCGTTGGATAAATATAGTTCAGAAAACATTTTATATACATTAATTATTGAGGTTGATCCTTGGAATTCAAACATTGGCCGTTTATCAATTTCAACGCTATAAATTCATCACTAAAATCACCCATTTAAGGAGAAGGAGACAACGAATAAGAGTTTGAAGAACAAGTATGAGTGGTCAATATTGTATGAGTAGAAAAAAATTGCAGTGTTATATAAAAGGAAAAATTGAGACAATGGGACAGGAAATTTAATTTAATGACGAATACAGTATCTGATTCGTTTTCCACTGCAAGTTCATTCGTTTGATCAATTGCTTAAGAATATTTTTTTGCTTATACAATGTAATTAAGTCGTTCTATTGCTTTGCTATGTAGTAAGTAATATGTGGCAGACATATTGATAAATTATAAAGAGATCTAACAAGGTTTCAATCAATAAAATATATAGTGGGCAAAGATATTTAGCCAAGTGTAAATTATTATAAAATCATATGTCAAGTTTCGGACAATATTAATGGATGCAATAACATGGAGTGTAATTAACTTTTATTTAATTAAAAGATAAATTAATCATTTTTAGTGTGAAAGAAATGATTATATATAAAATTGGGACGGATAAATAATTGAAATAGCATTTGTGAAAAAAGACACTATAAAAATCAAATCTTAAAGTTGCCGTTATTTGCATACTTAAAAAATTATTAACAACTCTTAATTTAATTTTTCGGTGTAGGTAGGATATTAAAATTGATTTATAAAGAAAAAATAAATGGTCTCGGAAAAATTGTCAATTTAAAAATTGAAACAATTAGATTCGATGTCAAATTAAGTAAGGTATGTGTACTAATTTTTTACGATTAGTTTCTTTTCATGTCAACCGCGCATCGCGCGGGTACGAATACTAGTATATAAAATAGCAGAGGTATAAGCAATGTGATTAAGCCAAGTGACAAGCTAATAACAAGTCACTTGGCAAATTTAAGACAAAGTTAGTGAGAATTAGGACAAAGCAAATTTAAAAGTTAAATTTTTTAATTTGAATTAGGAGATAAGCACAATGAACATGTATTTAGGTTGAATAGAAAGATATAAAATAAGTTTTCAAACTAAATTGAATTTGAAGATAAGTATCTTTGGAAGGATAAAAGCTACTTATGTTGTTATTTGAGCTTACGTGATTTGAAAATTTGAACCTAAGCATTAAAAATATTTACCCGTAAGGGTGAAATGTATTTTAAAAAAGTAAATTAATACGAATTTTTATTTTCGAAAATGAGGAAAAACTCAATAAAATTGTAATAAACTTTTTGAATTTGGATTATAAAAAAAATTGAGTTAATAGATAAACATAATAGAACTAAGATTAAAAATATTTGAATTTAAATGAAAGATAAAGATTTTTCAAATTGAGATAAAAACATAGAGCATGTTTTCTTAAAATTACATTGAAAGATAAAATTTTCTAATTTGATTCCATTTATTAAATATTTTGGATTTGAATTCTAACATAGTGTTTAAAAAAAAAAGGAACACAGCCAGAAATGTCACGACCCAGTTGCTATTTTCAAGTAGGTAAGTGTCACGACCCAATCTCGTAGGCCGCGACTAGTGCCCGACATGGGCACCCGTACATACTCACTAACCAATTTGCATTTGCGTTTACATATTATGAATCCTGTGCATACAAGATCATATATATATCATTTAAGTCGTTACTTATACCATAACATATAAATCGATCAAGCTACGTAGTGTAGGAGAAAACCGGACACAAACCAAATAAACACTACTGAACAAACACGACCCATGACCCACATACATGTCTATAGGCCTCTAATACGCATACAGACAACAAAATCATGTGACGGGACAGGGCCCCGCCGTACCCAAAATAGTCACAAATACAAAAATATGTACACCAGAAGGATTTGTACCGAAAGTATGGGCTCCGGATCAAAGGAGCGCTTCAAACAACAGAATGTGTACCCTAGGCTAGCAGATCACCTCTATAAACGTTTGTACCTGCGGGCATGAAAAGCAGCCCCCCGAAGAAGAGGGGGGTCAGTACGGAAAATGTACCGAGGATGTAAGGCATGAAATACAGAACGGGGAAACACAGCCAGAAATGGAAACTCTACAGAACCAGTAAAATTGTATAAAATCATCAACATATTTTATTTTATGTAACAAAGTAGTATATCTCAAATCATGAATTATATACATATACATACATACATATATATATATATATATATATATAGATATATATACAACGTGTCCCGGCCCTTTAGTGAGGGACACGGTGAATAAGGTCAGACATAGCAACATCACATACCATATGTACATATAACGTGTCCTGTCCCTTTAGTGAGGGACTCAGTGAATAAGGCCAGACATATCAACATCACATACCATATGTACATATAACGTGTCCCGGCCCTTTAGTGAGGGACTCGGTGAATAGGATCATGTATGGCGACATCATGTATAGTGTATGCATATAACGTGTCCCGGCCCTTTTCTAAGGGACTCGGTGGATAGAACCATGCATGGCAGAATCATATATCACATATATACATAACGTGTCCCGACCCTCTATTGCGGGTCTCGGTGGATAAAGTAGTCACGTGCCATCCTGGCCGCCATCCCCGTATCATCATATCATCACATACGTATACATATAACGTGTCCCGGCCCGCAAGTGAGAGGGACTCGGTGAATAATGCAGAGAATTGCGCACGATAACATGTCCTGGGTCGGGCTCAGTGAAATCCAAACTAAGACTTGCACGAACAGAATAATACGAAATCATGTACACATAAATCAAGACCCGAGATACAACATACTTATATACAGACACACTTATCAACATCTGATGATTCAGAAACAAGTTTCGGGTCAATCGGAATTAGTATATGAAAGTTACGAGCGTTTGAAGTACAGAACGCTCTACATTCATTTCAGAGGCCATTCTTGGAAAATCGGGGTTGTATTCAGGTTAAGTACCTTTTGGACATAGTTATGAATCAAACCAAATAGAACTCTTGGAATCATACGTACGTATCAAAGTATGTCAACGACTCGGTAGAACAATCGACGTGCTAGCATTTAATAGCCAAACTTTAGTCATATCAATGTACCGGCATCACATATCATATACGTATATAACAGATTCATACATGTATACTCATAGGATATCATACAGTGTGTTGCTGCGGAACGTGCAGCCCGATCCATAGATATAGCGTATTAGTGCCGAAATTGTATACAAAAGTTAAAGACATTAGTACTTACAAAATTATCTTAAGGTCATAAATTCTTACACTTAGCTTGTTACTCAATCATGCAAAAATCTTAACCATACTACTTATATGCGTATCAATAGGTCAATAGGGGTCGTAGACAAACTCGGTACTTATTAAGTAGAGCCTTTGAAGTACGGGGCCTGCTAACAACATTTCGTAAGCCGTATTTGGAAATTCAAGTAACAACCTATTAAGTTGCTTTCCAATACCATTATGAATTCAACCGAATAGAGACTTTAGAGCCATATGTACGTATCAAAGTATACCATGGGACTCAATGGAATAGTCAAACAATCATTTTCTATTAATCGGAACAATAGACAAAGTTTTCCTTGACTATCACTCGGAAACAAGTCAATCAGATCAATATGGAAAGATCTCGGGGATCGCGGGCCCACCACGGGTCAAGTTGAGGTGGCGTTCCTAAATTACGAACATTAGACTTTATGGAGTCATCTATGGAAGTTTTAGGACAATTCAGTTCCATTTGTGAAGGTTATGGGTGTTTAAGCAATTGTTTCAACAAAGCATTAAAACTTAATTCAATTCTATTGAATGAAAAAGGGTCAAATTCAGCTTCGGATTTCTAGGAATAGAATTGTCCCCGAAGCTCGCATTCAAACCTATTATGTCTAAGACATGCCAAAAGAAGGAAAAGTGGAGCCTTACATACCTTTTCCGCTTCTTAAGCCTCTCCAAATTCAAGTTCCAAATTCTCCAAAATCTACAATTGGTCACATTTACCAAACATCAATTAGAAGCCTTTAGAAGTTAAATCTTAATTCAACACTTGTCTAGAAAAATTTGGGCAGCACCTCCCCTATAAATTTGACATCCCCGAAATTAACTCGGCCAAAATATCAACAACAGCACCCACAACAATACCAATAACATCAACAACGACTACAAAACACATTCTAACATAAATAGTCTTCCTTTCTACATAATGTCACAACTTCTATTCTAACTTCACACTTTCAAACCCATATCAACGTTTTCATATTCACTTACTAATTTAAGACCATTCACATATAATTTGAGAGCGTTTCATATTATTCCACAAAATATACAATAGTTCCACCAAAACCATAATTCACCCAAAACTTCCAATCTTCAACATAAACATTCACAACACATTTTTATCTTCCAATTTCACTTTCAACAATCACAATTTGCATCTTACAACTTCATTTTCTCAATTACATAGTTTATAATAAAATCACATACCTTCCGACAATAACTCAACAACAAATTTTTCATGCTAACTTGAACTAGAATTCTTCCATTTGCATTAAAAGACCATTACAACACAATTGACAAAATAAATAAAATTTATTCATTCTTCTCCACCAACAACACTACACGGCTACAACACACATACACACACGGCTCACACACCACACACAATATCTCCATATTTTTCATTAAATTCTACTCACTATAACAACATAAATTTTCCATGGAAAGGAATACAATTTTTACCTTTTTTTTTTCCTCCAAATTCTTGACTTGTGGTCCCCCAGAGTTCTACGGGTCTAAGCCCGAGGAGGACCCCCATGATTTCATTCGACAGATGCGGCGTGTGCTGGGACTAGTCATGGCTTCGGAGACCAAATTTGTCGAGCTGGCTTCACATAGATTGCGGGATGTAGCGATTAACTGGTACGAGTCTTGGGAGTTGTCTAGAGGTGAGAATGCTCCCCCAGCTGTGTGGGATGAGTTTGTAGCCGCCTTTCTCAGCCACTTTTTGGCCCCAGAGTTGCGGCGGGCGAGAGTTGACAGATTTTTACAGCTAAGACAGAATGGCAGGAGTGTCCGAGAATACAGCTTAGAGTTTGATTCTCTGGCTAGATATGCTCCTACCATTGTGGCGGATATGGCTGACAGGATGCATCGGTATGTGATAGGGTTGGATGATTACCTGATTGACAGCTGCATGGCGGTGGCATCCCAACCCGGGATGGATATTGCCCGGGTGCAGGCATATGCTAAGGGGATGGAGGATAGACGCAGAAGGCGTCAGTCCGATAGAGATTACGACCGGGGCCAGTCTAAGAGGGCCAGATCAGTTGGTTATTCTGGGGAGTTTCGAGGCGGCCAACCTCGACAGTATATTAGACAGTCTTCTCAGCCAGCGCAAAGTGCGCCCCCACGGCCTACCGGTGAGAGATTTGATAGTGTGGGATACTCACGAGCAGGCCAGAGCTCCAGGGCCCCAGATCCGCAGCAGAGCAGAGAGTTTGGTCAGACGAGACTGTCTATGCCGCAGTGTCCTCGATGCGGCAAGCGACACCCGGGGGAATGCCGTCTCGTCACCGGTGCCTGTTTTTCATGTGGCCGCCAAGGCCATATTATGAAGGATTGCCCATTTAGAGGCGGTCCAGGTGGTTCAGCCCAGCTCACCGGATCAGTTGCTGGATCATCTTCTCCTTCTATAGCTATGCGGCCGACACCGACAGGTCGCGGTAGAGGTCGAGGCCGAGTTCCCGGTTCTAGCGATTCTTCGAACCGCACATATGCTTTGGCCAGCCGGCAGGGTCAGGAGGCGCCGCCAGATGTAATTACAGGTATATTATTAATTTTCTCCCGAAATGTATATGTACTGATAAATATAATCCCCCCCCCCCCCCCAGTTTACTAGTAAAATTTGGATAGAAACCCGAATTGATAGGACTGTCTGAGGTAGCTATATATATATATATATATATATATATATATATATATATATATATATATATATATATATATACGGATGAAAAGTGAATACTGAGAATTTGAAAGGCTAACTTGGTAATTGCATAATCAGAAGAATAAACGACCCTCTCTAGATCGGAGTGGGACCCACTACGAGGATCTTCCGGAAATTGTTAAGATACCGACTCGCCTTAAAGTGTGTGACAAAGGTCGTGCGGGGTAGTGGGTGCGGTTATACCAGCATTAATGCATCGAAATGCACGAAAGTTTTGAGGTTAAGCGTGCTAGGCTCAGATCAATTTCGGGATGGGTGACCCCCTGGGAAGTACACCAAAATTTTCATAAATGTAGCTATAAAAGACAGATGGGAAATTTGGAGTAACCTAAAGGAAATCAGATGTATTGAACGGTTAGGAACCCTGAATAGGTCGGGTAGGCTAAGACAGACTCGGCCGGTGAACAAAAGGAAGCGCAACACAATTCTGGAAGCAGAGTAAGTTTGAATAAGTGTTCAAAAATGTTTTGTGAGCAGAATGGTAGTAAATATACGTGTATGCGTACGACATCCCATTTATGACTGTACCGATCGACGGTGGGCCCCAGCAGTCGGTGTTGTGATATATGAAAGACATTGACTGAATGGAACCTAAAAGACCAAGCGAAAGACATGGTACAACTGTTATAAGTAGACTAATGCCGGTTTCACCACTAGTTAAAGCCGGAAAGTCTTAGCATAACGATGTTCGGGAATAAAAAGGAAGTATGTACAAAAAAAAAAAAAGAGAAGGAAAAAGTAATTGTAACGTTTGAAAAAGTTTGAAGGAAAGAAAGAAACCTCCCCGAAGTGTCACGAGACCCCCCCTAAGGTCAGTCGAACATTCAAGGACGAATGTTCTAAAGGGGGAGAGGATGTTATATTCCGCAATCTTGCACATTATGAAAAATTTGAAATAATTGTGACAAGTTAAAGAGAAGGTCATATTTTGATCTTATTCAATATATAAGTTGTTCATGGAAAAAAATATTGATGCGAAAATATGGAGGGAGGCTAAGGACAAAATTGAAATTTCGAAAATTTATTTCATGAATTACAAATTTTAGCCAATTAATTGGGCCAAAAAAAAATGAAGCCCAAAAAAATGGGGGGCGGGGGGGGGGGAGGGGGGTGGCCGGCCATATGGCCTTAGCCCAAGCCCATAATTAATTCATTCCATGTGATAAAATAAATAAATGGGGCACTTATCACTTTCATTAGAAGTTTCAAGAAAATCAAAACAAAAGAGAGAGTGAGAGCATAAGGGCCATTCGGCCATATAGAAAAAAAAATCTTGGAGCTCAACTCTTTGGTTTTAAAATTCACCTCTTCTTGAATTACTACTAAGCTCGAGACCCTCTTCAACGTGGTATAATTTTGGTGGCAAAGATGTTATATTCTGCAATCTTGCACATTCGGAAAAATTTGAAATAATTGTGACAAGTTAAAGACAATGTCATATTTTGATCTTATTCAATATATAAGTTGTTCATGGAAAAAAATATTGATGCGAAAATATAGAGGGAGGCTAAGGACAAAATTGAAATTTCGGAAATTTGTTTCATGAATTACAAATATTAGCCAATTAATTGGGTCAAAAAAAAAAAATGAAGCCCAAAAAAATGGGGGGGGGGGGGGGGTGGCCGGCCATATGGCCTTAGCCCAATCCCATAATTAATTCATTCCATGTGATAAAATAAATAAAGGGGGCACTTATCACTTTCATTAGAAGTTTCAAGAAAATCAAAACAAAAGAGAGAGTGAGAGCATAAGGGCCATTCGGCCATATAGAAAAAAAAAATATTGGAGCTCAACTCTTTGGTTTTAAAATTCACCTCTTCTTGAATTACTACTAAGCTCGAGACCCTCTTCAACGTGGTATAATTTTGGTGGCAAGAAAGTACCTTGGTGGCAAGTCAAGAAATTGGAGGGAAACAAAAAGGTAAAAATTGTATTCCTTTCCATGGAAAATTTATGTTGTTATAGTGAGTAGAATTTAATGAAAAATATGGAGATGTTGTGTGTAGTGTGTGAGCCGTGTGTGTATGTGTGTTGTAGCCATGTAGTGTTGTTGGTGGAGAAGAATGAATAAATTTTATTTATTATGTCAATTGTGTTGTAATGGTCTTTTAATGCAAATGGAAGAATTCTAGTTCAAGTTAGCATGAAAAATTTGTTGTTGAGTTGTTGTCGGAAGGTATGTGATTTTATTATAAACTATGTAATTGAGAAAATGAAGTTGTAAGATGCAAATTGTGATTGTTGAAAGTGAAATTGGAAGATAAAAATGTGTTGTGAATGTTTATGTTGAAGATTGAAAGTTTAAGGTGAATTATGGTTTTGGTGGAACTATTGTATATTTTGTGGAATAATATGAAACGCTCTCGAATTGTATGTGAATGGTCTTAAATTAGTAAGTGAATATGAAAACGTTGATATGGGTTTGAAAGTGTGAAGTTAGAATAGAAGTTGTGACATTATGTAGAAAGGAAGACTATTTATGTTAGAATGTGTTTTGTAGTCGTTGTTGATGTTATTGGTATTGTTGTGGGTGCTGTTGTTGATATTTTGGCCGAGTTAATTCTCGGGGATGTCAAATTTATAAGGGAGGTGCTGCCCAAATTTTTGTAGACAAGTGTTGAATTAAGATTTAACTTCTAAAGGCTTCTAATTGATGTTTGGTAAATGTGACCAATTGTAGATTTTGGAGAATTTGGAACTTGAATTTCGAGAGGCTTAAGAAGCGGAAAAGGTATGTAAGGCTCCACTTTTCCTTCTTTTGTCATGTCTTAGACATAATAGGTTTGAATGCGAGCTTCGGGGACGATTCTATTCCTAGAAATCCGAATTTGAATTTGACCCTTTTTCATTCAATAGAATTGAATTAAGTTTTCATGCTTTGTTGAAACAATTGCTTAAACACCCATAACCTTCACAAATGGAACCGAATTGTCCTAAAACTTTCATAGATGACTCCATAAAGTCTAATGTTCGTAATTTAGGAACGCCACCTCAACTTGACCCGAGGTGGGCCTGCGATCCCCGAGATCTTTCCATATTGATCTGATTGACTTGTTTTCGAGTGATAGTCAAGGAAAACTTTATCTATTGTTCCGATTACTAGAAAATGATTGTTTGACTATTCCATTGAGTCCCATGGTATACTTTGATACGTACATATGGCTCTAAAGTCTCTATTCGGTTGAATTCATAATGGTATTGGAAAGCTACTTAATAGGTTGTTACTTGAATTTCCAAATACGGTTTACGAAATGTTGTTAGCAGGCCCCGTACTTCAAAGGCTCTACTTAATAAGTATCGAGTTTGTCTACGACCCCTATTGACCTATTGATACGCATATAAGTATGGTTAAGATTTTTGCATGATTGAGTAACAAGCTAAGTGTAAGAATTTATGACCTTAAGATAATTTTGTAAGTACTAATGTCTTTAACTTTTGTATACAATTTCGGCACTAATACGCTATATCTATGGATCGGGCTGCACGTTCCGCAACAACACACTGTATGATATCCTATGAGTATACATGTATGAATATGTTATATACGTATATGATATGTGATGCCGGTATATTGATATGACTAAAGTTTGGTTATTAAATGCTAGCACGTCGATTGTTCTACCGAGTCTTTGACATACTTTGATACGTACGTATGATTCCAAGAGTTCTATTTGGTTTGATTCATAACTATGTCCAAAAGGTACTTAACCTGAATACAGCCCTGATTTTCCAAGAATGGCCTCTGAAACGAATGTAGAGCGTTCTGTACTTCAAACGCTCGTAACTTTCATATACTAATTCCGATTGACCCGAAACTTGTTTCTGAATCATCAGATGTTGATAAGTGTGTCTGTATATAAGTATGTTGTATCTTGGGTCTTGATTTATGTGTACATGGTTTCGCATTATTCTGTTCGTGCAAGTCTCAGTTTGGATTTCACTGAGCCCGGGCCAGGACATGTTATCGTGCGCACTTCTCTGCATTATTCACCGAGTCCCTCTCACTTGCGGGCCGGGACACGTTATATGTATACGTATGTAATGATATGATGATACGGGGATGGCGGCCAGGATGACACGTGATGACTTTATCCACCGAGACCCGCAATGGAGGGCCGGGACACGTTATGTATATATGTGATATATGATTCTGCCATGCATGGTTCTATCCACCGAGTCCCTTAGAAAAGGGCCGGGACACGTTATATGCATACACTATACATGATGTCGCCATACATGATCCTATTCACCAAGTCCCTCACTAAAGGGCCAGGACACGTTATATGTACATATGGTATGTGATGTTGATATGTCTAACCTTATTCACCGAGTCCCTCACTAAAGGGCCGGGACACGTTATATGTACATATGGTATGTGATGTTGATATGTCTGACCTTATTCACCGAGTCCCTCACTAAAGGGCCGAGACACGTTGTATATATATATATATATATATATATATATGTATATGTATATGTATATAATTCATGATTTGAGATATACTACTTTGTTACATAAAAGAAAACGTATTGATGATTTTATATAGTTTTACTGGTTCTGTAGAGTTTCCAATTCTGGCTGTGTTTCCCCGTTCTGTATTTCATGCCTTACATACTCGGTACATTTTCCGTACTGACCCCCCTCTTCTTCGGGGGGCTGCGTTTCATGCCCGCAGGTACAGATGTTTATAGAGGTGATCCGCCAGCCTAGGGTACACATTCTGCTGCTTGAAGCGCTCCTTTGATCTGGAGCCCATACTTTCGGTATAGATCCTTCTGTTGTACATATTTTTGTATTTGTGACTATTTTGGGTATGGCGGGGCCCTGTCCCGTCACATGATTCTGTTGTCTGTATGCGTATTAGAGGCCTGTAGACATGTATGTGGGTCATGGGTCGTGTTTGTTCAGTAGTGTTTATTTGGTTTGTGTCCGGTTTTCTCCTACACTACGTAGCTTGATCGATTTATATGTTATGGTATAAGTAACGACTTAAATGATATATATATGATCTTGTATGCACGGGATTCATAATATGTAAACGCAAATGCAAATTGGTTAGTGAGTATGTACGGGTGCCCATGTCGGGCACTAGTCGCGGCCTACGAGATTGGGTCGTGACACTTACCTACTTGAAAATAGCAACTGAAATTCAAATTAAAAGCCGGAAAACTACAACACAGGCCATATAGGAGTCTTTGCCGCTTGAAAATAGCAAAAGACGTATTCAAATAAACTGAGTTTGAATTCAAAATATTTAACTTCACCCTTGTAACGGATAATTATCAATTAGAAGCCCATGTAAATATAGTTAGATCAAGGTGAAAATATTGAAGTGCACACCAGATCAAACATATATTGCAAAATATAGCTATGAAAACTGATGTCATCAACGAAATATCCATTATTAAGATGTCATTGAATTTGAAAGTTCGTGTATGCAATTATAGAAACATCAAGATCCGGAGAAGCCATACAATCCATTTTCTTGAATTATAAAGTATGTTATACGGTCCTTTTAGATTTAATTTTACATGTATATATAGTTACCTTAGGTTTTTCTGCATCATATCCTATTAGATTTAATTCGTATGAGTATTCTACACCTCCCATTCTTGAGTCTTTCAAAAAATATTCCACAAGCACTTGCAAAGCAGGTGTTGATGTGGTTTTGTGGAAGTTGTTGCTATGTTTTCATGATAGGATGTAAAGTTCTCAATTAAAAAAAATTGAGCTTCTCCCATCTGAAATGTGGCTTACATGAGCAAAATTCGTCCCTATTTTGGAGTTCTTTTTGACTTGTTAAAATGTAAAACTTTTAGTATCAGAATTTTATAAGTTCATGGCAAATTGTGCATTTTCGTTGCTTTATAAATTATAGGAATTAGTTGTTTGCTTGAATTGCAATTCTTCAATGAGTTTTAAATATGTGTATATACTGATTTTTTATTTATTTATTAATCATTTAATTCACTATGTCTTTGTTATTAATTTTTCTGCTTATCGCACGCGAGACTATCAATACTGGCTATTATATCTTCATCAATTGCAGATTCATAAGGTTATGATGAAGCGACGTATGAAACTTACGACGAAAGTACATTATATTTAAATATTTTATGCTTTTAAAATTTAATATTCCCTCTGTTTCAATTTATGTGAACCTATTTCCTTATTAGTCTGTGCCAAAAAGAATGACCTCTTTCTATATTTGGAAGCACTTTACCTTTATGCAATGATTTATAGCCACACAAAATATATGTGATTCATTTAGGACCACAAGTTTAAAAGTCTTCTCTTCTTTCTTAAAATCCGTGCCCAATCAAATGAGTTCACATAAATTGAAACAGAGGGAGTGTTTTTTTGTTTGATTTCTAAATCAGATAGACTATATAAAATAGTTGTTATTATCACTTTTTCATTGCAGGATACATGCTATTTTGAGTTTATTAGCAACGTTATTTCTCTTCAAGATTTTTTTAACTTTATAATTTCAAGATATTCAAGCTACACTAATTTGTTGACAACATTTCAGTGAGTTGGAAATTGTCTCACTAGCTAGCATCAAATATTGGAGGTCTTATTCTTCTAATTGTTAAATTTATGATGTTTAACATCTTTGTTGTTAAGATGTTCTCTACCCCCTTTTCCTTGATTTTTGTTTTAAAAGTGTTCATGACACAGGAATTTGAAGAAGTTGATTGGTAATTGTTTTGTTTTATGTTCAAATATCGAATTAAAAGTTTATTTTATGTAATGTATTATTATGTGTTGTGCCCTATCAACCTTGCTTCTACCGGGATGATTTTAATTCTATATCAATATAAGTGTGGTTACGTCTCACTCTCTTATAAAGAATAACTTATGATTTTAGTATTTCATAGTTTATTATTTTAGTAGATTTTGTTGGATATCACATTAGGTGGCGGCGATATAATGAGGAAGTTTGAAGTTTATACTTTTACATATTTTTAAAAAAATTATTCAAGGCGCCTCTTGATGTGCTGCGAAATTACGGGACATTCGATGCTAATTCCTTAAGCTTTTGTGACTCTTCAAGCACTTTTGTTGTTACTTTTTGTGTATTTATGTTGTTTTGTAGGATAAGATGCCCGGAGAGCATAACGGAGCAAAACGGAGCAAAATAGAGCAAAAATAGAACAAGAAGCACTTTCTGGCAGCACATGCTAGTAGCACTTGCTGCAGCATGTTCTGCATGCGAGCAGCACTTGCTGCAGCATGTGCTGACAGAGATGTTTGGCACAACATGCTATGGTTTGGCACAACATGCGACTCGCATGTTGCACCTACGACACAAGATGCGAGTAGCATGTTGTGTACGTAGGGTATTTTTGTTCAAATTTTGTTCCCGTTTTGGCACTTCTATAAATAGAATGCTAGGGTTTGTAAAACTCATCTTTGGCCATTTCATACAAGTTTTGGAGACTAGGTTCCTACACCACACTTTGGGGTTGAAGATTTGAAGATTTGGTCGAGCATTTCTTAAACCTTTAATTCATTTCTTCAATTCCTTGCTTTGTATTGTATATCTAAGTGTGTAGTATTTATTTTCTTCACTTAAATCTTGTTTATGGAAATATTCTATGATTAAAGTGTTGGATGAAACTCTTGTTTTGCTTATGTATTGAATGATTTTTATTGCTATTGAAGTGAGTCTTTATTGATTTAATTAATCTTGTTCTTTAATGTTTCTTAAGGGATTAGCTAACCCTAAGACTCGCCCATTACTTTGATTGAGTTTGGAAGAGGAAATCTAGGTTGGGAAAGATTAATTAACAAGAATTTGGGTCATTAAACTCATCTAATAACTTGAGCTCGGAATAGGAAAGTTACTTGAGATTCAATTGGTTGTACTTGATATCACACTCTAAGGCTTGGAAAAGCTTAGAGTGAAATTCATTGATTTGGTTGGAAGACTTTCAATGAGATTGTTGAAACCATTATCTATTAACATAAACCCGCTCTTAGTTGTAATATCATAAAATATATTGGATTGTTACTTGAGAGTTCCTTCTATCCAAGCTTGCGGCCATTGATCATTTTACCCGCTTTCTAGGTTAGTTTACATTTCCGCATTAGTTATAATTTTCTCAAAAACCAAAATATTATCTATCGTTTGACTTAGCTTGGTAACTAAAAGTTCCTTACTTTCTTAATCGCCTAGTATATTGTTCCCTGTGGGATCGACCCCGACTCATAGTTGGGTAAATTATATTGCATACGACCGTGTACACTTTCTCTTTGAGGAGTGGATTTGGACGTTATCACCTCTACCTTTAAGGAAGTTAGAAAGACCGTCTATCGAATTGATACTAACTTACAAGTTTTTTAATTGATGTTTCAATGTCTAAAGGCATTTTAAGACGACAATTTAGAATGTTATTTGAAATCCCAATCCAATTTAAAGACCACTTAATTAAAATTTAAATTATCAACATGTTTTACGCGAGTAGTTATCTAGCTATACATTAAAAAATTTCAAACATTATATCTTCATGGATACATATAAATAATTGTAATCTCAAAATTTTGCTATCGCATTTTCCTTTCAAAACATTTATTAATCTTTTCTTATAGTGATTTGTCATCTTAAGACACCAAATTTTATTGTAGTTTGAAGGCAAATATATTTTATTGAACTTTTCAATAACAAAATTAATAACACTTTTAATAGGAGAATATTTCAATGTAGTTAAGTCAAGTTGCAAATAATAATAACTTAGTACTAATAGCTAATACAATGAACAAAAAGAGAAAAGAAACATACAAATAAAAAGAACTTTATAAAAATATACAAGGATTAGATTTATTTGAAATTTTAGGTGAGAAAGTTCAAATTTTTTTTATTAAAAAAGCGATATAACGATTAATCAAGCAAATAGTACCAAGAAATAAAATAAAATTGAAATACTAAGTAGTGCTAAAAAGAATATTGTTTATGATAGAATTTCGTCCATAGAATAAAAGTTAAAAACTAAACAGTATTTGACGAATAGGAAAAGATTTTAAATCATGTTAATTTAATGAAAATTCACATGAAAAAGTTTTATTGAATCCCATAGATTTTTTCTTATTGAATTCATTTTATTAAGAAAACAAGGAACATAATATTTATCTGATGACTAAAATTCATTTTCTTAAAAATTTTATAGAGGTTTTTTATTGAATACGCCGCATTAAATAGGTTTTTTATTGAATACGGCGCATTAAATCAAGTGGAAAGATCATAAAATGCCACATGAAAATGTTTTTAAAATATGTTATCGTAAAATCCAAAAAATAAAAAGGAAAAAGTAAAAAAAATCAAATTTACAAAACTAAAATAAAATATGAAGGGTAGGTCTACTATTTGAATTTGAGAGGAGAAATTTTATACAAAAAGTTTTAATATATGAAAAAAGAACTCTATCTATTGTGTATTGATAAGAACACAGAATTGAAGTAGTAAAATAAAGCTAAAAAATATTATAAAATAAAATTGATATAATCCAATGTAAGAGGGGCAGGGGAGGGGTAATAAGATTTGACCATAAAAGAAAGGTTATCAAACGTGATATATGCGAGCTGTCGCTTTAAGAAAAAGCCACTTGACTGATTTAGAAAAATATAAATCTATGATGTAATTGATATGTTAATTTTGAATTCAAATTCTTAGATTAAACATTGATTAATCAGTTTTTTAATTTAAATAAAAGATAAAAAGGAAAATTGAATTGAAAGATAAATATTCTCAGAAAATCACTATCTTTTTTTTATTTTTTCTTGGTACGATCAACTTCATAAATTAGTATGAGTGTAATTATATAATTATGATGTTGAGTTTCCTCGAAAAGCTATTTGGCGATCTCTTTTTGCTGATTTTATAAAGTATTTGTCATGGGTACACTGCATTGAGAAACAAGGCGACAATTAATTTTTTGTTAAATCAATATACTATGTATGATTGGGTTTTTTTAATATTCTCTCCATCTTTGATATTTCTGTTATTATCCAATATTGAACTCAAACTCGGATAGTATATATATGTAGCGGGCAATAATATTTAGCCAACTCATAAATTATTAGAAAATCGAAAAAAATTGGCATATTTATAAGTAGTACAATTATATTGAGTGTAATTAATTTTTGAATTGAGTGTGCTTATATTTTGAATTTAATTTGAAGAATAAATCCTTTTAAACTTAGTGTTGTTAATCTTTTTTTATTTAGATGAAAGATAGGAAAATCATTTTTATTATTAAGAGGAATTACGACATGAGTAAAATTTAAAAAAAAAATACTAATATAGTTTTTTTCAATGAATTAAAAGAAAATATAATCATAAAACTTAGATATCAAAGCTTCCTTCTTTTTTCTTTTCTTTTTATAAAAAAAAAAACATGTTCAAGAATAATTTGACATCCTTTAATTTATTTTTCACGTGTAGAAATATTAGAAATTGACTTCAAAAGAGAAATCAAGTGATCTCCAAATCTCTAGAATATATAATAACAATTTATAAGTAATTACATTTTGTTCTAAAATTAGAATAATATAAGACAAGAAATATAGACAAAACAGTAAAGAGGATGAGAAGACTTTCTTTCTTATTTCAAGTATCTAATCCATGAGCCAGAAGTGCTCTATTTATAGCTACAAAATACATCGTCAGAGACAAGAATAAAGTTACATAATAAATAGATACATATGAATTCAAGTAATTCATATATATGTTGTGTAAAAATTAAATGGACAGACACTTTAGTTTAGTGTATTCATAACACTCCCCTGGATGTCCATAGATAGTGAATTAGATACTTGAAATAAAAAAAATAAAAAAAAAGTCTTCTCCTCCCCTTTACTTTTTTGTATATAAATAGATACATATAAATTCAAATAATTCATGTATGTGTTGTGTAAGAATTAAATGGACAGACACTTTAGTTTAAGTGTACTCATAACACTTTTATTATGGGATCAAATTAAAAGTTATCTACAAATTAAATAAGTTGAGTAAATGAAAAGGTATAAGGAATGCACCTGAAATTATCAAAAGTTCAACTATATTCAACTTAAAATGAGTCAACTAATCTAATTAATTAGCTAAGTATGTACACTTAGTTAATTAATTACGACATCACATTCTAAGAAATCTAAATATTCGGGTAGATTACCCCAATTATTTATTAAAGTGTGCTAAGGAATAAAACAAAAACTCTAGCTCAACGTGATAGCTATAAATAATATTAGGCACGAAAAATAATTAGCGAGAGATTAAATAAATATTCCCCGCCCGACATTCAAGAAAAATGTTCACTATGCTTGTAAACTTTATATACGATTAAGAATTGGAAGTGGAACTAAAAAACAAGTAGCTAATGAAAGAGTTTAAAAACAAAATAAAATATAATTATTTATCAGGCAATAAAATGTATAAGTAAAAGACTAACCATATTAGCTAAAAGAATCAGTTGGTGACCATTAATGAATGCGTGTAGCATAAAAAAAAAACATAACTGAACATAATGATTTTTGTTTTCAGAAGCTATAACGAGTTTAAAGGATGTTCACAAACGTTCAAGAAATTATTTCAAAAGATGATTTAAGTTAACCAAAAAATATCGAGAATATTAGCAGATATAGTACAACATTGTGAATGATGTGATATAAATAAAGAATAGAAGAAAAGTTTAGCTTTGAAATGAAGTAATAATTGTCTAATGTTAATTTGTCCAAAACACATAAAATTTTAAATCACATAAGCAATCATAAATAAATACCACCAACCAGCACCCCAAAAAGTAAAGTTTCAATATATTTTATGCTTTGTATAATTTTAAGAATGTAAAAGTAAATATAAACAAAGAATTCGAGAAGCTATTTGAACTTCTTTCGAGTGTCATCTTCGGAAAGTAACTTCGGATACCTGCGTAAGACTTAGTAAAGATGTTAATAATGGATAAATATTATCAAAATGAATTAAGAAAATCATAATAAATATATATATATTGCGATTTAAAATAAAAATCCATCTTATGTGCAAGGAAGGCCTCAAAAATTGAGGGAAATTTTTTCATCGGCCGTGTGTAGTATCGTTTTTCGCTCAAATCAGTTATATCCGACATAAGGAAACCAGCAAAATGATACCAAAATATTGTAAAAAAAAAAAGGGGAAAACTTAGCAGACAAAGCAACAGTAGCAGTAGCATCACATCAATGCAACAACAAGAGAGGCATCAAAACAAGTAAAATAAAAATAAAAATAGAAAATGGTACAACAATCAGTTGGAACTTGACGAATTTGAGAAAGAAAGTGACGGTTGGTGTTCGGTTTTTATTCGTCTTCGGCCAGATCTAATAAAATCCGGCCATGGTGTTTCCCAGTGAAGCTTATCCGACAGTGACAAAATGAGAAGAGAAATATAATTTATGTATACGTTCAGAGGCGGATCCAGGATTTGAAGGTTCCGGGTGTCACACTAGCCAATTTGATCAACTTTCGCTTTCGGATCCGGTTATTCGTCTTATACCATTTACATAAACAAATCGAACGAACGGAGAAATAGGAGTAATAGAGCCCGTTTGGATGTGCTTATTGCCTTTGACTTATAAGCCAAAAGCTATAAGTTAGGAATTCTAGCTTATGAGTTTTGGCTTATTTTTGTTGTTTTGGCTTAAAAACAAGTTCTTAAAATCACTTTTATTTTATTATAGTCAAACACTACAAAAGTAGTTAAAAGCTATTTTGCCTTAAAAACACCTAAAATAATCCAATCCAAACAGGCTCTAATTATGACAACATGGTGCAAATCATAAAACTTGCAAAAAGGACTTTTGGAAGAAGAAGCTCATGTTATTCTAAATTTTAACTTTATGAACTTAATCAAATAAATAAAAGACAAGAAAATAGTCAAAAAAATAAATAATCCAGAGATTAACAAATAAATGAAACTAGTCAACAATAATTACTAAATTAGATAAAGCAGGTCAAAAGGAAAGAGGGAAAAAGAAGGAAAAGCATATATTCACATGTGCAAAACAAAAACAGCTAGAAATTATGCGGCTAGATGGATTTGAACCCTCGCTACTAGGGAGACACCTCCTACTCAATGCCACTGGCACTATAGCTACTTTTGTTTTTCAGGGTGGCAAGTATGTTATTTATACGATTTCTTATATATATACTCCTGCACATATAGGCATTCGACCAAAGCTTGCGGGTGGCGTGGCATCCTCACCAACCTTAATAGATCCGCCCCTGTATACGTTGAGGTAGTATATACAATTCTATGTTTACATATGTAAATGTGTGTAACTGTGTATGTACAAAAGAAGTGTGTGTGTTTGAAGAAAAGAAGAGAATGAAAATCATTAAGGTGAGAGAATAGCTCTGCAATCAGAGAAAAAAGATAGTAAAGATAGTAGGAGTTAGGAAATTTTTTATAAAGGATGAGAGATGGAAGACATCTTTATAAAGGATGAGCCTAAATTTGTATAAGATTGTTTGAGAGATTCTTGGGTTAGACAAGGAAAGGGGGTCGGCTGAATGGGGAGAAAAAAGCCAGGGATTAAATAAAATACTACCACAAAGGGGACAAAAAGATAAGGTTGGTGGGTGATTGAAAAAAAATGAGAGGGGGAGAGTGAAACAAGTCAAAAAGCAGGAACAGGTGGGGCCTATATTTTAAAAAAGATGGGAAAAGAAATCTGATGGATGTGCCCCAATAAAAGAAATGCGCGTCAAATTAAATTTGACATGCATGGATGAAGTTGCATGGATTTCTTTCATCTGGATTGGTGATGTGTCCTCACGAGATTGACTACACAGTATTATTTGAACCTTTTGACATAGTCGGATTCGTATTTAAAATAATTACTTTCGATTTCCTGTTCTAACGGATTGTATTAAAATTACATACAATTATATACAAGCGGGAATCGAGATGTTTTGTCGTCCTCACAGATTGTTCAGCCCTATGAGATTGCTACACGTGTCTATGATTTTTTCCCCTACGTATTGCCCTGTGTCATTTTCTATGGCCATTCTAATTTGGGCCTTTCTAATTGGGACTAAATTTGTCACGACCCAATTCGCGAGTCGTGGTGGCACCTACACTATCCCTCCGAGTAGGCGAACCACATTACTAATAACAAGTTAAATAAGCGAAAAATTAAATAAGAATAAGTTATCAAGTCTTAAATACTTATCATAACTAGAAATGTCACGACAACCCCAAAATCTGGTCAAAGGGTACAAGAGCGCTAACATAGTACGGAATATAAGTCTGAAAATACCCGAAGGCTACATATTGTCTGTCAAATACAAAAACAGAAATAAATAGAGGAGGTCCTTCAGGAGCCACGGATGACCAAGTAGCTCACCCTGAATGACTGAAAGATGTCACCCTTGCGTATCAGTCACGGGGTGTAGAACTGGAACCTGGATCGTACTCTGCACTCAACAAAAAGTGCAACAAGAGTAGTATCAGTACAACACTAGTACCGTTAGGCATCATAGACCAACAATGATTAGATAACACATGAAGAAGTGGAAACTAACACGTAGCACGTAGAGCAAACAGGTATGGTCACATATCATATACAAGTAAAGTGTAAAGGAACCATGAAATCAACCAAGGCAGATATAGTTCACCAATGATCAGTCAAATTATATGAGTGGATGAATGCAATGCAATGCAACCTTCACCTCTCTCACTCCACTCTCGTACACATATGCTAAGGGCAGTGCCTCAAAGCCATGACCCATGGGGGACCCGCAAAGTCCATGTACCACTCGTGCTCTCCGGCAGAAACCTCGAAGGCTATCAATCACTCTCAATCTCCGGCAAAGACCTCAGAGTCTCTCTGTCACTTTCAATCTCCGGCAAAGACCTCAGAGTCTCTCTGTCACTCTCAATCTCCGGCAAAGACCTCGGAGTCTCTCAATCACTCACCTCACCAATCATCACAACAATAATATGGAAAGCATGTCATGCATGATATCAGTCTCAACAATATCACCAATATAAAATCATCAAGTACAAGTCATATTTCTGTCCACTATTTAATTATCAATATTACCATTCATTTTCATGTGATGAGTGAGCTAGTATGACGGAGATACAAACAAGTGATAATCACCGAAAATAACACATGCAGAGACAAGCCCACATAACAGCTGACAGAACCAACTTAACTGGAATTCGCCTCCACTTCATGCCCGAAGGCCTATTATGTTATCCCCGTCACTTTCTACAACTACATACGATTCTCTAATCAGAGTCTAACTAAAGTAGACCGTAACCTACCTCAATGCCGAGTGGGTGCCACGAACGATCAAGCCAATGCCTTCCCTTTGCGTAGAGCCTCTGAACGATCGAAGTCTATCAAATATGCAATCTACATTAGAATACGAATCTAAGGACATCCATATTGTTATGCTTATATTCGATACTCAAAAACGCATCCCGAAAAGTGACCTCAGGCTGACAAGGGAAAAACTTGAATTTTAGTGGAAATTCGTTTTACCCATAACTAAATATTCAATTGGTATTTACCAATATATTAACATTCTAGTTCCAAAGTAAAATATCTTAACAGTAAACGAAGAAAAGGATGAAACACTGGCTTCTAATAGCCTAATCTAACTCTCAAAAAGAATACTATTGAACTCATGATTGCCATATCATTACTGATCCTAGCCACTAACATGATTGTTAATAATAAATTGAGTCAACATCGGGATAAAAAGAAAGAATGGAACGAAAACAGTGACAATAATATTGTAGCAAAACTTTAACCTGTAACTTTCCTTTATCCTCATCATTATTACCTACCTAACAAATTTATTACTCCCTCCATAAAGTCCAAACAGTAGAACCAAAATTGTACACAGCAACATTCGCTCTATTATTTTTTTCAATTCTTAGCAAATCCTCATTCTTTCTGTCATTATTACTCATCATTATACAATGATTCCTCTACCTTCTTTTAGTAAACAAATAAAACTTAAATCATGTATTATTATACCTGATGCCCACGCTAATGTACCCCTAAAAATTGATCCAAGAAAATATATTTCCTTCGCTCGTTTTCTGTCTATTGTTATGCCCAGTAGGTTTTCTACTAACTACTTCTTTCTTTCATAAATTAAGAAAATCAATTACCTTGATATTTAATTCCTACAACCACTATAACGTGGGGTTTCAGCCAGAATAGGCAATGGGCTTGGCCCACTTCTTTACCGGAATAGCCTCCCTAATTCACTTATTCAATTAACCGCTTTGTTTTATTTAAAAATTAACTACTTCATCAAATACTATATTTACCAACTTATACCTTATATGTGTAAAACTCATATTCCTATAAATAAACTATTCACACATATTAAATAAATATTTTTCAAAAAAAGTACTCGCCAATTAAATGACCGTGCCACCAATTCCCGCAAGTCAAGAATACCCTTTAAAACTACGAAAAGGGTATTTTAGCGAAAACGAGTTCAAAAGTGCTAAACGACCAAACGGGTCTTTACAAAATTGATACCTCAGTCTTAATTTATGTGACGTCTTTCGAATTTCGAGATTCAAATAAATTTTTCTTTGATCGTAATTTTTTTTATATCTTTTAAATATTTTAGATTATCAATTCTTGAGACTTATAATACATTTTACATAATTTTCAAATATTTAAATTTTATTTTAAAAGACTTGAAGATACTATGACTGAATTCACGGTCAAAATTAAACTGTTTGACTCTCAAAATTTGAACTGTGCCACATAAATTGGGACAGAGGGAGTAGTAATTTTTTGTCGATCTTTTTGTCACTATTAGATTACTCTTTCCCTTCTTTTTTCTTGTTCCTTATACTAAATATAAATTTTTCCTTTTACTTGTCTATTTTAGCAAATCATGAAAGATTTATTAATTTCTTCATATAATATCCTTTATCATCAAGTAATTACATAGAGTATTAGTAGTCAAACTTAAACTTTCAAAGCATAATTAGTAAGGGTTAATTTAGAATTTTTTACTCCTAATAAATACCCCCCCCCCCCCCCAATCAAAAAGAGTGTCTACTTAGCCATTTACACACCCTTAAGAAAATACTAACTTCGAGAAAAAATAGGTAATTTGACTAAACTGCTCCTAATTAAGATATTGATATTTGATCACATAGCACTTAATAGGGACAAATCTGAAAAAATTAGTTTTTTTTTTTATTTGATAAGTGGATACTCTTCTTTATCTGGAGGAAGTCATTTCTTAAGGGAAGTGTCAAGTCAACAAGAGACAACTAAAAAGGAACCAAGGGAATACCTTTTACATTCTGTCATTATACAGTTTGGTATGTAACTTTGAAGTCACAGTTTCATTTCCAATAAGAGTATTTATTAGGTCTTACTAATTAGTACTCACATATATTCTCTTTAGTTGTGTTCGGAATGAAAAAAAAATATTATTTAAAAATATTTTTCAAGAAAATAAGTGTATTCCTTACTTATTTTTTTGTGTTCAGTATGTAAGCAAAAAATATTACCCATCATTTGTATATAATCTAGACAAGTACTCTAGGATGTGGAGGTGGGGGTGGGCGTGGGGGTGGGACTGTGGCTGGTAGATGGTGGGGATCGGGCCTCCTGGAATTGGAGTGAAGATAAGTTGTATTGGACGGCGGGGAGGAAATAATGTATGTGGAATGTCAGGCCATTTGTGGAACTTTCTTTTTCTACTTCCATTAGGGAAGTCATTTTCTCCATTTTTAACAAATTATTTTTCCAGAGAAAAATATTTTCAAAATTTTGATCAACTAAACATAAGAAAATTGAAAACTCTGTACGAGCACACCCTTCATTTGTTTTAAACCTTCAAAGTTTTGCTACCTTAGTGAATGTCGAACCTGTGTCTTTTGTATGTGCTAATTCTCCTTCCAAACTTCCTTTCTCATAAATGATTTATTCTTTAAAAATTATTTAGTTATGTGAGTAAGAAATTTTAATAATAATGAAAATTTACCAATGAGGCATGATTAAAGTGTCACTAGATTAAATTTATTGTGGCAATAAAAAAATTGTGATATAAGTTGTTCTTTAAATTAAATTTACCACAATAAATTATTTTTTGATTTAAATTTACCACTTTTGTATGGGCAATTCGCAGGAATGCCCTTATTTTGGGGTGGTCTTTAATTTTTTCCCATTAAATTGGTGGTCTTTATTTTTTTCCCCTTCGCTAGAACTCCTTGGTTTCAGGTTTGAACCCCCGCTCAGTCAAAAATTAAAAAACAATTGCAAGGTAGAGTTTGAATTCACAAGACAGAGATTTGTTGCTGCCTTCAGGCAGAGAGTTGCCTGCATCTTGCTACCTTTAGGCAGAGTTTGAAACTCTCCCTTAAGGTAAAGTTTTGCCTTCAGAAATGTGCCTTATACCTGAAAGCAAAACGCTGCCTTAAGGCCTAACTTTAGCCCGAACAAGCCTAACTTTGCTACAAAACTCTGTCTTGCGAAATTTCGCACAAAAAAATGCTTTTGTATCATGAATTTAGCACGGGCCTCATGTAACTAATATAATTAATATACACATAACAAAGATATAAGTATTATTATGCAATTAAAAAAAATGTGATAGATACTTGAAAAATGTACTGTGCTGTAAAGAAAAGAAAAAACTACTTACTAAAATAAAATTGTAGTTTCGTGCTGTGTATGTGCAGATGACTGTGAGAGTAATGATTATTGAAATTATTTAAATGACAGTAAATTGATAAAAATTCTAATATTTGCATAAATAAGGATGATTATCAATAAATTGTGTTAAAATTGAAAAAACGTGTATTTTGTGTTATCTAACGATCTGGGAGCCTTGAGATGTTAAATTTCAAGAACGATGAGCCAAAATTGGGTTTCAAAAGCATATATTGGATTTTTTAAAAGCAAAACTAATAAAATATTTTTATTAAATTAATAAAAAAATATATTATAATTTTTTATATTAACAATTATAGATAAGACAAATTGTTACAAAGAAATCAAAATTAGAAAGATATATATTATATCATAAATCACTAAATTTTAATTCTGAAATGAAAATATAAAGTAATACATTTTATAAATGTAAAGAAACAATATTCAAAGACTGCAAAGCAGAGTAAATAAGTAAAGTATTGACAAAGAAGGAAAACGGAGATAAAAGTCACTCCTTCTCTTCACTTTTACTTGTCGACGTTAACATATCAAGAGAAAAAAAACTCTTCTTCTTATTTTACCCTTCACGTTAATTACTCATTTTCAAATCATTTTCTGAGGCTATTGAGATTCTACACCAATAAATATGGATATTATAATAAAATATATACTTCATTTATTAATTCCCAAATAACGTGAAAAGTCAAAAGTGAACAAGTTATGTGTGAGAGAATTAAAATAACTTTTGATACAAATTTGCATTACTATTGTTCGTCCTCTCTTCACATTTAAAGTATTGACAAAGAAGGAAAACGGGGATAAAAGTCACTCCCTCTGTTTACTTTTACTTGTCCACGTTAACATATCAAGAGAAAGAAACCAATATGACAATTATTAATTAGTATAAAATTTCAATTATGTTAATTGTGTATAAAGATAACGACTGCGCATATATTATAGGCGTACATATTTGTATACATGTCATCTTTTTTCTTGTACTTCTTTATTTATCATGGGGCCCATCAAGCTAGGCAACGCAAGAAGAGTGAGGAGAATTATGCAGAAGGGGCTGGCCATTAATTTTCGTGGAATTAATGAGTGAATATTTGTGTGTTCTTATTATTAATTTTACCCTTCACATTAATTATCCATTTTCAAATTATTTTCGAAGGCTATTGAGACTTACACCAATAAATATGAATATTACGGTAAAATAAATACTCTATCTATCCCATATTACTTGTCACTTTCCCTTTTGCACGCCCCTTAAGAAATCAAAAATAAAAGATGTATTTTACTATCTTACCCCTATCTTTCTCCAATAAATACATTATAATCAAAATTGACTTTCTTCAAGAACATTTATTACTAAGGGTAAGATGGGAAAGATTTAATTAATTTTATCTTGTAATTTTATATTGGTTTTGTAAATGAACAAGTAATTTTGACATATATTTTTAGTAATGTTGAGTACTTCATTTATGAACAAATAAAAGTGCACAGAGGAAATAAATATATGTCGGAGAATTAAATTGAAGTGCATACTTGTATACATGAGCAGAGAATAAATATTCAGTAAAAAAGTAATTTAGTAATGTGGCCAAGTAATATGGGATGGAGGGAGTACTTCATTTATTAATTTTTAAAGAACTTGAAAAGTCAAAAGTCAACAAGTATAAGTGCACGGAGGAAATAAATGCGTCAGAGAATTAAATTTGAAGTGCATACGTGTATACATGAGAAGAGATAAATATTCAGTACTATAACAAATGACCACGTGGGATAAAAAAGTAGTTGGTTAAAAGGTACAATTTATATAGGTTGTGGTACAAATTTCTATTGCTGTGTTAGTCCTCTTTTCACACTTATATATATTAGAAATAGAAAAGAAGAAAAATATAGAATAGAAAAATCTATATATAATATAAAGCTAGGCATAGACAAGGTGATGTGGCACCTCTCTATGACCTCCATTACTATTTTTTTTTTTTTGTGATTTTTTTGCATTTTTCTCCTAATTTTCTGTTTTTTAAAAATCTAAAAGTGGCTAAATAATTACATGATTAAATGAGGAGGAAATAATTGCATTATTAAATGGGGAGGAAGTTTGGAAGTTTCCAGCATATGAACCCACGATTTACTGTTACAAGAAGCTTCAAAGTTTCCGGGTTTCTTATTTCCCAGGTCCATATTTTCTCTTCCTTTCTAAAAGATACTCTTACTGTTTTTGTCTCTATGAAGTGTTATTCCGCTATCTTTTTTTCTTTACGTGTGTATGTGGAAAACATAATACTTAATTATAAGAATTTTTCCTCCATAACTCATACGTTTTATGTATGGCCGAGTCTATAATTTTCGTCAGTTTAAATTTCTATATTTCTTTGTCATTCATCATCTTCTTCCCATCTTTATTTATAATAACTATTGCTCTCTCTGATTGTAAAACCTGACTTATTTGATTGGGGTAAGCTAACGGGTCTTTGGCTTTCGTGTCTTGATTGCAGAAGAAGATTCACGAGAGTTTTAGCAATAATTTGGTATGAATATTATTACACCATCGAATACAAGATTGTTCTAAAAACTATTAGAAACTAGAAAAGGTATAGTTCCTCTATCCCAATTTATGTGATATTTTTTGCTTCTGAAGAGTTAAATTATGTAAAGTTTCAATTTTATAATACTTAGTTGATTTAATCCAACATAAAAGCCAAATTATTCACATAATTTGAGACGGGAGGAGTATATTTTTTTCCCTTTTAACTAAAGTGTTCAATTGTCCAATTGCTGCTTTTCTTCTTTTTAGAAGTTTGGTTTTAACTCTAATTGAGATGAGTTTTTATTTTATTTGGTGACATGCGATTAGGGTTGGATTGAATTTTTTTTGACAGATTTATGGGTTGGTGTATATCTGTTGTTATAGGATCTACCAAATCAACAAATTCTAAATGTTATTAAGATTCGAAAAGGGATCAATATAAAAGAATGACTAAACAAAAGCTACCATAACTCTTAAAACTCCCATGTGATTTTTATTCCTACCGATCTCTTCCCCTTGCACAACTACACGCGAGTTTGTTTTTTAAATTTTAAATCATCAGAAAAAAAAAATTGACAGTCTATAACTATAAAATATTTGCAGATATTGAGGTATCCATTCCTATAAACTTTTTGTAATTTCTTTTTTAATTTCAGATCGATGTGCTCAAAGAGAGCATCACGGCTAACAAGCATGTGTGTTCATAATTTTTTTATGGACAATGTATTCAATATCTTTGTGCATTAAAGAAGAAAAAATGGTTGGCGTAAAAAATATTCCTTAATGTTTTATTGATCGACCTGTAAATATCATTAATTTTCTTAAATTGCTTTACTTTGTACTTTTCGATTTGTAATCTTTTTGAAATTTTAATATTTTTGTTTGTTTTTTTTTTTTTTTTTTTTTGGGTATCAAGTCAATATTCTCAGAGAGGTTTAAGATATAAAACTATGTTATGCTTTTATACCTTTTTTCGTTTTTTTCTTCTTCATATATTTCTCTTACTTTTGAGCAAATCTACAATTGTTATGCTTATTAGCATGTGTTTACTTTTTGTGCTTTTATCTGTAAAATTTTATTTCCTTGGAAGAAATAAATACTTTAAACTAAATGGGGAGATTATCTATATTTATATTTATTTACGTCAAACTTTTTGTATCTTTTATTTTTCTTTCATTAAATCTATGATTCTTATATGTGTAAAACAAATTCTTTCTCGATCGCGCAAAGCGCGGGCAAGTACACTAGTAGACATATAATTTTAGTAATGTGGCCAAATAATATGGACGAAGGGAGTACTTTATTTTTATTAATTCTTAAAGAACGTGAAAAGTCAAGTATAGTAATGTGGCCAAGTAATATGGGACGAAAAGAGTACTTCATTTATTAATTTTTAAAGAACGTGAAAAGTCAAGTAATGTGACCAAGTAATATGGGACAGAAGGACTACTTCATTTATTAATTCTTAAATAACGTGAAAAGTCAAGAGTGAACAAATAAAAGTGCACGGAGAAAATAAATATGTGTCGGATAATTAAAATTGAAGTGCATACATATATATATGGGAAGAAAATAAATATTTAGCAAAAACGTGAAAAGTCAAAAGTGAACAAGTAAAAGTGCACAGAGGAAATAAATATGTGTCGAAGAATTAAAATCGAAGTGCACACGTGTATACATGAGAAGAGAATAAATATTCAGTATTATGACATATATCCATGTGAGATTTATTAATTCTTAAAGAATATGAAAAGTCAAAAGTGAACAAATAAAAGTGCACGCAAGAAATAAATTTGTGTAGGATAATTAAAATTGAACTGCATATATCTATACATGAGAAAAAAAAATTCAGCAAGAACACGAAAAGTCAAAAGTAAACAAGTAAAGTGCACGGAGGAAATAAATGTGTCGGAGAATTAAAATTGAAGTGCATACGACTATACATGAGAAGGGAATATATATTAAGTACTATGACATATATTCACGTGGGATATAAAAATAGTTGTATAAAGTGTACAAGTTATATAGCTTATGGTACAAGCATTCATTGCGTGTACAATTTGTAAAGCTTATAGTACAAGCTGGAGGAGTTGTGTTCGTCCTCCCACCATGCTTATATATAATAGAAATATAATAAAAATATTAAGAGGGTTCAACGTTTTGGCTTGGGAGAAGAAGGTAAAAAGAAAAGAAATTATTAAATCGGTGGGCTGACACTCCCCTTAATATGGTGGGTTGTGGCTTTTTTTTTTTTTTTTTTTTTGTAAAAATAAAGTGGGCTATAGTGACCGTAAACTAATTGGGTGGGCCGTATATATGAGTAACTTCCCCCAGCTCTTAACTATCCCTTAGGTTATGTCCAAATTTCACTATGGGCTTTTTCTTTGTCAATGAAACTTAGTTGCGTGAATAGGTTGTAACAATAGCCCATTAAGCACACATTGTTTTATGGGAAAACTACATGACATAACAAACATATAGTGGGTATTGACATTTTGTAGCAATACTTTACTTTAATGACATTCCATAGTAAACATTTGTTTAATAATATCACTTGATAACTAATTAATTAAAAAACGGTAAAACCAAAAAGTATATCCACTTTCTACACATTTTCAAACGGTTTCTCTCTCATCAGTATGAATCAGAGAAAACAGTTTCTCTCTCATCAGTACGAATCGTCTCCTATTTTTTCTCCAGTTTCTCTCTCATCAGTACCAATCTCTCCTATTTTTTCTCCATAATCATTATACACGATTTCTCCACAATATTTTCTTCCTAAACCGTAGCTACTCAGTATTTGGTAAGTAATTTTTTGATGTTTTCAATTTTATTATGTGTATTTTGTTATCTATAATTTTGGATACAATTTAGGTATCCGTCATTGTTGTGCAAAAGTTCCGCCATTGCTAGGGTTTTGGAAAACAAGCTTCGAATTGGTTTTTAATGGCGGACGTAAGCACTCCTAGCAGAGTTACTAGAGGTATACCTGTTAATTTTTACGATGGTCAATCTTTTGATTTGTGTATTACTCAAACTCAAGATGAAGAAGAAAATGCAGGCTCTGTTGCTAGAACTGCTGCTCAGAGTGCTCGTATTAAAATTGGGGATGAAGGTTCTAAATCTACCAAAAGAAAAGATGTAGTCGAAACTCCATCAGATTCTAGAGCATCGATTGAAAGTACTGAAAAATGGAGAAAAGTTGTCGATGGTGCATCTGGAAGCAAAGGAAAAAATGTTGTTGAAGATGAACCTCCAAAGAAAGTTAAGGTAATGTATTTGATTTTTGTATTTTATGAATACAAAACTGTGTTTGTATGTTGTTTTTACATTTTTTAGATACAATTTGTCATTGCATGTATATGTTTTGAGTGTTGTTGTATGTGTGTTGCTTTGTTTTCCATGAATACAATGCTTTTATTTATATTTTTATAAATACAGTGTATTCCTATGAATACCTATGAATACAGTGTTGTTTTTGCATTTTTCTATTAATACAGTTCTTATGTATACAATGTATATTTCTTTCATGTATTCATGGGTACAGTGTGTCTCCATGAATGTTGAATTACATTTTTTAGATACAATATCACATTGCTATTTTCCATGAATACAATGTATACATTTGTATTAAATTTTCCATTATTTAAGATACACATTGTCATTTGTACAAATCGCATTTGTTTGAATACATGTATCTTTTTATGTAGTTTCTCATTTCTGTCAATTGCACTGTATATTGCCATTACAGTTTTTGTGAATACATTGTATACAGTACTGGTTATGTTTGGCTAGCTGATCATCAATGCTTTGATTATGGATATGCAGAGCAAACTCTATGTGAAAAAACCTCCCACTCAAATGGTGAATTGTTACACAAACACTGATGTATTTAAAGATTTGAACGGCAAGCTCACTCTTGAGCAGTACAAATTGTTCGGGGAAACTTACTTTAGTGTATTCCTCAGGATGCAGCGCTATGAGATTCAAGCACAGATTTTGAGGTGCTGCATGGTGAGAGAACTTACATGCAGCAGGCCCGATGCATTCTTGATGGAGGTAAATGGTAAGGAATTATGTTTTTCTATACGGGAATTTGCACTCATAACTGGATTGAAGTGTATCGGCAATAAAGATGAATATAAAGTTGGTGTTAGCCGAAAGAAGAAAAACAGGATATTGGAAACATATTTCGGCGGGCCTAAATCGTTGCCAAAAAAGGCAGCACTGATTGACTGCTTCAATGACCAAAATGCTTACCTTAATAGCGCCGATGCCTTTAAAATTGCCATTTTATACTTTATACATACTTATATACTGTCCAGCGAGAAGAATGTTGTTAGGATACCGGGGCTACACTTTGAGTTGGTGGAGAATGGTAGATACACAGATTTCCCATGGGTAAGGTAGCATTCAGTGAGTTGATTAAAAGCCTAAGCAAGACGATGACTTTTGAGAAAAAAATTTATAGGCTTCACGGGATGCCCCTTGCTATGCAAACATGGGTATATGAGTGTTGTCCATTGGTTGACAACAATCGTGTACTTAAGTCAGGTGACCACATTCTAGCGGTCAAATCAGGCGACAACATTCCTCGAATGCTCAATTGGAAGACCATAGAAAGTCAAGCTGCTTACAAGGACTTGATGGAGGGCATATTTAAGGAAGATGACAACCCAGTAAGTACATGTATCCAACATTTTTCCTATGTTCTAGTCGTATTTTGACAATGTGATTATATGTTTTATTTTTCACAAAAATACTGATTGTTTTGTATACTTTTTTAGGAGGTCCTCTATTTGATAATATGGTCCCCACCATCAATGAGGTTGCTTGTCTTCAATTACCCCCGCTTTCTATCGGTGATGTGCAAACTACCATTGCAACAGAAGATGGACATGATTCAGATGATGACTTTGCTTCTACACCACCACAGAAGAAACGTAAGCAAATGTCAGATGGATCTTCTTCATCGAAGAAAAAGAATACACCTGTGAAGAGTCCAACTTCAAAAATGAATACACCTGGGAAAGAAGCCGACTCAAAAAATGAACACACCTGTGAAGAGGCCTACTTCAAAGATGGCTACACCTGTCAAAAAGCCAATCCCTCCAAAGGCTAAAAAGCAAGCGCGGCCAAAAAAGCCATACGTCCAGTACGATGATGTCCCGACAAAAAACAATCAAGACGAGTTGGCAATGTTAAGGCAAGAACTAAATGATTTTAAGAAGTCAGCAAGTGTAATATATAACTTTGTATTTTGTTTTTATGTCTTATATAATCCAAAGTGTATGATATAACACACTATATTGGTTAGGTAATGGAAGAATTCAAGGATCTTCGGAAATGGATTGAAGACAATTTCACAAAGGTCCTTCGACAATTAAAGTTAAATAATTAGTTAAGATGCTTAAGTTATATAATTACTAATACTTAATTTTTTTTTTAAAGGGTGCTGCAAGTGAATCTCCATTTCAGTGACATGACAGTGGAACACATCGTTCAGTTGATGACAACATATTTGATAGATCACCAATATTGAATGAACTATTTACAGCTCATTTTGCAACAGAGGTAATTATTGATGTTCCGTATCTAGCAACTTGATAGTATCACACTCACTGTATACATGTATCAAAATGATTTGTAATCAGACATCACTGACATGTATACAACTGGAATGCATGCATGTAAATTTATGTGTATACAACTGTATACATATATTATTAATGTATCAACATTTATTTATGTATACAACCGACTGTATACATATTTGTGCATAATGACTTAGTGATTTTATATACATACTTGTCCATAATGACTGTATACATGTATAACAGTTGCATACAACAAAATCATGAATGCACTTGACACTGTATTCATGAATACAATATGAATATAAAATGACTGTGTATAGAGTGTTTATTAAGTTTGGAATACAAAATGATTTTTCTGAAAACCTTGTGCAACATAAGGCTTAGCCGGGGACATCGGCGTCACTAAGGGTAATTCAAGTGGAGATACATTAAGACAAGATACAGAAGAAATTCAGGAAGAACCGATCGTTTTTGGACAATATGTTGAATCTGAGGTTCCTAACAGTTTGTAAGTTTGAGGATGCAACTGTTTGTTCATTTTTTGTTAACTTTTAATTCCTTTTTTTCTAAAAAAAAAATGTGCTATGTAATGTGCTTATAGGAATTTGGATCTCAAATCCAAATTGAGACATAAAAAAAACCAGTTGATGTTGGCCACGTTGTTATTCCGGCCAAAACTAGCAATGAAGAAAGTCCCATGTCTGTTGGTGACAACACTGTTGAGTTACGCGCTGATGAAGGCGTATCTTCTACTTCAGCTTGCGTCGGTGCAGATGTTCAAAACCAAGAGAGCAGAGAAGAGAAGATGTACATGATGATATTCAGCAAGGTAAGTATCTTGTTCAGTTTGACCAGAACCAGAATCCGCGGGAACCACAACAGTTTCAGTTGGATGACAATTTTCTTCCAGCCCAAAATACAAAAGCAACACTTGTGATGACACTGCGTAAAGATAGGCGCCTTGGCCCTTTGCAAGTATCTCCATACATGACTAATTTTGGCTCCGCTACGGGTTAGTCTTATTACATAATTAGGTGTGTCTGTATGTATTTTAAATATCCTTCTATTAAAATCATATTTAACTGTATTCAAGCAGGTAGCTCAGTGAAGTTGACAGAGATATTTGACAGAAAACACCCATTTGAGAATGATGCCATCTCGGGGCCACATGATAAAAAACTTTTAGCTAATTTCACCAAATGGGTTAGAGAGGGGCTACTTGTTCGACATAATGCCAAGTAAGTTTATTGAATGATCATAATTATTTTGTGTCTTTTATGAATACAACTAACTGTAAAATTATGTGTATACACTTATTATTTTCATCGATACAGTCAGGCATTTGTATATATTCAGGCATGTATACATTTTTGACTGATGTAGTTTTTAATTTTTTTAAGATACATTTACGGTCACTGCAATGTATACAAAACTGATTCTGTTTTGTCAAATTTATAAAAATGATACAATGTAGTTTGTTTGTATACAAATTACTGTATCAGGTGTATACTGTCAGTTATATCTTCATGTATACAATCAGACTGATAGTGTTTTTTTTTTGTTTACAGAAAGGCTAAAGAGGACCATTACAAAAAAGGGAAAGCACTGCCAAAATTTATGGAGTATGGCATTCAAAAAATAAACGAGAAGAATTGGTTTTACCTCTTATAGATGGATGGCCAAATGTGGAATGACGAGATGCGTTACACTGTCATTTTTTTACATACTGTATACATTTGCATGTATACCACGCTAAATATTCTTACATTTTGTTTTCAGCACATGGATGTAATGTTTTACTACTTCCGAAAGAAAGCAAAGTATGATATGAATAGCAGATACAGTTTTACCATGGTCGACTGTTTATTCGTGACGAAAATTGATGCTATTACAAAGGCATATGCTGAGTCGGATGGTGCCACAAACATTGCGAATCTGGAAGATGTGTTATCTTAATACGTCAAAGGCGAGCGATTGCTATGCTCTATCCTGTGGCATCATGTTGACAATGTTCTTATACCAGTCAACATGAAAGACAAAAATCATTGGTTGTTGGCAGTGCTTTCATTCACGGAAAGACGTTTGTATGTATACGACTCTTACCGTTCAGCAAGTCATGGTGCAGCGGTTATGGTTGAAATTGAAAATCTGTCCACACTGTTGCCCTTGTTGTTACACCTCACAGAAGTCTATGCTGACAAGAAAGATATTGATGTGAGAAGTCACCCTTCATATAAAGGCAAAGCACCGACTGATAAATTGGAAGTTGTTTTTGTTGGAAACTTACCATAACAAAGTCCTGGGAGCATGTATGTACATTTCTGTTTATTGTATCGTTACACATGCACAGATAATTGACAATTTGACGACACACTTTTTTTTCTCATGTTTTGTAGGGATTGCGGCATGTATGTTGTTGCATATGCAGAGTATCTTATTCAGGGAGAAGGGATCCCAGCTGCTGAACTTGATGCCGAGTTATTACGTACGAGATATGGCGCACTTTTGTGGGATTATGCTCGGTAAAAGATAGAACATGATGCTGTAAGTGATAATGAGGCACCTCCAAGGCCAGTTCGAGCAGCGATTGATTTTGATGAAGTTCAAAAAGTCATAGTTGATTAGGTTCTAGAGTTCTAATTGTAAAACAGATTATGATGGTGTTTTATGATTCAATCAGTTGTTTTTTTTATTGAATACACAATTTGCAACTATTATTTTGATGAATACATTACATATTTTATAAGTTTGTGTCGATATCTCATAGTCGCATTTCATTGTTCTATTTTGTTTTGTACACAACATTAACTACTCAGTTTTTGTTGAAAAAATACAAATGCATCTGACATTTCCACATTGTATATGTATTTTTCAAGAGGCCAGAAGCTGTATATGCATTTTTACAGATTTGTATATGACTTTGTATTTTTTACATATACAAGTGTATAGTAATTGCATATACAACTGTATCAGAATATCACAATTTTTTTAATCAACCTGTATGTATCTTTCTTTTTAACTAATTCAATCAGGTGTATATGCATCCTATAGTTGTATATACATAGCATGTTTTGGATTCAACATATATACAGGACTAACAAATGTTGAAAACAGATGTATCTGCATTTCTTATTTGAAGGTTGACTGAGTATATGTTCTGTGTGCAAATCAGCATACGTTGAATACGTATCATTCAAAAAAAAAATATGCTTCACACAGTAAATCATGAATGGGCATCAAACAAAATACACATCGATTACTTCATTTTATATTCATATAGAATCTCCTTATTTAATGTTTCAAATGAAAATTAAACAAAAGGGATCAAATTCTTTGTCCAGAACAGAATCAAAGTGGCCTGCGTGTTGCAGGTGACTTTGTCCAAAACAGAAACAACACAAAACAGTATGTATTACAACGAAAACATCAACTATTTTCTTCGAGGTTCGTTTCTACAGGAACGCCTATTGTGACCAGTATGTCCACATCTGCTACACGAATTTATACGTGAACATGAAAACCACTTTGCTAAAGAATTATCGCGCTTCTTTTTTGGTCTTCCAGGTTGTCTCTTGAATCTCGGAGGGAGAACTAGATCTTCCAAAATGTATCTAGGCATTTTCCAGTTTGACTCATCAGGCAAAGGGTAAATTGGGACATCATAAGTCTTCATCACAGTGTCCGATTTGTATATTTCTGAGCAATAGTTGTCGGGTTTGATATTTTTCTTCTTAGGGACAGCCCAAGCATGTGGGCAGGGAATCTCCTCCATTTGGAACTCTTTGCAATTGCAAGTTTTCTTTTCAATACAAACTATGAAATACTGCCCTTCATTAATCACCGTGTGCACATATTCGGTTGATGGTATTACCTAAAAAAAAATACCAAAACATATTATCATGATACAACCATATTTCAACTAATACACAAACTCTATACATATGACAGGCCATGAAGTTTACAAAAATAAATTAAATACACAGACATATACAGTGAAAACAGACACGGACATATACAGTTAGAACACAAACCTTCATGCGCACAGATTTATGCTCGTTAACAAATAGCATTTTATTGAATTTTCTCCCAAGCGTTATGGACGTATATGATCCATTTTGTCAGTTTGTGCAATTCCAATGTCCAAACAGCAACCTAACTTCTTCCAAGAATTCATATATTGGCAATTCTCTTGCATCCACGAGTCATGAATTGATAGACTCGGCAATATTAGAAGTCATTGTCCATGCTCGGTTGACAGGAGCATAAAGCCTAGCCCATTTTTCTCGTCCGGCTTCCTCCAAGTAATTTTTCACACGAATATCCACTTTCTCAACCTTTTCCATTAGCATATCAAACTCATTTTGTGTATATGCTTTTGCCATTGCATAATACACTCGACTCAACACCTGATGACACTTTCTATATTTATTGTATACATTTTTCCAAAGATGTCAAATGCACGCAAAATGGGGAACATTTGGGTATATTTTGGATACAGCCTTGATTATACTTTCATGACGATCAGACACAACACACATGTTCTCCCACTCCCCATATGCTTCCTTGAACTGTTCGAAAAACCATGTCCAAGGCTTATCGTTTTCCGAATCGATCACACCATAGGCTAAAGGCAGAATATTCCCTATAAATAAAATTGAATGCACAACTGAGTTTTTTTTTTTGTTAACTTTTATATGGAAGTTTTGTATAATTATGTATACATACTGATGTATATTTATTACCTGCACAGTCCATCGTGCTTGCTGAAAGAATGTTCCATTGTAGGCTGTTTTGATGTGGCCGGCATCTACTACCACGATGGGTCTACAACAGTCAAACCCTTTGATAAACGTATATAATGCTACAAAAAGATACAAGAATTCATTTTCAGAAGATTTCTTCATCCTTATATGAGAATCGGGATACGTTTTATCCAAGATGTGTACGTATCCCGACAACTTCTTATATGATTCAGTAGGCTCTCCCCTCAATTTCGTTACAGCCTTTTCTTTAGCACGGTAAGCCTTCATGTATGGCATGTCGACGCCAAATTCATTTTTCACATCATCAATTATGTCCCTTTGCATGTACTTCCTCTTATGATTTTTAAATTTTGGCTTAATAATACCTGCTATGAAACCACTACTTGCTTGATGTTGCGTATACACCTTATCCTTCAATGGACATGTATGTGTGTCCACGAAATCTCTGATTTTGAACATTATTGATTTGTTAATACTCGAAGCCTTTAATTTCCACTCACATTGTTTGGATATACATACAATTGTGTAGCTGCAATTCCGGAAATGTATACATATACATCCAGTTGACAGAACACACATCAAATGATTAGCCAAAAAAATGAGTTTAGAACGTATACAATAACAATAGCACACATATAATCATGTATTTTAATAGCAATCAATCATCTGCACTAATTGTATATGCATGTATAAAAACTTACAGAGATATATACAAATACATCATAAAAATTAGTGAACAACTGACCTTGTAGAACTCGACCGCTCTGTATGGAATTGAAATCTATTGTCAATAGCATACTCCATCATCACAGCTTTTAAAGTGTCCTTATTAGTGTATACCTGATCTACCATGACTTCTTTATGATTACGATTTGAGATTATCAAATCGTTGTCCCTTCCGAATATTACTACTTGCTGATTAGAACTCCAGGCCGCAACTGGCATTGATTCATTCGTATCTATTGCCTGTCTACAATTTGTATTCACCAGTTCCAGGCCACCTTGAATAAAATTTCACCCAAAATACTGTATTCACTCACAATGTCGGTTGTAGTGATACACAATGGATACATCCCAAATTGCCTATTCTCTTTCTTTAGTTCAACATACACTCTGACACTCATGTCAGAGTGTATTTCTAGAGGCATTGAATTACCATCGATCAAATATTTGACAATGATTTTTTTTTATACTTGTATCTATTCGCAACTGATTCGAAATTGCATCAACTAACTCATCAAACGAGGCATACTCTCTGAAAACTACTGCATCTATAGAGTAATTCACAAAACAATTCTCATCATTCCAATAAACGGAATGTCGAATTACAGCCGTTATGTTTGACATATTTCGAATACAGAACTGTAAATACATAACTTAATATGATTAGCAACAAAAATCACAGCAAAACAGGGTGAATCAACTTTAATTTTATATTTTTTACAAAAACATAAATTGAAGTACTAATTACCTTAGAAATGAATTATTCAATGAACGCTTGATTGTGTATATACTGCAAATTCAATGTAGAAAAACGAGAACACTCCAACGCTGCTTGTATACATCAACAATAATGAATTAAGCATGAAGTGATGCATTCAACACATAATTCGAATACACAGAGGCGATTGATTCAGAATTTAATTCTATTGATTCAGAATTTAATTCTTACATGCTTTAATGCATGGATTTGGAAGAATTGAATTCAATTCTTTTTTTAATAAAAAAGCGCTCTGTTATTTTGAAGTTTGAATTCAAATTTGATTGTGTGGAAGAATTAAGAGGCGTGATAGTTATGGGAAGCTAGTTGTTTAGCATGATTTTAGGAAGATTTGATTTGTTTTCCATAATTAAAAAGATGTTGCTCCACGTTTTTAGCAAATTTTAACTCGTTGTATACATGAATACAACGATGTATTCAGGTATACAGCAAAAAATCAAAATATGTATACACTCGCTTTATTGCTGATTATTGCTACCAAATGTAATTGGTGAAACATATGCTATGTGGCTTGAGTTAAGCCCAGAACTAGTCATACAAGTTAGTAAACTTTTTGAGATAAAATATATTTAAAATCCTATTGATCCTTATCGTACACGAATATAACTATCTAGATAATCCTTTAAAGATGTCGAATGGTTTTTGCATGAATTTATTTCTGAACTAATTTTTGACAAAATATTAAAAAATAAAATTATCTTACTAAACCTACAAGCTACCTATTAAGAGCCAATGATAATACCCAGAACATCCATAGTCCAATGGTTACGCCTATTAAGATTAAAATTTGATTACAAATAAAAATATTTTTATCTCTTAATTCAAATCAAATTCTCATTTTATGTCAATTCAAAACTGTTTATCTGAATTCAATCTCTCAATTTAAGTTTTGATTAAATTTATTTTATTTTAATTCAAGCATCTTTATATTTTTTTTTGATGACATGGGAACCCGCAGCCGCTATCCTTTGGGTGCGCACAGGGTAAACCCAGCTCCTGTGCAATAGCTCGCAAACCACACAAGAGAGGTAACCCGCACTAGGCCAGCCCTGTGCAAAGAGCTCGACCCAGAAGGCAAATCCCCTGCTGTCGTTGGCAGAGGGTTTCGAACCTGAAACCTCTATTATGAAAGCTCCATGCTCAACCAACTGAGTCACCCTTGCGGGTATTCAAGTATCTTTATATATCTTTCAATTTAAATTCAAAATTAAATTTTCACACTATTAGTTTTCAAGAAGTGCATAATAACATATAGGATCTCATTCCAGTAGATTCTTAGAATTTTCACATGTTAAAAAGACATTCTTATGGATCTCTATATGTAGAAAATGAGAGTGTTACCTTGCATCAGGAAGTAAATTTCCTGCTTGCAATGACGCTGAAATCTTCAATCGAAAAATAACTTATTCAATAGGAGCCTGTCTAAAAAAGAGCAAACCGCGAGCCTTCCATGATAAGCATGTATAAAACCTGACATATATGCATGGATGCAAATAAGAATTAAAGTAAAAAAAAAAATGACACATAACTGAAGAGATAAATTAAGCATATGCCCCCATTTAACATCACAAAGATATAAGGTACAGCAAAGTAAGGCTAATGGTCCCACTCTTATATATCATGTAAAATTAATCGATTTTTGTCAAAATATTCATCACATGTCGGCAATGGTTGCAAAGAACAAAAAATGCAAAAGTAAAAAGTAAATGTTGTGATAGAAGGGGCAAAATAAATAAAAGGCAGCACATGGGTTTCTTAGAGAAAGCAAAAAGCAAAATAATTGTTAGATTAGGAACCTTCCTTCCGTCTCAATGCATATCCTTCTCGTTGAAATTCAAAATCTTGCATCTCAATCTTATCTTCTCTTCAAATTTAAATTCAAATTCTGCATTTTTTTTTAGCTCGGTTCAAATATTTTTATCACTTAATTCAAATTGATTTCTTTTATCCCAATTCAAATGTTTTTACCTTTCACTGCAAATTCAAAATTATTACTTATTACGATGCTTATTAATATTGTCTTGTAATTTTAAGAAAAAGGCAATTTGATATGTTATTTAATATTGTAAATTTCTAATACCCTTCTTAAAAATTTTCTACCAGGCAACGTCACAAGTATCAAATATGAGAGAGTTAAACTTGCCTTTGGCTAGCTCTCATATTTATTTAAGTATGTCATTTTTATAATTTTATGTCAGTATTACATTATCACGTATTTTAGAATAAGATTTTTAGCTGTAGAATTTATAAGTAAAAGCTTTAAACCATTTTAATGTGTCATCATAACAAATTTCTACGTGATACTACTTTTTGATCTGTAAATTGATAATTATCTATCACAAAACATGTTTCATAAAATAATTGAGTTGAACTTTTAATTTTATCTTTTGAAATGGTTAGGATAAGATAACACTACAATTTTTATCTTTCAATTCTAATTCAACATTATTACATAGGCATATAAACTTTATCTTAAAATTGTCATGTGACTTGTTATTAGCTTATCACTTGACTCAACCACATTGCTTGTACCTCTTCTATTTTATAGATATAGATATAGATATAGACATAGATAAGTGAAAAATTTAAGCCAAAAAAATAAAATAAAAAAAGTAGTACTAATTAGTAGCGGAAAAATTTAGCCAAAAGAAGACCCAATAATGCAGCGTCAAGTTAAAGCTAAACCCACTTCACAATTCATTTGTCTTCACTTAAAAAAACCCAACTTCTTTTTTCTCTTTGGAGCTTTGCTGCTATTTTTCAATATGGTGATTTAATTTTAATTACATTAATTTTTGTAAAAATTGAGTAGCGAAAAAATTAAATCAAAAAAAGACCCAATAAGTGGCGTTAAAATAAAGCTAATAGCTCACATATATAAACCCTACTTCACAAATCATTTTTCTTCTCTTAAAAAAAACCCAACTTCTCTTTTCTCTTTGAAGCTTTGCTGCTATTTTTCAATATGGTGAGTTAATATTAATGAACATTATTTTTCCGAGTTAACTGAGCTATAGCATTTATTTTAAGTTTGTATAGTACTTCCTTAGTGCTTGTTTGTGGAATAATACTTTGTTTATCTATGAAAGAAACTAATATACCGCCAAAAAAACCATGACGTGGGAAGAGAGGTGCAATTCCCAACGGAGGCAAAAACAGCACTAGGTGATTTTTTCTCATCTATCTAATAGCTTGTTTGGCCAAGCTTCTAAAAATAACTTATTTTAAAAAGTACTTTTTTTCAAAAAAGTATTTTTGACTAAAAGCAGTTTGTGTTTGGCCAATTAATTTAAAAAGTACTTTTGAGCAGCAATTAGTATTTGGCCAAGCTTTTAAAAAGTACTTCTATGTGAATTTTTTCAAAAGTACTTTTCAAATAAGTGCTTTTGGGCAAAAGCTATTTTTTTAGCTTCTGAAAACTGTCTTTGTTACTCCCCAAAAGTACTTATTTTCTCCCAAAAATTTGGCCAAACACCTCACTTTTTTTTAAAATAAGCACTCATTGAAAAATTAAGTACTTTTGGGGGAAAATAAGCTTGGCCAAATAAGCTATAAGTCTTGGTGGGTAGAGTTATCCGAAATCCAACAGAACCAATTCTTATTAATCATGTCTTCTAATTTATCTTTCTTGTATAAAATTAGTGCCCCTTTCTTTCAAATATCCCTGTCAATAAAATGTCACTTTCTTTGTTTGAAAAACCACTGTTTTATTATGTGTTAGGATTACATTCCCTAAATTTCTTTCTACACTGGAAAAAAGTTCAAATTATTGAAGAATATTTTGGAAAAGATGGATGTTAGCATCATATGCATTTGTCAAACCAATTGAAATAAACCTCTCAAAAGATCGAAGTAAAATCCATGTTAGCTAACTAAGTAAGAGGAAAATGTGGTGACAAATTTAATAAAAATAAGCAGTACTTGAAGAGCCATGGGTTTGATTGGTTTTATTGTTCTTATCTAAAAAGTTGTAGAATAGAATGGCATTACATAATGTTCATGATACTGCAAGAGGAACCCTCATAAGCCATGAGCACGAAAGAACGTTTCGATTAAATGGAAATAATTGAGTATCACTATTATATATGTATAGAAAAAATGTATCATACGTATAGAAACTGTATCAGTATTGTATAGAATATATATCCCTATCGTATATCTATAGAAAATATATCATATAATTTGTGTATAATAGATGTATAATCAACATATAATTAGTGTAATAATGTATACACACTAATGATACACATATTATACACTATTTACACAAATTTAAACCGGCAAGAATTATTGGAGAAAAAATGGAGACCATCGTGAACTAGTAAAAACAAGGTCATCGGAGGGAGAATAGAGGACCATAGCGTTGCTTCCACGGCAAAAAGGCTGGAGCAACACCAAAAAACATAAACATGGTCAGATCGGTGTGATTTGAATGGATACGACGTCGTCTTATTCGTCAATGGCATGAGCGAATAACAGATATGCTCCGACGACCATGACAAATTTGTCCGCCACCTTGAAACTTGCGAAGGAGACTAAGTTTCGCCACAACTCCGTCATCGACCAAAGAAACATAGAGAAGAAAGTGAGAGGCAGATGAAACAGAGGAGAAAGTTGACTAGGGCTTGTTTTTGTTTTAGGCTTAGGGGTTATTTCGGGTCATTTACTTAAAATGGGGCCTTTTTGGGCCTTTTGTTTTTTATGGTGCCCTCTCAATGTCCTTTTCTCTATTTGGTAGCCATCATCGTCTGGATGACTTTTTCTATTGGCCAAATACAATGGAGTTTCACCCAAGGGGTTTTTCATGTTTGGCTCGAAAAAGAAGAAATACACAATTATGTAATAATGAAATAAAAATAAGGCTTAAGTCATCCGCCGCCTCCTAAAGTTATCCACAGATTCCCCTTACCCCCTCTTTGGATAGTGGTTTCCCGTGGTTCATTAATGTATGGTTTTTTATGAAATCATGTTTGTTTCCATTGTTCTAAAATTATGTGGTATGGTATTGTAAACTCATGGTTCATTCCATGGTTATATAACCATGAAAAGTCCCAATTTTTGTAACCACGGATTTGGTGATTTTTCCGTGGTTACGAATTTCATTTCTCCATTATACCCCATCCTCCACCATCCACCCTACCCACCCCTACGTTACCACTCACCCCCACCCCCCACCCCACTCCCACCCCTATCCCCACCCCACCCCCGCCCTACTACCCACCCTCACTCCTCTGCCATCCACTCCCACCACGCACTACCCCTCACCAACGCCCAACCTCACCTCACAACAACTCATCCCTACCTTCATCCCACAACCACCCACCCCTCCACCACGCCCACCCACTACCCCTGACCACCACCCAACCCGACCCCCACAACCACTCACCCCCACTCTACCACCCACTACCCCTGACCACCACCCAACCCCACCCCCACAACCACTCACCCCTACCCTACCACCCACTACCCCACCCTCATCCTACAACCATCCACCTCGCACCACCCACCCCTCCACCACCCCCACCCACTACCTACTTATTTTTTAAAATTCCTATTTTATTCTTTACCTGAGTTTTATTAATATATATATATATAAATTAATTTCTAATTAAGAGTTAAGGGTATTTTAGTAAACTTACAAGCTATTATACAGTATCATACAGTCAAACCAAACAATACAAATGTTATTAAACTACAACAAACGATACAATCTATCCAAATATTGTATTTATTAATATAGTACAATACAATACATTAGACACCTCAACTCAAACTTATACCCATCGAAGACATTTACCACTTCAGATTTAAACCCTAAGACACTTTTATGACAATTAATGAAAAATATAACGTGTGGGCAGTCCTGGATGATGTGACAAATGATGAATTAAATAAGGACACGTGACATTGACTCAAAATAATCATTAAATAATGAACAGTGGGTTTTCTAAAATAAAAATACTAAATTTCAAACCTATTTAACTCATTAAAAAGAATAAGACTGACCCCACCCCTGACACCACGGGCCGCCATCCCCCACTGCAACAATTATTTCCCTTTTCTTCCCTAATTTAGGTCAGCTAAAGAGATGAGATAAAGAAAAAAAGGAAGAGCGCAAGGATGTCGCCGGAGGATTTTTTTTTTTTCAATTTTAATTTCATATACTCTGTTTCGCATTTAATTTTTATATGTTTTGTTGATTTTTTTGGTTAATTCTCTTTAATTTGAACAAATTGTTTTATCTTTATTCTTCTTAGAAGTTGGTTTTTAACTTTGATTAGGATGAGTTTTATTTGTGGTGATATGTGATTAGGGTTAGATAGTAATTATTTTCGATGGATTGCAGACTCTACCAAACCAACAAACTGTAGATTATCCAAGCTTCAATCTTGTAATTGTGGGTGATGGAGGAACTGGTATGTTTCTATGCTTATCTGAGATTTGCTTCTAGTTTGTTTTTGTCTCAAAGAGAATGTCAGTAAAAATATTTTGCTGTCAAACAGATATATTTTGTTTTGATTTCTCCAAACATATGAAAAACATTGTTAGCTTTTACATGGTGTTCTTAAGTATGAAAATTATTTCAAAATCATGTCTGTGTTTACACTGAAAATTTATACGATAACTGTTAGGTGATGTGTCAATTGTATCTTTGTAAATTGAAGTGCATATTTCATTCAGATTAGGGGCTTGCTTCCTCTTGTTAGAGTACTCTAATGGTTCCTGTTGTAATTGTTACTATTTTCTTCAGGAAATACAGCTTTTCTCAAAAGGCTCACTGGTGAATTCGAGAAAAAATATGATCGTAAGTTTACTGACAGAACAAGTTTGGGTCATTATCCTGTTTCGCAATGGGCTTGCTCTGTTTCTTATTACGTTGGTATCTCATGAGTGAATTATTTATTAAATTTCGTTTTCATACAGCCGCTATCGGTGTGGGGGTTTACCCATTAGACTTCTTCACAAATCGTGGGAAAATCCGCTTTTATTGCTGGGACACTGCTGGACAAGAGAAGTTTGGAGGTCTTCGTGATGGCTACTAGTAAGTGACTCTAGACAGTTAAAAGACTTAATTTTCCTCAAGGGTCTGCTCTGCTTGAAGGATGCTATTTCTCATTAAAAGCTTTTACTATCAAATCCGAAGAGCGACTAATGTGTAAAGTTCAAAGTTCCAGATAAAAGGATATTGGTATTAAGTATGCTTGTTTGTTCTGATTGTGAAGAATAGTTGTTGACATTTGGTGTTCTACAGCAAATGCAACTATTGGTATTTCTACAATGTGGTCTTGTATCTTAGGTTATTATATCTGAGGTGACAGAAATTGTGCTCACTCTTTTGAACTCAAAACACTTAGATGACTGTCTTACCATTAGTTATCTTGCTTTGAAGCTTTTGGTGACTGTAATTTGTCTCCTCATATTTGTCTACGTTTCTCGTGCAGCATTCATGCACAATGTGCAATTATCATGTTTGATGTTACCGCGGATCGGACCTACGAGAATGTTCTTACGTGGCAAAAACATCTTTTCAGGTAAGAAACTGTTCATGCATTATACTCGACTCATAATTTGATGATATGCAATTGAATCTGAAATGACTTTCCCGGTGCTTCTTTCAGGGTTTGTGGGAACATTCCCATTGTTCTCTGTGGAAACAAAGTTGATGGCAAGAACAGGCAGGTTAAGGCAAAGCAAGTTACCTTCCACAGGAAGAAAAATTTGCAATACTACGAAATCTCAGCGAAGAGTAACTACAACTTTGAGAAGCCTTTTCTGTACCTTGCTAGAAAGCTTGCCGGGTAATGCTAACAATAAATCTATTTCATGTTTGCTCGAGTCATATATACTGAAGCTGTATCGAACCTAATTTCTTCTCCTACTTTTAGGGATGCTAATCTTCACTTTGTGGAATCACTTGCACTTGCTCCCCCAGAAGTACAAATTGACGTAGCTGCACAGCAACTGTAAGATCTCTTTTACTTGTGGTGTTCCATTAATTTTTGTTTTTGCTTAAGATGTTGTTATGTTTTGTACTTGTGCTTGAGATTTTGTTCTGTTTGTATGAGTTTTAACCTCACTCTGTATATTCAGGCACGAACAAGAGCTTGCGCAAGCCCTTAATCAGCCTCTACCAGATGATGATGATGATGACACATTTGAATAGAAGGCATAGCTCAGAGCCGATCAATTTCACCCTTGCACCTTTCTATATTCCTAGTCCTTTTTTCTGTATTAGGACTTCAGTCTTTGTCGTTTGAGTATTTGTTTGCTGCTTCCTAGTATTATAGATTGGCTATTAGATATGTTTGTCTGAGACCATGAGTCTGTGGTTTATTAGGGTAGATAGTGTTATATCCTGATCCTGATGTAATCGCGCACTTTGTCAAGGCTCTGTTTGAGCTTGTTATAATATTACTTGCCTACATATTTGACATTTCAGAAAGGGGAGCAGTTCATTTCAGAAAGTCTACATTAGAAGATCTTGTAGAAAATATAATAAGCAGCCGGCATAATGGCCCGGTTTAAACACGGGATGGTTATGTTCTTACAATACAAGGACGGCCCAAGAGTAATGCAAGTCAAAATTTTTGCTTTTCAGTGAAGCAAAGACGAATGAATTAAAGGGTTCTAATCCTAGATATTTTCCACCTCATCCATCAGGTGTCTCTTTTCAGGGACATTATGCTGGAAATCATGGATAATAACACTTACAGCAATAAAGTTCCCAATTGTCTATCGACAGACTAGTTAAATCCTACTTATTTCATGTATGTTGTCTTATTTTGCTTGATACCAGTAATAGCAGTGCTATGCGACACTGATAAGCTTTGACCTTGAAATAGGGAAATGGAAGCGGGAAGGAGAAGTCGTAACAAGCGGGATTGGGAAGGAGAAGTCGTAACAAGCGGGATTGTGAAGGATGTTCGACTAAAAACTATTCTTGTTACTGCTTCAATATGGTAAACGAACACTAACAGAACAGCACATACCTTAAACTAGTTGTGCAGCAGAGATGGAAGCCGATTCGATGGATGAGGATCTAGCTATAGGACAACCTCAAGCAGAACTTGAAGAGGCTAAACACATGGCGGGAAGGAAAGATAGATGATATATGGGGGAAATGCCTTAAAAGATGCACATTAATAAGTACTTAAAATTTATTATAATCTGAATTTGCTAGCTATATGGTGGGAGAGTCCATAGAATACTGTTTTTAACTAGACGTTATACAGTAAGTATTGAGGATATGTCAGCCAGGGAAAGTTGTTGGAAATTTGGGAAGGAGGAGTACACTAGATCAATTATTTTCTCTTGAGACAAGTGGAAGAAAGTATCGTCTTTACTTCTTCAAATTTGGCTTACATAAAACTGATTATATTGTCTAGGTATTTATAGGACTTTTTCTTGCATGTACCTAGTGTAGTACATATATCATTGTTTTATTCTGGACTTCTCATTTTCCAGATTTCATGAATAAAAAAATACCTGCATCATTGTTTTAATTTCCTACTACATGAACCAAGTAAATTCATGTGCTTGACATGATGTAATTTATTTTTCAACAAAAATATCCACACCGGTCGAATGGTAGGATTCTTGATCCTCAGTTCCCTGAATGTGAAGCTAATTGGAGTTTCACATCGTGGATTTCCTTTTGGTACAGAAGATTGGATGACATTTGTCGAGAACCATATTATTATGTAGGTTCTCTACTTTTTTGGTATACGGCTGGTATGCAGAGGTTTACCCACTTCAGTAACATTATTTATTTTATCCACAAAAAAAAAACATGAACATCACGGATTTGCTGAGACATTGAAAAATGTTTGCATTTTTCCCCAGTTCAATCTTTTAATGGAGAGGGGATTCAGTTGAACCATATGTTGCTCGGATTCTTTAAAAATGCCAACCGTTGCGTGTCAGATTTTCCGAAAGTAGTATATTTTTGGAGAATCCGACATGGGTGCGGCATTGAAAGTGAAGAGTTCGCGCAACTTAGATTGAACCTCCTTTCCTTAGCTTGGCTCCGCCCCTGTTACCTGTAATTATCTTTTAAATCACCTGGTGGAAAAAATTTATACTACCCGTACATAAAAATTAAAACTCATTTTGTAACAGCGCGAAATATGGGCCCCGAAATTAGCTTTTGTATTTATGGGTTTTGTTATGGACTGAGTTTGGCCTTGTCTATGATTTTCTGGGCCATGGACCTAAGGTGGGCTCTAATAAGTTAAATCAAGCTTTTAGCAAGGAGCTTAATTTGCCCCACAAAGGTTCAAAATTCAGGGTGCAGAAAGACAGAGCATGCTTGTGGTTCCTTCATGAGTTGCCAAGTTTGTTGTATGAGAGTTCCAACAACCAAGATAACATCTTAATGAACCTCAATCAAGAACCTGTTCCTTTGAAGTTACATTTCAACAACCACTTAGAAAGAAAAATAGTCTTTAGACATGTAACCATAAAAAGACATGGGCTTCATTTTGTTTGGGCCTCCATTGTGGGACACCTTTGAAAAAGCCCACTCAAAAACTCTTCTTCATTAATCAAGTGATGTGTACTCCATGGGTAATTTACAAGAATGACATTGGAGGGGTGGTCTTGAATTTTTTATCTCGCTTGCCCAATGACTTGCACTCTGAGAAACACATTATAGATTTCCTTTTGGTACAAATTGGATGGCACTCTGTGAAGAATTATATTATTGTGTAGGTTCTTTACACGTTTGGTATATGGCTTGCATACAGAAGTTCTCTCACTTTAATAAATCACTTACTAGCCACAATATAATCCCGACACAACCTACTTTGACAAACGATAGTTCTTTAGAAATTGAACAAAAAATGGACACTCGAATGTAATGATATGTATTATGTGAAGTTTTGGGATTCTTATATAATCTATTAATATAATAATTGGGATCATGGAGCCAAAAAAATGACAAAACAAAAAGGGAATTCAACAATTTATTTATAACTAAAAAAATATATACATTTTTGCCTTTTTCCCAGTTCAATCTTTTAATGAAGAGGGGGGTCAATTGAACCTCCTTCCCCTTAGCTCGGCTCCGCCCCTGTTACCTGTAATTATTTTTTAAATGACCTGATTGTATGAAAAATTATATACTATAAGTACAACAACAACAACAACCCAGTGAAATCCCATCACGTGGGGTCTGGGGAGGGTAGAGTGTACGCAGACCTTACTCCTACCAAGGTAAGATGGCTGTTTCTGAAAGACCCTCGGCTCAATAAAAAAAATAAAAAAGCATAAAAAGAGGTCAGATAAGGCTAAGAGATTCAAAGCGATATGGAAATGAAGTAACGCAAGCGACACAGATAACATAGAATAATCAAAGCACAGGAAATAACAGATAATAGCATAAATCAGAGCACAAGAAATTATACTATGATAATGCGACTACAAGTTAAAATTCTTTTTGTAACAATGCGACATATGGGCCCCGAAATTAGTTTTTGGATTTATGGGTTTTGTTATAGACTTGAGTATTCGCAGAATTGCCCTTCTTTTGGGGTGGTCTTTAAATTTTGCCCCTCATATTTGAAATCTTTAAATTTTGCCCTTCGTTAAATCTCATGGGTTTCAGGTTCGAACCCCCACACAGTCAAAATTTTTTAAAAAAAATCGCAAGACAGAGTTTAAATTTCGCTATGCCCCCATCGGCATACACTTGTGAAGGAATTAGCAAAGTTATGCCGGACCCGGCATACTTATGCCTTATAGGCAGACTTGGCATAAGTATGCCGGTTCCGACATAACTTTGATAATTTCTTCCCAAGTTTATGCCGAATCCGACATAAAAGTTTGCCTATTAAAAGTATGCCCCCATCAGCATAAATTTGTTAAGGAATTACCAAACTTATGCCGATGGGGGCATACTTATGCCTTATGGGCAAACTTTGTCTTGAAGCATATATATCTATTTTTTTTTTTTAACTTTTCAAGGTAAACCTTTGGTAATGTCTTAACTAAAAGTGTGCCCATAAAACATAACTAAAAGTGTGCCCATAAAACATAACTAAAAGTATGCCCTATAAGGCGTAAGTTTTCCTTAAGGCATAACTAAAAGTTTGCCTTATAAGGCAAAGTTTAAATTTTATATGCCCCCTCCGGCAGACTTTTAGTTATGTTTAACTAAAAAGTCTGCCGGAGGGGGCAGACTTTGCCTTGAGGGGCAGACTTTTAGTTATGCCGGATCCGGCATAACTTTAACTTTTTCTTAAAAATTGTATGCTGGATCCGGCATACATTCCCCCAGTCCTGCCTTGCGAAATTATTTTTTTATTTTATGCTTGAGCGGGGATTCGAACCCAGAACTTCATGTATTCGCCCATCTTTCTAAGCAAATGGCAAAATTTAAAGACCACAAATATGAAGGGCAAAATTTAAAGACCACAAATTTGAGGGGCAAAATTTAAAGACCACCCCAAACGAAGGGCAATCCGCGCAAAAAAATGTTTGGCCTTGTCTATGATTTTCTGGGCCATGGACCAAAGGTGGGCTCTAATAAGTTAAATCAAGAAGCTTAATTTGCCTACAAAGCTCCAAATTCAGGGTGCAGAAAGACAGCATGCTTATGGTTCATGAGTTGCCAAGTTTGTTGTATAAAGTGTTCCAACAACCAAGATAACATCTTATTGAACCTCAATTAAGAACCTGTTCCTTTGACGTTACATTTCAACAACCACATAGAAAGACAAATAATCTTTAGACATGTAACCATAAAAAGACATGGGCTTTATTTTGTTTGGGCCTTCATTGTGGGACACCTTTGAAAAAGCCCATTAAAAAACTCTTCTTCATTAATCAAGTCATGTGTACTCCATGGGTAATTTACAAGAACGGAAAAGGCTCAAATATGTCATCCAACTATCGGAAATGACTCATTTATGCCGCTCGTCAATAGTTTGGCTCATTTATGCCATCGAACTATAGGAAATGACTCATTTATGTCATCGAACTATAGGAAATAGCTCATTTATGCCATCGCCCATTAATAAAAATGACTCATTCATGCCATATTTCATTAAAGTTGGTTTTACAATACCATCTATGACAGGTGGCCTCCAACTAGATTATGGTTGTGGGTGGGTAAGATGTATGGGTCAGATTTTTTATTAATTTGGTATTTAAAATTTGGTTGGTTTAATTAAACGACGTAGACCTCTAATTGGAAGCCACGTGTCATATCTGGTATTATAAAACCGGCGTTAATAAAAAATGGCATGGATGAGTCATTTTGGTAACGGGCGATGGCATAAATGAGTCAAAATATTAATGAGTGGCATAAATGAGCCATTTTCCTAAAGTTCAATGGCATAAATGAGCCATTTCATATAGTTCGATGGCATAAATGAGCCAAACTATTGATGAATGACATAAAAGAGCCATTTTCAATAGTTGGATGGCATATTTGAGCCTTTTCCGTTACAAGAATGACCTTGGGGTGGGTAGTCTTGAATTTTTTATCCCGCTTGGCCAATGGACAAAATTTCAAGTTTAACGAGTTTTGACTTTTGACCTTGAACGTTTGTGAGAATTTAATCACCAAAACATCTTCGAACTTAGAAATGGATTCACAATTTTAAGTTAATGAGTCAAAATATCAGTACAACAATAACATCATACCTAGAATATCACTATATTCATTGTTTCTTTGTGAAATTTCAAACTTAGAACACATGCATGTACGCATACAATCTCGCTGCCCTTAATGACAAGCTTTTATAAGATTGGCATGACATATATAATAAATGTGTCAAAAATCTTTATCTTTTCCTTAAAAAAAAAAACATGTATTCAGTAAATTATGGTCATACGAAATGAAAAAGTAATCTATAGCCACCAAATGGATTCAGAATTTTAAATTAGTTGGATAGAGTATGATTGCACCCGTTATTACTATGAGGAAAAGGTTCAAATTACGCACACGCACTAAACTATATATAAGTCGAGTTGAAGACAGTGGGTTCACAATACTGGTTAATAATACAATACATTCACCGATGTTTTCCTTTTATCTCAATCTTTAAACAAATTTGTATGAAAACAATCAGACATGAGTTAAAGGGAGATGTTTGGTTTATTTGTATAGTCCAAGTTTAAACATTGAAACAAATTCACAAAATAACAAATGATCCATTTAAGTAGTTAGGGTGCACCCTTGTTCACCTTATCAACTTAAATAGATGTGTCTCCATCCATGTCTGTTCAAATCACAACCAAAAATGAAGTCCATTCCCCAACTTCCCAACCCCACAGCACTCATTGACCTTTTTTGAGGCCATTCTTAAATTTTATTGCCGTTACTCCAATGGGATAAATTTTGCATTTAAAAGTAATCATATAAATTATTCATTTCGCAGACGAAATTTAATCCACTGCACTAACGGGGATAGAATGTAATGGCCTCAAAAGATGGGTCATTTGTGAAAATTCCCTACCCTCCCTTAGGCCTGTTAACCGGTTCCAACCGGAACCGGACCGGGAACCGGTTAGGAAACCGGCTGGTTCCGGTTAAAAAACCGGAACCGCCTAACCGGTTCCGGTTTACCGGTTTTAAACTCCAAACCGGAACCGGTCCGGTTTGGAGTGCTTAAAATGTTTTTTTTTTGTTTTTTGTATTATATATATATATATATATATATATATATATATATATATATTATAGTATTTATTTGTATATTGTAGGTATATTTACATATGTTATACAACTTTATAATTAAAGTTTAAATATTTACTGACTAACAGCCTAACAGCAAGTCAGCAATACAGAATAGTGCTTTTCGTATACATATATATGTATACCTTATATATATATATACTATATGTACTTATATATATGTACTATATACTCTATATACTTATATATATATGTATATATATACTAAATATATGTATAACTTAATATATATACTATATATATGTATATATATGTACTATATACTATATATACTTATATATAGGTATAACTTAATATATATACTATATTTACATATCTACTATATATACTTAATATATATACTATATATATTTATATACTATATATACTTATATACTATATATACTTATATATGTGTATAACTTAATATATATACTATATATGCTTATATATATGTACTATATACTATATATACTTACTTATATACTATATATACTATTTTTTCTATATATACTATATATACTTATATATGTTTAAGTATACTATATAACTTAATATACTTATAAGTATATTCTTAGTATATTTTAGGTATATTCCTAACTTAATAAAAGTAAAAATATGAACACAAGTAAATAGAAGAAAGCTCAATGAGCCATATATTTTATTCATTCTTGGATAACATTTATTTGCAAGTTGTATTTTTTTTTTAACTTGCAAATAATACATGAGTTATACAAAAATAGTAGAATAATAAAATCACCAATTTTGAACCATTTCGTTAATTTCCCCCACATCATATTCGGTCATGGAAATATCTTCAAAGTCTTCCATTTCGTCCGGTCCACTAGCTATCAAATCTTCAATTTCTTCCTCTTCGCCTTGCTCCGCTTCTGAGTTTTGGTTGCATCGCTCCGATCTAATCCAATCTCGAATGCACACTACTACTTGCAAGCTAAAGCCGGATAATGAATGTCTATGGTCTCCAATTTGCTGTCTTCCTTGGCTAAATGCGCTTTCCGAAGCCACGGTTGATACTTGAACCGTAAGGATATCTCGAGTCATTCTTGAAAGTACCGAATAGCTTGCCTTGTACTTCTTCCACCATGCTAAGACGTCCAACTCATCCAGTTCCTTGATATCCACATTTGGCTGCATCAAATAAAAGTTATATTCATCAAAGTTTGCAGTAGAAGAAGAAGTTGGCTGTGAATGTAAAACTTTTAAACCTGACAAGCCCTTTTTGCTACTCTGAGAAGTAGTAGGGCGTGGAGCAACGGGTGTAGCACGTTCTTCCAAACTAGAATAATGAGTAAAAACTTTTCTAAACTCATCATCAATAGCGAGATCGGCTTCAGGTAAAGATGGTTGAACTCCCTCTTCAATTTCTAAAAATATATAAATTTGACTAACCAAATTTTAATATAAGACATTTTTAAACAAGAATTTAAAAGGGAACCCAATATAAATAAAGTTGGGATGGGAAAAAAATACTTCTTAAATTTGATTATCATTTCAAAAATAGCCACTTGATAATCGGGTTTATATTTATACTCTTGTAAAACTCTAGCTATTTCCGCTAAGTAGGCTAAAATTCCGGTTACCGTGGGATAGAATTGTCTAGAAAAAGCAAGAGTTGCATTATAAAAATTTTCTAAGAGTTCAATACATTCTTTAACATCTTCCCAATGCCTAAAAGTTAACCAATCCTCACTATCAGTATTATATTTCTTGTGAACTTGTTGTATGGGAATCCTATACTCATATGCTTGTTGTAGCATAATGTAAGTGTAGTTCCACCTAATCTCAATTTCTATTTGAATTTTCCTAGGTCTAAGGTTATTTTCCACACAAACATTCTTAAAATCTCTAATTCTTCCCCTATTAGCATTACAAAAAAAAAAACGCAACATCATTTCTAACTTTTTGAACAGAATCATCAAAATGCACAAGACCATCTTTAACAATTAAATTTAAAATGTGACAACTACATCTTATATGAAAAATATTTCTTAGAGGAGGGTTTATTTCTCTTTTTAAAAGACCAATTGCCTTTGTATTATTAGAAGCATTATCTAAAGCAATACAAAGTATTTTTCTATAAATGTTAAAAAATCTCATTATAGTAGACATTGAATCGGCTAAAATTTTTCCATCATGACAACCTTTTCCTTCGTCATATAAAAAAGCTATAATTCCTTTTTGCATAACCCAGTTGTCATCAACCCAATGACATGTAATAGCAAAAAAATCTAAATGGTTAATACTAAGACCCAAATCAGCGGTAAGACAAACATTGCAATTTAAAGAATTAAATACATGGCGCAAATAAAATCTATATTTTTTAAACAAATCTATAACATCGGCTCTATACCCTAAATAACGGGTTATAACAACGTTGAATGTAAGTAACAAACCCCAAACCCGAGGGAAAGGAAAATGGTAAACAATCATAAGCTACCATTTTAGCTATTTCTACGCGTTCTTTTTTCTTGTCATACTTAAAATTTCTACCGTTTCGTGGGTCTATCGTCATTTGAATCCCCCCCCCCCCCCCCCCCCCACATTTGAACCCGTTTGTTCTCCCCAAATATCCATATGTTTGGTTCTCATATGACCATTTAGTATACCCGTTCCACCATCCTTACCAGTTCCTTGCTTAAAACTAAATACTTGTCCACATAGGGTACACGTAGCTGTTTGGTTTTCCCTATTCTTAGTCATAAATTTCCAAACTTTAGCTGTTGGCTTACGAGTTCTAGGCGGTTTGTCTTGTGTATGTGATTGTGCAGGACATGTATCTCCTATGGGATTTTCGGGGGGTTGTGTTTCATTATCATCATCTAAGTCTTCATTAAAAGTGTCGGTAAAATGTTGTTGCATTGCCTCATGACCTAAAAGTGGATTATTTCCACCAACATCAATACCTAAATTAGGTGTTTCTTCCACAAATGTTTCCTCATTAAGCGCACCCCTAACAGTACGACTACTACTACCGGCACCACGTCTTAATCTCTTTGACATTATTAAATAGAATTAATTTAAATCACAATCAAATAAATCACAAGAAAATAAATTACAACAAATTAAATTGCGTAAATTAAATTGCGTAAATTAAATTGCGAAAAATAAATTGCTAGAATTAAATTGCGAAAAATAAAGATAGAGTTGGAACGAAGGTACCAAATTGCCGGATTAATTTCCAACAAAGTGAAGGCGGCTAGAATTGCAAATCCACCAAAGCTACTTCGGATTGTTGCAAAATCACCAGCTCCACCAACAATATTATAATTGCAAAATTAATAATTGAAAGTTGAAAATATAATAAGACTTTGTGGCAAATTGTTGCAAAGTAACTATAATTGAGAGATTGAGATTTGAGAGAAAGATGAAGAAGAATGAATTGATGTGAATTAAAATGAAAATGAAGAAGGGTTTATATAGGGGTGGGGATGGGTTAAAGTGTTAAAAAAACATTTGGGGGCCAAAAATTAAAAAACTGACCGTTTGGCAATGGCCATTTTTGCAAATGGACCGTTGCCAACGGTCCATTAAGGCCCAACGGCTCTTTCCGTTTTTTTTTTTAATTTTCACCGGTTAAACCGGTTTAACCGGTCCGGTTCCGGTTTTACCGGTTTCAGTTTCCAAAATATTGGAACCGGACCAGTAAACCATTACACGGTTAACCGGTTCTACCGGTTCCGGTTCCGGTTCCGATTTAACCGGTCCGGTTACCGGTTAAAACCGGTAAGGCCAAACCGGTTGCCACGTTTACCCTCCCTACCCCAAACTTGCAATGTGTGGGCTTTGTTTAAGGCCATTCTTTAAATTATGTTGCCGTAAGTCCGGTGGGTCAAATTTCGCCTTTAAAAGTAGGCAAACTTACTCAAATGACTACCATATTGTAGCTTCCTACCATTTATAGCTACCCTTTTAAATATTACCATTTGTAGCTTCATTTTGGCAAAATAGTGTATGTTTTCGCGTATATTTGTTGCCAACAAATACATGAGAACAAGGTTAAAAAAAACATGATCCTTGATTTTAGCCTTTAATGGTGGAGCTATTAAATTAGATATTAATATATATTTTTTTGATGTATTTTAGTGATTTTTTTTTGCCATAATGTATTTCCGTGTCTTTTTTTTAATGTATTTATTGATTTTTTTTTTATGTATTTCAGTGGCTTTTTTTGATGTATTTCAAATACATTGTGTACATTCCAACTACTATGACGCCAAATATATTCAAATTTTCGTGTATTTGAATGGATTTCAACATATACATTTAGATACAAGACCAAAAAATTCAAATACATGACAAATACATTAAAAAAAATGTGTTTGACTATTAACAAAATACACTAAAAAATACAAAGACAAATACATTCATAAACAGTGTATTTGTGAGATGTATATTTTTGAATGTATTTGTATTTGGCTTTTAACAAATACACATGGCCAGATCTGAGACACTACCACCACTAAAAAACCCTAATCTCTCCAACATCACCAAAATCCTAATCTGAGACACCACCACCACCAAAAACCTAAATCTGAGACACCATCACCACCAAAAAACCCTAATCTTTCCATCACCAACAAAACCCTAATCTCTCCACCTTTACGTCATCTTCTCCGCCGCCATCTCAAAATCAGTCCATCACCGCCGCCACCAATAATGCACACGGCCAGATCTGCAGAGTGAAAAGAGAGAGAGAGAGAGGTGAGCACAGAGGGAGACAGAAAAGAGAGAGGGGTGAGCACAGAGGGAGAGGGAGAAGAGAGAGGGGGCGGTGCTGCCATGGTGGTGGTGGTTGAGAGAAGGAGAGAGAGATTTTTTAGGGTTTTGAGAAATGAAAATTTTGAAATGGGTAGTGATTGAGAAAAAAGAAAGATATGTGTTTGAGTATGTATTTTTTGATATAGCTACCATTTGTAATTTAGAAAAGTTAATTAGCTACTAAATATAATTAAATAAAAGGATAGTTAATATTAATAATTAGGTGTTAAAAGAAGTTATAATGAGTAAAAATACCTTAAAAGTAATTGTGTAGCTATTTTTAAATATATAAAATTATAAATCTAGTTACTGGACTAAAAAAGGTCATTTGTGCAAATGGCCCACCATTACCCCACTTCTTTAATGGACTGAATACACTGTGTATTGCCCACTAGGCCATCCCCATCATTCCAACCCAAAAGTGGGTGTACAAAAGCTGGTCTGTTACTTCACCAGCATGTTCAAAAACTAGATGAGTGGTGTGGCCTCAAAAGTACAGTTCTAGCAGAAAGTTTTTCTTGGCCCATTTGAAAACAATGGGCCCAGTTTTAGTTTTTGGGATGGAGTTGAAGGCAACAATTAGTAACTTTCATTGTCGGTGGGTGGTTGTTTGCTACTACATACATGTTCCAAAATTGCTTTATAACCGATAAGAGTCGTGACAGAGTGATAAGTATTTTTCATTCTTAATTAGAGGCTCGAGTTTGAGTCTTAAGTATGAGATCGTCTTTGTTAGGGAACGCTTTAAACCTCTATATGAGATTTTCGGATGCGAATTTTGATTCAGTCAAACCCAATACGGGTACTAAATATGGAAAACCAAAAACGTGGTCTTCACAAAATGAATTCAGCCAAATTTTCTCATACATCTTTTCAAGACTCATCTTCTATTTACTATTATCATGTATGGTTACCCCTTGCCTTTGTCCCCACTCTTTTGCTTCTCTTTTTGTGAATTGGCTATTCATTCTGTTTCTTTCTTCATGATAACTCACTTCTTCAAGATCTGTCTTTTTACGCGTATATATATATATATATATATGCGTATATATATATATATATATATATATACATATACACACACTATGCATGATGACTTGTAACATATCAAACAAATTCTAACGTGTCAAAACCAAAATATTAGTAAAAACTAATATCACATGCATAAGCGAAGTGTTATATTCCTTGATCATGTAGGCAGTGATATGTAATACTATTGAAAGGGACATAGAGTTCTTGAAATAATAAATTTGGGAGTTCTCAAGTATCACATGGACTATCATGTGATGATATGGAATTTCAAGAAGCCAATATGGATCCTCTTATGGTAGGGTAAAGGGTGTATCATGATCATGAGATGTGATGGAGAGAATTAAGAACTTAGGACACACGACATTATTAAAAAGACACATTTTTTCGAGGGATAAAATCATAAAATTGATGGAGAACCATCAATAATCACTTATTTCTAAGAAAAATTGACGTGACACAAACTCTCGAAAACAACTATGTCACTAATAATAACCGCCAGAAGCTATCGGAAATTTCCTGTAGCCACGATCGATTAATTAAGTTAAGAAAACCGTCAATATTTTTTGACATTCTATGGGAAAAGACGATTAAATATCTTATGGGACACTATCGGTATTATTAAATTAAAAAAAAAACGTATTTTAATTGATTAACCGACAGAGCAGCGCAAATAGGTTATTTCATGTCGGTAATTAAGAATCTATGAATAGATGTAATTTCATTGTATATACACACATTAATTTTTTTCGCATATGTATACATATAACAAGTAAAAAACAATGGCCGAGTTCAGATGATTGTACTCAGTGGTGGAGCTACATGTAGTTGAGGAGTGTCAATCGACACCCCTTCGTCGGAAAATTACACTGTGTAGCTAAGTAAATTTATTTTAAGGAAAAGAAATAAATTGAAAAAAAAAAAAAGCAAAGTAAAAATTGAAAAGGGAGGGGGCAGAGTGCTTTGTAACAGGACATGTTGGGGGCATAGTGGCATGTGGTTAAGCTTACAAAGGGAGAAGCAGAAAGAGGAGGATAGCAAGCCAACTGTCCTTTTCTTTGCAGCAAGCAATACTTACTAGTGAAGGAGTAGTGACATCTAAAAGTCCATTGCCTTTTCCTCATTCTTTCTTGCAATCCTCATGTTAGGGAGAGTGGTGGTGGGGATGGCTATTGGATTTGCTTTTAATGATTACTAGATTGGATTGTCATTCCATAGATTGACATCAATAAAAGATCATTTTTTCTTTTTTCCTTTCTTATTAGTTTGTAAGGTGAGAATGTCGTGGCTGATCGAGAATTTAGACGTTTGTGAGTTTTAATAAGTAAATTGAGATAATGAGTGTTATATATATATATACTTGCTCTTTGCCAACTTGCTGTTCTGTCAATTCAAATGACAAATGGCAAAAAATTGACAACATTATATGGGGACATAAAATTACAAACTTTTTATTCTTATTTACATTTTACTTTGTTATAACGTAACAACATAAAGTCAATGGATTACTTTGCAATATTAAGAGGATTACTTCTTTAGTGCTACCGACATAGTTGCAAACACATGCTAATTTTTGTCTTGAATTTCTAACGTGACACTTATTTTGGGACATTTTTTTCTTTTGCTAAAGTGAAACTTATTTTGGGATGGAGGAAGCATAAACAGCACACTCATTTAAAACTCAATTTTTTTACTAAAAAAACGGTTAACACAATTTTTTCGCGGCAATTAACACAATTCAATAATTATTTATTTGTAAATTTTACGAGGTTGAAGAACAAACAATTCATAGAAGAAAAAAAAAGATATTTTAGATTAGAGGAAGGCATGACCGTTGGGAAAAGAGATGAGTAGACAAAGTTGGTTTTAAAGGGACAAAACATATACCATGAAATGAAGCATTAGTTTATAAATAATTAGACATGTAAGTTTTAGTTAATTAGACACATAATTGCATTGTTATTCCCAAGTGGAATAATTTGCTTTAGAAAACTAAAAAGGATGAAAAAAAAGAAGAAAAGGTAACAATGTTCGTGATACATAGAAGTGGACAAGTGTTGTCGCCCTATCAGAATGAGATCTCTCCACTCTTAATTAGTGTTGTGGCATGTTATAATTTTTTTTCCGTAGGCGATATCAATATTAAGGAAGTGGACAAATAAACAAGTTATTATTTGAATAAGTGGTGTCATTTTTTACATTTATATCCAATATTTTATTTGCTTATTATCAATATATTTATATCTAACAAAAAAAAAACTCGACGAAGCAGTTTTTCATGCCACTGACGCTTGGTGCAAGGTGTATCCGTCCATAAATTAACGATTTCATATTCGAATCCTAAGAACTAAGAAACTCCTGATAGAAAGCGTTTTCATCTTAAATATAGCCTACACGATATTAATTTGAATTAGTTAGTTCGTCGAGCTGCAAATACCATATGATTATATTGTCGTGTGTAATAAGGAAAAGATAGATGGAAGTGAAACATTAATAAAATATGAGGGTTTAAACTGTAAAAGATATAAAAACAAAGGCCTCGAATTCACGAGGGTTTCTGAGCAAAAAAAAAAAAAATGTGAAAGAAATTAATATATATATATATATATATATATATATTTTTTTTTTTTAAGTAAGGAAATTAATATTTTAAATATGACGAGGGGTTCGAAAAAAAGTACGGATTGGTCCGTGAAGATTCTCTAACTGGCAGTGACATAGTTTGTTATTTTTGTGTACTTAACAAACCAACCTGACAATTTTATCTTTTACATTTTATTGAACTATGTGATTTTTTTTCTTTCCATTTCTACCCTTGTCAATTAAGTAAAAACAATCCAACTTTTTGATTTAATTAACTTTTAAGATTGCATCTAATCATGGATTTTTTTGCATGCCCTCGCACCACTTTATTAATTGCCATTTAATACCGTAAAGATTTTTAACCTGTTATTGAAGATCATTTTTCATTTTTCTAAGGTAACCAATTAATATTTATATAGATAAGTTATATCCTTCTTCTTTTAACCCATTTTCTTATTTCATTTTCAAGATCCTTAAATCATGCTAATATACTCATCATTAATAAGTTGATGGGCCTGACTAGTCCTCCACAAGTAGCAAATTATAGTTAGTGATTTTTGCAATGTCAGTTAGTGGCATACGTAGGATTTTTTTTTTTATAAGCAATGTCAACATTTGAAGAAGTGAATAAATTAATAAATCACTATAAGTGGTGGGGGTGAGATGAGTTGAGAACAAAATGATGAACGGGTGCATAACGTGTGAAAATCTACTGAACAGTTCAGTCAAAATTGTGCAGAAATCTAAAAAGCATAGTAAGAATGAAAGTAGTTGAACTTAATAGAAATAAAAAATAAAATAAAGAATTCAAAAAATATTAGCTTTCAGTTTGTGGTTCCACAATACATTTGATTAAAAAAATTTGACGAAGTAATGTTACATGACACCACTTGAGACAAGATATAATTGTTCCCGTCGTTGGTGTATCGAATTTATACTCAGAAACTAAATAGGGATAAGAAAAAATTTCACTTAATGGAACGTTTGAGTGCAAAATAAAAGTTTCTATAAACAGGAATGACATAATTGATTCATTTGTGGGAGTTTCTTTATCTCTGTTTGAACTTTGAAGGATGAATTTGAGCTAATCTTTATGCTAAAGATGCGATATGGTGGGGTGGGATTTGGTAGTAGATCTTTAAGCATATCCCTTTTTTTGCTCAATTGTTGGTTGTACCAAGTCTTATAATAACTTTTTAAAGCCTGTACCCTGATTTTATTTTTTAAAAAGAACTCAACAAAAAGAGAGCTTTTTCTCCAATTATTTAATTTGTCTTACATATATAAGATCAAATTTTATAATATCCACTTTCAATAATTATATGATCATCCCAATAATTATTATATCAATTTTCGTACACTTGGAAATTTTCAAGTTTTTTGTCTTAGTATATGTTCCAAAGAAAGGTATAATTGAATAAACAAAAGAAATGAAGAATCAAAATTTATATTTTGTCTTATTTTCCCTTATATGGACTATAAATAGATTTTTGCAGTGGGAATTTTGTATCTTTTTTATTTTGCAACAGAATTACTCTGATTGTCCTCTTCCAAGGTCTTTGATACTCTAGTAAAGGCTTTGTCATGATTCTAGATAAGGTTTACTAATTAGACATATTATTATCTAAATAATTAATATGAAGATAACGTGAAGTATGCATACTTGGTTTTGATTAAATGATTCCAATAGATTTTAAGGTCTATGCACTGATAAAGTAAAAAAGAAAAATATAAGGTAGTTATAGATAAATCTCAATAACGAGCATTAATTGGTAATTTGGTAAAATGATAATTAACCTGCTAACAACACTGTTATCACTCTAGTACCTAAAACTGCTCAACCTGATTCTATGAGGGACTTCAGACCCATTGCTTGTTGCACTACATTATATAAAATCATATCAAAGATCATATCCAGTAGAATTAAAGGGGCACTAGACACCATAGTGGGGCAAACTCAGTCTGCATTCATTCCAGGAAGATTAATAGCTGATAATATAGTCCTTAGACATGAACTGGTTAAGGGTTACAATAGGAGGCATATCTCCCCAAGGTGTATGATTAAGGTGGATCTCCAAAAGGCTTATGATTTAGTGGAATGGTTCTTTGTAGAACATATGTTAAAAGAGCTTGGGGTCCCTGCTAAAATAGTTAGATGGATCATGATGTGCATCAAACCAGTAAGCTACATATTCATGGTGAATTACAGACTAATTTACACTATGCAGGCTACGAGAGGAGTAAGACGGGGTGATCCACTGTCCCTCTATGTCTTTGTACTGGTTATGCAGTACCTAAATAGGTGTCTCAATACTCTAAGAGATGATCCTAGTTTTAATTATCACCTAAGTTTCCAAAAGCTTCATATTGTCCATCTTTGCTTTGCGGATGATCTTCTTATGTTTACTAGGGGTGATATCCATTATGTTCAACTACTCAAAGGTAAGTTCACTGTTTTTTCTAAAGCTTCAGGCTTGAAAGCAAACTTGAATAAAAGTCAAGTTTATTTTGGTGGTCAAGGAAGGTGATATACATGAAATACCGACTAAGCTGGGCTTTGGAAGGGGAGAACTTCCTGTGAGGTATCTGTGTGTTCTACTTTTGACCAAAAGGCTCAATATAACTCAGTGCAAACCATTGGTGGAAAAATCACAGGAAGGATTACTAATTGGATGGCTAAAGGCTTGTCTTATGTTGGTAGACTACAACTCATCAGAACTGTTCTATTTGGAGTGCAAGCCTTCTGGTCACCATTATTCTTATTGCCACAGAAAGTTATAAAACTGATTGAAATTGTTTGTAGAAGCTATCTCTGGACTGGAGAGGCAAACATATCTAAAAGAGTTGTTATATCTCGTATTTTTGAATGTCGGATTATTTGTAAGCTGAGGTGGGGCCCACACGTTAAGATTTTTTTTGGAACATGTGACAAGTCATATGAATCACATATGTGAAGTTAAACACAACTCAAGAAGGACCCTTGGGCCAAATCAAAATGGAAGTCCTCCAAACGAATATTTTTAAGAAAACGTTTTCGGGTGATCTGACTTCTAGGGGAAAAAACGGTATTATAAGTTTGGAATTTGGAAAAATACCAAGAAATAGAAGTTGTAGATAATCGAATTAGCTTTCCAACCATAGGTCGTGGGTTCCCAGGTGACGTCGGTACAAGGAGATATGGACGTTTTAAGGTCGAAAGATCAGTGGGCTAGGCCCAACTCGGGACCAACTGGGTTGGCCCAAAAAAACAAAAAGAGAAAAATTAGGCCCAAAAGTGAGGTTGGAAGGCCATGGTGTAATGGCCCAAGCCCATGGGAATTTTCCATGTGGCAAATTAATATAAGGGATCATTTAAGTTGTCTTGAAACATTTAGAAACTTCAAGAAATAAGAGAGCAAGAACAAAGCAAAAGTTGAAGAGCAAAAACATGGCATACGGCCATGACCATGAAAATTTAGCTCTCTAAAATCTTTCTCCAAAAATTATTTTCTTGCGGTGTTTCCACTAATTCAAGGGTCCTTTACAACTTGGTGTAATTATTTTGGAAGAAAGAGCACTTGTTTCTTCAAGTTGACAACTTGGTCAAGTGAAGAAGATTGTAGAAAAAGGTAAGAATTAATCCCTTTTTATTATGTTATGAAGGTTGGTTTATGTTGTAGTATAGGGGAGATGCTGCCAAAATTTTTGTAGACAAGTATTGGTTAAGATTGAAATCTTAAAGCCTTACAATTAACATTTGGTAATTGTGACCAAATTGTAGATTTTGGCGAACTTGAAACTTGATTTTGGAGACGTGTATGAAGCGGAAAAGGTATGTAAGGCTTCACCCTTCCTTCTTTGGCATGTCTTAGACATAATAGGGTGGATACGAGCCTCGGGGACAATCCTATTCCTAGAAATCCGAGTTTGAAGTTGACCCTTTTCATTCAGTAGAATTGAATTAAATATTGTATGAAATGTTGAAAAATTACCTAAACATCTAGAACTTGCACAAATAGGACCCGACTACCTTAAAACTCTCACAAGTGACGTCATGAAATGTAACGTATGTAAATCGTGTACGCCACCTCATTTGACCCGAGGTGGTCCCGTTATTCCCGGATTTTCTTAATTGTTTCGTTTATCGAACGATAAGTATTGTAACTATTCTAATGAGAATATTTTTGTGATGATTACGACGAACATGATTTCATAGTTGAAAATCTCGAATTATGGACTCGATATGAACATGAGAAAATAGAGTTAGTTCCTAATCCTCAATCTTATTTCTTTGAACATGATTCTACTTTCTAAAGACTTCAAGAATACAAGTTGACACCTTATGAGGTTTGTGATCTTATTATATGTCTTCTCTTAATACTACTCTTTATTTATAGTCTTGCCTTATAGTACTAGTTCCTCCAAGGCGAGACAAAGTGACCATGGTTATTCCATAAGATAATCGGAGGCTACCGACCTTATGTCACTCCGATACGGACATGATTTCCTTTGGGCTCTAATGCATGCTGCTTATATGTTATAAGTATATGTACATGTATATGGGGAAGATTGGGAAAGAGAAGGCGCTATAGACGCATAGCCACTTGATCAGTTGGAGTATGATACGTAGTATCGTCCCGGACGCGGGATGCCCGGACGCGGGATATATGGCTAAATGGATCGGAGCCGACGCCTCGGCAATATGATATGTTCTATTTTCTATATATATGATGAGAAATGTCTTCCTAAGAAAGTAAAGTAATATATGTATATGGACCGGGCTGCACGTTCCGCGGCAATATGTTATAGTATATGCACATATGGATCGGGCTGCACGTTCCGCAGCGCTAAGCTTGCATGGTATCCGCCAAAGGGCACTTATATGTACAGGTTATTTTTCTACTTCATGACATGCTTTATATCTCTCTTATGTCATTATCCCTGTTCTATATTTTCCATATATTAATATTATTCATGCCTTACATACTCGGTACATTACTCGTACTGACGTCCCTTCTTGTGGACGCTGCGTTTCATGCCACGCAGGTGAGCAGGTAGACAGGTTTGGTCCCTAGGAGATCTATCGGCGGTACATTGGCAGCGCTCCAGTCGTTCCGGAGCCTCAGTTTCTTGGTACTATTTTGTGTACATATTCGGGCACAGCAGCACTCGTCCCTTCTTATGTATATATGTACTATGTTTAGAGGCTCGTAGACAGATATGTATAATTAGATGTGTTCTAACGTTGGTTGTCCCCGACGATGTATATTAAATTAGTAAAGTTTATTAGTACATGCTTATAATAATGTTATTAGTGATAATGCTAAAAAAAACGGTATAACTCATGTGGCCCACTTAGTAGTAAGAGTATGACACGAGCTAAGAGGTGCTCGGTACAAGTACCGGGTACCCGTCGCGGCCCCTAGTCGGGTCGTGACAAGAGCCCTGGTGGCTTGGGATGAAATATGTTTGCCTAAAGGGGCAGGTGGACTAAATATCAGAAATCTTAAGGTTTGAAACCGCGCCGCCATATGCAAGCTCCTTTGGGCCTTAAGTTTGAAGAAAAATAAGTTATGTATTACTTGGATACAAACTAACTATATAAAGAAACATAATTGGCAAGATATGGAGTGCCCTCGCTAAGCTACTTGGATGGTGAGAAAGGTGTTCAATATGAGGAAATATTAGCTGAATCAGAATATGCAAAGACATGTGATAAAAAATGGGAAACTTCACATAGCCGCTGCTTACATGAACCCGAGGGTTGAGGCTACTAATGTCGAATGGAAGCACCTCATTTGCAATAATGCAGCTGAGCCAAAGCAAGTATTCATTTAGTGGATAGCATTACATGAGAGTATGAGAAAAAAAGATAGATTGTTGAGGTGGGGGATGACTGTTGATGGAACTTGTGTATTTTGCCAGGCAGAACCTGAAACTATTTCACATCTATTCTTTGATTGCAGCTGCACTAAATAATATGGACTAGATTCTTAGACTGGTTATGCTGGCACAGACGCATTGGAAGCTGAAACGACAAATGGAGATGGGTGATACAATAGGAAAAGGGCAAGTATCCAAAAGGAATTATCTTAAAAGCTGATTTTGCTGCTGTGATATATAATATTTGGATTGAGATAAATGCACGAGTATTTCAAAACAAGTCCAAACCCATGGATATTCTGCTTCATCAAATCAAGACTGAACTTTGCATTCGAGTTAGGAGAAATCAAAGGTTGTTTGATTTTATATGTACTTTATGATTTTGGTAGGTTCTTAGATGCATAGTGATATGCCGTGAAATTACGGGTTATTTGATGCTAATTTCTTAAGCTTTTGTAACTCTTCTAGCACTTTTGCTGTTACTTTTCGTGTGTTTTGTCATTTTGTAGGAAAAGATATTCGGAAAACATAACGGAGCAAAATAGGCTAAGGACACACTTTGCACAACATGCGAGCCGCATGTCATGTCTGCGGATCTACAATTCCACCGCATAGCATGACAATCCACTGAAGAATAGAGAATGAAAGGTTGCGCAATTTGCGAGATCAACATGCGACTCGCATGTTGAACTTGCGAGACAACAGTGTTAATGCAAACCTTGTCTGAAATTTGGGAAGCCTGAAGTCAAGAGCATAACATACGGCTGCTGAGCATGCTTCGCGTCTCGCATGTTTGTCTTGCGACTCTATATGCGAGACGCACGTTGCGCACGCAGGGGTGTTTTTGTATAATATTGGTGCTCTATTCAGTTTTATGTGATTTATAAGTGATCGGAAGAACAACAACAACAACAACCCAGTGAAATCCCACATCGTGGGGTCTAGGGAGGATAGAGTGTACGCAGACCTTACTCCTACCAAGGTAGGATGGGTGTTTCCGAAAGACCCTCGGCTCAATAAAAGCATAAAAAAGAAGTCAGATAAGGTTAAGAGAATCAAAGCGATATGAAATGAAATAATGCAAGCGACACAGATAACACAGGATAATCAAAGCACAGGAAATAACAGATAATAGCAGAAATCTGTGCAGAAGAAATTATATTGCAATAATGGGACTACTAATAAGAACGGAAAACGAGACTATCTACTAGCCTTCTACCCTAATTTGGGTCCACCAAACTCTCCTATCTAAGGTCATGTCCTCGGTAAGCTGTAGTTGCGCCATGTCGTGTCTAATTACCTCTCCCCAATACTTCTTAGGCCTACCCCTACCTCCTCTGAAACCATCCATGGCCAACCTCTCACACCTTCGCACTGGGGCATCTGTGTCTCTCCTCTTCACATGCCCAAACCATCTCAATCTCGCTCGCTTCTCGCATATTGTCTTCCACCGAGGCCACCCCCACCTTATCCCGAATATGCCCATTCCTAATCCTGTCACTCCTGGTGTGGCCACACATCCATCTTAACATTCTCATTTCGGCAACTTTCATCTTTTGAACGTGAGAGATCTTAACTGGCCAACACTCCGCCCCATACAACATAGTCGGTCTAACCACCAAATTGTAGGACTTGCCCTTAAGTATTGGTGGCACCTTCTTGCCACATAGCACTCCGGAAGCAAGCCTCCACTTCATCCACCCTGCCCCAATACGATGTGTGACATCATCGTCAATCTCCCCGCTGTTTTGCAGAATAGACCCAAGGTACTTGAAACTACTTTTCTTCTGGATAGCCTGGGTACCAAGTCTCACTTCCAAGCCAGCCTCCTGAGATGCTTCACTGAACTTACACTCCAAGTACTCTGTCTTGGTCCTACTCAGCTTAAACCCTTTAGACTCCAGAGTATGTCTCCAACTCTCCAGCTTAGCGTTAACTCCGCTACGAGTCTCATCGATCAGGACTATGTCGTCCGCGAACAACATACACCATGGCACCTCACCTTGAATTTGCCGTGTCAATTCATCCATCACCAAGGCAAATAAAAAAGGACTAAGATCTGATCCTTGATGCAACCCATCACAACTGGAAAGTGCTCTGAGTCTCCTCCTACTGTTCTTACCCTGGTTTTGGCTCCCTCATACATGTCCTTGATCACCCTAATGTACGCCACAGGTACACTTTTAGCCTCCAAGCATTTCCATAGGATCTGTCTTGGAACTTTGTCATAAGCCTTTTCTGGGTCGATGAATACCATGTGTAAGTCCCTCTTCCTCTCCCTATATTGCTCCACCAACCTTCTCACAAGATGGATGGCTTCTGTAGTTGAGCGTCCCGGCATGAATCCGAACTGGTTCTCTGAAATAGACACACCTCTCCTCACCCTCATCTCTACCACCCTTTCCTACACTTTCATAGTATGGCTTAGCAGCTTGATACCTCTATAGTTGTTGCAACTCTGGATATCTCCCTTATTCTTGTAAAGAGGGATCATTACACTCGCCCTCCATTCGTCGAGCATCAATGTCGTCTTAAAGATGACATTAAACAACCTAGTCAGCCACTCTAAACCTGCCGGGCCCACGCTCTTCCAGAATTCCCCAGGAATCTCGTCAGGTCCGGTCGCTCTTTCCCTGCGCGTTGATGTGGCGTGATTTTACACCACAATCGATGCTTTTTAACTATAAGTTTTACTTGTTTTTAAGCAAGTCTATGTCATTTTACGTAGTTTTTGTCATGTTTCAGGTAATACGAGGTCCCTAGAGCCTAAGTGTGGAAAACAAGCAAAAGAGTTGCAAAACTGGAATCAACTGGAAGTTCTGGAAAAGAGCCGTGGAAAAATACTCTACGCGATCGCGCAGAGTACCCACGCGATCGCGCCCACACGGGAATTGTACTCCACGCGATCGCGCTGGAATGTAACGCGATCGCGCCTACGCGCGTTGTTAATTCCACGCGGTCGCGCAGGAGCTACACGCGATCGCGATTAAGGGAGCAGGGGAAGCTGACGTCATCCACGCGATCGCGCATACACATGGCGCGATCGCGATGAAGGATTTTCGGCAATTTTCAACCAGAACTCGGATTTTGACGATGCCTTCCATCCCAGTTCATATAAATAGAAAACTAGGGCAAAATATCAGATTATCTTTGGCAGCTCCCACAAGTTGGAGGCTAGGGTTCCTACAAAAAATGTTCTCTCTTCTTTTTAATCCTTGTTGATGGAAATCTCTTGGTGACAATTAAGATTGATACTCTTGTTGTGCTTATTTATTCATTTGCATTGTTCTTAATCAAGTAAGTGTTTGCTATTTTAATTATTCTTGTTCTTGAATGTTTTCATTGGATTAGCTAACCTTTGAACTCGCCCATTTACTTTGTTTGAAACTCGGAAGAGGAAGAACGGAGTTGGGATAGAATAATTAACATGAATTTGGGGCGTTAACCCTCATCTAATGGAAGTTGACCTAGGAATAGGCAATACCACTTGTAGCCATATTCGGGTGTTCTTAATGCTCCTAATTGCTTGAGGGATCTTCAATTGGGTAGTCTAGTTAATCTTCGGAAGAAGTTAATTTAGAGTCATTATCCGAGGCTAAATAACATAAACTTGCTATTATTTACAATTCGTGAAATATATTGGATCGTTACTTGAGAAGTAGTTTCCCTCCTTCCATTCTTGTTGCCATTGATCAATTTACTTGCTTTCTAGATTAGAATTTATATTTCCATATTTTATAAAAACCTTATCAAAAACAACCATTGATGCGTTCGGGCATAGCTATTGTTAGTGATAATTCCTAATCTGCTTAAATCACCTACATATTGTTCTCTGTGGGATTCGACCCCGACTCATTGTTGGGTAAATTATATTTGCATACGACCGTGCCCATTCTAATTAATAGGGTGGATTTGGACGTTATCAAAAATGGCGCCGTTGCCGGGGAACAATTGGTGTATTTTGGCTAATCTAGGAAATAAGCTAACTTGCTTTGATCCGAACCCGTAAATATTTGTGTTGTTGTTTTCTGTGTTTTATTTTATATAAAAAAAAAATGGCATCTTTCCATGAAAACTTGTTTAGTAATGACTTTTATTGTGAGCATGGCCAAATTGGTGAGTTCAAATTCATGATGGAGTGTCTACTAGGTGAGGGTAATGAAAACCAAAAAGTTTTTGAAGAGTACTTGGAAACTAGTCTCCAACTTGGTTTGATGAAAGAAGAAGAAAATCCTCCACGGGCAAATCATTATGAACTACCCAATGCTCAAGATAAAAGGGTAAATCATGAAGATGAGTTTATTGGGAATGCCAAATAAAAAAATGAATGGGAGTCAACCATTGTTCTGAACAATATGGTTGGTGTTGACCCCAATCCGGGGGAAAAAGAGGATGTCATAGTTCAAAAAGTTCAAGAGCCTTATATTCTGCAATTTGAAAATTCAACAAGGCAAAATGACATTCCTCACTTGAAAGCCAAGAAGCGTAGAATGAACAATATTTTACTTGGCGTGATCAGATATTTACCACCCCCCACTGCTCGTGGTCACAAACTTGATTCCAAGTTAGGTGCCCAATTCATAAGCTCCAAATGGCGAGAAAAGCGGTAAAGTTGGTATCCGTCGTGCCGCGACGTTAACTTAAGCGCTTGGTGGGAGGCAACCCATCGTTTTTAAATTTTTTAATCATTTTTGAAATTTGATTTTTTAGAATTGTTTAGTTTATGATTTGTGACTAATCTGCAAAATTTCACAATTTTTGGAGTTGTTTTGAATAGGTGGAGTTTTCAGAACAGCCACAAATCAGTAGCTGCTGGTTTCTGTAATTTGTTAGACTGGTTTCTGTACTTATTTTCTGAATCTGGAAAAATTTGGGCGAATTTTACTCTTCGCGATCGCGCAAAGAACCCACGCGATCGCGGTAAAAAAAAAAAAAAAAAAAAAAAGAGAAATTACTCTACGCGATCGCGCCACATCACCACGCGATCGCGCAGAGGCGCGTTTTCAGTTTTCAAAACAGAGTAAAGAAAGGCAAATCGGTAGAAACCCATCATTTCCTTCACTTTTTCTCAAAAATTCTCTCAATTTTCTCTCAAATTCAACTTCAATTTTTAAGAAGAATTCTTCAACTTGCAACCACAAGGTATGTGATTCTTTCATTGTCTTGATCCTAGGGTTGTTTTTATCATCTTTCCATGTTAGAAATTGTGAAAGAATTTTTTTTTTCCACTTGTTTAAGCATGAAAATGTGATGAAATTGCTGAATTTCTTGTCATGTGAAGTGTTGTTTGTTGTGAGTAATGTGAGTTGAGAGATGGGTGTTGATATGAAGAAAAAAATGGAGCAAAATACAAGCTTAAAATCGTTGAATTGAAGGCACAAAATTGATGCCCATAACCTGTTTGTGAAAATGCTTCGCTGAATCTGAAACGATTCAGCGCGATCGCGGCCTGTACTGGCGCTATCGCGCTGAGTAAATGACCAAAACTGACGCGAACGCGTAATGTTGAACCGCGATCGCGGTTAATGAGACAATAAAAATGTCGCGATCGCGCCAGTTCCTCACGCGATCGCGCTGGAGGAATACCGCAAAATGCCGCGATCGCGCTGCCTTGTCACGCGATTGCGTTGAAGGAAAAGTCCCAGTTCACAGACAGAATGCTCGCACAGAGCTGTTCCAAACTTGGGTGCCCAAATGTCCTTAACCCAACTCCTCATTATACATCATTATAGGTGTTCATATGCATTGTGTTTGCTTTGTAGGTACTTAAACTCAAAAAATGGCTTCATCATCCAGTGCTGCCCAAGTACCATTGATTGAATATTATGACACCACCACCTTCCAGTCAGCAAAATGTTCAAAGCTATATGATAGACTGCTGGGAAAGAGCTTCATTGAAGAGAGGGGCTTTGTAACAGAAAGTTTGGAAGAAAAGATGCCCGAGTTCTATGGAAGGTTGGTGACAAGCGGCTGGATACGCTTTGCAGATGAACCAATCAGGGCAAATCATACCCTGGTGCGGGAATTCTACGCAAATGCTGCAGAGGCAGACATTACACATAGGGCAATTGTCAAAGTCAGAGGTGTGGATGTCCTGTGCAATGCCTCAAGAATCAATGCCTATTATAATCTGCAGGATGGTGACAACAGCGAGATGGCACAGATGTACGAAAACCTGCGGCAACAATGGTTTGTGACCCACCTTCACGGTGGGGAACAACCAAAGTGGCTAAACACAATGCAGAAAAGGATTGACTCTGCAGAGTTCACCGCTGAAGCCAAAACTTGGCTTGATATTGTCACATCCAGGGTGCTGCCTTCAAAACATGATTCAGAGGTGCCGCTTGAGAGGGCTAAAGTAATTTGTGCTGTGATGGAAGGATTGCCTGTTGACGTGGGGAGACTCATTATGCAGGAAATCCGGGAGGTGGTGCTTGAACGGACCAAGAGCTTATTCTTCCCATCATTGATCACTTACTTGTGCTCCACTGATGGAGTGCCCACGAGACCAGGCGACAGAGAAAAAGGGCCTGCTGGACCGATTTATCCGTTGAAAAAGAGAGGGCCTGGTAATGTACAGAAGAAGAGGAAGATTGATATAGCAACATCATCATTTGAGCAGTTCACATCTACTGCATCAGATTCTATTGGTGGGGCATCAGCCCCTCCCATGGCTATACCAATCTTGCCACCACTGCAAGAAGCCGCCAGGCCTTTCCAATATATCTCCACCCAGGTCCATGGGGTGGATAATCGGATCCAGCAGCTAGTAGCTAGTCTCCCTGCGGGCCCACATGGCGAAGGCACATCTATAGCTCCCTCTGTTCCTATTGGTCTGACATTAGCAGGTGTGGTGGAGGACATGAAGCATATCAAGAAAAGCAAGGAAAAATAGAGAGGAGGCAGAAAAAGGCAAGGGAGCATGCCAAGAAGCAAAGCAAATTCCTGAACAAAATGATGAGCATTCTGAGGAGTGTATGCGGAGCACAGCACGACAAGGAGGAAAACGAGGACGATTTTGTCCTGCCAGAGCCCAGCAGCTCCAGTTCAGAGAGTGAGCAGAGATGACCATAGCACGCAGTGCTAGGAGGTATGAAAAAAAAAAAAGTTTTTTCTGTGTTGATGTACTGCAGTGAGGACACTGCAAGTTTTTTGGTTAGGGGTAGGAACCTCCTCGGCTTTTCTTTGCCAGAGTTCTTTTCCTGAGGAGAGTTTTATTTTGTTGAAACTGGCATGTTTAGGATGTTTACTTAGGTTGAATAGAGTAATTTTGTTTTATTTGGTACTACTTGGCAACTAATGGCATGTATTGTGTTTTGTTGAAATTTTTGGACCCCTCGAAATTTTCAAAAATGCATACTTAGAACAGTTATTGTCTGACATGATTGATTCTTTATATGACATTGTGATTATTGGGGTGTTGTGTGTGATGAATTACTACTTAGGAAGTCACAAGTGTAAAAATTATTGTCCTTATGCCGATGTGTGTGTGAAGTATTAGTTTGATTCTGTTTATGCATGTATAATCTAGAACCTGCCCGGTTGGTCTTGTTTGAAATGCGAAAGTTAGTTTGGTTGTGAAATGATCTTAGGCTTTCTTTGTTGAAATAGTCACTTTGCCTAAATAAGTCTTACCAAAAGTGTTAAATACCCTTAGTTTCCCTTTTGAGCCTTTTTGACCTTTTTCTTGGCTAGCAAATTATGAAACCTTACCCTTTGTGGAATTAATCCATCTTCGCACCCGTTCCCTCCTTGATGCTACTAGTTAGAGGAGGCAAAATGCCTAAGTTGGGGGTGAATTAAATGTGGAGTACATGTTAAAAACATAAGTTGGGGGGTGGTGGAGTTTGCTAGTGGAGATTCGATGTGGTAGTTGCGTATAAATATATATATATATATATATAATAAAAAAAAATCAGAAAATTGTAACGCAAAAATAATTGTAAGTTGGTTAGAAGTAAAACCACATCGAGGTCGAAAACTGAAAGAAAATAAAGGGGTGGAAAGAAAAGAGGCGAATTAAGGTGACAAGATGTTGTAGTGTTCAAGGAGGGTGAGTCACTAATTTCCAAAAAGTATCCGACCCGTCCCTAAACCTACATTACAAGCCGAAACAAGTCCTAATGTGATCACAACCGAACGAGCCTAGGATGAAAACATAGAAAATAAGGGCAAGCCTATGGTATTTGCATGTGTAAATATGAATTGTCGTTGTGAGTGTGAGTGTCTTTCTCTTCTCTTTCGTCTTCGTCCCATTCTTGTCGTATATATGTGTGTTGGGACATTCTTTGGTCTATGTGAGGGCATAAGGATGAGAATTGAACAAAATAAAGTGACCACCTAAAGTAGCGTTTGTGTGCACCATAATATGTTCGATAATGTAATGTCATTCATTGAAGCTTCATTGTTAGTCGTAGTGTTCTTGAGTTATGCATATTGTTTTAAAGTAGAGAGTTGGGGGTGGTCGTTTAAAGGAAAACATGCATGCCGGTAGTTCAGAGTCAAAACCAATGTAGACATTGTTATTCTATAATATCTAGGTGTTAGATTGAGTCATGGTTTTGTATGGCTTGCTTGAGGACAAGCAAATACTTTAAGTTGGGGGTGTTGATGTGGCGTGATTTTACACCACAATCGATGCTTTTTAACTATAAGTTTTACTTGTTTTTAAGCAAGTCTATGTCATTTTACGTAGTTTTTGTCATGTTTCAGGTAATACGAGGTCCCTAGAGCCTAAGTGTGGAAAACAAGCAAAAAAGTTGCAAAACTGGAATCAACTGGAAGTTCTGGAAAAGAGCCGTGGAAAAATACTCTACGCGATCGCGCAGAGTACCCACGCGATCGCGCCCACACGGGAATTGTACTCCACGCGATCGCGCTGGAATGTAACGCGATCGCGCCTACGCGCGTTGTTAATTCCACGCGGTCGCGCAGGAGCTACACGCGATCGAGATTAAGGGAGCAGGGGAAGCTGACGTCATCCACGCGATCGCGCATACACATGGCGCGATCGCGATGAAGGATTTTCGGCAATTTTCAACCAGAACTCGGATTTTGACGATGCCTTCCATCCCAGTTCATATAAATAGAAAACTAGGGCAAAATATCAGATTATCTTTGGCAGCTCCCACAAGTTGGAGGCTAGGGTTCCTACAAAAAATGTTCTCTCTTCTTTTTAATCCTTGTTGATGGAAATCTCTTGGTGCAATTAAGATTGATACTCTTGTTGTGCTTATTTATTCATTTGCATTGTTCTTAATCAAGTAAGTGTTTGCTATTTTAATTATTCTTGTTCTTGAATGTTTTCATTGGATTAGCTAACCTTTGAACTCGCCCATTTACTTTGTTTGAAACTCGGAAGAGGAAGAACGGAGTTGGGATAGAATAATTAACATGAATTTGGGGCGTTAACCCTCATCTAATGGAAGTTGACCTAGGAATAGGCAATACCACTTGTAGCCATATTCGGGTGTTCTTAATGCTCCTAATTGCTTGAGGGATCTTCAATTGGGTAGTCTAGTTAATCTTCGGAAGAAGTTAATTTAGAGTCATTATCCGAGGCTAAATAACATAAACTTGCTATTATTTACAATTCGTGAAATAGATTACATCGTTACTTGAGAAGTAGTTTCCCTCCTTCCATTCTTGTTGCCATTGATCAATTTACTTGCTTTCTAGATTAGAATTTATATTTCCATATTTTATAAAAACCTTATCAAAAACAACCATTGATGCGTTCGGGCATAGCTATTGTTAGTGATAATTCCTAATCTGCTTAAATCACCTACATATTGTTCTCTGTGGGATTCGACCCCGACTCATAGTTGGGTAAATTATATTTGCATACGACCGTGCCCATTCTAATTAATAGGGTGGATTTGGACGTTATCACGCATCCTACGAACATCACCCTTAACCTCGTCAACCTTAATACTCCTGCAATACCCAAAATCGTGACGTCTTCCTGTATGTTCTAATTCTCCAACACAATGTCTCTGTCCCCTTCTTCATTCAAGAGTTTGCAGAAGTATGACTGCCATCTCCGTCTAATGAAAGTCTCCTCTACCAATACTTTGCCATGCTCGTCCTTGATGTACTTTACTTGATCCACATCACGTGCCTTTCTCTCCCTCGCCTTGGCTAGCCTGAACAATTTCTGGTCCCCTCCTTTCTCTTCTAGTTCAGCATACATGCATTCAAAAGCTGTCGTTTTTGCCGTCGAAACCGCCAACTTCGCCTCCTTCCTCGCCATCTTATAAAGTTCTGTATTCGTCCACTTCTCCACCTCATCTTTGCTTTCTATCAACTTCGCATACGCCACTTTCTTTGCTTCCACCTTCCCTTGAACTTCTCCATTCCACCACCAGTCCCCTCGATGCTGACCACGACTACCTGTCGAGACCCCCAACACTTCCCTTGCTACCACCCTAATGCAACTAGCCGTCTTATCCCACATACTGGTCGCATCCCCACTACTATCCCAGGCCCCCATATCCTTCAATTTCTCTCCCATCTCCAGGGCACTAATCGTGGTCAAACTCCCCCATCTGATCCTAGGTCGGTCCTCCACGACCCTCTTCTTCCTCGTCATCTTGATCGCTAAATCCATCACCAAGAGCTTATGTCGGGTTGTAAGACATTCGCTCGGAATGACCTTACAATCTTTGCACAGACCTTTATCATTCTTCCTAAGGAGTAAAAAGTCTATCTGAGTCTTAGCCACCGAACTACGGAAGGTTACCAAGTGTTCCTCCTTCTTTGGGAAACTCGAATTGGCTATCACCAACCCAGAAGCTCTTGCAAAATCCAAAAGTGAGACTCCTCCTCCATTCTTGTCCCCGAAGCTAAAGCCTCCATGCACATCATCATAACCTCCCGAAATATGCCCGATGTGTCCATTGAAATAACCTCCCACAAATAGCTTCTCAGTAGGCGGTATGCCTCCCACTAATTCGTCCAAATCCTCCCAAAAGCGCCTCTTCTCCTCGTCGCCTAAGCCCGCTTGCAGCGCATATGCACTAATAACGTTAAAAGTGAGTCCTTCAACGACCACCTTAATCGACATCATCCTATCAGTGCTCTCCTAACCTCTACCACTTAATCCCTTAATTCACTATCTACTAAAATGCCCAGCCCATTTCTATACTTCGACCTACCAGAGAACCACAGCTTATACCCGTCTACCTCCTTAGCTTTAGGACCTACCCATTTAGTCTCTTGGATACAAGCTATATTAATCTTCCTCTTCTTAAGTGATCGGAAGAAACGAAGTGAAAATAAAGTCAAACAGAGGCCAAATTGGACAGTTTTGCAAAACTGTCAAAACTGGACAGTTTTGCAAAAACGGGATAGATTTGCAAAACTGAAAACTTTGGGGTTTATTTTGTCATATTTTTGACTTGGAAAAGTTGAGGAGCTACAAAAGAGAGACTTGGGGCATATCATTTTCATCTTTGGCCATTTTCATCAAGCTTGGAGAGCTAGGTTTTTGCACCCACGCTTGGGGATTGAAGATTTGAAGATCTTGATAAGAAATTTCTTAATCCTTTACTCATTTCTTCTTTTCCTTGCTATGTATTTATTATCTAAGTGTGTAGCTTTCTATTCCATTACTTGAATCTTGTTTATGAAAATATTCTTGATTAAAGTTTGATTTGAAACTCTTGTTTTGCTTATGTATTGAATGATTTTATTCCTAATGAAGTGGGTTATTGTTTCTTTAATTAATCTCGTTCTTGAATGTTTCCAAAGGGATTAGCTAACCCTAGGACTCGCCCATTTAATTTGATTTGAGCTCGAGAGAGGAAATCGATTTGGGAAAGATTAGTTAACAAGGATTTGAGGCATAACCCTCGTCTAATGACTTGAGCTCGAGAGAGGGAAGTCACTTGGGATGATATTGATTGTGCCTAATATCACACTTTAAGACTTGAGAAAGCTTAAAGTGAAATTCATTGATTTGGTTGAGAAACTTTCAATGAAATTTAGAAATCATTATCTATTAACATAACCTCGTTCTTAGTCATAAAATTGTAAAATACATTGGATCATTACTTGAGTGTAATCTCCTATTATCCATGATTGTGGCCACCGATCATTTTACTTGCTTTCTAGGTTAGTTTACATTTCCGCATTAGTTATAATTTTCTCCAAAAACCAAAATATTATCTATCGTTTGGCTTAGCTTGGTAAGTGAAAGTTCCTTACTTTCTTAATCGCCTAGTATATTGTTCCCTGTGGGATCGACTCCTACTCATAGTTGGGTAAATTATATTGCATACGACCGTGTACACTTTCTCTTTCTGAAGTGAATTTGGACGTTATCACATAGCTGTGAAAGGTTTGTTTGGATGACACTGAAAAGGGACAAGCCTGGTATGGCTTCACCCTATGCTTTGTATTGGTGCACTTGGTAGTTAATAAAATCTTTAATTGCCAAAAAAAACCCTGCTATTAAAAGTAGAAATTCATTGATATTGTAAAAAAATGTTCAAACTAACAATGTATAAAACTTGAATACCTGAATAATTAGCCTAAGTACAAATTGGTACATATACAACAAAATTAGTTTATGCCTTAATTATAATAAAAAGGAACAGCAACTGCTGAAATAAGTGAGGCTCACTTTTAAAGCACCCAGCTTTAAAAAAACAAATAAATAAATAAACCAATTTCGTTCAAATTCATGAAATGTAAAAAAAAAAAAATTATTGCATTTCGCTACACTTATAGCGAAATACAACTGATAAGTTCGGCACCGGAACACTGGTGTGTGGGTATTCGTTGGTTATCCAACGATATACCCATTGTGGTATATAAAAAAAAAGGCAGTCTATTTTGGGCTAATGGCTGCAAAAATATGTTATTTTGGCTCCGGACTCAACAATTACAAGTACATTTCAATTTTAAGTAAGCTGAAATCGATTATATTTGACGCAACAATAAATCATTCCACATTCTAAAATTGGAATTTGAGTCATATTGGCAAGTGGTCCAAACGTGGAGGTTTTTGCTAGGGAAAGGAGTTCATATAATATCCTAACTTTTTATGGACATAAATTAAAGGACGCGATAGTTACACGAAAGCTAATCTTACTTTCTATTTTATTAGTAATGGACATTTAAGTTCGAGTAATAAAATATATAAGATCATAACTTTCATAATATAGTATGTGGGAGGGAAAGAGTTTTTCATTCTTCGTACAATCCTCACTGCATGACGTTTTCTTATGACAAAAGTCGTCATGCAAGCAGGGTCATAACTATTAAAAAAAAATGGATCTCAGCTGATGTAATTTTACTCATCAAATAGCTTTGAGAGTGATAAGATACCATAACTAAGCTGTACTTAAATTTTAGTCCAAGGACATTAATTAGGTTCTATTTATTGTAGCGCATATTTGGATATCCATTTTTGTTCCTTGATGACTCAAAATTTGGGAACTTTCGGCTGTGATTGGTATACGAAGGAAAACGACTTCCAATTTTTTCACTAGCTTGGTTGGTCAAAATATTTTGAAAAATACTTTTTGTAGGAAAAAAAAAAAAAGCACATTCCTCATAAATTAAAAAAATAACATCCCTACTGATGAAAGTAGGAAAAACATGTTTCAAAAGTGACATTTCATGCTAACTGTTTTCCTCAACCTCCGACATACCATACATTCATCCGTTGCCTCGGCCACGCCCCAAATACCCCTACCCCCACCCCCACTCCAAACTCCTTCAGCATCCCGACCCTCATTCCCACCACCCTAACTTAACCTTGCCCCCCCCCCCCCCCTCCTCTACATTCACCCATCCGCCTCTGCCCCCATAAACTACTAACAAAATAGAAAATTAGCCACAGAAAAATTTGTCTCGAAACAACAAAATTTGTCTCTAACCATATTTAGCAACGGATAAGTGACAACTTATCAAAAAAATAGGTCAGATACTAGCTATTTAACGATATATCATCAACATAATTCGTAGCTAATATTAATTTTTTGTAGTGATAGTGTTTGCTTAAAAAATATATATATATATATATTTTCTTGAGTCTAGGATAATATTATCTATTAAATTACCGAACACCTCAAAATAAATTTGAAAATCACTTATTTTTAGTGTAGAGCCACTAGGATCATATAGGACACATGACTCGACACTGCCACTACATCTTAAATACTTCAACATTTTCCAACCAAAAAATACCATACAATGATGATAAATTTCAAAAGTGAAAAATAAATTAAAGCACAAAGTATAGACCATGGAATCCAAGATTTGATACTTAACAATAATGACAATAAGGCACTTCAATCTTGTCAAGATTGGGAAGAAGGGAAAATAACAAGCTGCCTCACCATTTTAGTTAGGAGAGACAAGTGAGAGGCAAAACATAGGTCTAAATGTTGAGATTGTTTGTGTGAATAAGGTAGGACCCATGAAGGGCACATGGTTCAAACATGTCTTGGGATTATTAAGACAAGATTTGGGGAAAGTTGCCCTTTTGTGGGTACTCCTTTGTTGGTTCTTCCACAGCATATTTCCCCACATGAGTGACCCCTTAAATAGTCATCCCTTTTCCCATGTGCATAAATTTAAGAGCAACATTCCAAAAACAAAAACAAAAACAAATAAATAATGCTCCGTCCATTTTTTTTCTTATCTACTGTACTAAAATAGATGAACAATTTACTTGTTCAGTTTAGAAATCAAGAAATAATTTATCATTTTATACTCCTTTATTATCAACTACTACTAATTTCACAACATTTAGATGACTTATATTAATTATGGGTGATATAGTAATATTATCATTTTTTATTACTTTTTAAGGGGTGTGTCAAGTCAAACATGGACGGAGGAAGTATAATTTAAGTTTCATGCATTGATATAGTTTAAATAATATTTACCCAATTTATTTATTTTTTGGTTGTTAAACTTCACGCGGAAGTCAAAATTCTGTCACGTTAATTGAAACGAAAAGAGTAACTTTTATAACATGTTAAACTACAATAACAGCATAAAATATTTTACGTCGTAGATGTGGGTTCCGGTTCACAATTCCGCGTGCTACGTAACTACATCTGGCACTCTAGGGATATTTGGCCTAGGCTCACCCAATTTGCAAAAAGTCAGTGACAAACTAGAATGGCCCATTATAATGGGACATCTAATTGTTGAGCTTGTTGTTTTTAGTGCAAAACTTGCCTAATTAGGATAATCAGATAAGAGTTTAAGTCATATATATTGCCAGTATTAATATTTTTCACTATTAAGTTATTTAAAAGATATCTATAGTTAAAAATGAGATATATAATCTTGAAAGTAAGATAGTTCACTAACACAACAGATAAAACGTGACCTGATATAATAGAATTTTTTTTATAGTATGTAACTTAAACTCGAGAGATTAACCGAATTTAACACAAGTAGAACGTTGATGGAGAAATCTAATTGAACACGTACTCCTATATCCTGGACCACCTTGAATACTTGGACCACATGATTGTTGACAAATTTGTACTCCGTTTACTGGCCCTAGTTCACGGGTCCAGTCAAAATTTGGACTCTCATGATTGATCGGTTTGAATAACTTTTGGCTAATTTTCTTGACTTTTACTTTTCGTAAATAGTTGTTCAATTATGCACTTCCAACTACTGATTCTCTAATTTCAAGTGGAACAGTTCCTTCTCTATATTGTTCTTATCTATAATTCTGGTGTAGGGACCAGCTTGCGAACACCTTAACTAATTTTCAGAGCTACTTTACACCAGCACGATATTGGGTAAAAAAAAAAAATGGATATAGGAATAATTGATAAAGAGAAGAGGATATGTCGTATATTGAGTCTTATAGGAACTTAAGGCTCGTTACTAATACCATACATCTATTTCGGACTTTCTAGAACGAAAGCTGGAGGCTCGGACATAACAAAAGGACACAATATTGGGACCTTCTTCGCATGAACTGCACTGTGTGGTAGCCATTTTTTGTTTAACCATTCGTATTCGGGATCCACTAATTAATCCAGATTCTTGTCGTGTAGGTTCTCTTTAAGGGGGAAGTGCCCCTATCGTGAATTTCTTCATTCCAGGACTTGGATCCGAGACCTTTGGTTAAGAGTAATGAGATTCAGACACAAATTCAAAATCTGGAACTTATGGTTCCAACAACTACCTCAAGTTAATATACAATAACACCTGGATTTACAGTCAAATATTTAAAAACATTTAGTAGATTTCTTAATACATACATAGAGCTAGGCAAAAGCATTTCCCATAAAATTACAAGTACATCCATCTCATGGGAGACCTCATTCATCCCAATGCATCTCTTCATTGTAATCCTCATGATGAACAATATTGGCAAGCGTCAAATTGGGTTGAATTGGGCTGGGCCATTAAGTCACTATTTCTGACAAAAATTTAGTAATAGTCTACATGAGAATTGAGAACACTAACACAGTCATGGTTCCTTGTGCAAACTTTTCAAGTTTGGTGAGGTGAAATTTGTTCAACAACAAATGGATGGATCTAAAGATAGAGTTCAGCCCAATTGCTCATATAAAACAGTGTGCTTAATGGGCTATTGTTACACTATTCACCCAACTAAGTTTCATTGACAAAGAAAAAGCTCCTAGTGAAATTTGAACATAACCTAAGGTACAGTCAATAGGGGAACTTACACAAATACTACTAAATAATTAAATATACAACTATTTACAGAACTTACAATTATTTTTTAATTTACAGAATCTATAAAATATACCCTATAAATGATAAAAGGAAAAAATCTTTAGATATGGTCAATTTAATATAAATATGGTAACAAATTTATACAGGTTATATTTTTTCCTTAATTTGTCCCTTTTTTCCTTAATTTGTCCCTACAAATTCTCCTTTCCTACATATCATTAACAATAGAATTAATAATTTCCTTAATTTGTCCCTACAAATTCTCCTTTCTTACCTATCATTAATAATAGAATTAAATAATATGACGAAGGCAATAATATTAACTATACTTGACATAAACAATATACATACACCATATATACTAAACATGCACCGTTAAGTCGTCTTTTGAAGGTTTTTCCACTTTCCCTTTGAATTTAGCCCTCAAACATAGATAGTGTTAATATAACATATATTAAAAATAATATACTACTATATACTATATATATGCATATATGTGCATCGATATACTATATTAATATAAGTTAAGCAAAGTGAGTTGATATACTATATAAGTTAAGTTACACATATAAGTGCATAAATATAATATAATTTTTATGAAATACATTAATATAAAATACCTCTATTGATATTTTTGGAATGTAAAAAATTGAATTTATGTAATTAAAAAGTTCAAATTTTGAATAAGTTGTATTTGTATAATTTTTTGAAAGTAGTTGTAATCTTTTTAATTACCATTTTAAAAAATTATATTTGTTTGATTTTCCCTAGTTAATAGTAGGAGAAGTTACTCATATATATGGCTCACCCAATTAGTTTACGGCCACTGTAGCCACTTTATTTTTTATTTTTTTTAAAAAAAGAAGAAATAGCCAAAACCCACCATATTAAGGGGAGTGTCAGCCCACCAATTTAATAATTTCTTTTTACCTTTTTCTCCCGAGCCAAAATTTTGAACTCTCTTAATATTTTTATTAGACAATACATATACACCCTCATACATCATTATACATTCTATACGTTGTATTTATAGTGGACAGGGGCGGAGCCACATTGGCTCCAGGGGGTTCATCCGAACCTCTTGGCGAAAAATTGTAGTGTACTTTCAAAGTTAAAATTATTTTATTATGTATATATAGTAGATATTGAACCCCCTTACTTCTTCGTGTATTTACCTTTTAGAATTGTTGAACCCCTCTAAATGAAAATCCTCGCTCCGCCATTGATAGTAGACATTATATATATATATAGTGCATGAATGTTGTATATATTATATATAACCATGTATAAACAATGTATCCACAAATGTTATATGCAAAATCAATGGTGAACCAGGTCGTCTTCTTCATCAATTTTCTATCTATAGATTTATAGGGCTAGCATAACCCAAAGCTTCGAGATCCCTGTATACGGTAAAAACCGGATATGAGCCAAATCGGTGAGACGAGAAACCGAAGGAAGAAGAGGACAAGAGCATACATGAAGACTTTCATTCTGAACCGGAGGAATGCTCGGACCGGAGCTAAGCATAGGCACCATTTGGAGCGATTTTTTCATCACCGGGTCGGTCGAGGCTGTTAGTCCGATTATCCGTGGTCATTGGTCCGGTATAGCCGTTGCGCGTGAGCCACGCATCGGTAGCATTATAATGATTTGTAGAGGTTAACCTAATCCGCTCAGAATTGTGTCAGACAGTACGGCTAACCTAATCCGCTCAGAATTGTCCTTCCCCTTATTTTTTAATGATTTTTATTGTATGAGGTCCATGGAGGCAGCATTATAAATAGAGCTCATCCCCCTCCTTTGTAGAGGTTGGATTATTCATTTTCAAGAACACTTGTAATATAACAATATATATGCAATCTCCCTCAAGTATCAGATCCGATTCATATCAGTTGTTTTCATCCTCCTTATATTTCTTTAATCAAGTATTGCACGTTATTTAGCAAACATTTCATGTCCATAGTGAATCGCCGATCATTAGTTGCTTTATTATAAAACATTCACACACCCACTTTCTCTATCAAATGTACATTGAGATCCAAACACATATCCTATATCCACTCACAAATTTAATTGATTATCCAAATTCGGGGTAAACAATCCCGACAATAGTGGCGTTCAAATTTTTGAATTCACCCTCAATAATCACCAAATCCAACTTAATCGAGTTCCAATCGAACCGACTTCAAAACTCGAAACAAAAGAAAAGGAAAAAAAGGAATATGGAAAAAGAAAGGAAACGAGAGATCGCAAGAAGACATACACAAAATTACACCATAAAAATAACAAACAAACAAGAAATCTGTGTTCACCCCCAGAAAAGCCGATAACAATTAAGTTGCCTAATTATTTTTGTGTTTACTTCTCCGTGAACTTTTTGTTGTTGGAAAATAATAAGAAATTAGGAAATCAATAGAAGCAACCCTGGAGGTCATGTTGAATTGTTGATGCTTAGTCTTTTTATCTATTAATGAAAGATTAATATAACGAATTAAGAAGTTGGACACTAATGTTTTTCCAGCTTCCACATGAATGGCATTTCAATAGCAATTGTGAAGAATTTCGTGACACTTCACTCGTTTTAATTATCAAAGAGTTATGGTCACTTCGGTGACTTAGATCACTAAATGGTACAGTGAAGAATTATCAAAGAGTTTGGTTAGAGTGCAATTACGCGATCTAATTTTCATGGGGAGGTGAGAATTGATAAAAAATTATATGCCTACTGTAGTACAATCAAATAAGAATTGAAGGTTTCGTTGTAATTACGTCATGACAAACAACATAGGTATTTAAGTTATGTAATTTCTAAATTTTGTAATTACTAGAGTAGTGAATGCACACGTGAGTAGTTACACGGTGGTTTCCAAACACACCCTTAATGTTATTGTTTGATAATTAGCTATACTTTTTTTTTTTCAAGAATAAACACTTGATGATTGTGAACATCTCACTAACTTGAGACTACAGGAGCAATTAAGAAATTAATCAATTTTAACTATTTTGTGTGATAAAAGATATGTCAAACATATAAAAATAACAGTAAAGCGTTTAAAATTTTCAATTGCAATTTTGTAACTTAACGTGAAAATCATGACGATTACAACACGTGCTTTACATAATTTTTGTGAAATTTTGGTACTTTCATTTCAAGGTTAAGTTAATCTGGATATTATATTACTATGTATGGAGTTTTTCTTATAATTTACTAATTATCTAATTAAACTTTTAGGTCATCATTCAATTAGTTTAGTAAGTAAAACCAATTTGACAATTATATTCGTCGTAAGACTCGTAATGATCAACTTTACGAAAATTCCATTCTATTTCGGAAGCTCACAACATTGGTTCCAATAAACCCCAATTTAATGCTTCATCTCTCCTAATGATGCCTACACCTTCAAGTCGTTCCCAAAAAAAATAGGATTCTTGGTAATAAATTTATGCTACTCAGCACTCTTTTAAAAAGATAATCACAAAAATCCAACATTTTCCTATCTCGTTAGTCACTCCTCCTATACGATTTTTTTTTTGTTTCCCACCCAGTGTCCGGTACCCGCATTGGAGCCCGACTATATCCGTATTCACTCCGGATAGGGCCTCATTCGGTGGAAAGCGCTCCCTACCAATGATTTTTTCATACCTAGGTCTCGAACCCGAGACCCCTGATTTAGGGAGGAGGAGCCGCATCTACCACACCACCTCCTTTGTTGGTCTCCTATACAAAACTAATTACTTACATACTTGCAAATTAATCATTCTTGTTATAAATATCCCGTATTGTGAATGTCCATTCAAATACACAGTCATCTGGATAAGCTTACAACCAAGCAGGCAGCTTGCAAGTAGCTCATGCAGACAGCTTGCCAGCAGCTTCCTGAAAAGCCTTGCTGCAGCTTTCTTCGGCTTGCAATCAAGCAGGCAGCTTGCAAGTAGCTCAAGCAGATAGCTTGCAAGTAGCTCGAGCAGGCAGCTTGCCAACAGCTTCTGAAAAGCCTCGCAGCTGCTTCTTTTCCTCTATAAATAGGAAGTCAATTCAATTCATTTGTATATCAGTTCAAAGTTGAATATTATATCAGTCTCTCTCTATATACTTCTCTGGTGTATTTACTTTATGGTCTTTATTTTATAAGACGTTATCAGCACGGGACTCTGTCATTTTGAGTTTGATTTTTCATTCAATCGCAATTTTTGAATTTACACGAGTGCAAGATAAGTATTTTACAATAATTTTTCATTGTGTTTAATCACTTCCATCTTTGGGAATTTGATAGCCACTCGTTGAAATGTTTTACTGGAGATTAATGAAGTTCCCTTTTCTTGTATTCTTTTTCCGGTGACAGAAAGAATTTGTGGAAAAACCAATATTTAAGAACAAGTTGAAGAAACACTTTTCTATTAGAAAGCTCCAATCTATCAGTGGGATTTGCTATTACTTAAATTCTATTGACATATTATTTCAGAGGAGTTATGGTAAGTTGTGTCTTGAGCACTATTTTCTTTACAAAGCTACAAAGAGTGCCTTGAGCACTTATTTTTTACAATACAAAGCTGCGGAAAAAGCATTAATTGTTCCCGAAGAGTAATACATGATGAGGCTGCGGAAAAAACATATATTGCTCCCGAAGAGCAATGTGTGATGAGGCATCAGAATATGGTTGATGTGAGTTTGGTTATGGTCTATCAATATGTTAAATTTATTCTGTAATAATTTTATAAATTGGATATCTCATAGTGCTCCATAGCTCCTAAAGCTGTAATTGCTTTGAAGCCTGATATATTCTTCAAAGGTATGTTAGAGAAAAATATTATCTATATTATATGTATGCCTCGATTTGCTCTTGAAGTAGCAATATTTTGAAAGAAGTTCTAACCTATCACGGTTTAATATGCTTAAGGCACGTTCAGATTATTATGTTCCATTCCTGAAAAATGAGAATTTTTGATAAATGTTACAAATACGGATCCATTCCCTGAAGTAAATGTGACGATATGTAGTCAAGCTTATGAATACGGACGTGTATTTGGTTGTGAAAATATCACGACTCATCTCCAGAAGAGATAAAAAAATTAAGAAGAAATATTCTGAATATTTTACGTTTTACTCTCGAAGTAGTAAACTCAGAAATTTACTCCCGAAGTAGCAAAACTCAAGACCCTACTCCCGAAGTAGTAGAACTTTGTACTCTACTCCCGAAGTAGTAGAGCTTTGAAATTTACTCCCGGAGTAGTGAATATTCTGAATTTTCCTTCCGTATTACAAATATGAAACTCTACTCCCGAAACAGTAGAACATTGAAATTTACTCCTAAAGTAGTAAGACCTTAAAATTTACTCCCGAAGTAGTAAGTCTTTAAACTTTACTCCTGAAGTGGTAAAACTTTAATGTTTACTCCAGAAGTAGTAAAACTCTGAAACTTTACTCCTGCAGCAAAAAGAATTAGCAAAATATCTGAGAAATATTCTGAAGCAATGTCTTCTTGTGTTTGAGCAAAATAACGAGCTATTGATGAACGTCGTATTTCAAGCACATTTAATAATCAGGTTTCGATCCTCGAAGTGAATGAAAAAATACCACAACCTATCTCCTGGAGAGATAAAATACAAGGAATGTACATGTTTTTTTTTTTTTTTTTTTATGGTATGAAATTAAGACATTGCAACACATACATGTCGTACGTCGAAACATATTAAAATATCATTCTAAGGCAAAAGGAAGCAGAGTAGAATGCTTTCACCTATAACCACATTAACACATTATGATTGGTTGTTATTGATTTCCTTGAAGGAAATAAACATCAATGTATCTCTTCATGAATGATGTGATTACTATGTGATTGCCGTTTTGATACAAAATATTCAAATGTCAATGGCTAATCTCCTTGATGGATATATTTGAAATACTGAAGTTTATAGTTTAACGTTTATTTTCAAAATTTATAGTTGAATATTGTCTTTAAATTTCCATTTGATTATTGTTTTCTTTCATGACACCAGTAGTGTCTAACCAAATTTTCTTTCGTGATACCAGAAGTATCTAAAAAATATTTGGTAGTACAAACTAATAATCAAGGCACCAAAAGAGCTAATTGTTTATCTATGAGTATCATGACATCATCAGTGTTCAAATAATATCTAATTATGGTAGATAAATTGAAGTCTCTCGAAGAGGTTATATGTGATAGCACCATTTATCCGAGATCGTAATTGTTACGTTCGGAAAACAAACTGTAGTAGGCCTGAAGTTTACTAACAATAAAAATGGTTATCATATTGAGACTACAAATGATCGGAATATTAAATATCTTCAAGTTACTACGGGTAAGAAATACACATGTGAAATGTTACCCTAGCATGATGAGATCACATACCACGATAAACCAGAAGTTTATTGATATACGATCTCATGCAATAGCAAACCAGACGTTTATTAAAATAAAAAGCACTCGTCATGGTAACCTTGAAGTTTAAGGGTAAAGATAATTTTATCAGTTGACCAGACCATGTTGGTCGTCCTGATTTAAATCTGATGTGCTAATTGAGTATTCCGAATATATTGAAGAGCTAGAAAAATTCTTCAAGACTTCTTTTGTATTGCTTGTTCTCATGATAAGTTGATTACACTAGCTAATATTGTGACTGAATCTCCTAAATTCTGAAAAATATAAAAAGTGAATGTTGGCCCTTTCACCTGCGATATGATGTCTTAAATAGATGCATCTATGAGACGGTCACATGTGTGTTTATTGTCAACCTGCAGTTTGACATCTACGAAGTTGGTTGCTCAAATAATTGAGTTGGAAGCACAATTTTCAGAATATGTAATCAAGACAATTCATCTTGATAATGTTGGTTTATATCCAAGCTGGCTTGGCGTTGAATGCGTCTGATATATAGCTAAATCATTGCTTATGAGAACAAAGCTTTATGTGTTGCATACAACGATACTTGTATGCTTCAGACCAATAAATTATGATAAATTCTCTCCTCATAATTAGTTCAGAGCCAGGAATTAAATATTTAGCTTTTCATGTGCGGTATATGATTAATGGATATACCAAGATGCACACAGATGGATTTCCCAAAGAAAATGGGGATATGTGTTGGTTTTTCTAACATAAGGGGGAGAGTTATAAGCAGTTAAGAAATATGTTGTGAATTATCATCAGTATGATCCTCATTCAAAAGATAATTCAAATCAAATGCCGGAAGCATTCACTGACCCAAAATTAATCTCATATTTTTGCTGCAAATGCTCCTATTAAATGTCCCTGAAGGAAAAGTCTACAACATGCATGAAACATGGTAGACAAATCGGTTCCGAATACAGTAACCTTTGAAAAGGGTGAGAAGCAAATGATTTAAATAATCATAATAAGGAGGCAATGTGCTCTTGAAGAGCCTATGACATAACACTCCATGGAAGGTTCAGGTACCTGAAAAATTAAAAATGAAGTGATAAGAGCTTAGTATGTTATGTCGAATTGCGAACCGATAAAAAATGATATCTCCTCGACGATATCTTTGATACGATGTGGCGCGCAATATTGTATAAGATTGTGAGGATCTGAATTCTACGTCTCTTAAAACATGCTGACGTAGAAATAATTACTAAGTGATATGATACATCCTGGTAGTGTAAACTTTTTGGACATGCAGTCCAGATAATACAAGTTCTTAGGGATCTTGCCTATAATCTTTATATGGATTAAATCATATAAGGTGAAGGTGATTTAATCACCTTAGTGAATATTCATTGACGAAGGGAACAAAGATGATCATGTTGACCCTTGTTTCTTTGTGATCATTAGAACCTTATATGAAAATTATTGGAGTTGTTGAAGAGTTTACAAAAGCAGATGTTTATCTGCTAAAAGAAGTTGAAATGAGAAAATTATATTAGTCCTGAAGTACCATATATTTATGCAATTGATGCATTTATTTATCTTGCTTTAACCATGAGCATGATATAGTTTCTCTCTCCTACTTAAAGATATTGAAATAAGATCGATTGCATATTGAAAATGAAAGCCCTGACATAAATGTATTTATCCTAATAAATATTGTCAAATGCTTTGGATATACAGGGCATTCATATGATCGACATAAGAGTTCGATCCAGATATGTTAGCTATTGCCATGAAGGATTAATGTCATACCTTGTTATTTTACTGACAGTCAAATCATAGAAAGACAACGACAGTTTATAAAGCAAGGCAAGAATGTAAGAATGTACTTGGCGTGACTGCAACAATACTATATGACGATGATGCAACTCTATTTAAGGAATAGAGATGCATATGATTAAGCAGATCATCAAATGGTCATTTAGCAGATCTGATCACAAAGGCTTTGCCAACCTCAAGATATGATAAGTTAGTATACAAGACCGAAGTACATCATATTCAATAATTATGTGTTGCTTTAACCAGGGGGAGTAAAATACGCGCTTTACTTTTTTTCCTTTAATCAAGGTTTTGTCCCATTTGAGTTTTTTCTGGTAAGGTTTTTAATGAGGCAACTAGCAATGCGTATTACTAGATACGTGCACTCTTTTTCCTTCACCAGGATTTTTTCCCATTGGATTTTTCTTAGTAAGGTTTTAACGAGGCACAAATCTATTAATGAACATCCAAGGGAGAGTGTTATAAATACCCCGTGTTGTGGATGTCCATTCAAATACACAGTCATCTGGATAAGCTTACAACCAAGCAGACAGCAGTTTGTCAGTGAAAAGCCTTACAGCAGCTTCCTTAGGCTTGCAATCAAGCAGTCAGCTTGCAAGTAGCTCAGGCAGGTAGCTTGCCAGCAGCTTCTGAAAAGCCCCGCAGCCGCTTCTTTTTCTCTATAAATAAGAAGTCAGTTCAATTCATTTGTATACCAATTCCAAGTTAAATAATATATCAGTCTCTCTCTATATACTTGTCTCTGATGTATTTACTTTATAGTCTTTATTTTATAAGAAGTCTATCATTACCTTTCTTACTCAAGTTTTATGTAATTTGAAATACAACGAGGGACCTTAAACGCAATATTACAATCCTAGTGGATCCAAATGGCAAATATTATAGTAGCTTAGAACTTACAAAAGTTGTTGGACAAATAATAATAGAGAAAAACAAAAAAAAATTGGTATCTTCTAGAATAATAATAAAATAAAATACTCCATACTTCACACAAAAATAAAATAAAAAAGTATTAATTAGTAGCGGAAAAATTAAGTCAATAAAAGACCCAACAAGTGGCGTCAAGTTAAAGGCAATTGCTCACATATATAAACCCTACTTAAAAAAAAAAACCCCTAGTTCTCTTTTTTCTTCGAAGCTTTGCTGCTATTTTTTCTTCGATTTTTCAATATGGTGAGTTAATTTAATTTTCATTATACTGTTTATTGCATTTAATATTCGTATATTTTGTTGTTTTTTTCAGTTTATTCTCTATAATTTGCACAAATTAAGGTGTTTATACGATTTGTTGATGTTTTTTTCAATTTTAATTTCATATACTGTGTTTCGCATTTAATATTTATATGTTTTATTGATTTTTTTGGTTTATTCTCTATGATAGATGAGATTGAGGTGCTTATACGATTTGTTGATTATTATTTTTTGGTTCAATCTTAGTTTTCGTATAGACTGTATCGCATTTAATATTCATATTTTTTGTTGATTTTTGTGTGGAAATTGTACATGAGATTGAGGTGTTTATAAATATGTTGGCTTTGCCATATTTGATGCCCTTTAAGACATTTAGAATCATTCCTAACATAGTAACTAATATGAGTGTTGATTTAGCATGAACATGAGACTAATGATTGAGATTAGCTAACAGGATAAGCTGGACAATTAGATAAAACTAAAGGGGAAGGCAAAATGACCCATGTACCTCTTCTAGATTAGGAGCTGCGATCATAGTTTGATCCGAAACTGGTCCGTCTTTTAATGAGTTAAAGCATGAGTAGTGGTAACCATATGATTCACTGTTGGAGTCATCTGTTGGTTCTGTTTTGATCCTGTAGCCTCTATGATATGTCTTGATACTGTAAAAAGGAAGATGGTCACGCTTTTGAATGTCTAGACAAGAAGGGGTTAAATGTTGTTCCTGTTTGCTCCTCTATGTGGTTTGATGTACATTGTCTAAATAGATCTCCATGAGTACTGCTTCCCTAAATGCATATATGAGGGTTTTCCTTCTATCTCCCATTTAGACCTTGAGTAGAGTATTTATTGAATCTTAACTTGCTTGGATTTTGCACAAATTGGTTTGAGTGTCAAACAGCCCCTGTACATCATGAAGCATGACCCCATTCCGTTCCTTCTTTGATCATTGTTCTGTGTATATAGATTTCTTTAAATACAAACCACTAGAATGCTTAAACATGATACTCTCATTGAGCCACATTCACATTTAATTTAAGACCATCCTGTTTTGAAAGTGACCAGTGGTTTATATGTGTAGGACTAGATACTTACTGAATGTTTATTCTTGAACTGTGGAGGAGTCTCTTGTCCAATAAATGTTTATAAGACAATATGTGTGTGTATATCTGGTATATTGACATTGAACTGATGTGAAACCCTTCTACTCTCCTTCTTCCTCTTTGCTATTATGCTACTGCTATGTGATTAGGGTTAGATTGTAATTTTTTTTTTTGACGGATTACAGGCACTACCAAACCAACAAACCGTAGATTATCCAAGCTTCAAGCTTGTAATTGTGGGTGATGGAGGAACTGGTATGTTTCTTACCTAATTTATCTATCAAAGCTGTGCATTCACTAGGGATTCTGTGTTTCTAGCTATTTGATAGGCTTTAGGTAAAGAATAAGGCCTGTGATTCTTTACGGTGAAAAAAGTTAAGTAATCATGTCTGAGTTTACACTGAAAATTTATACGATAACTGTCAGGTGATGTTGTCAGTTGTATCTTTGTAAATTGGTGTGAATATTTCATTGAGATTCTTGTTAGAATACTCTAATGGTTCCTGCTGTAATTGTTATTATTTTCTCCAGGAAAGACAACTTTTGTCAAAAGGCATCTCACTGGTGAATTCGAGAAAAAATATAATTGTAAGTTTACTGACAGAACAATTTTGAGTCATTGTCCTGTTTCAAAATGGGCTTGCTCTGTTTCTTATTATGTTGGTATCCCATGAGTGGATTTATTAAATTTTGTTTTCTGACAGCCACTATCGGTGTGGAGGTTCACCCATTAGACTTCTTCACAAATTGTGGGAAAATTCGCTTTGATTGTTGGGACACTGTTGGCCAAGAGAAGTTAGGATGTCTTCGTGATGGCTACTAGTAAGTGACTCTAAGACAGTTAAAAACCTTAATTTTCCTCAAGGGTTTTTTCTGCTTGAAGGATGTTATTTCTGATTAAAAGCGTTTACTATCAAATCCTAAGAGTGACTAATGTGTAAAGTTCAAAGTTCCAGATAAAAGGATATCGGTATTAAGTAATGCTCGTTTGTTCTGATTGTGAAGAATAGTTGTTAACATTTGGTGTTCTACAGCAAATGCCAACTACAATGTGGTCTTGTATCTTAGATTATTATATCTGAGGTGACAGAAATATTGCTCACTCTTTTGAATTTAAAACACTTGGATGACTGTCTTGCCATTAGTTATCTTGCTTTGAAGCTTTTGGTGACTGTATTTTGTCTCCTCATATTTGTCTACGTATCTCATGCAGCATTGATGCACGGTGTGCAATTATCATGTTTGATGTTACTGCGCATCTGACCTACAAGAATGTTCCTATCTGGCATGGAGATATTCGCAGGTAAGAAACTGTTCATGCATTATACTCGACTCATAATTTGATGATATGCAATTGAATCTGAAATGACTTTCCCATTGCTTCCTCCAGGGTTTGTGGGGACATTCCCATTGTTCTCTGTGGAAACAAAGTTGATGCCCAGAACAGGCAGGTTAAGGCAAAGCAAGTTACGTTTCACAGGGACAGCAATTCGGAATACTATGAGATCTCAGCAAAGAGTAACTACAACTTTGAGAAGCCTTTTCTGTACCTTGCTAGAAAGCTTGCTGGGTAATGCTTCATATAAATCTACTTCATGTTTGTTCGAGTCATATATACTGCAGTTGTGTTGAACCTAATTTCTTCTCTTACTTTTAGGGATGCTAATCTTCACTTTGTGCAATCACCTGCACTTGCTCCTCCAGAAGTACAAATTGACTTAGCTGCACTGCAACTGTAAGATCTCTTTTACTTGTGGTGTTCCATTATTTTGTGTTTCTGCTTGAGATTTGCTCTGTTTGTATGAGTTTTAACTTCACTCTGTATATTCAGGGAGCTTGAGCAAGCCTTTAATCAGCCACTTCCAGATGCTACAACACGTACAATTGAGACATTCAGCATACCACTGGCTTCTGGAGAGTGCTTAGTTTACGAGAAGGTTTGTTAGCTCAGAGCCGATCAAGTTCACCCTTGCACCTTTCTATGTTCCTGGTCCTTAAATTTTCTATATTGGGACTTCAGCTTTGTCGTTTGAGTATCTGTTTGCTGCTTCCTGGTATTATAGATTGGTTAATCGATATGTTTGTCTGAAGTCATGAGACTGTGGTTTAATAGGGTAGATATTGTTATATCCTGATCCTGATGTAATCGCGCACTTTGTTGAGGCTCTGTTTACTTGCCTACACATTCGACAATTTTCTTTTCTCTGAAGATATTTTGGCCGTGTGCTTAATTCTAAACGTTTACTATAGTGAATAGTGGATTGTGATGATAACTAATTTAATGAGGCTTCCTCTGTATGAGGGGAGAAGTTCATGTCAGAAAGTCTACATTAGACATTCTTAAGTAGCGAGTTACGTTTGCTTTTCGATGAAGCAAGATGAATTTGAGGACATTAATTTTCCGAGTTAACTGAGCTATAGCATTTATTTTAAGTTTGTATAGTACTTCCTTAGTGCTTTTTTGTGGAATAAAATACTTTGTTTTATCTATGAAAAAAACTACTATACTGCCAAAAAAAACCATGAAGTGGGAAGAGAGGTGCAATGCCCAACGGAGGCAAAAAAAGCACTAGGTGATTTTTTTCTCATCCACCTAAGCTTTGGTGGGCAGAGTTGCTCGATACCCAACAGAATCATTTCTTATTAATCATGTCTTCTAATTTATCTTTCTTGTATAAAATTAGTGCCCCTTTCTTTCAAATATCTCTGTCAATAAAAATGACTTTCTTTGTTTGAAAAATCACTGTTTTATTATGTGTTAGGATTACCTTCCCTAAATTTCTTTCTACATTGGAAAAAAGTTCAAATTATTGTAGAATATTTTAGAAAAGATGGATGTTAAGCATCATATGCATTTGTCAAACCAATTGAAACAAACCTCTCACAAGATCGAAGTAACATCCATGTTAGCTAACTAACAGAAAAATGTAGTGACAAATTTAATAAAAATAAGCAGTACTTGAAGAGCCATGGGTTTGATTGGTTTTATTATTCTTATCTAAAAAGTTGTAGAATAGAATGACATTACATAATGTTCATGATACTGCAAGAGGAACCCTCATAAGCCATGAGCACGAAAGAACGTTTGGATTAAATAAAAATAATTGAGTAAACAATTCTTGGGGACACCAAAGGCCTCTGTCCTTCCACCCCTCCGATAGATAGAGCGAGAGCTTTTGGTTCTTTTATGTTGTCATAACCCTCCTAAACTTGCCTATTTGGTAAGGAAAAGGACACAAATAGTTATGTTGTCATAACCCTCCTAAACTTGCCTATTTGGTAGGGAAAAGGACACAAATAGTTACCAGGTGCTCAAGAATCTTAAAAGTCATTTTTTAGCCTTTTCAAAATAATTCTATTTTCTACTCACCTAGGGACTAGTATATAAATAATAATTATTATACAAGTCTCTACATATTTACAAATAAGTCCCTATTCTAGAAATCTCTACACAACTAGATTATTCTAAAGACTTTCCATGCAATTCCATAAGGTTCTAAGGTCTTTCATGAGAAATCTCCATATTTCTCTAGAACCTTCTCACATAAGCTAGCTTCCTCTCCATGTAAGCATCCACATAAGCTTCCTGCATGACAAAAATAGTTCCACGTGGCGCCTAGATGGCATGATGACGTGGCGGGTCATCACATTCTGCTCCCAAATTGGGTTATAAATGCCGCTATAGTGCTTTATGGAAATTTGAGACATATTACGAAGTAAACTATGTGATGTTCACGGAAAAAAAGAAGTTAGTCTACAAGCTAATTAAATGAATTTTGAACTTTCTAAGAATTGAAGGATGGTCTTGACCTGTAGAAATTTGTACGTAATCTTGACTAAAAGACTAGGTGAATAACAGAACGAACATACTTTGTGTTTTGTTGCTTATAAATGAAGATAGTGTCAAGTTTTGCTAATTCGTTATAACTTGTGAATTTTTTAATAATATAGGTAGAATGAATATAGTACCAAGTCATCTCAATTTGGCATGATTTGTGAACAATTTAACAAGATAGATAGAATGAAGATAGAATTAAATTATACAAATAAGTCATGATTTGTGAACGATTCAACAAGACCAATCAGTCATGACTAGTAAATAATTTTAACAAAGATAGGTAGAGTGAAGAGAGTAACCAACCATACAATTATGCAAATCTGTCATGATTTGTGAATGATTCAACTAAGTGATAATCTTCACCTAGTTTCCAAATTCGCAACTATAGTGTAAGTTAGTAATTCATCGATTGACCTCTCGAGTAGTTTTAATGAGTCATATCTAATTACGATTAAGGTGTAAATAATTGATTGATTGATTGTCGAGTAATTTTATTTACTTACAAGCACCTTTAATAGGAAAAAAGTGTGAAAACAGAAAATATAACATGTCAAACAAAAAGTACGTATTATACTCTTACCATAATATTTGTGGTAAGTACAAATCCAGATTAACTGAAGCAGTCTATGATTAAATGAAAACAAATAGAAGCACCGAAATACATGCCCCAAAAGCAAAGACCATAACTCAGAGGATCCTAAAATTATTAAGTCGCACATAATTTGCTGATAGTGTAAGTAATTAACTGATTGATTGTGAAGTAATTTTATTTAGTTACAAGTACCTTTAATAGGAAAAAGTGTGAAAAGAAAAATATAACATGTGAAAAAAAAAATACTCTTATCATAATATTTGGGTCAGCACTAAGCACCAATCCACATTAATTGAATCAGTCGATTCGTATAAATGATTAAATAAAAGAAGTACTAAAAACATATCGAAAAAACAAGGATCGACCATAATCCAAAAAACCCTAAAATTACTAAGTCGTACTCCTTCCATTCACTTTTACTTATCCACTTTTGATTTTCCACACCCCTTAAGATTTAATAAATGAGGTATGTATTTTACTATAATATCCATATTAATTGGTGTATAATCTCATTGGACTTGAAAATTGATTTGGAAATCAGTTATTAGTGTCAAGGGTAAAACAAGAAAAAAAAAGTTTGTCTTTTCTTGATATGCTAAAGTAGACAAGTAAAAGTAAAAATATAATTTTAGTATAGTGGATAAGTAAAAGTGAACGGAGGATGGAGTACATAATTTACAATTATAGAGTAAACAAGTAATAGATTAATTGATCGTCGAGTAATTTTCTTACAAGTTACAACTTACAAGCAACTCTAATTGGAACAATTTGTGAAAAGGAAAGTATAACATGTCAGAAAAATACTAGTGTACTCTTACCATAATATTCAGGAGTTAATATCGTTGTATGTTAATTAGGGTAATAATGCTACCAAAATTGACTCACATTTCTAAATCTTACAAAAAAAAAAAAAAAGACTCAATCCCTCCTCTTCCTCCCTCTCTCTCTGCACCACTCCCTCCTCCTCCTCCTCCTCCTCTCTCTCTTCTTCGTCGGACCATAATCGTCGGCATCTCTCAACGACGTTGCCGTCGCAGTCGGCGGTCCGCATCACCGGAAAGGTCTGAGAGAGAGTTCACCGGCGGGTCTGGTGATGGTGTGGAGGGTCGGCACCATTGGAAATTTCTCCCTTGCTTTCTCTCTCTCTCTCTCTCTCACTCAGATCTGGTGGTGTGTGGCTGGTGGTTTTTAGCCGGAAATTTCTCTCTCTCTCTCTCTCTCTCTCTCTCTCTCTCTCTCACACACACACACACACACACACACACACACACACACACACAGATCTAGTGGTGGTGTTGGAGTTCGTCGGAGAACGGAACTCCGGCGATGGCTGGTGGCTGCTGCTACTATCGTTGGGGTGTTGGAGTTAGTTTTTGTATAATATTGTATAATAGTAGCATATAGGTGTATTCACACCTCTTATACACTATTATACATTTTTATACACCTATATACATAATTATTATTCAAAAGCAGTCCAGATCTATGTTTATACCCACTTAATACAATATTGTATAATTGTGTATAAATGTGTATAAGTGCGTATTTTCGTGTATAATATTGTATAATTATATTTTTTTAGTGTATATACCTACACATTGTACAATATTTGTATAATTGTGTATATATGTGTATAAGTGCGTATTTTCGTGTATAATATTGTATAATTATATTTTTTAGTGTATATACCTACATATTATACACCTTCAAACACCTATATACATAATGTACCTGTCTTTTGTATATAAGTGTATAACACTGTATAAAAGTGTTTTTGGGCTAAAGCTTTGCAATGTAAGTTTTGGGCTACTTTTTTGCAATGTAAGTTTTGGGCTACTTTTTTGCAATGTAAGTGCGCAAATTGTATATTTCTGAAATTTCCCCTATTACGGATTTAGATTAATTGAATTTGGAGGTTTGCATATGATTAAGAGCCCGTTTGGATGGGCCTATGACTTTTGACTTATAAGCCAAAAGCTATAAGTTAGAAATTTTAGCTTATGTCTTTGGCTTATTTTTGTCATACTAGCTTAAAAACAAGTATTTAAAAGCATTTTTTATTTTACCCAAGCACTATAAAAGTGCTTAAAAATCATTTTGACTTAAAAACACCTAAAATAAGCCAATCCAAATCGGCTCTAAATAATTACTCTTTTTTTTTCTTTTTTTTTAGAAAGAACTAAAACATGCCGAAAAAGCAAGCACCATAACCCCGAAAGTCATAAATTAATAAGTCATACCTAATTTACGGTTATAGCGCAAGTTATTAATCGATTGATTGTTCTTATATAATATTTGTGTCCGTATAAATCTGAATTAGTCGAATCAATATGCTTCAAACTGATAAATGAAAAGATGATGATTAAAAACTTAAAGTATCTTTTTTATTTGCGAGTTTTCTACCTGAACTATCACCAACTATTTATGAAAACACACCTCGAAGCTGACTAGACCAAGAGTTTGAATACAATTGTCACTCCTGATCTGAAACACCCCTTTTCCATTTATGGAGAAGATAGCCCTAGAATGTTTCAGTTTATGTTCCAATCTATTATCTGGATATACCAAGTACGGTTTAATGAGGTTATTATAAAATATTTACGCATGGTTGGACAAGCTCTTCTATTTTGGTTCATGGCTTCTCTTGGTTATATGGTTCATCCGGGGGAGAGATTGAGCTTGAAATAGTAACTGGTCTTATCAATACACAAACGTATAACTCCTCGTGAATTTCAATTGCCCTCATATTCATTACCGTTTTCCCAACCCCTTCTCATCAATGGACTTCTGACATATACAAAGGAGTGCGATTCGTTCAAGAAATCCCTACCTTAGATCAAATCGTCAAAATCAATAAAAGCGCCCGTCATGGATCAAAAGGTACGTGACAGCTTAATTTGACCATAATATTTCGTCCACATGACAGCTGATTCATTAATTTCGAGATGTGCTTGAATAAATAATTGGTGATAGTTCAACTAAAAAACACAAACTCCTAATAGGTCATATAACAAACTCGCAAAAAATAATATTTCGGATGTGTTTTTCACAATTATCTCTCGAAAAGAATTTAGCAAAGTATAATAAACATGTCGAAAAAGCAAGGACCATGACGCCAAAAACAAAAAAAAAAACGAAAAGTATAAAAGCCCGGAAGCGTTAGCTTCTATAATACTTCGAGCACCATAATCACCACCCCCATACCCTCCCCCCCCCCCCCCACCCTACAACTGTAGTTGTATGTGTATATATATAGATATATACATCGTTAAGGGTATCAAATTTCATCGAGTTATTTGAATTTTATTATGCTTTGAAAAAATTTGCAACATTTTTTTTTTTTTTTGTATAATAAATTCGAAAAAATGGATGAAGAATTGAAGAAGCGATATACTGATTGTGTCTATTTCTTAGCATCTCCTCTCACTTGCAAAAAGGTTTTTTAATCTGCATTTCGTCGTATTTACGTTTTTTGTTGATTATCTTAATTTCGATATAATTATTTGCTAAACTCGTTGATTATCTGCAATTCTAACTTGCGTTTCAGTTTATACAATTATTTGCCCTATTTTTATGTAATGTTCTTGCTATTTGTGTTTACACTGATATAATATATACGTTAAATTAATTTCTTGAACTTTGTGTTTAGCAAACACTGCAGTATAACGGTTTTTCTTTTTTACTATTATTACTCTCTTTTATTATCTTCAATTTTAACCTAGGTTCCTATTTATATGAATATTTATGTAATGTTCTTTCTATTTGTGTTAATACTGATACTATGTATATGTTAAAATTAGTATTTTAAACTTTGTGTCTGGCAAATTATTACTGTGTAAGTCCGAATTTATGTGGCACCTTTCGGATTTTGAGAGTCAAACGAGTTTTTCTTTGAGCGTAATTATTTTGGTATGCCTTTTGAATATTTTGAATTTTTAATTATTGTGACTTATATTAGTTATTACGTAGTTTCAAATATGTGAAATTTATTTTAAAAAACCTAAATATTATGTGCCAGAATTCACGGTCAAAATTAAGAAATTTGACTCTCGAAATCTAAATTGTGCCACATAAATTGGGACGAGGGGAGTATAAAATTGAAACGGCGTGTGTGTATTCTGTTGGATGTATTTCTGTCTGGATTAGGTTGCATTGATTTCCTGGATTTCAATGTGAGGATTTTGTGTGTTATGTTAAAGTTTTCTAGTAATTGAGTCGACGATGATATTGTGGTTGCTGAAGTCGTGAATTCAGTTAATCGTCTTTGTTTGGTTTGCTCTATTGGCACATTTTCTTTGTTTAAGTTATTATTGTGTTTAATTGTATTTTGAAACCAGTCACATGAACGCACTTGACTATCACTTTTTCGCGAGTTTCATACCCCAGCTATGAGTTGTTCCTTTTTCCTACCTGAACTATCACCATCTATGTATTAAAACACACCTCGATAACTCCTACCTAAACTATTACCATCTACTCAACTAGTTCATGTAGGAAAAGGGATCAGCTGATAGTTGAGTTGTGAAACTCGCGAAAAAGTGATAGTTCAGGTGTTTTTTTTTTTACCATTATCTCTTATTTTTTATTTATAGTTTTAGTTTTTCAGTTCAAGTCTAATCAATTATGATTTAGAGATGATGGAATCATAACAATCAGAGTATTATTAGGACTCAATAAAATGAACATTTATCATTGTTTTTTAACTTATGCCACCAGTGTCAGTGATCTTAGACGTTTTTGTTACCTTTGCATTCATGACTCATCATATCAAGTATTGTACCGGACTATCTGGTTTTTCTCTGACATGAATAATTTTGTTTGTGTGTCGTCTCATTATCTAAGAATCTGGTTTTGTGATATGGATTTTTGTTCCAGGGAATGGAATGTGAATATCGACATAGTGAGATAGCGAGGCTCAACCCCAGGGATTGTTGGTACTGGCTGGCGGGAAGCTGTCTTAACCCAACATGTGCTTTTCGGCATCCGGTAAGCTCAAACTTATCAAACTGTGAAATTGATAGTTGTGCTGACTTCGACATATTATTACTGCGAAAATGCAACAAAATGAAATATGCTGTTGTTATGGCTGGAATATTTCTCTCAAACTTAATATAGTGTGTTGAGTTCAGACGTGTTTTAATTGTTTCACCTTTCGAAATTTAAGAATATAAGTGTTAGTCTATTGTGTAGGACCTGCCATGTGACCTGGAGGTCACGGGTTCAAGCCGTGGAAACAGTCTCTTGTAGAAATGCAAGGTAAGGCTGCGTACAATAGACCCTTGTGGTCCGGACCTTCCCCGGACCCCGCGCATAGCGGGAGCTTAGTGCACCGGGCTGCCCTTTTTAGTCTATTGTGTAGGACAATTACAACTTGTCTACAGTCTATCTAAGCTCTAGAATGGTAGAACCACCATGACCTAAAAAGTAGGCTACCTTAATTGGATCTAAGTAAGTACTCCACCTCTCCCAATTAATGTGGTACACTTTCCTTTTTAGTCTGTTCCAAAAAGAATAACACCTATATATATATATATATATAGAAATATTTTAATTTTAAAATTCTCATTTTATGCTTAATGAGATGATATATAGAGCCCGTTTGGATTGGCTTATAAGTTGGCTTATAAGCTGTTTTCAGCTTTTTTGAGTGTTTGGCTGGCCAGCTTAAAGTCATTTTATGCTTAAAATAACCTCAAAAAAATAATTGGACCCATTTGACTTAGTTTATCTAAAGCAGCTTATAAGCTGTTTTCAGCTTATAAGCCAAAAAAAATAAGTTGGACTACCCCAACTTATTTTTTTCAGCTTATAAGCTGCAAACAGCTTTAAGCTGTAAGTCAATCCAAACGGGCTCATAGTCACAAAAATGTCAATGGCTTACTTTAGACAAGTTTCAAAAGTCTTTTCTATCTTAAACTCCATGCCTAGTCAAACAAAGCCACATTTGGAATAGAGGGAGTAATAAATAAAGGTTGGTGGGAAATTTTTACAAATATAGTAATGGAAATCATATTGAGAGAGTATATCTAATTTTAGATATATCAATGTCCTTGTTTTGAAGTTTGTTAGAGTTTATGATTTCTACGACATGAATTTTTGATGAATAAAAGATATATGAAGAGGACGAACCAGAACAAGTAAAGAATACAATAGATGTTAGGGAGCATTTAAATCCTTAGATAATTGTGTTGGTTTTTAGTCATTTAAGTTATTTCAAGGACTTCTGCGGTTTCAAATATCTTGTTGCTGCTAAAGAATATTGCACTGTACTCTTCTCAGGAGAAGAATTTGGAAATTGAGCTCTAGGCTTGTTAAAAATCCCCCCGAGTCATGTAGCTGCCATTGATTATGGCTGGCATAAGTCTTGAGGAGCCTGTAAATTTGTTTAGAAATCTATGTCTCTTGACTCTTGATGGGAGAAGTGCTTCTTCGACAGGTAGATATCTTGTCAGTCTTTATCTCCTTTTCCCAAGAAAATGAGACATCTTCATGTCGAAGAAGCACTTTTCCTACCATCATGAGTCAAAGAAATATCAATCTCCACCAAAAATTACTGGCTCCTCGAGACCTTTGTCACCCAAGAAAACGAGATATCTTCTTGTTAAAGAAGCACTTTTCCTATCATTAGAAGTCAAGAAATATAGATCTCCACTAAAATTTACTGGCTACTGAACATTTGTTTGTGTTCGCCAAATCCTCGGCAACCATGTCCCTGGGAAATTTTAACAAGCCTACAACACAAGTTCCAATTCTTCTCTTGAAAGTGTACGGTGCAACATTCTTTAGGAGCAACGAGGAAATTTGAAATCTTAGGGTCCTCTAAATACGCAAATCACCGAATTAACTAAAAAGCAGTGCAATTATATCTAAAGGTTTAAGTGTTCACCAACATCTCTTGTTCTGCCTGGTTCTCTTCATATATATTTTTTATTCATAAGAAATTTCATGTTTTGGAAATCATATACTCTAGCTAGATCTTAAAACATTGGATGTTAATAAATTGAGTTGGATATTCTCTTTCAAAATGATTTCTCTTACACCATCAAACAACACTCTATCAAGTATATCTATAAAGTTTTCTCAGCTAACTTTATTTACTATGACACTGTTAATATTGCATTCACTTATGCAAGTTTTCCTGAGTTATCTTATGTCAAATTAAAGTTTGATTTTAGTTTTTGTGGGTCTCCATATGTTGTACCATCTTGTTCATGTAAATTCTTATATGAAATTAGATTATTTGGTATCCTTTTTACTTTCTTCTCCCTTCCCTTGCCCAAGGTGTGGGAGCCCATAAATTCCCTTTTGCATGAGTGATCAAATTGAGGCAGTTGTGTAAACCTTTTAAATGGAAATCAATGTTTCCTTTTTTATTGGTTTTATATAAGTATCTTGAAAATGACATTATTGTGAAGGACAGAGAACACTCATCAGAATTTACATCTGTAGCCCTGTCTTCTGAATGATTTTCTTATGTGAAATTATAAAAACCTCATGTCATTTTGTAAAATATTTAAAGAAACAACAGCTATTCTTGCTTGTAAACTTCGAGGATATACCAACATAAGATCTAGCAAAGTGGATTTCTTGTACTTTGAGATACAAAAAGATAACAATGGATCAGTTCAGAAGCATAACTTTAACTCATAGAATTTCTCTCTGTTGAGGAAACTTTTGGTTCTGCTCCCTCATTCCCCTAAATCACAACGCCTTGGTGATTGGTGTACCTCCTTCTTGTTTCTCTGACGCAAAGCCTCCATTTTTCTCAAGCCACAGGAGAATTCAGCAATATACCTCACTGTTAATGGGTAGTTTATACATATGATGTTCATATTATGAACAGTAACTTATAACATTCTTCTCCTTTTGTCACTTGGCTGTAAGATTTTCATATTCAATTCTGCCATAAATGAATATTACCAATCATGTATGCATATATAAGACTCTAATAAGTGCTCATATTAGTGGAACAGAAAAGAGGCTTTTGGGGGTATAAATAAGTTAAAGTACCTTGAGACTGCTTAATTAGGAGGGATAGCTTAGTTGAATGACTGTGCATCTCCAACCATGAGGTTGGGGATTCGAGTCACCAAGGGAGCAAAGTGGATAAATGTCAGTGTTGGGAAGGGTGGTTTGGGAGGTGGATTTACAATACTCCAAAAGAACAACGAAAAGTACTTCGAGAATGGTTGTTAGATCTTCCAGAGGCAGAAGGTTTTTGTGTCTGAGTTCTTGTTTGGTTGGACATTACCTTAGATGACTTAAATGTCATGGATTGCTTAAGGACCTAGCAAACTAGAAATGAGATGCTTTAAAGCAAATATTTGTCTGACCTTTCATGTTTTTTTTTTTTTGAAACTGTTTTCTTGAACTTGTTATTTTAAATTCTTTGATCGTGCTAATTTTTCTCTGTCCATTTCCTCAGCCATTAGAGAGCCGTGCTGAGACATCAACTGAACCTGGTCCTCCACCCAATAAATCTGCAGTGCCTGTTAAAAAGACAAATTTTCCCTGTTACTTCTATTTCAATGGCTATTGCAATAAAGGTGAAAGATGCTCATATCTGCATGGACCTGATGATGGTACAACTGCATGGAAATCCTCAAAAATAGCTTCTGGAGTCCCTGATGGACCAACAGCCGAGAAGAAGATATCTGCAGGAAGTGAAACTGGTCCTTCAGCAGTCGAAAAACATCCCGATTCTTCTGAAACTGGGCCCAAGGCAGCAGCATGTGAATATGTCAAATCAAAAGTAGATCTCCATTTGACGACTAATAATGTTGGTGAGCAGATTGCTTCTCATGAGACTTCAGAATCCCTTTCTGAAGAAGCTACTGCAGTCAGGTTAGATTCTTTAGTCCCTGCTGAATGCTTTAGCCAAGGAGAATCCGATTTGTCCCCCAACCAGAGCTCAGACGAAGAAGTGGAGGACAACGTGGAGAGAGAAGAGTTGTTAGAATCATCTCCTGGTTTTGATGTTCTTGTTGATGATAGAGTAGAAGGTTTGGGTCACGAAGATGATCACCAGTATATGCCGCACCATGATATGGAAGACAGGGAGCTTGATGAACGGTTTGCTGGATATGATTTTGAGAACAGCCTCGAGTATGATCCTTCATATCCAGATATGAGAATTGCATCTGATCAAGAACAAGACGGTTCTTATTATAACGTTGAGAATCATGAAATAAATGAACATGTCAGAGAAATCCCTATCCCTGCTCATGGAAGACAGAATGTACCACATAAAAGAAGGTTGTCTAGAGAACTGCCTTTTCGTAGCAGAGGCAATGTTGACCTCCGGGACCTTCTGAAGAGGCGTCGAGGCAATGAAAGTGATCCTCCAAATCACTTGTCCAGAAGGTTTGACCTGTCTAGATCGAATGCCCATGAGCAAAGCAGGGATAGGTATCGTCGTCCACAGGGTTCCCGGTGGATGCCTCAAAGACTGGCTTCAAAAGTGGAAAGCAACGTTTCTTTCTCCTCCGGCTTTGTGGAGAGTGCTGAACATCTGAAAAAGTTAAGACAATCTCAAGGAAGCAGTTACAGACAGCAACATTTCAAGGACAGGAGACGGGGCCGGTCGCGGCCTTTTGCAAATGAACCCCCTAGGAGGATGACTTATAGGGAGAGATTGACTGAAGCTCCTAAGATCTTTAATGCTCCCAAGACTCTAGCTCAAATTAGAGAAGAAAAAAGGAGAGGAAGAGAAGATGGTGATTCTTTCGAGAGAACAGCGCCATCTGGAGTAAGTGAAAGAGAAGATTTTTCTGGTCCAAAACCTCTAAGTGAAATTCTCAAAGACAAAAGGAGGCTAGGTTCAGTAGTGACCTTGAGCAATTAGTAGAATTTAAAGGTTTTGATGAAACATGTCTGAAAAAATGTCTATAGGATTATGATGAAAACTTAGATTTGGAAAAGCTTTATTGCAGCTTGGTGCAAAGTTTTGTTAAAGGGAAGTGAACATTGTAAAATTTTCTGGATTAGCATGTGAAACTTCACAAAATTTTGAAACAGCTAAGTCATCGATAAGTGGTACTAGAAGAAATTGTGCAATTGAATATTACAGGTAAATTGAAAAATAGCCTTTTTTCTATGGAAATGCACAGTGCATACTCTGATTTATCTTTTTCAGTAGATTGACCTTATTTTGGGGTTTGTTAGGAAACTAGTACACCCTCTGTTCCAATCTAAGGTGCCGTTTGGCCATAAATACCAAAAATTATGTCTTTTTTTTTTGGAATTTTGGAGTTGGAGTTGGAGTTGTGTTTGGCCATAGTTTTTGAAATTGTAGTTTTTGGTGAAATGTAGCTGTAAAAAATTGAAAAATGTGTATTTTTTTTTAAAAAACAATTTTTTTGAGTTTTTGGTATTCCGGAATACAACTTCAAGTTGTATTCGGAATTTTCATGGCCAAACGCTATTTCCGGAAAAAAGTGAATAATTTTTATGGCCAAATGGCACCTAAGTGTCTTACTTTCTTTTTAGGCATGTTTCAAAAAGAGTGTCTTTTTCTCTATTTAGTAGGTTGACAATTTAAACATCCCACATGATAAATTTAAAATCACAAGATCCAAAGGATATTCTAATACATTACACACGTCTTTAATTTAGAACCACAAGATTCAAAAGGCTCCTTTATTTTTTAAACTTTATATTTAGTCAAACTAAGACACTTAAAATGGGACGGAAGGAGTATTTCAGTGGGATTAACTGTATTCTATATTTATTTACGATATAAATTGTCAATTCTTAATCATCATCATTGACTTTCATGTCAATTCGAATTAATATCTAGGCATAGATATTTCTTCCTCTTATTTTTTTCCTCCTTTCGGACAGAGAAAAATGATAAAGGTTTTTCTATTATGAATCTGTTAGGTCTAATACTTGAGACTTTGCCAAATAATAAAAAATCAATCACTTCAAAAAAATCTGGAACATTCAAAATAAAAAGCTAGTGGCATTATTTTATTACTCATAAATTCTTCATGAAAACTGATTTCTATTCAAAGATGGCTGCTATTTTTATACAATGAATTTGACCCTCCATTACTTTTACTTCCTCAGAGTTAGTTTACTGCCTTTATATCAATCCTATTGTCGGATTGTCATCACAAGTCGAAATCAGATTATCTAATTTAATGATGTATTACCAAATCCAATTTGACTCTGCAAGTTTATGTTAACAATTTTTTATTTAAGAGCCCGTTTGGCCAAATTTCTATTATTTTAAAAGTATTTTTACTAAAATAGTTTGGAGAAATACTTTTGGAGAGAAGTTATTTGTGTTTCAGAAGTTCATTTGAAAAGTACTCTTTTTGATATTTGATAAATAAATTGAGTTTTTAATCAACATAAATATAGTTAAACAGAAATAGAAAAGACGATAATAATGTTAGATTTACTTGAGAAATATGTGGGTTAAATTAATGAGAGATCGTCTGGTCAAAATATATTTTTGGTAAGTATATTTTTGTCATGGACGAATTATTTGTCCATGTTTACTTTTGCTTTATTGAAGAAGTAGAAATTTGTAGGTTCTTCCTAATAACAGAAAAACTGCTTCTAAGTTCTAATACTCAAGAGCATTTATTATTTCTGGCCAAATACCTCAAATATCCCAAAAAAAAAAAAAGGTTCTTTTTTGAAGGAAAATAGTGCTTTTGACTTTCTAAAAATTTGGCTAAACTGCCTAAACAGGTATAAATCATATATATTGATGATATTCTAACAATTGGGTCACTTATAAGATAATTACGATCGACTCTATGATAAGTATTAATTAATTCTTTTTATCAATACATATTAATTGATGATGTGATAAAAATGGTACAACAAAGTTGTTATAGTAGTCCATCCTGGACATCTATAAAAGTAAAACTATAGAGCTTAACTTATATATAGTGGTACGCAAAATAAATGTTTACACTATCACCTTTAAAGACAATTACAATTATTTATCCATAAAAGTGGCCCAGTAAGAGACCTGCTATAACATGTAATTATATAACTGAAGTAAATTATAATTCGATATATATAACTTAAATCAAACAATTTTTCGAGTGTGTACGCAATAGTCTCGTCTCGTGTATTGACTGAAGAATTAACCGTGTTGTGCCAAATCTTCAATTAGTTTTACAAATTTCAAAGGGCAAACAAGTAAACACCAAAAAAAATGTGATTCTCATTTATTTTATTATCACATCATTGTCCAACTTCATCTTTCATACCTTATTTCTACTTAGTATATATCAATGATTGAACAATTCTTTTAACTCAAATATTTCACCTTGGTACCTTTCTAATTATCAAGAACCCTTTAAAGATCAAGAAGAACAAAAAATAAGACTAAGTACTATGGATGCAGCAGCTACAGGAAAAATATTTCCAAGTTCAGAATTATCATTTAGAAGGCAAATAACTATGTAGGGGAACCAAGCAAAATTCACTCAAAAAATAATTATAGATAATTGTTCACAAAATATGACTTTACTATTTGAAAGATAAGATAGTGACAACGACAATGTATAACTTAAAACTATAAATTTTAGGATTTAATATAACGTCCTAACAATATAACCGATAAGAGAATTTTTTATACCATGAGTTCATATTTATTTATTATAGTAGGTAACTTATCTTATTTTCAAAATTACAAATTCACAATTTAAGGAGGTTTACCTATAGATGTCACTTATATATATATATATATATATATATATATATATATATATATATATATATATATATATATATATATTGAATTTTCTTTAGTGGAATATTTGGCTCCGCCATTGAAGCCACTCGATCTAAAAATTCTTTACATTGACAGTATATAGTATAATTTAAGCTCAAATTCAACAAACTAAACTATACAAATAGTATAAAATTTAAGATGTTTGTCAGCATTAAAAAAGTTTCAAGTACCTGGAGTTGATCATCCAATTGACTGGCGAGATTGACGACGATGTCACACATCGTATTGGAGCGGGATGGATGAAATGGAAGCTCGCATTGAGGGTGTTGTGTGATAATAAGGTGCCGCCTATTCTAAAGGAAAAGTTCTACAAAGCGGTGGTTAGACCGGCTATGTTGTATGGGACGAAATGCTGGCCAGTTGAGAAAGCGCATGTTCAGAAGATGAAGGTAGCTGAGATGCGGATGCTTAGATGGATGTGCGGGTATACCGGTTGAGATAGGATTCGGAATGAAGTGATTCGGGATAAGGTGGGTGTGGCCCCTGTGGTGGATAAGATGCGGGAAGGAAGGTTGAGGTGGTTCGGCCACGTCAGCGGAGATGCGTTGATGCGCCAGTGAGGAGGTGTGAGAAGATGGCAGTGGTGGGCTTGAAGAGAGGGAGGGGTAGGCCAAAGAAGGCCTGGGGAGAGGTGATTCGGCAGGACATGGCATTACTCCAGCTTACCGAGGACATGACCGGTGATAGGAGGGGGTGGAGGTCGAGTATCAGGGTAGAGGGCTAGTGGGGGCCGCGAGGTTTCCTTTCTCGTATTAGGAGTATTTTTATCCTGCTTCTATGTGTTGGTCTTGTCTATCTTAGTTATTTTATCATGACTTCGTTGCTCTTGCTATTTCTCATTTTCATATGGTTTTGATTTGCTTATCCGTATATGACTCTTTTCCCTTGTTTTTCTTGTTTTCTTTTGAGCCGAGGGTCTTTCGAAAACAGCCTCCCTACCTTCCAAGGTGGGGGTAAGGTCTGCGTACACTTTACCCTCCCCAGACCTAACGTTGTGAGATCCAACTGGGCATGTTGTTGTTGTCGTCGTCGCCGTCAGCATATATGACTTAAATCCAATAATTTATGATTTTACTTAGTGTCAAATATTCAAACCATATCACTAATTTCAAAGGGCAAATAAGTAATTTCAAAAGCACTACAAAATAAGATATCACTAAATTTAATATGATCACATCATTGTCCAACTAATCTTTCATATCTTATTTCTTGTTTGTATATATCAATATTAGAACAAGTCTTTTGACTCAACCTAATCAAGAACCCCATAGATCAACAAGAAGAAGAAGAAAATAAGACTAAGTTCTTATGGCTGAACCACCTGCTGGAGAAATGTTACCAAGATCAGAAATATCATTTAGAAGGCAAGGTTCATCAGGTTTAATATGGGATGACAAATTATTATCTGGGGAACTCAACAAAATTTCAACACAACATAATGTTGAAGATCAAGAACAACAAAAGAAAAAACAGACAAGATCATCAGAGCCAAAACCTATTAAATGTCGCAATACAGATAACTACAATCAACCGTCCATCGATCCTCCATCTCCTAAGGTCTCTGGTTGTTGTGGCATTTTTGGGAAGCCTGTTAAAGCTCAAAAAGCACGAAAAAATGTCAAACGTAAGTCTTAGTATATATATATATTTTTAGTGAAATTTGTTACCTCTGTGCTTGTTATTTATGTGTTTGCTTATGGCTATGTACTAAGTATGTTTGTTCTTCAGACATGAGTGAATCATCAATTTTTCTTCTTGTGTAAATGAGACTTTTGTTACCTTTAGTTTGCGTCGTATCTTTCTTTCTTTGCGATTTAATTTCATTTGATATTTGCTACCTTCCATCAGCGGGTAATTTTGCTCATCAAGGCTTTACATCTTTAGTTTGTTTCTTCTGTTTTCTTTCTTTCTTTATTTCTTGCTTTCTTTTTGTTACGGTGGTGGTTTTCGGATCAGTTTGTGTGAATTTTTTGGGTAACTGTTATCTTCCACCAGCCAAATTGGTGGATAATTTCGTCCGCCAAGACTTTACCTTTAGTTTGTGTACTCTTGTCTTTCTTTCTTTCTTATTCTTTTACGATAGTGGTATAAAAGTCAGCTCGCAGTCGCCTCAATTATTTTATGGGGTACCTGCTATCTTTTACCAGTATAACTATTGATAACTCAAAGCTTATGAATATATATAGGAAGAAGAAATCAACCTAAATTTTATTTTTTATTTCTGATGAAATTTGAACCTGAAATTCTGAACTCGTAATTTCGGAACTTTTGTGTTTTCTTGTGACTGTATATTTTTAGACCTGAAATGAAACCATTAAATTTTTCGTGAAATATAAGGGGGTTTTTAACATTTTCATGTCGTCTTCTTTTATGTTTTCTGTGCTAAATAGGTAAAAGAAGAAACAAAAAAAATTGCTTCTTTTTAAAATTTTTTGTCTCTCTTAATTACCATAGTTTTGTTGATCATATTAGATCATTACTCTCTTTCTCTCTGGACTATAGAGATGGAAAACAATTATCAATCACTTATATTTACGTTAGATTATATATATATTAACTTATCATGATTAAGTGATAAAATAGGTGATATATCATTAATCATGAGTAAGTTGGAAAGTATAAAGAAGCGTCTTGCATTTATTGATTTTATTTAATATAAATATCGAATATGAATAAGTTTTAAATCTATTTTATTGCTATAAATTCTTTTCATGTGTGGAGGTCCCGTTTTGTTTTTATGAATATAGCAAAGATAGCCATTCTTGAATACTATTAGAAACAGCTTGAAGGTTCAAGAAAGTTGGCTGCATCTATTAATGGTTTTGACTTTTTGCTCGCAAATTGATAATAATTGAAAATTTCAAAGTTTGATTACCAAAAACAAGTGTGTTATTAGCTGTAGACCTTTGTTCTTATCTGGTGGAAACATATCTACTTATAATTTACATCGAAAATTATATTATATTTTAAGAGGCTAACTAAAGGAGAAACCAAAGGATGAGGTGGTTATTGAATTTAATATCTTATAAATAAAAACAGGTCATTTTCGTGATAGACATATAAACCACCCAATCCCAAATTAATGTCATTAATTTGTTGTGTTGTTGCATGCTATAGTCCACAGATTATATAATATTACCACCTGTAGGGTCTTTCTTTTTGGCAGTCTTTCCACTTGTTTTCAAGTAAAATTTGCCTTGAAAGTGGGGCAGGTTTAGTTTGAACAACCCCACACTAGTAAATTAATAACAAAATAATAATTAATTATTTACGCTATACAGATAACATAAATGATTTGTACATTATAGTGTAATTTAACTGTTATAGCATATCCACTTTAATTTCCAAGATTATTAAATTTTAAACTAGTAACTCAAATGTTTGGTTGGTTTTTGACATCTTGAATTCATAAAATTTAAATTCTAGATCTGCCTTTACTTATAAATATTGTTTACGAGTATAGTAACTTGATCATGCAAACAATTTTTAGCTAATTGCATAGAGATAGATATATAAACCTCTCATGACTCAAACTAATGGCATGTAGTGTCTACTCTGGCCCAACATGCCTCACAAATTTGTTACTTGGGTTACGCCATCATCGAGCCAAAAGTGCGCATACCATGTAAACTTGTGTTATATGCCTTATAAAACTCTGCACCTTCCTCTCTTGTTATGATGTGAGATTCGCCTAAGGTACGGTATCAGGTGCATTCCTTCTTCATAAGCTTGTCATGTTTCTGTGACACTTGTCGGCCGACCCTTCGTCATTGGCGTCACATATACCTCCCTCTCCCCTTAGGGACTCAACATGCTCGCTAAGGTTTCACCCACTATCGTACTGAGGGAATTTGAGACTCTGATGCCATATTTGTCACAATCCAAACACATGACACATATTGGTCGCTTTAGCACCAAACCTCACAAAGTTGTTTGTTAGCTAAGCTATCATTGAGTCCAAAAGCACGCGCACCACTTGAACTTGTGTTATGCCTAATTATAAAGCTAGCTAATTTATTCCTCTTTCATTCCGGTGTGGGATTCGCCTAAGATATCATTCCTCTATAGGATTTACCTAAAATTCTACCGGTTCTTTTGTGACTCGCCCTCATCGGCCTTCCTCCGTCATGGGCGTCACTAAACCTACCTGTTCTAACATAGTTTTTTTCCTAAGGCTTAATATACTCAAACTTGTATCGAAATCCCTTTGCTCACACTATTTTTATGAACATTCTTTCACACACCAAACATTCCTTCATATGTGTATTTTATACACCACTTAAGATATATCTTTCATTACAATATAGTTATATGACAATTGATCTTTTTATTAGAAAACTACGTCCTCGAGCTCGCAGTTTCAGTCACTTCACAGTAGTATCCCATTGACTTTGGCTTTACTAATGACTAAATTGGTTTCACTGGAACCCAGTAATATGTGATATATTTCTCAGCTTCTTTCATACTTATTTTTTTAATCCTTCACGCTACACGAACTTCCAATCTATCAATTAGTTATATGTAGATTGTAGAGGCACTTTACCATTAGAGCAAGCTTTAATTTATGTATCGTGGAATACTCACACACGTACATATATCACTTTTTGAGGTGGCTAAGATTGGTAGAGAACGAGAGCTACAATCTAAAATAATATGGAATTTAACGTGAATGTTGGCATTAAATAGATAGTGAGAGGAAAGTGTAAACAATATAGAAAATGTCAATTTCGAAAATGAATGATGTTTTTCATTCAAGCCAGCAGTGGTTTGTCCTTTAGCCAAACTAACTTTTCCTATTAATTAATTGCGACTTCTGATAGACCCCTCAAATACTAAGCTTAACTATTATATGGCCTTCTGTGTCAATTTCACATAATACACTTCATTATTAAACTATATAAGTACAAAATGTATTTTCTATAAAACCACAAAAGAGAAATTAAAACAAAAAATTGGGCAGAAATGGTCATTTTGCATGATAACAAAAGGCAAGTGAAGACAACTTTTGGAATGGGCATTTTCAAACCCTTTGAGGCTGTTGGTCAAAAAGTACTTATTCGTACTCAGTGTTTACATCAAATCATACGAGTTATAAATTTGGTTATTAAGCAAATTATTTAATAAAAAAATGAAAAGTAATTTTAAGTTAAACAAGTTGACTATGACTCATTTTTACAAAAAGTATGTTGTTGTGTATAAGCCTTTTACTGTAATTCTTTTACTGAAATAAGTGACTTGATGGGAAAAAATTATTACGAAAGGTAATGAGTTATGCAAGTTGGACTATGTTAAATACTAAACAAAAAAGAAAAAAGAAAAAAACAGAAACTAATCAATTGATCGTAAAGAATGAATTTACGAGAAACTTCTCTTAAACCACCACTGACTACTTGTTGCTACTGATTACTTTTCGTCTTGCTATGAGGCGAGGGCCTCCCATAAACAGTCTCTCTACCTTCCCAAGGTAGAGGTAAGGTTTACATACACATTATCCTCCCTGGACTTCACTTGTGAAATTATTCTGGATATTATTTTGTTGTTCTTCTTCTCTTAAGCCGCTACATTCATATAGGCAAAATAAAAAGAGGTATATCTTAAGACAACTGCACATTTTCTCAGATGAATTTAAGACATATATATACACACTTGATCATCTCAATGAATTTCCATCTACAAATCTAAGAAAATTACGAAACTTTCTAAAAAGAAAAAAGTTATCTAAATCACAAAAGATAGAGTATCACTACCAAAATAAATAAATAAATTAAGACTCAATGGTCTTTTGAACTTTTGTCTTGAAGACTAAAATATAAAGCTTTTCCATTGAGAAATAGAGAAAGCCACCTGTGGAGTGAGTCACATATGACCCAAAACTTGAGCCCACTATGCAATGCCAGGCCGGCCCATATACTTTGTCAAATTCCTGTTGAAATTTTGTAAACAAGATTATCATTAGAATATGGTTTTAACTTTATATATACTGATGATAGCATTAAAAAAATTATTATCAATGTACTTTATCCTGTTGCAGCAGATTATCTGCCTTATGTTTCAATTTATTAATTTTAATTATTAAGGATTGTTACCTGTACTCCTTTTTAAGTGATACGATAGTATATAAAAATCCTTGTATATTGTCAGTATATAGAAGTTAGGGTTAATAGCACGTTTAGTCCTTCAATTAACTATAATATTCACTTTTGATTCTTTTTCTTGTGAATATTCACAAATTTGTCATAATTATTAACCACTGCATCACTTAATTACACACCTATTTCATTAAGTCTATACTAATACCATAATTAACGGTAATATGTTCTAAAAGTAATCCAAATATAACATGTTTTCTATATAAAGGGATCAAAAAATATTTTTAATTAGTTGAAGAATAAATATACTTAATCAAATCACAATGACCAAAAATAAAATTTATCAATAACTCAAGGATCAAAGGTATATTATACCTAAAAGTTAAAATAGTACTTAGAATATTACTTCTACAGCTGGTTCATGATAAAAATATAATCATAAATTCTTACAAGTAGCAATTTTTTGCCTTTTATTATTCACATGGGATGACTAAGAAGAAATAGAGATTGACAATTAGCACATGATTAGAGATAAATTTTGCTATTATTAACCTGAGATTCTACACTATTTTAATAGGGTGGCACTTCTTTTTTTTTATATGGTCTAGCCCTCAATTAGTTGTCTCAGATCTGATTGACAGGTTTGCATGATGAGTTAATTTGCCAAACAGTTGCATGTGCCATAAGAAGGAGTAGATGAGTTTTTTTTTTTTTAAAAAATAACATAGTAAATGTAATGAATTTCGAAATTGTTGATTCTTTGATCACTTAATTCTCTGAGTTTATAAATAATAACTGGTTTAACTTAAGGAAAAACTTCAGAAATATACAAGTTGGTTATTTACATTGCAAAAAAATAGCCCAAAATACAAATATATACAGACATATACAAACATATACACACTTATACCAATATATACAAAGGCAGAGAGAGATCGAGTGAGAGTGAGAGAGAGATAAAAGTTTGGGTCATTTTTTGTAAAAATTTAAAAAATGGATTAATTTTTGTAGCATTGTTGCCCCACTTAACATATAGTGTAATTTTCTCTTAATGCATATAGAATTTCTTTACACTGTGGAGACAAATTAAACTCAATGAAAAAATGGAGACAGAATGATAAACTTCTTTTCAGTTAAATATAGTTGGGATTGTTTTTCCCACCCCAAAAAAAAAAAAAAATCAAATCAAAATGATAGTAGAAACAAGATAGAGATAACAGAAAATTCTTCACTCTTATCTTATTTGGAAAAAACAACCACTTGGACTATGACCCCCTAATTTACAGTTGTTAGCACACTCTTTCGAAAGAGATTATTCTTTTGTTAAGATTTTCATAAGTAATTGAACGTGGTTAAGTTTTTTCAATATATAGGTATATTTGAGACTTTTGAGTTAGATAATACATAGTTCAACTCACTAACCCAAACTTTAGTTGCATGTTTAGGGGAGCAGAAATATATACCGACGTTTTAATTTTTTTTTAAGTCACCTAGATATTTAACCGGTTATAGCAGGTAATTTCCTGTATTTTAATCAGAATTACAATAAATATTTGCTATAGGTGATATTAACCTGACATGATAAAAAGAAAATTAAACAGTCCCTGCACAAAAATAGTTAACATTGCAGAAAAAAATTTAGTAGGAATTTGTGTAAAAACTCATAAGGAAAATCCAATCCAGGATTGTTAACTATAATAGGAATCAGAATTGGAAGAAAATTGGCCAAGAAAACAATATAATGAACGGAATAATAAATATACATACTATCAGTGTATTTTAATCAGTTATAGTATGTTATCTACTACATACGTGCTCCAATTCATCACATTAGGACTACAATAGTTACCTAATATATATATACACTGACGACGTAAATAATGAAGTGACAACACATACCTTTTTCATGTTATAGGCCATATGTTTAGAGCTGAACTTCTCCAAGCTATCAAAAGTAGTTCTTGCACATTTAAAAGCATGTACTTGCATAAATCCTGGCATGTCTGTTACCAATACTTTTACTTGAAGAATTGCAGCCATTGATGCCACATTCAATTCAACATGTGTCACTGATTTCCTATTTGTTTCAATGCAAGAAGCTGATTTTCTTGATTCAACAACTGGATTTCTTGATACAATTTCCTTAACAACAACTCCTTCAATGGATGAAACTGATTTTCTTGTTTCTCCTTTTGTTGTGACAACATTATTTGTTTTCAACTCAACTTGATGATTTTCGCGATACGTTTTTGATCTTCTAAGGGGCCATCCTTTTGAAATCCCTTTCTTTAACATGGATGATAAATCTGTAATTTCTGTTTCTGGTGTTGGTTTTGGTTTTGGTTTTGATTTTGGATTTCCAGTGTCTAAGTTATACACATACATGGATCCTTTCTTTTGCTTCTCTTCCCCTGTTCTTGTTGCCATATTCTTTTTAATAGGTGTGATGAGTTTGTTGATTGGTATTTGGTGGAATGAGAAAAGTCATCTATATAAATCTTGTAAAAAGTGGTGTGTGTGTGTGTGTTTGTGAGGGGGGGGGGGGGGGGGGGGAGGGCGGCGTTGGAAGTTTGCTACAGAAATACACCATTTAAATAACGTCTTGATTAGCTGATTATAAGTATCAAATATTTTATTCATATAAAATGATTTAAATATACTTAAGAAATTTAATAAAACATAAACTTTTTGAAAATTCTTTAACTTGGAAGAAAGTAGTGATGATTGTCATAAATATTATCCTCGAGAACGTATACAAGCAGGGGTGGATCTACTTGGGGGCCAGGGTGTTCACCCGAACACCCTCGATAAAAAATTACAGTGTATATATAGGGTAAATTTTCTGTGTTTATGTGCATATATTAACTTTTGAACACCCTCGATAAAAAATTACAGTGTATATTTAGCTTTTTTCTTTCTTTCCGAACACCCTAAATGAAAATCCTGGATCCGCCACTGTATACAAGAAGATCTTTATTGATTCTCACAAAGAATGAAATTCCAAAATGGAACGGAAGAGAGAATTAAGAGTTTCGTCTTGAAAAGGGTATTTCTAGGATTATAAAAAAATAGCAAAAATATATTAATAAAATATTATATGTCAAATAAAAATTGTTTATAAATTTTAAAGCGGAAAAGGATCATATATACCCCTCTACTTTCAAATAAGGTTCATCTATACCCTCCGTTATACTATTGGAACATAAATACCCTTACCGTTATACTTTGGGCTCAAATATGCCTCTGTTCGTTAAATGTCTGGGTCCTAACTTTAAAATAGACGGGTGAAGGGTTGAGATTAATTTAAAGGACCAGATCATTTTTGTCCCAGACAACCCCAAAATAACCCATAACCCGACCCAAATGAAGCTTCAAATATCAACAATGGAGTTGCTGTAAATAAATTGAGTATTGAAAATTATTTGCGTTATTATTTAATTGAGCTGAGATTTTCTCTTGCCTGCTATAATTTAGCTGAATTTTTAGGTTCTTTGAAATCGAACATGAGACTAAATAAAAAAAAATCAAAGTTCTTCCATAGATCTTCACTGTTGACTCATTGAAATTCTGAGTTGTTGAGATTTTTGAAGTGTTATGTCAGCTTGGGTGTTGAGAATCATTCACTTACTGTTTTTGAAGCTGTCAAAACTTATTTGAGGAAAGAACTTTGACATTACTCCATTGTTGATATTTGAAGCTTCATTTGAGTGGGGTTATGGTTTATTTTGGGTGTTGGCTGGGGAACAATGATCTAGTCCTTTAAATTAATCTCATCCCTCCATCTGTCTATTTTAAAGTTTGAACCCTGATATTTAACGGACAGGGGCATATTTGATATGAAAATACAACGATAGGAGTATTTATTTTCCAATAATATAACGGAGGGTATATATGAATTTTATTTGAAAGTAGGGGTATATATGACCCTTTTCCGATTTTAAAGTGGGGCGACCAACTAATATTGGTCAAATATAGTTTGATTAGATAGTAGGTAAAGGGTTAATCAAAAGGAGCAAACCATGTGTTATTGCCTATAATTGTGGATAATAAAATGGTGGGATTGTCTAAAGAAGATTTGATATATATATTTGACATTATATTAGTCCTTAGGAGGCATATTTGTTTTTTCCTAACCACAATACAGACCCCTGCCTTCCCACCGCTACACTTAATTACTACTCATTGGCCCTACTTCATTTTGTTTTCTCCATTTGTTTATTTGTAAATTGATTGAATGGAAGATTGCATCTTCATTTTATTTTTACTTTTTTTTACAATCAAGAGTCAATGAGCGAAGAATAAGATTTCTTCACCTTAATCAGAGATTTTAGGTTTTGAGTATGAAAAAATTTCTAGTAAGAAGCCCTTCTCTTTTTTTAATCAGTAGTCTTATGCGGCACAAATTCGAATTAGTCGGAGACTCAATACAAATATCAAATATTGAGCAAAAAAACCAAAGAAAATATTATTCTTTTTCTTTTCAATTTAACAAATAGGTATGTTCCTCTACATAGTTAATAACAAAATGGAGAGGACAGCATTCTACGGCAGGAATGGGAGCACTAGGTGAAAAGAAATTCAAGCCCCATGTTTGAGTTATTAGCAAACAAAGAGGAAAACTATAAATAGAACATGTGATGTTTTACATTTTCTTTTTCTTTTTCCTTCTAGGGATATTGAAAAGTTGATTTTCCTGTTAAAGTTTAAATTTTATATATTGATAGTGTAAGTGAATTATTACACTATCAGGCTACTACAAAGGTAACTACAGATAATTGTCCATAAAAAGTAGAATTAGTAACTGTAAAAACTTTACTAGCACAACAAACAATAAGTGCATGATATATGTTTGCACATACACTTCTATCACTTAACTATGATAAATTAATACATATTCTTTACTTTGTTAAATCACTTAATCATGATAAGTTGAATTAATTTAGTGTAAACATCCGGTGTAAATAAATATTTATTAATTAATAACCTAGAAAAATAATTTAGGTTATCTACTGCAATAAATTAATACACATATAATATAAATAGTTTATACCTTCACAATGTAGGAGTAATGTCTGCGTACACTCTACTCTCCCCTTATCCCACCTGGGGGGATTATACTGGGTATGGGTATGTTGTTCTTGTTGTATAATATAAATAGTTTTTACGTTACTTTTGTATATGAGTTAATCCTTTTGAATTGAGTTTAATTTTTTATATACTCACACTAAAAATATTGCATTATCATCATTTGCTCTTTCCCAATGCATATACTATTTATAAAGGAGGTTGATGTAGTGGATAGAAGGTCTTTGTCTATATTATTTGATATCAAACTCTTTCCTCCCCTCATTCTCAAGCATTCAAGATAATAAAGCAAAACAAATAAAAACAAAATCAATAAATAGTCACCTGGATGTAGAACTAACTCCAATTCACTCTATTTATCATCTCTATTTCCCATCTCTTTCAAAGACATTTATTGAAGAATAGAATGTGCGGTTCTTGATGAAAGTTGAGAAGACAAGAGAATTAAAGAGAAATAGGTGTTTACCTGAAATACACCCCAATAGATGTTAACTCCTTTGAGAAAGACAATGTTGCTAGGCCTCACATTCTAGGTTAGACAAAATTTACACTGTTTGGAACTTATTCATTCTTGTTTAAAAAAAAAAAAAAAGGCTGAAGTGAATAAAAAGTTAAAAGATTGGGTCGAGTCGGATCATTGATAGTTTATTTGAGTGGGAGCTTTCCTAAGTTTTAAATAATTTTTTAGAGTATGAAACTTTTCGGTCAATTTTCGCTGGAAAATAACCAAAATGACTTTTTATAAAAATTAGTGAAAGTTAAGTGATTTTATGATTAATAAAATTACTTTGATGACTTTATGCAATAATACTTTAACTTTGATGACCTATGAAGTTAACAGTTATACTCGTAATTATAAATGTATCTCGACGACAAAAATTAATTGATAACTTGTTAAAAATAGTAACCAATATGTTATCTCACACGTTAAACTATATTGAGGGGTGAGCATCATGAGACCTTTTATTCTAGCTAAAGTACTTGACCGCCTAAATAGAATTCATGTCTCCTCTATTCGATGGAGAAGGGAGGAAAACTGGACGTTGTCTGTTCTATTACATTTATATTTCACTACGAAAATGTCTATTTTCGTCATGATCGATCCACATTCCAGCACAGTGCCCGACTTGCTTATCTTAGAAATATAACTTAATTACCAAGGTAGTTTACTTTTTAATTGATCATTACATAGAACATAAACTATTTTGAGAGTCATAGCAAGAAGAGAAACATATTTCAGGTAGCTCCTCTAGACAATTTGGACCATCCATTGTAAAGATCTTGGGAAAGATTTTACATTGGCACATATGCCACTGCCACAATAGCTTCAGTATCCAATTTTGGGCCCTTTGAACCAAGCATATTGAACTGTTATAGGAATGCCAATTGTGCAATCCACAGACCAATGGGGCTTTATGTTTGGCAAATTCTTTCAAAATTAATGAGGGATGAAAATGTAGGGACGAGTATATTTGTTATGCATGAAAGTGATTGTCGGAAATAGGAATAATGTATCTTATATCTTCTTTTCTTCTTTTTTTGTTTAAATTAAATGGTGATTTCGGGTGAGAGCAAAGGTGACTAATTCAGCAACTTTTCCATTATCAACCTATGAAAAAAAAAAAAAATTATCCCTTACGTAAGGTTGCGAGAGTACAATTTAGATTTAAAATTACTGCTTATATACGCAATATATACCATAAATTCACCAAAGCATTCTATAGAGTGTAGTTTTAGCGTGTAAGTATGGCCCCGGGGGGGGGGGGGGTTTATCCGTGTGAGATAGCACGTTATTTTTTCTCAGAATCCTAGATGTTGTCGGAGCAAAGGATCGTCCCCCCAGCTATTAATTCTACCATCATTGGTATGTACCTACCATCTCCAACTAATACAAATATCGGGTAAATTTTACCATCGAGACTTGGACAGATATGAAAGAAATTATCTAACGTTTATTTTTGTCTCTGATGAAATTTTCATATTAGTATCTTTCATAATGTTTATATACTTGACCGTGAGCCCAGACCTTTGGTCTTTTGATGCTATTCTGAACCCGTCAACCGGTTTAACCGGAACCGGCCGGTTTCCGGTTAAAAAATCGGAACCGGCCACCGGTTCCGGTTTACCGGTTTGAAACCCCAAACCGGAACCGGTCTGGTTCAAACAGTCCAAAACCCTTTTTTTTTGTTTTTCGTATAGTATATATATATTATAGTATTTATACTTATATTGTAGGTATATTTACATATGTTATATAAGTTTATAAGTAAAGTTTAAATATTTACTGACTAACAGGCTAACAGCAAGTCAGCAATACAGCATATACGTGTATATACTTGAAAAATAACTAAAATATATTAAGAATATACTTATAATATATAGTATATGTTTAAGTATACATATACTACATATAGTATACATACATACATATATATATATATATATATATATATTATACTTATATGCTATATATTATAAGTATATGTATACTATACTTATATGTATACTATATATTATTATAAGTATATGTATACTATACTTATATGTATACTATATATTATAAGTATATTCCAAATATATTTTATGTATACTATCTATTCTTAATATATATTATATGTATACTATAAGGGGTCGTTTGGTTTAAGGTATAAGGTGGTTTATCCCAGCACTAATTTTTATACCATGTTTGGTATAAGGTATAAATTAGTGCTGGGATAAATTTATACCTTGTACCAAACATGGTATAAAAATTAGTGCTGGGATAACCCAGCTTATACCTTCTTAACCCAATGGTATAAAATAATCCCAATAGATGGGATAAATTAGTCCCGGGATTATAATCCCGGGACTAATGAGTCCTTAAACCAAACGACCCCTAAGTATATAGTTATACTTATATAGTTATATGTATACTATATGTATACTATATATTATAAGTATATTCCAAATATATTTTATGTATACTATATATTCTTAATATATATTATATGTATACTTAATATATACTATATGTATACTATAAGTATAACTTAAACATATATTCTAGGCGGTTTGTCTTATGTATGTGATTGTGCAGGACATGTATCTCCTATGGGATTTTCGGGGGGTTGTGTTTCATCATCATCATTATCAATTTCATTAAAAGTGTCGGTAAAATGTTGTTGCATTGCCTCATGACCTAAAAGTGGATTATTTCCACCAACATCAATACCTAAATTAGGTGTTTCTTCCACAAATGTTTCCTCATTAAGCCCACCCCTAACAATACCACTACTACTACCGGCACCACGTCTAAATCTCTTTGCCATTATTAAATAGAATTAATTTAAATCACAATCAAATAAATCACAAGAAAATAAATTGCAACAAATGAAATTGCTAGAATTAAATTGTGTAAATTGAATTGCGAAAAATAAAGATAGAGTTGGAACGAAGGTACCAAATTGCCGGATTAATTTCCAACAAAGTGAAGGCGGCTAGAATTGCAAATCCACCAAAGCTACTTCGGATTGTTGCAAAATCACCAACTCCACCAACAATATTATAATTGTAAAATTAATAATTGAAACTAGAATAAGACTATAATATTTATTTGAGAGAAATTTAAAGAGGCTAATTATTGCAAAGTAACTATAATTGAGAGATTGAGATTTGAGAGAAAGAGAAGAGTGAATTGGTGTGGATTAAAATGAAAATGAAGAAGGGTTTATATAGGGTTGGGGAATGGGTTAAAGTGTTAAAAAAAGGTTTGGGGGGTTGGGGGGGGGGGGGGGGGGGAATTAATTTATGGCCGTTTGGCAACGGTCATTTTTGCAAATGGACCGTTGCCAACGGTCCAATAACGTCCATAAGCCCAGCAGCAACGGCTATATTTAAAAAAAATTAATTTTACCGGTAAGAAATAAACGGTTAACCGGTTCTACCGGTCCAGTTACAGGTTTGAACCGGTTAAACCGGACCGGTTGACACGTTTATGCTATCCTATGTCTTCCATGATATACCTTCAAATCTGTTTTGTTGCTTGTTTCTTGTGGCCCTTGGGATTCAATTAATGGCTAAGCAATATTCCTCAATGCATAGTACACTAGGATTGAGACATGAATCGCAACAATTGGTTGGAAATAGATATTACACGAATTATAAGATTTTTATTTGTCACAATGTATATCCCTTAGCTCAATAATTACGTTTCGAGCCCATTGATGTGATGTGAATGTAATATTTGAAACAGACGTTTCTAAAGCAGTCAAATTTTCCTTGGAACCGATTTTTCATTATATGTTATATATGTGTTCTCTATGACAATATTTGGTTATACCATCCAAAAAAATATCCGGACAAAGGACACTATTATAAAGAGTTAAAGAAGTTTAACTGTTTGCCATGTTAATTTTGCAACTTTTTACACTTTGGTTTCTTCACAAGCTACAAGCACTAAAAGCTAGGGGTACTAATTACTTCCAATTGAATGCCAAATCATGTTTGCACTAAACGTTCTCTATTATTTCAAAATTTCAACATTCTATTTTGTTTTATTTTTTTGTTGTTGGTTGTAAATTTGACACCTCCATAAGGGCTATTTTTCTTGTTTCCATTTCTTTTGTAGGTTTGTTAATTGGATAAAAATGCTACTGTAGATGATACAGAGGTCAGGGCCAAAGTGTCCCCTCCCCTCTCTTCCTCAGCTTTTCTATTTGTTTTTAAATTGAGAAAATGTCCAATTTTTTCTTTGTACTTTATAAAAAGGTCTAATTTTGCCCCTCGTTAGAAATTTAACTCATTCATGTCTTCATACCTAAGGCTATAGTTGGAGCATGTAGACTAGATAAGTATAGTATGGCCAATTTCAAGATTAGAAAAAAAGAAGTATGGTATTAGCTAATTTGCTTAGAACAAATGATGAATCTGTTAAATGTTGTCAGATTTGTTAAAGCTAGTTAATGATTAAAGCTAGCTAAGTTGGTGTGAATGAGAAATGGAGGGAAAAAGATAATGGAAGGAAAATGAAGTTCAAAGCAAAGTTCCTTTGAAAAGGAGTCTTGTACCACATTGATGGTAGAAAGGGAAAGTTATGTGCTTATATTAGAAAGCACTTCCTCTAGCTCTTAAAGGGTCAAGAAGAGGGACTCCCCTCGCGTCGTCGTCGCTCGGCTCGGCTTCGGATCTGGATCAAATGATCTGATTGATTGATAATATTTTTGGACCAAATTTATTTAAATTCAATCTTCATTCTCTGAAATTATTTTGTTATTTCCGCCGTAAAATATTAATTAATAAATAATTAAATTTTCGCGGAATAAAATTTAAAGGAAAAAAAAAATTCCCCAACGTTCTTATTTTTTCGGAAAAGGCATGGCCTTTCCGAACAGCCACCAAGCCTATTCTGAACAGGCATGTTCGAGGCTATATAAACTGAGGCAATGCCTCAATTTTCGACTACTGAACAATTTTTCCTTGCATTACATATTCTGCATTCTTTCTCCACAAAATAAAACTATCGAGTCTTACTGTGTTTCGTTGCCAGATTTGAGTTCGCCGAAGTCGTAGGCGTTTGAGGTACCGCCACTCCTACGACAGGTACATCCGTTATATCCTGGGAGGAAATAATCCGTAACCTCGGGTACAGTGAGGGGGTTAAATTCCTTAAGGACATACAGTGAATTCTGTGGTCTCGGATATTTGTTAATTTTATTCACACAATTTTTTTTTTCATTTTCTACTTACTGGTTTTATTTCCAGTTTCTGATTTTGCTTTACGACAGTTCTGAACACGGGAGGATAACAAGCTTAAGGAATTTAACAACTATTTCTGTGTTCATTTGTTGTTGTTTAACGATTACAGAACGTTATTTAAAAGAAAAAAAAATTGTTTTCGTTAACATAAAACAGTGCTGTCCACAAAATAAAAGAAACTTGTGTCTTTGTTGTTTGCATGTAACGAACTTGTATGTTGCTTGGAGACTAAAATCTTCAGATTTTCTACTCCGGTTGAGATTAAAGTTTTCAGAACTTTCTACTCATTTGGATACTTGATTTGAAGATATAAAAACTTCATCAAGTATACAACATACAGTTTCCTATATTCTGTTTGAAGGTTTTAAATCTGTCTTGTGTAAACTTGATTCGGTTTGAAGAAATAAAATCTTCACCGTTGTGTATTATATTTATTGCTATCAAAACAGATTCAGTTCGAACATTTTTTTTTAATTTAAACTGATTCACTGTTTCTTAAATTTTTCTGTTGTTTCCTACGACGGAAATGGGAGACCAAATTCCAAATTTGAATGCTACTGCTACTGCTAATGCCACACCAGCCCCCGTGATTGGTTCTACGAGCAATGTTGCGTCCTCCAGTCGTACCGCACCAGCACCGGCTCCGGCAGAGAAGCCCGGAAAATTCACCGGGATTGATTTCAAACGATGGCAACAAAATATGTTCTTCTATTTAACTACTTTAAGCCTTCAAAAGTTTATTAAGGAGGACGTTCCGGTTCTGCCGGAATCAACACCTGAGAATGAACGTTTTGTTATAACCGAGGCATGGAAGCACTCAGATTTTTTGTGCAAGAATTATATTCTTAGCGGACTGGAGGATGATCTTTACAACGTCTATAGCAATATGGGAACATCAAAAGAGCTATGGGATGCGTTGGAAAAGAAATATAAAACAGAAGATGCTGGACTAAAGAAGTTTATCGCTGCCAAGTTTCTGGACTACAAAATGGTAGATGGCAAGTCTGTTGTTACTCAAGTTCAAGAGTTGCAGGTTATCATCCACGGTCTCCTTGCTGAAGGTATAAATCTGCTTAATACCTTTGTCGAAAGTATTCAGTACACTATTACTTACATATTGTTTGGTGTAGGTTTGGTGATTAGTGGGGCGTTTCAAGTTGCGGCAGTGATAGAGAAGTTGCCTCCTTCATGGAAGGACTTCAAAAATTACTTGAAACACAAGCGAAAGGAAATGACACTGGAAGATCTCATTGTTCGGTTGAGAATCAAGGAAGATAACAAGGTAGCGGAGAAGAAGGCAAATGGGAGATCAACCATAGGGGGAGCACATATTGTTGAAACTGCCCCAACTAATCTGAAAAAGAGGAAAAAGGCATCGGGACCAAGGAACTATCCCAACAAGAAGAAATTCAAGGGAAACTGCCACAATTGTGGGAAAATCGGACACAAAGCTGCAGACTGTCGTGCTCCGAAGAAGGAAAAGAAGAAGGGTCGGGCTAATATAGTTGAAACAAACGATGAGGTTGATGACTTGTGTGCTATGTTGTCTGAGTGCAACCTAGTGGGAAATCCGAAGGAGTGGTGGATTGACTCTGGCGCCACTCGCCACATTTGTGCTGTTAGAGAAGCCTTTGCTTCATATGCTCCCGCCGGGCCCGACGAGACCATTTACATGGGAAATTCTGCAACGGCCAAGATTGAAGGTTATGGAAAGTCCTGTTGAAGATGACCTCTGGCAAGGTGGTGACTCTCAACAACGTCTGTCATGTTCCTTAAATTAGAAAAAATCTAGTATCTACCGGACTTCTAGTGAAGAATGGTTTTAAGTGTGTTTATGTTTCTGACAAGGTTGTAATAAGTAAGAACGAGATGTACATAGGAAAATGTTACCTTACAGAGGGCCTTTTCAAACTGAATGTAATGGTTGTTACTAATAATAATAAAGTTTCTGCTTCGTCTTACTTGATTGAGTCAAATGATATATGGCATTCACGTTTAGGACATGTCAATTATAAAACCTTACGAAAAATGATTAGTTTGGAAGTATTGCCTAAGTTTGAATGCAATCAATCAAAATGTCAAATCTGTGTTGAATCTAAGTATGTTAAACATCCTTATAAGTCAATTGAAATGAATTCAAGTCCTTTAGACTTAATCCATACAGATATTTGTGACATGAAGTCAATCCCATCTCGCGGTGGAAAGAAGTACTTCATAACTTTTATTGACGATAGTACGCGGTATTGCTACGTTTATTTACTTAATAGTAAAATTGAAGCATTCAGGCAGTACAAAACTGAAGTTGAGACTCAACTTAACAAAAACATTACAATGATAAGGAGTGATAGGGGCGGTGAATATGAATCTCCTTTTGAACAAATATGCTTGGAATATGGTATTATTCATCAAACGACTGCCCCTTACTCGCCACAATCAAACGAAATTGCAGAAAAGAAGAATAGAACACTAAAAGAAATGATGAATGCCCTGTTAATAAGTTCTGGGTCACCCCAGAACTTGTGGGGGGAAGCTATTCTAACAGCTAGCTGAATACTCAATCGAGTGCCCCATAACAAAACAAAATCAATTCCATACGAAAAGTGGAAAGGAAGGAAGCCCAATTTGGAATACTTCAAAGTGTGGGGGTGTTTGGCCAAGGTGCAAGTTCCTAAACCCAAAAGGGTAAAAATAGGACCTAAAACCGTTGATTGTGTTTTTATAGGATATGCCACAAATAGTAAGGCATATCGGTTTCTGGTTCACAAATCTGAAAATCCCGACATTCAGGTGAATACAGTAATTGAATCAGATAATGCTGACTTCATTGAAACCATATATCCGTATAAAAAGGAATGTGAGTCGTCTAGCAAAGAATCTAAACGACCTCGGGAAGAAACAAAGGAAAATATTCCTGATAAGGAAAATCCAAGACGCAGCAAACGTCAAAGGACGTCTACTTCCTTTGGACCAGAGTTTCTAACATTTTTGTTGAAAAATGAGCCTCGAACTTTCAATGAAGCTATGTCTTCATCGGAAGCTCAATTTTGGAAAGAGACAATCAATAGTGAGATAGAATCCATATTGGACAACCATACTTGGGAATTGGTTGATCTTCCTCCAGGGAATAAACCTTTAGGTTCCAAATGGATTTTCAAGCGGAAAATGAGAGCTGATGGTAGTTTTGATAAATATAAGGCAAGACTAGTTGTTAAAGGTTTTAGACAACGAGAAGGTCTTGATTAATTTGATACATACTCGCCGGTAACGAGGATTACATCTATTCGGGTGTTAGTAGCGTTAGCCGCCGTGTACGGTCTTGAAATCCATCAAATGGATGTGAAAACAGCCTTCCTAAATGGAGAGTTAGAGGAAGAAATTTACATGGAACAACCTGAAGGGTTTGTAGTTCCAGGGAAAGAGAAGGAGGTGTGTCGACTTGTTAAGTCTCTTTACGGACTAAAACAAGCACCCAAACAGTGACATGCAAAATTTGACCATACGATACTGTCAAATGGATTCAAGATAAATGAGTGTGATAAATGTGTCTACATTAAGAACACTCCGAACCACGTCGTCATTGTTTGTTTGTACGTGGATGATATGTTGATAATGAGTAACGACATTGCTAACATAAATGCTACCAAGCGCATGCTTGCTAGCAAGTTTGATATGAAAGACTTAGGAGTTGCCGATTTAATTCTGGGAATTAAAATCCATAAGACTCCTTAAGGTCTAGCATTGTCACAATCTCATTATATTGAAAAGGTACTTGAAAAGTTCAAATATTTGGACTTTAAAGTTGCAAAGACGCCAATTGATATGAACCTTGCTCTTGCAAAGAATAAAGGTCAAAGTCACTCTCAATTGGATTATGCCAGAGTGTTGGGAAGCTTGATGTATATCATGAACTGTACGCGACCTGATATTGCGTGTGCTATAAGTAAACTAAGTCGCTACACTAGTAATCCCGACCAAAATCATTGGCTGGCAATGAAACGAGTTTTGGGGTATTTGAAACATACTCAAAACTTTGCTTTGCATTATAATAGGTATCTTGCAGTTATTGAAGGATACAGTGATGGAAATTGGATCACCGGTTCAACTGAAACTAAATCCACAAGTGGATATGTTTTTACCATAGGTGGAGGAGCAGTGTCTTGGAAGTCATCCAAACAGACATGTATCGCCCGCTCTACAATGGAATCTGAGTTCATAGCTTTAGACAAAGCCGGTGAAGAAGCTGAATGGCTCCGGAATTTCGTAGAAGATATTCCATTTTGGCCCAAACCGTTGACTCCTATATGCATACATTGTGATAGCCAAGCGGCAATAGGAAGAGTCGGGAGCGTTATGTATAACGGAAAGTCTCGTCACATACGACGAAGACATAATACCGTTAGACAACTACTCTCTAGTGGAATTATCACAATTGACTATGTTAAGTCAAGAGATAATGTGTCGGATCCACTAACTAAAGGCCTAACTAGAGAGGTGGTTGAAAGATCATCGGGGGGAATGGGACTTTGGCCGAGGACAAGTCATCGTGGTGGTAACTCTACCTAGAAGACTGGAGATCCCAAGATCTAGGTTCAAAGAGATCAAAAAAAGTCATTGATGACGGTTCAACATTGTCACAATAACTTTTTGGTCCATTCTCGTGATGAGACAATGTTCAGTACCAGGATAAAGCATTACGGCTTTTTAATGGTTTCTAAGTTTGATACGGGGTATATCAAATAGTGTATCTACGGGATGACACATTTAGAAATCACCTATGTAAGTGTGAAGTGTAAGCCGCTTCAAGGAGAATTCTGTGAGGCCAATTCTCTACGCACTTATGAACCAGGAAGTGTTCATGGTTGAAACGAACAAAACAATGAGAACCAAAGATGGTTAAAGGGTTAATTGTGTGACATGTGGTTGTCTAGGTATACACCAAAGCTCGACGGTTCAAAGATATCAAATCTACCGATTGACCGAGTATATCCGACATATGTTCACTACGGAAAGTTCAAAGAGAAATCTACTTATCCAGATGCGATTAATCCTTGCTTACGAATCACACAGTATTTTTGTCATGCATGTTTGTCCATCATATAGCCATTCCCCATTCATGTGGGGGATTGTTAAAGCTAGTTAATGATTAAAGCTAGCTAAGTTGGTGTGAATGAGAAATGGAGGGAAAAAGATAATGGAAGGAAAATGAAGTTCAAAGCAAAGTTCCTTTGAAAAGGAGCCTTGTACCACATTGATGGTAGAAAGGGAAAGTTATGTGCTTATATTAGAAAGCACTTCCTCTAGCTCTTAAAGGGTCAAGAAGAGGGACTCCCCTCGCGTCGTCGTCGCTCGGCTCGGCTTCGGATCTGGATCAAATGATCTGATTGATTGATAATATTTTTAAACCAAATTTATTTAAATTCAATCTTCATTCTCTGAAATTATTTTGTTATTTCCGCCGTAAAATATTAATTAATGAATAATTAAATTTTCGCGGAAAAAAATTTAAAGGTAAAAAAAAATTCTCCAACGTTCTTATTTTTTCGGAAAAGGCATGGCCTTTCCGAACAGCCACCAAGCCTATTCTGAACAGGCATGTTCGAGGCTATATAAACTGAGGCAATGTCTCAATTTTCGACTACTGAACAATTTTTCCTTGCATTACATATTCTGCATTCTTTCTCCACAAATAAAACTATCGAGTCTTACTGTGTTTCGTTGCCAGATTTGAGTTCGCCGAAGTCGTAGGCGTTTGAGGTACCGCCACTCCTACGACAGGTATATCCGTTATATCCTGGGAGGAAATAATCCGTAACCACGGGTACAGTGAGGGGGTTAAATTCCTTAAGGACACACAGTGAATTCTGTGGTCTCGGATATTTGTTAATTTTATTCACACAATTTTTTTTTTCATTTTCTACTTACTGGTTTTATTTCCAGTTTCTGATTTTGCTTTACGACAGTTCTGAACACGGGAGGATAACAAGATTCAACACTTTATTTGTTCTAAAATTATTTTTATGAGCTTAGTTGCTTAGGAGGAGAACCCCTTTGCTTGTGCAAGAATGGCCTGTCATTCTTTGACGGATGAGTACGTAACTGTCCCTTTTTGTAAACTTCTGTTTATAATAAAATCTAACTTAAAAATAAAAATCATGTCTTTGCTGTTAAAGACTGCTTGTGGGGTCAAAACATGCGCAATTTGTTAATTTAACCTTGCGATTTGATTGATTTTTTGTAGTGCCATAAGAAATATCTCTATTCTCAGTGCTCGAACTCTTAACCAGTACTAATTAAGTTTAATTTTTGCTTTTGTATTGATGACCTCGTCCTATTTTACACGGCTTAAACTTTTAAATGAGAATGATTGCACACTCATCTTCTTCTTTATCAAGTTTTTGAACTCCATAATCTTGGAATGATATATATATATATATATACGCACACTTAGATAGTAGTACATGGTACCTTGGGAATAAAATGTAGATTATTGAAGCCTTAACACTTTCAAATAAACAGAATTAACAAGACCAAAAAGCAGACATCCCAAGTTAAAATTGAGAATCTCTCTTCCTCCTCTTTATCAACAAACCTGCACTCACTGAATATGCATGCTCCTGCAAAATGTCATTTAAGGGGACAAAAGGTTAAATTTTACTTTATACTAATCGAAATTGAACAATTTCATCCTCCGATAAATTTTTGATTTAATCTGCTACTAGAAAAAAGTATGTTTTTGCCCTTGACCCTAACATAACTTCAATTTGGAAGTTGTTTCAATCATAATAAAAAGATTATAGAGTAATTGAACTTCTTTATCAAAATATTTATAGTAATAGCGCGTAATAGCCACTTTTCTGCCTTATAATTGAAAACATAATCATTGTCACGAAGTTTGAAATCACAGTTGAATCTCCATGACAATATCCTGAAGTTTCATTGTGGAATTTTGAACTCCATGACAATAGCTATCTTTCAATTACATGGGCTGAAAAGTGGCTATTTGTGAATTTTATCTGAAATATCTGGACACGTGAATCCGCTCATTTTACGCTGGAGTTCCGTTAATAGCAAGGTCAAATACTAGATAATTTGTTAAGGTAAGGATATGAATGGACCAAAAGTTACCAAAAGTACGACTGAGGACAAAATTGAGCTATTTCGAATAGTACGTATATGGGGCAAATTTGATTCTCTTCCTTACTTCTTTAACTTTTTTCTTAGACCAGCTGTTGAATTTTGTTCTGCTACATGCTGCATTGGAGATTTGAGCATGGCCGGAGAACTGTTTCGCCGGAAAGTGGAATCACCGGCAAGTTATCGCAGTTGCAAATCTCGATCATCATACCATCTGGATCATGGAAAAATAATTGATCAACGTAGATTCCACCTTCTTCAACTCTGCTCTTAATGTACTCTATTTCCATCTCTTTTAGCCTTTTTTCCACTGTTGTCATACTCTCACACTGCAGCAACAATCAATCAGTTCAATTTAGTTTAATATGACAACTATGTGGTGATGATAAAAAAAGAACAGTTCAGTACACTAAGCTCTTAGTATGCAGAAAATCTGGAGAAAAGTTGGACCACATTTGGTCTATCAATCAAATATGGTTTGACCTTTCTTCGAATTCCTTGCATAAGCAGAATTTTAGTGCACGAGATTGACATTTACCTCTTGCTGATGACATATAGTAGCACCTAGTCCTGTTGGAGTTCATGATATACCACATATTGTATATCCACAATACACAGTAGTGGATCCAACATGATGGGCTGTAGTTGCTGCATTATTTAGTTATGGGCCATATTGTATTCATTTATTCTTCCAGGTCAAAGCCCATGTATATAAGGACCAATAAGTCCTCCCTTTGTAATTAGATATTCACTTCCCCACATTTTCACAATCAATAAAATTCTCTCTCTATATTTGTTTCCTCTCAATGAACCAATTCTAGTTTTGATCTGTTTCGTTGTATTCCGCAATTTTAACATCCAGCTTATCAAGCACCTGTGGCCTCTTCATTGAAGGGGCCTGTATAATACAGGCAATCTTGGTAAACAGAACAATGCAGTCCAATTGGTAAATGAGCTTTGAAACAGACACAAGATTGTAGTGAAAACTAGGCATATAAAGCACATGATGGAGAGTAAATGAGAGAAATTCAATGGAACCAGTACAAGTGACTTTTACTTTATACCCATTAGGAAGAGTTACTAAATAAGGGACAACTAGAGGTTGGATATCAACTAAAAGGTCTTTGTTAGATGTCATGTGATCAGTGGCCCCAGAGTCTATTATCCAAATGCAATTATCTACTTTAGTGATCATGCATGCACCATAAGACACATTGAAGTAGATTGTCACTTCATTCGTTCAAAACTTGGTGAAGGTTTGGTTGATTTGAATCATGTTTCTACCACTGCTCAGTTAGCTGATGTTTTTACAAAGCCTTTTACTGGACAGGTCCAGTCATTCCATTTTGCTCAAGTTGGGTGTTCAAGGCCCCTCCAACTTCCGGGGGGGGGGGGGGGGTGGAGTTGGATTTCATGATATGCCACATATTGCTTATCCACAATACACAGCAGTGGATCCAACATGATGGGCTATAGTTGCTGCATTCTTTAGTTATGGGCCACATTGTATTCATTTATTCTTCCGGGTCAAAGCCCATGCATATAAGGACCAATAAGTCCTCCCTTTGTAATCAGATATTCACTTCCCCACATTTTCACAATTAATAAAATTCTCTCTCTATATTTGTTTCCTCTCAATGAACCAATTCTAGTTTTGATCCGTTTCGTTGTATTCCGCAATTTTAACAAGTCCTTCTGAGTTTATATGAAGGAATTTGACTGGATATGGAGTTTAAGAAATAACGAAAGACTTTTGACACATACACTAAATATATGTGAGGCATCAAAATCGCCGGCCTTATTATCAATAATCAAATGAATGGTGATCGTCGTTGAGAGTTCTTGTCATTTTCTCTCTCCTTGTAAATTAATGAACTTTTATATCAACTGAATCGGAACAAGTCATGTCATTAAGGGTGAAAGTAGAATGGGGTGTTATCTTTAGATCGATAGTTTCCAAATAGAGAAAAGTATCTTTCTCTTTTTATATAACTGGAAAAAAAGTGTCATATAAAATGGAACATCTCTAAATATGGCAAAAATAGTAATTTTCACCCTCTCAAATAAAAATTCTTTTAGTCTTGGATTATAATATTTCTACTATAGTCTAGTTGAGTCAGAAATATCGTTCACTTCGCACGTAAAGATTTGATAACAAATTAGGAAACATGACATGCATGTCCAAATAAAAAGCTAACAAGGTAAAAAATACCTTCCTCTTATAGGACCATATAACCAAAAATTCAAAGAATTCTGATAACAGTACTGTTGTTGGGTAGAAGTTAAGGCTTAAAATCCCAACTGCCTCAAACCCAAAACATTTGTACATGAATTGTGACAATATAGATCGAAACTGCTGGCATAAAACTCAACTCTATATGTACACGCGACAAGGGAATTCAAAATGTATATATAAAAAAAAAAAAAAACACCAAGAAGTCAAGGGGATTCAACATCTACTGTATATATGCATATATAATATCTACTACACATGTATATATATAATTAACTTTGACCTTATATACACTGTAATTTCCCGGCGAATTAATGGGATTCATCTAACATGCATACATATCCTTTGGGAGATGCAGAATTTATTTTTTTCTTTCTAAATGAGTAAACAAAAGTCCTAAGTCTTAAATATATTCAGTCTTAAAGTTGGAAATATAGAAAAAAGAGACAGAAGTAGTGTGTACCTGGAAGGAAATGTGATTGTCCTTGGGATTAATTGTTTTAATCTTTGGCAATTTCTCTGGATCCTCAGATTGCAAAAGATGTATGCCAAATCCATAATTAAACAACCTGAAAAAGACATTAGTAGTTAATCAACATGTGCAATTAGTACATTAATGTTGTTTATCAACTTGAAAACAAAGACTTTAACAGCTTATTAAAACATTCATTTAATTAGTACTTAGTAGTACTCACCAAGCTCCATCAAAATTAAAAGAACCAGGCCTCCTAATTGGAAAGAATCCAAGAATGTTTTGGTAAAAATCAAGAGATTTTTCAACAGATCTACAGACTACTGATATGTGATTCAATGACTTTAAATGCAAAGGATTCTCCATAATATCCTTCCACAAAATGAAATTAAACAAAGCAAGAACAAGCTCGAAAAAATAAAAACTTCAAAGCAAGAAAGAAATTGAAGAACCACAGAATTGCAAAGTGGAGTAGTAATGGAGTGGCTATATATAGAAAAAAATTCTTGAAATGATATAAACGAATTTTTTTTGGTGACAACTGGTGAAGAGTAAAACAAGTAGATACCACGTGGTGACAATTACTGTTTATTTTAATAATATTCCAAAAAGCCATGCAAAAGCCTTTTGACAATTATACTTGGCTAATCGAGTGATGAATTTAGACAAATTGCACTTGACAATTAATTAAGTAATCCTACTTGATAGCTATACTGATCTATGTCAGCATCCTAGTTATGGTTTAATAGAGTAACTCCGAGGATTCGATTAATTTTTGTCATCATATGAGATGTGTTGTTATACGGATAAATAATAATGTATGAATTATTGTAATGTAAATAGTACTACTATATAAGTTGTTATATTGTGAGCAATAATATGGAATGTGTACTTTAAGAGTATTTTCATCTTTAATTTTTTTAATTATCTAAGTATAATTATAATAATTGTATTCTTATTTTACATTTTGTTGGATATAATAATACATATAGAAATTGGGTGCAAATTTTGCGATTATAGCGTTTATAAGCTTTCTTTTTAAGTTATGCATGTATTAGTGTGACGGAGACTACAAAACGTTAAGCTAATCTTGAAAAGCCAATTAGAAGCGGAAGTAGGCTTTATTATGGGTTCGGAAGATTCTAGAAATTTTAGTTTAAATTTTATAAATATGTTTAGAAAATTTATTATTATATATATATACACACACTTGAGATCGTTATCCTAAAATCCAGAAATCATAAAATTAAAATCCCGCCACCCCTCTGATACGGATATCACTAGATTTTGATGTAATTCTGAGATACTAAAATTATATATACACACTTGAATTTGGTACATCTTATTAGGTGAGAAGTCATATTCATCAACCTCTAACTTGTGGACGTCTTCTATATGAAAGCTTTTGCTAATTAGTTCTCCAAAATACATATTACAAGTTATTATAACTGACGTCTTTACACGGCATATCGTTATCAACTTCTGAGTACTTATCAGAGTCTCTTAATAAATTAAAGAAGTGTCTATTCAGCTCCTTTTACTTTTTTTAATGCAAATTTATAGTTTAACCAACATTTTATGAGTTAAAGTTATCTATACTTATCGTGTTAAAAAGAAATTATTTACACAATCAAGTTACTTAAAATATAATTATAGGTAAAATTTTCGATACATGTTAATTACTAATGTGTTAAAAATGATAATTAACCTGCTATCATAAATAAACAATTGCTGATAATGTAAAAATAAATTTACACTAAAATTGTACATAAATTAAACTCACATTTTATTATATACATTAGACAAACAGTATCTTGTGATTTACTTGATTTCATTAGTCTACTAGTGAATTTGTCCGCGCGAATAAAATACCATCTCGTTAAATTCGTGAAACAAATTTTTAAATATTCTAGTGCTAAAAATCCTTTTAGTGTTCAAATTTAAACATATAAGTTTTTCAGTTTTAATTCATTTTATTATTAATTCTTAATTTTAATACTTTTCATAATTTTGGACCGCGTAATGATTATTGATATCCTGAAGATTTTTTTTGTAAATTAGAACCGCCTAAGAGTTTTAGATCTTCTGAAGATTTTTTTTTTTTTTTTGGTATCGTTGAAACTGCTTTTTTTTATTTTTGTAAAGAAAGGAAAAAGTTCTTTAAGAAAGTTGTAGCAGAGCTATATGTATAAAATGTAATGTTTTCTTAGTATATATAAAATATATATAAGGATATATGTTTAAAAAATAGAAAAGTGTGTGTGTCAACATGATTTTAAACCAACAGAAAATTTATGGCACGTTTAAGATCACATATTTTAAAAATATATTAAAAAGGAAGTGGAATTCATCTCTACAAAATATCTTTTTACATGACTTGACTTAAATTTCCGTTCTCCAAGTGTCTTCTAGGAGGCTTGGAGCCATCATCTTCGTCAAGCATTCTTGGATGTGTTGGTACCTAAAGATACTTGGGAATGCCTATCACCATCTTCCCCTTAGCGAATTCCAGTCATGCCATGCCATTTAGCTATAGCTTATACTGAAATTGTAAATTCTCCATTAAGTTCTTCAAAAGTGTACAATGTATAATCTAGTTAAATTCAAATGCAAAATGGCTGCTTAGGAAGCGGCGCTCAAAAGTACGAATGAAGTTGTTTGACATACATTCAACTTCCAGCTGATAAGTAATGTATTGATTAGTGATGGTAATGGAAAATAAAGACTCGTAATTGAATAGGAATGTAAATACTCACAATTTAATGGCAATTAAATGCACAAAATGGAAGAAACTGTTTCTTAATTTCTTCTATATGGCATGATTGGAAGAAAAAAGAAGAAAATGTCAAATAAAAAGAGTTAAAAGGGGCGTCTCTTGAGATTTTCTAATATAACACATAAATGGAAATAAAATAAAATAAAATAAAAGGAATTAGTGAAAAGGCAAAAAAAGGAGGAAAAAAAATACAATAGTCTTTTTTTTTTCTAGCTTTATATGGAGTACACATCTATATATGGCTAAGGAGGCAAAAAGGGAGAAAAGTTGTTTCGCTTCTCTAATCCTTTCTCCTATGAGTTATATTAGTAGGCTTTTGGACATAAAATATGCGATATTTGGAAAAAAGTAAAAAAATCAAGTTGTGCTTTGACATGCATTTAATCGGAATTTTTAAAAAAAAAATTGTGAGTGGAGAAAAATTAACTTGAATAATTGATCAAGGTCATTTTCTCAAACTTGAAACTCACTTTCAAAAACAATTTCAGAAAATCAATCTAATGTATAACCAAAATTATTTTGATTTTTTTTTAAAAAAAGTGAAAATTTTATACGAACAAATAGGCGTTATCATACACCAAACTCATAATAGCGACAAAAATATTAGAATATCATAACATGAAGGGACAAAGAGTTAACTATTCTCACACGAAAAATCTTATATAAAGTTAAATAATAATTATTATTATTATCATAAAAATAATTATTTTCTTACCTATTCATCTCGAAAGCCTGGACAAAGAGTTAACTATTCTCACACGAAAAATCTTATATAAAGTTAAATAATAATAATTATTATTATTATCATAAAAAATAATTATTTTCTTACCTATTCATCTCGAAAGCCTCCAATCTCCATAGTCATTAGCCTCGGGAGATTTTTGATGTCTAAAAACAAAGCAAAAATTAAAAAGGATGAACATATATTGACAATAAGACCATAATGAATAGGAAATATCTTACCTCTTCATCTTAAAAGCCTCCAACCTCCGTAGTCATTAGTCTAGAAAGGATATTTGAAAATCAAGTTGTGACTGAACATGTATTTAACTAATATGTGTAGTGGAGGAAAATTAACTTGAAAAATACATCAATATCACTTTCTCGAACTTGAAACTCACATTAAAAAAAAAAATCAGAAAATCAATCTAATGTATAACCAAAGTTGTTTTGATTTATTTTTTTAATATGAAAATTTTATACAAACGAACGGCGGTATAGTACACCAAACCCATAATAGCAACAAAATTATTTGAATATCATAACACGAAGAGACAAAGAATTGACTATTCTCACAGAATTTTTTTCATATAAAGTTAAATAATAATAATTTATAAAAAACAATTATTTTCTTACCTCTTCATCTCGAAAGCCTCCAACCTCCATAGTCATTAGCATCGAGGGAAATTTCATGTCTAAAAATAAAGAAAAAACTAAAAAGGATGAACATATATTGACAATAAAACCACGGTGAAGAGGAAAGATCTTACTTCTTCATCTCAAAAGCCTCCAACCTCCATAGTCATTAGCCCGGGGGAATTTGATGTCTAAAATTGAAGCAAAAGTTAAAAAGGATGAACATATAATGACATTAAAACCACAATGAATAGGAAACATTAAAGTGGTCATTGTTGAGAATTCAATTTTATAACATTAGCAATGTGATAGTGGAGTAGTAAATGTCGAGACATTTATTCCTATATTTTTTATAATAAAGCACAAAGAAAAATAGAGAAAATGTCAAAAAAAGGAGAAAAAAGATAAATGCCAATGGAGGCCATAGAGAGGTGTCACATAGGATTGTCTATGTCTAGCTTTATATTATATATAGATTTCCATAGACTAATTTGTCGTCCTCATCAAACCAATAATCATTAACTTGGTCATCCATGCACTCCTATATATTATTAAACACAACGAAATCAAATGAATCAGGAATTAATATTTATATGCCCCAAGAGCTAATAATAATGCAGCACCACACAACAACGGCCCAGCTAAGAATTTTGATAAGAGGATCAAGAATATATAAAGATGCCACACTTAAATTTGAACCAATATTTCTCTTATGTCAAGGAATTCAAGAATTTATATAGAAATTAAGAAGGCCAGACAAGAAACCCCCTTCCCTATCTCATGTGGTGAACAAAAATTGTTTATGCATAATTTTCTGAAGAAGAGGAATGTGTTGATTAATTTTGAACGGATCATTAAAGTCGGATCGTCCATGTAGGCTGATCTCACCAGATTAGGAGAAGTTAAAGAAAAATTAAATTAGAAATCGTTTTCAAATTTCTTGTTACGTAAAGATACACCAAATTCTCGCTTTATTTTACGTACATGATATGAATTACATTTTAATTCCCTACTGAATGAATCCAAAATCTAGAGTTATTGGAATTTTTTAATGAGTGTGACTTTCTTACAGTATGCATACAGTTTTTTTAACATAGGGATACATATAGTTTGAGCAGAAAATAAATTTAGTTGAAATCGCAAAACTTGAACAAAAAAATATAGTACGATTATATATTACAAGGAAATGCATTAGAAGATTAATTATAAGCACATCCTGATCAGTACTCTTCTTCCTTGTAGTATCAAACTACATGTGATGATTTTTGCGCATTAGGTGTGATAGTTAAATTAAGTACCCGACATTCGGCCAACTAATTAATTAATAGACTAAAATGATAGATGTAAAGTCGTCCTCACATGCACGTGTTTGTTATAGATTATATATTAGTGAATCTATTCGCGCTTCGCGCGGATTAGACATCGGAACATTAATTTTGTTAAAATTTTCTTTTTAATTTTTAAATTCAAATATTTCAAGTTTAGCCAATTATATTCTTTTTTTTTTTTGGGATAGAATACACTACTGTCATATTCATTATATGCACATAATTACATAGGATCCAGGTCTCTTATGCCTATTACATAATAGGGGACATTCCAAAAGATTGACCATTATAAAAACTAATTTCACGTTCATAAGTATTTCTTAAAATGTCTGCCCAAAAAGCGCCGCTTACAAACACCAGAGGAACTACAATGATCTTCGCGTTGTCAAAAAGCTTCTTCCTACTCTTTCTTTTGCGAGCAAATCTACCACCTTGTTCTGTTCACGATAGACTTGCTTTACCACTGGATGTCCCCAGCTCGCTCACCAAGGACATGCTTTCAGAAATAATAGAGTTATAGGGAGAGTTATAGGGAATGTGTCCACCTTTTAGCATAGATATTACCTCTGTTGAATCAGCGTTGGTCTCAATAGGCCTCAAATTATTCTCCTAAACCAGTTGTAACCCCTGTATAATTGCAGTGTGGTTATATCTTTATACATTTAATATATGTATATGAGTATCTAATTGAATGAATCTCTTGTATTATTTTTACATTATTTCCTTCTTTTTTCACCCTCTTATCTTTAACCTTTTTTTTTTCCTTTCTTACTTGCCTATGCAATCATTTTTTTTAAAATGTCAAATCTTTTTTTCTTTTTTACTTTAACTTCCTAATAACAAAGATAAGTAATAAAAAAAATTAATACCTCAACTTAAAATAATAAGATATTAAAGAAATAATACGTAAAAACATATTACTATAAGATATGAAGAAGCATAGATATTATTACACATTAATTAATTATAATTTAATTTGAGAATACGAAAAGTACCAATATAGTTAGGAACATGAAAGAACAAACAATTTAATTGGAAAACAAATTTATTATGAGTACGAAAAGAGCCAATAAACTATAAAAATACATTTATATAATATTTTTATTTTTGATCATTAAATATTTAAATTATTGCTTAAAATCCTAATATATGGAGCGTGGTTCGTACTTCGTACTGGTAGCCATTTCCTTCTTTTTCATTTTTTTTTTACGTTTTTGGTTCTTTTAATTATTATTATGCATATTCCTAAATTTCTATGGTTGCAATTAGTTTTAACTTCTAAAAATCATTTAAGCAAAAAAAAAAAAAAACAGAAGCATCAATATATGTCACAAGAATCTAGTTCATGGGTAGCCATATACCTAACCAAATTTAAACATTCATGAATTCAGAGAGTGAATATAACTACCTTGGAAGAAATACATTCAATGTCGAGATAGATATCACAGAGTGTCCAGGCTTCTGATCAGCAAATACTGAGTAAGAAATAATTAATAGATTCAAAAGAGTAAAAATTTCAACCAAAAACATTAGCATATACCTTTACCCAATAAGAATTGATTTCAAGTGTCCTGCATTCATTATGTAGATTATAGCATGACACAAATTACCAAAATTCAGCAAATACTGAGTAAGAAGTAATAATTGGATTCAAAAGAATAGATTTTTCAATCAAAAAGTTAGCATATACCTTTACGGCTTTACCTGTAAAGAATTTGATCCATTTGAATATGCGGGGGGAAACGACACAAACAAATAAGTTCAATCAAGATACGAAATATTCATTAACACATAAATCTCATAATATAAATCGTGACTATGCAAAGTCTATAAAAAAAATTAAAAAAAATATAGTTTAACTTTCGGTGAAGAATTTCCCGAATGCAATGTTGAAGAATTATTTTCTTGCGTTACAACTATTGAAGCTAAAATGGATTGATGATATAGCTGCTAACATAAGGCTTAGAGAGGTGCCACATCACCTTGTTTATGCCTATTTTTGTATTATATATAGATTACCCATTGACCATCTTGATATTTTCATAAAATGAAGATGACATGAGGTTAAAACAAATTGAATAAGCAGGAAAGAGGACAAAGAAAATTACCTTCTGTAGAAAAGGAATGAAGAGAATATATATGCAAAAAAAATATAAAGATCATTGCTACGAAAATTTAATGTAAAGATAAATGCAAGAGCAATTACTCCTATCTTTTATTGGAATGTGTTACAAATAATCCCACGTCTTACTATAGGGGGAATTATAGAGGGGAAGATGAAGAAACATAGACATTCAATATGCATTAACTATCATGTTTAATTAGACAATTAAACCTTAACATTGAGGTCATGTTATTACCGCTACATGGGTTGTTTTTTATATTTATTTTTAATTTAATAGTTACTTTTGAGATTAAGAATATTAACATTACATAGAGAGAAATAAATCACTCATTTAATTTGGAGCATCCACTTACATAACACATAAATGACTTTTTGATCTTTTTAATATGGCACATAATTGGAAGAAAAATAGGAAAAAGCCAAAAAAAAAAAGGAGAAAAAAGATAAATGTCAATAGAGGCCATAGAGAGATGCCACATAGGATTGTCTATGCCTAGCTTTATATTATATATAGATTACAAGGAAATACATTTGAAGATTAATTATAAGCACATCCTGATCAGTACTGTTTTTCCTTGTACTATCAAACTACATGTCATGATCTCTACATATTAGGTGTGTGATAATCAAATTAAGTACCCAACATTCTGCCAACTAATTAATTCATAGACTAAAATGATAGATATAAAGTCGTCCTCACATGCATGTGTTTGTTATAGATTATATATCTACTACTGTACCTTCTCCTATATATTCGTTAACTAATTTTACGCTTAATCAGCTTGAAGAATTAAGACCATTCATTTGTTAAAGAAATAATGCGCTCACTCACATTGGTTTTGTGAAAGTTGATTTTGGAACAGTTGTATTTGAATATATATATATATATATATATATATATATATATATATGACTAAAATCTTAAAACATTTTAGACGCTGTCATATATATAAAATTGATATATTGGTACGTTGAATAAATCAGATCCCAATTACCCCAAACTATTGCGTTAGCATCATCCCATGTGAGTCTCTAGATTTATATTTAATCAATGCATTAGGACATTAATTTAAGTAAAGAAAAAATTTAAAAAATCACGTCAGAATTTTGAATATCACTACTATTTTCATACTTCTTTTACTTAATTAATTTGTCTTATTTCTCTATAATAAATAATAACATCAGCTAATACATGTTAGCCGGCGTTTAGTAAAACGATATTTTTAATGTTTTTATATGTTTGTAGTTCACCATGGTTTTTTGCCCAATTTAAGTATCTCAAGTGAAATATGTGATTAAATTAAAGTCATTTATGATGACACATGTAAAAAAAAAAAAAAAAGGTCAGTCCGGTACACTAAGCACTCGTTATCACACATACATACTTTAATATGTAAAATTTAAAATTTGCCTCTCTTATTATCTTCCTTTTGTCTTTATCTTTATTTTTGGAATAAAAAGTACTTCCTCTATCCCAATTTATGTGGTGTTTTCAGAATTCGAGAATCTAACAGTTTCATTTTGACCGTGAATTCAGGCTTATAATCTTTTAGTTTTTCGAAATAAAATTTACATATTCGAAAACTACATAAAAAATACTATAGTCACAATGATTGAGCATTCAAAATATTTAAAAGATCTAAGAAAAAATTATGATCAAAGAAAAACTTATTTAAAGCTCGAAATCCGAAAGTGTCACGACCCAACCTCGTAGGCCGTGACTGGCGCCCTACTTGGGCACCCTGACATACCTATCCATATCTGATCACATCCAAATAGCATATACGGCCATAAACACTATATGCCGTCTCAAACTATGTCAAACTGTATCGGACACATTTCAGCGCAAACATATACATATACTTATATCGAAAAGCCGGCAAGGCTATCAAATGTATCAAAAGCCGACAAGGCTATCAAAAGTATCAAAAGCCTACAAGGCTAACAGATGTATCAAAAGCCGACAAGGCTAACAGATGGCGCAACGGCCCAAAACATATACAAAGTGCACGCCGACAAGGCTGCCATAACGAATGGGATCATACCAAACACACCCATACAAAAGTAGGCACACACACCCACAAATACGTCTACAGACCTCTAAACAGACCAAACGGATCATATGGCGGAACAGGGCCCCGCCGTACCCCTGAACAAATATATACATATGCATCAAACAAGTATATATACCAAAATGTAGGCTCCGGAATAAAAGGAGCACTCCAAACAGCAGAAGAGGATGTCCTAAACTGGTGGATCACCAAATTGTGCGTCTGTACCTGCGGGCATGAAACGCAGCCCCCCCGAAGAAAGGGGGTCAGTACGAAATATGTACTGAGTATGCAAAGCAGAAAATACAGAAACAAATCTGAGGCATAAACGAAATAGTAGTACAGAACATAAGTATAAATTCAACATATCAAAATGTTTACTTTAAAACATAAGTCATGCGTAGGGTACAGAAGAATATGGTCGCCCGCCCGTCGATGGCGCCATAACACAGCATAACACCAGAAAGTTTCAAATCTCCGTATCCCCGTCACATATCACCTCACAACATAACACCAAATATATGTGGAACCCGACCCTCTTTTGCGAGTAGCTCGGTGAACCATAAACACAGCATAACTCCGGAGTATATCAAAATACGCACGATAACATAACCGGCCCGGGAACCGGCGAAAGATACAACAGAACGCACGAGCAGAGTCATGAGTAACCATATGCATAAAATCATTATCATAGACTCAAATGCAATTAATATAGCCATACTTGCAAATCGAAGTAATAGTCATAACAAATTCTTTCAAAAGTTCTCCAAATTACATAAGGGAAGGTTACGGGACCCACGGACGGGTATTGACTCGAGTCGGGCCCGCCTATGGAAAACATAATCATCATACGCCATACAAACTTCTACGAACATATCAAAGCAATCCGAGCCTTTCTGTGAAAGATACGGCGTTTCGTAGTTACGAAATTCTTTAAAACAACTTTTTTTTTTGTACAAAGTTTGGAAATCAATTCTTTCGAAAACATAAAGGTTCATATTTCATCATATCATACATAAGAATGCCAAGAAATAGATATAAAGATCATAGAGTACTCGGATTTCAAATCTTAGAATTTTCCTCAAGGCTCATAACCTAGCCTATTGAAAACTAAGGCATGCCAAAAGAAAGAAGGGTTGCGCTTTACATACCTCGAACGCACTTCCAAGATAGCCAATCTAAAGCTAATTCAAATCTACGCCTCGGGCTCCCCAAGGTCTACAATTACGCCAACGAATACCAATCATTAGCTAAGGGCACTTAAGCCATTCATTCCAAACTAATCATTAAATTCTACAGAAAATTCGACAGCACTTCCCCTGTAAATAGGCCATCCCGAGAATTTATCTCGCTCAAAATCAACAACAACAACCACAATAACCAACCTAGTAACATTGATAACCAATTCGAAAGGCAAAATAATAATAGTAACTCTCTTTTACATCATTCAACAACTTTCATAAATTCAACTCGACGACTTACCTTCAAGCCAACATCGATGCTTATATATTTAAATACTAACCCGAATCCATACCAACAATACTTAAAGACATTCTAAGCAATTCATACAACATTTCCAACAATCCAAAATTTTTCCCTTCCTTTCCACATAATGTAACTCTTCCATTCTAACTTCACACCATCCAACTAATATCAACATTTTTCCATATTCATTAACTAACTCAAGATTACCCAAACATATTTCAATAACATTTTAAACAATATCCAAGGATTCGAACCATTCCGCCCATTTCCATATTCCATTCGAAACTTCTACAATTGCAACGAAACTACCAAATCGCATTGTTTTCTTCCAAATTCATTAATAACAACCATAGTTCACATTTAGCATCTTACTTTCATAATTGCATAAAAATTATATAAAAATCACATAATTTCTCATAACAACATACAACCAATTTCAACACCAACTCAACTCGTTAACCCTTTATCTACGTCATCAATGTCACAACGACACCTCTAACAAGCTAAATAAATTTTTAATTCACCATTCTCTTTCATTACTATGGCTCACGGCCACACTCCTCTTCACACACCCACACGACCTCTATAAAGTTTCTAACCATTAAATTCCTTCATAATGCTACTAAAATCAATTCATCATTCTTACTCAAGACACCCCCCTTACACGGCTCAATTTATAATTCAACATCAACATACATAACCCGTTTGTATTCAACACACATCTACCAAGCTATACAAGTCTAAACTACCTCCAAAACATGTAGAAAAGAATTAAATCTTACCTTAGAGACAAGCTCTAATTTTTCACCATGAAATGTCTTCAAGAAAGCCATAGCCGTGAGTTGCCATGGCTACCATGATCTCCATATTTTTCCTCCTCTTGATCTTCAAATCTCTCCAATTAATTGTGTAGAAGGGGGCAAAAATGGGTTGGTGTGAACAGTGCCCATGAACAGTGCCGCCGCCCGTGAACAGTGGCCGCCGTGAACAGTAGCCGCCGTGACCTTCTCTCTCTTTAGGCTTGAGAGCTTCTCTCACTAACTCTACTTTGATGGATGAGTTTTGTGAATAATGGAGGAATATAAGTCTATCTTATGCTTTATATAAGTAGCCCTTAACATTGACACATGTCCCACTAATTTACTTGGCTAACTTTAATTAATCAATTTTTGTGATAATCAAAGTTGAAAATTAAAAGCTCTTATTTCATGTCCGAAAATAATTCCTCCTTTAACTTGAGTCGATTTGCTTGCGGATAATTTATCGTATAAATGTACGGGGTATAACAGAAAGGTGTCACATAAATTGAGCCAGAGAGAATACATCATCTAGAAGTCCATTGTATTACACTTTACTATTTGATGAGGGTCTACAATTCAACACTGGTGAGTTTGAGTATAAATTGGCTTCTTTCATAGCTTCAGTTGGATCATGCAACACAAGTGCAAGTAGATATAACAAAAAGAAAAGTCTTTAAAGAAAATACTTTGGGCAGCTTATCTATCTATCTACATATATTAAAAGCACACAAAATTTTCGCTAAATGTTGAACGACCAAAATATTATTTAAATGTTGATCGACTTTTATGTCCTTAAAATTTTAAGTTAAGTAAGGATAAAATTGTAATCACCATCAATATTTAATTTTTGATTAACTAAAATTTAGAATTTTGAGGTTAATTATGAACTTTCCACTGCGAATAAAATCCTACTTCGTAATTGTTAAGCTTCAATATCTTCGACTTTGAATTGAACTAGAAATTGTTATCCTTAAAATTGGTAACATAAGCCGTAATATTATGTGGATTAGTCGTAATATGAGTGGACTGCTGATTACATGATTCTTAGTTTTAATAGAAGTGTATCATCTTTATATAAGGTATACTCATTTTTATTATTAGCCCACGTATTAATAGAAGCTTATGGGTTTATTGAAGTATATGACATGCATCTTTATATAAGGTTCAGATCTTTGTAATGAAAACTGCAGGTACGAAGTTTAGCCAAGCATTGAACATTTCTGGCATAACCACATCTATTAATTAAAATTACTATATAATATAAGAGGGAATGTGAGGACTTTTGTAGTCCTCACAAGAGTTTCCCAAATTTTTAAAAACTTTTTAATTAATTACTTTTATGTCCTAATTTTATTTATTTAAGTAAATTTTTTAATTTTTTATTTTTAAGGTCTACTTTTCAAAAGCTATCGAACCTGGGGACTTTTGTAGTCCTCACAATAATTTCTAATTCTTTTAAAAAAAAAATTAATTACTTTTAGGTCCTAATCTTATTTATTTAAGTCAATTTTTTTATTTTTTATTTTTAAGGTCTACTTTTCAAAAGCTATCGAACCTTCTACCTCATTTTTCATGTTCTTTGATTTTCTGGTTCGTGCTCGATATCCACATTTAAGCCCAATTAATCTAGATAATTAGCAATTTAGCACTGTATCGCGCCTATTCGGAGGGAACGCTTCCTCCAAAGATTTTTTCCATATCCATGTTCGAACCCCTAATCCCTAATTAAGAGAGGAGCAGCTCCATCCGCTGCACAAGTTAAATTATGTATTTGTCTTAAAAGTTCATTAACTATGTATAGATTATTTATTTAGAACTAAATAACTTCAGAAAATTAGGATACATAAGTTATAAATGTCAAATTCTGGCTCCGCATTTGATTTGAAGTAAATAATTTTATCAAAATGGAAGTTAAAATATTAAAGCAGTGGAATGAAAATTTTGCTTTTATATAATTACCCACTTGTGGGACTACAATGGGTATATGGTTGTTGTTGTTGTTGTTGTTGTACACTTGTACTAACACAGATTATATTTTTTTAGTTAAAATATCTACTTTTATATCTTGAGTTTGGGTCCGGGCTTAGCACGGGCCTCACATAACTAGTATATATATATATATATATATATATACTCCTTTGCACATGAGTAGGTAATAATTGTTAGACCATATTTTAACAAGCTTAGGTGTTCTTAGTTTACCTTTTCCCTCTTATGTTTGAGGTTAAAAATAAAATAAGAGCCACTAAATTAAAGTATTTATTTCAAGAGAATGAGTAAAATTAATATATCAATGTTGAATAAAATTATAATTTTGAAAATGTTATTCAATATCTAGGGCTCTGAATTCCTAATTAACTAACAACATAATATTACTATATTAAGCTACATAATAAATTCGAATGGGTGGGGTTACTTATGGCTTGTAATATCTAAGTAGACCAATAAATTAGTACCACCCATTTAATTAAAGTCATACGTATGACGTCTTATAATTCCATTAAAATGAGGGATATTTTAACCATAAAAGGAAAATTGAGTCCAATAGGTGGAAGGAGGGGCATTTTTAACTTGAAAACTAAAGTTAAGAGCAGTAGGGACATCTTTTACCCTTTCCATTTTACATTTAATGGCATTGCACATAGGTAAAAATGTGTGAAATGTTGATTGATTTTTATGCCCTTCAAAATGATACTTATTATTTTTGAAGAAAATTATTTTATTTCGGATAAAATTGGAATACTTGATAATTATTTTTAGAATATATATAAATTGAAAGTTTTTTTTTTTAAGTACGCATTTCATAGTATTTGCACAGATATATTCATGCAACACACAAATATAGAGATTAGTTAAACCAAAAGCACTGATAGTTGGTATATAACAGACATGTTAAGTTAAATTAGACCATGTTAAAACGGATCAAATTATAATAAACGAGTGACAACCCAATTCACTTGAACTTAATGTGAATTGGTTAAAAACGAGTCATAATCTAACTAGTGACAGTAGACAGAGCCTAATTTAACGAACTGAATTCGCCGAAAATAACTGTATTGTGTGTATAGGTCAAAAAATCTATGCACATGTATATAAATTGCTAAATTTCCTAAATACAAGAAAGTAATTTTTTTTAAAAAAATTCCCTTAACAAAAATCTTGTCGGTACCATTAAATCTAACCCGCTCATTTGAAACTTTTAGGAAAATATATAGAAATGTGATATTCATGTCTTCTCAGATATACAATGTACGTGATAGTTTTGTCCAAGACAACACATACATGCCTAGATAATTCCCTTAAATTCAATGACATCATCTTTTTTTTAGTACTAGAAATTTGACTTTTTGGTGATTTATATTTTCTAAGAAATTAACAAACAATTCGATAATTTTAACAATAAAAAATATTATGACTTTATTAATATAACTTAATAAAGTTGAATAATTTTAGTGATATATTAAATAATTTTCTAATTTTATTGATACAACATGTAAAGTTAGCGACCACGCGTGTGCTTCACTCTTTTTCTTCTTTGACCTATATATATGCTTCTCATTTTATTATGTAGGCGTTTGGCCATAGAAATCAAAAACTTTTTTATATTTTTTGGAGTTTTGGAGTTGGAGTTGGAGTTGTGTTTGACCATAGTTTTTGCAAATAGTATTTTGTTGTTGAAATGTACTTTTTCAACAAGGTTTTGGTCGTGAAAAATAAGGTTTTGGATGTTTTTCAAATTTCAAATGCAACTTCAAGTTGAATTTGAAATTTTCATGGCCAAAGACTAATTTTTGGAAAAAGAAAAAAAAATCCGGAAAAAAGTGAATAATTCTTATGGCCAAATGGGTCCATATATATCTTTTATTTTCATTTCTAAGCAGTAAAAGATAATTTGTTTATCACCAAATTAAATGATGTGGTGTATCGGATGTGACTATTCCTCCTTTAATTAGAGGTTTTGGGTTCAAATTCTGAGTATGAAAAAATTCTTTCCCGATTATATTGTACGCGGTACGTATTTAAATTTAATTGAGCTTCAATACGAATACAGACTACCAGTTGAGAAACCATAATTTTTACAAGTAAGCTAATTCTACCAGTTGAGAAACCATAATTTTTACAAGTAAGCTAATTCTGTCGGCGGTTTTGTTTTTGGTAGAAATCCTGGTGGCTGCTTCTACTCCTGTTTTCTAGATTCTACTAATGCAAACATTCTAACTACGTAGTACCAGTAAATAGTACACGTAATTAATTAAGAACCTCAACCACTACGAAAACACATCATCAAGAATTAGGGGTGTTCATGGTCCGATTTGATTCAATTTTTAATTAAAATTAAATCAAACCAATTAAATTGATTTTTTTTTAATATTCAAACCAAATCAAATCATTATAGTATAAATTCTATCAGTTTCGGTTTTGTCGGTTTTATCGGTTTGGTTCGGTTTTTTCGGATTTTAAGAATGTATTAATACAAAGAATCTTTGATTCAAATGGTAACTAAATACGGCTTTGACCGTGATCCATTCAAATCTAAGAATCTTCTTAATTAATTCATTAACTTTATTTAGGTATAGGCCTATGATATGAGTATAGGAATTATAGAAACATAACATCTAGCTTTCATGATTATAGTTACCTCCCTACATATAGCCTTTTGATATTACGCAACCCTCTAGAATTTTTGTTAACTAGACTCATCGTGTTTATGAAGCATTGAGAAGAAAGCACAGAAGTTAAAACGGAAAATGATAAACAGAAAGACAAAGTCATCTAGCCAAAATTTTTAAATTCCAATTGCCATTTTCTTCCCTTTAATTTGTTACGGATAAAATACTAGCTTATTAGTAGTAATTTAGTAAATTTCTTTTTATTTTACCTTAAACTTAAATAGGCTACACTTTTCTTTCTAATTATTTGAATTTGTATTGGACTTGGAATGAGCCAAATTTTGAAGAATATATATATATATATATATATATATATATATATATATATATTTACGTATGTATCTATCGGTTTGGTTTGGGTTTTTTTAGTTTAACACCAAACCAAACCAAACCAAATGTTATCGGTTTTTTAAAATTCAAAACCAAATCAAGTCAAACCAAGCTGGTTTTCGATTTATTAAATCGGTTTGACTTGGTTTATCGATTCGGATCGGTTTTCCGGTCTCATTTGAACACCCCTATCAAGAATTTTGACTAATATGTTGTTATTTTGTCTGTTCCACAGTATTTTTAGTAGCCTGGGACACTCAATAGGAGTTACTAGTACTAATGTCTACCAGTGGCGGAGTCGCATAGAGCGAATGTCTACCAGTGGCGGAGCCACATAGAGCCGAGGGTGTTCATCCGAACCCCATCGGTGGAAAAAAACACTGTTTTTACAAGGTTAAAATTACTTTTTATGTATATATTAGTAGATGTTGAACCCCCTTAAGCTTCTTCGCATGTTAACTTTTTTATATTTTGAACCCCCTTGGTGGAAATTCTGGCTCCGCTACTAATGTCTACTCATTGAGGAGGTATATAGATTTTGAATTGAGAGAGTGGATAATATTTAACTCTATCTACATATATCTAGTTAAGAAGCTGATTCAGAATTTAAATTTGATAGGTTTGATTTTTGCTATTTTTAGCACATAACTTATTGTACTTTTAAAATTGTGGAGTTTAGATATATGGTATTGCTTGAAATTTTAGTGAATTTTCTCATATGTGTTTATGCACCGCATTAAAAATATTGAATAAGGATGAACCCGTTGCTGGAGAGCTACATCAGTTGCGTGGTTGGATGGCAATTGATAGTAAATCGTCCCTTAGCCACCCAAATAATAATAATAAGATGTTTATTACTATGTATTAATTACGTTACAATTTGACCCATAAATTATTTTAGCAACCTGCCATGCAACAAAAAATCAAGAGAAATCATACCCAATCATCAAGTGTCTGCTATCCTTGTGTGTTATAGGAGTATTTATTATTCAAGAGTCAACTCGATTTGGAAACAAATTTTAATTTACTATCAGCCTCACAAGTCACAATCTCATCATTTAATATATGCCAAAGACCGCATGATTCACTATGTCAGCTAAACTCGCCCAATGAAAGAAAACTAACATTTCTTAGAAATCATAAGAAATTAAAGACATGCTAAACATAGTTTATAAGGCCCCATTAAAGTTTATAAGCCTACGATAATGGCATTGATCCAAATGAACATTTGCTTTTACATATCAAAGCATTAATTGTGACCCCCCGCTTTTATTTAAAGGTTTTTGGATTTGGTCATGAAAATTGAGAATCTTTTAGTATAAAGTGCTTTATCCGCTTCATTGAGCCTATCTCATGTAAATTTAAAGTAGTCGAGCTAGTGAGTTTCAGATACTGAACGCTTAAAAACAAAAAAGAAAAGAACAAAGGCTAAAAATATTCTTTTGCTAAACAAAATATCTTAATTTTAACGTCCGTTATAGTTGGGTTGTTGACACCCAATTTTGTCTCTCCTTTATTCCAATTTATTTCCTTGGGCTTCTAAATTTATTAACGAGTTAAATACTTTGTTTTCGCTACTATTTTTTTATTTCTACTGCTATTAATATCTTTACTTTCATTTTCATCATTTTTACTATCAACATTACGAGCATTACTATATCACAAATTTCCAAATGGTTCGTCATCATTTTATTTTTGGATTTTTTGCAAGTTAAATTAATTATACTTTATCAAGTCTTTTATTTCTACATATTAATCACTAATTATCATAGTATATATTGTACTAGTTATTAAATTAGAAGCCCAAAAATAATTAAAGTAAAGGATGAAGGATCCATATTTTCAGCCAAATAAATGGCCCAAATTCGGATTCCCCACCAGCCCACATTTTAATCCATTACCTTTTAGCCCATTACCCTTTATACCCGACCAGCCCATCCACAACACCCGACCCGGCCCACTATTTTTTTTTATTCAGCTAAAACCTAAACAAAACAACGACGCCGCACATGACCTCTCTCTTCTCCCTCTCTCTTCACGGCTCACCCCTCATCTCTCTCTCTCTACCTTCCCTCATCCCCATTTTAGCAAAACCTTGACCATCTTTAGCCATGGCAGTTCTGCCTATGCCATTTCCACACAAAAAAAAATGTCCGCTGTACATCTGCTTCACCCAAGCTCTGTCGTTGATAGAGAAAGGGTTTTCCCTTTTTTGCTTCAAGACGCAATAATCTCCAAAATCAGAGAATGGTCGACCCATTTTTGGTAACTCCCGAAGCTGAATCACGTGAAGATTGGTTGGGATTTCAACGGATCGATTTTTGGATTCGTTTTGAAAAAACCTAGACCAGAAAATCCCGCCCAAAATCGAAACCCTAGACTTTAATTTTACACCTATAAATACATCTCTAAGTCTTCAGTGAAGGGGGGAGTTCTTTGGAACCACTGAATACTTTACCATATTCAACATTTCCACCTACCACTTTAAGTCTTAGCTTCGTTCTAATTCCATTCTGTTTCGGAGTTCTTTCAGCCACCTTAACCCTTCCTAAATATTTACATTTTTTTTCATTCACTATTTTGGTAACACCCACTTGAAAGATTAAGTCATTTTGTTCTTTCGGCTGTTACTTTAAAAAATCGAGTGTAGATCGGGACTGAAAGCCTAGTTCACTGCACTCGAAGAAAGTAAACAATCCTTCCTAAGTTAGTGCAATTTCAGTTTTTGGTAATTTGGTAAATGTTTATGTGTTCATACATGTCTGTCGTTTCAGCCAGTTTAGTTCGTTTATGTGTGTTCTGTTGTCAGTTAATCTAATCTTAGTTAGTAGCTTGATCGGATTCGTGTATATTTTGGTATTTAGTTAATTGCAGTTTAATGGTCGATACTACTTGCGCATTCATATCTTGGTTCGGTTTCAGTCAATACTTTCATATGTTATGCTTAGTATAGTGGTTGATTGGTATGTGTTCCTATTCATTTGAGCATGATTAGTTAGCTGTCAAACTCATATTAATTCAACTCACGTGGCTTGGCATCTATGTCTATGTGTGATCATTGCTTCGTGGTTTGCCCAACTCTGTTTATGTCCCTGCCCTTTTAAATCTGTGTGTGTTAGTTTTCCCTGCAAATTTGGATAATCTGAGACTGTTATCATTCCACGTGTTTAACTCTTAATCAAAGTCTGAAATGTCAAAAAAAAAAATACTAATCCCTGTTTACCTAAAAGTTTTGTCCAACTGTTGGTATTTCAGTAGCTTTAGATTGAACAGCCTTTCTTGGTCCTCTCAATCATGGTAATTGTTTGTTTCTTGAACTAGCATGCATCAGTTGACTTCTGAAATTGCATTAAATAACTGAAAGTTTAATTCAATCCTGTCTGTTGTGTTTAAGTGTCCATTGAAGTATTAGTTTGACATCGTGACCTGAGCATGAGGTTAAAGTGTCAGTTTGTAGTTTGATTTGGTCTGTCTAGTAATGCATTGGATCTGTGTTGGTATACATTGTCAGTTTCCTATTCTTCATGGCATAGCACTCTTTAAAATTTGATTATGATGGTCTCTTCTTGGGCCAATCTTGGTGTTAATTCTTATATAATTGGAATCTCTGTGTTATTCTTTTTGAAAACCTGGATTGTGACTTGTAATCTTGACAACACTTATGCTGTATTTGACTATTTTGGTGTCATGGTTTCAATGTTGTTTTCAAGTTCAAGGCATGGTATTTATTTCTCATTCAAAATACCAAAATGTGTTCGAGTGTTTTCTACTCATGTCTGAGTCAAGCCTATTTCCTCTATATCCTACGCGTATGTATTTTAATTACTGTGTGATACCTCGCTACATGTCCTATAATTTCAGACAAGCCCTCCAGGGTATAACATAATTGCTGAATGCTTCTTTATGGTTTGTTTAGACTACTTAGTCCATGTTCTTTTAGTAACTTGGAAGACAACATGACTGTCACATTTGTTTCTACCTAAATAGGATTCTTTTTTGTTCAAAAGGCACAGTTTTCAAGTCCTTTGGCTCTTTGATAAGCTAAAACCAAAATGACTGCTTTGCTTATGATTCTCCTTTTTTTTTACAAACCAACAGCCCTTAAAAAAGAAAGAGACAGACAAAATATATTTCAGTTTCTGGTTTGCGTTTTTGCACCCTGCATACACGACCCACTGGTCTGTTTTAAATTTTATATCATATATGGCTTGCCTCTCTCTATGTTCTGTTATTGGGCTGAGTTTTATTCCATTAGTAAGTTAAATCTATCTGAGCTGCCATTATTTATGTGATGTTTTTTATCTAAGTTTCGGTTGTTGCTTTTCTTTTTTATATATTTGAAGTATAGGTCTTATAAATCCTCACCGTACTAATCATTTTCTTTTCATTTTTTATGCATGACATCTCGCATACGAGTCCAATGGACTCGTCATCTCCCGCATTCGGTGTTGGGCCAAAGCCCAACAAAATCTTCTTCTCGAGTCAGCCCAACCCGCAGTGTATAAAAAGATTCTTGGGCCAAAGCCCATGTGGCGGAAGGAAAATTTGCAGCCGTGCTTAAATGGGCTAAGCCCATTTAGTTATATTTGTTCTTTTACTTTATTGTGTGTGTTTAATTTGTATTATACGACTAGCACTTTATCTTATTTTTGTTTTTTTCTTGACTTAGATGGATTTTGGCGGGGTTTATAGGAATTCTAGTTTTTTGGAAGATTAAGTAGAATCGTTTAAAACTTAGAATGAATTTAGTATTAGTATCTACAACATTTTGGGCTACATGAAATGATTTCCCAAAAGGATGTCAAAGGATAAATAATAACGATACCTTCCAAACAAATCATGTTGATTTCAAAATATTTTAAATAATGAAGACTTGAATCATTCCTTTTTTATTAAAATCCTCTCTCCGATTTCCGACGATTCCGTCATATTTTAATACCGTAAAACCTTAAACTTTACCGCTATTAATCTTACAATAACTCTTTTAAATTTGTTAGTCGGCATAACTTACTTTCTCCAAATACATATAAACGTTACATATCCCGCTTCTTTTAGTTTATTTATAACTAAGCCCTTTTTTATGCAAATCATTATTTTCTACAAGTCCTATTTTAAATAGCATTCTTATATGTCTATCTATAACTTTAATAATACTTAAAAAATATATTTTCTTAAATATTGCAAAATATTATATTCTACATTTTCAGCCTTAATTAATTAACATAAGTCCGGTCGGTTAACCATTGTTAATGGGTCTTAAAGGATGCCTAATACCTTCCCTTTAGACTAATTGAACTCTTACCTAGATCTTTTTGGTTTCGTAGACTTTAAATAAAATCAACTTTAGATAATTACTTTAATTAACCTTAGGTGCCCTAATTCACCATAAATAATTAGGTGGCGACTCCTGTACTTTAATTAACCCCGGAATTATCAGGATGTTGTAAACTATTTTGACTTCGGTTAAAATAGGGTATAACATGGGTGTTGACACCCAATTTTGTCCCGCCTCTCCTCCGAAATACCTATTTACGCTTCTAATATTTTGGGAAAATTAAAAAATATATATTTATATTTTTACTATAATTTTTAGCCTCTTATTAATACTCACGTTTTATTATTCTATTACAGTTACTATTATTATTATTATTATTATTATTATTATTATTATTATTATTATTATTATTATTATTATTATTTACTATTATTATTATTTTTATCATTTTAGCACATTTTACCGGTTTACGCACTCACATCGCATTTATCTTCGCCTAATTAAATAATAATTTTATTTACTGTGGATTTTCGAAATATTATTGCACGACTATTACAACGCCATTTTTATTATCTGAGCACTAATAATTGCATATTTTATATTAAGTAATATTTTAACACAAGTTATTTAAATAAGTCTTTTATTTAAATGTAGTAGCCCAATCAACCCATACTATTTTCGGACCAATTCATAAATCAGTCCACATTTTAATTTACCAGCCCAATTTAATTCATCTTATTCCAAATAATTAACCAACACTTCGGACCAGCCCATTCATTTAATACCCAGCCCAAAAATTGATCCAACCCATTACCCACGTTACCCGACCCGGTCCAACCCCATTTCCTTATTCTTTTACCCTAAAAACCTTTCCTTCTTTTTCTTTCCCCTTCACCCTCATCGCCGCCTCCCTCACTCTCTCTCTCCCGCTCCCTTTCCCTTTTCCTCCTCCTTTCTCCCTCTTTCTCTCCCTCCATGCTCCTCTGTCACCCACTATTCCCTGTTCCCCGCCACCACCGCCGCCTACCCCACTCCCATTTCCCTCTGTTCCCCACTCGTCTTGTCCCCCCCGCTCCTCTCTCTCTCTTCGTCGAAGAAAACCCTAATTCGCCCTATATATAATCGTTGTCCAAGTCAAGTAAAAGGAGGATTTTTGGATGGGTGAAATCCCTCAAGAACAGAGGATCTTTGTTCGTTTCATAAAAATTCCTCCAAGAATCCGTTTTCTTTTAGCCATAAAATACCCCCTGAAAATTAAAGGTTGGAGAACCCCCAAAATTGCCTTGCAAAAACGAGCTAGTGGAACCCGAAATCCCTAAAAAATAAGGAGGATCTTTTGATTCAGAAAATCCCCTCAAAAACTGAAGCTTTCGAATCGGTGAAACCCCCAAAAGAATAGGACCCTTTTGATTCAGAAAATTCCCAAATAACTGATTTTCCGGTTCAAGAAATCCCCTGCAAAGTATATTTTTTTAGCTGTCACAATATTATCTAATATCGATTCAAAAAATACCAAACGTTTTTTTGGTTTATTTTCTGTTGGCTGTTTCGAATCCGAGAGGATATCGACTTAGAACTTGGTGGTGTTTCGAGGTTGGTCGGAGACTCGAAGCCTCACTTCGCTGCACCCGAAGAAGGTAATTCTCCCTCCCTTTTTTGCTTTATATATGTTTTCTGCAATCGTCGCGTAGTTTTAAACATGCGGATTTAGTTAGGTAAGTTGATTAGCATAATGTTTATGGCAAGATTTGAGTGTTGTTAGCTTTTAAATTTTATTATCGGCATGTGTTAATTTTGCTTTCATCTGCTGAGTATGTAATTTAAGTTTCCTGTGGTTAATTAGCTTGTTGGTTTATTTATGCTTAATCTTCATTAATATGTGTGGAATTTGCTCAATCTGATTCAAAGGTGCTTGGCAGCATATGAACTAATATATTTGCTTAATCTTCTCTTTGGCTTAGATTGATGTGTAAATTGATATTGATGCCTAAGGCGTGCTCATGTTTGTTTAAGTTAAGTTCAAGGTCACTTGTAAACTATGGTGTTTGATAGACTGGCATGGTTTTTCTCTGCGATGGGTTGGTTGAGCCATTGTTTGTTTTTTTTTTCCAAAATATGTTGTTGATACTAGGATAGCATCTTCACGCCTACTGGACCTGAAACTAAATTCATTGGAGTAAAAAATATTTACTTTGATTCAACAAGATGCACTAAACCTTTGCATGCCTATGTGGTCTTTTTTGTATTTTTTTATTTATTATAAGCCTCGGATTGTATTTTCAAAAGAGCTCCAAGCATTTTAAAGTCAATTCAGCATCTGTGGACTTGTGCTCTTACTTTGCTGAGTACTGTAATGGTGATTGAAGCTCCTGTTGGCAGGATCTGTTAGTCATGCATCAGATAAACCTGTGGTTTTACTTGGCTATAGTAACAACATTTAGTTTAGGTTCATTATTATCCCCATACTAGTTTAGCAGAAGTCTTATTGGTACAATTGCATATGTTTATTCAGATGTTTTAGTAGTTCAATAAAGAATGTGAATGTTGTTTCAGTTTAGTGTCTCTTTCATATTAAGTTTGGCATAAGCATATTGACCCTTGGTATCTCTGTAGTTGTTGGTTTGATTTGAACCTTGTTTGGCAGTTGTATCATGGTAACCTCACTCAAAATATGAGAATGGCCTTCCTTATTTGATTGCAATATGTTGTTAAGGTCAGCTGGTAATAAAAAAGAAAAAATGAGTTTCAACATGTTAGATTAAGTCATAGTCCAAATTTGTTTGTAGAAGGTCCGGCAGAGTCGAACTGTGATCGTAATGGTCTGAAATGTGATTTGCGTATAAATGATAGGCTCTTCTTTTAAGCCATTTATTTGCCTTGAGCATTGAAACAGAATGGAAATTATGGTGAATAAATAAATGTATACATCTCTTAAGTGTAAATATCTTGTTCAACAGATTTCAACAGAACCAGTAGTTCCAGTACTTTTTTTTGACATCAGAAAATTCATTTTTGAACCAAGTAGAACTTCTAGGAATCATTTCATCTATGGATTATTGTTAGCCCTGTTTGTATTTCCCACATCATGTTGTATAAGCTAGAAATGACATGTCAAGATTCTCTCTTTTCCAGTCAACTGCTGCTGGTAGGCTTTAAAACAGTAGTAAAAATGACTCTAAATTCTAAGTCTTTAAATTTCGGACTGATCTGTTGCTGCTTGATAAAATCATTATTATAGCTTATTGTTTTGGTTGTTGAGTCTTAAAAGGAAGAGCAAAGTTTAACCAGAGATGGGATCTTGAATCTTAAAATCACTAAAAATGAATCATCTGATCACTGATCGCTTAAAGTCTCTACCCTTCAAAAGCAAGACTGATTTCCTGTCCTTTGCCATATCTTTTAGTTTATAGCATGTGCAAGTCTTGAATTTACTTATACATTTCTTGGTATCATTTTGAACCTAGCTAAAACTTGATGTTGTTCTTATATCATGCCTGAATAATTGAGCCTGTCTGTTGGTGTTTTTACCAAAACATGATTAGTTGAATAAAATGTTAAGTTAAATGAGTGATGAGTTATCTGAGGTTGGTATAAAGCCTATTTGATCATTTGTTGACTTAGACTGATAGAGTGTGATATGATTAAGAGAAATCCTGGTCTAATTTGGAGTAAGCTTAAAATGCCATCCGTGATAACGACATATAGTGTCATTACGTATGCTTAAGAGTTAGTTTAAAGTGGGACCTGAGTATGCTGAATTTGTCTTAATGTGGTTGTTCCTATATGTGGCTGCCTGTTACTATTGTTTACTACAACATACCACCGACGGTTTGCTGTTTATCTGGTTGAATTACTACTGCTATATATCCCTTTGAAGGCAAAAGAAACTTACTATTTGAAACCAAACCTATATCTGGGGCCATGTCTTTGGCTAGACATTGTTTGACTATTGTTGGTTGTTGCTCAATTGTTATGGGCTGCTGCTCAGTTACTCTTATGGCTGTTGAAACTCACTTTGTGGCACTTCCCTGTTGCACTTTATGTTACTTTGCTGCTGTTCATTGCTGCTACCTAAGGCTGCTACTTGGTCTGCTTGCTGGTGTTATTTCTTGCTAAAAAATGAACAGATCACTATACTAAAAAAATAAAAAATGAACACATCCTGTACTTGGTCAAAGATCGTTGATTCGAACATGATACTACGCTTGGGTCGATGAAGAGTTGTCTAACTTGAGGCCTCACTTTTAAAAGAGCGGATTTCTATACTCGATATTATTGAAAGGAATAAATATTCTACTGAAAAGAACAATACTATATTTGATCCACACCACAAGTTTTAGTAAGCAGCTGTGTCTATTTACTGCAATGTCTTATATATGAGTGTTTCGATACAGTTGATGCAAATCGCTGTTGCAATTTTAAGTTTGCAACTCTGCACTTGGTTTGGCAGATCCTACGTCGTAGTATAATAAATTCTGTATTTCAGTTATTTGTTGATCTAAATAATACTATCAAAGCTCGATAATGTATACACGCACACCATGTACTGTTCTGTTTATAAGATATATATGCATATACACCAGATATAAATCTAATATACACAATCTACCAATCTGTTTCGAGTTTATTTTTTTTTACGTCTAGTCTTATTATTGATTATATACTAATCCTTTTTCTTTTGTTTTATGCATGATCATCGCATACGAGTCCGAGGGACTCGTTCTTCTCCCGCATTCTGTGTTGGGCTAAAAGCCCAACGACGTCTCCTCCGTATCTGGTTCTACCCGCAGCAACATATAAAAGAAATCTGTTGGGCCGAAGCCCAATAGTAAACAGTTTCCAGCAGTCCCAAAACGGGCTGGACCCATTTGACATTATTTGCTCCTTTATTTTATTTTCTGCATTTAATTCATATTATGCAACTGACTCTTTGTTTGTTTTGTTTGTTAACTTAGATGAACCTTAATGAGTTAGTAGGTTTAGTTTTAGTAATGGGTGGTTAGTTTAAGGAAGACCAACAATTAATTCCATAAGTTATTCTCTTCTTTTTATGTTTTATTTTGGAATAATTAATTTGCAAAATGGCATGATTTTATATTTCGAGTTAAGAGAATCGTATTTTATTCTTAGTATCCTAGAAATTTCAAAACATCATTAATATGCAAACATAAATTCAAACACATTTTTAAACTCTTCAAATTTTTGAGTCAATCACGCATATTCTTCATTAAGCATAGTTGATAAAGATAATAAAAATGGATAAAGGAAATCTATTAGCTATTTTGTATTTTTTATTCACACTTCTAAAACTCAAAGTCAATTAATACCTCATTGCTTAATTTTTTATTAAAACATTGCATAAATCTGCATCTTCTTCTACTTATATGTAAGTTATCATACTTTGTAAACTTCATTTTTATTATGCTACTTCCTTTAAATCTATTAACAACTATTATAAATTTTATTCAAATAGTATTTTAAGATTTTCTTTTATACAAAGTATTAGTCTTATTTTAATAACCTTCTTATTTAAAACCTTAACAATATTCATAAGTCGTGTTTTCAAAATGACATTTAAAGTCTCTTTTATACAAATTATTGTATTTTCTGCAAATTTTATTTTAACTAACATTATTTTCTTTTAAAACTTTAGCAATATTTTTTTAAGTCATTTTCTAAAATTTAAGCATTGTATTTAATCACTAATTAATTAACCTAAGTTTGGTCGGATAACCGTAAGTTAACGGATTCTAAAGGATGCCTAACCCCTTCCCTTTAGGATAATATAGAGCCCTTACCTAGAATCACACTGGTTAAGCAGACTATTAATTGAGGTTTAGTTTTAACTTTCCCTTAGTTAATATGTAGGTGTCCTAATTCACCGTTAAATTAATTAGGTGGCGACTCCTTAAAATAAAACAAATAAATAGGAATCACCAATACGTCATACTTCCTAATTTTGATTCCGGGTTAAAATGGGGTGTGACAATGGGTCATTCATAAACTTGCCCTTAACATATTGTCTTGCATTTGTTCTTGACTCTCACGAAGCTCCTACTCATAGTATTATGAATGATAATTTTAAATTAAACCACGATAAAAAAAACAAAGAGATATATTCAGATTTTTCTCGAAATATTTTAACATGTTAAATTCACTCAATTTACATTAAAGCTCCATGAAATTCAAATACAATTAAAATACAAGACAATTTGTTAACTAACAACCCAAGAAGTAGTCACCTTACACATGTTGAATGATATAGATTGTGGAGAGGCAAATTTTAAATTGAGTTTTGGTATAGAAGAACTTAATTTTACAAGATTTTCATTTATTGAGGCAAGAAGAAGCTTTATACAAGCAAAAGTCTCATATATGTTGCTACACCTTATAAGAAACATATCACATTTGAATTCTTTTACCTCACTCTCATTCAATCAATCTACTATACCTCCATGTCAAATAAATTGAGTGTTCTATGAATTTCTATTAATCATTTGCATCTATTTAAATTCTTTTCAACTTTATTATAATTAGATTATTTTTACCATCATTGCTGACATATCACAATATTCATTTTTTATCCAAAGTACCAAATTCTTAAATTTTGCCGCAAGAGAATTTAATGATGTAAGAAGAGATAGAACAAGTGCAACTCCATTTGGTACGGCATCAATTATGTCTAATCATAATTAGATTATATTTATTGTTATAATAGATAAAATTTTATCAACTAGAATAAAAAATAATTTTATAACTTTTTATTGTCATAATAAAGAAAAAAATCAATAATCGTACGGAAAATTTACGCGATAAATTGAGCATGTTTCCATCCCACCACATCATATGGGCCATAGTGTGGTTGGGCTCTTATCTAAATGCTGAAGATGCTTGGGCAATTCGCAGAATTGCCCTTCTTTTGGAGTGGTCATTAAATTTTGCCCCTCATATTTGAAATCTTTAAGTTTTGCCCTTCGGCTAAATTCCATGGGTTCCAGGTTCGAACCCCCACACAGTCAAAATTTTAAAAAAAAATCGCAAGGCAGAGTTTAAATTCGCTATGCCCCCACCGGCATACACTTGTGAACGTATTACCAAAGTTATGCTGGATCCGACATACTTATGCCTTATGGGCAGACTTGGCATAAGTATGCCGGGTCCGGCATAACTTTAGTAATTCCTTCACAAGTTTATGCCGGATCCGGCATAAAAGTTTGCCCATTAAAAATATGCCTCCAACGACATAAACTTGTTAAGGAATTACCAAACTTATGCCGGTCCCGGCATACTTATGCCTTATGGGCAGACTTGGCATAAGTATGCCGGGTCCGGCATAACTTGGTAATTCCTTTACAAGTTTATGCCGGGTCCGGCATCAAAGTTTGTCCATTAAAAGTATGCCCCCACCGGATGAGGGTACCTAGGAAGAATTTCATTGTCCTCCTTCCAATATTATTACAGAACTAAAAGGCTTCATGGTAAAAACTTTGTGCGTGGCCTCTTCCACTCATCGTCATGCAAATGCTGTCAACAATTATCATAGTGTTAATACTCATGAAAAACTAGGCTTAGATATAATGGAACAAAATCACGACAACTACTCTTTTCTAACACTACCCCATAATATATTAACAAGAGCAGTTATAATATATCCAATACAGGAAATGTAGCAAAGAAAGTCTTTAGGCCATATTGACACAAAAACCACTTGAATTTTAATAGAGCATTTTGATGTCACAAAATCTGTAAAAAGTTGACATCAGATCTCAAAGTTATGCCGGACCCGACATAAACTTATGAATGAATTACTAAAGTTATGCCGGACCCGGCATAGTTATGCCAAGTCTGCCCATAAGGCATGAGTATGCCGGGTCCGGCATAACTTTGGTAATTTCTTCATAAGTTTATGTCGGGTCCGGCATACACATGACCCAAACCTTGCCTTGCAGTTTTCTTTTTTAATTTATGCTTGAGCGGAGGTTCGAACTCAGAACCTCATGATTTCTGCGTGAACGCTCAGTGTTGCAATGCGAAGGGCAAAAATTAAAGACCAGCAATATGAGGGGCATAATTTAAAGACCACAAATATGAGGGGCAAAATTTAAAGACCACCCCAAAAGAAGGGCAATCCGCGCAAAAAAATGAAGATGCTTAAGCCCAGATTCTAATAGGCCTATGAATTTTGTGACGAAATTGACAGTGCCGGTATTAAATTTTTATAGGGCTATTTGCAGGATTGGCCTTCGTTGGGGATGGTATTTAATTTTTGTCCCTCAAATCAGTAGTCTTTAATTTTTGTCCTTCGCTAAAAGCCTCTTGGTTCCGGGTTCGAACCTCCGCTTAGCTAAAAATTAAAAGAAAAAGAAAAATTGCAAGGCATAAATTGAGATTCGCTGGGCATAAGTTGGGTTTCAAACTCTGCCTTAAGGCAAAAAAAAATCTGCTAGAATTTTGCAAACCTCTGCCTTAATGCAGAGGTTTGCAAAAATATTTCAAAATAGTGAAATATTTTGCACATAACTTTTATTTTATATGCAAAACTAATTTATGTGCAAAACTAATTTATGTCACAACTTATGTCTGATGAGCAACAGAAATAAGTTGTAGTTTTTGCTTATAAAGAAGAATTTATGGTCAATTGAGCAAGTTCACAATCTTGAAATATCTTGAACTTTGACCTCATAGTTAAAATTAAGGGGAAACTATATGATATAACAAACATATAGTGGGTATTGACATTAGTAGCTACAGTTTAACTTAATTACTTTTCATAGCAGACATTTGTATATTAATGACATTTAGTGACTATATATATACACACACTAAGTAGAATACCCATCACATTATTCACTTCCAACTCAACTTTCTCATCTCTCTCCCCTCTTCCCCACTGTTCCGCCGTCGGCCACCACTGCCGGAGCTCAGGCGAAATCGACAAAAGTTCATTTTTGACCAGAAGTTTAATGCCGCCATGGCTGCTCTATTTTTCATGGTTTGATAGAAGGATGTCGTGTAACTGCTGTAGCCTCGGATTTTCAGTTTGACGCCGCCATGGCTGCTCTATTTTGACCAGAAGTTTGACGCCACCATGGCTGCATAGCCAGAAAAGAAAGCAACGGCGCAACAGATCTGAAAAATTCCGATATGAGAGGGAAGTTTTTGACCCGAAGTTCAATGAATTTTTGACCGGAAGTTTTTCTCTAGATCTGTGTATACATACAGTTTTTTTAGATCTGTGTATACATACACGGTATATAATATTTTTTGCATTTTTCGAAGAAGATTTTTTTGTATACAAATGAATAGAGTGAATTTACGCATGTATACAAATGAATACAATCAATTTTATTTTTTGTATTCAATATTTTGAGTGTATTCATTTTTTTTTGGTGTACATATGTTGTATACAGTGTTTTTCGCCTGTTTTTATTAATATTTTTGGTGTATCTATGTTGTATACACCTGTTTTTGTTGTATACATATCGAAAAATATGCTATTTGTTAATTTTTGGTGTACATATGTCTTTATGTATTCATTTTTCACTCGCTGTATCTATGAATACAGCAAGCCAATTTATGAATATAGATAATCATTCTCATGAATAGTGAAAAATAGGAAAGTTGTATTCATGAATACAATGAAAATAAAAAATGAATAAAGTGAAAAAACGTATACAACCATTGGTAGCTAGGTTATTGCTATAAAATGTAATTAGTGAAACATATGCTATGTGGCTTGAGTTAAGCCCAAAATATTTATCATTTATGTAGTTTCCCCTAAAATTAATTTACATTCACAATTTATACCTCATGAGCAACACATGCTTTTCCTAAATTGATTAAATGAGCCCCTATAAAACATAACTAGCGCCTGTGTCTTAGTATTTCAGAATCGGCCTTTATTGAAAACTTAACCCGAAATTAGCAAAAGCAAAGCCCAATTCTTGTAGACGGGTATCTTCTCCTTTAGGGCACAATTCAAAATATCTCCGACACGGAGAAAATGAACGGCGATCTGCAAATCTCCGTCGATAAACTTCCGATCAAACGGCTAGAATTCATTGAAGAACAAGGCGCCGAACGCTTCCCTTCGTACTCTCTCTCTCTCTCTATACATTTTTCGTAATTGTTGCAGTGATATATATATATATATATATATATATATATATATATATATATATATATATATATATAAGTTTTTGAGCTGGATATTTGTGAGCTAATTATTTAGGTTTAAATTTTGCTTAATTGTTGAAGTGATATAGGATTTCTCTATAGATGAAGAATTTATGCATAATTAGTTTTTTTGGATGATGTAAGTGTTTTATAATCACAAATAGTTACAAAAGAGGGGGAAATAACAAAAAACCTATCATAAGTCTAGAGAGCTGACAAATCGAAGAATCTGGAGCTAATAAAATCCAAAAAAGAGTCTGGGTTATATGCGAGGTATAACCCATTGCAAACCAAACAAAGTGAGGAGCATATTCCACACATCTGTAGCAACTGGACAGTGTAAGAACAGGTGGTTGATGGTTTCAGAGGTGCAATGGCACATGTAACATCTATTAGCGAGATGAAATTTCCTTTTCATGAGATTGTCCAGAGTTAAACAAGCCCTTTTTAGAGCGACCCAGCAGAAACAGGAGACTTTAGGCGGTAAATTGACTTTCCAAGGCCCATTGGTCAATCAGGTCCTTGTTGGAGCTCTGAAGCAGGTAGCCTTCTTTGACAGAATAAGAACCGTCCTTGTTACTGCCCCACTTAAGTCTGTCATTTCTCTGAGTGAGAACTGGACTGTTCTGTAGACACCCAATCAATGCTATCATGTCCTCTATTTCTCAGTCATTTAGGTGTCTCCTTAGGTGCAAATTCCATGAATTGTCCTCCCAGTTCTGAGCAATTGTTGAATTTGGGTTAGTTGTTATAGGGAACAACCTAGGAAAAGCATCCTTAAGAGTAATAGAACCAGGCCATTTGTCTTTCCAGAATAGAAGATGAGCCCCATTTCCCACTTGGAAGGAAGAGTTGAGAAAGAACTCATCCCACAATCTCCTGATATCTTTCCATAAACCAGTTCCATAAGGAGCTAAGATTGGGTTGGAGCACCAATGGCTAGTGCTCCCATATTTAGCTTGGATAATCTCCTTCCAAGGACCAGCATCATCTTGGTTAAACCTCCAGTGCCACTTCATTACCATACATTTGTTGTGTACTGCTAAATCCTTTATACCAAGACCACCTAGATGTTTACTTTGTCCCACTCGACTAGATGATAATTGTGATTTTCGCTATTACCTTCCCATAAAAAAGTCCTCCTTAGTTTGTCAAGTTGATATTGAACCTTTGATGGTATTGGGAACAGAGACATGAAGTAAGTAGGAATACTATCCAAGACACTATTGATGAGTGTTACTCTGCCACCAAGAGAAAGGTACTCTTGTTGCCAAGAGGACAATCTTTTCTCAAACTTTTCAATGACCACATTCCAAATCTCCATTGATCTGTGACTAGCTCCCAAGGGGAGTCCTAGATATGTGGTGGGGAAAGTGCCAATGCTACAATGCATGATGCTGGCCAAAAACTCTAAATCTGGAACCATATTAACAGGGTAGATAATGCTTTTAGTCATGTTAATGTGGAGCCCTGATAAGGCTTCAAAGATCATAAGGGTGAGGTTGAGATACCTCACTTGAGACTCCTCAGCAACACAAAAAATAAGGGTGTCATCAGCAAAGAGAAGATGAGAAACAGGAACAGTAAGACCAGGCCTGTTACCCACTTCAAAACCACCAATCCACTGCAATTGCTTTGCCTTTTTCAGCATGTTACTGAGACCCTCCATTGCCAAAATGAAGAGAAAGGGAGATAGGGGTCACCTTGCCTTATCCCTCTCTTAGGGGAAAAGAACCTTACAGGACTTCTATTGACCAGAACAGAAAATTTAACTGTAGAAAAGCTGTATTTAATCCATTTGATCCATTTCTCACCAAACCCCATTTGCCTTAGAATAGAAGTGAGGTACTGCCAGTTGAGTTTGTCAAAAGCCTTATCTATATCCAACTTGAATAAGAGACCAGGGGCATCACTTTTTTGTCTCCAATCCAACACTTCATTTGCTATAAGAGCTGCATCAGTGATCTGCCTGCCTCTTATAAAAGCATTTTGATAACCTGAGACCAATCTCCCAATCACTTTTTTCAATCTTTCAGTCAGCACCTTTGCCACCAACTTGTAGACACTACTGATAAGACTGATAGGCCTAAAGTCTTTAAGTTCTATAGCACCTTTCTTTTTAGGGATAAGGGCAATAAAAGAAGCATTGAAGGATTTTACCATGTGGAAATTGTTGTGAAAATGATGAAAAGTTCCCATGAGGTCCTGTTTAATAGTGTCCCAGCAGTTCTGATAGAAGGCCATTGTGAAGCCATCTGGTACTGGGCTCTTGTCAGGGGCACAAGAGTTTAAAGCACTATTTAGGTTTATATTTTGAGTAATGTTGTTGCAGTGATATAGGATATGATGAGAAAAATGTGAATTTCATGCATAACCAGTGAGCTGGATATTTACATTTCCTGTTTGGATATAGATTTTGAAGTTGAAAATTGAAAATTCGATTTTTTTGAAGTTGTTTTTGGACATGCATTTAACTTGAAAGAAATTTGAAGTATTGTGAGTGGAAGTGAAGTGAAATTTCTCCGAAAATAGACCAGTTTTTGGAACTTGAAAATATCTTGAAGATAAACTTTCAAAATCTTAACAAATATGGCAAAACAGATATTTGAAAATTTGATCCAAAATTTATGGCTATACGCTAGCTTAGATTTGGGAAGATTACGTTCTATGTCTACTGGGAAAGAATATTTACCCGGTTTAGCCTAGTTCTTCCTTAATTACCTGCTTTTTTGATGACATGGGAACCCGCAGCCGCTACCCTTCGGGTGAGCACAGGGTAAACCTAGTTCCTGTGCAATAGCTCGCAAACCACACAAGAGAGATAACCTGCACTAGGCAAGCCCTGTGCGACGAGCTCGACCCAGAAGGCAAATTCCCTGCTGTTGTAGGCAGGGGGTTTCGAACCTGAGACCTCCATTATGAAAGCCCCTTGGTCAACCAACTGAGCCACCTTTGCGGGTTCCTTAATTACCTGCTTTAGCGCAGTTTTTCCTTAAACACCTCTTATACACTCGAGCACATTGTTAGCCGTAAGTGTATAATGTTGTGCTCCCTCCGTTTCAATTTGTTTGTCCGTTTTTGACTTGGCATGGAGTTTAAGAAAATAAAGAAGACTTTTGAATCTTGTGGTCTTAAACTAATGATACATAGAATGTACCAAAATGTCCTTGAATCTTGTGGTCTTAAATATGCCAGGTGGAGAGTTAGAACTAAAGAGTTGCCAAAAAAGACTGAGTCATTCTTTTTGAAATGGACTAAAAAGGAAAGTGATACAAACAAATTGAAACAAACAAATTGAAACAGAGGGAGTATAATGTTTGTATAATGCCGTATAATGTTGTATACCGTGTGTATAAGCGCTGCTGCGAATAAAGCAAGTTGGTTATGCGAATGTAAACTGAAAATATGTCTATGTAGGGGTAATATATTATGCTGGGTTGTATATTTTTGTAAAAAATCCCTTTAAATTTTGCGTAATTGTTGCAGGGATATAGGATACGATGAGAAGACGGTGAATTTAATACGAAGAATTGATTTTGCATGGGCGGTAGAGAGAGAGGAGCCAAGTAAGAAGCAGAAGAAAAACAGTAGTTCTACTTCTTCGAAGGAGACAAGTAACGATCAGCCATGGAAATGGCAAAGTTTGGTGGAGAATTTGCGATTGGCTCATCAAGAGCTTCAAGTCATTATTGATCTCATTCACACTGTAAGTTGACATTAGCATTTTATCTCACCATACAGAATTTTGTGACATTGTAATCTTAATGATTGAACTTCATTTCCATAAAATGTTTGATAACAAGTACTCCTCTATTTGAATTTGTTTGTGTTACTTTCCTTTTTAGTTTGTTTAAAAAAGAATGTCACTTTCTATATTTATTACAACTCTTTACACCGAACATCATATGTGATATATTTAAGACCACAAGATTCAAAGGGCATTTTTGTACGTTACACACATCTTTAGTTTAAGACTAGAAGATTCAGAAGCCTTCTTTATTTTCTTAAACTCCATGCCAAGTCAAACTAAGACAAACAAATTGAAATGGAGGGAGTATTTATTTTTTATGAGATGGATTATTATTAACAAAAGCATCAAGAAGATGCATAGATTATAAAAGAGAAGAAAATACCAGCTCAAAGACAGAGAACATGTTTGATAACAAGTAGTTGTGATTAAGGTTCAATTGTTGTTATACTTGCACTTGGTCTGGTGTTTGTGTGGACTCTGGTCAAAGACTCATATGTCAGTGTAGGGATAATTGTGAGATTTAGAGAAAAGTAATTTGGTATTCCGATGAAATGAACTTGCATAGAGAAAACGAATATTGAGCATAGGCGGAGCCAGAATTGAAGCATATGGGTTCATGATTTTATCGTTTTGAGTTATTGGTTTCTAAATTAATATTTTGTTCATATTTAATGAATTTCTTAAATCAATTATAGGATTTGAACCAAAACTACTGGGTTCTCGCAACCCTCTTCCCACACTCTAGCCCCGCCCCTGATAGTGAGGTTTCGTCAATGCCAACTAGTATGGGATTGAGGTGTTAGTTGATTGATTATTTGTTGGTGCACGCTTAGTATGTCTTGTGCGTAGCTGATTGTGTTTTATGCACTTACCATAAGAGGAAAAAACTCTGTGTTTTTGCTTGATAACGTGCTTGAAAGTGGGAAGGTTTATCTTTAGCTATACTCATTATTTGTCCAATAAGTTTTTGTCGGTGTACAGTTTTAGGCTGAAAGATGTAGAGGGGCAGATGATACATTGGTTGCATCATGAATAAATGTAATGTAATTTTATTATGAGAGCATAGCACACTGGTTTTGATACTTGGAAGGTGGTTAGAGAATTAAGATTTAAGACATCCTATTCACAATGGAGTAGTAATTATATTAAAAAAGAAAGCTACCTTTAAGTTGTTTCAATAGGGTCTTCCATATGTGCGTGATAAAACAAAGCCTTCTGGAAAGGTGCAAAGTTGGATATACCACATTTCCATGTGTACTTGGTAGCAAGGATGTTTTGGCTTTTTGAACTGGATCAGCATGGCAGTGCCTGAGCTGTTTTCTTCCTGTTGGACATGACTACTATTATTTCAGGAAGAAATGGTCATTAGTCTCTATATCCTCATGTAGATTCTTGGAAAAACTGTGCGCTGAATTTGCAGTAAGAGGAGTGAGTCATTGGCAAAATGATGCTAGCTTATATGTTAAAGTTCTGATGCAGAATGAGCTCTGCGGATTGTGGTGATGCCTCATCCTATTAAGGATTGATATGTGGATTTTAGCTCCAGGAATCCAATTGAGATATGCAAAGAAATACGCTAGCTGATGCAGTCACTTGTCTTGAAGGGAAAGTTTTCTAGCGTGGGAGTTTTTGCTTAGGGTATTGTAACTTCTCTATAAAACGAGCTAGTTGTGGGAGTCAATGATGTATTCAATGATTTTGTTCTCTTCCAATTATTTCTTTGTTTTGCTTTGTCTGATAGTCGTAAAGTTGTGCATCACCTTGGTGGCTATTTTTGTTGGTAAGACATACTTATCAAAAGAAGTCACTTCCTCAGCGTCCTTTTAGTCTCGTTGTCAGTTAACCTACTTAGGTAACCTGTTCTACATAGTGCATGTGCCTCAGAGTATAAGTCTTTAAATGGTTTCCATTTCTTAATGGTCCAGTAAGGTTATGTTTACATATATTTGTTATTGTCAACTTTTTATATTGAATGTGTTGCTGAATTAGCAAATGTTTCACTTGGGATCATTTGTGATCCTTTCACATGGATAGTGTTTAATTGCATTATTATGTATGATGAAGCACTGACCAAGTCACAGGTTATAATTCTTTTCTAAAAAAATTAAATTGGATAAAAAGCTTGAAACTTATTTAAGAAAAAGAAGCAAGCCATGACTAACTTTGATTTATCCAAGTTTAGTTAATTTGATTCGCTGGTTACTCCGTCCTCTTGATTTTATTAGTCATTATGTGATCCAGTTTCACAGATAATGTTTCTAGAAGAAACATGGATAGAATGGCATGTCAATTTATTCTCATTGTCATAATGATAGAGACAACTAAGGATTAGAGATTTTGACTTAAGCTTTTGGCCTTAGTTATTTAAGTGGCATGAGGTTTATCAGTCCATTAGCCTCCTTCAATCCCTTCCTGCCCCTTCTCCCCCGCATTTAAGACAGCACCTTTTCATAGGCATAATAATAAGCAGAATAGATAAGTGCAAAAGGGAACTGTGGATTATATATTGCATTACTAACTCTGATGTTCCGCATACAGGTGGAGACAAACGATGCAGTGACAGTGGCTGGCATGACCAGGCCGAAGCAATTGCCTAACGAGCATCTGTCAGATCTTGCTGTGTCTATGGCAACCAAGCTGCAATGCTTCCGTGTATTTTTCTTTATCCCTTCTGCAAGTTCTAAATTGAGTTAAACAAATAATCTACTGGAGCATTTTTAAAGCTAATGGTTTGTTGACAGGGCATTTGTGATTATTTTCTTTTTGAATTATGCACTTCAGTGTTAAAGTTGTACGTGTTTCATAATTTGGTTTTCCTTTGCAGCATTTGGGGAAATACTTTAAGCAATCTGCCAAAGCTTTGGAACAACAAGTGGCTAGAGAAGCAAGATTTTATGGTGCTCTTATCAGGTCTGTTCTTTGTGGCTACTAACGATATTAGTACATTGTGGAACACACCAATGTGTTCAGTCATTTAGACTACCGTGTCTTTGTGCCTTTCCTCAAAATTTTGCCTCTGCATTTCCTGATGAGCGAATAGATTGCAGCAAAATTGGAAGGTTAAATGGCATCGGATGGTTGCCGCTGCTTCTGGAAATGAAGGGTTTTACATTGATTTATTTGACACTTCATTATATGATCCAGCAGTTGCATTTCGCCCATCTTCTGCATCTGTGGTGCGCATTGAGCATGATCCAGCTGGGATGCTGGCTGTGAATGTGCCCCCAAATTCCTGCCGCACTCTTCAATTTGACTTTTTCGGTGCAAGCGCACCTAGTGGCATCATAAAACATAGCAGAACAAAACCAAAGGGGTCTTTCGAGGATTCTTCTGGAGAAACTAAGAAAGAAAAAGGTGATGATGAGCATGTGAGAGAAACCCACTCAACCCTCCGTGAAGTTCATCGAGCAATCTTTGATGAACAGGTATGTTTCTAGGTTCACTCCTTTCTCTTTCTAGAACTCTTTAAGTTTTTCTTATTCATTTTTTCGTGACCTACTTCTGTTTTCTGATTATTTTCTTGGCCCTCGTGCAGGTGTTTGATTTGGTTAATCGTGAAGCATTTAATCCAGCTTTGGGTGCTGATGTGACAGGACTACAAGAAAACTTGTTACGTTTAAGCATAGGTCAAAGAGCTTCCCTGTCCATTTCACTTGTGCCATCTACTGAAGATGATCAGACAGCTAGTGCTGTGGATGATGAACATTCTGAAACTGCTATTGTGTCTTTTGAATCAATTGATGCTTCAAAACCAGATGAAGGCAAACTTGACTTCAAGAAGTTGGGGTTTCCCAATCGAATTAGTTTTGAAATTTATTTGCAACAACTTTTTCATGAACATGTGTTTATAAAAGCCAAAAAGAGATTATCATCTTTGGGTAAACCTCAAATATCTGCTCAGCCCATGAAAGATGGCCCTAATCTTTTGGGACATTTCTGCGTCTCTCTAGCTCATAGGATCTTCTCAAACAAAGTCCTTGCAGAGCTTGAAAGTCTGGTATGTATCTGTTTGGGTTTGTAAGCTGCCAGGCAATGTGGCCATTATGTATCTGAAGAATTTCCTGTTCTATCTGTAGGTTAGCCGGATACCATATGTCCAATTGATATCGCATCCCACTTGGCATTCTCGAACATCATCATGGACAATCTCCATGAATGTACCTGAGTCGATTCTCCATGCAGGAAGCCTATCTCACTCATCTGACTATGTAAAGAATGTGAAATCTCACTTTCGTACAAAAGTCATGGTGCGTGATGATTGCATCAGTCTTGAAGGGGAAGGTGCTCCTAATGTTGTTGGCCTCTTCAAAGGAAAGCCTGATAGTACTTGCCCCATGAACAGATATGACTGTGACTTGTCAGATCTTCCAATGGTACTACTACAGCAGGTCCGTCTCCTCCTCTTACTATTGTGTTTTAATATCTGAAGGTATGACATACTATTATGTTTTAATATCTGAAGGTATGACATACTATGAAAAAGAGTTCATTTTCTGGCCAGATAAACTTCTGTTCTTCCTAGAACTGGTCCTTCCTTGAAAGAAAGCCTATGATCTTAGACATTATTATTTATTTTTCCTGTGATTCAGTTGAACCATCCAAATTTTTGAATCTTTTTCTGTTGTATTTCTTGGATGGTTTATTGAGACACGAGGATCACCTAGAGGGTGATAGCGACAAAGGTTCTCAAACTGTTTGTGTTCTTGCCTAGGATAATTTGCTATCTTGTGGTTAAGGGCCACACTTGTGGTGGATAGCTATGGTCATGAGGGAGAGGGAGAATTTTGTTTTGTTACCATAAAAAACCACAAATGTCATCCCTCCCCCCCAAACCAGAGACTTTGGTCTAGTGGTAAGAGTGTAACTCATGATGTATGGATTTGGCGTCTGTCACGAGTTCGAACCTTGTTGCAGACAAGCCTGAGAAGGATAGAGAGGTAAACCTATTATCCTCTAGGTTTTAAACAGTGCGCCAGTTGGCCTCGAGGATTTCTCAGTTATCACAAAAAGGAAAAAGAAAAAGCACCCCAATTGTACCCTTCCTTTTCTATTAACAAATCGGTATACAGTCAAACCCCTCTATAACAACATCGTTGGGTCCGAAATTTTTTGGCTGTTATAGAGAATTGTTATACACCTATAACAGCATTTGCCATTAAAATAATATGTAGCTGTTATAGGCAAAAAAGATGCGTAAAACCTATGCTTTTTATTTTTAATGTTGTAAAAAATAACAAATCATTTAAAATTTAAATCTCAGATATGAATACTTCACTAACTAAACATTTAAGAATGTTAATACAATTTCAATAAATTCATAACTGAATGTATAAAGTTTTAAGCTCTAAGACGGACATTTTAAATCTATAGAAATATAGTATATTAAAATATCAAATTAAATATTTTTCCATGAAGCTCTTTTGTTTATTGTAATAAAACAATGATATTCATATGTATATTAAATAAAGTTATAGAAGACAATGATATTCTTAGATTACAAATATGTATTCATATGTAATATTCTGTCATAAATATAGTATATTAAAGTATCAAACTAACTATTTGATCAAAATCTATACACTTATTATTGGTAACTATATATATTCTATTTTTTATAAAGATAATTAACTACTATATTACCCGAAAAAGCAGATAGCTGTTATATGCGGGGTAATTTTACAAAGAGTGTACTATCATAAAGTTGGCCGTTGCCGTTATAAGTAAAATGTTGTTATAGAGAAGTAAAATATAACATAAAAGATCGGTTCCGAAAAATCTTAGCTGTTATAGAGAGGTGTTATACGCGGATGCCATTATAGAGAGGTCTGACTGTATAACCTACATTAGAAGGCAACGCCACTTCCATTTTGCAGCAACACGGTCATCAATTTGTCCTTAATTCAAGCTATTAATTTCTGCTACAGGTTGCCAGCCAGGTGATACGGTGGCTTCATGAAGAAGCCCTTATGGTTGGTATCAAAGCAAACAGGGATTTCTTATCCTTGTCATTTGAGCTAGAGCAAGGCGAAACGCTTAGTCTGGTGGCACACGTGGACCCTGAAGATATTCAAGGATGTATTTCCTGGTGGTTGGTGATGGATGATGGATTCTCTGGAGAAAGCAAACTTCGAATGGACGTTAACAATGGAGAATCTGAAACAAGGAAATTTTTAGGTTATTTATCTTTGAAAGTGTTATACTCGACCTTAATGGATATGGTTAGCGTAAGTAGTACTGCAGGCCATTGAGTTATAACTTTTTGTACTTGTAATTGACTAGCAGAATTTGCTGATTCGCGTGTCGACGATTAAGTTGTTCTTTTGTCTAGTATGGTTGCAACTAGAACTACAATCTAGCAGAAAGAAACATTCTCATTCGAAGAAAAATTATATGTACAAATTGTGTAGCTGACAATATCATACATCCAATAGCTCATGACCAAATCATTGTGGATTCAATTTTGCCTAGTAAATTGTTTGCAGGGTTAATTCCATCAGTTGGAGAAACTTAAGGTACTTGAGCGTGCAATATTATTTACTTGTTCGCCTTTGGGAAAATAATTATTTCTCTTGCGTAGAATTCTTGAAATCCCACTTCGTTCATACATCATTTTGCAACTAAAAACTATTTTAAGTCTTTGACTTGTTGAGAAGAATAATTTTCAAAGTTTCTGTTTTCAAGTTAAGTTTTGGCAGTTTCAATCATTAAAATATATAGAAAGAAACTTAATCAAGAAACCTCTTATTTGTGGCTGTGAAGAGTGCAGTATGCATTTTAAATTTTTAATTAGGTCTCCTTTTATGTGTCTTTATCCAATTCATCATCATTCATCAAGATAAAACCAAACACTTCATCAATCATCACAATAAATAAGATTACAATTTTTGACAAGACTAACAAATCACTAATGAGAGAAGCTTCATCAACATCAACTCCACACTAAAAAAACCATCTTAGACCAATGATTAACATACTCATTTGCAGTTATTATTGTCATTATTTTATCTATATAGGTAGACCAAGAAATTCATCTATTTAAGCTTTGTTTAACGATAATCTTTTAGATTAGATAATGAAAAGGTCCGTCCTTGATGGCTCTCCATCTGTGTGGGGATGTGGTTTTTGTTGGCTCAAGTTGGCAATTAAAAAAGTGAAGTTAATAAAAGGAGTGGAGTTGTGGGCAAGCAAAAGTATGCTCACTTTTGGACATTACTTTCCATGTCACCAAAGGCAATATCGTCCTACTATTTTGAAATTTTCACTCCTGTCTCCACCCAAATATATTACTACTATATATTTTTTTTCTTGTACCACAAGCATTAGGGATCCTATTAATTCGGATTCGCGTTGCGTAAGTTTCATTAAAGAGGAAAGTTTCCTATCAAGATTTTCTTCATATTTAGGGTTCGAATTCGAGAACTCTAATTAAAGATAGAGATCCTATTCATTCCATCATAACCCTTTGTCGTATATTTAAATACATTTCGCATGTAGTGTCACAAAACCCATTTATTTTATCTATACAATAAAGTTTGTTTCCGTTCGGAGCTGTCACATAGTATATTAAACTAAAGGAGCTGTCACATAGTATATTAAATTTTAAGCTAATCCCATGATGTTCAATTTTTTTATTTTTCCAAAAAGTTCTTTTGTACAACGGAGTTATCTTCCTTAAGATGCATAATTAGAATACTTGCAATTTTTCAGCTTTATGTTGCAAAATGAGACTCCATTCTTACTAGTGAATAGTGATTATCAATAATATTCAATAATGAAGCAATGAATTGTGAGCCATATTTATAGAAGACAGTTTTTATCGAAATAAAACTTCATTGTAAATTTAAAGAATTTTGCTAGTTTTAACTCTTCCTATGAAGATGAGCTTTTTTTTTTTTTTTTTGGGATGAGTATGCATCTTTTTGTTGAATGTTCTTGTGTCGTGCCACTCAGTGACTTACGTGTGATTTTGTACCCATACCTCCTATTTGTTTAGTGTGGGGCACGTGAACTTTGATTCGATTTGAATATTATCATTTGAACATTAAAACAAAATCACTTTTTCCCGAAATAATTTTCACTTTTTTTGGAAATCAGCATCTGACCATGAAAGTTTCAAATCCAACTTGAAGTTGTATATCTGTTTCCAACCACTTTTCACTTTTAAAGTTGTATTTATGTACGTTCAAGCATGAACATTATTCTAAATATTCTTTACAAAAAGTATAATTAAATACAACTCCATCTTCAACTCCAACTCCTTAAATTTCAAATAAAATGAAAAATATCTAGAATCTATGGAGAAATACCTAATTAATCTTCTCATCCCTTACCCCTTTACCTCTTGTTGATTAATACTAATGATTGTATTTAAAGAAGAAAAAAGAACTTGCAGAAATAAATAACAAACCCAACTTGAATTATGGAAAATTAAATTATAATAGTTCCGGTCTATAAATTTTAATTAAAAAATAGTTTCCCAAAGTTTTAGTGTGAGTTTGGTATGACAAAAAATGTTTTTTGAAAAATATCTTGAAAAATGTTTTCCTTAAAAATAGTTTCTGAATCAATAAAAACACACCAACCCATCCCCAACCTAACCTCGCACTATCCATCCACCCCACCTACTTGCCTACCCACCCACCACCCACCCGCCTAACTCCCTATCCAGCACCTACCCTCACCCCTGCCCCCCAGCTTAGCCTATCCCCACCTATCTTCACCCTTTCTACCCCACCATCAGAAGTTACATTCCAAATTAAGAAACCTCACCGTGTTTTGCTTTGAATATATGCAAATGCTCTTAAAATGACATCTCCAACTTGCATACCAAACACAAGCAAAAAAGTAAAAAAATCACTTATTTTCCTCGAAAACATTTTCCGTCATACCAAACACACCCTTAATCTAAAAATAAAGGAAGAATATAAATTTTAACTTCAATTAAAAGATAAAAAAATTATATTTAAAGAGAGTTTCAATCAAAACATTCTACCTCAAGGTACAAAAAACGAATCAATAAAAACACACCAACGCATTCTCAACCCACCCGCCTAACCCCCCCCCCCCCCCCCCCCCCCCACCTTGTACTTTTCCCCACCTACCCTCACCCACCATCAAAAGTTGCACTATGAATTCAAGAACCTCATCGTATTTTGCTTCAAATAAATGCAAACGCTCTTTAAACTACATTTTCCAGCTTGCTTACTAAACGCAAAAAAAAAGAGTAAAAAAATCACTTATTTTCCGTCGTACCAAACACACCCTTAATCTAATAATGAGGGAAGAATACAAATTTTAACTTCAACAAAAAGGTCAAAAAAAAAAAAAAAGTATATTTAAAGAAAGTTTCAATCAAAAACATTCTACCCCAAGGTACAAGAAACGAATCTGGCATTACCCCAACTGACAATTTTTTTTTTTCAGTATACTCACTTTATATGCACAGATCTCTCTCTTTAAAGCCACCAAAAAAAACCTCTGAAAAAACCATTTATTGTCTTATTTACTTGTCATTATTAACAACACTTATTGTGTTTAGTTGTTACCCTTGTGGTTATCTACATTGAATTGTTCATTAAATTACTCTAATCTGAAAAAAAGAACCCCCAAAGTTTGGGTTTTTACATTTTGGGTATTCAAGAATTCAGCTTTCTTGATTTATTGTAATAGTTTTGCTATTCTATGAATTGGGTGGTTGTAAAAAAGTGATCTTTGATTTGGGTTTTTGAGAATTTTGAATTCTTGATATGGGTTTTAGAGATTGGAACATTTAGTTGAGTTTTATGTGAATCTTGATTTAAGTTGGCATGTAGGGTTCAAGTTAATGAGTTGTAATTTGGTAACTGTTCTAGATACAGTTACTTTTTACTGTTATATAGTTTGTATTTTTTGATTCTTTATAAGTGAATTGGCATTGGATATTTGTTAAGGAGTTTGTAGAGAATTTGGAATTTTAGCTGCTAGTGGCATGTTTGGTTGCTTTCAGCTAAATTGGCTAAGTTGTATACAGAATTTTGGGAGAGAAATTTGTTGATTTTTTTTTTTTGTTAGAGCAAATTTTTTGTTAGTATGTCTGGTGGAACACCTGTTGGAGGTGGAGGATATGTGAGGCAAAGGCTAAGTCAAGGATATGGTTCGAGTGGCGATGATCTTGAGGATGATGCTTGTTCTAGATATGTATCGCAATCATATTCGATACCAAGGACAAGAACATGGACTGAGATATTAGAGAATGTTCTTTGGATTGCTTCTGCATTTTTCATTGTATACTATGGTGATCGGCATCATAATTTGATATTCCTTTTGTGGCACGATGATCGAATTAGGAGGTAAGCCTACTAGTTCAATTTGATTACTTTAAAGCAACCTATTTGGTATTCCATATATTGCATGATTGTTTTTCCCACCTAAAGTGAAGAAAGGGCAAAAGAAAGGGATAAATAGATAAATGTGGAACGATAGGTTATCAATAACTATATCTCAATGCCACTCGAGGATAGGTTAAAAAAAAAAAAAAGTGTAGATTAGTCGTTTACTAGTACTGCCTGAATAAGCATATCTCTGTATCACAGTATCACTCGACATCAGTTTTTGCCGTGTTTTTAGTAGTGTGTTTGGTGGTCACCGGTAGTTTTAAGTCCATTCTGTTAGTTGGACCAAAGGTGCTCCACTTTAGCAAACATAAGGTTCTAAAGATGCTCAAGATTGCATTTGAAGGACCAATATAGACCTACTCCCATAGATAAGGGCTATGTTGCTCGGACCCTTCACTTTTGCCGCCGTACCCGTGTCCGACACGACACGACACGGGTTTGGGTACGAAATTCGTGTCGGATCCGGTCAATAGAGATCGGATACTTTGACCGAAATTCATGACCAAATTAAAGAAAAATTTTGAGATTATGATTTCTCAAGATAACAAAAAGTAGAGATTTGAAGACATGAGATGGCATACCTTCAATATTATGTAGAAAATTTAACTAGTTTCTCGGAGCACGCAGTCTAGCACCTAGTAGAATGGAAGATTGAATCACATGTCTGGTACAAACTACATGTAGGTGCTTCCACAAAAAGGTCTCATAATCTAGGCATATTCTTGTAGCTATATTATTAGAATTTTGAATTATTTTTGCCGAATCCCCGCACCCGTATCCGTACCCGGATCCGTACCCACGAATCTTAAAATTTAGATCATGCCGAGTCCGACCTCTAGATCCATACCCGTATCCGACACCCGCACCCGAGTCCGAGCAACATAGGATAAGGGACAATTTTGGCTAAAAACTGTAGATTGCTCTTGTTTGATGTTTTTAGCTCACATTAGATGATTGGATAGATGTAGCTAATGTTTTGGCTACTGTGCTTGATAGGTAGTTACCGATTTGCTGGCATATGGTTTCCTTGAATTCGACTTATTGGTTTTAGGCTTACATATGTAAACCATGTGAAATTTGCTTTGAATTATTAGTTGAATGATTTTTAAACAACCTTCTGCGTTGTTGAAAGGATATGCTTGTTTATAATGCTTTTATCCTATAGCATAGTGAAAAATGATAAGCAAATTCTAGTGCTTTAAATAACTTGTCTAGACGCACACATTAATTGTTTGCCATCTTTTCATGTGTTCTACATCTTCTTTTGTCTTAATATGAGTCCTTCATGTTGTCTCCATTTCACACTCCCACTGAGTTGACAATCCACCTTCTTGTTAAGTACTAAAATTCTCCTTTAGTTGAATCATGAATTCTAGGAATGTAATCTCTGAAACCTCTTCAGAGATGGAAACATACTATGCACTCAATGGCAGGTTATTTGAAATATACCATGGTAATCTATGAATAAGCTCTCTTCTCTTCACTTTTAGTTTTTTTTAGTTTTACTCTAGATCGAAGAAATAAAATACTCCCTCTGTCCCAATTTATGTGATACACTTTTCTTTTTAGTACCCAAAAAGAGCGATACATTTCTATATTAGAAATAATTTAAATTAAAACTTCCCCTTTTACCCTTAATGAAATCATTTACAGCCACAAAAATATCTGTGGCTTGTTTTGGACCACAAGTTTCAAAAGTCTTCCTTTCTTGAACTCCATACCCAGCCAAACTATATCACATAAATTGGGACGGAGGGAGTAGCATATTTAGGGAATGGAGGAATGCAAGGGAAAATATGGCATGTTTGTAGTTGGAACTTTTTGGATTCATTCATATATAGAGCTCACCCAAATGCTTCATTAGTTTCTTTAACTATTGATGCTATTGGACCGTGTAAATTTCATTTTCGTATCCCCTTTGATAGCTTATGCTAAAAGCATGATGAGTTAAGAAATGAAAGATTGTATGTTAGCACCATAAACGTAGTTTATAACCTACTGGGTTAAGTTGTTTTTTTAATTTAAATCTTTAATCTGATGAAGAGCAACTATTTGAGGATCTTTTGTAGAACAATGTACACAAAAATATCCAAAATGTCTAAATTTCATATTTGTCTGTACTTACACACATTCCCTGTATTTCCCACCATTTCCACAGAGTTTTTTCATGTAAGTGTACTTTTAAAACTTAGCAAAGTGCAGTTGTAAATATATCTTGCACCATTTTGGCCATGATGTGGAGCTTTTTATTTTTTGATATCAAGTACCTTCACTGATTCTTCACATTTCTGCTGCAGAATACCACTATACATTGGGATGTTTGGTGTTGGTTTGAATGTTTTATTTTTCATATATACAAGTATGTTGGCTTTGGGCGTCCGGAAGTCCTATGAGAAGTGGGAGATTTCCAGCACAGCTGCCCTTCCCTTCATCACTATGCTGGGGATCCTATCTTTTCTCTTGTAAGAGACGTTATGACCGCATGAATTACATGTGCATTCAAAGAATAACATACAGATATAGTATTCAAATGAGACTGTTGTTGAAATACAAGTCGTTTGTTTCAGGTTCTGTTATGCTCTATGGCCTATTTGGAGCTTGTTAACCCTTCCTCTAGTGGTAAGTCCTGGATTTAGCTAAATGTGACTTATTTCATTCAGCTATTGCTGTCCATTTATGTTTCTTTTTCACCCCATTATAACAACTTGATGGATATACATACAATTGAGCAGCTTGATATAACTTGCATTTTTCTAATGAATTATGTAAAAGAATCAATTATCAATTGACAATGGTGCCCCTAGGGCTTTGGTCTAGTGGTAAGAGCACATCGTGTGATGTGTGGGTTAAGCAGACATCCATGTTTCTAACCCTGCCAAGCCTAGTATTTAAGTGGAGAAGGGTAGAGGGGCGGGCCCATTACCGACTGAGTTTTAAACTGTGCGCCACTGGCTCTTGGGGATTACTCTGTCAAGAATTTAAAAAAATCAAATGATAATAATCTACAAAGGGCAGAAAGAAACATCTATATTTAGCACAGCATTTTAGAGTATTACCACTTTTTTTTTTTTTTTTCCATTTATTGTCTTACTAGTTTCGTAAATCTGATTAAACTATGGTGCCTTGTCTTCTATGTTTCGCAGTTCACTCTATTCATGGCTTGCATGGTTATACTGCCATATTTGGTTCTCGGGACATTCAAGCCGCAAACAGATTTGCTTCGTACAGATTAGATACGTCGGGTTCACAAAGATAGTTTTACATCTGTTAGTTTTACATCGCACTGACTTAGCTGAAGGCATATACGAGTATTGAACGATTCAGATTCATTGCAGTTGTCCAAAGTTTGCTTTACACATTAGTTTTGAATGAAGTAAATATTTGTAAGTTTTGATAGTGTTTCAGAAGTGCGTCGGATCGTATAAGATTTTGCAACATACATGCTGAACAAGAGTGAAATTGTTCCCCTCATGAACTATGCAACCTTGTAATGACTATCACTTTTTTGCTTTCTTGATGATTGAGAAATTTTCGAGGGCCAGTGGCGCACAGTTCAATATTCGGTGTATAATAGATTCACCCTTCTACCCCTTTTTATTTAAATATCAGGTTTTTAAGCATTGTAGGTTCCGAATCTGTGGCGTGCTCTAACCTACACATCATGCAATGTTTTGATTTCATCTTCAAGCCGATGAACCACATCTTTTGCTCAAAGACAAAAATCATTGATTAATAGGACAAACATTGTGACATTTTCTTCACTCCACATTCCAATTGGACTAACTGTAGCTGTGAAATTGTCAGTGATGCAATTTGCACTGCATTAACATAATGTCTATAGTCTTTATAAACGGGGGTTCAATAAATCTTAGTACTATATAAAAACAGAAAAAAATTGGGTGATTTGCTTTGAACTACATTTATTCCATAACCCAAGAACATCGTCGGAGCCAACATTTTTATTTGGTTCAAAATAAGTGTATACTTATATAATCAAGAAGGAATTAACTTTATTTTTTCAAAATTTATCCTTGTTTACTCAAGGTTATAGCTAATCAAATCTTATTAATTAAGGGCAGTTTAGTCAATTTTTTTTTATAGAAATTAACATTTTCTTAAGAGGTATGTTAAAGGCTAAGTAGACATTTATCTAAACCTGAAGGAGTATAACATTAAGAATATTTTCCTACAGATAACCCTTGGAGAAAGATAGCTCCACTACTGCCTAAGACTATATTCCATTTTAAACCTTAAACCACTTATATATATACATAAAAAAAACATCTATCTACATATTTCACTAATATATAATACTCCCTCTGTCTCAATTTAAGTGTATTAGTTTGACTAGACACGGAGTTTAAGAAATAAAGAAATACTTTTAAATCTTATAGTCCTAAATTAAAAATGTTTATAATAAACTAAAATGTCATTTAAATCTTGTGATTATAAACTTGTCACGTAGATTTTCTAAAAATAAAAAGAGTTATTCTTCCTGAATATATTAAAAAAAGAAAATAAAACACTTAAATTAAATTAAGACTGAGTGAGTAATATAGTGAGTACAATACATAGCTGCAAAACTAAATTCTTGCATAATAAAAGACAGGAGAAAATCAGTGCCAATTTGTAAAACAGAGCTCGAAAGGGAAGGGTACTTCACTCCTTTTCGCAATTTGACCAAATTTCAGGTGCTAAAAAAGGTAAAGATTTCAACTTTTTCCTCAAAATTATTCAAACAATTGATAATAATATTGAAAACTACAAATTGGTATTGATTGATGCTACTGTAAATATCGCTTTCTACAACTCCGTTAACTCATCCTTCTAAATTTTGTCTTTTCCTTTCAAATAACACTCTGTCTATTTCCAGAAAATATTTACCCCAAATGGCCCATATTTCTAATTTTACCCAAAATGACCCTTTTATTTTTATACGAGGTTGATACATTGTCTACCGTAAGTGTATAATATTGTATATCGTGTGTTTAAACGCTGTTCCCCAAAAAACAATTGGCTATGCGGATGTAAATTAAAAATATGGCTATGTGGATATAAGATTTTATGTTGGATTGTATATTATTGAAATTATCCCTATAAAAGGTCTTTTTTTTTTTTTTTTTGGTTTGGGTTTGTACTACCTTATCTATTTCTATACAAATTTAATGTTGATGGTATTGCCCATTTGTTTCTTGGTGTGAATTATAATGTTTTTATGGACTTCTATAAGTTATGGCTTTTATTAGAAATGAATTATAACTTTTGTGTTTTAAAAAAACAATTTAGATAGGGTATATTCATGTATTAGATATAAGGTGTTTGTTTTAATGTTTCTAAGAGCTAATTCTTGAGTTTTTGAAGGATTTGAGAAACTGAGTATGTAAATCTTCAAAAAAGAAAAAATTACAAACTACTTCCCGTGGTTTCAATTTAAGTGTCTTACTTTCCTTTTTAGTATGTCCCAGAAAGAGTGCCTCTTTCTATATTTAGTAAGTTGGCAATTCAAACACCCTACATGACAAGTTTATAATCCCAAGATTCAAACGATGTTTTCGTACATTATACGTATCTTTAATTTAGGACCATAACATTCAAAAGTTTCTCTTTATTTTTTAAACTGCGTGCCTAATCATACTAATACACTTAAATTGGGACGGAGGGAGTATCTTTTTTTTTTTTTGGTGGCCAAAACAGTTCAAACAAACATTTCTTACAAACACTCATATGCAAACTCAGTTTTTGGAAGCTCCACCTTGTTACTTTGTTGAAAGCTTTTAACAGATTAGGTGATTTTATCCAATTTTGGTGGTCTGAGATTATTCATTTGTTGGAACATAAGGAGTTGACTGTTACTATAATGCTATAATGATGGGAAGCCATTGCTAAAGATGAAAAGACAAGGAGCATTTGAGGGGTCGTCATTTGTATATATCGGGATGTGGAACCCTTGGTGAAATTACATTGTTATTTGTCTTCTTTTCGTTTGTTCGAATATAAACGCACCCTAGCATTTACCCCCTCTTAATTACTCATTCCCCCAAAAAATGGAAAAAAAGAAAAAGAAAAAAGATCTCCTGACCTTTAAGGCTTTAATGTATATCCATATTTTTTTCATGACATTCTATCTATAATATTCATGTTAGACTAGAAATGTATTTGGGTGCCTCACTTAATAGAGATACTGTTTTTTTTAAGCTTTAGTACTTTCTTCCAAGACTAGGCATTGGAGAAGATCCTTCTGGTTGTTTGATGCATGCAGGAAGATGATTTCATATTTTGTCGCATGGTTGTGAATGAAATAAATCTGGCATCTCTCTCCCTTCTGGTTATACATTCTCCCTCATATATATTGTTAATGTGCATTCATATTGTTATAGACAAATTTTATTTGTTTATTCATGTTAGACTAACATTATATCTCTAGATATCTCCCTTAATGGTGATTCTTAGGTTTTTGCTTTAGGACTTTCTTCGATGATTTGACACCGAGAAGATTCTTGTGGTTCTTAGTGCAGGCAGGAAGATAATGTTCAGATCATCCCTTCTAAAGGCTGTGTCTAAACAGCTTAGTTATCATCCAGCTGTCACTAAACAGCTCTGTCGTCATCCTTTCCAGTTTCATTCAGAGGTAAAATTTTCAAATTCTGATACAATCCAATTCTGGGATAGTAGTGATATGCTTTCTAGTTTCTTTTAGTGCTAATTTTTGCGTCTGTGATAGAGAGGAATGCACAGAAGAAATAAGAAGGCAATGGAGTTCATAGCTAAAGGGTGGAATGCTCTGCAGGAAGTTGATAGAGTAATTGATTACTGTGAGATGAATGACAAACGTCTCATTCCTTCACTTAAGGTACGTTTAGTAGCAAACAGCATGATACAGTTAATCTTCTTTTATTTATGGTTCTTCAAAGGAAATTAATGTGTCTATGTGTGTGTTTTTAACCTCTGTCACTGCTTGCTAGTATCTCCGTTTATCTTGGGTGTTGTGCTGTTACCACCAGAGAATTGTTATCATTCTCATATTTATGTTCTTAGAATAGAGTGTTATCCTTGCTGTATGTCTATTTAGGAGATAGCAACATGCCCAAGGTAGCTCATTGATCATTAGGATTGCCCCGGGTTTTTTGAATACATCATGGAAGTTAGTTGCTGCTAATGGTTGTAAAGGGAGTTGGTTCAATTAAAGTAGATTTATCGATCTTTTAGGAGTAAATCCTTCTTTTCTCAAGCACCACCTAACTTATGCTTTTTGCTGCTTTCTGAGTTTGAAAATGGAGCATGTCAATTAGTTTTTTCTGTTTTAAGGAAGGATTGAGGGTATTCCACATATATTTGAGAAGCATCCAGTATTGACCTGGTAGCTAAACTACAATAGCATTCCTGTTTACAGTCGACTTTCTTTATGACAATATCACCACTGTATATTTTGTTTGCTTCTTTCCATCTCATATGGTTACTTCTCTGTTAAATCAATAAGCTTTTACTAAGAAGTACCTTTCTTTTGTTTAATATATTTCTTTTGAGTGTTTGTATGTTGTTTGTTTTTCTAATAATGATACTTACACATGTATTTCCTGGTAGAGTGCATCTATTACATTCTCTTTTGTTGATTTTGACTTATCAAATTTTCTTTTTCCATTGGTTTTTATGTGGTAGACAGCAAAGGAGAATTTTGAGTTGGCCCTGGAAGCAGACAACTCAAATACGCATGCGAGATATTGGCTTTCAAAACTTCATCTCAAGTACCATGTCCCTGGGGCATGCAAAGCTGTGTAAGTTTTTGTCTATTTGGGGTAAAGATTGGGCATCTGCAAAGTGCACACACTTATCATCGTTCATATGCTATTATTGCATTCTTCTAAGCAAGCCTAAATAGATCTTCATGCTCCACTTAATACGTTTCAAGCTTTTCCTTTTGATATTCTTGAACTTATCATGTGTATGAATGAGGTTTTCTAAAGTTTCCTAACTGATTTAACCATTTTCTAGTTATTAAAAATAATTGATTTTTCAGTTTGATTGATCACTACTTACATGATATGTATCTATCTAACTTCTTGATTTCCTTTGGAAATGAGGGAGTTAATTATTTGACTTCTATGATACCTTCAGCACCTTTTAATGGAGTAATTAAATTGAAATTGCGCAATACTTTCAGCACTTCTTCATGAATTACACTGTTAGAACTCACAGCTAATATTTCTTCCTACTTTTAATGACAGAGGGGCTGCTTTGTTGGTGGAAGCTGCAGAGATGGGTGATCCAGAAGCTCAATTTGAATTAGGTTGCCGTTTAAGAGTTGAGGTGTGATTTTCTTTATCAGAACATATTAATTTTGTCAAGAAGAATGGCTAATCCTATATCACCTATGATTTCGTATCGTGTTAAGAATCTTTCTTGCTGTAGTGACAAACAATTTTAACGCCTTTGTAAAACTAGTTTGAGTTTAGATATCTGTTTTTGGTCCATGATGTCCGTCAGGAGATTATTGGTTTAAGAGTGCAGAGTCGACTATCTTATTGAGTTTCCCCTGTCTTATTCTGCCTTGAAACATTGTGCAAAAGTTGATTGTTTTTATATAATGGATGATCTTCACAGAATGAGTATGTGCAATCAGATCAGCAGGCATTTTACTACTTGGAGAAGGCTGTTGACCAGGTGTGTATTTTATTAGCAAAGCTGAAGTTATTCTTGCTTGCATGAGTGCCCTAAATTTTTTGCAAAAATTCCCTTCTGTTTTTTCAGTTGCATCCAGGTGCACTTTACCTCTTAGGTGCTGTGTATCTTACTGGGGATTGCGTGAAAAAAGATGTTGGCTCTGCATTGTGGTGCTTCCATAGAGCATCTCAGAAGGTACAGAGCATTTCTACTGCTTGATGAATGCAACTAATCAGTATCTAACTATGTAATAACAAATTATATGCTGTAGTGAAAGACGATTTTCATATTAAACTTAAAAGGAAAATTGGATTTTTCAACTTACCTGATTTGTACATTTTCAGAAGCATATCGTGTTAACGAATTGTCATTGGTGTAATTTGGCTCTATCTTGTAGAACATTGTTCTACTAGCAAATAAGTCGAGCTACCTAGGGTTATCCCCACCTTATTTTCACTGCGTGAATGTAGGGTCATGCTGGAGCAGCTGTAGCTTGTGGATCCCTTCTACTCACAGGTAAATTGTTCCCTCTTGTTATCTTTTTTGAGAAAGGTAACAATTTGCATATATCATCAGCACAGAGGCAGTGCCGGAAGCCGTATTTACAATTCAAAAAAGAACAAATGTGTGTCCTTGCTCTTCTTACAAGGATTATATAACATCTAACAGTTGGACTGTCCCCTCTCGTTATCAACTTAGCTGTGTGCCGAGGGTCAATCGGAAACAGCCTCCCTACCCAGGTAGGGGTAAGGCTGCGTACATCTTACCCTCCCCAGACCCCACTATTGTGGGATTACACTGGGTAGTGACCAAGACCAAGATTGTTAACTTAAAGGGGTTCCTGCTTAATTTTAAGTAACGCAATACACTTGATTGGAATATCTTACGAACTTTTGGAATATCTTACGAACTTTTTTCAAAGGCATAAGATTGACATACAATTTTACAAAGAAAAAATTGAAGTTAAAAGAAAAAGACCATGATGTCATAGTTGGGAGCGGTATTCTGGTGGGAAATATGACTTGCTCAGAATAGTAGGAAGAATAACTGAAAAAGAATAAAAAAAGGGGTGGGAGGGGGGGGGGGGGGGGGGATGCTGATCAATGATCACCACAAAACATTTGTCAAACCAGTGGAGGAAAAGGTATCATGAACTTATTACTATTGCACAGGAATTCTTGATTATTCTTTCAATGTAGAGAGACATGTTGATATGCTCCCGCTTGGGTATATATTGACTTTTTCTTCTCAGCAAATTAAGATTCTTTATTTCATGTGGCATCATTCAGGTGTGGAACTTCCAGAATCAATAACAAAATTTTATATGAAGAGGGGGGCCTCAAGCAGAATATCAAAGAGGAATGGAATTGATCCTGAGCTTAATCCGATTGATCTGGCCCGAGAACAATTTGAAATTGCTGCAAAAGCAGGATCTGACCTTGGATTTAGATGGTTACAAAGACTTGCCGAGGAATTGAAATGTCTGCAGTCTTCCTAGTTTATGAATATCAGAGACTCTAAAAGAGTCTATTGATTATGTACCTACGTGGAAAAGTTTGAAACTATACATCTGATGCTACATCTCGTATTCGTTCATTTTAGATTGAGATTGTGCTGGGAAACAGTGAGAAATTCGATGATGAGTCAATGGCTGCTGCAACTGAAATATCTTGGGAATGATGAGAAACAGAGTCAAGCTTGATGAGAAACAGAGTCAAGAGCAAGCTGTGTTTTCTTCATTTTTTTGTTGTATGTCCTTAATTAGGAAAATATGAACTTTTGGAGTCAGCTTTTTGGTGCAAGAAAAGAAGAGGGAATTTGTTAGGGATATATTGTTTTCTGCTAGGGAAGTGTTTTTTGCTTAACATCTTTGGCCTTTTTGCTGAATGTATATTATGGCTTGATCATGGAATGCTGAAAAGTGAATAAGAGATGATTGATTGTTTCTCTTAAATTTATTAGGGCTTCTATTTCTGTTTATTTTATTTTTCTGATAACCGTGGTGTTCGGGCTAGTTTGCGTGCACCTCGGCTAATTCCACGGGATACCTGCCACCTCTTACCAACAACAGGTACAAGATAACTCTGTCCACGAAAGCTAGGACAGATGGGAAGAAATCATCTAGTTTTTTTTTGTATTCTGTTTCTGCTCATCTTGTGATGAGAAGCTGGCTCCTGGTTAGAGATATGTTTGTTAAAACTATAAGCTTTCTAACCCTCAGGGGTTGGCCTGGTGGTAATTGGCTTGAGCCTTGGGGTGCTCCCTTTCAAGGTCTCAAGTTCGAAACCCACTGGGTGCAAACAATTTCTGAGGGCCATCGGACTGGGGTAAAACCCTGAATTACGCGTGGTGCACTTGCGGGAAACTCCTTGCCGAGGGCCTGTGCACCCCCGGGATTAGTCGGGGCTCAAAGAGACCCGGACACCCGGTGCTTAATAAAAAAAAAAACTATAAGCTTTCTGTTGTCTTGAAGCAACTGTCCATTTGAGCTTATCAAAATTGGAACTTTATCCTATTTTCCAAATGATATCAAGTTATCTTGTTGTGTCAAACTAAACACAAAACAATGAATCTCTCAACTGCACCTATCACTATCCTCCACTTTCTCCCAAACTCAAATCCCCCTTACAAACTCATCCAAACACACCCTTCTTTTTCCCTCTTATCCAAATGCAAAAACATGAAAGACCTCAAACAAGTACATTCACACTTCATCAAATTTGGTTTACACAATACCCAATTTGCACTAACCAAATTACTTGAATTTTGTGTCACTAATCAAAATGGTGACTTGTCATATGCTTTGTCAATCTTTAACACTACTCAAGAACCTAATATAGTTATGTATAACATGACAATTAGAGGATACTCATTAAGTTCATCACCCAATTTAGCTATTGATTTCTATGAAAAATTGCTTTTTTCGGGTAATCAACTGAATTCTTATACATTTCCTTTTATTTTGAAGTGTTGTGTGAAAATAATGGATACCCAAATGGGGAAAATGATTCATGGACATGTTTTTAAGGTTGGGTTGATGAATGATGTTTATGTACATGCTTCACTTATTAATATGTATGCTCAAACTGGTGAAATGGATGATGCTAGGTTAGTGTTTGATAAAAGTTTTCAAAGAGATGCTGTGTCTTTCACGGCGTTGATCAATGGGTATGCGCTGAAGGGTTGTATCGATGATGCTCGTGAACTGTTTGACCAAATGCCTGAGAGAGATGTTGTTTCGTGGAATGCGATGATTTCAGGGTATGCTCAGATGGGTCGGTTTGAGGAGGCGTTAGCGTTGTTTGAGGAGATGAGAAATGTGAATGTGACACCTTCGGTGAGCACGTTGTTGAGTGTTCTCTCTGCTTGTGCTCGTGCAGGTGAACTTAAACTGGGGAATTGGGTTCGGTCGTGGATTGATGATCATGGTCTTGGTTCGAATGTTCGTCTTGTTAATGCACTTATTGATATGTACGCAAAATGTGGCGATGTTAAGACTGCAAGGATGTTATTCGAGGGTTTAGAGGAGAAAGATCTCGTGTCGTGGAATGTTATGATCGGGGGTTATACACATTCGGGCAATTATAAAGAAGCGTTGGCTGTTTTTCATCGAATGCAGCATGAAAATATAGATCCTAATGAAGTTACTTTGTTGAGCATCCTTCCAGCTTGTGCACAATTAGGTGCTCTAGATCTTGGCAAGTGGATACATGCCTATATTGACAAGCATTATCAACACTTGAAAAACACTTCTCTATGGACTAGTCTGATAAATATGTATGCAAAATGTGGAGCTATTACAGCAGCAAAACAAGTCTTTCAAGGAATGAAAACTAAAACTTTAGCTTCTTATAATGTGATGATCTCAGGATTAGCAATGCATGGGGATGCATATGAAGCTCTGGAGCTTTTCCGGAAAATGACAGAGGAAGGAATGAAACCAGATGATATAACATTCGTTAGTGTTTTAACAGCGTGTAATCACGCTGGTTTAGTGGATCTCGGTCACGAATATTTCAATAGCATGATCCAAACCTACAAGTACACACCAAAATTGCAGCATTATGGATACATGATTGACCTTTTAGGACGAGCAGGAAAATTCGATGAAGCAATGGCCATGATCGAAAGCATGGAGATAAAACCGGATGGTGCAATATGGGGTTCGTTGCTAGGGTCTTGTAGAATCCACAAAAATGTTGAGTTGGGTGAATATGCTGCCAAGAATCTATTTGAACTGGAACCTGAGAATCCTGGTGCTTATGTGCTCTTATCTAACATCTATGCAGGTGCTGGACAAAGGGACAAAGTAGCATTGGTAAGAACTTTTTTAAATGATCAAGGAATGAAGAAAGTTCCTGGTTGTACCTCCATTGAGATTGATAGAGTAGTTCATGAGTTTCTTGTTAGTGATATAAAACATCCGCAAAGTAACGAGATTTATAACATGTTGGATGAAGTTGATAGGCTATTGGAAATGGCTGGCCATGTTCCAGATACATCAGAGGTACATTATGAAATGGATGAAGAGTTGAAGGAAGGAAAGTTAAGTCAACATAGCGAGAAGTTGGCAATTGCCTTTGGATTGATCAGCACAAAGCCTGGGACAACTCTTAGGATTGTCAAGAATCTTAGAGTGTGTGGCAATTGTCACGAAGCAACGAAGCTGATATCGAAGATATTTAATAGGGAGATTATTGCAAGAGATAGAAATCGATTTCACCATTTCAAGGACGGTTCTTGCTCATGCATGGACTATTGGTGAAGGATTGATAAAGATCAAAGCAGAGTGATGGCTCAGTTTATTGCCAGAATGCTCTCATTGTGGAAATCAAATGATAATAGCCGATAAGCTGATACTTGTATAAGCTGATAAAATAACTTGAGGTTCCTGATTTATCCAAGATGTTGATCATTAAGATGGACATAAATTTTGCACATACTTCTTCTGTAAACTCCCTTGATGGATTCAAACACTGCAACAGTCGTTGGTAAGCTTTATAAAAAGATGTTGTAGTCTTGAAATGGTCATGAAGCTAAATGCACTGTTTGAGAAAAGCCAACTTCATTATATTCACAACAATAGATGTTGATGTTGGGACTACATAGACAGAAACATTTTTTTTGTGATCTATCCCCGAGGGATCAATAGAGGTTTCTACTAAACTGATCTCTTATCAATCCCATAATTGTACTTAAACTAGGGGATTACAGTAATGTTGATATTAGATAAAACTTAGTGCTAAAATAGTTTAGCCCTGTTTGAAGGAGTTTTGCCTAGCTGTTTTCAGAATGGTCTTGTCAGCTACAATAAAATATGCCATGCCAGCAGCAGTGGAGACAATAAGAGCTTTAGCAGTTGGATTGAGATTGGCTCTTGCCCAAGGTACCATCTTCCCACAAGCAAACTGTATATTTCATCAACATTAGAACACATGAATATTGTGTGTGTTTGGTAAGACGAAAAATAACTTATTTTCTGGTGTTCGGCAAACATTTCCCACCAAAAGCGTAAAGAAGCTTTACTTTTGGGCGAAAGTCATTTTCCTTCAAAATTATCTGAACTCTTAATTTTATCTAACTACATTAAATAACACTTAGACGTTATTATCAATCTTTAATATGCCAACGTACAAAGCACACCCTAATTCTTGAAAAATATTGAAATAGATGTTATAACTTACAGTTGGAATGGCAGTAGCAACTGATGCAACAACTGCTGCTTTTGCTCCTGCAACTACTCCTTCTGCATTATACACAATCAATTAAAAAACATTCATCAGATCATCAAGTTAATAGAAAAATCAAGGTTTTTTTTAGGTACAAGCAAAGAAAGGCAAAGTACCATGAGAGCAACGTTTAGCCATGGCTAATTTTTGGTCCACTGATGCCAAACTCACATTCTTTGCTGCCATTTTTGTTTTGTATCAAAAAATACTTAATTTTAACTTAGGAAGAAGATAGGACAGTAAATATATGATGCTTTGCAAGAATTGATGAGTTTGTGAGTGAAGTAAGAATGGATATTTATAGGCATTTCAATTTTCAGGAGTTGGAGTTTGGACAAAAGAGTTTGATGGTTTTGGATAATTTCCAACGTCCCAGTCACTTGTTTTTGTTTTACGTTTTTGTTTTACACTTGTACTATGTATTGCACACTGGGATATTTCAGTTTTGCTAATAGTATATATAGTATTATAAGTAGTAGTTTATTCACATGTTACCAGGTTTTGTTGTGGTCGGTTTATTAGATTTGTTTGTCGGTACATGAACTTGACTCAATTATCTGGATCTATGGTTTTAAGAATTAATTTTATTTCAAAAAACATAAACATTTTACTAGTTCGACCCTCATATCCTGTCACATAAATTGGAACAAATGAAATTGTATGAAAAATGATTTTTAGCTAGTGGTCGAACCATAATTTTTATTAATTGAATTTAAAATATAAAAAGTAAACATACGAAGAAGCCAACCAAAGAAGACTCTACATCAACTATATATGCATAAAAGATAATTTAACCTTATATATATATAAATAATTTTCTAATGAATAGGATTTTAATTAATCCCTAACGCTTCCTAATTTCGCTCCAGCTTTCAATCATAAATGAGAAACATTATTTCTCCCTTTCAATAAAACACTAAAAACAACTATTAAATCAAAATAATTATCTCATAAAAAATATTTTATTAAAAAAAATGACTTCAGTCATATCAAACGCAAGCATCTATGATCAAGGATATAAAATGGTCCCATAGTTTTGAGGGTGAGAGAACCCAGTGGTTTTGGAAACTCACTTTGAAGAGCCAAAAGCAATGGGTAAAACGCCGGTCATCTATTAAGCCAAAAGATTAGAGGCCTAAAGTCATATATACTTCACGGAGAGGTCTTAATTTTTTTTTTTTTTAAAGAAAAGATCGTAATATATATTTTTATTTAAAGACTATCTTTTTAGCTTTTTAGATGCGAAATCATTAATTACTGTTTTATAATCGTCAAGAACAATGTAAAGTTGTTAACAATTTTTTCAAATCAATTTATTCTTAAAAAAAAATCAACTGTGACAATATAGCTAATCAATCACGTGACTTAAAAACTTCTTCGTGTTTTATATAAAAATTGTGTACTCCCTCTGTCTCAATTTATGTGAGAATTTGAATTTCGAGAGTCAAACTTCCTTATTTTTATCATGAATTCGTACATACAATCTTTAAATTTTCTTAAAAACAATTTACATAGTTGAAACTACGTAAAAATAATATAAATCACAATAATTTTTAAAGCAAATTAACTATAAAACTTAATAAAAAATGGGGCCCAAAAAAATGGGGGCCCAAAAGCCATTGCCTTAGTGGCTTTGGCCTTGAGCCGGCCTTGCTGTTCAGCCTATCAGCCTTTTAACACCTGTTCAAAATCCAGGACTCTCATCATTTCCTCAATTTTGATTATATAATGTTGGGTAAGGAGAAATATTTTTCAGGAAATTTTCTCTTGAAAATTAAATGTTTACTTTATGAAAATACTTCAAAACAATATTTTATAATATTTGTAAAATAGTATAAGTCTGCTTGTAGCATTCATGAGCTGCTATTTGAAGAGAACATTCAATCCTTTTTTGCTATCAAATTTGCCTTGACGGCTCAAATCATTATATCAGTAAATATAGATGAAAGCTTCCAAAATGTAGCTTCATTTTCTAATGGCAAGTAGAATCGTTAAATAAAATATGCATATTCATTTTTCAACCTCTATTTATTTTATTGTTAAAAAAAAAAAGTACATAGAATGGGAATCGAAATGATGAACCAATATAAGTTACTCCCCCGGTCTTAATTTGTACTTCATATTTTCTTTTTAAGTTTATCTCAAAAAAATGTTACTTATATTTTTATTTATAAGCAGTTTAATTTTAAATTCCATATTTCATCTTTAACTAGTCTCTCTGCACGTACATTGCACATGTATGACTAATTACTTTAGGTTGATTGCTCTTTTCTGCAGGAATTATTGTTCAAACATCGCTTTTTTTTAATCTTGTCATCTAATGATTGAAATCTATTAATCATACTTTAAAAGTTATGCAGTCACTAATAATTCATTGAAGTTTTCAACCCAATACTATTTGTTATGCAGTCATTAACAATTCATTGAAGTTTTCAACCCAATAATTAATAGTAAGGATAAAACAATTATGGAATGGTAAATTATCTCTTGGTTTCTAAACTGTACAAATAAAACCGAACATCGATTTTTAATATAAAGGACAAGCAAATATAGACAAGGGAGTAACATCGGAACCAAACGCCTGTTTATTAATGCGAAATTTGACATTGGGATATTTATTTATTTATTGTAATATTGGTAACTAAACAACCCTTAATTAGCTTATCCCAAATATACGCATTCTAGAGAAATGTGACTCTTCTTTTCCTTGTTCCCCCTCCTTTTTTTTGTAGTTCTGAAGCTATATAATAGGATCAATTAGCACCATAGAGATGACGTCTTTCAAGTTATTTTTGGAAAAAGTATAAGCATCTTCATCTTTATATATGAACTCCACCGCTCTTGTCTGATTGATTATAGTCATGAGCAAGATTCTTGGTATAACGGTTGTGAGGTTGAGGTATTCTTGATTCAAATCCTTCCAATGATTCTCTATTATTTTCCTTATCTCTATGTGTGCTTCTTTGTGACACCATATTCATTCATATAACATTCAATAGCAGAAGCTACATCTCCTCTTTCCTGTTCATGCTGCATCCGCAATATAAATAAACAAACGAAATAAAAGACAAAATTAATTACTTCATGTATATGAGATCATATATATCCTAATACTTGAGCTACTACTTGTACAATAACTTTTGTCCAACTTAGGAGGGAAAAACATATATTCGAGGATTGCACTAAAACAATCATTTCTTTCATTTTGTGTGCTGAAAGTGTAGTACGGTTGATAGGTTCATCCCAGTGGCGGATTCAAGATTTTTAGTCAGGGGGTTTGAAAAAACAACAAAAGCTAAATATCAAAAATAATGTTGTCAATGGGAATCAAACCTAGGATGCAATGACAATTTTGAACACCCTGGACCGCTTGACCTAACCTTTTGCATTTATTCAGGGTGTTCAAAAGTTAATATATGTACATAAACACAGAAAATTTACCCTACATATAGAGCATATTTTCCATCATGTCGGGTGAACACCCTCGACATGCTCTAAATCCGCCCCCGGTTCATCCCCGTATAGGTGATATGCTCGTTTCTACACATGCCAACTTATCTAAGACCAAGTCAAAGAAATTAACGACCAACAGCAGGTAACTATTAATAGCAAGTCTATATATACGGTAATCTAGAAAATAAAGTGAAAAACATACTGTAACAGGTTAACATATACACTGCTAGCATAGAGAATATTCACATACGGGGGCGGAGCCAGGTGAGAGCAAGGGGATTCGTCCGAACCCTTCCGACCAAAAGTTATATTATATATACAATGTTAAATTTATTTTTATGTATATATAGTAGATGTTGAATCCCCTTGGCTTGTTCGTGCGTTTAACTTTTCATATTTTGAACCCCGTAAGTGAAAATTTTGGTTCCTCCACTGGCTCCGCCAGTTTCACATAACTATCAGTGCAAATAAATCAAATCCAAAAAATTATACAATATGTATACACTATATACCTCATGTGACAAAAGATCATTGAGTAATCTTGCAATGATACAGGAAGCAACAAGTATCGGAGGTTCAGTTGCTATCCAATCAAATGCATCCTTTGTTGCTACCTCTCCCATGCCTAACCAACAAGTAGTTGCAAGCAATTGGTAACCGCTTGATGGAATTCCGTTCTTCACATAATGCTCTATTGTTGGCACTTTCTTCCCGTGATACCATTGTGCCTCTTGGAAGTAAGACCTCAACACCTTTTTCATCTAAAATAAATAAATAATTAGTAAAAGCTGCTATTAAATAATTCTCCGAAATTAGAAGGAAATGAGCTTATATGGCGCGACATGATTGATGAATAGGAATAACATGATGTGTAGCGTACACAGGTATACTAGTAATTAGCTAAAGCAATTAGGTCGCTAATCGGAGGCGTATCTAGATTTAATGTTTATGGGTTCCTACAATGACCTCAAGCTGGATTTATAAACAAATATTTATAAATATGTGGTAGAATTTTTAATATATATACAGTATGTTGGGTAAATATTACTCGATTCACGTTAACCTGTAATTGGGCTTCTAGATCAGCCCGTGGGTAGGTTAGTTGTTGGTTTTTAAGTTTTGTCCTTCGCCTAATACTCCGAGGTTCTGGGTTCAAATCGCAGCTCAGTAAAAAAAAAAAAAAAAAAAAGAAGAAGAAATTTCGCAAGGCAAAATTCTGAAGCCCAAAATTGAAACTCTGCCCGAATCATGCAAAATTCTGCCGTGCGAATTTTTATTTTATTTTTTTACTGAACGGGGGTTCCAACCCAAAACCAAGAGGTTCTAACGAAGGGATTTTTTTTTTAAAAACCACCAATTTAATGGGCAAAAATTAAAGACCACCCCAAAATAAGGGCATTCCTGTGAATTGCCCGTAAAAAAACATGTGGAGTTCGTTAGGGAGTTAGCAGAGGTTAGAAACACCGTATATAACACTGTGACATTGGATTGTAGATTCATTACATTGAATGTTGGGATACTTACGTAAATATACCCTTTGACCATTTAGTTTATCAAACATGGTCGAAGTATACACTATCTATGCACTTCAGATGAATAGGTGGTGCATAAGTATGTATAGGTATATATGTATATTATATTTATAGGTATGTATATTATATGTATATTTAGTATAAACTATACACTATTTATACAATGTGTACATATTTTCTAAGCTAGATGATCGAAGTAGACACTGCCTATACACTTCGATTGTATAGGTAGTGTATAAGTATGTATAGTCGTATATGTATAGATATGTATATTTAGTGTAAACTATAGACTATCTATGCATTGTGCACCTATTGTAAACTAGATAGCCGTATGGTATTTGGCTGTAATTTTCTTTTTCCTCTTTATCCTAATCTATTATCTCCTCTTGTTTCATTCTGTTCTTAGGAATTGTGGCATTCTCAATTCAAGTAATTGTTTCCTACTTTATTTATACGTACCTCAGTTATGGAATAGTCGACTAGAAATGACTTGTTTTCTTGTGCCAACTCTTTCTCAACTTCATTGTAAACATCTAGAAGACCACGGTAAATAATCTTCAGATATGGTGGTAACTGTTCTGAAGCATCAACATTCCACCTACATATATGACAAACATAAAATTCAGTCAAATTGTACTTTACTGTGTAAAAGAGCAATTATAAAATTTTCTTTTAAATTCTGAAATATAAAAATGTTGTAAGCTATCAATATGACCAAAAAGAGAAGAAGAAAGAATTACCTTTCAATTGCCTCTGTGAGGAGAGTAAGTTCATCCAGTGTTCCATAGATATCATATGTGTCATCCAAAATAGAAATGAAGCATAAAACTTCTGTTAATATTTTCCTCGCAACTCCGTACTGAGGTTCAAAGTAGACACCTAAACTCCAGAAGTATAACTCAACCAATTTGTCTCTTGCATAAGGTAATCCCTTCACCATTTCAAGTTCTTTCCACCACCTAATATTATCAAATCGTAACAACAAATTGTGTGTATATTCTTGAGTAGGCGTGCGTTGGACGATGTTTGATTTAAATTGAAAAAAGAAAAGAATATCGTCTAAGGGGAAATTTTCGAAAAGCCCAACATAGAATATTACGCCACGATATACAATATTATACAACATTATACTGAGGGGAAGCATTATACATAACGCAATCTTGTATAAAAGTGTATAATAATGTATAAAAGGTGTTTATACACAAATATGAGCTAAACGGGGAAACAAACTCAAAATAAAGACTACGTGGCTTAAATATTTTCTCGTAGTAGACATAGAGCATATTTTCCATCAAGAAAGTTGGAGGATAATATAAATTTGGGAGTAAATGTTGTGTTTGAAAATAAGTTTTATTTTGAAAAAAAAAGAAGTGAAGATTAAATGCATGCGCGCGACTCTACGAGTAAAAACCATTATTTAACTTGATATACTTCTAAAATAAGTTTTTTAAATAATTCACTAGTATTTCGGAAACTACAGAAGTTCAATATTTGAACTTTGGTGTTGTAATGTTAAAGTGTATTATATAGGTGAATTCAGTTACCTTGTGATATCACATAGCTCCTTTTTATGCAACCTTTGCAAGATGTTAAAGTCCAGTTTGGCAAAGTTTAGTAACACTTCATTGTGTGATTCATTTTCTTGGTAAAATGATACGTATTTCCTTGTTTCTACCCTCACCATACCATCTTTAATTGGAAACTTCAGTGCGTTACTGACTTGTTGTGCAAGGGAGTTGCTCAATTTAGGCAAAATTACTTTTAACTGAGTGATGGTGAAATTCAGTGCTTCATCCAGAATTTCTTCGCCGTGTACCCTGAATTGTGCTGCCTCATATAAGCTCAACATTCCATGCACGTCTTTAACCAATTCTTTGTTGAAGTTTCCTTGGTCGTCAGTGAACTTCCTAAAAGCATCTGCTTCAAATATTATCCATAAGAGAGCAAGGAAAAAAAAAGTTCTGGATCGATGAGCAAACAAGTTTGAATAATTGTGGTGGATTTAAAGCTTTAGATCGTATTTCAAATTGACATTTACTTCCTATTATCATATGTTGCTCGGACTCTTCAAAAATGCAATGTTGAATCCTTAAAAAATAATTCATTTTTTGAGGATCCGACATGAGTGCGATAATATTTTTGGTGAGTCCGAGCAACATAGCTATTATCTTCAAAGTAGTGTCTGAGCATTGTAGAGATACACATATTATCTTTTTATAATATTAAATATTGTTTACACACATATATATATATATATATATATATATATATATATATATATATATATATATATATATATATATATATATATTTTTATAAGATTTCTTACGAGCTAATTTGGTTTATATATAGGGAAAAGGACATATATGACTGGTCGGCCATAAATAATCCCACCCTCTAACTTAAATTTTCCCAAACCCAAAGTATAGCAATTAAACAAATCCCATCCATTAGCCAAAATTTAAATAAGATAATTTTCAAATAAAAATCCAAACACAAAAATGTTTGAGGCATTTTTTATATATAATATGTGTCATTTGTGTATAAAATATGTATCAGTACCTATCTGTAATGTATAGAAACTGTATAAAATATGAATCACTAAGGTATGTATCATTTTTATATATAATTTGTATCAGTTGTGTATATAATGTGTATCAGCACAGTGCAACTGCCTTGTATAGAATAGAAAATTGTATCATTTTTGTATATAATATGTATCATTTTTGCATAGAAAGTGTATATATAATTCCAGCATGTATATATAAACTGTATCAGTCTTGTATATAAAGTGTACCATACGTATAAAAAATGTATTATAGAAACCGTATCATTGTGGTATATAATATGTATCACTATTGTATATGTAAAAAAAAATATCATATCATTATTGTATAATAAATGTATAATTAACGTATAATTTATGTATAATAAATGTAGGATTAATTCTAGCATATGTATATAAACTGTATAATTCTTGTATATAAAGTGTATATGTAATCCCAACATATGTATATATGTTGTAGAAGCCCTTTAGTGGCGATGTAAGTCGCCACAATTTTGTTTTTTTTTTAAAGTGCCCGGGTTGTTGAGCCGGCCAGCCTTGGCATTATTTTGGGTCGACCGGCCATTTTTTGGCATTAATTTGGGCCGACCGGACACCTAGTGCGATTAAGCCCAAACAGTGGTTAAATGTGGAATTAGTTTGTCTGAGTGGACACACAGTGTCCTTTCCCTTATATATAAGCCAAAATCAGCTCAACTTTTAGATCGACTGTATTGGGCGTGTCCAAATCATGAGTTAGATTAATAAATGAGCGAGTCATTAAAAATTTCAACGGATTAGACAGATCACATTTTCATGGACTAATTTTGTCATCCCTTAATGGACGTCTATACTTACCACATGAGGCATAATAACCTTGTTGCCTGAGTAATCGAAAGCATAGAGCAATAGCATGTAGGTCACTTCCATCAACTTCACCAATCCATTCTTCATAACGGGTGTACATGTAACTCAATGATTCATCAATCTCACGTTCAAACTGATAAGCTACGCCAAGACATTGGATTGTGTTGATCAGATCAAGATTTTGCAAAGATTTTGAAGGAGCCATCTCTAGCATCTTTCTCACTTCTTGTTTTAGGTCTTCATGCTGCTTCTCTTCCCCCTTATTGGCTCCCTATTTGGCAATACGTTACTATATTCTATATTCAAAAATTATATATGAATTTGTTCTGTATATTGATGGTATAAAAATATTTATTTACCGGAAGATTAGCATACACAAGAAAATGGTCTCCCCAAACAGTAGGATGATGCTTGCCTGAACGACGTGTAATAACCTCATCAGCCGCAGTATTTTGTGTGCACAACTCCATTTTTCAGCTTCTCCTCTCAAAGGAGTTACAAAACTGTTTGGTAAAGGAAATGAACCAAAATTTGAACAAATATGAGTTAGTGCGATAATGAACTCAAACGACGAAGTTATGGGCAGCCAAAATTTAAAGTTTATGGATTCTAAACTTGCCATTGAACTCATAATCATCATAGTACTAGGTACGTACACTAAAAAAAAAAAAGGTAATTTGTGGAGGTCGAAAGTTGCAATTCACGGAGGTTTTAGCCTCTTTTAGCAACTAGCGGAAGCTAAAAGTTCTTCGAATTGCAACTTTCAACCTCCACAAATTACCCATTTTTTGTAGTGATAATTAAAATATTTATACATATTTATGGAGTAATTTTTTTAATACAAATACAAAATCTAAACAAAAGTTATTGATTTCGTCCGAACCTTAACTAATATTCTCCCTCCGCTACTGTGGTCAGCATCAGAGGCGGATCCAGGATTTAAATTTTATGAGTTCAATATTAAGATTTTTAGCATTGAACCCATTATATTTTTAAAGTTAGGGGTTCATATCTACTATTTATTGTAATTTTAATAATTTTTTACATATAAATTTAGACTCCGCACCGAAAGTTTGAGGTTCAATCGAACCCCAACCTTCTATGCTTAGATACGCCTCTGGTCAGCAACCCTCAAAAGTTCCATTAACTCTTTTTTAGATGATCTAGAAATCGCCTGCCTAGGGTCATTGACTAATTAATAGGATTATCCCCTATATATTTTTCTCTATATATGGAATTTTGAACAGACTCCATACTTACCCTCTAGTAACATTTTATGAAGAAAAATAAATAGTACCCCACCTATAAATTAAGCTAATTCTCTGCAAAACTAAACGGTTACATGAATTGATCTCAATCAAAAAAAAAATAAAAAAAATAGGGCATACCTTAAATTGATCTTGGCTCTAGTACTGCCAAGTTGCAAAGTAAATATTTCTTTAACGTACCAATACACTGAAGCATGACTTGATTCCTATTTATAATGCTTTAGAAAAGGTGGAGGAAGTACTGGTGTTGATTTAGAGTTTTATGGATGCATGATACCTTTGATATATCATTTCATGGATAGGGATCCTTTTCATTTCTCATCTCCATTCCTTCAAATTCCTATTTGGATGAGAGACACGTGATCATAGTTAAGAATTAAAGGTTGGAATCTAATTACCGGAATCAAGGTCCTGATCTTGGTTGTGAATGTCGACTGGGGATGATGTTGAATAGTATAATGGTGGGTGGGTAGTAGCTAATGGTGATGGTGGTTGGCATAGAGGTTGATGGTGGTGACGGTGGATAGTTGTGGGGAATGACAGTGATAACTAATGGTGGTAGTGAATAATGACTGTCACACCCCTTTTTGGGCCCCGCGCAATAAACGCACAAGTTTTTTATTTATTTAAGGGTTTTTCCATTTGAAGTGACGGTTTTGAATAGGGATTATTTATTTACAGAATCGTCACTTGGAATTGAGTTCTGGTGTTCCAAGTCACCTTATTGAATCCCTAATCAAAAGAAAATGACTCTTTATTTTTTTGGTCTACGAAAACAAAAGACCAGGTAAGGAATTTTGTTGACCGGGGAGAAGGTGTTAGGCATTCTCCGAATCCTGTGGTTCTAGCACGGTCACTTTTATCGGTTTATACTTGGTTATAATTAATTCTCTGATAAAACGCATCTATATTGTTTAAACTTAGGAGCGTGCCTGCATACAAGGTCTTTTATTAATTATTTATTAGAGTGTCAAGGAGAAAGGTAGCCGACATGACTTTTCTTTAATTATATGCATTTAACCAAGGAACGAGTCTATCCACATGGTCAACATAATTATTATTAGGGTGTCAAGGAACGGGATGGTCCACATGACCTTTCTTTGATTATATGCATTTAACCAAGGAATGAGTCTGTCCACATGGTCAACACAATTATTATTAGAGTGTCAAGGAACGGGATGGTTCACATGACTTTTATGAGCGAGTCATTATCTGAATTTAGCTTGGAAGTACTAGTCTGCATTCGCGATTGGATTAGATCGGAACGACACAACCAAAACTCAGAAGTGGTGGAAGGCGAAGAGGAAGAGATTGAAGATCTGATACCAAGTGGAATAGACCAAATGAAAAACTTTAAAGATATCTCAATGACCGAATATAATATTGCGGATATTAGCCAAATGATTGACACTGTTTGATTTTATTCTTTGTACTACTTTTTTGCAACTCATGTATTATTTGCAAGTTAAAAAAAAACTACAACTTGCAAATAAATGTTATCCATGAATGAATAAAATATATGGCTCATTGAGCTTTCTTCTATTTACTCGTGTTCATATTTTTACTTATATTAAGTTAGGAATATATCTAAAATATACTTATAATATACATCTACTTAAATTAAAAAATAGAAATTTATATATTTGGAAAATAACTTAAGTTATAATATATATATATATATATATAAGTAGTTAAGCAAATAAGTTAAGTTTCTTCTAAGTTTATAACTTTCTATTTTATAACTTAAGTATATTTATATTATAAGTATATTTTAGGTATATCTAGTATAAATATACTTAGTTATAAATAGAAAGTTATAACTTAATATATATATATATATATATATATTCATATATGTTGTTAGCTAGTAAATATATAAACTTTAGTTATAAACTTATATAACATATATAAATATACCTACAATATACTAAGAAATACTATAATATACATATACTATATAAAAAATTAAAAAAAAAAGATTTTTTTTTATGTTTAAAACCGGCCGGTTCCGGTTTCCAATTTTGAAACCGGTTAACTGGAACCGGTTAATCGGTAACTAATGGTCGGTTCCGATTTTTTGACCAGAAATCAGTTGGTTTTCTAACCGGTTGCCTGTCCGATCCGGTTTCAACCGGTTAACGGGCTTACTTCCACATGCTTATATATTCAAGACCCATCTTAAAAGAAAAGGTGAATTAGTAAAAACTTTTATTATTCTTTTAAATGCCACAGTGCTCTAAATCAATAAAGCTTAAAAAAAAAAATCCTCTTCCTTGTTATCCCAGACGCCAAAATCCATATTGTTTTCCATTTCATTTACCTGATTCAAACTTCTTTTTAGTTCATAATTAAATCTCTAATCCATATTATTACACAAATGAGTGCAATTAATTTATTTAGACACCAAGCAAGATAAAACTGAAAAGGAAAAGAAGAGAACAAAAAAAAAAAAAAACGTCAATGGCAAGCCCACCCTCAACAATTTTTTTTTTTTTTTTTAAAACTAAAATTCCACATAGCCTCATTCTTCAGCAATACCTCCATCAATGTTAAGTCATTTTTTCACCAACTTCATAAATTTACCCATTGATAGAAGAAGACATATCCAAGAAATAAGATATCACTTCAGTAATGAACTAAACATAAAATAAACAAATCCACCCATATATCTTGGATTCACGAAAGGAAAAAAATAAGTAAAACCAAATACTAATTCTAGAGCAAACAAAAGACTAATGAAATTAAACAAAAAAGTACTCCTTCTATCCCAAAAAGATTGTCCTCTTTCTATATTTAGAAATAATTTAACTTTATGAGATGGTTTATAGCTGCACAAATATCTAAGGCTTGTTTTGAACCACACATTTTAAAAATATTTCTTTATTTTTTAAACTTTGTGCCAAGTCAAAAGAGGACAATTTTTTTTTGGACGGATCACAATGCAAGTACTAGAACTCTTGAAATAGAGGAAGAACCTACCGACCGATTTCGAGAGCAGCTACAGTTCTACAATTTCCAGTTGACCGAGAAAGATCACACTTGTCAGAGACTTTTTTCCTAATTTCAAGAAATACAGATCTATTCTCCCCCCCTCACCTGAAGCCCTCGCAAACCTTTCATCCCCGCTATCTAGCTTTCCCGTAGTCCAAAGCTAATTCAATCGTATCTGCTGAGGAAAAAACCTCGGAGGGAGTATTATAATAAACTACTCATGAACAGCCAAAAGAGTTAAAGAGGAAAAGAGTGCATTAATATGAGAGAGATTTTACCGTTGCATTTTTTAGTAGTAGTAAATGAAAGTGGCGGCTGAGTGTAGTTTTTTAAGGTCTAGGTGTAGTGTGTCCGCCTTTTTTTAAGGGTTATGTCCAATTATATAATATGTATATGTAGTGTGTGAAAAATGATAGAAAAGGTTTTTGGGTCTATAGACTTTGAAATAGTGCAGATGGATTTTTATAATGTAAATGGAATATTTGTTTTTTTGTTCTTTGGTTGTTATTTTAAGAGAAAATATATATAAAAAGGGTGCATGTGGTATGTGTATGTAGGTGAGCTATTAAAATTGAGTGGTTCCCACCCTGTTTCTTTTATCCACTCGTATGTGTGTATACGCAATTGTGTGATATGCAAGTGTGTGAAATGACATATAATTAACAAGTGAGAACATAAAATATACTACTCCTATTAAATTAAATATGGTAAGGTTAAACTATGTAGTTACTCTATATTTAACAACTTTTAACTTGGAAGTTAAACTAAAAACAAATAAAACATATTTTTGGACATTTTCTTTCTTTTAAAACACTAAATTTGTACTCTAAAAATAGTGAATATTTTTGTTCTTTTGAGTTCCGCAAATAAACCTACTAAATAAAAAATAGAGAGTAAAATCGACTCATCAAAGCTAAAATTAAAAGAAATATTTAGATACTAAAATGTGAAACACCCTGGGGAGGGTCAAAAATCACGTGTCTACAATGACGGCAGTTTACGATATATAACGTGGAGACTAATGATAATGATTGATGGTTGGGGTGATGATTGTCAATGGTGGCTAGTGGTGGTGACAACTAATTATATAGCGATTGGTAGTGTGATGGTGGTTGTGGTTGAGGATGGTGGTTAGTGGTGGTGGGTGGTGGCACGTATTTGATAATGGTAGGAGGAAATGGCGGTAGTTGATAATGGTGGACCATGACGGTAAAGATAAATGGATGGAATTGGTGAACTACCATTTTTGTGCAAATCTTAAAATAGTATCTTAATGATATTAAGATTTTGTTACAAATCTTATTCATTTATATCTATCCAGACTCATTAAGTGGTTATAACATAAGAAAAATAAACGCACTTAATGATTAATAGATAAAATGGAGCATAGTTTAAATTCTTTTACTTTGCCTTATTTTCTTGAAGTTATGCATGATTGGGTTTTAGGTAAGCGAAATAAAAAACTTTGACTAATTATAAAATGGATTGCTTGTTACAAGGATTTCACTATTTTTTGCTTTAAATTTTCGATAAAAGTTTGAAGTATTTATTTGTCGGATTACCGTATTCTTAAGCCATTAATAAGAGAAATTGTTCCAAATAACACTCCGATCATGTCTTAGTTTTTTTTCCCCTCAAAACATTTATTTCAGCTGTCAAAAAAATTTCAGAATATATTAAATTTTACGGATCGAAAGAAAAAAATTAGCCTTTTTTTTTTTGGTTAAATGATAATTTTAACATAACATAACACAAAATTACAGAATAGGCGAAGTAATAAAAATGAGAAGAAATATTTTTGCGCAATGCAAATCATACACTCGCCATAATCACATGCTATCAGAAAATATGTCGAATAATAGAAAATTGCAAACAGATTCTCACCTTACACCTTAGAGTTAATTCCTCAAATGGTCATTGAACTTATAGAAAAGTTCTACTAAAGTAACTTTTGAATTTTTTTGGACAATAAGGTCATTAAACTATGTCCTTGTTTCCAATAAAGTAAATTAACTACTTTTTAGACATAAAATCCCTTAATCCATATATAAATTATAAAACCCATTACCTAGGCACAATTTTTAGATACTTCCAAAATTCTTGTTCAAGTTTTAATAATAAATAGAAATATTCAAATAATATTTCAAGCTATAAGAATAAAACATTATAATCGTTCAAACTTTAAGTATGCTATAAGTTGATTTTCTTTGTTATATCAACATCTTTTGAACTATTTTGATATTTTTCTATTGTTCAAAGTCGGAAGTTAAATATTTTACTGAATAGAACTGCTTGGACATAATTGAAACACATGAGACGTTATATAAATCCATGATGCATGTAGATATTATTTTCGGTAGATATATATATATATATATATATATATACAGAGAGAGAGAGAGAGAGAGAGAGAGAGAGAGAGAGAGAGAGAGAGAGAGAGAGATTGGTTTATTGGTAGAATATTTGGATAGATTTTCTCAAGAAAAAAATCATGTTGGATAACGACGTCGCAAAAATGAAAACACTTTTATAATTAGTTGTATATATGCTTTCTAAATATATAAAATGTTTACATTAATTGTAATCCACATATTTATAAAACTTAAATAAAATTAAAATATTACAAGTTTAGCTCCAAGAAAATAAAAATACTAAATATTTTCTTTTATTATTGAAAATTTTATATATCAGGGAGAATAGTTTAAAATCAGTTAAAAAACCTATAGTTAAGCTACGTGCTCAGTTCTATTACCATTCAACTGTATCCTCTTATTGTCCATTGAGATATAATTTTGCAATATTCTGAAATTTTTATTCAAATTAATATTTCACATTTTGAAAGTAAAATAGAAATATTCAAATGGGTTTTATAATTAAAAAATGAGTTAAAGGGTTTTTATGTCAAAAAATGGATGGTTTTACTTTTTTTTTTTTGGAAACATGGACATAATTTAATGACCTTATTGTCCAAAAAAAAATCAAAAATTACTTTAGGGGGACATTCCTACAAGTCCAATGACCGTTTGTGGAATTGACTCTACACCTCATAATATCGAGTTCAAAGGACATATGCATTGCTATCAGTTATATTGGATCTTCAATTAGAGTCAGATTGAAAATTTACACTTTTATATCTATAAATTCAGAATCTACTACTTCTCGTAATTTTAACAATTTTTAATATACATATAGATATATATTCCTATTTTGCCTACCCTTGTAAATTGTGATGCTTGGAGTCTATTCCAATCATGAAGGATCTGTAACGCAAATATCCTGCTTTTGTAATATTTGTGCCATGAAATAAAAGAACATCCAGTCTCTATAGAGTTGGATGACTTTTGATTTTTTATTTAAAAAAAAATTATTTTGCCTTGATGGCGCTAAATTCAATTGAACCTAATTATTATACGCTTCATTCGTAAGGCGTGTGGCTCTTTCCCGAACTCTGCTAACACGAGATACTTTGCACACCAGACTGCCATTCACAAGCGCCTTCAAAGTCTTCAACCATCATCGTCGAACACAAAAATTCACTTACGGCACGCTAGTGACACGACAAAGAAAAGAAATGAATGGAATAAATACACCAAGAAGAAAAAAAAAACAAGAATATTGAGCCAACAAAAAAGATCTATTTTCAGAAAACTTTTTCCCCTCGAAAAAAAAAAGAGAAAGTAGTCACTCATCTCTTTGCTTCTCTTCCTCACGAGTCACGACTCTGCCATCCACACAAACAAAGAGCACCTTTTGTCGTATTCTTTTACTCTGTTGTGTGATTATTAGTTTGGCCAAGATAAATAAATTAGATGGCCTAATTATTTGTAATGATATTTAAATTCAACTCTTGTATATGTCACTTGAGAAACACACGTTTATAGTGTGTACACTTGCATAAACAAAGATATTTTAAATACAAATTAAAGTGTTGTGGTTTTAAGGATATTAATCCCATTACATAAAAAATCTAATACTTTGACTGTTTTGATCATGTTTGTCACTTTCAAAGGTATGTGTATTTGTTGGGTGTGCAAAGGAAAAAAAGAAAGAAAAAGACACTACATATGAGGTGTAGGGATACTGCTAATAGTGTGAGAGCTTTCCGAAAAAAGAGGACATGTTTAGTGTTGACGCCCAATTTTGTCTCGTCCTTCTTCATATTTATTTTTCTTGAGCTTACAAATCACCGATACTTTAAATGCATTTATTTATCTATTTTCCCTCTCAATTGAGAGTCAATCGCTATCTCTTTATCATTAATATCTTTACTAGTATTTAATATTATTATTTTCATCATTGTTGTCGCAAAAAGAAAAATCATCTTTTATGCCTTTACTTTTGCTTCAAAATTGATCAAGTAATATTTTCTTCCCATAAAAATATTATTTTCATACATTGAATTAAAATTTTACTCTTTATTTTATTCCCTTGAACATTCATTATCAACAACATACTGCTATCTAAGCTTTAGAGATTTATCTTAATACATAATATATTCAATTGCTGGAATATATTCACCAAATATTCAAGTTTAGGGAGGCACATATGCATTAAGCCATAATTAATATGTGGAATCATTAAGATTTAAGATTAACGCAGAGTAACATAGGTGAATTTAAAAGATTTAGTAATTCTGGAATAAATCTATTGCGTATCATCATATTATAAGTAAAGAAAACTAAAAACATCACGCCAATTTGGGGGAAAATTAAAATTGAATAGGATAACGGGTGTTTTTTTTAAATCGGTTCGGCCAAACTGCTTGCCGGAAGTTTGTCCGCATAGATCTCGAAAAAATACGCAAAATAAAAAAAAATCGCATAAAACGGACATCCCAGCCCAAAGTTATGACCATATAAAGTTTGACCACTTTACAACTAGTTTTTCTCCCTATATGTTTTAGAATTAGATTTATTTCAAAATAAAGTTATGTCTTGATTAAAAAATAACACGCTTAAATCAAAACCTTAAAAAACAAAACTTACTTCGGGTACCTTTTTAACCCCTAAACCGACGATCCGAACATTTACGTATCCTTGATGTATTGAGCCTACATTATAGTACGCAGAAAAAAAATATCAAGTTCTATATAAAATATTGACGTTTCAGAGTCATGACACACTACTAATCGTTGGTCAAAGTATGGAAAAAATAATAAGTGTTGCAAAAAAAAGATTTACTAAAATAAGATGTTGCGATCTTTTTATGGAAAAAAACACTGAGTGTTCCTTAACTGTGTTATTTTTTAATGCGCAAGCTATCAGAAAATATGTCGAATAATAGAAAATTGCAAACAGATTCCCACCTTACACCTTATAATATCTAGTTCAAAGGGCATATGCATTGCTATCAGTTATATTGGATCTTCAATTAGAGTAGATTGAAAATTTACACTTTTATATCTATAAATTCAGAATCTAATACTTTCCGTACTTTTAATAATTTGTCATATACGTATAGATATATATTCCTATTTTGCCTACCTTTGTAAATTGTGATGCTTGGAGTCTGTTCCAATCATGAAGGATTTGTAACGCAAATATCCTACTTTTGTAATATTTGTGCCATGAAATAAAGAACATCCGGTCTCTATAGAGATGGACGACTTTTGATTTTTTATTTTAAAAATTATATATATATATATTTTGCCTTGATGGCGCTAAATTCAATTGAACCTAATTATTATACTCTTCATTAGTAAGGGGTGTGGCCCTTTCCCGAACTCTGCTAACACGGGATACTTTGCACACCGTCTTCCGCGTCTGAAATAAGACAATAATCCTTGGAAAGGTCACAAGTCCCCAAGGGAAGGAAGTCGTGGGATATTCAAGAAAATCATCCTAAGCGAATTCATTGTCTAGGGAAGTTTCTGGTACGACAGACAGCGCTGCCTACACGCGAATTAGCTTCCGAGGTTGAGCAGTCTCAATTTCACTACAGGATTTGTGAATGAATGCTGGGCTGGGCCACCTCAAATGGCGTCACAAGCGCCTTCAAAGTCTTCAACCATCGTCGTTGAACACGAAAATTCACTTACGGCACGCTAGTGACACGACAAAGAAAAGAAATGAATGGAATAAAGACACCAAGAAGAAAAAAAAACAAGAATTTTGAGCCAACAAAAAAGATCTATTTTCAGAAAACTTTTTCCCCTTGAAAAAAAGAAGAAGAGAAACTACTCCCTCATTTCTTTGCTTCTTGATAACGTCCAAATACACTCCTCAAAGAGAAAGTGTACACGGTCGTATGCAATATATTTACCCAACTATGAGTCGGGGTCGATCCCACAGGGAACAATATGCTAGGCGATTAAGAAAGTAAGGAACTTTCACCAACTAAGCTAAAGCCAAACGATAGATAATATTTTGGTTTTTGTTTGAGAAAATTATAACTAATGCGGAAATGTAAACTAACCTAGAAAGCGAGTAAAATGATCAATGGCCACAAGCATGGATAATAGGAGATCCACTCAAGTAACGATCCAACGTATTTTACGATTTTACAACTAAGAGCGGATTTGTGTTGATAGATAATGATATCTAAAATCTCATTGAAAGTCTTCCAACCAAATCAATGAATTTCACTCTAAGCTTTTCCAAGCCTTAGAGTGTGATATTAGGTACAATCAATTTAACCTCAAGTAACTATCCTCTTCCGAGCTCAAGTTATTAGATGAGTTTAATGACCCAAATTCTTGTTAATTAATCTTTCCCAACCTAGATTTCCTCTTCCAAGCTCAATCTAAGTAAATGGGTGAGTCCTAGGGTTAGCTACTCCCTTTGGAAACATTCAAGAATGAGATTAATTAAATCAACAAAGACCCACTTCAATAGCAATAAAAATCATTCAATACATAAGCAAAACAAGAGTTTCAATCCAAACTTTAATCAAGAATAGTTTCACAATCAAGATTCAAGTAATGGAATAAATACTACACACTTAGATATGCAATACAAAACAAGGAATTGAAGAAAGGATTAAGAAATATCTCATTGAAGTGCTTCCAATCTTCTCCTCCAATATTGTAGAAAAACCCTAACCTCCAAAACTTGCAAAATGACCAAAGATGAAAATGATATGCCCCAAATCTCTCTTTTGTAGCTGCCCTCTATTTTTCCAAGTCCAAAAAATGTCTAAATCTGCCCCCATATTTCTGTTTTTGCAATTCTGCCCGTTTTTGCAAAACTGTCCACTTTTGACAGTTTTGCAAATCTGTCCCGTTTTTGCAAAACTGTCCAGTTTTGCAAAATGGTCCAATTTGGTCTCATTTTGACTTTCTTTTCACTTGGTTTCTTCCGATCACTCATTTCAGCTACTTGACTTGTTTTGCTCTATTTTGTTCCATTTTGGTCCATTTTGATCCATTTTGCTCTTTTATGCTCTCCGGGCATCTTTTCCTACAAAACAACATAAAAACACAAAAAGTAACAACAAAAGTGCTTAAAGAGTCGCAAAAACTTAAGGAATTAGCATCGAATATCGCGTAATTTCACGACTACAAGCATGTGAAGCTTCAACCAAATAACTCCCTCATTCAAAATACAATTTCAAGAATGCAATAGAGATATAAAACTATCAAGCAACAACACTCAAGTCTCAATAAGTGACTCAAAACCACTAGTTTACTAGATATGCTCAGTTGACTCAACTTTGAATTTTTCAACATCACCAATCTATCGTAATCCATATGCCCTCACAAGAAAGAAAGTCCCAAAATCACTGTATTCACAACAACAACACAAGGGACAATTACACAAAGTCACTCACACTCAACAAAAAAAAATTCTAGTGCTAACAAATATCACACCATAAGCTTGCCCTTATTTTCAATCATCACTAACTCAAGAACATTTAGTTGGAGATCACATAGGGACTTTTTAAGCTTGTAATGTAGGCTTAGGGAAGGGTAGGATAAGTATTTGGGGTACAAGTGACTACGCCCTCCTTGAACACTACACAAAACCTTTCGTCCACTTTCCTCTTCCTTTCAAAACAACACTCCTTCCTTTGCATACTAGTTTCCCCAATTATTCCAACTTCCTTTATAAAGTTCCAAAATATAATGTGCTAGCACATGCCACCCCCAACTATAAATGTTGCAGTGTCCTCGCTGCACATAATCAAAACAAAACATAAAAATAAAAAAGATTTTTTTTTTTTTTTTTTGCTGGCACCACCTGCGACCACACATGCGAATAGCAGGTCTGACCTGCGAGTCGCAGGTGATGTCACCTGCATTTTTTTTTTTTTTACAAAGATACATTTTTTTTTTCACAAAAAGTTTGCAACCTTTTTGTATTTTTTTAAATTTTTCTTCTTTTCTTTTGACTTTTTCACAACACCAACCTTCACCACTCTCAAGCAACACTAACACCCCCAACTTAGGCTTTTGGCCTCAAATTCACAATTTCATGTTCAAGGAGGGAAACGTTCAAAAGAGAGACTTTTCATCAAACATGGTAAAGGCTTGTAATGTGGCAATCAAAGAAAAGGTCATAAGCTCAAATGGTGTTACTAGTGATATTATTTATGCAATGGTAGGCTAGAAAGGCTAAAGAGGCTTTTTCAAACATCACAAAGATAGCCCAAGGTCATCTCTCCAACCAATATGATCAAAATTAATATTGAAAGACTAACCGGGCAAGTTCTAGATGATAAAAGTAAACACAAGATTTATTCAACAAACACTCACACACATGGCATATGAACTAGTCAAGATGGATCAATTTCACTTCCCAAGCAAGAACAACTAGTGCAATATCTCATAATCCAAAGTCAACACACTAGTAGGTAAAGAGTCACAAAATGAGCCAAAAAGTTGTCACAAAGATCATTCTTTCCTATGCACCTTGCTTTTTAACTTTCACAACAATTTGGAGAGGTATTCATATTTCAATTTCACATGCAAGAGACTAACTCTATTAGTACCAAACAAGCCAAGAGTTTTCACATTTTTCCTTAAAGGAGAACCTACACCTAAACTTACAATACTAATGAAAGAAGCTAAGAAAGAAAATAAAATAATAAGAGTGACTAATCCACAACATGTCAAAAGAACAAAATTTTCAAAAATTTTGAGCAAGTTTCAAAATATAATGCGCTACCACGCGTCACCCCCAACTATAAACATTGCAGTGTCCTTGCTGCACGTAATCAAAACAAAACATAAAAATATAAAAGGAAATTTTTTTTTTTTTTTTACTCGCTGTCATCACATGCGATTCGCATGTATGACATGCGAGTCGCATGTGATGTCACCCGTATTTTTTTTTTTTTTGTTCTCTGTCACCACATGCGACGAGACATGCGATTCGCATGTATGACATGCGAATCGCATGTTATGACACCAGAAAATATTTTTTTGCAGCTTTTACTGGTTTTGGGGCCTGTCCGGGTATCCGATATGCTCAAAATAACTCCAAAAATTATGAAACTTTGCAGATTAGTCAAAAACCATAAACTAAACTATTCTAAAAAATAAAATTTCAAAAACGATTTAAAACTTTTAAAACGATGGGTTACCTCCCACCAAGCGCTTGATTTAACGTCGCGGCACGACGGGTACCTTTACCACTTTTCCCTCCACTTGGAGGATATGAATTTGCGCCCCAACTTTGAATCAAGATCATGATGACGCTCATGGGGCGGTGGTAGAAAAACAAGTAGGCCAACTCTCGGGTGTCGCATTTTGCATTTCTTGGCCCTTAAGTGAGGCATGTCATTTTGTCTTCTTGGCATAGCAAACTTCAAAATGAAAATGTTTTCTTCTTCATCTCCAAAATTCTCCATAGGCTTGGTTAGTTCAACTTCCATATCATCAACCAAGCACAATGTTGAAAAATGGTTGGAATGTGGTCCAATGCGCTTCAATTTCAAATTTGCTTCATTTTTGACATCCTCGCCCAAAAATGAACTAGAGTCTTCAAAAACCATTTCATGAACGTTTTTATGCAACTCTAGTATCATTTCTTCAATATTGGCATCTTGCATTATTTTTGGATTGGTCAGTTGGCAATTCATCATTAGCTCTTGAAAATCAATGTTGACCACTTTTTCATTGGAAACTAACTGAAAACTACTATCCATGACTATTTGATGTTGAGTATTGCATACCTCAACTTTTGCATTCAATTCGGTATTCAAGTCACGGATAGCAATTTCAAGTTCCTTCAACTCTTGACTTTGCTCAACATGGATTTTTAAAAAAATTTCCATCATCCTTGAAATGCCTTCACGATGATCTCCATAGGCTCCAAGTTGTTGAGCTTGAGTCATAAGCCAATCTTGGCTCACAACTTTCACTTTGTCAAGATTTTCTTCAAGTTGAGGGTCATTCAAAGCTTATAAAAATTCACCCTTGGAGAAATTCATGTTTTGGCCACTTTCTTGTCTACTTTCAACATCCTCAAGTTGTTGAGCATTATGAATCTGAGCCAATAATTTCATTTGATCCTCCAAGGTGTGAATAGCTTTGTCATTGCAATTAATTGCTTGCCTCAAGTCATCAAGTGGTTGCCTCAAGTCCTTAACCGCTAAGTCCCGGTTTTCAACTTTTTCAAGGATGGTCTCCAACATGAGCATTATCCTCTCATTTTGAGCATTCGAGGCTTCTTTCACTTCCATATCCCTACTATCATCAAAATCAAAACTAGAATAGTCATAGTGGGGGTTCGGGGGAGGGAAGGACAAATAAGCACAATTATCCCAATGACCATTTTGACCACCACACCTATCACAAATACTCCACTCATAGGTTTGAGATTGTGCGCACAATCCGCCCCCGGGAGAATTCAAACAATTTTGCCATGAGTGTGGTCCTCCACAATAAAGACAAGGGTCATCAAAGTATGCATAACTACCATCCGACCAATTTTCATTATATGATGCCATTGTTTTTTTTTTTTTTTTTTTTTTTTTAGAACTGGACAGTTTCTGCAGAAGCAAAAACTGGACAGTTTCTGCAGAAGCAAAAACTGGACAGTTTTTCAGAACTGGACAGTTTCTGCAGAAACAAAAACTGGACAGTTTCTGCAGAAGCAAAAACTGGACAGTTTTTCAGAACTGGACAGTTTTTCAGAACTGGACAGTTTTGTAATTCTGCAAAACTGGTCAGTTTTTTTTTTTTTTATTTAGATAAAATAAAGCAATGAAAGTTTGAACCAAAACAAGTTAGCTTAAATCCCAAACTAACTCAAATACGCCAAATTGTTCCCCGGCAACGGCGCCATTTTTGATAACGTCCAAATACACTCCTCAAAGAGAAAGTGTACACGGTCGTATGCAATATATTTACCCAACTATGAGTCGGGGTCGATCCCACAGGGAACAATATGCTAGGCGATTAAGAAAGTAAGGAACTTTCACCAACTAAGCTAAAGCCAAACGATAGATAATATTTTGGTTTTTGTTTGAGAAAATTATAACTAATGCGGAAATGTAAACTAACCTAGAAAGCGAGTAAAATGATCAATGGCCACAAGCATGGATAATAGGAGATCCACTCAAGTAACGATCCAACGTATTTTACGATTTTACAACTAAGAGCGGATTTGTGTTGATAGATAATGATATCTAAAATCTCATTGAAAGTCTTCCAACCAAATCAATGAATTTCACTCTAAGCTTTTCCAAGCCTTAGAGTGTGATATTAGGTACAATCAATTTAACCTCAAGTAACTATCCTCTTCCGAGCTCAAGTTATTAGATGAGTTTAATGACCCAAATTCTTGTTAATTAATCTTTCCCAACCTAGATTTCCTCTTCCAAGCTCAATCTAAGTAAATGGGTGAGTCCTAGGGTTAGCTACTCCCTTTGGAAACATTCAAGAATGAGATTAATTAAATCAACAAAGACCCACTTCAATAGCAATAAAAATCATTCAATACATAAGCAAAACAAGAGTTTCAATCCAAACTTTAATCAAGAATAGTTTCACAATCAAGATTCAAGTAATGGAATAAATACTACACACTTAGATATGCAATACAAAACAAGGAATTGAAGAAAGGATTAAGAAATATCTCATTGAAGTGCTTCCAATCTTCTCCTCCAATATTGTAGAAAAACCCTAACCTCCAAAACTTGCAAAATGACCAAAGATGAAAATGATATGCCCCAAATCTCTCTTTTGTAGCTGCCCTCTATTTTTCCAAGTCCAAAAAATGTCTAAATCTGCCCCCATATTTCTGTTTTTGCAATTCTGCCCGTTTTTGCAAAACTGTCCACTTTTGACAGTTTTGCAAATCTGTCCCGTTTTTGCAAAACTGTCCAGTTTTGCAAAATGGTCCAATTTGGTCTCATTTTGACTTTCTTTTCACTTGGTTTCTTCCGATCACTCATTTCAGCTACTTGACTTGTTTTGCTCTATTTTGTTCCATTTTGGTCCATTTTGATCCATTTTGCTCTTTTATGCTCTCCGGGCATCTTTTCCTACAAAACAACATAAAAACACAAAAAGTAACAACAAAAGTGCTTAAAGAGTCGCAAAAACTTAAGGAATTAACATCGAATATCGCGTAATTTCACGACTCATCACTTCTCTTCCTCACGAGTCACGATTCTGCCATCCTCACAAACAAAGAGCACCTTTTGTCGTATTCTTTTACTCTGTTGTGTGATTATTAGTTTGGCCAAGATAAATAAATTAGATGGCCTAATTATTTGTAATTATATTTAAATTCAACTCTTGTATATGTCACTTGAGAAACGCACGTTTATAGTGTGTACACTTGCATAAACAAAAAAATTTTAAATACAAATTAAAGTGTTGTGGTTTTAAGGATATTAATCCAATTACATAAAAAATCTAATACTTCGACTGTTTCGATCATGTTTGTCACTTTCAAAGGTATATGTATTTGTTGGGTGTGTAAAGGAAAAAAAAAAGACACTACATATGAGGTGTAGGGATACTGCTAATAGTGTGAGAGCTTTTCGAAAAAGCAGCACAGGTTTGGTGTTGACGCCCAATTTTGTCTCGTCCTTCTTCTAATTTATTTTTCTTGAGCTTACAAATCACTGATACTTTAAATTCATTTATTTATCTATTTTCCCTCTCAATTCAGAGTCAATCGCTATCTTTTTATCATTATTATCTTTACTAGTATTTAATATTATTATTTTCATCTTTGTTGTCGCAAAAAGAAAAATCATCTTTTATGCCTTTACTTTTGCTTCAAAATTGATCAAGTAATATTTTCTTCCCATAAAAATATTGTTTTCATACATTGAATTAAAATTTTACTCTTTATTTTATTCCCTTGAACATTCATTATCAACAACATACTGCTATCTAAGCTTTAGAAATTTATCTTAATACATAATATATTCAATTGCTGGAATATATTCACCAAATATTCAAGTTTAGGGAGGCACATATGCATTAAGCCATAATTAATATGTGGCATCATTAAGATTTAAGATTAACGCAGAGTAACATAGGTGAATTTAAAGGATTTAGTAATTCTGGAATAAATCTATTGCGTATCATCATATTATAAGTAAAGAAAACTAAAAACATCACGCCAATTTGGGGAAAAATTAAAATTGAATAGGATAACAGGTGTTTTTTTTAAAACCGGCTCGGCCAAACTGCTTGCCGGCAGTTTGTCCGCATAGATCTCAAAAAAATACGTAAAATAAAAAAAAATCGCATAAAACGGACATCCCAGCGCAAAGTTATGACCATCTAAAGTTTGACCACTTTACAACTAGTTTTTCTCCCTATGTTTTTTAGAATTAGATTTATTTCAAAATAAAGTTATGTCTTGATTAAAAAATAACACGCTTAAATCAAAACCTTAAAAAACAAAACTTACTTCGGGTACCTTTTTAACCCCTAAACCGACGATCCGAACATTTAATTATCCTTGATGTATTGAACCTACATTATAGTACGCAGAAAAAAAATATCAAGTTCTATATAAAATATTGACGTTTCGGAGTCATGACACACTACTAATCGTTGGTCAAAGTATGAAAAAAATAATAAGTGTTGCAAAAAAAAGATTTACTAAAATAAGATGTTGCGATCTTTTTATGAAAAAAAACACTGAGTGTTCCTTAAGTGTGTTATTTTTTAATGCGCAAGCTATCAGAAAATATGTCGAGTAATAAAAAATTGCAAACAGATTCCCACCTTACACCTTATAATATCGAGTTCAGAAGGCATATGCATTGCTATCAGTTATATTGGATCTTCAATTAGAGTAGATTGAAAATTTGCACTTTTATATCTATAAATTCCGAATCTAATACTTTTCGTACTTTTAATAATTTGTCATATACATATAGATATGTATTCCTATAAATTGTGATGCTTGGAGTCTGTTCCAATCATGAAGGATCTGTAACGCAAATATCCTACTTTAGTAATATTTGTGCCATGAAATAACAGAACATCCGGTCTCTATAGAGATGGATGACTTTTGATTTTGATGGCGCTAAATTCAATTGAACCTAATTATTATACTCTTCATTCGTAAGGGGTGTGGCCCTTTCCCGAACTCTGCTAACACGGGATACTTTGCAAACCATCTTCCGCACCTGAAATAAGACAATAATCCTTGGAAAGGTTACAAGTCCCCAAGGGAAGGAAGTCGTGGGATATTCAAGAAAAGCATCCTAAGCGAATTCATTGTCTAGGGAAGTTTCTGGTACGACAGACAGTGTAGACACGTAATTTTTCACCCTCCCTGAGTTGTTTTACACGATTTTTAACACTAAATATTTCTTTTTGGCTTAATCTTGTTTTTTTGAATTTTATCTCATTTTAATGATTTTGTTGTGGAAATAAAAAATATAAAACAAAAATAGAGTCGTAGTTAAGATAAAGAGAAGATTTTCATAAAAATATTTTTTTCTTTTTAACGGGATTTAAATGTATAAGTTTTTTTTTCCTTAGTCTAAAATTAGGTGGCTAAAATACTTATAAGTGTATTTAAATTTTTATTAAAATAAAAAAAATAAAAAAATAAAAGGAGGACCAACCAAAAAGTTCCACCTCATAAGAGTCTTTCGAACAAACTAATTTCTCTCACTCCATTTTCTTGCTCACTACTTCACAATATATACACACATCACACAAAAGACAAAATAGAACCTCCACCCACGACCGGTAGGTCCTGGGTTCGAGTCACACTGGAGGGGAAGTGTGGAAACACTATAGATCCTCCTAAAAATGGGAGGGGGAAAAAAAAAATAGAAAATAGATTTTTTTAATGGAAAGGAACACGTGAAAAAGGGGGAGAGAAATATTGTTTTTGAGTGGTCCCATAATTTGATGCACACAAAAAAATGAAATAGTGAGGTCCATTTTTTTTTATAATAAAGACACGGAAAGAGAGGGAACAAAAAAAAGGGTCATTTCATTTTCTTGGAAGGGGCCACTGACATATGATAGAGAAAGGGTACTGACAGAAAAAAAAAAAAAAGACCCATCATAGTCTTCATCTCCTCCAATTTTTTTACCCACCCGTTCACCACTGTCATCTCCACTTCTCCGCCACCATTAAACCACCCCTCCAGCCCATCATCCGTCATCCATCCTTCACTGCCGTCAACCCAACAGATCCATCACCATTTAAAACCACTTGTTAACCACCACATTAAAACTCCATAAAGCCGCCCAAGATGGATTTGAGCTGAGAATCCTTGGGTCGAGTTTCTGTTCCGATTGAGGTCGAGTTCCGCTTGAGGTTTTCCCTCGAGCTCTGTTTATTCAAACTTAACAGATTCAAATTTGTTGAAAAACTCTTTAAGGTCCATTTTTCACTTTGCTCTTTAAATTTTATGGCATGATTTATGTGAATGTATGACTTGGGTAAAAATATGATCTTGATGAGTTTGTCATTGATTTTCAGTTGGTTATATACAAATATGTATCTTTCTTTCTCCTGTTGCTACGTTTATTTTTGTTACTTAGTTTTCTTGCTAATTGGGCTTGTTAATTAATAATCGTAAGAAATCAATCCGTAATCTGTATTGATGTATGAAAGTCCTTATATACAAAGTAGATATCTAACTATCAGCATAATACTGGGCTAAATTATAGGACTTAATTTACTATACATAAGGAAGAGATCATGCCTAATATATAAAAGGATTATCCTAATATTTATAATATTTACGTAGACTATTAGATAATCTATCACACCCCCGCAGTCGAAGTGGGAGGTTGTCGTACGCTTACACTGTCCCTGAAATCATCAAAGAGCACGCGCGGAAGACCTTTAGTGAAGATGTCTGCGATATGGTAACGGGACGGGACGTGAAGAACACAGACTTCTGTACGGGCAACTTTCTCACGTACGAAATGTATGTCCATCTCAACATGTTTAGTGCGTTGGTGCTGAACTGGGTTACCTGATAGGTATATGGCACTAACATTATCACAATAAACCAATGTAGCTGTCCGGATGAGACAACGGAGCTCCAACAGAAGGTTGCGAAGCCAACAGGACTCAGAGACGACATTAGCGACGCCACGGTATTCGGCCTCGGCACTGGACTTAGACATAGTAGGTTGCCGTTTGGATGACCATGAGAGGAGATTATCGCCAAGGAAAACACAATAACCGGATGTGGATCGGCGAGTGTCCGGACAACTACCCCAATCTGCATTTGTATAAGAAACAAGAGAGGCAATGGAGGATTTGTACAAATGGAGACCTAACTCAATAGTACCTTGAATTTATCAGATTATGCGTTTAAGAGCATTCATATGTGCAACCTTGGGATCATGCATGTGAAGGCATACTTGTTGAACCGCATTGGAGATGTCTGGTCTTGTGTATAGGAGCCTAATCATTTTAAGCAAGCATAAATTGATAATTTATAAGCAGTATCTCGCACCCCTTATGAAGCCTGAACCCTAGAATTACCTTTTTAAATCTCCGAGAAGGATTTTCTCAATCCATGCAAAATAATATATATATTAAACCCTTTATAAATATCAGCCGTTAAATATTTTTTTTATGCATACTTCAATCGAGAAGATTTGATGTATGCATCAATTAAGATTTGTTCAAATTAAATGATTTCCTAGAAGACACAATAGTTAAACATCCTAATTCCTTGAATTTTATAAGCAATGCGTTCCTCAAATCATTTCATCATCTCCATTAAAATGATAACGTCCTTTGTGTCCGTCTTCAGCGTGTGAAAAAGTAGAGGACATTACATATTTATTGATGTAAAAAGGACCATAGTATCCTAGCTTGTAATATTGGTCTCTCGAAAATCATCAATTTAATTTTAGGAAATGCATCAAATACGATTTGGAGAACGACAAACATATGTATGAAATGCAGATATTTTTCAAGATTAAAGGAGATGTTTACCCTAACCAAATCCAAATTAATAACAATTACTTTAAAATTTGAGGAGGCTTTTTTTGATCCGTATCTTTCTCACACTCAACGACAAACTTCTGTTTTAGAAGAAAACGAGACGCTGTGTTAGCATGTGATACATTTTTTTTTAACGATCAAAATCCAATGTCCTGTATGCATGCATATAAAATGTATTAGTATCCACGCACTTGGTTTCAAATAATAGCTTACATCTGTTATTTATTTTCTTAGTAGCAACTAACAATTGTCTGTGAAATTACCATAATGAGATAATGATGCTCAAAAGATGTCAATCAATCCTTGTTTTTAACTCAATTGCCATATTTTCATATGGGTCAAATGCTGAAACTTTACTGCAAGCAAAATTACAGTTCAAAGAAAGAGAACCGGAGCAACTTGAAATTATATTTCTTGCTTCATTCATTTTGGTCGTTTAATTTATAGAATATTCTTTTTTGGACATTTGGCTTATTACCTAAGACATTTTTTACATTAGTTTGTGCTTCAATATAGCAAGCTAAGAAAATAATTAAATATACTCTTCAAGAAAAACTACTTACATGCACATCGATGCAACGTAACTGAGTAGAATGATTTATGATAAACCCGTGATAATCAATTGTATGGGTAAAAGGTGCCATCCTTTCAAGCTAAGGGAGTTTGTCCCACCTGAAAGTGTCAGCGAAAACATATATGAGAAGATTGGCAAAAATACGTCTTGTAAGCAGGTCATTATGCATGTCGGTTATAATAGGTGAACAATATTTTGTTTTAATTTTTTTTCCCCCTTTTTCTTCTTCGTAATCATGATAATTTGAGATCTGAACACACTTAATTACATTTTTAAAGACATAATTCTTGGCAATGACAAATCAATCCATCTGAAGTCTTTTAAATCTACCCCCAGATGGTTGCCAGACATTATTGAAAAATGAAATATGTAAGGTAAGATCATTTTATAAAGTAAAATACTATGTGAATTATACATTGGCAGGGAAAGTGATTCCTGATTTTTTTTAACGTTGAATCATCTGTAAGTGAAGCTATATATAATAGGTTACGAAGTTAAAATTCTAACTCAAATTCCATTTAAATTCAGAAAGCATACCAATTAATAGTAAACTGTTAAATTAAAACTTTTACCAATCTCCGCCTGTCTTCTTTCGAGAACTCAGCAAAATAAAGATGTATATCTATTTCATCATCCTCATCACTATACGTGTTGATAGTATTCCTGCAAAATAAAGCATTTATTGAAATCGTCAAAAGGACATAAAACCAACATAAGCAACGAATCACAACCAAATAATAATAGCAAGTAAAACATCTTTTTTAGAATTTGATTGTATTCCGCAATCAAATTAAGTACTGAATCCAAAAATAAGTGACTTAACAAAACTATAAAAATTGGTTTGTAAAAGCGAAAAGAAGAAGATATATAACCGTGAGTTAGTGGTTTGCTGTGGTTACATTTTGAATTTAAATGACTTCATCTAATTGCTTTTGGATATAAATCGTGTATGTGTCTGTGAGTTAGTGGGGTTATGGGGTAAGGGACTTATTTAGTTTTGTTTGGTTCATTGTTTATTACCGCTTTGAATTTAAAAGTTTAATCTAAATATTAGGATAAAAAAGTTGCAGAGTTTTTCCAAGAATATGTTAACCGTATCTTAGGATCATGACCTAATAGTTATCATTTCTAAGAAGATGTTTAATCGTATCTTAAATATATATATTTGTAGGAAATCGGCGAGTGTCCGGACAACCACCCCAATCTGCATCTGTATAAGAAACAAGAGAGGCAATGGAGGATTTGTACAGATGGAGACCAAACTCAATAGTACCTTGAATGTATCAGATTATGCGTTTAAGAGCATGCTGTCTGGTTTTGTGAATGTAAGGTACTGCAACGCGCCAGCCAACTTACGATATTGTGTGGGATCATCGCAAGAAGGTCCGGCCGTGGCACCAAGTTTGGCTTTGGTGTCGACCGGTGTCTAACTCGGCTTACAGGCAGTCATGCCCGCCCGCTCTATAATATCCGCTGCATAATTTTTCTGAGAGAGAACATGTCGTGTGAAGTCCTGGTAACAGCAATACCCAAAAAATAGCTTAAGGGACCCAAATCCTTCATAGCAAATTCGGCACTAAGCAGAGAAATGATGGATTTTCTGAGGGCATCTGAGGAAGCTGTGAGAATAATATCATCAACATATAGCAGAATGTAAGCAATGTCAGAACCTCGACAATAAATAAAGAGAGAGTGATCAGATTGGCTATGTGAAAAACCGATAATAGAGACATAGTCTGCAAAACGTTGGAACCATGCACGGGGAGCTTGCTTAAGTCCGTACAGCGATTTCTTCAAGAGAAAGACATGATGGGGATGCTTTGGATCCTTAAACCCAATAGGCTAATGCATATAAACAGTCTCATTAAGATTACCTTGTAGGAAAACACTCTTGACGTCCAACTGATGAATGGGCCAAGAGTGTGCAAGTGCAATGCTCAAGACAGCGCGAATAGTAGCCGGTTTGACAACCGAACTGAAAGTCTCATCGCAGTCAACTCCAACCTGTTGAGACCTGCCATCACAGACAAGACGGGCTTTGTGCCTCTCAAAAGAATCATCATATTTCTTTTTATGACGAAAAATCCACATAGAACGAATAAGATTCACATCAATGGGACGTGGAACCAACTCCCACGTCTTATTTTTAATTAGAGAATTATATTCATCAACCATGGCAGCTTTCCAATTGTGGTCATTTAAAGCACTTATAGGATTTCGTGGGATAGGCGAGATGGTGGAAGTGTTTAAGTTAAATGGTTGTTTGGGCTTGAAAATCCCATGTTGGCTTCTAGTGACCATGCGGGTGGGCTGCTGGGCAAGCACGGGTGGGGCAGTGGGGAGGGGCTGCTGGGCAGTGACCGTGCGGGTGGACTGCTGGGCAGTGGAAGGGGGGGCTGCTGGGTAGTCACAGGTGGAGCAGTGGGGGGGGGGGGGGGAGGAGGGGTTACTGGGCAGTCACGGGTGTAGTAGTGGGGGGGGGGGAGGGCTGGACCGAGGGAACAACGGGTGGAGTAGGCTGCGATAGAAAATGTAGGGTGTATGGAGAAATCCCATGGTTCAAAAAATCATAAGTTTGAGTTGGTGAGTGCAACTTTTAGAAGGGAAATTGAGTTTCCTCAAAGATGACATGCCTTGATATGATGATTTTGTTGGTGGATAAATCATAACATTTATAGCCTCTATGATTCAACGGATAGCCCAAAAAGACACACTGGGTGGATCTTGCTTGCAACTTATGAATAGTTGTAGATGGGAAAAGTGGATAGCATAGATACCCAAAAACTCGGAGATGAGAATAGGAGGGGGTTTATTGGTAGAGAACTTGCGTTGGTGATTTATACCCAAGGACCTTGGTGGGAAGTACATTAAGGAGGTATGTGGCCATTTGGAGAGCATGATGCCAAAAGGAGGGGGGCATGGAGGAGTGCGCACTATGTTGTTAATGGATTTAATTTTTCTTTCCGCTTTGCCGTTTTGAGGAGAGGTATGGGGGCAAGAAAATCTGAAATTTAAACCATTGGAGGCGCAAAAAGATTGAAAATGCCCATTGGCGAACTCCTGCCCATTATCACATTGAATGTTTTTGATGTATCTTTTGAATTGAGTTCGTATTAATGCCTTAAAAGATAGAAAAGTAGAATAAACTTGGGACTTGTTAAAGATTGGAAAAGTCCAAAGAAAATTACTATAATCATCAAGAAAGGAAACATAATAACGGTGCCCATTAGAACTCAAAACAGGAGATGTCCATAAATCACTATGAATGATATCAAATGGCATAGTAGTAAATGACAATTAATCATAAAATGACAATTTAACGTGTTTCCCCAAAGGACAAGAGGTACAAAAAGAAGTTCAGACCCTATTACATTCAATTAAGGCATTACTACGAAGAGAACTAAGGATAGCATTTCCCGGATGGCCGAGTCGGGAATGCCACAAGCTAGGTGAGGCGGCAATGAAGGTTGATGGTGGAGTGGTCCGTTTTGTGGAAATGATAGGATACAATTCCCCAGTGCTCTCATATCTCATTAGGCGGCTCCCCGTCGGTAAATCCTTCACAGAAAACCCAAGAGGATCAAACTCAACAGAAACATTATTGTCCTTAGTGAATTTACGTATGGAAATAAGGTTTTTGACGCGTTTTGGAGCATGCAAGACATTTTTGAGACGTAATTGGGGATTAGGTGGGGGTAGGGATGTATGACCATAGCCTCGAATTGGAATAGTGCTACCATTACCAACAATGATTCCAGAATTATTGCTCAAATTAAAATAAGACGTGAGAGTACCTGAGTTGGCAGTTATGTGGGAAGTCGCTCCGGTGTCCATGTACCAATTATCATCTGGTTGATGCATGGACAGAGTGTGCATGGCTGTCTCCACGTCTGTTGGAGTGTACCCAGAATAGGACGGACCATGCATGGAATAGGCCTGCTGAGGTCGTGGACCCACACCGAGAATGCCGCTGTCGGGCCGTGGCGTCGTGGGACGCTGCTGCCACGGCCTTGTCGGATACGGGCAGGGGGGCAGTGGCCACTGCTGTGGCGGCCAGGCAGGCCAGTAGTAGCCCCCTGCCGGTGGCTGTCCCGTCGGTCACTGGCCGTGGCTGGTCTGTCCGCCGCCGCCGCGGCCGGATTTCCCGCGGTTGTTGTTGTTATTGCTCTCCTTTCCCTTGTTCCTGTTGGAATTCCTGCCACGATTATTATCACGACGGTTAGTTGAATTATTGGTACCGTCAGGTGGCGGGGAGGGAGTATCATTATCAACAAGTAGAGCCGCGGGCACGTTCCTTGGCTGCGGTGTCTTCGAGCTTGAGTCTGGAGCACACTTCAGAGAAAGAGGGCAGCACATCCTTCTGCTGGATGGTGGTGACAAAGTGTGCATATGTCTCCGGTAAGCCTGCACGGAGGCGCAAGACCATACGTTGGTCGGATACCGGCGACCCTACGTTGGCAAGCTGATCCGTGAGTGACTTCAACCTATTATAATAGGCCATAACCGAGCCGAAATCGGCCATTTTTGTGATGGTGAATTCAGTTTCAAGGTACGCTGCCCTTGAGTGCTTGTTATCTTGGAAAAGTTAAGCAACTTGATTCCAAGCCTTTTCCGCAACATCATCCGCCACCAGAATAGAGGTAAGAATATCATGGGATACGGTGGCGTATATCCATTGAAGGACCACTGCATCTAGCCGTTTCCAGAGCGGAAGATTAGCCGCCTTCGTTGCGTTGTACGCAGTGAGTTCAGTGGTGTCAGTTGGTGGTATGACGTGCTCAAGTACGGAGTGGACACGGGCTAGAACTTTGAATAGTGTCGCCCATTCGTGATAATGGCCGGTTTCCATGTCTAGAGTGATTGGTATTAAAGATTTCACATTCGTGACGGTTAAAGCAGAATGAAATTTTTTGTTATCAGCCATTGAAGAGAGAAGAGGGAGGAGGAGGGGGGGGGGGGGGGGGGGGGGGGCGGGCGGCGGCTTCGGCTAGGGTTAGGAGAGAGGGAGGTGGACGGCTAGGGTTTAGGATGCTAGGGTTTTTAGGAGAAACCTAGTCTGATACCATGTAGGAAATCAATTCGTAATTTGTATTGATGTATGAAAGTCCTTATATACAAAGTAGATATCTAACTATCAGCATAATACTGGGCTAAATTATAGGACCTAATTTACTATACATAAGGAAGATATCATGCCTAATATATGAAAGGATTATCCTAATATTTACAATATTTACGTAGACTATTAGATAGTCTATCAATAATGTTAAAGTTCTCTAATAAAGTTCATGTTTCCTTAATAATTAGAACTTGAAGATGCAAGCACGTTGATACGTATCAAGGAATTTTAGTTTACTGTTTTCTTAACTTAAGTTTTCTATTTGTGTTTCATTCCCCTATTTGACTTAATGGGTATTTTAATGGATTAAATAAGTGTACAAATGCTTGCATCATATTAGTGTGAATGGTTTATTACCTGATTTGTTATACTGTAATGGATGTTTGTTTTACTATTTGTTATTGGATAATGCATGAGGACGATGAAAAATGGGCCATGGTCTTGGCATTGAGAAGAAATTAGTTTAGTCATTGTTTCTTTAATAAATTAAATGGATCAGAAATAGTGGTATATAACGTTTTCTTCTTTTGGGCCGAATTGATTTATGGCCTAGCTAATTATTTAAATGTGAGATGAACGAGATGATGTGTGAATTATTTTATATTTAAATGTGAGATGAACGAGATGATGTGTGAATTATTTCAAACCCCGTTGTCAAAGAAAAAGAAAATAGTGGAAAAACCAATTATAAGGGAGCGAGATAGGTTGGGAACATGTTTCAAAACCCGTTGTCAAAAGAGTGAAGATTAACCAAATAATAATAAGTCTCAGATTTAGAGACAAATAATTGCTTTTAACGCTAGATGGGCTTTAGGCACGTTTCAAGATGTTTGTTTCGATTAAGAATGCGGTTACACATCTTATTTCGAGACGCTTTAAACAACTCAAGGATGCGGTTACGCGCCTTGGCCAATCTCGTTTTAATAATTAATTTTGTTTCAATTGAGAATGCGTTTACGCATCTTATTTTGAGACACTTAAAAGATCCGGAATGCGGTTACGCATCCGGGTTAAGACTAATAAAAGTTCAACAATAAAAAGTACAAGCAAATCAAGGCTCGGGACAAAATTTATCCAAAAATAATTTAAGCTAAGTATAAGTCGATAAAGCGACCGTGCTAGAACCACGGGACTCGTGGAATGCCTAACACCTTCTCCCCGGCCAACAGAATTCCTTACCCGGTCTTTTGTTTTCGCGGATCAATAATAAAAGAGTCATTTCCTTTTGATTGAGATTCATAAGGTGACTTGGAACACCAAAACTCAATTCCAAGTGGCGATTCTGAATAAATAAATAATCCCTTTTCAAAATGTCACTTCAATTGGAAAAACCTTTTACTAATAAAAACCTTCGTGTGTTTATTGCGCGGGGACGAAAAAAAAGGGGTGTGACAGACAGCGCTGCCTACACGCGAATTAGCTTCCGAGGTTGAGCAGTCTCAATTTCACTACAGGATTTGCGAATGAATGCTGGGCTGGGCCACCTCGAATGGCGTCACAAGCGCCTTCAAAGACTTCAACCATCGTCGTCAAACACGAAAATTCACTTACGGCACGCTAGTGACACGACAAAGAAAAGAAATGAATGGAATAAAAACACCAAGAGGAAAAAAAAAAAGAATTTTGAGCCAACAAAAAAGATTTATTTTCATAAAAAAATTTCCCCTCGAAAAAAAAAAGAGAAACTACTCCCTCATCTCTTTGCTTCTCTTCCTCACGAGTCACGACTCTGCCATCCATACAAACAAAGAGCAGCTTTTGTCGTAGTCTTTTACTCTATTGTGTGATTATTAGTTTGGCCAAGATAAATAAATTAGATGGCCTAATTAATTTGTAATTATATTTAAATTCAACTCTTGTATACGTCACTTGAGAAACACACGTTTATAGTGTGTACACTTGCATAAACAAAGATATTTTAAATACAAATTAAAGTGTTGTGGTTTTAAGGATATTAATCCCATTACATAAAAAATCTAATACTTCGACTGTTTCGATCATGTTTGTCACTTTCAAAGGTATGTGTATTTGTTGGGTGTGCAAAGGAAAAAAAAAAGACACTACATATGAGGTGTAGGCATACTGCTAATAGTGTGAGAGCTTTCCGAACAAACAACACAGGTTTGGTGTTGACGCCCAATTTTGTCTCGTCCTTCTTCTAATTTATTTTTCTTGAGCTTACAAATCACTGATACTTTAAATGCATTTATTTATCTATTTTCCCTCTCAATTCAGAGTCAATCGCTATCTTTTTATCATTAATATCTTTACTAGTATTTAATATTATTATTTTCATCATTGTTGTCGTAAAAAGAAAAATCATCTTTTATGCCTTTACTTTTGCTTCAAAATTGATCAAGTAATATTTTCTTCCCATAAAAATATTGTTTTCATACATTGAATTAAAATTTTAGTCTTTATTTTATTCCCTTGAACATTCATTATCAACAACATACTGCTATCTAAACTTTAGAGATTTATCTTAATACATAATATATTCAATTGCTGGAATATATTCACTAAATATTCAAGTTTAGGGAGGCACATATGCATTAAGCCATAATTAATATGTGGCATCATTAAGATTTAAGATTAACGCAGAGTAACATAGGTGAATTTAAAGGATTTAGTAATTCTGAAATAAATCTATTGTGTATCATCATATTATAAGTAAAGAAAACTAAAAACATCACGCCAATTTAGGGGAATATTAAAATTGAATAGGATAACAGGTGTTTTTTTTTTAAATCAGCTCGGCCAAACTGCTTGCCGGCAGTTTGTCCGCATAGATCTCAAAAAAATTCGCAAAATAAAAACAAATCGCATAAAACGGACATTCCAGCGCAAAATTATGACCATCTAAAGTTTGACCACTTTACCACTAGTTTTTCTCCCTATATTTTTTAGAATTAAATTTATTTCAAAATAAAGTTATGTCTTGATTAAAAAATAACACGCTTAAATCAAAACCTTAAAAAAGAAAACTTACTTCGGGTACCTTTTCAACTCCTAAACCGACGATCCGAACATTTACGTATTCTTGATGTATTGAGCCTACATTATAGTACGCAGAAAAAAAAATCAGGTTCTATATAAAATATTGACGTTTCGGAGTCATGACACACTACTAATCGTTGGTCAAAGTATGGAAAAAACACTAAGTGTTGCAAAAAAAAAGATATACTAAAATAAGATGTTGCGATTTTTTATGGAAAAAAACACTGAGTGTTCCTTAAGTGTGTTATTTTTTAATGCGCAAGCTATCAGAAAATATGTCGAATAATAGAAAATTGCAAACAGATTCCCACCTTACACCTTATAATATCGAGTTCAAAGGGCATATGCATTGCTATCAGTTATATTGGATCTTCAATTAGAGCAGATTGAAAATTTACACTTTTATATCTATAAATTCAAAATCTAATACTTTTCGTACTTTTAATAATTTGTCATATACATATAGATATATATTCCTGTTTTGCCTACCCTTATAAATTGTGATGCTTGGACTCTGTTCCAATCGTGAAGGATCTGTAATGCAAATATCCTACTTTTGTAATATTTGTGGCATGAAATAAAAGAACATTCAGTCTCTATAGAGATGGATGACTTTTGATTTTTTATTTAAAAAGAAAATAATATATATATATATATATATATATATATATATATATATATATATATATATATATATATATATATATATATATATATGTATGTATTGTCATGATGGCGCTAAATTCAATTGAACCTAATTATTATACTCTTCATTCGTAAAAGGTGTGGCCCTTTCCCGAACTCTGCTAACACGGGATACTTTGCCCACCAGACTGCCATTCACAAGCGCATTCAAAGTCTTCAACCATCGTCGTTGAACACGAAAATTCACTTACGGCACGCTAGTGACACGACAAAGAAAAGAAATGAATGGAATAAAGACACCAAGAAGAAAAAAAACAAGAATTTTGAGCCAAATAAAAAGATCTATTTTCAGAAAACTTTTTCCCCTCGAAAAAAAAAAGAGAAACTAATCCCTCATCTCTTTGCTTCTCTTCCTCACGAGTCACGACTCTGCCATCCACACAACCAAAGAGCACCTTTTGTCGTATTCTTTTACTCTGTTGTGTGATTATTAGTTTGGCCAAGATAAATAAATTAGATGGCCTAATTATTTGTAATTATATTTAAATTCAACTCTTGTATGTCACTTGAGAAACGCACGTTTATAGTGTGTACACTTGCATAAACAAAGATATTTTAAATACAAATTAAAGTGTTGTGGTTTTAAGGATATTAATCCAATTACATAAAAAATCTAATACTTCGACTGTTTCGATCATGTTTGTCACTTTCAAAGGTATGTGTATTTGTTGGGTGTGTAAAGGAAAAAAAAATGACACTACATATGAGGTGTAGGCATACTGCTAATAGTGTGAGAGCTTTTCGAAAAAGCAGCACAGGTTTGGTGTTGACGCCCAATTTTGTCTCGTCCTTCTTCTAATTTATTTTTCTTGAGCTTACAAATCACTGATACTTTAAATGCATTTATTTATCTATTTTCCCTCTCAATTCAGAGTCAATCGCTATCTTTTTATCATTATTATCTTTACTAGTATTTAATATTATTATTTTCATCTTTGTTGTCGCAAAAAGAAAAATCATCTTTTATGCCTTTACTTTTGCTTCAAAATTGATCAAGTAATATTTTCTTCCCATAAAAATATTGTTTCCATACATTGAATTAAAATTTTACTCTTTATTTTATTCCCTTGAACATTCATTATCAACAACATACTGCTATCTAAGCTTTAGAGATTTATCTTAATACATAATATATAAAATTGCTGGAATATATCCCCTAAATATTCAAGTTTAGGGAGGCACATATGCATTAAGCCATAATTAATATGTGGCATCATTAAGATTTAAGATTAACGCAGAGTAACATAGGTGAATTTAAAGGATTTAGTAATTCTGGAATAAATCTATTGTATATCATCATATTATAAGTAAAGAAAACTAAAAACATCACGCCAATTTGGGGGAAAATTAAAATTTAATAGGATAACAGGTATTTTTTTTAAAATCGGCTCGGCCAAACTTCTTGTCGGTAGTTTGTCCGCATAGATCTTGAAAAAATACTCAAAATAAAAAAAAATCGCATAAAACGGACATCCCAGCGCAAAGTTATGACCATCTAAAGTTTGACCACTAAATTTCTAGTTTTTCTCCCTATATTTTTTAGAATTGGATTTATATTCAAAATAAAGTTATGTCTTGATAAAAAATAACACGCTTAAATCAAAATCTTAAAAAACAAAACTTACTTCAGGCCCCTTTTCAACCCCGAAAACGACGATCCGAACATTTACGTATCCTGGATGTATTGAGCCTACATTATAGTACGCAGAAAAAAATATCAGGTTCTATATAAAATATTGACGTTTCGGAGTCATGACACACTACTAATCGTTGGTCAAAATATGGAAAAAACACTAAGTGTTGTAAAAAAAGATTTACTAAAATAAGATGTTGCGATCTTTTTATGGAAAAAAGCACTGAGTGTTCCTTAAGTGTGTTATTTTTTAATGCACAAGCTATCAGAAAATATGTCGAATAATAGAAAATTGCAAACAGATTGCCATCTTACACCTTATAATATCGAGTTCAAAGGGCATATGCATTGCTATCAGTTATATTGGATCTTCAATTAGAGCAGATTGAAAATTTACACTTTTATTGTAATAGCCCAGTATTTTTCCAAGTGTCTTGAATTACTTCCTTATTCATAGTTTATTTAATTTTGGCGGTCTTATACCAAAGCAGATAATTATGAAATAGATTCATATAATATGTATGTAGATATATTTAGTTGTATATATTTTATGAAAAGACAGTTAAGTGAATAAGTGGGTTAGGCCATTTCTCTGGTTGTTGGCCACGTTAATAATAGTGAAGACAAGAAAAGTTTAGATGTGAGTTAATAATTCCCCAATGGTTAGAGGGACCCACGGCTATGATTAGTGGTAGATTGATTGATGGTGGGATTTTAAATAAGACAAGATAGGGTTTAAGTGGGAAAAGAAGTGGGCAGGCTCACTCTTGTTTTTTCTGCCATTGTTTGTATATGTATACGTGTGTAAGTGTAAATTGGTGAATTTAATTAATGATAAAATATGTTTAAGTGGGAAAAAAAGTGGGGCAAGCCCACTCCCTCTTTCTTCTGCCAAGGCATTATAACTTTGGGTCTCTTTCTTGGTTTCGGACGAGAGAAAGTGCCAAAGTGGCGTGGAGAGTTGGAAAGAGTGGAAATTTCATTTGCTGTATCCAGGTATTGTACTTAATTCCATTCCTTAGTTAGGTTTGATGAACTGAAATAGGATGACTAGTATAAGTAATTCATACTGAATAATGCCAATAACCTATCTTTGAGGGACAAATTAATTATGGAGTCATGATTGTGTTTCTTAGGCCTTGGCAATTGAAATGGTATTTATTAAGAGACAATACCTTTCTGGATTGCAATTTTTCTTTGCAGGGAATTCATTTGGCTTTGGGGGAAATAGCATTAAATATTATTTTAATATAAGAAGCAATTATTATGCAAACCTTGGAGGGACCAAATAGCAGTAGATTGAAAGTGGGTTTTCAAAGTGTTGAATTTGTGCAATTCTCGTGCACTGTGAATTGGCTTAGGGGGAAATAGCATTAAATATTATTTTAATATAGGAAGCAATTATTATGCAAACCTTGGAGGGACCAAATAGTATTAGATTGAAAGTGGGTTTTCAAAGTGATGAATTTGTGAAATTCTCGTGCACTGTGTCAGTGCCAAATTTTTATTTCAATTATTTCCTTCTTTATGTATTACGGTTATGTCTATTTGGAGACTATATCATATTTTGAAATTTGTTTATTAGAAGTATTATTAAGATACAATTTGATCATTCTATGGAAATTATGAAATTTAGTATAAAATATTGACATTGAACCTGTAGTTTACAAATTAGGAACATGAGATTTGACCCATTAACTTGGACCCGTTATTTATGATATTGAATAAATTGAGGCTATCGGAAATCGTTCGAAGAGAATTTGGCATTTCGGGAGAGACTGCGTTCCGGTTATAAGGCAAGTGAGGCTTAAACTCTTAGTTTACTTGCTTTTCATAAAAAGTATATGGTTGTGTTGTATGTATGCATTTAAACCGTTCAGTTCGTGTGAGTGGGAAAGCATGATCTAAATTGGATAATTTCCAAGATTCTAAAGTAATGACCGTATGAGTCCTTTAGCGTAAATTCGCTTAAATAGATACTATTTAAATAAATGTAAAGTTTGGAAATGGTATTGATTGGATGTATGTTCCACTTATCGTATTTTTAGAGGAGCATACTTCCATAGGTCCCATTGATGTTCAGTGAGAGATTGATGCTAGAATCTTAAGTGACCCGGGTAAGATGGGGGTAAAAAATACCCTCTCCTGAAGACGGGGTAAGACATAGACAAATACGTACTCTGTCCCGTAAGCGTAGATTCAGATTCAATTTATTTCATCTATTTCTTGTCCGGGTAAGATGAGGGTAAATAATGCCCCTCCGGAAAACGGGGTAAGACATAGATAAATACGTACTATGTCCCGTGAGCATAGATTCAGATTTAGAGTACTTCATGTTTTGGCTGGTTGTGCTTCATGATTTTAGCTTTAGCTTCAGTGTTTGTATATATTTAATATACTTGTACTGTGTAATTTCTTTTATGCATTATCAGGGATTTCAAAGACTTGCCCCAGGGGTAAGCTGAGAGTGTCGATGATCTTGCTGGGTCTTTTAGACTCACACTTGTTGATGTTGTATATGTGCAGGTGTGGTTAACGGTGACCAAGTAGCCGATACTTGATTCATTCCAGCTTTGTTCAGTCCAGTAAAGTAGAGGTGAGCCACCATTAGATCATGGCGGTCTCTTCTTCTTTAGTTGACTTAGTAGTATTCCGAGCTTCGTCTTGTACTTTTCTATTCAGACTAGTAGTTCCATGACTTAAACATTTTATGGGGTTTATGGGCAAGACTCAGTATTTGTATTTTCGCTTCCGCACTTTTCGTTATATCATGAGACTTTGCGTATTATTCATTTTATTCATTAATTTTCGCTTGATTAGCTTAGAGGGTTCGTCTTACGGGTAGAAGCTCGAAACGTGCCCGGTCACGGCCTAAGTGTCAGATTTAGGTCATGACATTTATGTCTATAAATTCAGAATCTAATACTTTTCGTAGTTTTAATAATTTGTCATATACATATAAATATATATTCCTATTTTGCCTACCCTTGTAAATTGTGATGCTTGCAGTCTGTTCCAATCATGAAGGATATGTAACGCAAATATCCTACTTTTGTAATATTTGTGCCATGAAATAAAAGAACATCCAGTCTCTATAGAGATGGATGACTTTTGATTTTTTATTTTAAAATAAAATAATATATATATATATATATATATATATATATATATATATATATATGCCTTGATGGCACTAAATTCAATTGAACCTAATTATTATACTCTTCATTCGTAAGGGGTGTGGCCCTTTCCCGAACTCTGCTAATGATAACGTCCAAATACACTCCTCAAAGAGAAAGTGTACACGGTCGTATGCAATATATTTACCCAACTATGAGTCGGGGTCGATCCCACAGGGAACAATATGCTAGGCGATTAAGAAAGTAAGGAACTTTCACCAACTACGCTAAAGCCAAACGATAAATAATATTTTGGGTTTTTGAGAAAATTATAACTACCGCGGAAATGTAAAATTACCTAGAAAGCGAGTAAAATGATCAATGGCCACAAGCATGGATAATAGGATATTACACTCAAGTAACGATCCAATGTATTTTACAATTTTACAACTAAGAGCGGGTTTGTGTCAATAAATAATGATATCTAAAATCTCATTGAAAGTCTTCCAACCAAATCAATGAATTTCACTCTAAGCTTTTCCAAGCCTTAGAGTGTGATATTAGGCACAATCAATTTAACCTCAAGTAACTATCCTCTTCCGAGCTCAAGTTATTAGATGAGTTTAATGACCCAAATTCTTGTTAATTAATCTTTCCCAACCTAGATTTCCTTTTCCAAGCTCAATCTAAGTAAATGGGTGAGTCCTAGGGTTAGCTAATCCCTTTGGAAACATTCAAGAACAAGATTAATTAAATCAACAAAGACCCACTTCAATAGCAATAAGAATCATTCAATACATAAGCAAAACAAGAGTTTCAATCCAAACTTTAATCAAGAATATTTTCATAAACAAGATTCAAGTCTAGAAATGAAATACTACACACTAAAATATTCAATACAAAACAAGGAATTGAAGAAAGGTTTAAGAATTATCTCATTAAAGTGCTTCAATCTTCTCCTCCAATGGTGTAGGTGAAAACCCTAGCCTCCAAAACTTGCAAAATGACCAAAGATAGAAAATGTTTTGCCCTAGCCTCTCTTTTGTAGCTCCCCCCAATTTTTCCAAGTCCAAAAAATGTCAAAATCTGCCCCCATATTTCTGTTTTTGCAATTCTGCCCGTTTTTGCAAAACTGTCCACTTTTTGACAGTTTTGCAAATCTGTCCCGTTTTTGCAAAACTGTCCAGTTTTGACAGTTTTGCAAAAATGTCCAGTTTGACCTCTTTTTGACTTTCTTTTCACTTGGTATCTTCCGATCACTCATTTCAGCTACTTGGCTTGTTTTGCTCTATTTTGTTCCATTTTGGTCCATTTTGATCCATTTTGCTCTTTTATGCTCTTCGGGCATCTTTTCCTACAAAACAACATAAAAACACAAAAAGTAACAACAAAAGTGCTTAAGGAGTCACAAAAGCTTAAGGAATTAGCGTCGAATATCGCGTAATTTCACGACTCATCAACACCCCCAACTTAAAGTCTTTGCTTGTCCTCAAGCAAACTAAAACAAAAATCTCAATGAGGATCCATTTTAAGCACAAAAGCATGACTTTGGTTGGTACCAACAATTAGGCTACAAGCATGTGAAGCTTCAACCAAATAACTCCCTCATTCAAAATACAATTTCAAGAATGCAATAGAGATTTAAAATAATCAAGCAACAACACTCAAGTCTCAATAAGTGACTCAAAACCACTAGTTTGCTAGATATGCTCACTTGACTCAACTTGGAATTTTTGAACATCACCACTCTATCGTAATCCATATGCCCTCACAAGAAAGAAAGTCCCAAAATCACAATATTCACAGCAACGACACAAGGGACAAATACACAAAAGTCGCTCACACTCAACAAAGAAGTTCTAGTGCTAACAAATATCACACCATAAGCTTGCCTTTATTTTCGTTTATCACTAACTCAAGAACATTCGGTTGGAGATCACATAGGCGCTTTTTAAGCTTGTAATGTAGGCTTAGGGAAGGGTAGGATAAGTATTTGAGATACAACTGACTACGCCCTCCTTGAACACTACACATACTTTATGTCCACTTTCTTCTTCATTTCGAAATATCACTCCTTCCTTTGCATACCAGTTTCCCCAATTATTCACACTTCCTTTATAAAGTTTCAAAATATAATGTGCTAGCACATTCCACCCCCAACTATAAATATTGCAGTGTCCTCACTGCACATAATCAAAACAAAACAGAGAAAGAAAAAAAAAAAAAATTTTTTTTTTTTTTTTTTTACACACTGGCACGACCTGCGACCCCACATGCGAATCGCATGTCTGAAATGCGAGTCGCAGGTGATGCCACCTGCAATTTTTTTTTTTTTTTTTTTTTTTTTTTTTTTTTTTAAGATACATTTTTTTGCACAAAAAGTTTGCAACCTTTTTGTATTTTCAAATTTTCTTCTTTTCTTTTGATTTTTTCACAACACCAACCTTCACCACTCTCAAGCAACACTAACACCCCCAACTTAGGCTTTTGGCCTCAAATTCACAATTTCATGTTCAAGAAGGGAAAGGTTCAAAAGAGAGACTTTTCATCGAACAGGGTAAAGACTTGTAATGGGGCAATCAAAGAAAAGGTCATAAGCTCAAATGAGGTTACTAGTGATATTATTTATGCAATGGTAGGCTAGAAAGGCTAAAGAGGCTTTTTCAAAAATCACAAAGATATCCCAAGGTCATCTCTCCAACCAACATAATCAAAATTAGCAATGAACGACTAACCGGGCAAGTTCTAGATGATAAAAGTAAACACAAGAATTATTCGACAAACACTCACACACATGGCATATGAACTAGTCAAGATGGATCAATTTCACTTCCCAAGCAAGAACAACTAGCGCAATATCTCATAATCCAAAGTCAACACACTAGTAGGTAAAGAGTCACAAAATGAGCCAAAAAGTTGTCACAAAAATCATTCTTTCCTATGCACCTTGCTTTTTAACTTTCACAACAATTTGGAGAGGTATTCACATTTCAATTTCACATGCAAGAGACTAACTCTATTAGTACCAAACAAGCCAAAAGTTTTCACATTTTTCCTCAAACGAGAACCTACACCTAAACTTACATGACTAATGAAAGAAGTTAAGAAAGAAAATAAAATAATAAGAGTGACTAATCCACAACATGTCAAAAGAACAAAATTTTCAGAAATTTTGAACAAATTTCAAAATATAATGCGCTACCACGTGCCACCCCCAACTATAAACATTGCAGTGTCCTCGCTGCACATAATCGAAACAAAACATAAAAATAGAAAAGGAAGAAAAAAGAAAAAAAAAAAAATTTTTTTTTTTTTTTTTTTACTGGCATGACATGCGACCCCACATGCGATTCGCATGTATGACATGCGAGTCGCATGTGATGTCACCAGAAAAAAAAGTTTTTTTTTTTTTTTTTTTTTTTAGTGTCTGTCACCACATGCGACGCAACATGCGATTCGCATGTATGACATGCGAATCGCATGTTGTGACACCAGAAAATATTTTTTTGCAGCTTTTACTGGTTTTGGGGGCTGTCCGGGTATCCGATATGCTCAAAATAACTCCAAAAGTTCTGAAACTTTGCAGATTAGTCAAAAACCATAAACTAAACTATTCTAAAAAATAAAATTTCAAAAACGATTAAAAACTTTTAAAACGATGGGTTACCTCCCACCAAGCGCTTGATTTAACGTCGCGGCACGACGGTTACCTTTACCACTTTTCCTTCCATTTGGAAGATATGAATTTGCGCCCCAACTTTGAATCAAGGTTCCGATGATGCTCGTGAGGCGGTGGTAGGAAGTCAAAGAGGCCAACCCTCAGGTGTCGCATTTTGCACTTCTTGGCTCGTAAGTGAGGCATGCCATTTTGTCTTCTTGGCATAGCAAACTTCAATATGAAAACGCTTTCTTCTTCATCTCCAAAATTCTCCATTGGCTTGGTTAGTTCAACTTCCATATCATCAACCAAGCACAATGTTGAAAAATGGTTAGAATGTGGTCCAGCGCGCTCAAATTCCAAATTTGCATGAGTTTTGACATCCTCACCAAAAAATGAACTAGAGTCTTCAAAAATTATATTATGAACTCTTTTATGCAACTCTAGTATCATTTCTTTAACTTCGGCATCATTCACTAATTTTGGGTTGGTAGGTTGGCAATTCGCCATTAGCTCATCAAAATCAATCTTGACCTCTTCTTCATTGGAAACCAACTCAAAACTACAATGGCCCTTTGATATTGAGCATCACATGCCTCAATCTTTGCATTCAATTCGGCCTCCAATTTTTGGATAGTAATTTCAAGTAGCTCCACTTCTTGACTTTGCTCAACATGCATTTTCAGAAATTCTTCCATCATCCGTGAAATGCCTTCACGGTGATTTCCATAGGCTTCAAGTTGTTGAGCTTGATTCATTAGCCAATCTTGGCTCAAAATTTCCATTTTGTCAAGATTTTCTTCATTGTGAGAGTCGTCCAACTCTTGTAAAAATCCATCCATGGTGAGATATACCTTTTGGATAGTTTCATCATCTCCATGTTGAACTTCTTCCCACAATCTGGTCAAGACTTGCCCATAGTTTTTGTTCCTCCCCATTATGCTTTTCAAAATTTCCTCAACTTCTTCTTTTTGAGAATTGGAGATTTCTTCTTCAAGATTTTGCTCTTCTTCTTCAAGTTGAACCACTTCTTCAATTTCACAACTTTCGTTGTGGTCACACGAATTTTCGGGCTCATCTTGTAAACTTGAAATCTCTTCTTCAACCATTTCATTTTGAGGAGTTGACACTTCCATGACAATTGAGGAATTGACATCCTCCAATGAATCATTCATTCTTTTCATGGCTTCTCCATTTTCTAAAACGGATTGTTGGAGGAGCTTTCGCTCTTCCTCCATTTTAGCTTCTCGATCTAAGTATGTTTGGAGCATTGCCATGATGCCTTCATATCCGGCACTTTGTCCTTCACTTGTCATGTTGTTGGCCCTGTCAAACTCAAAAGCACAGCTCGCATTTTCGTTAGAACAACTTGGGGGAGGGGAAGTAAAATAATTGGGACAATCACCCCAATGTCCACCTTGGCCACCACATACATTACAAATACTCTCATCATAGGATTGAGACGGTGCACACATCTCTCTCCCGGGAGCATATTCACAATCTTGCCAAAAGTGGGGTCCTTCACAATATGGACATGGGTCATCAAAATATGGATTGCAACCATCAAACCCATTTTCGTTTTCATTCCAAGATGCCATGTTTTTTTTTTTTTTTTTTAGAACTGGACAGTTTCTGCAAAAATCAAAAACTGGACAGTTTTTTTAGAACTGGACAGTTTTGCAATTCTGCGAAACTGGTCAGTTTTTCAGAACTGGACAGTTTCTGCAGAAGCAAAAACTGGACAGTTTTTCAGAACTGGACAGTTTTGCAATTCTGCAAAACTGGTCAGTTTTTTTTTTTTTTTTTTTTTTTTTATATAAAAATAAAATCAAGCAAAGAAAACAACTACACTAATATTTACGAATTTTGACCAAAGCAAGCAAGCTTAAATCCCAAACTAACCTAAATACGCCAAATTGTTCCCCGGCAGCGGCGCCATTTTTGATAACGTCCAAATACACTCCTCAAAGAGAAAGTGTACACGGTCGTACTATGAGTCGGGGTCGATCCCACAGGGAACAATATGCTAGGCGATTAAGAAAGTAAGGAACTTTCACCAACTACGCTAAAGCCAAACGATAAATAATATTTTGGGTTTTTGAGAAAATTATAACTACCGCGGAAATGTAAAATTACCTAGAAAGCGAGTAAAATGATCAATGGCCACAAGCATGGATAATAGGATATTACACTCAAGTAACGATCCAATGTATTTTACAATTTTATAACTAAGAGCGGGTTTGTGTCAATAAATAATGATATCTAAAATCTCATTGAAAGTCTTCCAACCAAATCAATGAATTTCACTCTAAGCTTTTCCAAGCCTTAGAGTGTGATATTAGGCACAATCAATTTAACCTCAAGTAACTATCCTCTTCCGAGCTCAAGTTATTAGATGAGTTTAATGACCCAAATTCTTGTTAATTAATCTTTCCCAACCTAGATTTCCTTTTCCAAGCTCAATCTAAGTAAATGGGTGAGTCCTAGGGTTAGCTAATCCCTTTGGAAACATTCAAGAACGAGATTAATTAAATCAACAAAGACCCACTTCAATAGCAATAAGAATCATTCAATACATAAGCAAAACAAGAGTTTCAATCCAAACTTTAATCAAGAATATTTTCATAAACAAGATTCAAGTCTAGAAATGAAATACTACACACTAAAATATTCAATACAAAACAAGGAATTGAAGAAAGGTTTAAGAATTATCTCATTAAAGTGCTTCAATCTTCTCCTCCAATGGTGTAGGTGAAAACCCTAGCCTCCAAAACTTGCAAAATGACCAAAGATAGAAAATATTTTGCCCTAGCCTCTCTTTTGTAGCTCCCCCCAATTTTTCCAAGTCCAAAAAATGTCAAAATCTGCCCCCATATTTCTGTTTTTGCAATTCTGCCCGTTTTTGCAAAACTGTCCACTTTTTGACAGTTTTGCAAATCTGTCCCGTTTTTGCAAAACTGTCCAGTTTTGACAGTTTTGCAAAAATGTCCAGTTTGACCTCTTTTTGACTTTCTTTTCACTTGGTATCTTCCGATCACTCATTTCAGCTACTTGGCTTGTTTTGCTCTATTTTGTTCCATTTTGGTCCATTTTGATCCATTTTGCTCTTTTATGCTCTTCGGGCATCTTTTCCTACAAAACAACATAAAAACACAAAAAGTAACAACAAAAGTGCTTAAGGAGTCACAAAAGCTTAAGGAATTAGCGTCGAATATCGCGTAATTTCACGACTCATCAGCTAACACGGGATACTTTGCACACCAGACTGCCATTCACAAGCGCCTTCAAAGTCTTCAACCTTTGTCGTCGAACACGAAAATTCACTTACGGCACGCTAGTGACACGACAAAGAAAATAAATGAATGGAATAAAGACACCAAGAAGAAGAAAAAAACAAGAATTTTGAGCCAACAAAAAAGATCTATTTTCAGAAACTTTTTCCCTTCAAAAAAAAAACAAAGAGAAACTACCCCCAATCTCTTTGCTTCTCTTCCTCACGAGTCTCCACTCTGCCATCTACACAAAAAAGAGCAGATTTTGTCGTATTCTTTTACTCTGTTGTGTAATTATTAGTTTGGCCAAGATAAATAAATTAGATGGCCAAATTATTTGCAATTATATTTAAATTCAACTCTTGTGTATGTCACTTGAGAAACGCAGGTTTATAGTGTGTATACTTGCAAAAACAAAAATATTTTAAATACAAATTAACGTGTTGTGGTTTTAAGGATATTAATCCCATTACATAAAAAATCTAATACTTCGACTGTTTCGATCATGTTTGTCACTTTCAAAGGTATGTGTATTTGTTGGGTGTGCAAAGGTAAAAAAAAAAAAAAAAAGACACTACATGTGAGGTGTAGGGATACTGCTAATAGTGTGAGAGCTTTCCGAAAAAAACAGCACAGGTTTGGTGTTGACGCCCAATTTTGCCGCGTCCTTCTTCTAATTTATTTTCTTGAGCTTATAAATCACTGATACTTTAAATGCATTTATTTATCTATTTTTCCTCTCAATTCAGAGTCAATCGTTGTCTTTTTATCATTAATATCTTTACTAGTATTTAATATTATTATTTTCATCATTGTTGTCGCAAAAAGAAAAATCATCTTTTATGCCTTTACTTTTGCTTCAAAATTGATCAAGTAATATTTTCTTTCGCATAAAAATATTTTTTTCATACATTGAATTAAAATTTTACTCTTTATTTTATTCCCTTGAATATTCATTATCAACAACATACTACTATCTAAGCTTTAGAGATTTATCTTAATACATAATATATTCAATTGCTGGAATATATCCACTAAATATTCAAGTTTAGGAGGCACATATGCATTAAGCCATAATTAATATGTGGCATCATTAAGATTTAAGGTTAACGCAGAGTAACATAGGTGAATTTAGAGGATTTAGTAATTCTGGAATGAATCTATTGCGTATCATCATATTATAAGTAAAGAAAACTAAAAATTTCACGCCAATTTGGGGGAAAATTAAAATTGAATAGGATAACAGGTGTTTTTTTTTTAAATCGGCTCGGCCAAACTACTTGGTAGCAGTTTGTCCGCACAGATCTCGAAAAAATACCCAAAATAAAAAAAATCGCATAAAACGGACATCCTAGCGCAAAGTTATGACCATCTAAAGTTTGACCACTTTACAACTAGTTTTTCTTCCTATGTTTTTTAGAATTAGATTTATATTCAAAATAAAGTTATGTCTTGATTAAAAAATAACACACTTAAATCTAAATATTAAAAAACAAAACTTACTTTGGGTCCCTTTTCAACCCCTAAAACGACGATCCGAACATTTATGTATCCTTGATGTATTGAGCCTACATTATAGTGCGCAGAAAAAAAATCAAGTTCTATATAAAATATTGACGCTTCGGAGTCATGACACACTACTAATCATTGGTCAAAAAATGGAAAAAGCACTAAGTGTTGCAAAAATTTTTTTTATTAAAATAAGATGTTGCGGTCTTTTTATAGAAAAAAACACTAAGTGTTCCTTAAGTGTGTTATTTTTTAATGCGTATGCTATCAGAAAATATGTCGAGTAATAGAATATTGCAAACAGATTCCCACCTTACACCTTATAATATCGAGTTCAAAGGACACATGCATTGCTATCAGTTATATTGGATCTTCAATTTGAGCAGATTGAAAATTTACACTTTTATGTGATGACCCACCACGTCATCATGCCACCTAGGCGCCACGTGGAACTATTTTTGCCATGTAGGAAGCTTATGTTGATGCTTACATGGAGAGGTGGCTAGCTTATGTGAGAAGGTTCTAGAGAAATATGGAGATTTCTCATCGAAGACCTTAGAACCTTATGGAATTGCATGGAAAAGTCCTTAGAATAATCTAGTTGTGTAGAGATTTCTAGAATTGGCGCTTATTTGTAAATATGTAGGGACTTGTATAATAATTATTATTTACATACTAGTCCCTAGGTAAATAGTATTAATAGGAGGATCATTCATTTGTAAATCATCAAGCAAAATCAATTAAGTCTTCTATAATAAAAAACTTCCTTTTAGCAAATTTCTCGTCTTTCTCAATTACTATTCCCTTAGCGATCTTGAGTGTAGTAAACTAGGCTGACTTGGCATAGCAAGATCATAAGCAAGTTGTGCAAGAACGTGAGCGAGTTGTCAAGTGCCGCACGTGCGCTTAGTTGAAGACTAAGGACGTGACAACGTGGTATCAGAGCGAAGGTTACGAATGAGGGAATGGCAAACGACAAAGAAATCAACGCTGCTAAAACCCAAGCCAACGTCATCTAGGATGCTGCTGGCAAGAAAGGCCATAACAAAAAGAGGAATGACGCCAATAAGAGCAAGGAGGTGACGCCAGAGGTTGTGCCAAATGAAGGGCTTACATCCCAAGAACCATTTACCACTAAGGCGAGCGAGGATGACATGGAGGTCCTGTCCGAGGACACCTCGCTCTGTAAAGAGTAGGTTATGAAGGTTAATGTGGGGATGGACGCCATCGACATATTTTGCCAACGTTTGGGCAAGGTGGAGGGCACTCTTAGCGTTCTTGAAGGGCATACTCTTGAAGAAATTAAAAGCACCCGAAATGACTTGGAGGGGCGTATGCAGGATGAGATTGAGGTAAAGCAAACCATCACTGCCTTATAGGCGGGTTGCAAAATTGGGCTAAGCAGGAGTTGCAACGCCGTCAAGTCGCAGACATAGACCAAGCCATAGTAGAGGCTGAGTCTTTGATAAACTTTAGGCATGACAAGCATGACAAAGTCCAAGGCAATGAGTCAAGGGGTAGCGATGCCAAAGGTGGGAGAGACCAAGGCGAGAGCAAGGAGTCGCAACAACCATACTCCAAGACTCAAAATGCGAACAAGTTCGACGGCAAGAAGTCAAGTGGTCATCAGGGCTATGCCGAAAAGAAGGCACAGAATGAGAAGAATGGATGCTACTTAGGCGAAGGGTCGCACAACTTCAAAAATTGCCCTAACTTGAAGAGCCTTAGCGCTATGGTGCATGAAAGTCACGAGCAGACGCAAGGACATAGTAGGGGAATCGCACAGTTGGGGACGATTAGACTATATGGCGCTGTCGTGAAGCAAGATTGTTACACCTCGGAAAAAGTCCCCGTACATGTACAAGGAATAGACCAACGAAGGGTATGAGTGTGGGGTGTTTTACTAAGTAAAGAGTGATGATTCATGAATTTTTGGAAATGAGAAAGTTGTAGAATTGCATTCAGCCCAGTGGTCGTAAAGTGATTTACGGCCCGTAAAGTGATTTACGGACCGTAAACCACCATCGTCCTCCAGCCTTCCAAAATTGCAACTTTCTGTTATGTTGAAATGGTTAAAAACGACTTGGTATACGGCCCGTAAACTGGTTTACGGACCATAAACCTCGATCGTAAACTGCCATGTTCTTCAGCCAACTTCTCTGTTTTGGACATGCTTAAAGACGACCACACTATACGGCCCGTAAACTGGTTTACTGTCCGTAAACTGTGGTTTACGACCACTGTTCACCCCGAAGACTGTTCATTAAAAGTCATCTTTTGGGATTATTATAAGTGATCTCTCATTCAATTCATTTCATATTTCACCTACACAACTCAAGAACACTCTAGAATTCTCTCAACACTTCATCCCTAGAAATTCAAGAGAATCAAAGGAACATCAAGATTAACAACATTAAATCCATGAAACAAAATGTATGAAATGCAAGTAAAGGCCATCTACCTCAAGAAAACCCAAGAAAGGTGAAATAGGGTTTTGGTGCAAGAAAGGTATTACTACTGTTGACACCTAATTTTGGCCCGACGTGCTTAAAATTAACGTTTTGGGGGGCCCTGATTCGTTAAAGAGCACGAAATACATTTTTTTTTACACATTTTTTCAATTTCAACAATTTATTGATGATTATCCTTATTTTAGGAATTTCCTCTATTGTCATTTTTTCAAGAACCATTATTTGGCACATGTACAGCGTAATACTACCATTTTTGTGCAATTAATTGTTTCTTAATTTTATAGCAATACATTTTTTTATCCTATATATTAATATTTATATTTTATACTTACATTATTATTTATATATGTATTAATCAACTATATTTTAGTACAGCCTGACAGTGCAGAGAAAATTAGAGCAATTAATTTTTAATAGCAAAAATTCGATCAAGTCAAGGTCTCGTCACATTTTTTAAAAGTTGACATTTGAGATGATGGGTTAGATTTTGATTAGTTAAAAGAAATAAGAGACTAAAAGGGGTGTTTGTTTATATTATAAGAAAGGAGAGGGGGTTCATTTAATTTTTCATATTCTACACATATTTACACACACCACACACTTAATTTTCAGATTTCTTAACTCTCTTCCAACAAAACCAAACCCTAAACACTTTATTTTCTCTCCATCCTTTTTACACGCCGCCGCCGGAGGTCCGGCGACGCACCCCAAACACCCCCCCGCACCTCCTTCTTCGTCTCCCTCTACTCCCTCCGCCAGCCTTCTCCACGCCGGAGCTCCGAGCTCCGGCAAATCCCCAGCAGCTTAAGTGTGCCATTTTTCATTTTTTCTTTTATCTTGTTCTAGCCCTCTTCTCCAGAGACTCAGGTATGCTTTCCCTCTGTTCCTCTGTTCTTCCCTTTCTTTCATCTACCTCAGATTCAATCACTGTCACTCTTCTTTTTTGGTGAAAAATTCATGGAATAGAATGTGCCACAATTGGTTCTGATTTGATTTTCTCATGAAACTGTTGATTGTGAACTGTAATTCCCAATTTTGGGAAGGTAATTCTACTAAATCATTGGGAGAAAGAGCTTGGTAAAACTGATGCCTGCAACCTATTCAACAAATTGTCTGAGAGAAAATTTATTTGCCGGTGAAGTCTGAGTAACTAAGAAATATAAAGCAATGTCTAGAAGTGTATGCGGGGGTAGTTTGAGTTGCTTTTTAATCTATCTTGTTAATAACGGTCGAGTTGTTCATTGAACTATGTGATATTTCTGCCCCAAACTGTTAACAAGTCTTGAGAAGGAATTTTTCTTTCTCACTGCTTAACTGAGTTTACTTAGGCACCTACCTAGAATTGAAATATGAAGAAAATTGGATGAATTAAGAGTTGGATGTCAATGCTAGCCTAGATGATAATTTGAAGATGTTGTCTGAGAAAAGTGTATGCTATAATGCCAAATTTGTGGTCTGCTTGAGAGGCACTAAACCCGTTTCAAGAAAGAAAGAAAGAATGGAGCTGAACAAGAAAATATTGCACTGAAAGTTTAAGATGTTGCTGTTTTGGGAAGCTCGACATTTCTTGAAGATTCAAATTGAAGCGGACCGAATTGGTAACTGGTTAAAAAAAATTGTGGCCGATTGAAGAAATTTCCGTCGATTTCCAAGGCCTTCCATGTACAAAGACGGATTTTTATTTTAAGTTTATTCATTATTTTTAATTCATCCGATAATTATTTATTTTCTTACTAACATTTTTTATTAAGTCTCATGCAGATATATGAAGTTATTTTTTGAAAGATGGCACTCAAAAGAAGTTCAAATAGCTTCTTAAATTATTTGTTTATATTTTCTTTTACATTCTTAAATTATGCAAGCATAAAATATAGTGAAACTTTACTTTTTAGGATGTAGGGTAGTGGTATTTATTTATGATCTGCTTAGGTGATTTAAATTTTATGTGTTTTAGATAAATTAATATTAGACAGTTATTATTTTTGTAGTTAATATTCTTATAGTTATCATGTTTCGCTAGAGTTTTAATTTAGTAGCTTAGCACACTTAAGTAAATAAATAGGGTGATTTGCCTCAATATTTAGGTTTTAAAATGTACTCTCATAATTAATTGATTAGGTGTACATACTTAGCTAGTTAAATTAGTTAACACACCTTGCGTGCAGAATAATTTCATGTCCATTCCTTACACCTTTTCACATACTCAAGCTCTTAAGTTGTAGATAACCTTTTTAAATAATTGTTTATATCACATATGTTTAAATCTGTTTTTTTTTTTCATTCAAAAGTAAATCGTTCATTGTTAAGTAAATACCTTTATAATATATTCATTTAAAGCTAAAATTTTTAGTCACTGTAATTGCGCACTTTATTTACTTGTAAATTATCACGTAATACGTATTTTTATACATATGTAAATACTTACACCTTTTACTACATAAACATTCATATTAGTTATTCTTAGTCTAAATTCTATTAATTTTTGTAAATAATAATCAAGCCTTTTACACATCCCTCGTATAGTTAAATTGGTCCAGTCGGGAACCACATTTGTGGATTCTGAAGGATGCCTAACACCTTCCCTTCGGAATAATTTGAACCCTTACCTAGAATCTCACTTATTTTCGTAGATTATGTTAAGCTGCATATATTAATAATTTATAGGTACCCTAGTATACCTTAAATGCTAGGTGGCGACTCTGTACATAATTAATCATTTCAGAGCTCCATAAGTTGTGCTTTGTTTAGCCTTTGGTAAAAATAGGGTGCAACAACTACTCAAGGCTTATTCAACCATCATCTAAGGTAAGTTTCATGACTTTGGCATGTTGTTTAAAGTATTAGAAGACTAAGACACTTGAATTGTAGTAAGACATAGGAAGTGCACCATTATTGAGTGAATAGTGTCACTATGGAATGATAGATGAATGGAATCATGGAAGTTGATATGTTATGATTACAAATACGTTATAAATGACGTATAGACCATGGAATAGGTGTGAAGTAAGCAAAATTATGATGATAAGCAAAAACCATAGAATGTGGGGAAATTGGAGGAAAATGGTGGATTTTGCGTAAGGTATATAAATGATGATTGTTGCTTGCAATATTATGAGTGTGGTTGTACATGTTTAGGAGTTGAAATAGAACGGGGAAAAAAGGTAGTAGAAACAAAGGAAATGCCGCCTAATTTTCTCTAGAAATAACGATGCGTTCTTATGGTCGATTAACTAATGTTAATACGATTCTCTCATGAAGGTAACGACGTGACTTCGAAGGAAGACAAGTGATCGATAACGTAGCTAAATGACAAAGGTATGTGAGGCTAGTCCTTTCTTTCCAATGGCATGAATCCTATAGTATAAGTTCTTTTCCTCTTCATGAGTTCATGTATCCCGAGAAGCTAAAGGCCTATATTCTTACATGTCTATACAAGATAAGAAATATGATATGATGATGCCATATTAACAATGATGCCCTTTATTGCTTACACTCACCTTATGTACTAATTCCTTCAAGGTGAGGCAGAATGTCAATGACTGATCCATAATGAAATCGGGGGATCACGACCTTACGTCACCCCGATAGAGTATAGATAATCTTGAGCTTCATGCATGTATCATGTTAAGATAAGCATATTTTGATAAACATATTATTATAAGTATTTTATAACGAGCATGTCATGATTGCATCACACCGCGCCTATTTGGCCGGGCAGTCACCGCTACGGCGGGCAGCTATACGGATACACCACGACCTTCGGGCGTGGGCAGACACCACTAGTAGGCGGCATGACATGGTACCCTGGACGCGGGAGGCCTGGATGCGGGCTTATATTATTGATGATCACACCGTTCCGGTAAGGACGGGCAGCTTGCATGTCATGCATTTATGATATCATGATGAGTATGAGTAAGACAGTATGCACCACTTCTCTTATGATTATTGTTCAGGCTCAGATGTTCATATTGATGCTCTCCTTATATTATTGTTGTTCTTCTTCATTGTTTATGCCTCTCATACTCAGTACAATATTCGTACTGACGTCCTTTTCTTTGGATGTTGTGTTCATGCCCACAGGTAGACAGGGAGGCGAGCTTGATCCAGATACTTAGGAGCTGTCAGCTGTTGAGAGAACTCCATTGTTCGGAGGTGCTTATGATTTCCTTTTGGTATATATATATATATATTGGGCATGACAGAGTCTTGTTCCGTCCACTGTATAGTATGTCAGTAGAGGCTCGTAGATGCGCAATGTGGGTAGTATGGTCTCGTATTTTTCATGTATATGTGCACTCATTATTTTGAAACATCTCTATATATAAAAGTATTAATGTTTTCATATAAACTATGATTTTTCCATGCTTTGAGTATAAATATGATAATAAGGCATTAGTCGAGTAAGTTGAGCAATAGAGTGAGCGGTGCTCGGCGGTTAGCCCGGGTACCCGTCGCGGCCCCTAGCTGGGTCGTGACAAAGATAGTCAAACCAACAATAACAAAAACCAGTACGTGGATCTCACCATCAATAACAAGCCTGCTCGTACACTGGTAGACAGTGGGGCGACTCATAATTTTTTGACTGAGGCCGCAGCGAAGAGACTAGAGTTAAAGCTCGCTCCAATTAATGCCTTCGTCAAGACCGTGAATGCTAAGCTAGAAAATGCTCGTGGTGTAGCCAATGGAGTTGGTGTCAAATTGGGAGATTGGAAAGGTACGACAAACTTTACCGCCACTACTATGGATATTTTTGACATTGTTTTGGGGCAAGAATTATTTACACATTGCCACACGATGTTCGATCCCTACCTCCAACGTCTCTTGGTCATGGAGCGAGAAGGCGCTTGCATGGTGCCTACAGTGACTATGTCGCATGGACAGGGCCATGCACAACTTTCAGCTATGCAGCTTGTCAAGGGGCTCAAGAAAGAGGAGTCAACATTCATGGCAACCATTACAAGTTTGGAGGAAGATAATTTGCTCGAAGAAAACAAAAATGGTATTTCCAATGAGCTACCTAAACGCTTGCCTCTTAGGCGTGAGCAGGATCACAAGATTGAGTTGGAGCATGAACCGGAAAAGGGTCAAGTCATGCACCGGTTATCGTTACCGCCTCACACGATAGGGAGATTGAAGCTATCATTGACTACCAGGCCAGGCGAAAACAAGGGCAAGAAGCCACTGCCATTTTTCTCGTGCATTGGAAAGGGCATCACTGGAAGAGGTCACATGTGAACGATACGGAGACTTATGGCAATTTAAAAACAAGAGTCAAGAGTTTAAGCAGCAGCAGTGCGCCGTGGTCGTCGTAACATCAGGTAGGGGAGAGTGTGATGACCCACCACGTCATCATGCCACCTAGGCGCCACGTGGAACTATTTTTGCTATGTAGGAAGCTTATGTGGATGCTTACATGGAGAGGAGGCTAGCTTATGTGAAAAGGTTCTAGAGAAATATGGAGATTTCTCATCGAAGACCTTAGAACCTTATGGAATTGCATGGAAAAGTCCTTAGAATAATCTAGTTGTGTAGAGATTTCTAGAATTGGCGCTTATTTGTAAATATGTAGGGACTTGTATAATAATTATTATTTACATACTAGTCCCTAGGTAAATAGTATTAATAGGAGGATCATTCATTTGTAAATCATCAAGCAAAATCAATTAAGTCTTCTATAATAAAAAACTTCCTTTTAGCAAATTTCTCGTCTTTCTCAATTACTATTCCCTTAGCGATCTTGAGTGTAGTAAACTAGGCTGACTTGGCATAGCAAGATCATAAGCAAGTTGTGCAAGAACGTGAGCGAGTTGTCAAGTGCCGCACGTGCGCTTAGTTGAAGACTAAGGACGTGACATTTATGTCTATAAATTCAGAATCTAATACTTTTCGTAGTTTTAATAATTTGTCATATACATATAGATATATATTCCTATTTTGCCTACCCTTGTAAATTGTGATGCTTGGAGTCTATTCCAATCATGAAGGATCTGTAACGCAAATATCCTACTTTTGTAATATTTGTGCCATGAAATAAAAGAACATCCAGTCTCTATAGAGATGGATGACTTTTGATTTTTTATTTTTATTTTTTTTAAAAAAATATATATATATATATATATATATGACGCTAAATTCAATTGAACCTAATTATTATACTCTTCATTCCTAAGGGTGTGGCCCTTTCCAGAACTCTGTTAACACGGGATATATTGCCTTGATGACGCTAAATTCAATTGCACCTAATTATTATACTCTTCATTCCTAAGGGTGTGGCCCTTTCCGGAACTCTGCTAACACGGGATACTTTGCACACCGGATTGCCATTCACTAGCGCCTTCAAAGTCTTCAACCATCGTCGTCGAACACGAAAATTCACTTACGGCACGCTAGTGACACGACAAAGAAAAGAAGTGAATGGAATAAAGACACCAAGAAGAAAAAAAAACAAGAATTTTGAGCCAACAAAAAAGATCTATTTTCATAAAAAATTTCCCCTCGAAAAAAAAAAGAGAAACTACCCCCCTCATCTCTTTGCTTCTCTTCCTCACGAGTCACGACTCTTCGATCTACACAAACAAAGAGCACCTTTTGTCGTATTCTTTTACTCTGTTGTGTAATTATTAGTTTGGCCAAGATAAATAAATTAGATGGCCTAATTATTTGTAATTATATTTAAATTCAACTCTTGTATATGTCACTTGAGAAACGCACGTTTATAGTGTGTACACTTGCATAAACAAAGATATTTTAAATACAAATTAAAGTGTTGTGGTTTTAAGGATATTAATCCCATTACATAAAAAATCTAATACTTCGACTGTTTCGATCATGTTTGTCACTTTCAAAGGTATGTGTATTTGTTGGGTGTGCAAAGGAAAAAAAAAAAAAGACACTACCTATGAGGTGTAGGCATACTGCTAATAGTGTGAGAGCTTTCCGAACAAACAACACAGGTTTGGTGTTGACGCCCAATTTTGTCTCGTCCTTCTTCTAATTTATTTTTCTTGAGCTTACAAATCACTGATACTTTAAATGCATTTATTTATCTATTTTCCCTCTCAATTCAGAGTCAATCGCTATCTTTTTATCATTAATATCTTTACTAGTATTTAATATTATTATTTTCATCATTGTTGTCGCAAAAAGAAAAATCATCTTTTATGCCTTTACTTTTGCTTCAAAATTGATCAAGTAATATTTTCTTCCCATAAAAATATTGTTTTCATACATTGAATGAAAATTTTAGTCTTTATTTTATTCCCTTGAACATTCATTATCAACAACATACTGCTATCTAAACTTTAGAAATTTATCTTAATACATAATATATTCAATTGCTGGAATATATTCACTAAATATTCAAGTTTAGGGAGGCACATATGCATTAAGCCATAATTAATATGTGGCATCATTAAGATTTAAGATTAACGCAGAGTAACATAGGTGAATTTAAAGGATTTAGTAATTCTGGAATAAATCTATTGCGTATCATCATATTATAAGTAAAGAAAACTAAAAATATCACGCCAATTTGGGGGAAAATTAAAATTGAATAGGATAACAGGTGTTTTTTTTAAATCGGCTCGGCCAAATTGCTTGTCGGCAGTTTGTCCGCCTAGATCTCGAAAAAATACGCAAAATAAAAAGAATCGCAAAAAACGGACATCCCAGCGCAAAGTTATGACCATCTAAAGTTTGACCACTTTACAACTAGTTTTTCTCCCTATATTTTTTTAGAATTAGATTTATATTCAAAATAAAGTTATGTCTTGATTAAAAAATAACACTATTAAATAAAAATCTTAAAAAACAAAACTTACTTCGGGTCCCTTTTCAACTCCTAAAACGACGATCCGAACATTTACGTATCCTTGATGTATTGAGCCTACATTATAGTACGCAGGAAAAAATATCAGATTCTATATAAAATGTTGACGTTTCGAAGTCATGGCACACTACTAATCGTTGGTCAGAATATGAAAAAAACACTAAGTGTTGCAAAAAAAAAAAAGATTTAGATGTTGCGATATTTTATGGAAAAAAACACTGAGTGTTCCTTGAGTGTGTTGTTTTTTAATGTGCATGTTATCAGAAAATATGTCGAATAATAGAAAATTGCAAACAGATTCCCTCCTTACACCTTATAATATCGAGTTCCAAGGACATATGCATTGCTATCAGTTATATTGGATCTTCAATTAGAGCAGATTGAAAATTTACACTTTTATTATATCTATAAATTCAGAATCTAATACTTTTCGTACTTTTAATAATTTGCCATATACATTTCTATTATATATAAGCATGGAAGGAGGACTAACACAGCTTCTCATGCTTGTACCAACAGCTTTAGAAATTGTATGCTCAATGAATGCTTATAGTAAAAGCTATATAACTTGTACTCTCTAACCAACTACTTTTTTATCTCACGTGAACATATGTCATAATATTTAATATTTATTATCTTCTCATGTATACACGTATGCACTTATTTATTTCCTCCATGCACTTTTACTTGTTCACTTTTGACTTTTCACGTTTTTTAAGAATTAATAAATCCCACGTAGACATATGTTATAGCACTGAATATTTATTTTCTTTTTTACTTGGGCAAATTACTTGACTTTTCATGTTCTTTAAGAATTAATAAATGAAGTACTCCCTTCGTCCCATATTACTTGGCCACATTACTATACTTGTTCTTTAAGAATTAATTAATAAATGAAGTACTCTTTTCGCCCCATATTACTTCTCTACATTACTAAAAATATATGTCTATTTTTATATTCTATATGCACTTCAATTTTAATTCTCCGACAAATTTATTTTCTCCGTGTACTTTTTACTTGTTCACTTTTGACTTGTCACATTCTTGCTGAATATTTATTCTCTTCTCATGTATAGACGTATGCAGTTCAATTTTAATTCTCCTACACAAATTTATTTTCTCCGTGCACTTTTACCTGTTCACTTTTGACTTTTCACGTTCTTTAAGAATTAATAAATTCCACGGGGACATATGTCATAGTACTGAATATTTATTCTCTTCTCATGTATACACGCATGCACTTCAATTTTAATTATCCGACACATATTTATTTCCTCCGTGCACTTTTTCTTGTTTTCTTTTGACTTTTCACGTTCTTATTGAATATTTATTCTTCTCATATATACATGTATGCACTTCAATTTTAATTCTCCGACACATATTTCTTTCCTCCGTGGACTTTTACGTATTCACTTTTGACTTTTCATGTTCTTTAAAAATTAATAAATGAAGCATTCCCTCCGTCCATATTACTTGACTTTTCACGTTCTTTACGAATTCATAAATGGAGTACTCCCTTCGTCCCATATTAGTTGGCCACATTACTATACTTGACTTTTCACTTTTTTTAATAATTAAAAAATGAAGTACTCCCTTTGTCCCATATTACATGGCTTTGTACTCTTTGACCAACTACTTTTTTATCTCACGTGGACATATGTCATAGTACTTAATATTTATTCTCTTCTCATGTATACATGTATGCACTCATTTATTTCCTCCGTGCACTTTTACTTGTTCACTTTTGACTTTTCATGTTCTTTAAGAATTAATAAATCCCACGTAGACATATATTATAGTACTGAATATTTATTCTCTTCTTTAATTGGGTAAATTACTTGACTTTTCACGTTCTTTAAGAATTAATAAATGAAGTACTCCCTTCGTCCCATATTACTTGGCCAAATTACTATACTTGACTTTTTACATTCTTTAAGAAATAATTAATAAATGAAGTACTCTCTTCGTCCCATATTACTTGGTCACATTACTATACTCGACTTTTCACATTCTTTAAGAATTAATAAATGGAGTACTTCCTTCGTCCCATATTACTTGGCTACATTACTAAAAATATATGTCTATTTTTCTATTCTATATTTTTCTTTATTTCTATTATATAAAAGTCTGGTGAGTGGACGAACACAGCATAAAATGCTTGTTCCACAAGTTTTACAAATTGTACACGCAATGAATACTTGTACCAAGAGCTATATAAATTGTACACTTCAACCAACTACTTTTAATTTCACGTGAACAATAAATTGTACACTTTAACCAACTAATTTTTAATTCCATGTGGACATATGTCATAGTACTGAATATTTACTGTCTTCTCATGTATACATGTATGCACTGTCCGTACACTTTTACTGTCCACGTTGATTTTTCTTCTTATTATTAATTTTACCCTTCACATTAATTACTCATTTTCAAATCATTTTTCAAGGCTATTGACATTATACACCAATAAATATGAATATTATGGTAAAATATATACTTCTTCCGTCACATTTTACTTGCCCACTTTCCGTTTTACATGGCCCTTAATAAATAAAAGATGTATTTTAATATCGTACTCTTATTTCTCTCTAATAAAGGGAGCAACTTTAATCTCCGTTTTCCTTCTTTCTCAATACTTTAAATGTGAAGACAGGACGAATAATTCTCCGACATATTTATTTCCTCCGTCTACTTTTACTTGTTCACTTTTGACTTTTCACGTTCTTTAAGAATTAATAAATGAAGTATATATTTTATTATAATATCCATATTTATTAGTGTAGTATAGTCTCAGTAGCCTTGGAAAATGATTTGAAAATCAGTAATTAATGTGAAGGGCAAAATAAGAAGAAAAATTTATTTCTCTTGATATGTTAACGTGGACAATTACTTTTGACTTTTCACATTATTTAAGAATTAATTTGGTGATTTATGATATAGCATATATCTTTCTAATTTTGATTTCACTGTAACAATTCTTTTTATCTATAATTGTTAATATAAAAAATTATAATGTAACTAATTTACCCCTTATTAACATAATTTTTTTAATTAATTTTTTTATTAGTTTTGCTTTTAAAAAATCCAATATATACAACACAATGGTTCTTATGTTTGGATCTGAACAGTTAATTAATTGAGATGGATATTAACTTGTCGGGATACATATGAGAGATTAAAGAATTTAAAAGAAAACATCTAGGATCAAAATATTAAGTTTCTCTCACTTTCTTACTAATTTTCTTTTTCACATCGATGAACAACTTTCTTTGTCATGACAATGACAAATTTTTAAAAATTATTTATAAAATTCAAACTTTAAAAACTGGTTAATTAAAGCAAATAAACACGTTCGGCCCATGCTATGCACGGGCATATATTGCTAGTATATATATATATATTCCTATTTTGCCTACCCTTATAAATTGTGATGCTTGGAGTCTGTTCCAATCATGAAGGATATGTAACGCAAATATCCTACTTTTGTAATATTTGTGCCATGAAATAAAAGAACATCCAGTCTCTATAGAGATGGATGACTTTTGATTTTTTATATTTAAAAAAAAAATTGCCTTGATGGCGCTAAATTCAATTGAACCTAATTATTATACTCTTCATTCGTAAGGGGTGTGGCCCTTTTCCGAACTCTGCTAACACGGGATACTTTGCACACCAGATTTCCATTCACAAGCGCCTTCAAATTCTTCAACCATCGTCGTCGAACACGAAAATTCACTTACGGCACGCTAGTGTAACAACCCAGCCCACTAGTGATATTGTTCGCTTTGGGCCTAGGCCCGCAGGCTTTAAAACGCGTCACTAGGAAGTAAGACATGCTTACTTATATACCCAGCACCTCTCCTGTGTTATGCCGATGTGGGACTTTCCTCCTAAGCTGGGGTGTCACATACACCCCCTCTTATGGACTCAGCGTCCTCGCTGAGGTTTGCCCCACCGCATGAGATTTGCCTAAACTCAGTTGAACTCTAGCCCCCCCCCCCCCCCCCAATCGACAAGGCTGACACAAGAGTGGCTCTGATACCATCTGTAATAGCCCAGCCCACTAGTGATATTGTTCGCTTTGGGCCTAGGCCTGCACGGCTTTAAAACGCGTCACTAGGAAGTAAGGCATGCTTACTTATATACCCAGCACCTCTCCTGTGTTATGCCGATATGGGACTTTCCTCCTAAGCTGGGGTGTCACAACTAGTGACACGACAAAGAAAAGAAATGAATGGAATAAAGACACCAAGAAGAAGAAAAAAAAACAAGAATTTTGAGTCAACACTACTAATCGTTGGTCAAAGTATGGAAAAAACACTAAGTGTTGCAAAAAAAAAAGATTTATTAAAATAAGATGTTGCGGTCTTTTTATAGAAAAAAACACTAAGTGTTCCTTAAATGTGTTATTTTTTAATGCGCATGCTATCAGAAAATATGTCGAATAATAGAAAATTGCAAACAGATTCCCACCTTACACCTTATAATATCGAGTTCAAAGGACATATGCATTGCTATCAGTTATATTGGATCTTCAATTAGAGCAGATTGAAAATTTACACTTTTATGTCTATAAATTCAGAATATAATACTTTTCGTAGTTTTAATAATTTGTCATATACATATAAATAAATATTCCTATTTTGCCTACCCTTGTAAATTGTGATGCTTGGAGTCTGTTCCAATCATGAAGGATCTGTAACGCAAATATCCTACTTTTGTAACATTTGTGCCATGAAATAAAAGAACATCCAGTCTCTATAGAGATGGATGACTTTTGATTTTTTATTTAAAAAAAAATATATATATATATATATTGCCTTGATGACGCTAAATTCAATTGAACCTAATTATTATACTCTTCATTCGTAAGGGGTGTGGCCCTTTCCCGAACTCTGCTAACACGGGATACTTTGCACACCAGACTGCCATTCACAAGCGCCTTCAAAGTCTTCAACCATCGTGGTCGAACACGAAAATTCACTTACGGCTCGCTAGTGATACGATAAAGAAAAGAAATGAATGGAATAAAGACACCAAGAAGAAAAAAAACAAGAATTTTGAGCCAAAAAAAAAGATCTATTTTGAGAAAACTTTTTCCCCTCAAAAAAAAAAAAAAAAAAAAAAAAAAAAGAGACACTACCCCCTCATCTCTTTGCTTCTCTTCGTCACTAGTCACGACTCTGCCATCTACACAAACAAAGAGCACCTTTTGTCGTATTCTTTTACTCTGTTGTGTAATTATTAGTTTGGCCAAGATAAATAAATTAGATGGCCTAATTATTTGTAATTATATTTAAATTCAACTCTTGTATATGTCACTTGAGAAACGCACGTTTATAGTGTGTACACTTGCATAAACAAAGATATTTAAATACAAATTAAAGTGTTGTGGTTTTAAGGATATTAATCCCATTACATAAAAAATCTAATACTTCGACTGTTTCGACCATGTTTGTCACTTTCAAAGGTATGTGTATTTGTTGGGTGTGCAAAGGAAAAAAAAAAAAAAGACACTACATATGAGGTGCAGGGATACTGTTAATAGTGTGAGAGCTTTCCGAAAAAACAGCACAGGTTTGGTGTTGACGCTCAATTTTGTCTCGTCCTTCTAATTTATTTTTCTTGAGCTTACAAATCACTGATACTTTAAATGCATTTTTTTATCTATCTTCCCTCTCAATTCAGAGTGAATCGCTATCTTTTTATCATTAATATCTTTACTAGTATTTAATATTATTATTTTCATCATTGTTGTCGCAAAAAGAAAAATCATCTTTTATGCCTTTACTTTTGCTTCAAAATTGATCAAGTAATATTTTCTTCCAATAAAAATATTATTTTCATACATTGAATTAAAATTTTACTCTTTATTTTATTCCCTTGAACATTCATTATCAACAACATACTGCTATCTAAGCTTTAGAGATTTATCTTAATACATAATATATTCAATTGCTAGAATATATTCACTAAATATTCAAGTTTAGGGAGGCACATATGCATTAAGCAATAATTAATATGTGGCATCATTAAGATTTAAGATTAACGCAGAGTAACATAGGTGAATTTAAAGGATTTAGTAATTCTGGAATAAATTTATTGCGTATCATCATATAAGTAAAGAAAACTAAAAACATCACGCCAATTTGGGGGAAAATTAAAATTGAATAGGATAACAAGTGTTTTTTTTTTTAAATCGGCTCGGCCAAACTGCTTGCTGGCAGTTTGTCCGCATAGATCTCGAAAAAATCCGCAAAATAAAAAAAATCGCATAAAACGGACAACCCAGCGCAAAGTTATGACCATCTAAAGTTTGACCACTTTACAACTGGTTTTTCTCCCTATATTTTTTAGAATTAGATTTATTTCAAAATAAAGTTATGTCTTGATTAAAAGATAACATGCTTAAATCAAAATCTTAAAAAACAAAACTTACTTCGGGTCCCTTTTCAACTCCTAAAATGACGATCTGAACATTTACGTATCCTTGATGTATTGAGCCTACATTATAGTATGCAGAAAAAAAATATCAGGCTCTCTATAAAATATTGACGTTTCGGAGTCATGACACACTACTAATCGTTGATCAAAATATGGAAAAAACACTAAATATTGCAAAAAAAAGATTTATTAAAATAAGATGTTGCGATCTTTTTATGGAAAAAAACACTGAGTGTTCCTTAAGTATGTTCTTTTTTAATGCGTAACTTTATTTCGAATATGTTGCAAAAAAAAAAAATCGCGTAAATCGGACGTCCGAGCCCAAACAATCGCCTATATTTAAAATAAAGTTACGCTTTAAAAAATAACACACTTAAATCTAAATCCTAAAAATAAAAAAATTTACGCTAATGACGACAAGTCTTCAAACAAAAATGGACGTCTGTGTATATAGAATACTTAAACCTGAAGTTTTCAAACAAAACTTACTTAAGACACCTTTTCAACCCCTAAAATGACAATCCGAACTTTTACATATTTTTGATGTATTGAACCTATTTTATTGTATGCAGAAGAAAATATTAGGTTCTATATAAAATATTGACGTTTCGGAATCTTGACACACGACTAATCGTTGATCAAAGTACGAAAAAAACACTAAGTATTGCAAGAAAAAAAGTTCACCAATTTTTTTTTTCCCCTGGGTTCTATAACGCAATATTTTACTACGTTATTAAAAAACATTGCTGGGTTCTATAATGCAGTATTTTACTGCGTTAAAGGACTTAACCACGCCATTACGGTTAAGTCCTTTAGCACAATAAATTACTGCCCTAAAGGTACTTATGTCACCTTTTTTTCATTGGGGTATTTTGATTCAAAAGGTCTTTTCTAGGATCATTTTGGTTCCGAGCTCATTAAATGCTAAGTTACCAAATTCCAATACTTATTTAATTAGGAATAATTTAATCAAAATACCTTTTTTTCCAAAGAGTTAGTAATTTCTTAAGTTGCGTGCAAATGGCTAAATAAACACTTTTTTTGAACCAGTATAAGTTATTTTTCTTCTCTCCGTCAGACATCGCCCCATAAATTGGGATAAATGGAGCAAATAATTTCTCCTCTCAGAATGTGGCATACAAACTCACATTTCATTTGGACTGACAGAAAGTTGATGATGGCCTTGCTAGTCATCCTTTCATTAAATCTTTCTGGGACTGCATAAGGGTATTTTACTTTACTCCACACACGGAAAATACTAATGTCTCATTTCTCAAGAATCTCTTCACAGTTCCATTGCAACATAAATTAAATAAACAAAACATAAATGAGGAAGGGTTGACTACCATGTATACTACTACAATTGGATATAAGAAAGTCATCACTTGGATTTTCCTTTACTTGAAGGCCCTTTTGTTGAAGACTTCTTAGAGTAGGGTGACTTCCTCGCCTTCAACTTGCTATCAGTTTTCGATGACTTCCCTCCTTGGCTCCTTCCTTTCTTATCTTTTTTCACGTTGTACATGTTTACAGCCTATAGTACAGGTGAAAAAACCACACTAATTAGCAAGTAGATATCTTGGAACGATATAATAATAGAGATGTATGCATGCATATGCCATACCTTTTGCACATTGAGTATCTCATGGGAGTTCCTGGCCATGAACTTGTTTAGAATCTTTTCGGTTTGCTGTTTCTCTAAGGAGCCCATTCCAGATCCTTCCGCAACTGGTAAGAACTGGTTGTAGATAGGAGTGAAGTGGACTTAGTTAGACATATACAATCAGGTCAGAACTAAGCAAATTTATGTATGCGTTTTTCGTAATACAAACCTTCCGATACTTTTTGTCATGTTTTGGGGGCTTTTCCCCAGGCAACTTCTTGTCAAATTTTCCGCCACTAGCTGTTGCATTTGCTGCCATTCCAGCGACATTTCCGAGTTCATCCTTGCTAATTTTCCTTGTTGCAGCTTGTGTTTTCCCCGTTATAGGCAGTGCTGTGGCAGCAAGCTGAACATGACTGCAAAAGCAAGAAATGGAGTGTGAGGCACATGTTTTTCATCGTTGTGGCAGCAAGTTGCCAACTCATGTATACTATAATAGCGTAGTGACAAAGCTATATAGGAGTCGAGGGCAAGAAACAGAGAGAGAATATCACCAAATCAACCACAATGGAAACTGGCAAGCAAAAATGAACTTCCACTGTTTTGATTCGTTCACTAATTTGATGAATTCTCTTTGGACCAACTCACCAGGACAAACCCTAATAGCCTATTTGGCCAAGCTTCTAGGAAGCCAGAATTGTGCTTATTTTTCTTAAAAAGTGCTTATTTTAGAGAGTTGGGGTGTTTGACCAAGCTTTTAGAAACGAAATAAGTGCTTTTGAGTAGCAGCAGAAATTATTTTTCAGAAGCTAAAAATTGAAGCTTTTCCCCATCAGCATGTTTGGAACCTTGAACAAGCACTGCTCTAATATTGCAAAAGTGCTTTTGAAATTGATAAGCCAAACACAAACTACTACTTCTCCAAAAGTACTTTCTAAAAAAAACACCTCTTACAACACAATGGATCTTTTAAAACAATGGATTTGATACACGGAGCAAAAAACCTAATAAATCGTCATAGATGGCAGGAATTAATAAAGAACAAGGTTTTGGCAGACAAACAATGAGAAGTTTGGAAGAAAAAGACCTTGGCAAGGCACCAGCTTTTGCAGCTTCCTTCAAGTTACTATGTCGATTCTTCTCTTGTTTTTCTACTCTCTTCTTCTTTTCTTCATGTCTCTTAGCAAAAGGATCTTGACCAGGCTCTGAAAAAACAAAACATTTTCAGAACAATATGAAAATGCTAATACAGATACGTTCTTTCCTTCATTCACAAAATTAAGTTTCTTTCCCCTGTAGTTATCATTATTAGGACTTGATTGACATGAGAGAGTACAATAAAAAATCAGTATTCATTGAAAAGTCGAAAATGAAAATTCTCTTATTTACCATCAGTTGCCTTGGCTTCAATGATTGGCACATCTTTGTCATCATTTACGCGATCGTAGCCATGTCGGCGCTTCCATGAACCAGCTTGATCATCAAAAACAACCTTGTCTTTCTTACGTTTTTGTATACCTGCAAGACATTTTTTCCCAAAAAAAACAATGAAGGTTGGTTAAATCAAGAATTAACTATTCTAAAACCCACAAGTTATTCGCATGGTACCTTTCTTCTTGGCAAACACTTCCCATTTCGTTGGAGGTTTAGGCCTTGGAAGCTGAAACAATCAAAATCATAATTAGCTATTGATATCACAACGGAACTTCCAAGCAACCACATAGAAAACAAATCAAACAAAAAGACATCCAAAACCAACCATAGCTATTGTTAAAATGAGGCGTAATATTCTTGTTAAAATAACACTAAGACTGATTCTAAAAGGAGCTGATAGATTTAACAGACAAGGCCACTGTAAAGAAGATTTCTTTTCCACTATGCATATACATATATATATATATATATAGAAAATAGGGGGCAGGCATCTTAAGCATCCTATGTTGAAAAAAAAAATTGATAAGTGAAAGAAATTCCTTAAAATAGGAAATCAACAAACTTTGAGTCAAAGTACAGCATAAACGTTACTACATCAGGAGTATCAGCAACATAATTTCTTGCCACATAACTTACATTGTTTTGATAACGACCACATAACTTCTCAAATTACAACAACAACAACATAACTTCTCAAATTATGAAGGTTAAATTCTTCGTAAGCACTTTGCCCCTGTGCTCTCTGTAGTAAATTGCCTTTTCATAGCGTATGTTGCGCATCAAATTCAGTTCACATTTGGAGCTAGAGTACTTTTTAGAAAGAAAACACTTTTGAGAAAATACACTTAGAAGTGCTTTTTAAAGCTTGGCCAAACACTAATTGCTGCTCAATAATGCTTTTCAAATTGGTTAGCCAAACACAACTGCTTCTCACAAAAAGTATATTTTTGGAAAAAACACTTTTCAAAATAAGCTGATTTTAGAAGCTCGGCCAAACAGGTTATGAAGAAAACACAAAATTATTGCACAAACAATATAAATGAGGTTTTACAGGCTTTTCTCTAGGCAATCTCGTAGTTGGTTGAGGCAATGCGACAAGAGGACCATCAGGGCTTTCTGTTGATGGTAAGTTGAAGAGGGCATCTGCAACAGCTTGAACTAACTTGGTCGCCTCCTGTAGACACTCCTTTGCCAGCTCCTCTCTACATATTTGGAACATGAATATACGACGCACATAAGAAATCAATTGAGTGTCCTTATCCTTGTAACTTAGAACATCAAAACATCAACTTCAACAGAAACACTCCTTATTTTTTTGATTGGAAACACTCCTTATATAATTTTTGAGAACCAACACTCATATTTTGCGCAAGAATGCACAAGGCATAGAAGAAATTCCATGAGTGTTATTCTCATTACAAAAAGCATCAAATTATTTCCCTGTTGAATCGAACACCAAACCGACCCCCACCAGATCATCAATAATAGAAACATGGTTTGTTCAATATTTAGGTGAAAAAGGCATGCACCTAATACGGTAGTACCTTTTGAAAACCATCTTAAATACACAAGCAAAAGCTAAAGGGGTCACTATAAATTATTGAAATCACAAGATTACAGCTTTTCGTTGCAATTCAGTTAGAATCAAGACAACTTGACATCTCACATGTTGCAAAAAAGAACTGGCTTAATTCGCTTTAATATTGAATATTTGGAAGTTAGTTAAGATTTGCCTCTTCTTCCCATCAAAATTAGTCCCTAGGACCCCAAGATATTAGAGTAAGCCAACAGTGAACTATTAAGGATCGCATCCCAAAGAGAAAACTCAAAAAGGAAGCTGCACCAGATATCATAACAAACAAAGGTGACTTTATCAATCAATCAATCAACCAACCACGCTTCAATCCAAAATCAATTGGGTTTCCCTATTCAGGTCCCATTTTATAACAATACCAATTGATTTCCCTTTTAAAAGACAAGCTAGGAGTTTTCTAAATCTCATTATCTCTACATATCTAACCAGTTTAATCGCAACTAGCTAGATATCACCTTAGACACTTTACTTCCATCTATTATATTCTTAGCTGAATCTTCACTGATTCCCAGAGACTTTTAGGTCTTTTGACAATTTCCTGCGATTTTAGGTCTATCCCTTTGCCCCAAGATGACTCTTTCACCTCATAAATCAGAAATCAACATAACTTAAGCAAAAATAGCCTAATAGTGGAAGAGAAACTGAACATAGCTAACCAGTTTAATCCAACTAGCTAGGTTTCATTTGCAAATACACTTTACTTCCATCTATATATTCCTCTGCATTGATTCACAGATATTTATAGGTCTTCTTGACAATTTCCTGCGATTTTAGGTCTATCCCTTTACCCCAAAGGCAAACGTAACTTAAAGCAAAAATCTTCCAAATAGTGGAAGAGAATACTCTATATCCTTTCCAAGCTTCCAGCTTTCGAGCTAGAAAAAGGCATAGAGAATACAGGTCACTTACACAGACACTTCGCTTCCATTTATTTGTACTCTTAGCTAAATCTTTCACTGATTCCCAGGGACTTTTTGGTGTTTTGACAATTTCCTGTGATTTTAGGTCTACCCCTTAACCCCAAGACTAGGTATTATTCTTAGTTAAATCTTCACTTCTGCACTAATTTTCAGGGCCTTTTTTAGTCTTTTAACAACTTCTTGAGATTCTAGGTCTACCCCCTTTACCCCAATATGACTCTTTCACATCCCAAACAAAAAAAAAACATAACTTAAGCAAAAATCATCCAAAAAACATGTTAAAAAAGGGTATTTTTTTCCAAGAAAGTGAAACCTGGAAGATGGTAGAGATACAAAGTTGTGATGTGGGTATGAAGCCATGAGTTTAATCCAACTAGCTAGGTATCACTTATGCAGACACTTTTTTTCAATCTATTATAACACTTAGCTAAATCTGCACTGATTCCCATAGATTTTTAAGTCTTTTGCAATTTTACGTCTACCCCTTTACCCCAAGATGACTCTTGCACCCCACAAATCAAAAACAAACATAACTTAAGCAAATATCATCCAAATAGTGGAAGAAAATACTCTAAATCCTTTCCAAGATTCCACCTTTCAACACAAAAAAAAAAAAAAAAAAAAAAACATGGTAAAGAAGGGTACTTTTCAAGAAACTGAACATAGCTATCACTTACACAGAAACTTCACTTCAATCAATTAAACAATTAGCTAAATCTGCACTGATTCCTAGGGACTTTTTAGTCTTTTCACAATCTTTTGCAATTTTAGGTCTACCCCTTTACCCCAATATGACTCTTTCACATCCCAAATCAATAAAACAAACATAACATAAGCAAATATCATCCAAATAGCATGTTACAAAAAGGGTATTTTTTCAAGAAACTGAACATAACTAACCAGTTTAATCCAACTAGATAGGCACTCAATCTATTATACAATTAGCTAAATCTGCACTAGAGTGATATTTTTAGGTCTACCCATTTACCCCAAGATGACTATTTCACATCCCAAATCAATAAAACAACCATAACATAAGCAAAAAAACATGTTAAAAAAAGGGTATTTTTTTTTTCAAGAAAGTGAAACCTGGAAGAAGGTGGAGATACAAAGTTGTGATGTGGGTATGAAGCCATTAGATTACCAACATCCAACTCATATGATGATTCTTGTTGTGTCATCTCCATCTCCATCTCCATTTTTGTATGTATGGTTTTTTGAGTATAAGAGTGGCGAGGGTTTAACAAGTTTGTTTGGGGCTGAGGTTTTGTTGACAAGTGAAGGGATACAAAATGCAAATAGGTCAAACTTGAGAACCCCTTATTGAATTTTTTTTTTTTTAAGGTTAATTTATTCATTTTCCAAATTTATCCTTGATGTCCGAAAAATATTCCAATTTTCTAAATTTTACTCCCTCTGTCCGTTCTCTTAATAGCATGTTTAGTCGAGCTTATTTTTTTCCCAAAAATGCTTATTTTTAAATAGTTAAGTGTTTGATCAAGTTTTTGAGAGAAAAATGAGTGTTTTTGGGATAAAATAAGTGATTTTGGGAGTAGCAGAAGCTGTGTTTTAAAAGTTAAATAAAACAGCTTCTGCCAAAAGCACTTTTGAGGAAAATGCACTTAGAAGCACTTCTAAAAACTTGGTCAAACACTAATAGCTATTCAAAAGTGTTTTTTAAATTATTTGACCAAACAAAAATTATTTTTGGCCAAAAGTACTTTCTGCAAAAGCATTTTGAAAAAAAAATACGAATCAAAATAGGCTGATTTTAGAAGCTTGGTCAAACAGGCTATTAGTTTGATTAGGCACAGGGTTTAAGGTACGTTGTCTTGTAGTGTTAAACATGTTATGTAGGATGTTGGAATTAATGAGTTACCAAATATAGAAAGAGACGCTCTTTTTGAGACGCACTAAAAAGGAAAGTAAGACACTTAAATTGAAACAGAGGAAGTAATACAATTATTATTATTCCATGTTGTATCCTATATGAATTACGGTATATTTATAGGCATAATTACACTCTACGTCTACTGAGAAAGAAAATATTTACGCTACATAGCCCATATTTTGAGTTTTTAATCCGATTTAGCTCATATTTATGTATAAATACAATAGATTTTTATGTATATTTTTATACAAGGTTGATGTATTAGTATAATGTTTCCCCCAAATATAATATTGTATATTGAGTTACGTGTCATAATATTTTATGTTATGCTGTATATAATGTTGGTATGAAGCCATTAGATTACACACGTCCATCTCGTATGATGATTCTTGTTGTGTCATCTCCATCTCCATTTTTTGTATTGTTTCTTTGAGTTTTCTGCAAAAATAGCAGAAAGATTGGCGAGGGTTTAACAAGTTGTTTGGGGCTGAGGTTTTCATGAAGAAGTGAGGGTACAAAATGCTAATAGGTCAAATCTTAATAAAGTACTCCTAAGAAATAAGTTTCTTTTTGTTTTTCTTTTCTTGTTGTGGTTAGTTAATTTGTTTTCAATTTAACTATAGTATTTATTGGTCCGCAATAATAATAATAATAATAATAATAATTATTATTATTATTATTATTATATCTTGTATAAAATATATTTAAGCTAGTGTTATATGGGAAGCAAAAACGATGACCAGTCATTTGATATTTAATTACTATAGAGTTTATTTTATTTTATATAGTGGTTTGAGATTAATAAGGAAACCCTTACCACGTTTACCAAGTACCAACCAAATGTTACAATTCCAAAATTTGCTACAAAGGTTTTAAATAAAAGATAAATTTTGATTGAAGTAAAAAAGGATGGTACTTTTTAAATAGAGTTAAAAGTTGGGGGATATGTTTTTTTCAAAAGCATTTTAACACGTAATTTACCGTGTTAAAATATTGGCCGAGTTTAAGGTTCTCAGTCTAGCTAAGCTAGAGCTTTGTTAGGGTCAAGATAAAGATCATTTGTCAATGTACCATAAATTATAATGATAGTAATTTTAAGATACTTTCAAATTTCAATTACAGAATGATAAATTAGGGCTTTTATCCAATTTTGATATAATACTAGTAGATCATAAGGATTTTTTCTTTTTAGCTCGGCATCTAATATTCGTTCTAGGGTCTTGACTATTTCGAATTCAAATTATGTAAGGCCCATTAAAAGGGAAGCGTTCTGTACCAAAATTTGCTTGGAGCCTTGTTCCACTCAATAGAAATCATGTCGATATTGGCTAATAGGTCGGAATCCTTTTGAATCTTCTTAATATTTGGATTTACGTTATATGTGTCAATTGTATAAATATTTTTTATATTGTTGGTGCATATAAAACTTAAAACTCTTTGCAATTTGCTCTTGTTCCGAAATGTTTCTAGAGCATAGTGAAATGTAAAAGCATGGTATGTTAGACCTTGAGGAGCATAGTCAATTTGTTTTTGTTTTTTTAGGGGGGTCAAAAGGAGCATAATCTTTGTTATAATAAGAAGCTTGCATTTTCTTTTGGTAAATGTAGCTAATGATCAAGAAGAATAAAGAGCGGTCCTTTTGGGAATCTCTAACAAGTGAATATAGCTTAACATTTGTAAAAATGAGTCCATATCCTCATTTTTCTTCAAGTTCTCCGAGTGCCAATAAGTATCATCAAGTTTCCTCTTGTTTTCAACTATGTAGTGTGGATTGAGGCCTTTTCAGACAATGACAAAGAAGCTTTTAGCATCTCTTGACGATTTGTACAATACTTTGTTATATGCAGATGTTGAATATACAATAGATTTGCACCTTTTTTTTTTTTTCAAAAATCCAATAATGATAACCAAATCGAATGGACGGCCCCAGTGCCAAGAACTTCATAAGACTATACTGGACAAGAACAATTGAGCCCGATCAGCGTTTGCATCAAGACATCGATTCATCTTTGGATGAAACACAATGGTGCGATACAAGGAGGCCCGGTCCGCATCAACGATATAATATTCAGACTTGGAAGCAAGTTCTTCACCTGGCTCAACCACTAAGAAGTGTGAGGCAAACGTCTCCCTCTACTTGTACTTTTACTAAAGGCATTGGATGCAAATAGAAAACCATCTAAGAAAGGAAGTGGTCACGTGGTTATAAAGGGCGTGTGCCCATATTATCATTTAAATATGGTTAGGAATTCTAGATTAATGCTGAGTGTCACACGGGCCTTCATTGTTGAAAGGGCTAAAACTAGCGCCTTTGTAGGTCATGTCTGGCTTTGATCTAGAAGGAGATTGGGTGGTAGGGGAGGTTACATATCTCTTATACTACCATCATCGACAAAGCGGAACGACCAGAACTGTACCCTCTTTGGGCCTATCTATGATGATATATGGAACAACAGAGATATAATAATTAAAGCTACGTGAATTGATGAGTGTTAAGATGAGACCCAAACCTCAATCAAGCCAAAGTTCAAAATATAGTTCTATTGAATTTCATATAAGCTTCAACAGATACTAGCCTTATTTACACAAAAACAAAGGTTTTTTTCAAGTAAGAACGTGCTGCACTAAAAGCAACAAACTTGAACTTGCAAACAAAGTTTCAAACTTAACAAACTGAGATTATACTTCCAGGAAGTCATCAATCTGAACTGGAAGCTGAGTTTGAACAGCAGCGACGATGTCATCACCAACATGTTTTTTGAGAACGGAGACGTGAAAAACTGAATGGATCTTGCTTCCAGCTGTTAGTTCAAGCCTATACGCCACAGACCCGACTTTTTCAAGAACTCTGAAGGGTCCATAGTACTTTGATGAAAGTCTATATGCCTTACGCTTATTAGCCACAAAAGTCTTGCAATAAACTTGCAACTTGAGAAATAGCATATCACCAGTAGCAAATTCCCTTTCTCTATGCTTAGAATCATAAATCGTCTTTACCCAATTCTGTGCTGCTGCAATCTTCTCCTTAGCATCCTTGATAACATGATCGCGAGCTAGCAACTGTTGTTCCATTGACTCTAGTTTCACAGTGCCTGGGACGTATGAAGTTAAAGAAGGTGATTCCTTTCCATAAACAGCTTCAAACGGAGTCTTTTTGGTTGTGGAATGGAGACTTATATTATAGCAGAATTCTGCCCAAGACAACCAATTTGACCAACCTCTTGGATGAGAACCAGAGAAACATCTTAAATACATCTCTAACATTGTATTCACCACCTCAGTTTGGCCGTCAGTTTGGGGGTGGTATCCCGAACTAAAGTTGAATTCAGTTCCATCAAGATGAAAAAGCTCCTTCTGGAATGCACTTGCAAAGATCGGGTCTCTGTCACATACAATGGACCTTGGCATCCCGTGTAGGGGACATATTTTATCAAAGAAAACTCGTGCAACATCTTTTACAGAATAAGGATGCGACAGAGCGACAAAGTGAGCATATTTAGATATGCGATCCGCAACAACCAGAATAGATGTTTTTCCCTTTGAACTTGGCAATCCATCTATGAAGTCCATCGATATGTCCTCCCAAATTCGATTAGGAACGGGAAGATCCTGAAGAATACCAGCTGGAGAAAGACTCTCAACAATATGTTTTTGACAAACACCACACTCGCGGATAAATTGTTGAACCTCTTTCCTCAACCCCTTACAATAAAAGCTTGCCCGAATATGATGAACTGTCTTATGAAAGCCTTCATGGGTGCTACTATGGAACTGTTCAATAATCGCCTTTAATGAGGGAGATTCCTCGTCAAGATAAATACGCCCTTTGAAATACAACACTCCATCTTGAAAACTCCAGGAACCAATAGCTTCACCATCTTGTACTAAGCGAACCAGATTTTGGGTTTTGGGGCTAGTCGAATGTTCTTCCTTAATTGTTTCTAGCCACCCTGGAACTAGTAAAGAAATAGACTTAAAACTGCTGTCAACATCAGAATTTCTAAGGGAAAGCGCGTCAGCCATAGCCACGATATTTTCTTTCCCTTTCTTGCATTCGACAACAAAGTCAAATCCCATGAGCTTAAATAGCCAACGTCGTTGGGTTACAGTAGAACTTTTCTGAGTCTGCAAGTGCTTCAGACTCTGATGATCCGTCAGGACAGTGAATTGTCTACCAAAAAGATAAGGCCTCCATTTTTTAACAGCTAACACCAAGGCAAGTATTTCCGTGTCATAAGTGGAAAGCAATAAATTTTGCCCGTGTAAAGCTTCATTAAAGAAAGCAATGGGTTGATCTTGTCTCAAAACCACACGAGCAACTCCTGATCCCGAAGAATCACATTCAATTATGAATGTTTTTGAGAAATCCGGCAAAGCAAGAACAGGGGCTTGTATCATTGCTTTCTTCAATTTGGTAAAATCTTCTTTAGCAGTAGAAGTCCACAAAAATCCATCCTTTTTGAGCATTCACATTAGAGAATCAGTTATCTTTCCATAATGTTGAATGAATTTCCTGTAATAGCCACAAAGTCCTAAAAACTCCCTCATCGCTTTAGGCGTTGTTGGTTTTGGCCACTTGGCGATAGCTTCAATTTTTTCGGGTTCCACTGTAACACTACTGTTAGATATAACATGACCAAGGTACTTAATCGCGCTCACGCAAAAAACACTTTGTTTTGGGTTGACAAACAGCTTATGAGTACGTAAAAGTGAGAAGACAGCTCCCAAATGCTTTTCATGATCCTCCCCACATTTACTATAAATTAGAACTTCATCACAGAAAACCAAAACAAATTTTCGGAGATGATCTTTGAGTACCTCATTGATACGAGACTCAAAGGTAGATGACACATTTGTAATGCCGCACAACATCACCAAGAACTCATAATATCCATTACGTGTGCTAGAGTCTGCTTTCTCAGCGTCTGTAGGGTGAACTCTCTTCTGGTGATCGCAAGGGAGCAGATATAGCTTAGAGAAAAAATTTGCTCCGTGCAACTCGTCTAGTAGCTCGTCAATAACATAAATGGGAAATTTTTCCTTAATGGTGACTCGATTTAAGGCGGGATAATCAACACACATCCTCATCTCTAGAAAGCAGAGATTTATAAAGATAGCCCTTTCTTGGATCTATGAAAACAGAAAATAACTATTAGAGCTACGTCAAACTTCAGCAAGCCAAAACTCAAAATATATGAATTTCATATACAAAAATAAGAGCCCGTTTGGATTGGCTTATAAGTTGGCTTATAAGCTGTTTTTAGCTTTTTTGAGTGTTTGGCTGACCAGCTTAAAGTCATTTTGTGTTTAAAATAAGCTCAAAAAAATAATTGAGTCAATTTGACTTAACTTATCTAAAGCAGCTTATAAGCTGAAAACAACTTATAAGCCAAAAAAAATAAGTTAGGCTACCCCAACTTATTTTTTTTGACTTATAAGCTGTTTTCAGCTTAAAGCCATAAGCCCATCCAAACAGGCTCTAAAAGTAATGTTCAAAATTGGAATAATAATGTTGCGCACCAAAATCAACAAACTCGATCTTCCAACAAATATTCAAAATTCAAAATTTACAACACTGATAAAGTTCAAAAAACATTTCGGTCACTGAACTCCAATTTTATCATGGAGATAACTTCAAGAAAATATAGTAGGTGTAAGGTCCATCAAAAACAGCCTCTCTACCCCACAAAGGTAGGGTAAGGTCTACGTACATTCTACCCTCCCCAGACCCCACTTATGGGATCACTGGGTATGTTGTTGTTATATGATGTAACAAACCCATATTGTAGTGAAATGGATAATTGGAATTACACGTACAAACATAAGAGTTCATCACCAAACTATTATAAATAATCCAAACTAGCAATCAAATCTTCCAAAGAGACAAAAAAGGAAGAAGGGAGGGAGGTTCCAGAACTAATCTAAACAACTAAGAAACTAAAGAGACAACTTCATAGCATAACCCTAATGGAATAGTTCCCCTTCTATATATAGTCATATTCACACATAGTGCACATGCTTCTTTTAACTAGGGTCCCAAAGGTAATTTGAAAATTTCCCATCCATGTCCTCCCATAGATTAGTTTGGTTCATAACAACATATAACTTCAAGAAAATTTCACAATCACTAAAATATGGGTGTGTTTGGTATGAAGGAGAACATTTTCCAGAAAATGTTTTCCAAATTCTCATGTTTGGTTGGTAATCTTGGAAAACAACAACGACAACCTACCCAGTATAATCTCACAAAGTGAGGTCTAGCAAAGGTAGAGTATACGCAGACCTTACCCTAACGCATGGAGGCAAAGAGATTGTTTCCAAAAGACACTCGGCTAAAGGAAAAAAAAAAAAGGAAAATGATTTTCCTATTGTAAGTAGGGAAATTTAGTTCTGCAAGTGACATTCCAAGTTCATTGTCTCTCCCCAACCACTCCCGAAACCCACCCCATCCCACCCTCATAATATTTTGCAAGATTGCATATAAATGCTCTTGGGATAATATTTTTTTGCGTACTAACCTAACTTGTTTTCCAAGAAAATATTTTTTAGAATAACATATTCCTTCATACCAAACAAACCCTACATGCTTCTACTCTACTGTAGCAAAATATACAAATTAGAAATAAATGGGAAATCAAAACATGGAAAAACAGAGAGGACCTTAAACAATGTGTTAACTTTGCCACCATCAAAATGATCAGTGATGTATGGGTTTCTGCAAAAGAGCAGCGAGTAGTGTAGGGTTTTAAGAAGTTGGTCCTTGTTTTCTCCCCAAAAGAGGTCCCTCTATTTTAAAATATTTGTATGATTTTAACTTGATACGGAGTTTAAAAAAATAAAATATATTTTTGAATCTTATAGTATTAAATTAAAGATTCATAGAATGTACTAAAATATACTAACTTTTAAAAAGTTAAAATTAAAGAGTTGTTAAAAAATTCAAAAAAAAAAACAGCAAGACAAATATTTTGAAACAGAGAGAGTTTTTATTTGTTTGTTGTGTTAATATAAGTGATTTAAAAAAAAAAAAATCATAAGCTAAGATACTAGGTTTTATGCAAAGTGCCGGATATTTGGCCCTTGTTTTTTTTCCCCAAATAGTGTTTCTTTTGTTGTGTTAATATAAGTGATTTAAAAAAATTAGAAAGTTCATAGGCTAAGCTATTGGTATCGACTTATAGTTTTGTCAGCATAAATTGTAGTAAATTAACATCCGTGTTAAAGGCTAACACTCTGTTTGGAACGTTGTTACCCATTGTTTCATAATGTATTGTATTGTACTGTATTATATTGTACTGTGCTATTTTGTAGATACAATGTTTGGATAGACTGTATCGTTTGCTGCTGTGTAATAACATATTTTTTGTTTGGATTGAATGTATCGTACTGTATTTTAATTGGTAAGTTTACTAAAATACCCTAAACTATAAGTTAAGTGCATGTAAATTGTGCAATAGCATAATATCAGACCATTAACAAACACTTAAAATTGAAGAAGACACGAACTCACCATTATAATTGTTGAACGAACAAAACCTCCAATTCCATTTTCCAAAGTTCAATAATTCAGGGTATTAGGACATATCCAAACGGGTAGATCTTAAATATTGTTGGTGAGGCAACAAAAGCAGGGAGCAGGACAAAAAAAGAAAAACGTAGAAGGAGATAAAAGAAGGAAGAAGACGTAGGGAGCAGATAAACAGAAGGAAGAAGACGTAGGGAGCCAAACCTAGAAGGAGACAGAGTTATGTAGAAGACGTAGGGTATAGGATTTTTGGGTGGAGTTAAATAATATAAGGTAAAGGGTAAAATAGGATTATGAAATATTAAGGACATAATTGGAAAAAGAAATTAGGTAACAATGGGATAACACCAAATCGGTTGTTACATAAAATGGAGCTTTTCATTGTTACGTAACGACGAAATTTAACAATACGATACAATACATTTTAAATAACAATCAAAACAAACATTGTTTTTGTGGTAACAATACAATACAATACAATGGGTAACAATGTTCCAAACAGAGTGTAAGCTATTGGTATCGACTTAAAAGAATCACCGTGTGTCTGGAAGATAAATTATTACGAGCTATACTTGATACTCAAGTATATATTTACTTTAAAAACACTTGACTAAAATTACCTAGAGGTGACAGGAATCGGATTATTGATGTGAGGTGAATAAAAAAATGGATAATTCTAGTTATAATCCCATTCATATTTTTCATGGAGAATCTCTCTGATTGCAAGGATAGAATAAGAGTCTTTTTGCATCATATCTAAGGGATTCTCGGTTTGGGAAGGAAGTAACAAAAAGAAAAACAATTGCTTTGCTTGTTTCATCCCTCTCCCTTTTTCTTTTTTCGCTTCATTCTCTCTCATTTAGTTTGCTCAAATTAGGTTAATTAAGCTCAGTTCTTACCATTATTCAGAATTAGTTAGCTATGATGTACATGAGAAGAGAATGAAAGTTAGCGTCAAAGGATATGTTAGGAATGCTAAAAGTTTATTTTTCCTTAATCAGAGATCTCAAGCTCGAGTTCTTATTGGTACACCCCCACATAGTGAGGCCTTGGACCTAAAGTTCAAGTTACGCCTTTGTTTGTTTGAACATCCTAGAAAGAGGATTTTTTTTTCCCTTTCATTTTTTTTTTATGACAAGGGATCCACAGCCGCTTCCCTTTGGGTACGCACAAGGTAAACCTTTTCATTTTCATATCGGAGAAAGCTCAACTCCAGTTAGTGCAAAAGTTCAAAATTCCAGAGAGTACGAGCCCGCCCCTCTATCCTTCTCCCAACTTAAATACCGAACTTTGCTCGTATAGGTTCAAACACCCAACTTGCGCCTGATTTACACATCACATGCAAGAAATCACAGAGAGAGAGAGAGAGAGGGGGGGAGGGATCATGTCTAGAAAGAGTATTCTATTTGTCCAAAAATGAGTCCTGATTCTGGAAAATGACAGATACATAGTTCTCTTTAATCTCCAGCTATCATTTGTGCCGGTGATGTGAAGCCATGGTCCACTAATCTTTTGATGTGATGACCAACAATCCCAACGCACCTATCAATATATACTGCATAAGTAGAAAAAATAGCCTAGTATTAGAATGTCATTGCACCTGTTTAGTCAATCTAATAAATTCACACTTAATTGCATTTAGAGAAAGCAGAATTAGAATGTTTGATTCATCACAAACCTTGATAATTGGCTTTTCAGTCATGATTATAGTTACCCACCCAACATAAGGTAAGAACCTGCAATTGAGACAAAAAAAAGGGTAAAGCACAAAGGGCTGAGATATTACTACAAAAAAAAATGATCAGAAAAAGAAAAAGAAATCGAGAAGAGTGAGATGCTACTTCAATATTTTCTCAAGTGACAACAGGTTAAAAAAAGAAGAAAGAAAAAAGTGTTAACAGGTTCATGGAACTTCCCTAGCATGGAAACTGTGGCAGAAATTAATGATAAACTGCTGTGTAAAGTTTACTTTAAGGGGAACTTCATACGGAAAACGATTAACAATATGAATTGAGTTAATATCATGTGAGTCGATGACTCATGTATCAGATATTAAACTGATAAGAATAGATACTATACGTGATCTTAACCAAAAGGCCGAGAAAGGTAATGAATTCTGCAAACTTATGATGGATTAGTTGTTGGAGTCTGCGATATTGCATCAAGTAGAATGGAAGGGAAGATGTACATATTCAAATAAGTTAAAAGCATGGAAGGAAATGAGTGCCAAGGCAACACAACTAAAAGACCTCAACCTAACAGTTGCTGATATGTCTCTTACGCACAGACCTCAAGAAATGAGAAACCAAAGATCTAAAGAGCATATCTAATTGTCAACTCACCCAACAGCTCTCCCCATGATGTGATGACGTTGCAGCCAGAGTTGACCATGGGCATAGAGAAGTCTGTCATCACCAAAGTTGTTGTCTCCTACAGATATGAATCATAAACAAGACAAAATTTAATAGTCTGCTAAACAATTATTGGGGATACGCAAAGTAACAGATGGCTTTTTCATTTGATAAGTACAAGTAAACAGAGAAGAGGGATCACTCTCTGAAGTAAACTCTTTCATTACTTGAAAACTATGAAATGATACAACATAAAATTACCTTTTGTAAGGACATTAACTTCTCCAGTTTCTTGGCGCTCATGAACCTACAAGGGAAAACAAAAGAGAATAATGGTGTTTTAGTTTTACCCAAGAGGAAGAAAAAGTGGGCAGACAGCAAATGCAGCACACAACCAAAACTAGGTGAGTACAGGAAACACATGCCTTCTTATCATCATGATTCAACAATATTTTAATTCCTTTTCCCTTTTCCTTTAGGAGGCTGGTACTTGGGTTGGGTATGGAAGTAAATACAACAAAGTGTTACTACATATTGAATTACCAAGTGAAGAAAATGATATTGGAAGTTGCTGATAATATTTGTCATTGCTATTGTCTGTTCTTTGGTTAGACTCATTAGCGGTATAGGACTCCAGAATTTATTTTTAAATTTGCACTTCTCTCAATTATCAAGGAAGAGAATGGGAAAATAACCAGCCAGGCTCTAAACCAATCCTACTCAGATTGGTTACATACCCTAATCTATCACTTGATTCTCTTCAGAATGACTTCACTTATCAGTCCCTTATATTCTTGTTTTCCTTGTCAAAGTTTGATAATCATTTGCACGTTCCTGATTTTACTACCAGTACACAGAAAATTTTGATGCATGCAACCAAGTTCCAATAGTCAAGCACAGCCAGATGATAGAATATTTTGTATAGAGAGAATACTTCCCAACATACCTTTATTACTCGATGGACAATTGGAATTTCACGTCCCTGTGCAACACAAAACAAATGACAGCAGAGAAATCAGCTAGATGATTTTAACTAATTGAAGACAATCAATGAATAGAAAGCATTTATGAGCAAAACTATATGGGTTCTATCGAATGAACCATTTTATTTCCTTGGATCAATCTTGGACTACATAACTTTTTTTTTTTTGATGACATGGGAACCCGCAGCCGCTACCCTTCGGGTGCGCACAGGGTAAACCCAGCTTCTGTGCAATAGCTCGCAAACCACACAGAAAAGGTAACCCGCACTAGGCAAGCCCGGTGCGACGAGCTCGACCGAGAAGGCAAATCCCCTACTGTCGTAGGCAGGGGGTTTCGAACCTGAGACCTCCATTATGAAAGCCCCATGCTCAACCAACTGAGCCACCCTTGCGGGTGGACTACATAACTACAGTTGTGTTTCTAGAAGAATGGCCCGTGTTCGGTTATTCTCTACTTCTATCTTATCTATTAGTTATGAGAAAGTTTTGTATTTTAGTTAGAGACTGAGATCCTTTTTTCTTACCCTTCTTTCTTTCTTCTCTCTCTCTCTTATAAACAAAATAGAATTGTTTACAGGTGCCAAGTTGTTTCTACGGAAACATAAATAACTCCAAAGTCACTCGCAAAGCTGACAATACAAAGAAATATGGTTTATCGTGTATGATTATCTTCTAAAAAGCCAAAGTAACTCAGCAGAAAAGGTAAAACAGAAGATGCTGGTAAGCACTACTTACATCAACATTAAACACAACAATTTCTCCCGCACGAATAGGATCCTTACTCATATGCAAGAAAAGAATGTCACCCTGCAAGAAAGTAGACAATGCTTTCAGTAATACAAAGACAATGCTTTCAGTAATACAAAGTCAAAGGAGAAACTAACACTCCACTTAAAGAAGTATTTCTACTTCTCACTGAAGTGCAAAAGAAAAGAAAAATAATTCAGGAGAGTTCGCAGTTGAGGTTCTTTGACAGTACGAACGACTCCAGGATCATAATGTCATCGACACATGAAAGGCGTCCATTGCATAGCGTTAAATATAGGAAGGCTCATTATTTATTTCAAATAAAAAGTTGCTACTGAGACCCTGAAGTCTATGTCTGCAATAAGCCGTCTCCATAAGAAGATATATATATCTGGCATAAATCATGGTACTTAGATGATATACCAGATAGTTAAACCACAAGCTATCTTCTTCTGACGCCCTTTCTTTAGTTTCGTATCTTAATTTCCTCTAGTCTTTCAACCTCTGGTAAAGAATCTTTAGCAAAGGATAAAGAAACAGAGTAGACTAGCTCACCCTTTTAAAGCCAGGTTCCATACTTCCAGAAAGCACAACCACCACAGGTGACTCGCTGCCAGTTACACACATCAACGCTTTCCATATTATAAGTGCTGATGTAACGATCATCCCTGAAAGTGATTATGTGAAAACGGGTCAGAATAAAGGATATTAACATTTACAATAAAGTAAAGAACAGAATCTTTCTACTGTCACTTTCATACTATTTCACACAAAAAGAATTGATTAAGAGTCCACATTTCATAGTGAAAATTTGTCGCAAGCAAGAAGGAGATACAACAACAACAACAACAACCCAGTGAGATCCCACATCTTGGGGTCTGGGGAGGGTAGAATGTACACAGACCTTACTCCTACCAAGGTAGGATGGCTGTTTCCGAGAGACCCTCGGCTCAATAAAAGCATAAAAAGGGAGTCAGATAAGGTTAAAAGATTCAAAACGATATTGCAATGAAATAATGCAAGCGACACAGTAAAAACAGGATAATCAAGGAATTCAAACAACAACAACAACAACAACAACCCAGTGAAATCCCACAACGTGGGGTCTGGGGAGGGTAGAGTGTACGCAGACCTTACTCCTACCAAGGTAGGAATTCAAAGCGATATGGAAATGCAAATAACGGAAGCGGCACAGATAAAATAGAGTAATCAAAGTACAGAAAGTAGCAAATAATAACATAAATCAGAGCACAAGAAATTATAATGCGCTAATGCGCCTACTAATAAGGAAAGATAACGAGACTTATCTACTAGCCTTCTACCCTAAGGAGATAGAGAGAGATATTTCAAATCATTATCTGCATGTAAGGTCTGCGTACAAACCCCACTTGTGGGACTACACTAGGTATATTGTTGTTGTTGTATCTGAATGTAAGGCTGTTCAGAGTTTGTTTGGAAAAATTGAATAACTCAGTTTGAATATCAATTTTTTAAAAAGTGTTTGGTTGAATTGACTTTGCAAAAAAAAAAAAAAAGTTTTAAAAGAATTTAAACTACGTTTTTTAAATCGTGCAAAGACTGATACTCAGTTCTTCAGTTTCTTTTCAAGAAGTCAATTTTGAGTTGTTGAAAGATTTGAAAATTTGGGTTTGGAATTATTTCCAACAATAGCCAACTTTTTCAGGCAAAAACAACTCAAAGAAACACTTCTTGAAAATTTTGAAAACTGCCTTTCAAGCTCCATTCTCCTAAATTCTTCAAACAAAATCGCCTCCTAGATATTCCCTCTAAATGTCAAACTATTTTCTAGCTCATATCATCTAGTCTGAACAAAGCCAAAGCTAGTCACTAAATCATTGAGAAGATGATAGGAATTAGCTAGACTCTCATCTGCATTAGTTCCAACTAGCACATTTGATCATTTTAGAAGGTGATTTTCTTAGCTATTCACTTTTTTTTTTTATGACATGGGAACCCGCAGCCGCTACCCTTCGGTGCGCACAGGGTAAACCTAGCTCCTGTGTAATAGCTCGCAAACCACACAGGAGAGATAACCCGCATTAGACAAGCCCCGTGTGACGAGCTCGACCCAGAAGGAAAATCCCCTGCTATCGTAGGAAGGGGGTTTCGAACCTGAGACCTCCATTATGAAAGCCTCATGCTCAACTAACTGAGCCTCCCTTGCGGGTTTCTTACCCCCTATTTGGATGGTGGTTTCCCATGGTTCATTAATGTATGGTTTTGTATGAAACCATGTTTGTTTCCATTGTTCTTAAAATTATGTGGTATGGTGTTGTAAACCCATGGTTCATCCCATGGTTATATAACCATGAAAAGTCCCAATTTTTGCAACCACGAATTTGGTGGTTTTTTCGTGATTACATATTTCATTTTCCCATTATACCCCACCCTCCACCATCCACCCCACCCTACCACTCACCCCCACTCCCACCCTCGACCATCCACCCTACCACCACTCCCACCCTACCACCCACTCCCACCCTTATCCCACAACCACTCATGTCACACCACCCACCCAACCCCACCCTATCACCCACTACCCCATCCTCATCCCATAACCACGCACTACCCCTCACCACCACTACCCCCACCCTCATCCCATCTCACACCACCCACCCCTCCACCACCCCCACTCACTACCTACTTATTTTTTAAAGTTCCTATTTTATTCTTTACCTGAGTTTTATTAATATATATAAACTAATTTCTAATTAAGAGTTAAGAGTATTTTAATAAACTTACAAGTTATTATATAGTACCATACAACCAAACCAAACAATACAAATGTTATTAAACCACAACAAACGATATAGTCTATCCAAACATTGTGTTCATTAATACAGTACAATACAACACAACACCATACTGTACCATACCATACTGTACATTAATGAACCACGGGAAACAACCATCCAAACAGAGGGTTAGCTATTCACTTTTCTCCACCGGTAACATTAAGTTTCATAATATCCTTATTGGGAGTATATAACTTATTCAATCTTACCATTCAATTAAGTTCTCATGCCAAAATAAATATTTATAAGTACAAAATAGTTCTCTCTTGATTTCAGCATATAAATCTTTCAGCCTTATATCAAAAATATGTGAGCCTCACTTCATACCCAATAAATTCATGAAAAAATCCCAAATTGGTCGGGTCGGGTCGGAATAGATCAAAACAAAAACAGACAAGTGAATTGAAAACTGAAAGAAAGAGATATATAGAGAAAAGATTAAGACGAACCAAGACTAATAGCTTGGGTAACGAGTTGTCTAAACTGAATTGATTTTATTGAATCGATTTGCTCTCCGATCCACCCCATTTTTCGTCCTTCTTTCTTTCTTTCTTCTCTGTGTTGGTCTGAATCTGAAAGTGGGGGTACAGACAAAGGGCTTTTCGAACTATATGTTGCAAATTTTGGGCCCACTTTTAGAATTTTAGTAACTACTGGGGTGTCTTTTAAATCCTTACCAAATATTTTACTAGGCATTTATTTGGACATTGATTTGGTTGAAAATTGAAATTTTGAAATTAAAGTTGCGTTTAGATATAAATTTCACTTGAAAAAAAATTATACTTAAAGTTTAATAAGTGAAAAATATTTTTTAATTGAAAAACTAATCAAAAAATCAGTTCAATGCCTAATTAAAGTAATATTTTACAAAAATATTTAAAAGAAAAAGGAAAAAGAATTTATGTACAAATATTGTAATAAAGTTATAAAATTCTAGTAGGAGGCACTTTTAATGAGCATTATGCGAACGAATGTAAATTAGTCGGGATCTCAAAGTTGATAGAGTATGTTGGGTGGCAAACTAAAATTAATTAGTTTACAACTTAATAATTTCTTCTTATCTCCCCCAATACACAAACATGGTGATATTTGATTAACAGGGAAAATTTTAAATTATTTAGATATTAACGTAAGTGGAAAACTTGTGGTCAAATAAATAGGGGTTTAGATACCCCATAAAATTGACTTCAATTTTCATTTGACACCTCAATTTTATATCATTATCTATTAAACACTTTAACACTAACAAAAGGGTATCTATTAAACACCTTAGGGGATGTGTAAATAAATCCAAGAGTTGACATCACTTGCTTCATATGGACCAATGAAATAAAAACATGTCAGCAAAGAAGAAAAAAGAAAAAGACACCTCACAAAATAAATTCTAACCCCCTCTTTCTCCCTTTTCTTCCTCCAAATGTCCCTGCGGACTTAAAATAAAAAATACTCCAATCAATAATTTTCTCGCACCCCATTAAACACTTAGCACTATTCACTGTAGAAAAGTTGAAATTTGCTACGAACTTCATCGCTAATTCATTACTGAATTGTGAATTGTGCGTAGTTAATTTTTATGGTAATTTGTCGCTAAATAGGATTAACAATGAATTTTGTTATTTAGCTATACAATTTGTTGATCGCTAATTCGTGTTTTTTTATTGCCTAGTTTCCTAGTTTCTTTTCAGTTTGAGACATATTAATGTAATGGATACTTACACATTGTTGGATACACTTGGTTCAATTTTGGAACGAGGAAGGTGACAGAAAATAACATTAATGAAACCTTATTTTTCATTCCAGAATAAGATGAGTTTACCAGAACAGATTGTAACTTTCTTTAAATGACATCACCATTTATGTTAGATTACAACTTTCTTTAAAGTGTCAAAATAAAAATTGATGCCAAATTTAACGGACCGTCTATGTATTAGACCAATTTCATTTTGACTAAAATAAATGGTCAAAAGATTACGCTTCGTAGGTGTACATGTTGGACTAGACACATATCAGTTGTAGGAAGTATATAGTTCCGAAAGTGATTTAGGGCTCAACTCTTTGCTTTATATTAGTGGATCTACAAGTTGGGTAAGGTCGAGCGGGGATCTGAGCTCTTTCTTTCCATGTGAGAATATATTGAGACGACGAACAAGACAACTAGTACATTTTTAGTATAAATTTGAATTCAGTAGTATGAATAATGGAATAATAGAATTGAATTGTTGGAATTCATGAATCAACTATCATTTCTTTTTATTAATAATAGTGACGTGAAAAAATGATGAATACTGGAATTTTTCTGCTATTGTTTAATAGGAGAGCTTAAATAACTTGTCTAAAGCAAACCATATAGAGTGGACACACTGATATTATACAAGAAATGAAATAGGATCGAAGAGATCTTCTTCATTAAAACATTATGCATACAAAATAACAAGAACAATAAAGATGCATCTTTTGGGGGAAAAGTGACTTAATAGTAGCTTTTTAAAATTGTGGCGTCCGGGCCAACTGGAGTATCTCAGTTTAATTCCATGACCGACACTGGATAAATCCGTTGACTTAACTGCTTATTACTAGGCTGCTTGATTTCTATTTCTCTCTCTGGAAAGGCCTTAATAAATAATGACTAAACTTCATATTACTAGCCAGATCACGCTCACCTCGAGACCTTGACTATTCCATCAAGGTTTAGGCAGGCTGGAATCACCTAACTTTTTGGCCTTTGCTGAGATTTAATCCTCGTCTCATTTCAATGATCGCTAGGCCCGACCTTAGATGCCGGAATGATTGTATATATTTTTGCATGTTTCATAGACATGCAATTCTTCATCAAAACTCCATATGTTTTAAACTTTTTATAATTATATAGGGAAGAGGAATACTACATTGGCGGGATTGGATTCATCACCAAATGGTAAAAGATTAGGGCCTCACACCAAGTGACCTACCCTAATATAACAGCAACATTACTTCTTGAAATGATTGTAGAGTCCGTGGAACAACAGTTGCTAGCTCGCGATCTTATTGACAAGGATGCACGCAAGGGAGAAGATTGCAGCAGCACAAAATCACATGGAGAGTTGATGATTTTGTATATCACAGGTTGAAAGCTCATTGACAGACAGAGTCCAGTGGCTAAGCGGAGGGTACATAAACTTTCATCAAGATACTGAGGACCCTTAGAGTTCCAATACCCAACCCCAAATTGTTCGGGATTGAGCTATAGTTGTTGTTGTATATATCATCATAAAGGAAGGGCCGCGTTCCATCAAAGTCTTGGGGCTCTACTATGTGCTTATGAAGTTCTGAAAAAACACACACTTCTCAAGATGTGAATACAACAGACCATGAATACAAACTATTCTGTACAGCAGTTAAGAACAGGCTTAAGCAATCTACCACTAGCTACAAGAACTGGATGCAAATTAAAAAAAAAAAAAGAGAAAACGCCGATTATATTGACTTGTATTTCAAAACTATGTTTAACCAACTAAAGTATGTACATATCATCAAGAAATGCTAAAAGCTTGGAAACCAGATGATACTTATTGGCACTTTGAAAACTTCAGAAATATAAGGATCTGGACTAAGGTTTACAAATGATAAGCTCCAGTCACTTATTAGAGATTTCCAAGAAAGAGCCACTCTTCATTGTTCTTAATCATTAGCCCCATCTGCAAAACAGAAAAACACTAGTACTAAAAGCTTCTTACTCAGTAACAAAAGCTATGATCTTCAAGGCCTAACATGCCAATGTTACATTGTTTTTCACTATGCTCCAGAGCAGTGTTGTCAAAGGCAAAAAGCTTTAGAAAGTGCACCAGGTCTATTAGGGCTTTAAGCGCAAAGCAGAATTAAAGTGTGGCCAATAGTTAACAAAAAAGACGCAATGAAGAAGAAGTAAAACTATACTTATGTAATGCTAGAATAAAGTATAAAATTCATTTAAAATGTTTAGTCAATGATTAATATATCTCTTTTGCTGATTATATTTGCTTTGTTCAAGATAAAACTCATGGCAATGATGCACACGCCTTAGTATACACAATTACAGCTTAAGCGAGGCGAAACTCCCTCTCTGAGCTTTTTCGAACTTCAGGGTTTAAGTGCGCCTTAAATGAACATTTTGACAACACAACTCCAGAAACATTTGGTAAAAAAAAAAATGCAAAGAATTTAACCGACAGTGTAGAAGATTTTTACTCAGTTAGTGTATACTATAGCTTATCCATATACGAAGATTCAAAAGGACTCCAACCTATGAGCCAAGATCGTCATGATCTCTGTTGAGGGAAACAAGGCTCCCAGCGAACATTGTTGATGATCTGTTGCAATATCCGCTGCGGCATAGAACCAGATCATCTTCAGGAAATGTCAGTAATATAGCACCTCCTTCATTGCTCCAAGTGATTGTTCTACAATGCTTCCTTCATTTAGAGAAAATAAAGCCGTGTCGGTCATTTAGTCATTTTTCAAGTCAATAAACAGAATCCTGAATCCATAAAGGAATGTAATATACACAACAGAGGGTCCAGAATTGTCACTAAGGAGATTCAAAATATAACGAAGTAAACACACAAAGCAAAGGGATTCACCATCAATCATAACTCTCCATAACTGTCATCCTCTACCACATTTCACTATAACAACCATATTTTCTGTGGAGCCAATCTTTCATGTTATGTTACATTATATATTCTATAACAACATTTTGCTATAGCAGCCAAACAATATTGGAACAAACAACCTGTTATAGAGAGGCTTGACTTTGACTGTACTATATTTACATAAAAATAATTTTAACCTTGTATACGAAGTGTATTTTTTGACGAAGGAGATTCAGATGTTGCATACCTATAATCCGCTTCAGTAATCACTTCTTTCTCCAGATCAACAGTCAAAGCACCAGTGCAATATCTACGAGAGCGGAATACACTCACATCTCTCTCATTTCCAGTGATTTTACTAATCCTTTTCCAAGTATTGCGATTCAAAGAGTAAATTTCAGTCTGGTAATCAGGTTTTCTCTCATGTCGAAGTACCCTCACTACTTTGTAATCATTGCTATTAGGAACAAAGCCAAAGCCAAAGCTAACAGCAACATATCCCAAATGAACACTTGGCTTAGGCAAAGCTTTGAATTCATGAGTTAAAGGGTTCCACAAGTACACATAAGTGACATGGGATAATATAGGTTCACAAATGCAGAGTATTCCATTAACAGGGGGCAATAGCATGAAATCTGGGAATTGTAAATCAATCGGAATCTTAAATGTCCTTTGGCGCGAAACATCAATGCTCCTCATCAGTGTGTATTTTTTATCAGATACATGGTTGATATGATAGGCGATTCTTGGTGTGGATATAAGAGAACGCCACGATTTGCAAACGCGATGGAATTGAAAGACAGATTTAAATGGCAATCGATTTACGATATTGATTATGATGTCGAATGGCAGATCAACGAGGTTTGTTTCTCTTTGAGATGAAGAAGAAGTACTTGTTTTTCCGTCTTTCGCAGCCTTCAATAGCTGATTCTTAGTTTTTTTCTCCATAGATGATGATCCCAATACAACAAAAACAGTAAGAATTAAGAAGTGAAAATAACTTCTCATGGCCATATTAACTGATCTTAGAACTAGAACAGCATTTGAGGATATATATATTTTCATCAAGTCAGATTTTTTATTTTTTTTTGGTTTTTTATTAGGTGTCCATTACCCGCATTGGGGCCCGACTAATTTGTATTCGTGCCGTGTAAGACCCATTTAAGGGAAAGCTCTTTTTCCATATTCAGCCTCGAACGTGAAGCCTCTGATAGTATAACCTATTTTGACCCTCGCGATTCTTGTCTAAGCACATTTAACCCTATACTTATGTAAGTTTTTATCCCTATACAAATGTTATATCTAGATTACTTTGAGCACTAAATGTTACTACTCTGATTATGGAGTAACAATATAGATAGATGTACATAATGAAAGGGTGACTAGAAGATTTACTAGTTAATAGTTTATTAAGTTTGAGAAGATTCACCACAGAAGGATCACGATTAGGTGAAGATTAAATATGAAATATCATAAGAATTTCTCTTGCCATTTATTCTTTTTTGGTCTTTATTGATTTATATACTCATCATCATCCCGCCGCTCCTACCAACGCTAGTAGCGCTTATTCCTTGCTTATTCAAGAAATTGAATTCCCCGAGTTAACTGAGGAAGTTCTAGTAAAACGCTTGAACGCAGACTGACTTTTTCTAGCATAGAATAGTTGTACGGAGTGAACTATTCTAAATTTATTAATAAGTATGGAGTGTGATTAGTTTTTTCCGTTAGAAATTTAGAATAGTTCACAGGAGAGTGAGGTGCTTAAAAGATGGAAAGATTTGGTAGTACTTAAAAGGAGGGATTTTGTTATCAATTTAACGTGATGGAAGACATCTAAAAACAAAAAAAAATGATATCAGCTTAATCAGATGTTAAAAATGGCAAAAAATATGGCTTAATTGTTGGAAAGATATGCAAAAAATAAGTAGGGTTTTGCCAGTGTAGTCACTATCCACAAATAATTTATGTCTCACTAGTTTCCCATGAGGTGTCTAGTATCCGCATTAGACCCTCAATTAGTCCGGATTCACGTTGTGTAAGATTCATTAAATCAAAGTGCTCCCTACTATGATTTTTTATTTTTATACACAGGGCTCGAACCCATAATCTCTGGTTAAGGATGACGGGAACCAATCCTTGTCGACTGGGTGCTACGTACGATATAGACTTTATAAAACACATCTCGATTTTTTTCTTTGGATCAAGAATACATAAATGTCTCATCAGCAATAGAAATGAGAGATTTCTCCTTACTCTTGAGAGATTCTTTCTATGTCTTTGATAGAGATTTTAAATATCTGAATAGTGAAATAAATTCTGAATCTTGGAAATACCACTCTTATAAAATAATATTGTTCACCCCGAATTTGGTAAATCAATTGAATTTGTACGCGGGTATAGGATATGTGTTTGAATCTCGATATATTTGATGGATACAAGATTCGTATGGTTAAGATGTGAAGAAAACGATGATGCTTAGAGGACCACTGTGGATTTATACATCTACTAACATATAAGTATTATTTGTTTGAACAAGTAATAGAGATGAACACAATGATTCCGGACCAAAATCTAATATTGAGAGAGAGATTTGTATATATCTTCTAGTACAAAAATGTTGTTGATCCCGGGGAGCCAGCCCCTGCAAAGGAGAGGGATGTGCTCTATTTATAGTGTGACCTCCATGGGTCTCATATGATGTGAGCTAATAAAATAATATCAACAAGGACAGCTCTGCACGGATTTGGTGGGATTAGACTGACGGCGCCGTCTGACACACGCATAGTGGGTAGTTGACCAGGACAGGACGTTACTGGCGCGTGGCCCGCGTGCAACGGCCACCCGGACCAACGGCTACTCGGACCAACGGCCACCCGGACTAACGGCTACTCGGACCAACGGCTACTCGGACCAACGACCACACGGACCAACGGCCACGAATGCTCGGACCAACGGCCACGAATGCTCGGGTCACCGGGCTTGGTCGTTCCAATGACGAAGAAGGCAGATCAGTCGGCCCCTCGCTCCACCGGTTTGCCTCGCGTCCGGTTTTTACCGTATACAGATAGCCCCACACTTCCCGGATCTCCGATCTATCGGAGTAACGGGGAGTGGATAATTTCCGAAACCGGTGGCCCTGTCAGCTCGTCGTTACCTTCTTATTTCTTTGTTTTGAATGTTTGCCATTATTTTGGTCATGATCGTTGGTCCGTTTTAGGACAGGTCGACTTATAGTCCTTAATTCACCGTGCCCGTGGGACTTATCCGATGCTTCATAAGTTCAAATGCCTCCGAATTACGATAGGCATTTTCTTCAGGGTCGGTATTTTTTCAACCTTGGCAAAGTTTTTGATGTAGCAGTCCCCGTTTTGAGGGAATTTGTCGAGCTTTGGCTTGGGTCATTGTGACCTTGTCGCCTTTGTCGAATTTCGGGCACAATCCTCGATATAGAGTATGTGAGTGGGGCAGTGCCGGAATACGGCGGTTACCATCGGGGCGAAATCCTTTTAACAGAAAGACACCCAAGATTTTGTTATACCAGCTTTTGCGTTTGCAAAATGTTTGTACATATGAGAATTTTAATTCCTTCTGCCTTGTTGTAGTAAATGAAAAATGGGACACGATTCATTATGATCGTTTGGTCCTTACATCGGAGGCTGTGGCCGGTGGCCGGGCCTTAGTTTTGCCGTAGCAAATGTTGAATGGGACACGATTCATTATGATCATTTGGTCCTTACATCGGAGGCTGTGGCCGGTGGCCGGGCCTTAGTTTTGCCGTAGCAAATGTTGAATGGGACACGATTCGTTATGATCGTTTGGTCCTTAGGTCGAAGGCTATGGCCGGTGGCCGGGCCTTTGTTTTGCCGTAGTAAATGCTGAATGGGACACGATTCGTTATGATCGTTTGGTCCGGTCTTGACTTGTTGAGCCCCTCCGTTTTCCACTAACCGGGGTAAACCTCGATGTGGGTATAAGTCCCCTAGTATTTATCCGAGCTGCGAGGTCGGGTGAGTGTTATCAAGCCCCCACTTCGGAGGGTGTGACCTCGAGTTTCTGGGTGCTGGTCCCTTATCTTTGTTGAGTAACACGTTGTACTCGTTGCCTCATTAAAAACCTAGTCGGAAAACCCATTTTGGGACAAAACCGTACTAAGGAAAAGAGTGCAACACGTGTTTTCAGTCCTAGATTCTAACTTTATCCGGTACTTGACTTCCTGCAAAAAAAAAAAAAAAAAAAGAGGTCAAATAGAAAAACACGAGGAGTCCATACCTTAGTCCGACCTGAAGCTTGGTTTCTCTGGATGAGAATATGGCCGGTACCTCTCCCTCGACGATCTGGCCTCCGGTTCGTAATTCTTCCTTGGTCTCTCCAGACTTTTGTTCATATTTACGGGCCCCGGGGGAAGCTCGAGTTGGTCATCCTCCACCCGAATCTTCGACTCGTACCGGTTATGGACATCTGCCCATGTCACGGCCTCGTATTCCACCAAGCTTTCCTTTAATTTGAACGAAGCCGTCGAGCTCCGAACATTGAGCCCCTTTGTGAAAGCTTGTGCAGCCCATTCCTCCGGAACCGGGGGAAGCTCCATTCGTTCCCTTTGGAACCGGCTGACAAATTCACGCAGTAACTCATCGTTTCTTTGGGCAATACGAAAAATATCCGCCTTCCGAGCCTGCACCTTTTTGGCTTCGGCATGTGCTTTTATGAAGGCATCGACGAGCGTTTCGAAAGAAGTGATTGAATGCTCGGGCAGATGATCGTACCAAGTCAATGCTCATTTTGCCAGAGTTTCCCCGAATTTTTTCAGCAACACGGATTCGATTTCATCCTCTTCCATATCATTGCCTTTTATAGCACATGTGTATGAGGTCACGTGTTCGCAAGGGTCCGTTGTGCCGTCATATTTTTGGATATCCGGCATTTTGAACCTCTTCGGGATCAATTTCGGGGCCGCACTCGGAGGAAAAGGCCTTTGAATGTACCTTTTCGAGTTTGGCCCTTTTAGCAAAGGTGGAGCCCCCGGTATTTGATCCACCCGGGAGTTATACGTCTCGACACTCTTTTCGGTCGAGTCTACCCGTTTTGCCAAAGTTTTGAGCATCTTTAGAACCTCGGTGGAGGAACCGGCTCCGGAACCGTTACTCTCGACCATCCGTGGCTCGTTTCTTCCGATTTCGACAACACCCTTCGTCTTCCCCGGGGTTGCTTCATCTCCTCCGTTTTGCAACCGGGCTATTGTGATTCCCTGTTCAGCAATCGCCGCTCTCTGTTCCTGCAACATTTCAAAAATTAAACGCAAGTCAATATTATCATTCGGGGTATCCGGTTCTTTCCGGACTTGTGTCCCGGACAAAGTAATCGAATTGTTAGTATTTAAAGGGTCAATGGGGTTTGGCAATCCTCCCGGCCCGCTGCCTTCATTTTCGGCCATGATCTCGTTGTTGTTGACGTGACCAGATTGCCCACTGTTAGCCATTTGGTCCGTTTCTTCCGAGACGGACAGCAGATGTTTCCGATTTTGATGGGTAAGATAGAGATCAAGATCAAAGACCACTATTATCCTAGCCCCACGGTGGGCGCCAAACTGTTCACCCCAAATTTGGTAAATCAATTGAATTTGTACGCGGGTATAGGATATGTGTTTGAATCTCGATATATTTGGTGGATACAAGATTCGTATGGTTAAGATGTGAAGAAAACGATGATGCTTAGAGGACCACTGTGGATTTATACATCTACTAACATATAAGTATTATTTGTTTGAACAAGTAATAGAGATGAACACAATGATTCCGGACCAAAATCTAATATTGAGAGAGAGATTTGTATATATCTTCTAGTACAAAAATGTTGTTGATCCCGGGGAGCCAGCCCCTGCAAAGGAGAGGGATGCGCTCTATTTATAGTGTGACCTCCATGGGTCTCATATGATGTGAGCTAATAAAATAATATCAACAAGGACAGCTCTGCACGGATTTGGTGGGATTAGACTGACGGCGCCGTCTGACACACGCATGGTGGGTAGTTGACCAGGACAGGACGTTACTGGCGCGTGACCCGCGTGCAACGGCCACCCGGACCAACGGCCACCCGGACCAACGGCTACTCGGACCAACGGCCACGAATGCTCGGACCAACATCCACGAATGCTTGGACCAACATCCACGAATGCTTGGGTCACCGGGCTTGGTCGTTCCATTGACGAAGAAGGCAGATCAGTCGGCCCCTCGCTCCACCGGTTTGCCTCGCGTCCGGTTTTTACCGTATACAAATATTATTAGTGAAATAGTGTAAAATTTTCCAAAAAGTTCCAAATAGAAAAGCTCTTATAAATTGAGATGTTGAATGTAATATGATGATTATATCGACTTATTCTCATTACGTAGTATGAAATAATGAATTTGAATTTGAATTCAGTAGTATGAAATAATCAAATTGAATTCTTGAAATTCACGAATCAGCTACACTTTTCATCAGCTAATGTTTAATGGATAGCTTAATTAAATCGTCTAAAAGCAAACCATTTGAAAAGTGAAAATATGTAAGCAAAATCAAAGAAATTTTCTTCATTCACAATTTATGCATACAACATAATGATAACAATAAAAGTACATCTTTTTTTTTTGTGTGTGTGTGGGGTGACCAAAACCGCTTGTTACTAACGTCGACTATCCCATCAAGGTTTAGGCAGAGCAGAATCACCCAAGTCTCATATAATTTTATCTCATGTTTCTCGAAATCTTAAAAAATGTCAAGGGGTGCGTGTCGGATCCTACAAAAGTAAATGCATTTTGATGGATCCGATACAGGTGCAATAACATTTTTGAAGAGTCCGAGCAACATAGGCTGTCAAAAGTGCTGAATCTCCCTCCAAAGTCTAGCATGATGATCTCAATCTTTGGAGTTGATTTCTTAGAAGGTCACTCAACTATCGCAATTGTAACACAAAAGTCACTTAACTTTGTTTTGTAACTGGAAAGTCACTCACCTTTCATCTTTGTAACACAAAAGTCATTCAGCTCGTTTTGGTGAACTTTTGCTGACGTGTCATTTTTAAGAAGTTAAATCCTTATCTAATATAAACTCACCATTTTGACTATTTAGTGACCCGCCCCACTAACCTGACATGCTATCCAATGAATTTAGTGCAGGACTTGATGAGGATGTCTGAGAACTGATCAGTAGTGTAAATTTTGTAGAGCAGATGATTAATATAGTAGTTTTGAACAAAATCACTACTTCCTGGCTCCAACATTAACTAAGTGATTGAAATGTTGATTATCCATGTGGCATTTACTTTCCCTGCAATCACTACCAACTTCTTATGGTATTCTTTGTAAAATTCAAGCTACTTGCTTAAGGGAATTGTATTCTGAATACATCATAAATGAAAAGAAGATCAAAGTTACAACTAGACTCAGTTGATTTACTTAATATTTTGTGAATTGAATATATAAAATTCCTTGAAGAACTGTTACTACTTGCAAATATCTTAGCAGTGGTGTCATAGTAACCAGATGAACTTGAGGCAAAATTTTAAGGCTTGAGTAGGGAGGAGAATCCAGTCATGTTACCAGTAAAAAATTACTAGTAAAATTTCAGTCTTTAGTGTGTTGTTATAAAAATTTGGATAGCGGGTCGGTTTAGTGGGACGGATCATTAAATGGTAAAAATGGGTGGTTTATATTAAATAAGGATTTAACTTTTAAAAAAATATCACGTCAACAAAAGTTGACTAAAATGAGTTGAATGACTTTTGTGTTACAAAGATAAAAGTTGAGTGACTTTCTAAAACAAAGTTAAGTGACTTTTGTGTTACAAAGATGACAGTTGAGTGACTTTCCAGTTACAAAACAAAGTTAATTGACTTTTGTGTTATAATTACGATAGTTGAGTAACCTTATGAGAAATCAAATTCCAATCTTTCTCATACCTAACATTACTTCTTGAAATGATTCTAGAGTCCTGGAACAACAATTGCTAGCTCACATCTTATAAGGATGTACGACAGGGAGAAGATTGAAGCAGGACAGAATCACATGAAGAAGATTTATGATTCTAAGCACAGAGAACTAGAGTTTTCTGTACATACTTTCATTGAGGTACTATGAACAGTTCCAGTACCAGACCACAGCTTGTTTGAGATTGAGCTTTAGTCGTTGTTGTATATATCATCGTCAAGGAAGTGCCACGTTGCATCAAAGTCTCGGGACTCAATTATTTTCTCCAATAGTGAAGTTCTCAACAAACACACATTTCTCGAGTTGTAAATACAACAGAAGTTAATACATGCAAATTATTCTGTACAAGACTTAAGAAATCTACCACTAGCTACAAGAACTAGATGCAAATTATAAAAGTGAAAAATATTTGTATTGCGAGTCGACATTTAACCAACTAAAGTATGTACAAGCATCAAGAGGATCATCTAGAAGTGCTAAAAGTTTCTCTGTTATTGGCACTAGGAAAACTTCAAGAAGTATAAGGATCTAATGTTTACAAATAATAAGCTCCAATCACTTGTTAGAGATTTCCAAAAAAGGAACCACTCTATATTGTTTATGATCATTAGCTGCATCTGCAGTGTAATCCACAATTAGCTGCATCTGCAAAAAACAGGAAAAATACCACTAGAAGCTTCTTAATCAGTAGAACAAAAATTATGCTCTCCAGAAACAGTGTTGTCAAAGGCTATAACCTTTAGAAAGCACTCCAGGTCTACTAGGGCTTTAAGCGCCCATTTTTTCAAAGAGAGGAAGACGAGTTATTCACATTTTATTTGATGGTTAGAGGCGAATTGAAAGTTAAGCAGTGTGTATTCTAAAGATTCCTTGGGATAAAAAAGAGACATCTTTTACATTAACCATAATATGTGGAAGTATCAACGTAATTTCATAGAGTCATTCGGTCTGAATGCTATATGGAGAAAGTAAGCAAGGTTTTAGTAAACAAAGGTGCAACCCTTTATAATATTTTCCTTAACGATTAATATATCTATTTTGCTGGTTATATTTATTGTTTAGGGTCACTTTGTTAAAGATAAAACTCTTGGGAGATGAGGCACACCCTTTAGTGCATTGCCTACACTGAACCGTAGCTTAAGCGAAGCAAAATGCCCTCCCTGAGCTTGTCTAACCTTCAGAGCTTAGGCGGGCCTTAAATGAGTCTTTGACAACACAGCTCCAAAAACATTTGGGACGAAAAGCAAAATTCAATAATTTAAGCACTATGCACCGACAATGTAAAAGAGTGTTACACAGTTAGTGTATATGACTTGAATCCAAATTCTGAGAAGATTCAAAAGGATTCACACCTATTAGCCAAGATTGACGTGATCTCTGTCGAGTGAAACAAGGCTCCCAGTGAAATCGAATCTTGATGAATATCTCCGTCCGTCATCGTTGTCGCATAGAACCAGATCATCTTCAGGAAATTTCAAATATATAGCATTTCTTTCATTCTTCCAAGTGACTGCTTTACAACGCTTCTATCTGTTAAATAAAAATAAAGCCATCACGATTATTTAGTTGTGTTTTCAAGTCAATAAACTGAATCCTGGAATCCATAAGAAATGTCATAAACACAATGGATCAATGGCGGAGCCAAAATTGTTACTAAGGGCATTCAAAATATAAAGAAATAAGTGGAAGAAGCTAAGAGGATTCAACATCTACTATATTTACATAAAAAATAATAATTTTAATCTTCTATATACAGTATAATTTTCGACGAAGGGGAATTTGGATGATACGTACTTATAATCCACCTCAGTAATCACTTCTTTCTCCAGATCAACAGTTAAATCACCATCACCTGGAAAATGTCTCAAGTCCCTAAACACCGAAAAACTCCCGACATAGCGATTGAGACTCCCTTCACTCTCATTTCCAGTGATTTCACTACTCGAGCACGAGTCCCTAACACGTCTCCAAGAATTGCAATTCAAAGAGTAAATTTCAATCCACGCATCGTGTTTTCTCTCATGTTGAAGCACCCTCACTACTTTGTAATCATTGCTATTAGGAACAAAGCCAAAGCCAAAGTTATCAGCAACATATCCCATATGAACAATTGGTCTAGGCAAAGCTTTGAATTCATTAGTTAAAGGGTTCCACAAGTACGCATAAGAAACATGGGACTTTAAAGGTCCACAAATGCAGAGTATTCCATTAACAGGTTCCAATAGCATGAAATCTAGAGATTGCAATTCAATTGGAATCTTAAATTTCCAAACCACATCACTTTGGCATGAAACATCACTTTTCATCTGCAGTGTGTATTTTTTATCAAAAAGTTGGTTCACATAATTAACAAACGATTTTAGGTGTGTATAACAACGCACGCCACATTCTGCAGACGAAATGGAATTGAAAGAGAGATTTTAGTGGAAATCTGTTGAGGATATTGATTATAATGTCGATTGGCAGATCAACGAGGTTTGTTTCTCTTTGTGAGGAAGAAGTAGTACTTGTTTTTCCGTATTTCACAGCCTTCAATGGCGGATTATGAGGTGTTTTCGGCATTGATAATCTCCATATGACAATAAAAGGTGCAAAATGAATTAAGAAGTTAAGAAAATGATTTCGCATGGCCATATTTAGTGATCTTAGAAGTAGAGCCAGCATTTGAGGTGCGTATATATTTTCATCAAATGAAATAACTTAACTGTATTTTGATCCTTCTGATTTTTGTCTAAGCACATTTTGATCCCTCTATATAAAAAATATGTTATAATATCATTTTTAGAACTAAATGTTATTACTCGAATATGAAGTATAACAGTATAAATGTAACGCAGAAGGATCATGATCAGTTGAAAGTTAAATGTTCTTAACCAAATATCATAGGCTCTAATCAGAATTTGTCAGTATTTCAGGATATAACGGGTGATAATTCCCCTATTAATTAAGTTAGTAAGAAATATATTATGTAATATACTTTGTTTACTTATATAGTTATATGGAGTGTGATTAGTTTTTCCCCGTAGAAATTAGAATAGTTCACAAGAGAGTAAGTTGCTTAAAAGATGGAGAGATTTGGTAGAGATACTTAAAAGGAGGGAGTTTGTTATCAATTTGAACGTTAACGAAGATATAAGACCAAAAAGGATATCAGCTTAATTAGATATTAAAAATTGCAAACAAATGTGGCTTAATTGTTTGGATATCCACAAGGAATCTATGCCTCACTTTACGTTTTTTTCCGATTTTTCACCCGATGTTCGGTATCCACATTGGGGTCCCGACTAATGCAGATTAGTGTCGTGTAAGACTCATTGAAAGGGGAAACACTCCCTATCCTAATTACCCAGGACTCAACCCGGACTTCTTATTAAGAGTTGAGGGATCCTATTTGTCCCACCAAAACCCTTGGTGGTACCTCATTATACGTTGACCCAAGATTTTAATGGCAGAATTCTTTCATAATACATTTTTACTATCTAACTTAATTAATAGGGAAATTTGCACCTTTTATACCCTGAAATATTGACAAATTCTTATTTAGATCCTTATGATATTTGATTAAGCACATTTAACCATCAACTAATCATTATCCTTCTGTTGTAATCTTCACAAAGTTAACTAACTATTGACTATTAAATCATCTAGTTGCCCATATATTACATATCATCTCTGAGGATAACATAGCATGTAAAAGGAACTTTAGGATATACTTGGGCTGATACGAACCAAATAACCAAATGGTGAGTTAATGCGAAAGCGGGCCAAGCTTTGTAAAAGCCCAACGGGGATCCTATTACGAAACGAACTCTACCTTGTGGAAGGAAGCTGACGACGAGAATTTCCAATCATCATAAAAGAGTAGTACACATACTTTCACAATAGTCTCGTCCACAAGCAAATCAATGTTCGGCAGCGGAAAATCATCTTTTGGGAACATGCTTTGTTGAGATTTCAATAATAGTAATATAAATATAACATATTTCCTATGTGAAGGGATAGAAACATAATTTTTAATTAATTCAGGGTTAAATGTGCTTAAATAAAAATCATAATATTTGATTTGATGAAAATATATATGCACCTCAAATTCTGTTCTAGTTCTAAGATCAGTAAATATAGCCATGGGAAGTCATTTTCATAACTTCTTAATTCATATTTCACCTTTTATTATTGGCATATGGAGATTATCAATGGCGACAAAAACTAATAATCCGCCATTAAAGGCTGTGAAAGATGGCACTGCAGGTACTTCTTTGGAAATGAATCTTCCTGATCTCCCATTCGACGTTATAATCAATATCCTCAACAGATTGCCAGTTAGATCTCTCTTTCGGTTCCATTGCGTTTGCTAATCATGGAGTGCTATGTTATCCACACGCGAAATTGTCATTCATGTCAACCAAGTTTCTGATAAAAAATACACACTGATGAGGAACACTGATGTTTGGTGCCCCGGTGACGTGAAATGCAAATTTAAAATTCCAATAGAATTGCAATCCCTTGATTTCATGCTATTGAAGCCTGTTAATGGAAAACTATGTATTTGTGGGTCTTTATTGTCCCATGTTACGTATGTGTACTTGTGGAACCCTTTAACTAATGAATTCAAAGCTTTGGCTAAGCTAATTGCTCATTTGGGATATGTTGCTGTTAGCTTTGGTTTTGGATTTGTTCCTAATAGCAATGATTACAAAGTAGTGAGGGTACATCAACATGAGAGAAAACCTTATTACAGGACTGAAATTTACTCGTTGAATCACAATACCTAGAAAAGGGTTAGGAACTCGCGCTCGAGTAGTGATGAAGTCACTGGAAATGAGAGAGATGTGAGTGCCAGTGGACTTTTCCGACGTATAAGAGTAGTACCTTCTGGGGTAGATTTGGTGATGTTGCTTTAACTATTGATCTGGATAAAGAAGTGATTACTAAGTTTAATTATAGGTACGTATCATCTGAACCCCCTTTGGTGGAAATTACACTGCATATACAAGTTTAAAAATATTAATTATGTAAATATAGTAGATGTTGAATCCCTGTGCTTCTTTGTCTAATTACTTTTTATATTTTGATACACTTTAGCGACAATCCTGGCTCCGTCACCGTATAAATGTCATTCCTTATGGAGTCCAGGATTCTGTTTATTCACTTGGAAAAGTGACTATGTGATCAAGATGGCTTGATTTTATCTAACAGAAGGGAGCATTGTAAAACAATCACTAGGAGTGATGAACGAGATGCTGTATAGCTGAAACTTCCTGAAGATGAACCGGTTCTATGCCATAGCGAATATGGCAAGTCTTATTGCTGCAGATCATCAACAAGGTTTTCTTTTTCCGGGAGCCTTGTTTCACTCAACAGAGATCACGGTGATCTTGGATAATAGGTGGAAATCCTTTTGAATCTTGTTGGTATTTTAGGTTTAAGTTATATACACTGACTGCGTCAAAATCTTTTATGTTGTCTGTGCATAGTACTTAATTCTTTGCATTTTGCTTTTGTTCCCAAATGTTTCTGAAGTTGTGTTGTCAAAGGCTCATTTAAGACACACTTAACCCCTGAAGTTTAGAAAAGCTCAGGAACGGCATATCGCCTCACTTAAGTTATGGTTCAGTGTAGGCAATGCACTAAGGGCTGTGCCTAATCTAAAGAAACTTTGTATATGAGAATTTTCTGTGTATATTCCTTGTACACAAACTGTGTATTTATACAAGTAAATGAATAAAAAGATAAAGAACAAACATCTTAAATCCTATGCAATTTGTCTACTTGCTATTGGCTACTAAGATAACAAACTTTATGAAAATATACCCTACTCTATGCTAGGAAGTTTCTAGAAAAGACTAGGAAGTTTCCTAAAATATCACAGCTGTATATTTTGGGAAATATCACAGATGTGACAACTGGAAATCGAAATGGGCTTCATTTCTTTGTTTGTCTTGTTGGGCTGAATAATAAGTGGCCCAATATCATCCTTTTGTTCATCTGATGGCCCATCTTCTTTTACTTTTTTTAGACACAACAAAGACTTCGATTACCTGAAAATGCCATTTTCATTATCTGAAAATGAAAATAGGTAAAGACCAGGTTTCGAGCAATGTGTATAGCAGCCTTGCTATCCGAGTGAAGAGGAATAGGAAAAGATGGAGTGATGGACAAATCTTCAAGAAGACTAGTCAACCATGTAAGTTTTGATGTTACCCTTCTCATAGATCTGTACTTTGATTCAGCGGAGGATAAGGAAATCGAAGCTTGTTTCTTCGATTTCCAAGAAATAGGTGCTCCTCCTAAACTTATAAAGAAACCATCGACGGATCTGCGTGTATTTTTGCAGGATGCCCAGTCTGCATCGCAAAAAGCAATTAGGGAAAATGATGGATCTGAGTTAAAGAACAAACCTTGACTAGTATTAACTCGTAAATAACGTAGCACACGCAAAGCAGCTATGAAATGACCCATACAAGGCTGTTGCATAAATTGACTCAAAGTCAATACTGCAAAAGACAAATTCGGCCTTGTATGAGTTAGATAATTGAGTTTTCCAACAACTCGTCTGTAGATTGTTGGATTAGCAAGCAGAGGTCCTGATGAGGCACAAATTTTTAATGAAGGATCAAGAGGAGATGAAACTACAGGTAAATTGTCACAATCAAACTCCTATAATAGTTCCATTGTAAATTTCCTTTGACTTACTATGAATCGTTATGGTTCTCAGAGAATTTCCATGCCTAAAAAATAGTGTAACTCACCCAGATACTTGATTTTGAATTCAGTGTTGAGAAAGAGCTTAATTGCTTCAAACTCTGAGGGAGCATTCCTAGTGAAGAGAATATCATCAACATAGACAGCAATAATTGAAATGAAATCACCCTTTTTCTTAAAGAACAAAGAGTAGTCATTTAAAGGCACAATAACATTTGAAACTCAGGGCACCTGCAAGCTTGGCATACCATTTCCTTGAAGCTTGCTTGAGCCCATATAATGATTTCCTTAGCCTGCAAACATGATTAGGACTAGGTGCAAGCATACCTGTTGGAAACTTCATGTAGACTTCCTCTTGAAGATCTCCATGCAGGAATGCATTGTTCACATCAAGCTGATAAATAGGTCAACCCCTTTTGATAACAACTGTTAGAATACATCTGATAGGGGAAAAAGTCTCATTATAGTCCAAACTCTCCCTTTGTATGTCTCCTCTGATAACTAGTCTAGCTTTTAGTCTTTCAAGTGAACCATTTGAATTCTGCTTGACTTTATACACCCATTTTCTAGGCAAAGCCTTTCTTCCAATAAATAGAACAACTACCTCCCAAGTATTGTTGTCCTTCAAAGCTTGTAGTTCCCTGCTCATTGCTTCTTTCTATCCAGGATGGAGAGAAGCTTCATTTTAACTGGATGGTTCTGTAATAGTAGTAATAGATCCCAATAGTTGTTGGTTTGGTAAAGACAAAGCTACAAAAGAAAAGGTAGAAGTTTGAGAGAGTTGGAAAAAACAAGTCTTGGATACATTTGTGAGGTAGACATGATTGCAAATGAAATCATCTAGATATGCAGGTGTTTTATGTGGTCTAGTAGACTGCCTTGTTGGTAAAGTAGGGATAATAGGTGCAGCAGTAGGAGAGACATTAGGTGTATTTTGATCAGAAGATGATTGAATAGATGGTGAGGGTGATTGAATAATATGGTCAATAAGAGGACATGATTGGGAAATAGATTCAGGAATAGAAGGGTCAGATAGTTGTGTACTAGGATCAGGAACAGAAGGAATAGAAGGAAAAGTGGATGGTGAAGTTGGTATGTCTTGTTCAGAATCACGTGTTTGTCTAGAAAAGATAGTTGGAGCAACAGTGGAAGATGATGAAAAAGGAAAAATTGTTTCAAGAAAGTGTACATCTTTGGACACAATAACTTTTCTAGTAGACAACTCAAGCAAATTATATCCCTTTTGACTTTATGGATAACCCAAAAATACACAAGTTGTAGCTCTAGGATCAAGTTTGTTTCTGTTTGCTTTTAAAGTAGAAGCATAACATAGACGCCCAAAAATTCTTAAGTTGTTAGAATTTGGTGTTTTACCAAAAAGAAGATGATAAGGAGTCTTTCCCTTAAGAACATTAGAGGGAATTCTATTGATTAAGTGTGTAGTAGTGAATATGCATTCTCCTTAGTAGGCTTTAGGAAGATTTGATTGAAAAAGTAAGGCCTTTGCTATTTCCAATAGATGTCTGTGCTTCCTCTCAACAATCCCATTTTGTTGAGGGGTTTCAACACATGAAGTTTGATGAATTATACCTTGTGATTTTAGAAAACCAGCTTTTTCTATCCCTTTTCCCAATTCTAGGGCATTGTCTAATCTAATTTTCTTTATTTTCACATCAAACTGTCTTTCAACCATCAACATGAAATCCTTTAAAATTGAGAAAGCATTACTCTTAACAGTCAACAAGAAAGTCCATGTTCCTCTACTAAAATCATCCACAATAGTGAGGAAATACTTATAACCATTATATGTAGCAATCTTAAAAGGTCCCTAAGTATCAATATGAATTAGCTCAAAAAATCCTGTTAGAGCTAATCTGACTGGTAGGAAAAGGTTTTCTAGTCTGTCTTGCAAGTGGACAAATATCACAAGTACAAATGGCATTAAAAGGCAAAGACATGAAACTGAACTTTTTCATTGCTGGATAAGGTAAATGACCAAGTCTTGCATGCCATAAGGCTACATTAGAAACTGCACTAGCAGAAAAAGGAACACAAACTGAACTAGGATTGGAAAAATTTCCTTCTGGTAAAGAAACTATATGATTAGACAATAATTAGACTTGGTAGGCTCCAGCACATAAAGAGCTTCCCTAGCTTCACCAAAAGCTTGTACCCTCCTTATTAAAGGGTCCTGCATTACACACCTAGAAATGTCAAAATTAAGGGCACAAGAGAATTGACCACAAAACCTATGCACAAATAACATATTATATCTAAAAGAAGGGACAAAAAGAACATTCTATAGAGTAATATAAGGCAGGATTCTAATAGTTCCTACATGTGTGACTGTTATCTTGTAAGAGTTTGTTAAATTTTTACTCAGAGGCATAGGTAGAGATGTTAGTTTAAGAAAGGAACTTGACTCAAAACACATGTGCTCAGAAGCACCAGTGTCTATGATCCAAGATTTAGTGTTATAAATTGAGAAACAGGTGCCAGAATACTTAGTAATTATACCAGCAATAACATTTGCATTTATCTCTGATGTGTTGCTGCTTGATGCACCACCCTGTGTCTGCTTAAAGATGTGCATAATTTGTGTTATCTGTTCCTTACAGAACTGATTCAATCCATTTGTATCAATTTCATCATTTTCCATGCTTAGGTTAGAAAACTCTTCCTCTGTAACTATTTCATTCCCTCTGATTTCTCTTGAACGCTTTTGTTTTTGGTTAATTAGAAATTATCTGGGTAACCAATCAGTCTGTAACAATCATCTGCCACATGCCCAACCTTTAAACAATTACTGCAAGTCACATTGGGGTTAAACTTCTTCCTTCTCACCTTAGGTCCCCTTTGTGCTTGATTGTTCTTTTGAGTAGTTGCCTTTTGCCCTTGAAATTGATTACTAGTTCTGTGTTGATTCTGTGTTGAGTAACCAATCTCTACGTTTGGGTCCCAAACCTTTGTTGTCTTATGTTTTGATTTCTTGCCATGAAAGATGAACCATTAGAAGAAAAATGAGAGTTTACATAAACTTCCCTCTGATTTTCATCTTTTAGCAAAAGTGAATCAACATTGTTGATTCTTGGCAATGGATTTATCATCAGGATATTTCCTCTTGCTGAACCATAGACATCATTCAAACCCATTAGAAATTGAATGAGTCTTTAGTCCTCCACAAATTTTAGCATTTTGTGTTTGCCATTACAAACACAGACATAATTGCAAAAAACATCTAAGTTGAGAGAATCCAACTCATCCCATAGTCTCTTCAACTTTGTGAAATAACCAGCTACATCACTGGATCCTTGAACTAATCCTGTGATTTTCTTTTACAGCTGGTACAACTTAGCCCCATTAGACTATCCAAATCTTTGCTCCAGATCAGCCCACAAATCCTTTGTAGTCTTGGAGTAGATGACAGAGTGAGTTATGTCCTTGGACAAAGAGTTAAGGAGCTAAGATGTAAGCATGTCATTGCATCTGCTCCATGATGAATGCTTATGTGTTGTTGTTTCTGGTTCAAGAATCTTTCCATTGACGAAGCCAAGCTTGTTTTTGGCTGAGAGTGCAATAAGCACTGATCTTCTCCACCCCTGATAACCTCTTCTATAAAAAAAGTCATGCCTGGTGCATCTGAAGAGTGAAGAAACAAAGAGTTTCTAGAATCAAGCTATAACACCTAGTGCATTCGGGCTAAGATTTGACTCATAAGACGGGGGTATAATGAACCCAATATGAGTAATGTAGAAAGGGTGTTTGAAACTTAATCAAGCCATAATAAGAGTCCCGAGGAAAAGTAAAGTCGGAACCAAGATGGGAGGTATAGGAAGTGTTTTGAAATGTCTTTCCATCTATATAAGGATCAGGTCAATCAGAGCTATGTACAAAAAGTTATGCACGTTTTACTAAAGAGCTATCAGTGGTGCTCGTCCACAGGCATGCAACGTGTGCAGACTGATGTCCCAAGGCCACATCTCACACAGACGGGCAGCGAAGTGAGGTCCATTGTGTGCGCGCGCACGCAGCGCACACTGCTGGGCACGCAAAACGTCCTCCTTGACGTGTGATCCCTGCAACCTTTTTAAGTGCGTTTTTTCTGATTTTTCATTCCATTCTTCACTTGAACCTTTTCTCTCTTCTCCTCATCCTCATACATCAAGTAAGTCCCTCCCATGTATTCCCAAGTGAATTTTAATGATTATACATGAATTCTAAGCGAAATCCTATGTTAACAACCTAGGTTTTCAAGAAAACCCATCTCAAGGTTCAAGATTCAAGATTTTGGAATTCTTCTTCAAAGATTCAGACTTTTCTCAAGTTTTTGGAGCGATTAAGGTATGTAGGGTTTCTATCTACATGTGAAAATATCTTTGTTCTTCCCCACGCCACGTTCCTCCATGGTTGTAAAAGAATTCACCAAAACTAGGGTTTTAGCCATGTTCATGATAACCCTAAGTTCATGTACCATGATAAATCATGTTTATATAATTACTTCGTTATTGTGTTCTTAATATTCCCTTTTGGTTATTGAGAATTTGTCTGTAATCCATGAAAACCTATACTTTGCATTTCATGGGTACTCACATGCAAGATATGAATTATTATGCTTATTTTCATGAAAATCCTACATGTCTCCATGTTTTCGTACAAGTTATATTATATATTACCTTCATGTTGTAATACAAGCAAGACTCATGTTTACAATTAAGCTATATAATTCATGGGCTACTAAGCCAACTATATCCATGTTCATGTTTTGGGAGTTGCACTGTGAGGACCCACAGCTGGGCGCTGACCATGCTGTGAACCTCTGGGTATCTGACCCCATAACTGACTGCTGTGGCATCTGCGCCCTGCTGACTAGTCATGACTACTGGAGGTATTGTGCGGCAGGAAATCACAGACAATTTGAGATAGCACGCTGCAGCGCCTCGAACCCGTGACCTCAAGCCCTTTACATTCCCCTGAGGGAATCGACTCTTACCAATTGAGCTGCAACTCAATTGGTAAGAGGCGCTTCCTTCGGGAGGACAAAAGGCTTGAGGTCACGGGTTCGAAGCGCTGCAGCGTGTGCGAATTGTCTGTGATTTCTTGCCACAATAGCTCAGTAGTCCATGCGCAGATGCATGTCAGCTAGTCAGCAGGGTCAGATACCCACAACAGTCAGTAGAGGGGGCAACCTACAGTGCAGATCACTGTGGATCCTCGACAAAAAGTCGCCTTTTTTTGTGAGGACCCACAGTTAGGCGCTGACCATGCTGTGAACCTCTGGGTATCTGACCCCATAACTGACTGTTGTGGCATCTGCGCCCTGCTGACTAGTCATGACTACTGGAGGTATTGTACGGCAGGAAATCACAGACAATTCGAGATAGCACGCTGCAGCGCCTCGAACCCGTGACCTCAAGCCCTTTACATTCCCCTGAGGGAATCGACTCTTACCAATTGAGCTGCAGCTCAACTGGTGAAAGTCGTCTCCTTCGGGAGGACAAAAGGGGAGAGGTCACGGGTTCGATACCAGCCGCTGCAGCGTATATCGAATTGTCTGTGTCTCTTGCTCATACAATACCTGAGTATGTCATGACTAGTCAGCAGGGCGCAGATGCCACAACAGTCAGTTATGGGGTCAGATACCCAGAGGTTCACAGCATGGTCAGCGCCCAGCTGTGGGTCCTCACATGCACAGATTACCAAGAAGGCTCAAATAGCCTGAAACTACGTATGCCAGCTTAGGATAAGGATCGCTCCGCCCAGTTAGAACGATACCTTCATGTTTACCCATTGTGGTTATTGGATCCATTCATGTTCATATTCATGTCTTGTACCCCGCCAAGGTACATGATGGCTTAGTTGGTCGGACAGAGACCAAACGTCAAGTTCTTTCGTGGTGGTTACATGTCGGTTACACTAATGCTCTCCCACAGATATCTTTATAGACTTAAATTATTTTACTCATGTTATACCTACATATCCATGTCAAATGATATTCATGTTCATGTTCAGTTTACAGTTTCAGTTTCAGTTCTATTATTTCATGTGTCATGCTTTACTTCATTCAGTTGCTTTACATACCAGTACAATTCAAGTGTACTGACGTCCCCTTTTATTTGCCTGGGGGCCTGCATTTCACTATGCAGATTTACAAGACAACGGATCAGCTCGTTAGGACACTGCTCGTATCAGCTTTTTGGTGAGCCCCATCTCATTCGGGGTTTAGTCAGTATTTATATTTCATGCTAGTTTTGCAGTTAAGGTATACCGGGGGCCTTGTCCAGGTAAACCGTTTAGCAGTCAGACTCGTAGGTTTCATAGACTAGTCAGTTATGTCATGTCAGATGTCCAGAGTCATATAGTATTAGCTCAGCATTTATTATATTTTCAGATTATTTCCGCATCATGTTTAAATAGTATTTTCATTAGCATTATGATAACTCATGTTATTCAGACTATCCATGTTTTAAAGTTATATTCCGCATTAAGTTCATGCCCCATGTTGATTCAGCAAGCCATGTGATTCACTCGATCACATGCAGTCAGGCGCTGAGTGTCGTGTTACGCCCAGGCTATGGTTCGAGGCGTGACACAAGTCCATTTCCAGCATTTGTGCTTGAGCTGTTTTGAGTTCCACTAGTAGAATCAGTAATTACTCCAGACATGATTCAGAATTTGTGATGAAAAGAAGATTAAAGAATTGAAAAGAAGAATGAATGCATAGATCAAGATCTAGTGCTCTGATACCATAAAAAAACTTTGTATATAAGAATTTTCTGTGTATATTCCTTGTACACAAACTGTGTATTTATACAAGTAACTGAATAAAAAAGATAAAGAACAAAAATATTAAATCCTATACAATTTGTCTACTTTCTATTGGCTACTAAGATAACAAACTTTCTGAAAATATACTCTAGTCTATGCTAGGAAGTTTCTAGAAAAGACTAGGAAGTTTCCTAAAATATCACAACTATATATTTTGGGAAATATCACAGCTGTGACAACTGGAAATCGAAGGGCCTTTGTGTGCTTTTCATTTATTTGTTTGTCTTGTTGGGCTGAATCATAAGTGGCCCAATATCATTCTTTTGTTCATCTGATGGCCTATCTTATTTTACTTCTTTTAGACACAACAAAGACTTCGATGTAGTCAAAATCTTTTTCTCTTTGCTCAAGATGCCATTTTCATTATCTTCACAACCAGAACTTGGATAAAATTGGATTTGATTTTCTTCATTCTCATCATAATCTCCCATGAGTTCTATCAACAAAGTGATACTAAACAATAAATATAATCAACAAAAGAGATACATTAACCTTTAAGGAGAACATTATAAATGAATTTGTTACTTTTTTCTTGCATTACATATATTATTTTACTACTTCTTTTTTTTTTTTTTTACTAAAGCCTGGCTTACATTCTTCATGTATCATTCTGACCAAATGTCTCTATGAAATTACGTTGATACTTCTACATGTTATGCGTAATGTAAGAGACATGTCTACTTTTCCCCCGGGAAATCTTTAGAATACCCACTGCTTAGTTTTCAATTCGCCTCTGACCATCAAAGAAAATGTGAATAACTCGTCTTCCTCTCTTTGAGAACAGGGGCGCTTGAAGCCCTAATAGACCTATAGTGCTTTCTAAAGCTTTTCACTGTTGAATGATCAAGAACAATAAAGAGTGGTTCCTTTTTGGAAATATCTAACAAGTTATTGGAGCTTATCATTTGTAAATTAACATTAGTACTCCAGATCCTTAGGTGCCATCAAGTTTTTCAACTGCCAAATTCAAAGACGGATCCAAGATCTAAACTGTACGCGTTCAACCTTTAAGGTTCAGACCTACCATCTGTTGCAATTTAATAAATTATTGGTTCAAATCTACCCTTTGTTTTTTGATAAATTTATGTTTCGCTTCGTAAGTATTGAATTCAGATAAACCCCAAGTCGTAACTCTACATCCGTAATTGGTGCCAATAAGTATCACCAGCTTCACGGTTTCAGACAATAACAGAGAAGCTTTTAGCACTTCTTGATGAGCTCTTGATGACTGTACATACTTTAGTTGGTTAAATGTAGATTCGAAATACAAATCTATGTAATCGACATTTTCGCTTTTACAATTTGCATCCAGTTCTTGTAGTTATGGTGGTAGATTTCTTAAGCTTGTTCCTAAGTTTTGTACGGAATAATTTCTCTCTTGTATTTACATCTTGAGAAGAGTGTGTTTGTTAAGACCTTCATAAGAATATAGGTGAAATTAAAATAATTAAATGCCAAGACTTTGATGGAACATGGTTCTTAATTAATTTACGATGATAGACAACAACAACAACTGCAGCTCGATGCCAAACAAGTTGGGGTCGGGTATTGTAACTCTTAAGGGTCCACAATACATCTATGAGAGTTTATGTACCCTCCGCTTAGACACTGAAGCCTGTCGATAAGCTTGCAACTTGAGATAATGAGATATACCAAAATCACCAACAGAAAACTCTGGTTCTCTATGCTTAGAATCGTAAATCGTCTTCATGTGATTTTGTGCTGCTGCAATCTTCTCCCTCATGTGCATCTTTGTAAATAAGATCTCGAGCTAGTAACTGTTATTCTACGGACTCTAGAATCATTTCAAGAAGTAATATTGCTGCTGTTATATTAGTCTGTCAGATACAGATAATGTTAGGTATGAGAAAGATTAAGATTATTAGGCTAGACTCTGGAGGGGGGAATTCAACAATTTTGACTCTATGTTGCTCGGACTCTTCAAAAACGCTGCCGCACCCATGTCGGATCCTCCAAATTGCACTACTTTTGGAGGATCCAATTAGCACACGTTTTTGAAGAGTGTGAGCAACATATGAGATAAAATTATATGAGACTAAGGTTGAAATTTCAGCAGAGGCGAAAAAGTAGGTGATTCTGATCAACCTAAACCTTGATGTAATAGTCGAGGTGAGCGTGAGCTGGTTAGCAATGACGAAATTTCTTTGATCCTATATCACTTCCTGTAATGTTCAGTGTTTCCACTCTATTCTGAACCTGTTATTAACAACATAGCCTGGTAGTGAAGAGGGTTCAGGGCAGACCTTTTATCTACTAAGTTCAAACAAGCAGCACTGGTGCTAAAAAGATGGATTTGGTAGAGATACTCAGAAGGAGGGATTTTGTTATCAAAAACAAAAAAAGGATATCAGCTTAATTAGATACTAAAATTGTTGCCTTAATTAATTGTTGGAAGAATTTGCAGAAAATGAGTAAGGTTTTTGATAGTGCAGTCACTACCCACAAGGAATTTATGTCTCACTATGCGTTCTTTTTGTTTCCCTCTCGGTGTCCGGTACGTGCAGTGGAGCTCCAACTAATCTAGATTCTCATCGTGTAAGGCCCATTAAAGGTCCCATTAAAGGGTGAAACACTCCCTACTATGATTTTTTTCATATCCAGGGCTCGAGCTTGAGACCTCTAGTTAAGAGCAGAGGGATTATATTTATCCCACCACAATCCTTGGTGGTACCCTCACTATACGTTGCTACAGAATTTCTTCAAAATTTACAAAGTCGACTAATATACAAGACGCTAAAATCTTGAATTTCTCCCAGAACACCTTGTTCATGAATTATGTATACAAACGAAAATAACAATTGAGGGAGGAGGAGGTGAAACAAGAGCAAGGCATTGTTTTTGGGTAATTTTCTTTATTCACAAATTATGCATACAAAATAACAACAGCTTACTTTTTGACTTTGTTACATCACTTACATTAACACAACAATAATTTAAAATACATTACTTTGGGATAAAATAAGGACTAAAGTGCATTCTATTGGGCAGATTCCTTTCATATCTCTCTTTGAACAAGGCTGTATTCACATATATTTAGTTGTTTTGTAATGGTAATAAGACATTTTTGCGGTATTCTGCCAAACCCCACAATGGATATATATTTCTGTATGCTGCATAGTGTAACATGCAATTCTTCATGAAAACTCCAGTTATTTCCTGCACATACATATGAAGTGAAACACAAGTCAGATAATAGCAATCTTTTGATGAGACTAGTTTTTTCGATAACCGAGAAATTCCCGAGGGCCAGTGCTACACGTTCAAAACCCAGTGGATAATGGCCCGTCCTTCTACCTTTCTCCACTTAAACACCAGGCTTAGTCTGTGGCAGGACACGAACACGTGATATGGTAGTTTGGAAGAGCTTGTTTCTTTCATAATGTCCATTTGTTTACAGATTGTTTTGCTTGTTTGAAAGAGCTTGTTTCTTTGACATCAACCAAACAATGACCCAGTCCTGAACTAGTTCGGATCGACTATTTGAATCATCTATATTTATTTTGTTAATTAATTTGAACACATTTCACTCCAATACTTAGAAGCTTGATATTTTAACAGTTGAAGATCTTTTTTCCCCTTTCTTTAGATTTTAATTTTCAGATTACCTGCTGTGGGAAGTCACCATCTTCCATCTGAGAATTAATCAACAACTTTGCTGCACGGTGAAGGGGCCTCGGATCTCTATCAACCTGTCAAAATGAGAAAGTTGGTAAATAAATATTGAACAAGATTTTTTTTTTTACTATGATGGTGAATAAATTAAGCATTTGCTACTAGTAACTAAGCATTTACCTGGCCAGAGTGAATCAATCCCATCAATGCCCATGCAGTTTGTACGAGATTTGAGTCTTTTGTTTCAAGTTCTCTATATGCCTGTTTCGATAAAATACAAAGCTAAGTCATATTGATCTTTTCCACAGTAACCTTCATCTTCCATACTCTTTTTTAAAGGGGAAAATGCATGTTAATAAGAGAATATACAAAACATCTAGAGTTGGAAAACTTGTCTTAAATTTTTTGAGTATTGGAATGGAAAGGTTCCAATATAATGAAGCAGGATGAATATTGAGAATTCATACAAACGACCCCAACTATGTACAAAATAAGATGTAGTTGTGGTTATTTTCGTTTGGCGCAACTCTTTTTGCTTTTACATTACCTTGTCTGGGCAAGACCGGTAGCTTTCTCCCCAACCACCATCGGATCTTTGTGTTCTTAGCAGAAATTCAACACCTCTACGAACAGCTGCACAGTTGCTGTAACTCTTGCCGGCTGCTGCAAGGCCTCCAAGAGCAAACCAAGAACCATATGTGAAGCACACGCCCCAATTACCGTACCTGTTGACATGATTACTCGTGTCATATGTTATCGAACTATATGTTGTAAGTTGAAGGGCTCGCAAGAGAACTATAATATACCATGAACCGTCAGGCATTTGTACATCTTCAAGATATTTAACAGCATTATCAATGAAACTGTTGATCTCCTTGGTTCGGTGTCCAGGGTATAGCTTCTTAAACAGAACGAGTGCTTGAATTGACGAGGCAGTGCACTCGACATACCTGTATTGAGATTAAATCAGTGTCAAGCTATAAAATGGAGACTAACGGTAAAAGGGGAAAACAGGAAATAGAGAAACAAATCTTACTCGTGCTCGATAACAATGTCCGCAAAAAATTCGGTAGGATTGAGCAACTGTCGATGATAAAACAGAACAAGAGAGTTAATTGTTTAGGTTGTGGAAGACTATAAAAGAGGTTTAATATCCTTGAATTAAAGCGCAGAGATAAAAGTCCCTATGTCGTGAATCTCAAACTGAAACGATTATTTTACTTAGCAGAAAAAATTACCTCCAAATATTCTGAGGCCCCTGCGGGCTCCCATGCTGCTAAACCCCCATTTTTGCTCTGCAATTTTATGTTAAATGAATTAAGATAAAGGTTTCTCTTGGAATTTTTCTTAAAGCAGAAAACAACTTCAGATTAAACGATTAATGATTTAAGGACCATCTTTCAGTGTTTACCTGTAATGAAAGAATGACATTCACCGAATCATACAGTCGCCTTGGTTCCATTGCTTCGCCAACTAATTCAGAAGGCATCGTAGAGAAGAGAAGGCAGCACTAGAGAAACGAAGGTCAAGAAGCAATCAGGCTAACTTTCTAGAGTTATCTTACCATTTTTCTGCAATTACAAGAAGTTGAAATTTTAGATACCTTTAATCCTTCAGCGGTGCAATCAGAGACTTGCCATCCATGATCTTGATCTGAAAAAGTCCATGATCCTTTTGAGATATGCCGATACATTCCTTTAAAATCACCAGAAGGATTGTCCTTCACCTGCAAGAAGTCACTTATATTAATAAGGCTTAGTTGAAAAGAAAAACAAATGCTCATGATTTAAACATCCAAACCTGAGATTGTTTTATAAAGTCATGTCCTTTTATAAGAGTATCTGCTATTTCATCATTCATCTCACTGGCCAATAGTGCTTGAATAGCAAAACCAGTATCCCACTCTTGGCTACCGAAACTCTGCAATTTAACGATAAATATTCGCCTATTCAGTAACATTAGATCTTATCCTAACTCATTCTGGTTTGTGAAATAGTATATTTGAGATCTACAAACCTGCATTTTCATTCCATCTTCAGCTACCCATAAATAATCTGGGATCCTAGCAAGATGTTTTTTGAAATAATCGCCATTCGGATCCTCGACCCAACAAGCAAGCATGCATAATACCTACACCATCCAAGTGTTAATTACACCAGTCTCTAACAATTGAAGTCATTAAGAAAATGCAGATCATTCTATAAGTTAATTCTTTGTTGCCATACTTTTTCGACACATCCAATGGTGATGTACCGGCTATTCTCGTCTTCATAGTGTATGTGTTTCATGGTAACTTCAAGAGCTTTATTTCTCAGCTTGTTGAAAGGCCAACGAGTCAATAGAGGCTCGGTACATATGTAGAGACTATCCCACATCAAATCTTGAACCAATGGATGAGGGTAATAGAGATCCTCCTGCAAATAGAAGTTTGTGTGTGAGCATTGGTAAGAAAAGGCATGATATCTATACCAACTAAACACCAACAACTCATTTGGTCTGCAGACAAAGTTACACAGGGATAAGTAATACCAAATTTTATGTTAGGACAATTATTCTGATCTGTAATCAAACGACCCCTGATAATCTTACCTTTGCACATACATGGCGCACTTTTTTCCAGTTAATCTCATCGTATGGTTGATCATATAATTCTTCCCTCAATTGCAAAATGAGAGGTGTTATTGGACCAACAAATCTCTTCCCATAGAGATAAGACATTGGCATGTAGACCATTCGACAGTAACACCACATTTTTGCTGCATTAAAATTAAGAATAAAAATACTTGGTAAATCGAAATGTTGCATAGCAAATCCTGAATATTAATATCTAAACAACATGAACTAAAAAAATTATGATGTTGAATAGTGCATGAGGAAGTTGAAAAATATTGACCGACCTGGATGCATGGGAAGAAAAGATGGAAGAATCCAAAACTCAGGTGGCATTGGGTTGGTTCCAAACCACTCAAAAACTCCAAGAATCTGAATGCAATAAGGGAATGTTTCTCAGGAAAAAAAGGCACATAAACATAACACTTGAAGGTTTACCTGACAACGGAGAATTATATAATTTACCGAGTTTAACTTCTATACACTTATAGTGAAAAAAGATTTTTGACATTATCAAGTCACCTAAAAGACAACTAAAGGTGGCCATCCATAACAACAAATAAGACAGATTACGTGCTACAACAGGTTAAAGACACTGATACTGTAACAATTATGTACAATGTCTGTGTATATACGTTGAATCTTAAACTATGATACGCTAAAAAGTTGTTAGGGTAATTAATCATACCGAGAGCCATGTTTTTCCCCAAGAAGGAATTGCAGTGACACTACCATGATCAAGAATCCATTTTCTTGCTCTAGCACAGGCATTATTTTCACCACCATCTGGTCCTTCTCCGAGGATCCTCATGCATATGTAACTCAGAGCTGTACAGAACATAGTACTGTGACCTTCTATGTGCAAACCCCATCCACCATCTTCATTCTGAAACGTCATCAGCAATTCAGAAATGAGTTTAATTTCTATGAACGCTGTCTATAGTAATCTTAAATTGGTAACATAAAGATGTACTAGATAACTTGCTATAACTGGCTAAAAAATTTAACTAACTTATACACATCGTTACTGTATAAAAGTTAAATTCTTTAGGAATATGCAAAGAAAATTTTGATAGAATAGTAGACTCATTGTGACATTAAGTCATACATACCTGGTGACAGTATATATACCGAAGAATTTCCCTACGATGTTCAGCTGGGAAAACAGTATTAAGATGGCCGGTGATGTACATACACATAACCTGAATTTTGGTCCAAAGAATTGGCAAAGAATTAGCTTTAGCATATCCAAGCTTCAATTATGGAAAGAGAAGGAAAGTAAAAAACTGAAAGGATTTAACTTATATGCAAAAATACTTTAGATTATGATGGGTACTATAAGAGGCGGATCCAGTACTTCAGCATCGAGTTCATCCGAACCCAATAATTTCTACATGGATCATAGATTTTTATGTGAAAACTCAAAAATTCTCCAACAAATATTAGATCTAAACCTGTAATTTTAGAAGTACAATGAATTCAGTGCTAAGAACCTTAAAGACTGAACCTATCAAGTTAAAATCCTGAATACGCCTCTGTTTACCATTTTACAAGGTTATCAAGTACTAATGTTTATCACATGGATTTAAGTCATGTACAGTGGCAATGGGAAGAGTTTTTACATTATTGGTGAACTTTAACTTTTAATAGCAATTTCTTTTTTTGTGATAACAGGTCAGTTGCCATTTTAATAGGCTGCCAATTGTTAGTAATGCTTATCGTAGATATTCAACAGTAATCACCTCATAGAACTTAATCTTTATCACCTATATTACTTGTAATTACCTTATAATGTAGCCTTGGAACACCAGTAAAGTTGTCTCCGTGTGACCTACAGGTTACGGGTTCGAGCTGTGGAAACAGCCACTAATGCTAGCATTAGGGTAGGTTGTCTACATCACACACCCCTTGGGGTGCGGGCCTTCCCTGGACCCTGCTAACACGGGATGTTTTGTGCGCCGGGCCGCCCTTCTTTTAACTTATAATATATATATATATATATATATATATATATATATATATATATATATATATATATATATTTTAAATTGGTAACTTATAATGTTAATATTTTCTACACTACTAATGCATATAGCTTAAGGAAGGGGTAAATTGTCTCCACATGACCTCTATATATAAGGTCACGGGTACGAGCGCGGAATAAGCCACTGATACTTGCATCCGGGTTTGCTGTATGCATCACACCCCTCGAATGCAGCCCTTTTCCAGACCCTGGATCAATGCGGGATGCTTCGTCCACTAACCTACTTTCTTTATAGTGCATATAACTTAAACTCAAAAAAAAAAAAAAAAAATACTTACCAGAGGTGGAAGAAAGAATAGAGGACCAGCATTTTCAGCAGGCCAATGACCATCATTAGCCTGTAAGGCTGAATAAAAATGAACAGCTCTACGCAATGCAATTGATGCAACTTCATGGGTTATTTCTTCACCTTCTTCTACTTTTACTGCTGGAATTCTCTGTTTGAAATTCTTCTCTCCAAGAAACTGTAAATTGATTTTTTTTTTTTAAGACAAAGAATCTTTTAACAATAATTGGATCAGAAAATAAGAGTACTGAAAACACAAAGAATTAGTTTGCTACCTTAAAAAAATATTGGGATAATAACACTCTCAGTCCCTCAATAGTCTATAATTTTGATCCTTGTAATATATGATTAAACGCATTAACCTTCAACTAATTAAAAAAATATTTTTAATCCCTTTATATAAGAAATATGTCATATTTAGACTTTTTATAAGAGTAAGTATAAACTTTACATAACAAATAGCTAATAAAATGACGTAATAGTTAATAATTTGATAAATTAGTGAAAATTCACAAACGGAGAGATGAAAATTACACATTTCAATGAATTAGTTAAATATACTTAGTCAAATATCAAAAGGACCAAAATTAAAGTTTATTGATATTTAAAGGATTAAAAGCACAAATATCTCTAAGTATTTACATGAAATATAACTTGCTTAAGAAAAAATAATTCTGGAAAAGAAAGAAAGAAATTGAAATATTATTCATTTATGTGTCACGGTCAACAACCAAACAATTTGAATTTAACAGTTAGTAATTAAAGTGATAATAGATATGCTTAACACATATCTTTCATTTATTAGTTTGATATAAATATTAGGTGTGGATAAATTTTTATCGACAAAAACAACTGTTTTAAACCTAAAATAGCATGCTCTGATTAGAATATGGTTCAACCTAACTTTTTCACATTTGAATAGGAAAAGATAACTTTACGAAGATTTTTTATATTTTACTTTTTCAGATCTAGTACGAATAAAAAATTGAAAAAAATGACGTAAACTATAAAAATATATATATAAAAAAAAAACCATAGAATCAATTCTCCCTTCCAATTCAATTTATTAAATAATGACTTGAAGTCAAACATTCGATGATATGGAACACTAAACTTTTCTTTGTGATGCTTATCCTTGTCTTTTACCCTTTAATTTAATTTGTCAGCCTTTCTTTTCTAAAATTAGTGAATTTACCCATTAATTGACAAAAGTCGTTGATCTATCTTTATTTTAATCATCTTTTTTCTTCTATATTATTATTTTTAATTGACAAAGTTTGTTAGGGTCTTCCTCTAATAGACTTCTTTTTTAGTCTTCTTCCTATTGCTTTCTTCTCCCTCTATTGGAAAACTTTTCATATTCTTTTTCCCACTTTCAATAATTTAGGATAGAAACATAGACTAATGAGAGTCATGTCATCAATTACTTACAAAAAGTAAACAACTTAATCATTGTCATCAATTACTTACAAAAAGTAAACAACTTAATCATTGTTTAAAATAATCTTATATATAACAAATATCTGCTAAAAACATATTTCTATCTAACAAGTGCACAAAACCAAGCATAAGCTCACACTAACAAGTTAATTTTAAAATCTAAATTTGTTCGTAAATCTTAGGTAAAGTAAAAAATATATTAAAACTCTAATTTTTTTTTTTCAATCACACACGACTCTATCATCAAAATTTTGTGATCATCTTAAAAAGACTAATGTAGAGAGTACTTCAAAAAAAAATAAAAAAAATGAAGATAGTACTAGTATAGTTAAAACTTGCCTGTATGTGGTGTTACACTTAGACCGACTAATATACGATATATGTCTTCACACACTCTCTTATCGGTTACTTAATATGTACTTTCATCTTAATTTATGAATTAACTATGGTTAATTAGTAGGGAAACTACAGTCAAGTATCTATCATTCGGTCGTCTAGTTTTCAAAATATGTACACAGTGCATAGGTAGTGTATATTTTATCCTTAATATACACACTATACATATAATATACATACCTTAACACAACATATACAACTGAAATGTATAGATAGAGTATACTTCGGCCATGTAGATAAACTAGTTGGCCGAAGGGTACATTTATGTAAGTTTCCATAATTAGTATGCTTTGGTACAAACACCGAATATACCTGCATTCGCCAAAGAAGATCGCCACTAGGCTTGACTTTATAACGATTGTTCCAAAATTGTTGACGGGCGACTTCGATCTCGACCCATTGTTCTGGTGTTCCAGCATTTGGGTCGAACTCCCACGTTTGCCTTCCAACATAGTTGTTTGTACTGTACAAATATGGTCCATCTTGTCCTTCAGCAATCTTCAATTTCCACATTCTTAATTTCTTTTTCTGGCTTCTAGCTTACTAAGAAAAAAAATAAAGACAATAAATTAAAAATATATCAAGACGATGTCTTATACCACCAAAACTTACAGTACCGGTGCAAATTTCACACATAATAATAGGTGTGAGTTCTATTCTCGCTCGCTGTCTAGGGGTGGAGAGTTACCACTAGCGAATACGTCAGGGTGGTATCTTACGCCGCCACCAAAACTTACAATATATTGTTGTAAGCAGAGGCGGATCCAGGAATTTGAGATTCCGGGTGCCACACTATTTTGGACTTCGATTCTGGTTATTCAGTCTTCCAGTTTATATAGACCGACCGATTATTACACTATTTTGGCCTTTGACTTGATTTATTTTGAGCTTCGGTTCGAGTAATTCATCTTAGCTACAAGTATTTCTATTGTTACAAGTTTTAACTCGTGGCAAGGCAGAAGCGTCGGCTTTCTCGACGCGTTCCATAGCCCAGTTCCGCAAACAAGGGAATGACCCAATGCATCAGTTGACTTAAACAAGTTGGGGAACGAAGCATCTTCCGTCCGTTTATATAGACAAACCGATTGTCACACTATTTTGGATTTCAACTTGATTTATTTTTTCTACTGCCGCAATTCGGGTTATTCATCTTTTCTATTTATATAGACAACGATTAAACGAAATAATTTAATAATTATGATCATTTTAAACAGAGCATAAAAATTCAATAGTATTACTAATATCAACAAAAATATATTATTCATTTATAATTGAGAGTTATGTTTTGAAGCTATCAGCTAATTCAAGACTAATCAACTAGAACTAGAACTCAACTTAGATGCACATTTAGATATCAAAATAAAAAATGAATAAACACTATGAACTATAAAGAGAAGCAAGGATTTATAAAATTTTAAAAAGTCAATGTGACTCATTAGGAAAAAAAACCATCAGCAAGTAAATAAAAAGAAAAGAAGAAACAAGGAAAATAAAGTAAAGAAGAAGCAAAATAGAAAAAGAAAATAAGAAAAAAGGAGAACGAATATTCTGTAAGCTTCTTAGAAAAGAAAAGTCTTTAAAAAAATTAATACAAGTTGGACTCAATCCCAGGTGTTGTGGGCACAACTTTCGGCCCTTCACCAGTGGCACCAAACAACCATTTGTTAGCCAGGGTGCCATTTTACATATTTATACTATTTCCCATATATACTCACATATATATACATGGTTTTGCTCGAGGTGTGCGGGTGGCGTGGCATCCCCACCCGCCTTACTAGATCCGCCCCTGGTTGTAAGTGAGAATCTCACACACAATATAGGTGTGAGTTAGATTCTCACTATCCAGGGGAGGTGCTACAACCAATGAAGAATTATTAAGTGAAGAATTTAACTGAATGTCCTTTATCAGAAAATTATATTGCACAGGTCAAATATTTCTTTATGCATATAGCGAAATTGATTTCGCCACTGTCTTGATTTCATGCCCTTCCTTTCCATGATCTCCTATGGAATGAAAAGAGTTGTACTACCCCAAACATTCGCGCAAGAGGACTTTCATCTGGGGGGTTCATCATTAGTAGCGGAATCAGAATTTTCACTAATGGGATTCAAAATATAAAGAAATAAACACATGAAGAAATGATCAAGGGGATGCAATATCTACTATAAATTAATGAAACATATTTTTTTAACCTTATATATTTAATGTAGTTTTCTGCCCAAGAGGGGTCCGATGAACCCCTTTGCTTCCACTTGGCTCTGCCTCTGTTCATCATCTATTATATATACGTACAAAAATTAACCTTATATATACAATTTGATTTTTTCATTAAAGAGGTTCGAATGAACCTCTTTCGCCTCTCTAGCTCCTCCCGGACCCTTACCACCTCATTTTCTTCGAACGATTCGAACCATTTGCTTCATGCAAAGTGAAAACCAAGTGTGTGTGTGTGAGAGAGAGAGAGAGAGCATATATGCAAGAAGGGCAAGATTTATATACCTGCTAGGATTATGTAGAGTGCTTGGATATGGAAAGAGAGAAGTGAAAATTCACTTAAATAATAAGAGGAGTTTCTGCTGAAAGAGTGTAGGTGTAAAAAGAATGAAATGAAATCTGGTAGACTTGTTATAATTTCTGTTAAAGAATCACCTAGTCTTTATGGGGGGGAATTTGGAGAGAAAGCAATATCGAAAGGACACTTAATTAGTTCGGTAGGATGCAAAGATTAGAAATTATGATTGTGTGGAAAAAGTGAGTGATTTATGCAACTATTTATATACCAAATAAAAAATGAGGATTGTCAAATTTTTTGTCATTATGATAATGAAGATGCCATCTACTGGTTTTTTCTTTTTTTTGACCTATCTCCTTTTCTTTAAGAATTCTTCATTTTGTTTTTTTCTACCTTACATAAATGGACTTCACAATTAAGAGTACAAAATATTAGCAGTAAAAATTGAGGTGAAAATACATATGTTTAGTCATGGTTAAATGATACTTCACATAATCTTTATTAGATTACAAAAATCATATACAGTGAAAAGTACACGAATGCCCTCTCACTATTAAAAAATCTCTACTTTCCCACTGAAAAATGTTCAATAGGTATTTCCCACTGAATGTCGGTGGGAAATATCTAAATTGTAGTGTTTTCATACTGAAAATTTAGAAAATTTCCCAGCGTTTTAATGGGAACCTATTTCCCATCATGCGTTTTCCCAGTGATCTAATTCGGTGGGAATAAGGTGGGAAAATCATGTTTTATACCACAATTTTCCCACCGAATGTCAATGGGAAAAATCTCTATTTCTAGTAGTGCATGCAGGAAAAACAATTATTCGAAAACGCCCTCTTACTTTCATACTCCCAAAACTATTTGCCCGGATGCCCCAAAAATTATGATACTAACATGATATCGCCTTATTTCTTATATTAGTATCACACAAGACCATAAAGAAATTAATTTTGGGTCTAACTTAACTCCAAAAGTTAACTCAAAAGGAAGATTGCCCAAGATATACAAGGAGACCAAGGACCACTTATCCCACCGATGTGAAAGAACTACATCATTCATTTTTTTCAAAGCACGCATCACCCTCTATGAAACTGGTATGGAATATATAGTATACTGACAAGGTATCATAGAGGTCATGTTTATTTATTGAAAAAACACACTTTCCTAAAAAACCTCCACGATACCATCATCTTATATACATATACTGAGATGGTATCATGAACAACTGCTTGAGTCCTTCAATGAGACACTTCTCAGTACTCCATGATACCGCCATGGTATATACCATATACTGAGATGGTATAATACCATGGTGATATCATGGAGGACTGCTTCAGTCCGTCAATGAGGCATTCTCTCAGTCTTCCAATATGCTATCATCTCAGTATATTTATATATTGAGATGGTATCATGAAGGAAGGGTTCTGGGAGAGGAGGTATTCGGATAAATATTTTCGATCGGATTGGGTAGAAGTTAGTTTATGAGGAGGCATGACCCGGTAAATATTTTGCCTTTTATGAGTATTTTGTGTTGTTTTATCTTTTATGTTCTATGTGCCGATGAAGTAAAATATATTTACTTAATTAGGTAAGTTATAAAAATAATTGCACGTAAATCTCTACTATAAGTATTTAATTGATAATTTGATATAAATGGAATTTAATTTGCTTTCATATGTCAAAGTTCAATGATAATGTAAAATAAAAAATCTACATTATCAGAGTAAATATATTACTACAAATATATATAAGGGAGAACCAAGGGTTTTTGTAGTCCTCACAAAAATTTCCAAATTAATTACTTCTAGGTCCTAATTTTATTTTTTAAATTTAAATTAACTTTTTTTAAAAAATCATTTTATTACACGGGGGTAGGAGAAGGGAAAATGCGGGAGGGGATTACAACATGGGGATTTGAACTCTCACCAGCAAGGTGAAAGTCCAGGTAGCCAATCAACTGATTTACTAGATCCCTACGTCAACTTTACTTTTTGTTCTTATGGTCTAATTTTTAAAAGCTGTCGAACACCTACCTTATTTCTTCTTTCACTTTCTTCTATTGATCTTATTTATTATCCTAAAAAAAACAATCATTTCTTCGCTAGTTATTCTTGCTTCTTATCGCTTTCTCGTTTTCCCTTTTTCATTTGTTGCTTATTATCCTCCAACTTTTTTCCCTCCTGATATTGGTTCGTTGGTAGGTATTTCTTTTATTTTATACTTACACTATTGAATTTGAGAATTTTTGAAAATTTGTTTACTTACATGTAGGCATTTCTATTACATTATATTTATACTTTACCGAGCTCATGTGTTTAAGAAAAATTGTACTAAAATGATTTTCAGGTATAATTTTAAAAATTATTTAGTCTAAACTAAGGTTAAAAATCACATTTAACCAGCATAAACCCTTAACACAAAATAATGAGTGCATAATTTAATAAGTATCAAAACAGATTTATTTTTATCTATAAATAAAATCACACACTCACAAATTCACAAAAATATGAAAATATTTTTCGATTTATGATTTTTTCAAGTTGTAATTATCCTACTTTATCATCTTAGTTTAGGATATCGAATCACTTGTGTCCCTTTGAGATTTGCTAATTTTTCTACTTAACTTTCTTCCTCATAAATAAATTTTTCGTTAAAAATCATCTAATTGTGTGATGAAGAAACTTTTAATAATTATAAAACTTATTAATAAGATATCATTAACTTGCAAATACATTAAATTAGTAATTTGGTAGAAAAATGTACTCCATCCGTTTCAATTTATGTGATATAGTTTGATTAGGCACATAGTTTAAGAAAGAAAAGAAGAACTTTTGAAACTTGTGACCTAAAATAAGTCATAGACATTTGTGTGGCTGTAAATCATTTCATTAAGGGTAAAATGAAAAGTTTTAAGTTAGATTATTTCTAAATATAGAGATGTATCATTTTTTTTGATACAAACTAAAAGGAATGCGTATCACATAATTTGAGATAGAAGGAATAGCAGGTTATACTTATTTAATAAAAGATTATATTTTTATATTTTTGAGTAAGCCCGAACCTTCCATAACTAGTATATGACGTGATAAAAATCATTAGAAATATTTATAAGTAGACATATATTACTATTAGTACTAGTACTAGTAATAAGGGAGAAAGTGTGGAACTTCCGGTCAAAATGAAATTACCGAAAATCTTAACATTTCAATTTATTCTGCTGCATCACGAGGGTAATATGGTCATTTGAACTAAGAATATTTTCGGTACTCAGTCACTTTACCGTGAATAATCGTACTTCATTGCTGCAAATCAACTTTCCCTATATTTAACTAATTAATTGAAATGTTTAGTCCTTATGGGGCCCTCCATTATTGATTACTTTCATTTAATTGAAGTGTGGCTTCTTGTTTAAGTTGGATAAAGTACTAGTAAATTTACGCTCGCTTCACACGGTTGTAAAAATCTGCCTTAAATTTATGATTAATTTTTTTTGTTATTCAAATACTATAATAATCACAAACATATTTTTCAAAACCTAAAATAAATTATTGTTAGTTTGTTCTTCAAAAGATAATCTAAACATACAAGTTCATAATTTTAACGCTTATGCATTTTGCAAAACATTAATTTTCAAAAGCTAAACTAAATATCAAATTAAACTAAAGCATCACCTACATTTTTATTCAAATAAATAAAGTGGAAAAAAAAAAGATAAGCACGGAAAAGCAACAACAAAACTACTAAAATAAAAGTCTTAAAGAATACATTGGAATCTTGAGTCAATAAGAAGAGCCAACTATGTGTACTAAAAGAGTATAATATATTGCATGATTAATTTATCCTAATTTATGTTGGTGTGTTAATCATTTCTTAAAAAACAAAAAAAAGGTGATGTTGCATATTTCATAGGGCAAGAAAGGTCTTAATATTTTCTCCTTTTTCCTTTCATTCTTTTTAATTTTGCCTTTTTCTTATTCCTCTCAACCTTCGCCATTTCTAGCATTAACTGTTATGTTTTACTCTCTACACCATATACTTTCTTCCTAAACCGTTTCACACATAAATGATAACCGTTTTCGTTAATTATTATGGTGATTAGTTATATAAAAAGATATTTATTTGTTTATACATTTTAAAAAGAGTTTAGATGTGCCAATGATCAGTGTAAATTGTTTATACACATCTCGTTCAGTAAATATAGAAGCATTTTAATATAGAAACAACACTTTTAACACAATCTGGAAAGCCATGACTTTAGAAATGTATCAAAATTATCAAATTTGAGATTATAATTGTCTCATGAACCTATTAATGTAAACATGGACTTATCATAGATAGGTCCATCAAAAGAAATAAAGTTTAAACTTTCCATGATTACTAACGCATAGAATTGTATATATATTAATTTACTAATTCATAATCCAGAAAATTCAGTGAAGCACAACCCATCATTTATACCCTCATTAATCTCTTTATTATACATATGTGATATAGACCCTGAAACTTTTAAAAGAGCACCGATTGTTTTTCTTTTATTTTGAAAATTGGCAAATTATTTTCTGCTGTCCGAACAACGATCCTCACCCATCCCATCTTTTGTGAACAGTTTGCATGAGAATCAAAATATATTATGCTTGAAAAATACAAGTACAGAAATCATATAAATTAAAGAACATGAAATTATCAAAAAGTCAAGCAAGAGATTGAACATACCAAAGTAGATGCTCCAGATTCTATCTTAATTTTCAAAAAAAAAAAAAAATCAAAATATATTATGCTTGAACAATACAAGTGCAGAAATAATATAAACTAAAGAAAATGAAATTATCAAAAAGTCAAGCAAGAGATTGAACATAGCAAAGTAGATGCTCCATATTCTATCACACTGCCACTATATAATAGCAAGAAACAATTAAGCTTTTAGGAGGGAGCAGACTTTTGATGAAAGCAACCATTAATTTGTGAAATATAAATCTAAGAGAGAAGAGGAAGGAATGTAATTAAGACAATTTAATTAGTGTCTTTTGGGTTCATATGTGGAGTAGTGGAGTAATAAAGATATATTGATAAGCTAACGGAAAAATAATTCATGAATTGAATTTAAAGAATTTTTGGGCTACTAAAAATAGAAGAAAAGGTCAAAAAAAAAAAAAGATAAATGAGTTTCTAGGCCATAGAGAGGTGACACATCACCTTGTCTAAGCCTAGTTTTATTATATACTAGTATTAGTACCCGCGCGATGCGCGGACAGTATCCCCCTCTCCCCCTCACCATCAAATAATAAAATTATATGAAAATAAAGACGGCGTACTACATAATTACTGTCAAATAACATTTTGTTTCACATTTTCTTTATTACGATATTCACTATTAAAATTATTAAATTGTCAATATGAATTTTTATTAGCTTATCATTTGGCTTAATATACTTATATAGTACTCTTCTTATTGATATAACATAGATATATATATATTTTGTTAGTCATAATTTTTTTTTTTGTTTTGAAATTTTTGTTATTGTTCACGACTCTTTATTTTTTTCAAAACTTACGAGTAATATTTTGCATATAATCACTTCATTATGTTCTTGAAAATAATTCAAAATATGAGTATCTTCATCTATCCCACCCCCCTCCCCACACCATCAAATAATAAAATCTATATGAAAATAAAGACGACATATTACATAATTACTGTCAAACAACATTTTGTTTATTACATTATACACTATTTAAAATAATTAAAATTTTGCCAATATGAATTTTTATTAGCTTATCATTTGGCTTAATATACTTATATAGTAGTCTCCTTATTGATATAACATAGATATATATTTTGTTACTCTTTTTTTTTCAGGACTCTTTATTTTTTTAAAACTTATGAGTAATATTTTGTGTATAATCACTTCATTACATTCTTCAATATAATTTAAAATATAAGTATCCTCAGCTACCGCCCCACCCTTGTACATTTTTACCTATAATCAAAATAATATCATATTTTAAACTAAAATGTAACTTTGAATTCAACCAAAGTATAAATTTTTTTTAATAATATTATTTTTTGTATTTTTATCCTAGCTAATGCATGTTGTATTATGTATTACATATAATACATATTAAAAGGCGAATATTTTTAATAATTATTATTCCCCTTTTAATATAATACATGTAAATATGTATTTTTTTTAACTCTTGAATTTTTTTTTTTTCAAAACTGCAATTCCATTGAACCGCCTTTTGTTCCATTATTTCTTTTTAATTCTTTTTAAAAGTTATCCAAGTTAGTATCCCACATAAAAAAAAAAAGTCGAGAAGCTGAAATTTAATTTCATTTCAACTCAAATCTCATTTAAATTCAAATTCAAAGTCATATTTACTCTTATCCGTCAAATATCCATTTATATAATTCTACATTACATTTTGAATGGCATTTACTTAAACGACCAACTTTGAGACCTTAACATAATTATCGAAACATCACATTTTGCAAAATAAAATGTTGCTAAGAATAAATTTTCTGCCTTTAAGGTTTTATAGTTAATATTTTGTTTCATATCAACTTGTATATGTTGACAAAGAAGTGTATTCAAAATTTCCTGTCTTATCTATAATAATAAGGACAAAGATAATTATGAGATTCATCAAAGAGAGACCACATGCACAAATATGAAATTTGAAGTATACCATACATGAAGTTTTATACCAATCCCAACTATCGATTTTCCTTAAACATAAGAAATTTGTACATACATGTAGAGCTAAGTTTGAGACCCCTCAAACTTGCACAGGTACTTACCCTTGGCCTATGAATAGATATTGATGAGCTCTTCTGTTACTGTGGAAATGGAAAGATGATGATTAATGACCCATCGCGCTTTTGGATTAAGGACTCACTTTAGCTAATTTTCGCGCTAGCTTACTATCTTCCTTTTTATAACAATAAGATAAGAAATAGATTCAAATCTATTTAATCTGTCAATTTAAACTCAAATTCAAATGATCTATATATGATAAAATTATCAAAGATTGCTCAGGAAAAATTGTTGCATACCTACTTCCATTCAAAATGATCTATATCTGATAACATTGTGAAATTATCAAAAATCTTGTCTCTAGTAACAACAAAAAAAAATTGTAAGATTCAATAATTATCTTTGCGTATTTACGAAATACATTTAGAAGTATAAAGAATTATTGACTATTATTTCTCTAAATGGGAAAAAAAATGCAAGATTTGTTCAAGATAAGATTTGCATTAAAGAAACATTTGCATTGAGAATCTAATTAATTTATTGTTTGTCAGAAAAAGTATTTACCGTAAGTTCAAATTTTAAAAAATGATCTGTATCTCAATTCAAATTTATTAACCTTTCTCTTGTTTTAGTTTTTTATGATATTCGTTTATATCTCTTATATATATATATATATGGACTTATCCACAATTATAGAATAAATTTAAAATAAAAATATAAAAAAATAGTTTTTAACATATAAAATTATGATAATCGAGCATAATAAAATTTTATTAGAATAAATTATTCGTGTAAGTAATTTGATAATAGTAACCAAATCTAAAAGTTCTATTTTCATTCATTATATATATACCCTTATATTATTTATTTTCATTATTCAAAATTTGTGTATTTGACTCATTTACTAAAGTTTTAGTTACCTGATCTTATCCAACTACAAATCTTTTTCAATAATGAAAAAATCACCCAAATACACACAAATTAAGACTAACCATATTCAATTTAAAATCAAATTCAAACATTGACTGCAATTACAACAACATACCCAGTGCAATCCAACAAAAAACATTAACCACGACTATTAAAAAAATTAAAATAAAAGAAAGGAGAACTATTCCAAAATGTCTACAATCTAATAAACTATGTTTGTCAATTTTGTTTGTCAACTGGTCATACTTTTAAGTATATTAATCTGATTAAGATACTTTATTTTGATACACGTCAAACATTTTATATTCGTGAATTCAAACAAATGAAAGGCTATGAGGAATCTTCCCACCTTATAGAGATAGTTAGGATCAAAATTATATTTATTGTTAGTCGCAAATGAATAACCAAATGAAGGGAGAATAACTCTCATAGGTTCATAAAACCAAATTGAGTTTCTCCTATTAAATTTCTTCTACATCTAATTAACTACATTTGTTTACAACTAACTGATATTCAACCTTATTTATTTTTTCTAAAATAAAAAGATTACCATCTAAATAGCTGAGTGAAACAACTTGGACCTATATTTTCATCAATTCAATCTCCTCCAAAAACATCATTATATGCAATATTTGTATCTGTTAATATCAATTGGACAACCATGAAACATCGTCCATAATGGAAGGAGTTGACATTCCTTCTCCATGCTTTTGACACTTGATAACGTCCAAATACACTCCTCAAAGAGAAAGTGTACACGGTCGTATGCAATATATTTACCCAACTATGAGTCGGGGTCGATCCCACAGGGAACAATATGCTAGGCGATTAAGAAAGTAAGGAACTTTCACCAACTAAGCTAAAGCCAAACGATAAATGGTGTTTTGGTTTTTGTTTGAGAATTATAACTAATGCGGAAATGTAAAATTACCTAGAAAGCGAATAAAATGATCAATGGCCACAAGCATGGATAATAGGAGATTACACTCAAGTAACGATCCAATGTATTTCACGATTTTACAACTAAGAACGGGTTTATGTCAATAGATAATGATTTCTAAAATCTCATTGAAAGTCTTCCAACCAAATCAATGAATTTCACTCTAAGCTTTTCCAAGCCTTAGAGTGTGATATTAGGCACAATCAATTTAACCTCAAGTAACTATCCTCTTCCGAGCTCAAGTTATTAGATGAGTTTAATGACCCAAATTCTTGTTAATTAATCTTTCCCAACCTAGATTTCCTTTTCCAAGCTCAATCTAAGTAAATGGGTGAGTCCTAGGGTTAGCTAATCCCTTTGGAAACATTCAAGAACGAGATTAATTAAATCAACAAAGACCCACTTCAATAACAATAAGAATCATTCAATACATAAGCAAAACAAGAGTTTCAATCCAAACTTTAACAATGTATACTTCCATAAACAAGGTTCAAGTATAGAAATGAAATACTACACACTAAAATATTCAATACAAAACAAGGAATTGAAGAAAGGTTTAAGAATTATCTCATTAAAGTGCTCCAATCTTCTCCTCCAATTGTGTAGGTGAAACCCTAGCCTCAAAAACTTGCAAAATGACCAAAGATGACAATGTTTTGCCTCTTATGTTCCTTTTATAGTCCCACAATTTCCCTACTCAAAATTAGAACAAAATAGCCACTGATTTTCGGAATTGCAAATCTGTCCCGTTTTTGCAAAACTGTCCACTTTTGACAGTTTTGCAAAACTGTCCCATTTGGCCTCTTTTTGACTTTATTTTCACTTGGTTTCTTTTGATCACTTCTAAATCATATAAAATCAACTTATCAGACTCGCAGATCACGCTTCTTCTATCTTCGTATGTTTTGCTCTATTTTGCTCCATTTTGATCCATTTTAGTCCATTTTGCTCCGTTATGCTCTCCGGGCATCTTTTCCTACAAAACAACATAAAACACACAAAAAGTAACAACAAAAGTGCTTAAAGAGTCACAAAAACTTAAGGAATTAGCATCGAATATCGCGTAATTTCACGACTCATCAACACTCCCTCGCTTATTTTAAATCGGTTAGATCTGCAATTAAATATAAATATGGAAATAACAGAAAAAGAACATTAAAAAAAAAGGTTAAGTATCAGAATAAAAGAAACTTGCTAGTAATCATTTTATTATAACATAGATAGATATTGATTGAATCTTTACTCTTGAAAAAATTCTTGTTTTTTTTTTTTTTTTTTTATTCTATTATTAACAACTTGCTTTGTGTCATTATTTACTTTAATTTATTTTTAATTAATTGATTAAATATCCTCACATTATCTTTTTTTTTTTTAATTCAAAAAGCATCTCATATTTTCAAACTTATTTAATTATAGTTAGTTTCATGGGTATCCATGACACGTCACCTTACTCGAAAACTTAAAATAAATAGATCATCTCAAATAAATTAAGCACTCATCTAGATGTTAGAGAGAAAAAATTATAACATTTGAGAAAGGAGATACGATTGACCTTTCAATAAGATTTATCTAAAATTAAGTCATTTATCAAAATTTAAAAGCAATATATCTGTATTTATAAATAGTACTAAAGCTCGTTGGTGATCTAAATCTAACCATTGAAATGGAAAAACTAAAAGACTGTAAAAATCCAAAGAAATTGTGTTTCAAGTTCAACAGGCCAAGCAAAAACATAAACTTTCAAACTAAGCAAAGATGTTAATTATTGCAAACCTAATACATGTTGAGACATCTGGAGCATAGAAACATCCTCCACATTGTGAAATTAATCTGCAAAAGGATTATGACACATTAAATTAACCATCGAAAAACCTGGAAAAATAAAGAAGCGGAAAAGAAAATTAGCAAAGCAGAGAGAAAGGAGTCAAGCTCCTGTTACTATCTATTTCGACAAATACGAAGATGAACTTTGAAACTATGTACAAAGAATTGTATTACAATTTCACGAACTGTTACAGAAGAATCAGTGAAAAAACTAATAAATAAACTACTTAGAACACTAATTCAGAACAACAAAAGATGAATACATTCTATGATACTCTCCGTTATACATAGAGAGATTTAGGTAGATAGATACGGAGAACTATCTTTGTAAATTTGGATATGGGGTTGAGATTTATCTTCTCATTTGAAATTTAAATTTAAATTATCTATTTATCATGTGAGACTTTTTAAATATTTTTTAATCAAAGTAGGCCATTTATTTATCAACAAAGCTCATTTATTCAATTAACAGATTTAATAACTAATTAAACCTAGATATTTGAATTTGAAAAGCTCTGCAATTACGATGATAACACTAAGAATGCGGGATAGGTTAGACGACAATAAGAGTTCAATGGGGACTCTTTAGCCGTGGTAAATATTTTCCATGTAGAGGTTATACGACCTCTAATTTAGCCTATTTTATATATCATTTCAAATCTACTAAATATTTTTATGCCTTTTCAAATTTAACAATTCAAAATTTTATTACAAAACATATTAATAGCCTATTTGGCGAAGCTTATTTTTTCTACTTAATTTTAAAAAGTTAAGTATTTGAATAAGTTTTGGGGAGAAAATAAGTACTTCTGAGGAGTCGCAGAAACTGTTTTTGAGAAGCGAAAAAAATAGTTTTTACCCAAAAGCACTTTTTTGAAAAAAACACTTTTTTTTTCTTAGAAACTTTTTATAAGTTTGTTCAAACACTAATTGCTGATCAAAAGTGCTTATCAAATTAATTGTTTTTTCGCTAAAAGTACTGTTTTGAAAAACATTTTTGAAAAAAATATTTTTCAAAATAAGCTGATTTTATAAGCTTGGGCAAACATGCTATAAACATTGTCCTAAAATTGCCAAGTGGCTTGTTATATATATATATATATTAAAAGTGAAATAAAAAATAATGAAAAAAGGAGAAGGGATAAACATCCGAATTTGGTTCTGTACAGAGTTTGATGAGAACTACTCTTCTTTTTAAGATTGAATTTTATCTATATATATTTAAATACTTTTTATATTATCTTTCAATTTTACAAAAATAATCTTTTAAATTTGTTTTGTCCTAATTCTCATTAACTTTGTCTTAAAATTGCCAAGTGGTTTGTTATTAGCTTGCCACTTGGCTTAACCACATTGCTTATACCTCTCCTATTTTATATATATAGATGCTTATACCTCTCCTATTATATATATATAGATATGAATATAGATACTCTCACAGGTATTTATCAACATATTACCTTTGTGGTAAATGAACTAGATGCCCATAATTAAAAGTGATTCTTTTATAATAATGCATCTATATATCTGTAAATAACTTCATTAATGACACAAGGTAGACCACCCATATATCAAATTAAAAATAAAATTATAATGTTACAAACTTTTAGGATGACATAATCAATTCCTTGGCATTTTGTTGGTGCAATTCGACAATATTATGAATTGTGCATTTGTAACTTCTTTATCTGGGCTCTAAATAAAATTATGTATTTATAAATACTAACCAATTTGATATTTAATACCAAAAAAATAGTGACTCCAACTATTAACTCCAGGAGATCATATAGGGACAGTTTGTCCATTTTTTTTTTCTTCTCTTCAAAATATTATTTGATCAAATATTGGACTATAATTTGGAAGCTTCTATGAATATTTTAATTGTTGTAGGATTAAAAGATACAAAATGAATTGATAGTAACGTTTATGTATTTACACTTATTTTTAAGTGGAGAAGAGCAAATATGCAATCTTTAATACTGTTTTTCTAATCCAAATGTTGGGCCCGTGCGTAGGACGGGATAAGCACCCTAAGTGTACACAAGAAGGGGCAAAAGTCGAAATGAAATTTTCTTAAGGTAAACTTTATATATATCTAAACCATGTCAGAACTCTCTATTTTTTTTTTATTTTTTTTTTTACTTTTTCTTATTTGAGAAGGTAACATATGCCAGAACTCTCTGTTAATTTGGTTAGTATAATTTCCATCATAAAAACAAAAGAATTACAAAAACTATTATAATAGAAGTTCTTTTTTTTTTTACTAGGTCTAAATTCCATTTGTTGGAGCTATTGGAATTTTCGTTTAGATAAAACAAAATTGCAGCATATAAAAACTGAAAGACAATGTTATAGTCATCTTATTAAAATAAGACCAAAGAATCTATTGCATTTGTCCCAACCACTTACTTTTTCATAGGATGACTTAGAAAATATGATGTGCCCTTAGTTGTCTTCTTTTTTATCGGCTAGTGGATTAAGTTGAGCTAGACTATATATTTTCGTGAGATGGACATCACGAGACATTGACACCTTAGCGTGTCAACCCATTTTACTTCCTCTTCTTCGTTTGTTCTTCCATCATTAATACTTTCTTACCCTGCACTGCCATTTTCACCGTTAAAAGCACCATTACCACCACTAAAAACCCATCACTATATAGTGAGAATATCGATTCATTGATTTTCTTACAAGTAGGCAAAAAAGAAAAAAAAAATCTTTTAAAATGACATGGGTGAAGCTAGAGGACGGAAGGGGTTCATCCAAACTCTCTTCGCCAGAAAATTATATACTGCCTCCATCCTAATTTAAGTGTTTTTTTTGGTATGTCCCAAAAAATGTGTCTCTTTCTATATTTAGTAAATTTTGACAAGTTTAAGACCACAAGAATTAAAGGATCACACACATCTTTAATATAAAGCCACAAGATTCAGAAATGCTTCTTTATTTTAAACTCTGTGTCCAGTCAAACTAAAATATTTAAATTGAAACAGAGGGAGTCGTATATATAAGGTTAAAATCTATTATACATACTCTTTAGCGTCTTTAACTTGTGTGTTTTAACTTTTTATATTTTAAATCTTTTGAATAAAAATTCTGATTTGGTCGCTGATGGATGCTTTGTTTGGTAGAATGTCGCCGCCACATTGTCAGTACTCTTTTCATCCACAGGTTCTGCAAGAATAAATGATATAAACGGTGATTGAAAAGCCACAACCAATTTAATTGCACAATTTATTCTGTCCGTGAATGGTCAATATCAAACCGTACTTTATCATTATTAGGAGTAACATGAACCCTTTTGCTGCAATTCTTCTGACGTAAGGACCAAAAAAAAAAAATGCTATAGAGAGCTGGTTAATGATAAATTAGGGAAAGGTATAATTTCTGAACCAAAACAAGCAAACCTATTTGTTGGTTGGCGAATATTCCAGAAATAGCTTATAATATTAAATTCTCAAATGTACATATTTTCTGACTTGGACACGTGGTCCTTTTACATTTACTTCATTTTGTACAATCTTTTTTCTTCAAACTCATCCATGTCCAGAGAGCTCCTCTTTCACGTATCATTCATAGAGATGGCTTTTTAGGGGTGGTTATGGGGGATTTAAAGGTGGCAATGGTACTGGTGAAGGGAAAGTGATGAGGTGACATGACACATGATATCCATCTCATCAAAATGTCAATGTCACGTGGTATTGACATTCACCTTGGACAGTCCAAATGGAGGAACGGTATATGAATTACTCAAGTAATGGCAGGATATTTTCATATCGATAGTATAACGGAGGGTAAATCTATGATGTTAGGGTTTTCTATGAATTTTCTATCTTATTTGAATTTTAATATAATTGTGTTTTCTTTAAAAAAGATTTTCTTAGTAGAAACGAACACTTCCATGTCTATCATTTTCTTAGAGGAGAAGTCTTGGACTTCAATAAATAGAAGATCATTTTTTCTCATACAATAACGCAATAAAATCAATGTAGTCATTAACAGAGTTTGTTTTGGAAAAGATTATTCTTTCAATAATCTTTATACTTTCTTTCATATTAGTTTCTCATATGTAGGTCAGTTGACAAGTTATATTAAAATACTAGTATGCTTCTTTTAGCACAGTTTTCTTTATTGTCTAATTCAGTTATCTTCATTCAAAATTTACAATGATTAGTTTTTGCATACCACCTTATTATTCGTTCAAAATTTATAATTATTAATTTTTGCATACCACCTTATTATTCGTTCTAAAACTTCCTCACCGACAACTTGTACGGGAAATTAAAGGCTGCCGTTTATTGTTAAGTCTCTTTAAATGCTACTCATTTCTCCCTTCGCAAAAGTTTCTCATTTCTACTTAGTTTCTTTTAATTCTTTTCTAAAAATAAAAATTCGAAACTCAATCTTCCTACAATCACAGAAATTCAAGATGTTAAGTTAATAATATGGTGTGGCCAATTATTGTTAAAGCATGTTGCTAGTTAGGTCAAGGGTAACAAAAAAGGGGCCCAAGATGTTAATTAGCTGTAAAATATATACTACAGTATTGTACTCATCTGCTTTGAGACTTTTGATATGGCTTATTGTATCATGTGCAGAATTTTGCCATGGATATGGTGTAGGAGTAGGATAAAACATTAGGGGTTAGGATCAGTGCCGGATCAAAGTTCGTGAGTGCTTCACTTTTTTTTTTTTTAACATACAATTGCTACCAGTTACATAGTATGCACTATCAGAAAGTATAGAAATTACAATAAAAAATTTAATATTAGATAATAATTTAATTTTATTATTGGCAAATGAACTTTTTTGTTGCCAAACAATTTAATTCTGTTATCATAGTATTGATTATTGTTGCAAAAAGTACTTTTGAAAAAAAAAATTGTTGCACATTGTTACAATAACAACCGTTGGGAAAAGTATGCAATAATTTTTTTTTATTGCTAAAAATACATTTTACAACAATAATTTATTTTATGATAATAAAAAAATTACTGTCAAATATCTTTTTTCTTATAATGACGTATAATATGCTGATTAATATCTCATTGACAATTACAAGTGAGCTGCTACCTAACTTTAATAAGTGCAGTTTTGCAGAGAAATTAGTTGTAAGTCAATAACCTCCAAATAAATTAGGCCATATGATCCTGCGTTTGACTTTTAATGTGAAAGGCCGAAAAGAAAATTCAGCCAAATAAGGACAACTAGAAGTGCTATATTTTCTATCACTCACTGGATGATAGCACGGGCTTAATATAAAAAATAGTACAACACTTTTTTTTAGTCTATTTTAAAAAGAATGATATATTTTTATGTTTAAAAATTATTTAACTTGAAACTTTCCTTTTTATCTTTAATGAAATGATTTAAATTCACACAAATATTTATGACTTATTTTAGACCACAAGTTTCAAATATGTTTTTTTTAACGTCAAACTATGTCACATAAATTAGGATAGAGAGAGTATTTTTTAGTAATATAATTATGGAATTTTTATTATAGAAAGTATTATAATTCAATTAATTGAAAATATCAATAAATTATTTTACTTAGTCCGCTTCTCCCATATATGACTTTCTTGGTTTGGTTCTCTAATTGAAAGATTTGAAATACACCTTCTTCTTCCGAGTTTCATGTCATCATCTCTTTCTACTCAACAACACTGAAAAGCGTTTTCATGTGTTAGCATCTGTTGTAGTCTTAAATTTTTAAATATAGATCAACTTTATCATTTTAAGAAAATATGTATATACGTTTCTTGACCGTTTATATTTCGTCTTCTTGATATTATTCCTCATTATTTCTGTGAGACGTATGTGTCTAAACTTATACCCAAAGGTATAAGTTTTAAATCTTTTGATTTTATGACTTTTTTAGCGGTTTTTGTGTTCAATTTAAATCGTTATTGCTTTTTTCATGAATTTCTCTTCTTTAAATTTCTTTAAGCGTACCTTTACCATTTTCTGATCTTATTATCATTATATAAATGTTTTTTTTTTTTTTTACAATTTTCTCCTAATTATTCACGTGGACCCCACTTTTTTTTTTAAAATTTATACTATTGTAGAAGAGTAGGCCCCATCTTAATATTTTTTTTTTAAAACTATATTAGAAGAGTGGGTGAATGACGGTCCAACCCACTCTTCTAATATAGTAGAAATTTGTGCAAACTTAAAATAGCATATCTTATAAAAAATTAAACAAAATACATAGTTTGAGTTTAAAGTAGCAAATGCATTCCACCCGTGACTCGAGGAGGTCGTACTAGTTCTCTTAGTTTAAAATATTTGTGTTGACGGTGCTAAAAAATTGATAAAGAGTAATTTAGTCTACTAACCTTTATAATTAATTTATTAACTTATTTTCTTATGCGTGTGTCAAAATCTAAAAAGGCACTCAGATGGACATAAGGGAGTATTTAATATTAGGGAAAAGGGTCAAATATACCCCTTTACTTTAGTTTAATGGTTAAATATATCCTCCGTTAGTCAAAGTAGATAAATATACCTCTTCCGTTAGTCAAAGTAGATAAATATACCCATTCCGTTAAGAAAGTAAACAAATATACCCCTCAGTTAACAAAATCCTCAATTTCATCATTAATTACCCGATTTAACTTTAAAAAAACCCATGTCCGACCCGCCCCGACCCATAAATTAAATTATTTCCACCCAAGTATACCCACCACCACTACAACCGACCCAACACAACAGCCACCACCACTTCCACCACCACCGCCACCACTGTTTAGCACTCCCCCTTCCTCGTCACCCCCTAAACAGTTCCGGCAACAATGGTAAGATTCTCTATCACTATTTTTGCTTCATTCTTTTTTTTTTATCCACTTTAGACCTTAATTATTGAAAAGTTAAAGAAAAAATGAAAAGAAGTCATGACGTTTTTCCTAGAAACACAGTACAAAATAAAAAAAGAAATAAAATATTAAAGAAAAAACAGAAAAAGGTAAAAGAAAGAGAAAGGAGAATATTACAGAAGAATTTCATGCAATTCGATTTCGTCAATTTGGGGTTGATAGATTCATTCTTCTTTACTGTGACTGGTTTTCTATATATTCTTTTTAGATTTTAAAGGAGAATAACTCTTCTTTGAATGTATTTTAATTCAACTCTCAAACAAAAGGAAAAAGGTTAGGTACAACTATGGTTTACATTTCCCGGATTGTTGCCTGAACTGTTTAGGGGGTAATGGGGAAGGGGGAGTGCTAAATAGTGGTGGCGGTTGTAAACACCTAATTTTTGACCGAACATAAGCTTTACACCCTATTTAGCTTTTAAATATTTCTTTTAGATCTAGATTAGACATCTTGATTTTTATGTCAATTTTAGTTAGTTTTATTTAAAAAATTGAAAACTTTAAAAATAGAGTCACATTTTAAAATAAATCTTGTTTTCATTTTTATTTGTAAGAGAAAAGAAATTTGAAAAAAATAATAATAATAATAATAAATATATATATATTTGTTTCTTTCTTTTCTTCTAATTTGGGTTTAATAAATAAGCTAGTGGTTTTACTATTCTTTGACTATGAACTAGCTATTTAATTTTTGCTATATTTCATTGGTCTATAAATGATTAGCTAATTTCTTATTTTGTATACTTTTATCTTTGTTTAAAATAAATAAATAAAATAAAATTAAAAAAAAAAAAAAACTGAAACAGCAAAATCCTAAACTATCACCCTCACGTCTCTTTCCCTTTAATCCTAAACTACCCATAACCTTCCCCAACTCCCCACTCCCTCACATCTCCATTTTTCATGCGACACACACCCTCTCACGTAACACACACACACACACACAACGCAGCCCACAAAAAATTATAAATACACACACAACACAACTACACGAGAAGATGAGAAACAGGAGGGTAGAGAAAAAAAAAAAAAAAACTCAGAAGTAGAAGGAGAAAAAAAGCAACAGAGAGGAGTTAAAAAAAAAAAGCAGTGGAAGAAAGAGAAAGGGAGATAGCAAAACAACGTAGAAGAAAGAAAAAGGAACATAAGGAAAGAGAGAAAGAAAAACAACGTAAGCAGTAGAAAAAAAAAAGAACAACAAAAACAGTAGAAAAAAAAAAAGATCAGAAGCAGTAGAAGAGAAAAACAAAAGAGAGTAATTTCAGTAACAAAGAGCTTTGAGGGTTTACGAGTTCGAGATTTGGATTCCATTCGTGGTTTGTGGTTCGAGCTCCTGTCACAGTTTTTTTTCCGGTTAGATTGAGTCCGCCGGAGTTTGGTGTAATCAATTTCATATTAAAGAAGATTCACACTAAGAGGTTCATATTCTACACTCTTTTTTCTTTAATATGAATTTGTACGTGTTATATATGATTTTGATATATACATATCCATGATGTATCCACTATTTTGTAGTTTATGCTAGTGCATCCATTATTAAATAAGTTATGTAGTTAAAATCATGTTAGCAATCTCAATTAAAGTAAATTAGATTTTAGTTCGTGCGAAAGTGTTTACTTAATCGAAAAATTTCTTATGAATTTATCTTATATGTCTCAATAAAAGCATGGGTTCGGTTATACTTCTTAGGAATCGGTTAAGTTAAATCTATTTTTTAGATGAATCAGTAAATACATGGACAGAACTAAGACTACTTTCGAACCTGCAAATAAATGATGGTTATACGTGGTATATTCTTATATTATATGTTGCTGTTGGGTTTGTAAAATGGAACCTTAGTTGTGTTTTTTTTTAGAAAATTATAAATATCAGTATCTTGTTTTTTTTAAGACGTTGAGTGTAGAAATCATTTGTTGATAGTTTTGGTGTATCAGTTTATAAAGTCAAAGGTTAAATAAAGAGATGTTCCTCAAATTCGTGATGATTTTAAATGTTTAAAAAAAAAAGGATTAATGGTGCAAGCTTAGTTGTGTTTGCTTAGTTATGGTGACTTATCGAGAATTTAGCTTTAATTGCCAGAAATTTTGGAATAACCTTTTAACCTTGCTTCATGATTGAATATAGGTGATGGATTGATTACAGTTAACTAATAGTTGTTTACGTTGAGATTAGAGGTTTCAAATAGTATTTTGGGGTGTAAAGTTATTTGCCAAAATTGACGTAAAAGGAAATTTATTTTAATATTTTATGCCATGATTAATTGTACTTATTCTGTTATCTGTTTATTTCTTTCAAATAATGAGTGAATCTGGCCTAAACTAATGTGGAACTGAAAGCATTAATTAAGTTCTAATGTTTTTTTTATCCTTTCCCGTCAAAGAGAGCTAGGGTTTGGATCAATTAAAAATTAAAGCATGTATAGTGTGCACTATGTATATTCTGTTTGAAATTTCCCCTACATGTAATTTGCTCCATGAAATAAACTGAAGTATTTTACGTAAGTGGGTAGTTTGTTTTGTTATTAGACTTAATAGATTGTTTTCTCAAGAGATCGAAAAATTATAATGGTTTTAACGAGAAGTTTCATGTCATTTAACAATACTTCAAATAGCTAGTTTAATTTAATTGTCTTGACTTCTTCGAATATATTATTTCATCTCTCCGTTGATTTGGTCAGGAATATGTATTTTAAGTAAGACAAGCACGTTTTCTTCAAGATTAATTTAAGCCGAATATTAGTCAATAAAGCGACCGTGCTAGAACCACGGGACTCGAGGGGTGCCTCACACCTTCCCCTCGGTCAACAGAATTCCTTATCCGGACTTTTGTTTTCGCAGACCAATAAAGATAGAGTCATTTCCTTTTGATTAGGGATTCATAAGGTGACTTGGAACACCAAAACTCAATTCCAAGTGGCGACTCTGAATAAATTAAATAATCCCTTCTCAAAACGTCACTTTAATTGGAAAAACCCTTTTTAAATAAAAACAAATCAAATTAATTTATTTTTATTTATTTATGAAAAAAAAGGGGTGTGACAGATGGCGACTCTGCTGGGGATAACCAGAATTCGAGCTTTAGATATTTACCTGTATTTGGCTTTCTTTATTTCTTGGATATATATTATGTGCTTGTTGGCCTAATGTGCTATTTGCTGCTTATTTACCGCTTTGATATTATGTGACTGCATATATAAACTGTCTTCTCTCGCGCACCCCCTCTGAGTCTTCAATAATACATTTTTACCATAAAAACGGGAATTGCGACTACGCACCCCACTTCTGCTGAGATAAAGCCAGTGGGCCCTTGGTCCCTGGTGAAGGATTTATAGTCACACATGTTTAGGATGGGGAGGACCCACAACAAAGCCGAAAAGCGCTGCTACCGGTACGTTGTCCCTCGCCCGACTCGAGTCGTCCGCTCATTTTACAGCCAGTCTAGATACCTTTCTCCATTAGGTTTAACCTTAGTAGAACGGGAACACAGACATGGTACCCCTAGTAGGCCGCACTTTGTTTGCATCACTTGCATTTGACCTAGTGGGGCTCGGCACAGGGGCCGAGTCCGTCTAAGACAGGCACCTGTTTCTCTTGACCAACATGTGCATCATATGTGCTATTTGCAATATTATTCGGAATGGTTGTTCATTGTTGATCGGCTTTTAGGGTGATTAGTAAAACAAAGAAAGAGATCTATTATATACCCATTTTTTTTTTCTTTTTTTAAATAACCAGAAAGAATCTAGTCCTTTGTCAAAAAAAAAAGAATCTTTTTTTTAGTAAATTTTTAAAGAAAAAAAAAACCTTTTTTGTAGGAAACCTCCTTGGGGTTCGGCCCATTTTAAAAAAAAATCATTGTAGTACTTTAGTTTTCGCGTCTGGCCGTTTTTGCCAAGATAACCCTAAAATCTTGCTACAAAAAGCATATGAGGGATTGTTTTTGAAAAAAAAAAATAGCCACTTTTTACATTTTTTAACTTTTTTTATTTTTTTTATTTTTTCTTTTGTGTTTAGGTCTTAATTCGAAGTCCTTTTATTTTTTTTATTTTTCTAAATAGGCCAAAATGATACCGATGAGATGTGATAAGAGGCCAAGAAATGAAGCAGTTGAAGAAGTCAATGAACCCCCAGAGTTTATGATTGCAGACAAAACCCCACCGCTACTCCTGGCTTGGTGGAACGATATGGGTCATTATCTACAGACCCCGATATTTAAACATCTGGCATTCCTCACAGATATTATGAGAATCAGCCCTTGATGAGTCGTGAAATTACGCGATATTCGACGCTAATTCCTTAAGCTTTTGTGACTCCTTAAGCACTTTTGTTGTTACTTTTTGTGTTTTTATGTTGTTTTGTAGGAAAAGATGCCCGGAGAGCATAAAAGAACAAAATGGATCAAAATGGACCAAAATGGAACAAAATAGAGCAAAACAAGCCAAGTAGCTGAAATGAGTGATCGGAAGAAACCAAGTGAAAAGAAAGTCAAAAAGAGGTCAAACTGGACATTTTTGCAAAACTGTCAAAACTGGACAGTTTTGCAAAAACGGGACAGATTTGCAAAACAGTCAAAAGTGGACAGTTTTGCAAAAACGGGCAGAATTGCAAAAACAGAAATATGGGGGCAGATTTTGACATTTTTTGGACTTGGAAAAATTGGGGGGAGCTACAAAAGAGAGGCTAGGGCAAAACATTTTCCATCTTTGGTCATTTTGCAAGTTTTGGAGGCTAGGGTTTTTCTACAATATTGGAGGAGAAGATTGGAAACACTTCAATGAGATATTTCTTAATCCTTTCTTCAATTCCTTGTTTTGTATTGCATATCTAAGTGTGTAGTATTTATTCCATTACTTGAATCTTGATTGTGAAACTATTCTTGATTAAAGTTTGGATTGAAACTCTTATTTTGCTTATGTATTGAATGATTTTTATTGCTATTGAAGTGGGTCTTTGTTGATTTAATTAATCTCATTCTTGAATGTTTCCAAAGGGAGTAGCTAACCCTAGGACTCACCCATTTACTTAGATTGAGCTTGGAAGAGGAAATCTAGGTTGGGAAAGATTAATTAACAAGAATTTGGGTCATTAAACTCATCTAATAACTTGAGCTCGGAAGAGGATAGTTACTTGAGGTTAAATTGATTGTACCTAATATCACACTCTAAGGCTTGGAAAAGCTTAGAGTGAAATTCATTGATTTGGTTGGAAGACTTTCAATGAGATTTTAGATATCATTATCTATCAACACAAATCCGCTCTTAGTTGTAAAATCGTAAAATACGTTGGATCGTTACTTGAGTGTAATCTCCTATTATCCATGCTTGTGGACATTGATCATTTTACTCGCTTTCTAGGTTAGTTTACATTTCCGCATTAGTTATAATTTTCTCAAACAAAAACCAAAATATTATCTATCGTTTGGCTTTAGCTTAGTTGGTGAAAGTTCCTTACTTTCTTAATCGCCTAGCATATTGTTCCCTGTGGGATCGACCCGACTCATAGTTGGGTAAATATATTGCATACGACCGTGTACACTTTCTCTTTGAGGAGTGTATTTGGACGTTATCAAAAATAGCGCCGTTGCCGGGGAACAATTTGGCGTATTTAGGTTAGTTTGGGATTTAAGCTTGCTTGCTTTGGTCCAAATTCGTAAATATTAGTGTAGTTGTTTTCTTTGCTTGATTTTATTTTTACATATAAAAAAAAAAAAAACTGACCAGTTTTTGCAAAACTGCAAAACTGTCCAGTTCTGAAAATCTGTCCAGTTTTTGCTTTTGCAGAAACTGTCCAGTTCTGAAAAACTGTCCAGTTTTTGCTTCTGCAGAAACTGTCCAGTTCTAAAAAAAAAAAAAAAAAACAATGGCATCATATAATGAAAATTGGTCGGATGGTAGTTATGCATACTTTGATGACACTTGTCTTTATTGTGGAGGACCACACTCATGGCAAAATTGTTTGAATTCTCCCGGGGGCGGATTGTGCGCACAATCCCAAACCTATGAGTGGAGTATATGTGATAGGTGTGGTGGTCAAAATGGTCATTGGGATAATTGTGATTATTTGTCCTTCCCTTCCCCGAACCCCCACTATGACTATTCTAGTTTTGATTTTGATGATAGTAGGGATATGGAAATGGAAGAAGCCTCAAATGCTCAAAATGAGAGGATAATACTCATGTTAGAGACCATCCTTGAAAAAGTTGAAAAACAGGACTTAGCGGTTAAGGACTTGAGGCAACCACTTGATGACTTGAGGCAAGCAATTAATTGCAATGACAAAGCTATTCACACCTTGGAGGATCAAATGAAATTATTGGTTCAGATTCATAATGCTCAACAACTTGAGGATGTTGAAAGTATACAAGAAAGTGGCCAAAACATGAATTTCTCCAAGGGTGGATTTTTACAAGCTTTGAATGACCCTCAACTTGAAGAAAGTCTTGACAAAGTGGAAGTTGTGAGCCAAGATTGGCTTATGACTCAAGCTCAACAACTTGGAGCCTATGGAGATCATCGTGAAGGCATTTCAAGGATGATGGAATTTTTTTTAAAAATCCATGTTGAGCAAAGTCAAGAGTTGAAGGAACTTGAAATTGCTATCCGTGACTTGAATACCGAATTGAATGCAAAAGTTGAGGTATGCAATACTCAACATCAAATAGTCATGGATAGTAGTTTTCAGTTAGTTTCCAATGAAAATGTGGTCAACATTGATTTTCAAGAGCTAATGATGAATTGACAACCGACAAATCCAAAAATAATGCAAGATGCCAATATTGAAGAAATGATACTAGAGTTGCATAAAAAAGTTCATGAAATGGTTTTTGAAGACTCTAGTTCATTTTTGGGTGAGGATGTCAAAATTCATGCAAATTTAGAATTTGAGCGCGTTGGACCTCATTCTAGCCAGTTTTCAACATTGTGCTTGGTTGATGATATGGAAGTTGAACTAACCAAGCCTATGGAGAATTTTGGAGATGAAGAAGAAAACGTTTTCATTTTGAAGTTTGCTATGCCAAGAAGACAAAATGGCATGCCTCACTTAAGGGCCAAGAAATGTAAAATGCGACACCCGAGAGTTGGCCTACTTGTTTTTCTACCACCACCCCATGAGCGTCATCATGATCTTGATTCAAAGTTGGGGCGCAAATTCATATCCTCCAAGTGGAGGGAAAAGTGGTAAAGGTACCCGTCGTGCCGCGACGTTAAATCAAGCGCTTGGTGGGAGGTAACCCATCGTTTTAAAAGTTTTAAATCGTTTTTGAAATTTTATTTTTTAGAATAGTTTAGTTTATGGTTTTTGACTAATCTGCAAAGTTTCATAATTTTTGGAGTTATTTTGAGCATATCGGATACCCGGACAGGCCCCAAAACCAGTAAAAGCTGCAAAAAAATATTTTCTGGTGTCATAACATGCGATTCGCATGTCATACATGCGAATCGCATGTCTCGTCGCATGTGGTGACAGAGAACAAAAAAAAAAAAAATTACGGGTGACATCACATGCGACTCGCATGTCATACATGCGAATCGCATGTTGCATCGCATGTGATGACAGCGAGTAAAAAAAAAAAAATTTTTTTTTTCCTTTTCTATTTTTATGTTTTGTTTTGATTATGTGCAGCAAGGACACTGCAATGTTTATAGTTGGGGGTGGCACGTGGTAGCGCATTATATTTTGAAACTTGCCCAAAATTTTTGAAAATTTTGTTCTTTTGACATGTTGTGGATTAGTCACTCTTATTATTTTATTTTCTTTCTTAGCTTCTTTCATTAGTATTGTAAGTTTAGGTGTAGGTTCTCCTTTGAGGAAAAATGTGAAAACTCTTGGCTTGTTTGGTACTAATAGAGTTAGTCTCTTGCATGTGAAATTGAAATATGAATACCTCTCCAAATTGTTGTGAAAGTTAAAAAGCAAGGTGCATAGGAAAGAATGATCTTTGTGACAACTTTTTGGCTCATTTTGTGACTCTTTACCTACTAGTGTGTTGACTTTGGATTATGAGATATTGCACTAGTTGTTCTTGCTTGGGAAGTGAAATTAATCCATCTTGACTAGTTCATATGCCATGTGTGTGAGTGTTTGTTGAATAAATCTTGTGTTTACTTTTATCATCTAGAACTTGCCCGGTTAGTCGTTCAATGCTAATTTTGATTATGTTGGTTGGAGAGATGACCTTGGGCTATCTTTGTGATATTTGAAAAAGCCTCTTTAGCCTTTCTAGCCTACCATTGCATAAATAATATCACTAGTAACCCCATTTGAGCTTATGACCTTTTCTTTGATTGCCACATTACAAGCCTTTACCATGTTTGATGAAAAGTCTCTCTTTTGAACGTTTCCCTCCTTGAACTTGAAATTGTGAATTTGAGGCCAAAAGCCTAAGTTGGGGGTGTTAGTGTTGCTTGAGAGTGGTGAAGGTTGGTGTTGTGAAAAAGTCAAAAGAAAAGAAGAAAAATTTTAAAAATACAAAAAGGTTGCAAACTTTTTGTGCAAAAAAAAATGTATCTTTGTAAAAAAAAAAAAAAAAAAAAAAAAATGCAGGTGACATCACCTGCGACTCGCAGGTCAGACCTGCGATTCGCATGTGTGGTCGCAGGTGGTGCCAGCCAAAAAAAAAAACTTTTTTTTTTCCTTTTCTATTTTTATGTTTTGTTTTAATTATGTGCAGCGAGGACACTGCAACATTTATAGTTGGGGTGGCATGTGCTAGCACATTATATTTTGGAACTTTATAAAGGAAGTTGGAATAATTGGGGAAACTAGTATGCAAAGGAAGGAGTGTTGTTTTGAAATGAAGAGGAAAGTGGACGAAAGGTTTTGTGTAGTGTTCAAGGAGGGCGTAGTCACTTGTATCCCAAATACTTATCCTACCCTTCCCTAAGCCTACATTACAAGCTTAAAAAGTCCCTATGTGATCTCCAACTAAATGTTCTTGAGTTAGTGATGATTGAAAATAAGGGCAAGCTTATGGTGTGATATTTGTTAGCACTAGAATTTTTTTTGTTGAGTGTGAGTGACTTTGTGTAATTGTCCCTTGTGTTGTTGTTGTGAATACAGTGATTTTGGGACTTTCTTTCTTGTGAGGGCATATGGATTACGATAGATTGGTGATGTTGAAAAATCCAAAGTTGAGTCAACTGAGCATATCTAGTAAGCTAGTAGTTTTGAGTCACTTATTGAGACTTGAGTGTTGTTGCTTGATAGTTTTATATCTCTATTGCATTCTTGAAATTGTATTTTGAATGAGGGAGTTATTTGGTTGAAGCTTCACATGCTTGTAGCCTAATTGTTGGTACCAACCAAAGTCATGTTTTTGTGCTTAAAATGGATCCTCATTGAGATTTTTGTTTTAGTTTGCTTGAGGACAAGCAAAGACTTTAAGTTGGGGGTGTTGATGAGTCGTGAAATTACGCGATATTCGACGCTAATTCCTTAAGCTTTTGTGACTCCTTAAGCACTTTTGTTGTTACTTTTTGTGTTTTTATGTTGTTTTGTAGGAAAAGATGCCCGAAGAGCATAAAAGAACAAAATGGATCAAAATGGACCAAAATGGAACAAAATAGAGCAAAACAAGCCAAGTAGCTGAAATGAGTGATCGGAAGAAACCAAGTGAAAAGAAAGTCAAAAAGAGGTCAAACTGGATATTTTTGCAAAACTGTCAAAACTGGACAGTTTTGCAAAAACGGGACAGATTTGCAAAACAGTCAAAAGTGGACAGTTTTGCAAAAACGGGCAGAATTGCAAAAACAGAAATATGGGGGCAGATTTTGACATTTTTTGGACTTGGAAAAATTGGGGGGAGCTACAAAAGAGAGGCTAGGGCAAAACATTTTCCATCTTTGGTCATTTTGCAAGTTTTGGAGGCTAGGGTTTTTCTACAATATTGGAGGAGAAGATTGGAAGCACTTCAATGAGATATTTCTTAATCCTTTCTTCAATTCCTTGTTTTGTATTGCATATCTAAGTGTGTAGTATTTATTCCATTACTTGAATCTTGATTGTGAAACTATTCTTGATTAAAGTTTGGATTGAAACTCTTGTTTTGCTTATGTATTGAATGATTTTTATTGCTATTGAAGTGGGTCTTTGTTGATTTAATTAATCTCATTCTTGAATGTTTCCAAAGGGAGTAGCTAACCCTAGGACTCACCCATTTACTTAGATTGAGCTTGGAAGAGGAAATCTAGGTTGGGAAAGATTAATTAACAAGAATTTGGGTCATTAAACTCATCTAATAACTTGAGCTCGGAAGAGGATAGTTACTTGAGGTTAAATTGATTGTACCTAATATCACACTCTAAGGCTTGGAAAAGCTTAGAGTGAAATTCATTGATTTGGTTGGAAGACTTTCAATGAGATTTTAGATATCATTATCTATCAACACAAATCCGCTCTTAGTTGTAAAATCGTAAAATACGTTGGATCGTTACTTGAGTGTAATCTCCTATTATCCATGCTTGTGGTCATTGATCATTTTACTCGCTTTCTAGGTTAGTTTACATTTCCGCATTAGTTATAATTTTCTCAAACAAAAACCAAAATATTATCTATCGTTTGGCTTTAGCTTAGTTGGTGAAAGTTCCTTACTTTCTTAATCGCCTAGCATATTGTTCCCTGTGGGATCGACCCCGACTCATAGTTGGGTAAATATATTGCATACGACCGTGTACACTTTCTCTTTGAGGAGTGTATTTGGACGTTATCAGCCCTGACAGGGACCTAATTGAGGCTTTAATCCCATTCTGGGACTCTGCAAACAACGTCTTCCGCTTTAGAGATTTTGAGTTGACTCCTACACTGGAAGAACTAGGTGGTTTCACGGGGTTAGGAAAGAACCTTCGTAAAAAAATGCCTCTAGCTCCAAGAAATGTTAGTGGAAATAAATTTTTGGAGCAAATGCACCTTAACCACCCTCGTATGGCATGTTTGGACAATGGATGGGTTACTTTGGAGTTCTTATATGCGAGATATGTAAACGAACAAGGATTTTTACAATATGGAAAGCAACTAAAAAATGGGAATCACTACTTTACATGGGAAAAGCATAGGCAAGAAGCATTCATGGTAGCATTCCTGGGAACCATGGTTTTTCCTAGACGAGACAGAAAAATCGACATTCGTTTGTCTGGGATAGTCACAGCTATGATGAAGAGAGAAGATTCCACCATCTTACCAATGATCCTAGCTGATATATATCGTGCTTTGACTGAATGCAGAGAGGGTGAAAAATATTTTGAAGGTTGTAACACTTTATTACAAGTGTGGTTTCTAGAGCACTTATACCGCCATCATTACCAGTCAAAATTCAAATCTGATTGGAAGAGCAATATCTTAGATCATCTAGATAGGGTGAAGGAATTAAGAAAAAATTTGCCAGAAGGCGTCAAGGCTTGGGCAGAGTATCTTCGTGAGTTGACAGCTTCACAGATTACTTGGAATTATCATTGGTTTCCTTCGGCTGAGGTGATTTACATGTCTTCTTATCGGCCCTTTTTTGTTCTAATGGGCCTCAGGGGGTTTCAGCCGTATGCTCCACTTCGAGTTTTACGCCAGCTAGGTCGGAGGCAAATCGTACCTATTGTTGAGAACATGCAGGATTTTGTATGGGAGGTAAAATCAGAAGATCGGCGTCGAGAATCAGAAGCTAAAAGAATTTGGGGTGGCCATCGGGTCCTAGGTTTGAGTACTATGATAGAGGATCGTGATCAAGGAGAGGTAGATCTTTTGTACTTTCACTGGTTTCATGATCAAGCTCCCCTCAAGGTTAGGCCTGAAGGGTCTGTAAAAGAAGCAAGAGACAAGGAGGCAGAGGTTGAGGTCAGAATCAAGCAAGCTCGGTTTGAAGTTGAAGAAAACTATCAGTCCACTCTACATTCTATCGATAAAGAACTAAAAACTGCCAGAGAGGATTTGGCCCAGATGGAGGTAGAGATGGGTGCTAGAGTTAGGGCAGCCCAAAAAACGGCTGAGAAGAAACATCGCTCCACAATTCAGACCTTATACGAGGATTTGGGCATTGTTAGAGAAGCCGTTGATGTGTTACAGAGGGAACTCGATGAGAAGGGAGACTTCTTTGATGCGGAGAAAGCGCGTTTTGAAGACGAGAAAGCTCAATTCTTGGCCCTGCAAACTCGACAACAAGCTGAATTCGATAAAGAGAGAGTTCAGTTTGATGTAGAAAGGAACCAATTAATGAATGACCGAGCAAGGATTAGAAACCAGCTTGAATTGGCATTGCACCGTGAGACAGGTATGAGAGAGATAGCCAATACTCGCCAGCAGCAAGTCCAAGACCTGGAGCGGAATTATCGAGATGTTAGAGAACATGTCCACAATTTAGCTGTTCATGTTGCTCAAAGTTGTCTGGACTGTCAGGGGATGGGTTATGAGCAATTTGCTAGAGAGGTGCCTACCTTCGCACGCCACTTCACAGCAGAACTGAAGCAGATATATCGCATGTTAGGGGGTCAGCCTGGGCCAGAAGCACCGTGAGCAGATATGCATTAGTTCACATACAAGATTGAGGATTTCGCCAGATTGAAGTTTAGTTATAATTATTAGGAGTTCTAGTTCAGTAGTTGTATTTTGAGACTGACTCTTTTCGAGTCTTTATTTTTAGTTTGTTTTGGATATTCTAGTCTCGATTTAATATTTTCAGTCTATAGTGCCTTTCTTTTTGGTTATTTTCCTTTACGTCTTTGTATTGAAAAATACTAATTTGAAAGTCAATAAAAATATTTTTAGTTGATTCAAAAAATCCAAATTTGTTCTTTTTCATGAACTACGTAATGATCTGATTCATGTTTAACATGATACGTAGGCATCCCTTAATGGGTTCGATCAAAGTAATTCAAAATCACCGAAAGAAAAAAAAATAAAAAAAATGAGAAATGAATTCACCTAAAAGCCGGGATGAAACATGAAAGCCTTCTGATGCTCATATTAGATGGGAAATAATTTAGGTGCATGGCATACAACGTGTGATTAATATCTGCAAAATGCTAAACCCTAACTTGTTTGTTCTCGTCTTAAAGATAAGGTGGTTGGTTTGTGGTTGAACTGGCTCCTCACGAATATAACACAAGGTCCAAAAGTAAGGGGATAATGGCCCATAAGGATGGAAACGAGTCAGACGGTGATGAATCTCGAGGTCAGATGGTTCAACATGAATCAGCATCAGCGGAGGAAGTAAGGATGTTGAGACAACAAATGGCTGACATGTACCAGGCTTGGATGAATGGGCAAGCTCCACCATCTTCAATCCCTGGATTCCCGGATGTGACTATGTCAATTCCCATTGAAACCCCGACAAGTGAACCACTTTTTCCTCCTGGATTTGGTCCACATGTTAACATATCCAACACTTATGGAACTTCCACTGTGCGCCTTCCAAATGCACCCCTCAGAAATAACCCACTTTTCATCCCCACTGTACAAACTACTACAATCCCTCAACCAACATTGGTACAGAAGTCCAATAATGAGCCTCCATCTAAAGGTCACCACGATCAATATTATTCTCCGGAATTGACCTTTAAAGTCCCAAACTCGTATAACCCCTTTCAGCAGTATAGTTCCCCCGTCGAGATTGAGAAAATTGCTAAGATTGAGGGACAAGAAGAAATGGCTAGAAAAATGAAGAGTCTAGAGCAGAGTGTGAGGAATATGCAAGGATTAGGAGGTCCAAAAAGCGTCTCATACAGAGATTTGTGTATGTTCCCCAATATTCATTTGCCCCTTGGGTTTAAGACTCCAAAGTTTGAGAAGTACGATGGTCACGGTGACCCCGTAGCACACTTGAAGAAGTATTGTAATCAACTAAGAGGGGCAGGGAGTAAGGAAGAATTACTCATGGCATATTTTGGAGAAAGTCTAGTAGGAATTGCCTCAGAATGGTTCATCGATCAAAATGTTTCTAATTGGCCTACATGGGATGACATGGCAGGAGATTTTGTTCGACAATTTCAGTATAACATTGATATTGTGCCTGATCGCACTTCTCTCGCCAGTATGAAGAAAAAGGCTACCGAGAGTTTTAGAGAATATGCTATCAAGTGGAGGGAACAAGCTGCCAGGGTCAAACCGCCGATGAAGGAGTCGGAAATGATTGATGTTTTCCTCCAGGCACAAGAACCTGATTACTTCCACTACTTGCTTTCCACAGTGGGAAAGACATTCGCAGAAGCAATTAAAGTTGGTGAAATGGTTGAAAATGGCATCAAGTCCGGCAAAATTGTGAGTCAGGTAGCACTCAAGGCTACCACCCAAGCAATTCAAAATGGGTCTGGTGGTTTTGGAAATCGAAAAAAGAAAGAGGAAGGATCCATGATGGCATCAGGGTCCAGTGCTGCTCAAAGGGGGACAAACCACCAAATCTTACGAGGACAATCCAACTCACCTCAACATTTTTATCCACACCAGGATCCCCACTACTCAATTGCTCCACCCCAATATACGGTTTTCAACACCCAGGCATATGCCCGACCTCCTCAACGCCAACAATGGAGGGCGTCTGCTCCACAAGGCTTTCGTCCCCAACAACAAAATTTTCAAGCACCTTATAATCCACATCCTAAGACTGATTATGTAAGAGAACAAAGACAAAGGGAAAATTTCACCCCAATTGGAGAATCATACACAAGCCTGTTGCGGAAATTGATACAATTGGGTTTGATTGAACCTATCATGTCGTATAATGTCAACCCAAATGCAAGAGGTTTTGAACCCACTGTTAGGTGCGAGTATCATTCTAACGCTCAGGGTCATAGCACAGAAAATTGTTTTACTTTGAAGAGAGCCATTGAGAAGCTAATTGATGACAAAGCAATTGTGATACATGACGAAGAGGCTCCGAATGTCACCAACAACCCACTTCCTGCTCACAACAATGCTCATGTTGTTGGGATGATCTGTGACGATAAGGAATACAAGCAAACAGGCAAAACAATAATGGAAATTGACACCTTAAAAGAAAGGTTGGGTATGGTAACAAAGTCTGCACAAGAAGCACCGTTGTTTGTAAAAGGTGCAAGTCCTAATGCGAATCTCAAAGGCTCGGGGAAGTTGATATTATATGTTCCTGGAGCCACAAAGAAAAAAGAGACATTAGTAACTGGACCAAAATTATATGTTCCTAGTGGTTTTCCCAGGTTTAGTCAAAACCAGAATGGTTTAGAAAAGATGACAAAACCAATTGTGATAAAGCACACGACACAACTTCCGGTGACAAACATGAAAATTGTCCCATGAAACTACAACAAAACCACTGTGACTTACAAGGGCAAGGAGATTGTTGAAGAAATAGACGAAACCGGTGGCTTAACGCGTTCTGGAAGGTGTTATGCTCCAGAAGAATTAAGGAGAGCCAAACAAGCTAGGGATAACCAATTTCCGGTGAAAAAACCTATCACTGAAGAAGAAGCTGAAGAGTTCATGAAGAAGATGAAAGTTCAGGATTACTCTATTGTTGATCAGTTGAGAAAAACTCCTGCTCAGATTTCATTGCTATCTTTGCTCATACATTCTAAAGAGCACTGTCAAGCATTGATTAAAATTCTAAATGAGGCACATGTTTCAGACAAAACAACTGTAAGTCACTTGGAAAAGATGGCCAATAGAATATTTGAGGTGAATAGAATCACTTTCACCGACGATGAGTTACCTGTGGAAGGAGCTGGACATAATAAGGCTTTGCATTTAACTGTCAAATGTGAAGAACATTATGTGGAAAGAGTCATGATTGATGGAGGCTCGGGTGTGGACATCTGCCCCCTCTCTACTTTGCAAAGTTTGAAAATCAGCACAGATAGAATTCGTACTAACAATGTGTGCGTTCGAGCTTTCGATGGCGCAAAAAGAGACACTATTGGTGAGATTGATCTTACTTTAAAAATTGGACCTGTTGATTTTGGGATCACATTCCAAGTTATAGACATGGACACTTCCTACAATTTGCTTTTGGGAAGGCCATGGATCCATGCAGCCAGAGCGGTGCCATCTACTTTACATCAAGTGGTCAAGTTTGAATATGAGAAGCAAGAAATTATTGTTCACGGTGAAGATGATCTTTCAATATATAGAGACCCTTCTGTCCCATATGTCGAGGCCAAGGAAGGTTGTGAATCCCTCGTATTTCAGACCTTTGAAATAGTGGCAGCTGATCAGTTTATGGAAGGGAAGCCTATATTAAAGCCTCATCTATCCTCTACTTCAGTCATGGTGGCTACACAAATGCTGCAAAACGGTTATGAGCCAGGAAAGGGCTTGGGGGTGTCATTGCAAGGAATTGTTGACCCTATCTCTCCATTTGGTAATCAAAATACTTTTGGTTTGGGTTTTAAGCCAACTAATGCTGATAGGAAATGGGCAAAAGAGCAGAAAAATAAGGTTTGGAAATTGCCAAAGCCCATTCCCCACATTTCCAAGTCTTTTACTAGGTCACGTCTTGAAGAGAATAAGGATATGTCTGTCCAAGATGACGTGGACGAAATATGTCAAGGTCTCAAAGAAATGTTCTATGGAGTAAACATGGTTCAGATTGGTGAAGGCCATAGTCATGCAGATGTGCAACGTATTGGCCCAGAAGTCAAGCTCGCCAACTGGGAAGCCACTCCTCTCCCCATAAAGAAGGAGTCTTGGTAGTTTATTTTGCTGTTTTTCTATTTTTGGATTATTCTCTGGGTGGTAATCCAAATAGCTTAGTTGCTATGCTCTAATGTTAACCCTTCTATCCTTTCCAATTCAATAAAATGAAGTTCCAGTTTCTTAGTCAATTCTATCTTCTCCTTTTCCCTAATTTTGTTATTTAATTTTCATTTCAGTTTCATTAACGCCGGCTTTAATAACATGACATGCATGCGGAATTCACGTCCAGATCTTAAAGAGCTGTCTAATCTCGAAACAATGAATCAAGAGGTTGATGAATATGATGAAGAAGAGGCTTTTGAAGAAATAAAAAGGGAACTGGATCAATTTGAGAATAAGCCTAAGCCTAATCTAAATGAAACCGAGGCAATTAATTTGGGAACTTCTGAAGAAACTAGAGAAACAAAGATAAGCATTCATGCCGAACAAAAGACCAGAGATGACATAATCCAGGTTTTGTTTGAATATAAAGATGTGTTTGCTTGGTCTTATGATGACATGCCAGGTTTGAGCGTTGATCTGGTAGTGCACAAACTTCCTACATACCCTGACTTCCCACCAGTCCAACAAAAGCAAAGAAAATTTAAGAAAGAGGTGAGTGATAAGATTAAAGAGGAAATCATGAAGCAATTGAGTGCAAATGTGATCAGGGTCGTCCGATTTACTACATGGCTAGCAAATGTTGTGCCCATACCAAAGAAGGATGAGAAAACCAGAGTTTGTGTTGACTATAGAGACTTGAACAAAGTCAGTCCAAAGGACAACTTTCCTTTGCCTAACATCCACATTCTTGTTGACAATTGTGCAAAACACGAGATTCAATCTTTTGTGGATTGTTATGCTGGGTATCACCAAATTTTGATGGATGAAAAGGATGCAGAAAAGACCGCCTTCACCACCCCATGGGGTACTTATTGTTACAGGGTTATGCCATTTGGTTTGAAGAACGCAGGGGAAACTTACATGAGAGCTATGACTACTATCTTACACGACATGATGCATAAAGAAATCGAAGTGTACGTCGATGATGTGATCATTAAGTCCAAAACTCAAGCTGATCATGTGCGTGATCTAAGAAAGTTCTTTGAAAGATTGCGCAAGTACAACCTCAAGCTCAATCCAGCCAAGTGTGCATTTGGAGTTCCATCTGGGAAACTTCTTGGGTTTATAGTTAGTCGGCGAGGAATTGAATTAGACCCCTCCAAGATAAAGGCCATTCAGGAATTACCGCCCCCGAAGAACAAAACTGAAGTCATGAGTCTTCTTGGTAGGTTGAACTACATCAGTAGGTTCATCGCTCAGCTCACCACTACATGTGAGCCCATATTCAAGCTGTTGAAGAAGGATGCCGCTGTCAAGTGGACAGACGAGTGTCAAGAGGCTTTTGATAAGATTAAGGAATATTTATCTAACCCTCCAGTGCTTGTTCCACCAGAACCGGGTAGGCCTTTGTTTTTATATCTATCAGTGATGGATAATTCCTTTGGTTGCGTTCTAGGACAACATGATGCCACAGGCAAGAAGGAACAAGCGATCTATTATTTGAGCAAGAAGTTTACAAGCTACGAGGTAAAATACACATTTTTAGAAAGAACGTGTTGTGCGTTGACTTGGGTCGCCCAGAAGCTGAAGAACTATCTTTCATCCTATACGACTCACCTCATATCTCGAATGGATCCTTTGAAGTATATCTTTCAGAAACCTATGCCGAGTGGAAGGTTAGCAAAGTGACAAATTTTACTTACGGAGTTTGACATTGTCTATGTCACCCGCACCGCTATAAAAGCACAAGCATTGGCCGATCATTTGGCAGAAAACCCAGTTGACGATGAGTATGAGCCTTTGAATACTTACTTTCCTGACGAAGAGATCAATTCAGTTGAGGAAGAAGTTCGCGATGACAGTCATGTCTGGAAATTATACTTTGATGGAGCGGTCAACATTAAAGGTGTCGGGATTGGGGCAATTCTTATTTCACCAATGGGGCATCATTATCCCGCCACGGCACGACTTCGTTTCTTCTGTACTAATAATACAGCGGAATATGAAGCTTGCATAATGGGTTTAAACATGGCAATACATCTGGATGCACATGAATTAATAGTTTTTGGAGATTCTGACTTACTCATTCGGCAGGCTCAGGGTGAATGGGAAACTCGAGACATCAAGCTCATTCCGTACAAACGATGTTTGGAGGACCTTAGCAAAAGGTTTAAGTCAATTGAGTTCAGATATATTCCCAGATTTCACAATGAGTTGGCTGATGCTTTGGCCACTTTAGCCTCAATGCTTCCATACCCAGGCAATGCTTACATTAATCCGTTAGAGATTCAGATTAGGGATCAACATGGTTATTGCAATACAATTGAAGTAGAGCCAGATGGTGAGCCATGGTATCACGATATCAAAAGATTCCTAAAAACACAACAGTATCCAATACATGCCGATAGAGATAAAAAAAGAACTATTAGGCGACTTTCCAATGGTTTCTTTCTGAGTGGGGAGATCTTATACAAAAGGACCCCGGATTTGAATCTGTTGAGATGTGTGGATACCCAAGAAGCTGAAATGATCATGAATGAAGTGCACTCCGGAGTATGTGGCCCGCACATGAACGGTTATGTTCTAGCAAAGAAGATTCTTCGAGCAGGATACTATTGGCTTACCATGGAGCGAGATTGTTTTCGCTTTGTTCGCAAGTGTCATCAATGTCAAATTCACAGTGACAAAATTCATTCTCCCCCGTCGGAGTTGCACCCTATGTCTGCTCCTTGGCCTTTCATAGCTTGGGGGATAGATGTTATTGGGCCAATTGAGCCAAAAGCTTCTAATGGGCACAGATTCATTTTAGTTGCCATTGACTACTTCACCAAATGGGTAGAAGCTGTTACGTTCAAATCAGTCACCAAGAAAGCGATGGTAGACTTTATTCACTCTAACATCATATGTCGTTTTGGTATACCAAAGACCATTATCACAGACAATGCGGCCAACTTTAATAGTCATCTCATGAAGGAGGTATGTGAGCAATTTAAAATTGTGCATCACAACTCTACCCCTTATCGACCCAAAGCCAATGGAGCTGTTGAAGCTGCAAACAAAAACATCAAGAAGATCCTCAGGAAGATGGTACAAGGATCCAGGCAATGGCAAGAGAAATTGCCTTTTGCTCTTTTAGGGTACCGCACGACAATCCGCACGTCTGTTGGCGCAACTCCTTACTTATTGGTTTATGGAACTGAGGCAGTCATACCAGCAGAAGTAAAGATCCCCTCTCTTCGAATCATTGTTGAAGCAGAGATTGATGACACTGAATGGGTCAAGTCTAGACTAGAACAATTATCGTTAATCGATGAAAAGCGGTTAACAACAGTTTGTTTTGGCCAGTTATACCAGCAAAGGATGGCTCACGCTTACAACAATAAGGTGCATCCAAGACGTTTTGAGGTGGGCCAACTTGTTATGAAACGCATCCTTCCGCACCAAGAAGAAGCGAGGGGAAAATTCGCCCCAAATTGGCAGGGCCCTTATGTTATCAAACAGGTGTTGTCAAAGGGAGCTTTGCAGTTGTCCGATATAGAGGGAAAGGTGACTGACATAGCCATTAACACAGACTCAATCAAAAGATATTATGTTTGATATGTTTTCACTTCGACGCTATGGTACTTGGCATTTTCAGTTCGGGATGACGAAAGGCTACGTTCTCATTATCCAAACACCGGTTACCCTTTTTCTAGCCCCTTTGAGCTTTATTCACATTTTCTTTGTTTTCCCCTCTTTGGAACTAATGTAGCCCAAAAAAAAAAAAAAACAAACAAACAAACAAAAAAAAAAAAAAAAAAAAAACCCAAAAAAATCCAAATTTGTTCTTTTTCATGAACTACGTTCGACCTGATTCCTAAAAGGATACGTAGGCAGCCCTATTTCGGGGTTCGGTCTCACCAAAAAATAAAAATCATATTTCCCTAGTACTCGAAGAAACTGGGACATTTTTTTTTATTTTTTATAAAAAGGTTCCAAAGTTGTAATTCAATCTATGATTCTTTTGCCTTTCCCCTCTAAGACCTTCTAATCGATCTTTGAGAATGCCGAATCAGCGCGCCACGACTTTGGTGTTGTACACAACGCTTTATTTGAATGCAAAGGAGAAAATAAAACTGAGAGAGTCTTACTAGTGAAAACCCTTATGGGCACTATAAGGCGATAATGAGTTCAAAAAAAAAAAAAAAAAAAAAAAGAGAGTCTTATCGGTGAAAACCCTCAAGGGCACTATAAGATTATTGTAAGTTGGGAAAGGTCAGTTGGTAAAGACCCGCAAAGGGAACCATTGATCGAATGAGTTTCTTCTATTCCGGCATGAACACGATCTAGGTAGAAAACTCAGTTTTGGAGTGAAGGGTACTATATTTTGAGATTTAGACAGTTCAGACGGATCAAGCGTCCAGTTCAAAATGCATGTCATGCTTCATTAAAGTCGGCATATACATCCAGATAAGTCTCTCCCCTCTTTCCCCGAAAGGGACACCCTTTTGAATAAACATAACTCCTTTTATTTTTTTTATTTTTTATTTTATTTGTCATTTTCTTCTCCTTATCTCTAGTATGTCCTTTGGGTCCTTTTCGGTATAACCTTGTGTCAAGTTCAAGAGCAAAGAAAAGGCTGCAAAATTGACTATAGTTTCCTAGAGGTATAGAGCAAAGACTACTGGGCACACACCGCATCGGTAATGGCATAAAGCCATTCGTGATCTATCCAGAAAAGTGAATTGCCCGAAAAAGCAAAGCATTATTTCGAGGTACTAGGGGGAAGGATCACAATAACAAAATTTGCTCTAAGAATAAGATCGGTTACACCACATACGCAAAATGATATGGAGTACAAAATAGTCAAGGTGGGCATTGAAAGATCATGGCCTCTCGCAAGCAAAGATAGTTCTTAAGCGATTTGGTCAATCACTATCGACCTCGTTTTTCGTAAAGTGGGATGGGCTCTAAGACAATTTCCACAGCGAGTGAAGGCCACAAACCGACCACCATTTTAAGACTAACAAATTTTTCTTTGTTGAAAACAGAGGCGAAGAAATTTAGGAAAAAAAAAAAAAACAACAGTTCTTTAAAAAAAATAATAATAATAATAATAATAAAAAAGGATGATGAACGTTATAAAGTAAAGTTCTCAAATGTTTGTTTTCCCTTGGATACGCATATAATCATGTTATTATTGGTTACATTTTAGGGAACAAAAATCCTTGCTTTTCTCATATTTTCATAGGTTGACTACCTCAGAATAAAGTCACGTATTTAAATTTCAGGTTGACTACCTCAGAATACAGTCATGTTTTTAAATTTCAGGTTGACTACCTCAGAATACAGTCATGTTTTTAAATTTCAGGTTGACTACCTCACAATACAGTCAAGTATTTTAAATTCCAGGTTGACTACCTCAAAATAAAGTCATGTTTTTAAATTTCAGGTTGACTACCTCATAATACAGTCGCGTATTTAAATTTCAGGTTGACTACCTCAGAATACAGTCATGTTTTTAAATTTCAGGTTGACTACCTCAAAATAAAGTCATGTTTTTAAATTTTAGGTTGACTACCTCAAAATAAAGTCACGTATTTAAATTTTAGGTTGACTACCTCAAAATACAGTCACGTATTTTAAATTCTAGGTTGACTACCTCAGAACACAGTCATGTATTTAAATTTCAGGTTGACTACCTCAAAATAAAGTCATGTTTTTAAATTTTAGGTTGACTACCTCAAAATAAAGTCATGTTTTTAAATTTCAGGTTGACTACCTCAGAATACAGTCGCGTATTTAAAATTCTAGGTTGACTACCTCAGAACACAGTCATGTATTTAAATTTCAGGTTGACTACCTCAAAATAAAGTCATGTTTTTAAATTTTAGGTTGACTACCTCAAAATAAAGTCATGTTTTTAAATTTCAGGTTGACTACCTCAGAATACAGTCGCGTATTTAAATTTCAGGTTGACTACCTCAGAATACAGTCATGTTTTTAAATTCCAGGTTGACTACCTCAAAATAAAGTCATGTTTTTAAATTTTAGGTTGACTACCTCAAAATACAGTCACGTATTTAAATTTCAGGTTGACTACCTCAGAACGCAGTCACGTATTTAAATTTCAGGTTGACTACCTCAAAATACAGTCACGTATTTTAAATTCTAGGTTGACTACCTCAGAACGCAGTCACGTATTTAAATTTCAGGTTGACTACCTCATAATACAGTCACGTTTTTAAATTTCAGGTTGACTACCTCAGAATACAGTCACGTATTTTAAATTCCAGGTTGACTACCTCAGAATACAGTCACGTTTTTAAATTTTAGGTTGACCACCTCCGAATAAAGTCATTTTTTTTTCTTTCTTCTTTTCTTTTCTCTCAGGTCGACTACCTCAAAATAAAGTCATGTTTTTAAATTTCAGGTTGACTACCTCAGAATACAGTCCCAATTGGTTCATGATTTTGCTAACACTCACAAAATTTTCCTGGTACAAACTGGGACAGAAAAATTTTGTTCGTTTTGTTTGTCTTTGATGGCTTGCAGATTCTCCCGTGAAGCACAGAATTGATATTCAAGAATGAAGTTCCATCATTGGTCAAAGATAAGAAGAATGCTCAATCGTAAGGATAGTTAGAGTCGGCTTTGACATATAAAGCAACCTAACATCTCAAGATTCATCTTCTCAGCCTCTAATCAAGAAACATGCATCCAAGAATATTCTGTGAACTGTTACTTGGAAGATAATCAACAATTCACTCCAAGTTGCAAGTTCAAGTCACAAATTCTAACTTCAAGATCATACTTTGAGATCAAGGTACCCACCGAAAGAAGGTGAGGTGATAACTGAAGATCCAAGTGAAGGTCTAAAGGAAGATTCAAGACAAGTAGAGTAAATAGGATCTTGTATTTCCTTTCTTCTTTTGTCGTATTTTTCATTTCTTTAATGTAATAACAGGAGCCACGAACCGGAATCTCGAAGGAACCTCACTCAATTCTCCAACTCATCCTTCCATCCTTCTACCCACTTGAACTACACGTGACCTGATTCCCTTATAACCCGGGATATGTAGGATGCCCAAAACCAGGACTCGGTCACATCCTTTTCTTTTATTTCTTTTCGTCTTTCAAATAATAGTCAGGTCAAAAATCAGTCACAGTGTTCACATCTTTGCCTGAAAACTCTTCATGTTTCCAAGCAAAGAGGGACATTCTGTAAACACCTAATTTTTGACCGAACATAAGCTTTACACCCTATTTAGCTTTTAAATATTTCTTTTAGATCTAGATTAGACATCTTGATTTTTATGTCAATTTTAGTTAGTTTTATTTTAAAAATTGAAAACTTTAAAAATAGAGTCACATTTTAAAATAAATCTTGTTTTCATTTTTATTTGTAAGAGAAAAGAAATTTGAAAAAAAAATATAATAATAATAATAATAATAATAATAAAAAATATATATATATTTTTTTTTTCTTTCTTTTCTTCTAATTTGGGTTTAATAAATAAGCTAGTGGTTTTACTATTCTTTGACTATGAACTAGCTATTTAATTTTTGCTATATTTCATTGGTCTATAAATGATTGGCTAATTTCTTATTTTGTATACTTTTATCTTTGTTTAAAATAAATAAAAAAAATTAAAAAAAAAAAAAAACTGAAACAGCAAAATCCTAAACTAGCACCCTCAGACAAGTGAGGGATGGCTCAGTGGTTAAGCACCTCCACCCACGACCGGTAGGTCCTGGGTTCGAGTCACACTGAAGGGGAAGTGTGGAAACACTATAAATCCTCCTAAATGGGGTGGGAAAAATAAATAAATAAACTAGCACCCTCACGTCTCTTTCCCTTTAATCCTAAACTACCCATAACCTTCCCCAACTCCCCACTCCCTCACGTCTCCATTTTTCATGCAACACACACCCTCTCACGTAACACACACACACACACAACGCAGCCCACAGAAAATTATAAATACACACACAACACAACTACACGAGAAGATGAGAAACAGGAGGGTAGAGAAAAAAAAAAACCCAGAAGTAGAAGGAGAAAAAAAGCAACAGAGAGGAGTTAAAAAAAAAAAAAGCAGTGGAAGAAAGAGAAAGGGAGATAGCAAAACAACGTAGAAGAAAGAAAAAGGAACATAAGGAAAGAGAGAAAGAAAAACAACGTAAGCAGTAGAAAAAAAAAAAAAGAACAACAAAAACAGTAGAAAAAAAAAATCAGAAGCAGTAGAAGAGAAAAACAAAAGAGAGTAATTTCAGTAACAAAGAGCTTTGAGGGTTTACGAGTTCGAGATTTGGATTCCATTCGTGGTTTGTGGTTCGAGCTCCTGTCACAGTTTTTTTTTCGGTTAGATCGAGTCCGCCGGAGTTTGGTGTAATCAATTTCATATTAAAGAAGATTCACACTAAGAGGTTCATATTCTACACTCTTTTTTCTTTAATATGAATTTGTACGTGTTATATATGATTTTGATATATACATATCCATGATGTATCCACTATTTTGTAGTTTATGCTAGTGCATCCATTATTAAATAAGTTATGTAGTTAAAATCATGTTAGCAATCTCAATTAAAGTAAATTAGATTTTAGTTCGTGCGAAAGTGTTTACTTAATCGAAAAATTTCTTATGAATTTATCTTATATGTCTCAATAAAAGCATGGGTTCGGTTATACTTCTTAGGAATCGGTTAAGTTAAATCTATTTTTTAGATGAATCAGTAAATACATGGACAGAACTAAGACTACTTTCGAACCTGCAAATAAATGATGGTTATACGTGGTATATTCTTATATTATATGTTGCTGTTGGGTTTGTAAAATGGAACCTTAGTTGTGTTTTTTTTTAGAAAATTATAAATATCAGTATCTTGTTTTTTTTAAGACGTTGAGTGTAGAAATCATTTGTTGATAGTTTTGGTGTATCAGTTTATAAAGTCAAAGGTTAAATAAAGAGATGTTCCTCAAATTCGTGATGATTTTAAATGTTTAAAAAAAAAAAGGATTAATGGTGCAAGCTTAGTTGTGTTTGCTTAGTTATGGTGACTTATCGAGAATTTAGCTTTAATTGCCAGAAATTTTGGAATAACCTTTTAACCTTGCTTCATGATTGAATATAGGTGATGGATTGATTACAGTTAACTAATAGTTGTTTACGTTGAGATTAGAGGTTTCAAATAGTATTTTGGGGTGTAAAGTTATTTGCCAAAATTGACGTAAAAGGAAATTTATTTTAATATTTTATGCCATGATTAATTGTACTTATTCTGTTATCTGTTTATTTCTTTCAAATAATGAGTGAATCTGGCCTAAACTAATGTGGAACTGAAAGCATTAATTAAGTTCTAATGTTTTTTTTATCCTTTCCCGTCAAAGAGAGCTAGGGTTTGGATCAATTAAAAATTAGAGCATGTATAGTGTGCACTATGTATATTCTGTTTGAAATTTCCCCTACATGTAATTTGCTCCATGAAATAAACTGAAGTATTTTACGTAAGTGGGTAGTTTGTTTTGTTATTAGACTTAATAGATTGTTTTCTCAAGAGATCGAAAAATTATAATGGTTTTAACGAGAAGTTTCATGTCATTTAACAATACTTCAAATAGCTAGTTTAATTTAATTGTCTTGACTTCTTCGAATATATTATTTCATCTCTCCGTTGATTTGGTCAGGAATATGTATTTTAAGTAAGACAAGCACGTTTTCTTCAAGATTAATTTAAGCCGAATATTAGTCAATAAAGCGACCGTGCTAGAACCACGGGACTCGAGGGGTGCCTCACACCTTCCCCTCGGTCAACAGAATTCCTTATCCGGACTTTTGTTTTCGCAGACCAATAAAGATAGAGTCATTTCCTTTTGATTAGGGATTCATAAGGTGACTTGGAACACCAAAACTCAATTCCAAGTGGCGACTCTGAATAAATTAAATAATCCCTTCTCAAAACGTCACTTTAATTGGAAAAACCCTTTTTAAATAAAAACAAATCAAATTAATTTATTTTTATTTATTTATGAAAAAAAAGGGGTGTGACAGCGGTGGTGGTGGAAGTGGTGGTGGTGGTTGTGTTGTAGCAGTGGTGGGTATATTCGGGTGGAAAGAATTTAATTTGCGGGTCGGGGCGGGTCGGGCGTGGGTTTTTTTAAGTTAAATCGGATAATTAATGGTGGAATTGAGAATTTTGTCAACTGAAGGGTATATTTGTTTACTTTCTTAACGGAAGGGGTATATTTATCTACTTTGACTAACGGAAGGGATAAGTATATTTATCTACTTTGACTAACGGAAGGGGTATATTTATCTACTTTGACTAACGGAAGGGGTATATTTATCTACTTTGATTAACAGAGGGGATATTTAACCATTAAACTAAAGTAGAGGGATATATTTGACCCTTTTCCCTTAATATTATTAACCATAATAAAGAAGGACTACCACAAAAATTAAGAAGGACCAAACTGCATTCTATATTAGGCAGATTCCTTCAATATCTGATATAATGCTGCATTCACATAGATCTAGTTGTTTTGTAATGGTAATAGGACATTTTTGCGGTATTCTGCCAAACCCCACAATGGAAATATATTTCTATATGCTGCATAGTGTAACATGCAATTCTTCATGAAAACTCCAACTATTTCCTGCACATAGTTGAAGTGGAACACAAGTCAGATAAAAGCAATAGTTTGATGAAACTAGTTTTAGTAATCTCTATTCTTTTAGATATTGTTTCGCCAGTTTGAAAGAGCTTATTTCTTTATATTAATTAAAGAATATCAATCAAATTAATATGACCAGATTCTAAACTAGTTTGAGTCGACTATATAAATCATCTATGTCCGTTTTGTTTAAATCCTGTCTATTCATTCCAATACTCAACAGCTTGATGTTTTGACAGTCGAAGAACTTTTTTCCCTTTGTTTAGCTTGTAATTTACCTGTTGTGGGAAGTCACCATCATCCATCTGAGAATTAATCAGCAGTTTCGCTGCGCGGTGGAGGGGCCTCGGATCTCTGTCAACCTGTCCAAGTAGGGAGTTGGTATAGGACTCTTTTGAAGAAGAAAAGTCGTAGGATTAAGGCATAGAAACACGCCTAAACTTGGCGAATTTTCAACTACACGCCTAAACTATACGGGGGTCTCTCCCCTGACCTTCTATTTTTCATATTGTTTACCCCTTTGCTAATTACCTGATAAAGAAAATAAATTAAAATGCAGCATGTACGGATCTCCATCTCTTCTTTTGACCCTCATCCTCTCTCAAACCTTTCGTCCTCATTCTTTCACTGTGAGGATCTGCATCTCTTCTTTTAATTTTCTTTTTCTTTACTGAATCACTTGATCAAAGTGTCGCTCTTCATTACCCTTTCATGTGCTCAAGCTTTGTTTTTTATTTGCAGTTGTAGTTTTGTCGAAACAGTAAAAGGAAGACGAGGGGTTTGAGAGAGGATGAGAGTCCAGTAGTTTAGGTTTGAAAGAATCAAATAAAAAGACATTAATTTTTTTTTTAATAAAGGGTGTGTTGCACATGCTGCGTTATAACTTATTTTCTTTACTAGGTAATTAGTGAAGGTGGTAAATAATACGAAATTAATAAGTTCGAGGGGTCATAGGGGCATAGTTTAGGCGTGCAGTTGGCAATTTCGCCATAGTTTAGGTGTTTCCTTATCCCAAATTTTTACTATGACTGTGGAATAAATCACAAGGAACTCACCTGCCCAGAGTGAATCAGTCCCATCAATGCCCATGCAGTTTGTACAAGATTCGAATGAGCTGTTTCTAGTTCTCTGTATACCTGCTTGTTCAAATACAAGGCTAAGTCACAGTTAACAGTGATCTTTATATTTCTCCTCTTCTTTAAGGGAAAGATGTATGTTAATAGAAAACATCGCAAATTAGTCAGTATTGGAATGAAACGGTTCCAAATGGAGCAGAATGCATGTCGACAGTTCATATATGATATACCCGACCTTAACCGTAGTTGTTGTTATTGTTGTTTTACGTAGCCTTTTTTGCTTTTACAATACCTTACCTTGTCAGGACAAGAACGGTAGCTTTCTCCCCAACCACCATCAGACCTTTGTGTTCTTAGAAGAAATTCAACACCTTTACGAACAGCTGCACAGTTGCAGTATGACTTGCCTGCTGCAGCAAGCCCTCCAAGAGCAAACCAGGAAGCATATGTGAAGCATACACCCCAGCTACCATACCTATTGACACGGTTAATCATGTCATAATCAATAGAGCGGAAAGGATCTATATCTTGCAAGTTCGAGGCTCGCAAGAGAAATATCATATACCATGAACCATCAGGCTTCTGTGCATCTTCAATATATTTAACAGCATTATCAATGAAATTATCAACCTCCTCGGTTCGGTGTCCAGGGTATAGCTTCTTAAACAGAACAAGTGCTTGGATTGACGAGCCAGTGCACTCAACATACCTGGATTGACATTTAATCAGTGTGAAGCTTTAAAATTGAGACCAACAATGGGAGAAAAGCTAAAGGGAAAGAGAGAAACTAGAGAAACAAAACTTACTCATGCTCAATAACAGTGTCTTCAAAAAATTCAGTAGGATTGAGCAACTGTCAGTGAATAAAACAGAACAAGAAAGTTAATTATTCAGATTCTGGATGACTATAGAAGAAGTTGAAGGTTTTTGACAACCTTGAAATGCAGCAGACGGGTAAAATTCCTATATCGTGAATCTCAAACTCAAATGATTATTTTACTTGGCAGAAAAGTTACCTCCAAATATTTTGAGGCTCCTGCAGGCTCCCATACTGCTAAACCCCCATTTTTGCTCTACAATTTTATTTAAAATGTACCTCATTATAACTAGAAATGAGCAAATGGCCAGTGACTAAATTCAGAAAAGATGACTTTATAACGCAGGTAGCCATGTAGTGGATTCTCTATGCGGTGTAGCATATAGGTTTTCTTGGAATTTTTGTACAAGCAGAAAATAACTTCAGATTATATTACTAATGGATCTGAGGACACATTTTTCAGTGTTTACCTGTAAGGAAAGAATAATATTTACTGAATCATACAGTCGCGCAGGTTCCATTGCCTCACCAAATAATTCAGAAGGCATTAGAGAGAAGAGAAGACAGCACTAGAGAAACAAAATTAAGAAGATATCAGGCAAATGCATTATCATCTTACCATTTTTCAGCAATTACAAGAAGTAAAAATCTTATTTCATTGAAAAGTTAGATACCGTTAATGCTTCGGCAGTGCAATCAGATACTTGCCATCCATGATCTTGATCTGAAAAAGTCCATGATCCTTTTGAGATATGCCGATGCATCCCTTTGAAATCACCAGAAGGATTGTCCTTCACCTAGCAAAAAGTCACTAACTAATATAAGGTCCATATTTTGAAAGAGTTGTTATGCTAATGATTTAAATATCAAAACCTGAGATTTTTTTATAAAGTCATGTCCCTTTCTAAGAGTATCTGATATCTCGTCATTCATCTCAGTGGCCAATAGTGCTTGAGTAGAAAAACTAGTATCCCACATTTGACTACCAAAACTCTGCAATTCAATGACAAAAACTCGCCAATTTCAGCAACAATTGTTTGTGCCACTTCAAAATAGCAGAACGGGGTTAGATTTTTAATTTTACAAATACGCGTTAAGTGTAAAAGAGATCCTATTCTAACTCATTGTAGTTTGTGAAATAGTACAATTCAGATCTTCCAACCTGCATTTTCATTCCATCTTCAGCTACCCATAAATAATCTGGGATCCTAGCAAGATGTTTTTTAAAATGATCGCCGTTGGGATCCTCAACCCAACAAGCAAGCATGAACAATGCCTACACCATCCAAGTGTTACATCAGTGTCTAACAATTGAAGTCATTAAGAGAATGCACGTAATTTTGTGGTCTGTTAAAAATGAATTAGTTTCCTTACTTTTTCCACACATCCGATGGTGATGTATCGACTATTCTCGTCTTCATAGTGTATGTGTTTCATGGTAACTTCAAGAGCTTTATTTCTCAGTTTGTTGAAAGGCCAACGAGTCAATAGAGGCTCGGTACATATGTAGAGACTATCCCACATCAAATCTTGAATCAGTGGATGCGGGTAATAGAGATCCTCCTGCAGTAACAAGTTTATGTTTGAGCATTTGTAGACACTAACTTCAACACTGAGGACTTGTGTGGTCCATAGACAAACTTATACAGGGATATAGTATCGAATTTTATGTTGAGATTAATTTTCTAATCTCGGTAATCAAATGACCCTTCATAGTCATACCTTTGCACATACATGGCGCACTTTTTTCCAGTTAACTTCATCATATGGCTGATCATATAACTCTTCCCTGAGTTGCAAAATGAGAGGAGTGATTGAACCAACAAATCTCTTCCCATAGAGATAAGACATTGGCATGTAGACCATTCGGCAGTGACACCACATTTTTGCTGCAGTTAAATTAAGAGTCAAACTACGAGGTAGATCGACATGTTGCATAGCAGATCCTGAAAATTAATATCTATAATAACATGAAATAATTTTTTTAGGATATCTACTAATAAATGCATGAGGAATAAAAATATTAACCAACCTGGATGCACGGGAAGAAAAGATGGAAGAATCCAAAACTCAGGTGGCATTGGATTGGTTCCTACCCATTCAAAAACTCCAAGAATCTGATTGAAAGAAAGGTCAGCACAAGAAGACAATGTTGCTCCGACACTAAAGGTCAGCACAAGAAGACGATGTTGCTCCGACACTCCAAAAAAGCTACCCCACCCTTGTCGGATCTTTAAAAAATGCACTACTTTTGGAGGATCCGACATAGACGCGACAACATTTTTGAAGAGTTTGAGCAACATAGCAAGAAGACATACATGACACTAGGAGGTTGCTCGACCATGGGGAATGATCTAACTTATTAGTTTAACTAATATCAGGCCGCTTAAAAATTAATTACAACACGAATTTTTGTACAAATTGTCAGTGTATATACATCTAACCATCTACTACCTGTTATAACAAGTTAAAATACACCGATAGGATAAAAATTTGTACGTTGTCGGTGTACATAAGTTAAATCCTAATTTATAATATTCTAGAAAGAATTGTCAGTGTGTATATATGTAACCATACACTATCTGTTATAACAAGTTACATCACACTAATAGGATACAACATATTGTATGTGAACAGTGTATATAAGTTAAATCCTAATTGATAATATTCTAGAAAGTCGTTAGGTAATAAAACATACCGAGAGCCATGTTTTTCCCCAAGAAGGAATTGTAGTGACACTACCATGATCAAGTATCCATTTCCTTGCTCTAGCACAGCCATTGTTTTCACCACCATCTGGTCCTTCTCCAAGGATCCTCATGCATATGTAACTAAGAGCTGTACAGAACATAGTACTGTGACCTTCTATGTGCAAACCCCATCCGCCATCTTCATTCTGAATAATGCAAAAGCCCATCACTAATACAGATATGAGTTTAACTTCAGTGCTCTCAAATATACCGTCTTAAGCGTAAAAGATATTTATACTATCAGTGTGTGTATAAGTTAAGGGTGTGTTTGGTATGGAGAGAAAAAATGTTTTCTAATTTTTTCATGTTCGGTTAGTCAAAAAATTGGAAAACATTTTCTCTAGGAAAACAAGATCCTTAAAAATGAGGAAAATGACTTTTCCAGTGAAACTAGGGAAAACAAGTTCCACAACTCGCATTCCACATTGATTGTGTCCTTTCCACTCTCCAGCACACCTCATCTTCACCCTCACCCCCGTAGTGCCCATCCCCACCACCCCTCCCCTCACCCCACCCCATAGTGTTTGTCTAGTTTATATAAACAACAACAACATGCCCAGTGTAGTCCCACAAGTGGGGTCTCGGGAGAGTAAAATGTACGCAAACCCTACCCCTACCTTTGTGCGGTAGAGAGGTTGTTTCGGTAGATCCTCGGCTCAAAAGAAGTAATCAAAGCAGTGTTGAAAGAAAAGTATCGACAACTAAGGCAAGATAAATAAAGCAAAAGAAGCAGCAGTAATAGTAAGAAATGAAGAATTTGATATTGTGAGAATACTAATTAATACTACTAAATATAGATGATATGAATATAGGAGACTAGCCCCCTGCCTCTCCCACATAACAGTACGACCACACTCGGCTATCACTATCCTTCTGCTCTAATCCCCAACCTCCATATCTTCCTATCTAGGGTCATGTCCTTAGTAAGCTGAAGATGGGTCATTCCTGTCTAATCACCTCCCTCAGGTCTTCTTCGGTTTAGTTCTCTCTCTCTTAAAACCTGCTATAGCCAATCCCTCACAGGCTCATACCTCCTCACTGATGCATCTGCGCCCCTCCTCTTCACATGCCCGAACCATCTCAGCCTCTCTTCTAGCTCATCTTGTCTGCCACGATGGCCACTCCCACATTGTCCTCAATAACTTTATTCCTAATCCCATCCCTCCTAGCATTTGTCTAGATTATACACAAATGCTTTTAAGATAATATTTTTAATTTGCTTACATAACGAACACAAGAAAATAAGTAAGAAACCTACTTATTTTCCTGAAAAACATTTTCCTTCCTACTGAACACACCCTAAATATACACTTATATTATTTGGGAATTTGCAAAGAAAACTTTGGTATAATAATATAACTCATTGTGTCATTAAGTCGTCATATACCTGATGACAGTATATATACCGGAGAATTTCCTTACGATGTTCAGCTGGGAATACTGTATTAAGATGGCCAGTGATATACAAACACATAACCTGAATTTTAGGTACCAATAAAATGAGCAAAGGAAAGTCAAAGAGTTAAATGGTAAAAAATACACATGAATTATTACTTTTTCACGAGTTTCATACCCCAATTATCACTTGTTCTCTTTTTCTATCTGAACTATTATGGCTTACTAGTTCAACTAGATGTGTCTGATTACACATATAGTGATAGTTCAGGGCTGATAGTTGGGGTGTGAAACTCGTAAAAATAATATTTGTTCAAATGTATTTTTGACCATTAAAAAAAAATTGATTGCAGAATTTAAACTTAAAAAAGAAAAAAAGAAACTTACTAGAGGTGGAAGAAAGTAAAGACAACCAGCATTTTCAGCAGGCCAATGACCATCACTAGCCTGTAAGGCTGAATAAAAATGAACAGCTCTACTTAATGCAATTGTTGCAACTTCATGGGTTATCTCTTCCCCTTCTTCTACTTTTACTGCTGGAATTCTCTGTCTGAAATTCTTCTCTCCAAGAAACTGCACACAAAGGATTTTTTAATTTTGACCACAAATTTAGAAATAAAATATTTAAAAAAATTTAAAATAAAATTTATATATTTGAAAACTATGTAATTACAAAGTCATAATAACTAACAGTTAAAAATACTTGGGCCTCATTTATTTTTATTAAATCTGAGTATTAAGATGTCCGTTAAAATTTTGAATATTAAGATGTTATATTAAGATCTGAACATTAAATACTTAAATTTTTTTTTTCTTGAACATCTAAATGTGTAATACTTATCTTTATTTAAAATTTAACAAAATATACTACAAAATTAATCTAATACTATATCAACATAATAATTTTACAAAAATTATATGGCTATTGTTGATGGTGATGACTAGGGGTGATGGTTCTGGGTGCCGATTAGGAAAGATATTGGATGATGGTGGTGGTTGTGGCTAGTAGCTAATGGGATGGTGGCTAGAAGTAGTGAGTAATATTGGTTGTTGATTGTCATAGTTTGTGGTGACGACTGATTATTGTGGAGGACCACAGTAATAGCTAATGGTGATGGTGAATGATGACAGTGGTTGGCGATATATAGTGGTGGTTGATTGTGGTGATTGTCAGTTGTGATTGATGGCTATGATGGTAGTTGGTGATGATGATTGTAAATGGTGGATGATGGTGATGACGACAAACAATGTTGATTGGCAACGATGGTGGTTCTGGCTCAGGATAGCGGTTGTGGGTGGTGTTAGTTGATAGTCTTTCCAATTCAAAATAAGTGTTCACTTAACCTTTAGCACACCTCTAAAGAAATTACTAACTCCTAGAAAAAGTATAATCATTATTTGATAAAAAGAAGAAAAACATTTATGTTCGCTAGTGATGATGGAGATGGTCTGTAGTGATGGTGGTGGTGGTGGTGATGGTTGGTGTTAGTGTCTAGTAATGGTGGTGATAGTTGTGATGGTGGAGTTATGGTTCGTGTTGGTACTGGTGGTTGTAATGGTGGAGTTGGCGGTGTTGGTGGTGGTATCTAAAGAATGGGTGGTAGTTGGCGATGCTATTGGTGACGGCGGTGCTACTTGCCGCGGTGACGGAAGTGGGGGTGTGAGGGTGGTGGTAATGGTGGTGTCAATGGATATAATTATAATGATGGAGGTGGTAGGAGTAGTAGCGACTGATAGTAGTGGTTTGCAATACCGGTGGTTGTCAGTGATGGTTGCGATAGCAGAGGTGTTGGTGGTTGGTGACAGTGACGATGGTTAACAATAGTGGTGGTAGTTGTGATGGTAGAGGTGGTTAGTGATGGTGGATGATGGTTGTGCACGAAGTGATGGTGAAAATTATCCACACAAAAGTACCTTTTAATGATATTAAGATTTTGTTCAAGATCTTAATGATTAACACCTATAAATAAGTACTTAAAATATAATATAAACAAATGCTCTTAATGACCTATGATCTGGACCATTCAGAGGTATGATTCCATTAAGTGCAAACAAATGAAGCCTCAAAAGGTATATGAAATTATCACGATCAAAGAAAAACTCATTTAGCTCTCGAATGTTGAAAGGTACCACATAAATTGAAATAGAAAGAGTATTAGTTATCTCGTAATTTTTATTTATTTTTCATCTAATGTTTCAATATCGGTGCCTAGATAATTATGACTAGTAATCCTTTAGTAAAAGTTGGGAAAATGGTCTATCTTTTTTGGTATTATTCGATTCTGATTAATTTTGCTCTTAGTTAAATTTTTGTTTACTATTGCATTTAGAAAAAGAAAGTTGCATATTTTCACGAGGTAGTAACGGAGAAGGTCACCTAACTATGGGTAATGATCTCTCAAAGTCGTGTTTCTTTATTTTGTAACAACAAGGTCATCCAACTTTTCTTATGTCACATCCAAAGTCACCCAATAAATATTTGACCAATAAAATATGACATGACATTTAATTTAGTCCACATGGACTTTTTTTTCCTCAATCCATATGGCAAAAAGTCCCAACCCGACCCAAACCCAAATTAATCCTTATTAACCCTATCATTTCTTAATTAAAATAGAGTTTCACTCTCTCTGGGAAAATTGGCCCATTATTTTATTAAAATTGTGTCGTCTTCTTTTTCATTCTCTCAAGCGAAGTCCATAAGAATTTTTTTAATGACATTAAGTAAATGTAAGCTTTTTTTCAATATTCACTCAAGTCCCTTGTAATATGTTTTTCTACTTCCATGTTAGCTTCAGACTACACAACTATTTAGAAAATATATGTACTAAGAGCCTGTTTGGCTCAGCTTTTTTGAATGTTTGGCTGGCCAGCTTATAAGCCATTTTGTGCTTAAAATAAGCCCAAAAAAATAAGTTGGTCTGTTTGGCTTAACTTAAAAAAAGCAGCTTGTAAGCTGCTTTTTTTAAGCTCATCAAAACAGGCTCTAAGATATAAACAAAGATACTAGTAACAAAATAAGGTTTGTCATATACCTACCATAACAAAATAACGGGGCAGTTTGCAACTGTCAAATACTTTTTTTATTTGGTAATAAAAGGACTTATATTAAAGCAAACTTACTTAAAACCAGAGGCCCCTCTCAGTACTACATTACATTAGAACTAGTCTGAGAGTGCACCATACTACTGCTTATAAGTTCACTACAACAAAGCCTACAAAAAACATTAATCGCCAAACATTAAAACTTCAAAAGAGTACGTAATCGCATGAATCTAAATTTGCTCGTAAATCTTGGATAGAGTTAAGAAAGTAATGGTCAACCACTATTCTTTTGTCACGTAGAGAAATGAAGATAGTTATTGACCTGCATTCGCCAAAGAAGATCACTATTGGGCTTGACTTTATAACGATTGTTCCGAAATTGTTGACGGGCCTCTTCAATCTCAGCTCGTTCTTCTGTCGTTCCAGCGTTGGGGTCGAACTCCCATGTTTGTCGTCCGACGTAATTGTTTGTGCTGTACAAATAAGGCCCATCTTGTCCTTTTGCAATCTTCAACTTCCACATTCTTAGTTTCTTCTTGTACCTACAAGGCTTACAATTTAGGATATCAATGAGAATCTCACATCACACATAATATAGGTGTGAGTTCAAACTATCCAAGGGTGGATGTCCTGGAGCTACAGTGGGCGAAGGATGATCGGTTGAACATGTTTCGTCAAAAATTATACCGTAGATGTAGACAAGAGCCATAATTTTTAGTTTATGGGTTTTGTCACTTTTCTTTTCCTTCTTGCTTTCTTAATAGATTATTCACACATATTAGCCGAATTTTTTGACATAAATATAGGTGTGAGTCAAAGCTATTGAATTTTGCCGAACCTATAACTATTATAATGGCTCTGCCCCTGTATGTAGATTACAATTACTTTCTATATATGTATATATGCTTAGCGGAGCTCCTGACTTTGTCAGTACTGTCATTGTCCCGTTTTCCCTTCCTTTTCCATAATCTCCTATTTAATGAATAAAACCACATCTCAAGTCCTCAAGTATCACTTTTTTTTAGTTTTCTACCTGAATTATTAGGTATGGGAATTTCCTACCTAAACTATTACCAACTAGTTAGCAAAAAACCCTTCATGCTATTAACTGCTCGCTTTTCCTACCTCATACCTAATAGTTGAGATAGGAAAAGAGAACAAGTGATAGTTGAAGTGTGTTTTGCTAACTAATTAATGATAATTTAGGTAGGAAACTCTCAACCCTGATAGTGCAGGGAGTAAACTCTAAAAAAAAAAAAAAAAGGTGTGTTTTTTATCCTTAACTCACCGTTCTTTGGAAAAAAAAAAAATCGCACCACCCCTTTTCATTAAACCATGAAAAGAACGACGTGATAAACGCTCTAAAGGTCTCAACTCTCAATAATATTTCATGCAAAGTAAAGATGAAGTGATCACAAAAATGGTTTTTTAAAAGAAAAAAAAAAGATAGGAAAGAGAGACAGCGAAGATTCACCAAGTTTGATAGGCTGAACGAGAAGCAATTATGATTGTGTGTGGAGGAAATGAGGGGATGGAATCCGCTCCAGTAATATAGTGTCCAGTGATGTTCAATGGACATTTGGATGCATGCCACATGTGTGTTAGGAGTTTAAAGGCCTAGATTGACTTTGTACTAATACTACCTCTATTATGTTTTCTACTAGTGAATTTATCGCGCTTCGCGCGGCCATTAACGTAACTACCGTAAGAAATTATTTGTTGTATTTAGGAATTTCATGGATAGAGAAACTTTTATTTTTTAATAGTTGTATATGGTGTTCTTGAAAGAGAATCTTGAAACAACGGTAAATTATCTTCATGTGACCTATAGGTCACAAGTTTGAGCCGCGCGCGGAAGCAGCCACTGATGCTTGCATTAGAGTAGACTGTCTACATCACACCCTTAGGGGTGTGAGCCTTCTCCAGACCCTGCTAACGCCGGACATGGGCGGAGCCACCTTAGGTGAAGGGTGGTCCGGTGCAAACCCTTCGCCAAAAAATTACGCAGTATATATAGGTTAAATGCTATATATATATATTTAATTTCGTACACTCTTAATACAAGTGAGAAAAAAATTTTGCACACTCTTCACCAAATAACTGGCTCCGCCACTGATGCTGGATGCTTTGTCCTTCGGGCTGCCTTGTGTATATGTTGTTCGTAAATAATATACTCCATATTATTTATTGTAAATAATAGCTTTTATTATCAAAAATTATTTTTTAGGGACTTTGGGATTTGTTAATGAAAAAGTACCTTATTATTTATAAATAATATTCCTTGCGTCTCAATTTATGGGAAGTGTTTGAGTGACACGAAGTTTAAGAAAAAAGATCTTTTAAAACATGTGATTTAAAATAAGCCTTAATTATTCGTGTTGTTATAAATGTAAATAAAAAAAATTATCAAATTATTTTGTAAACATAAAAAATATTAATCTTTTTTTGACTAACTAAAAAGGAAACCGTGTCACGTACATTAAGGGTGGGAGTAACAATTTAAGCACATAAAAGATTTTTGAGTTTACATACATCAACTTGACTTTCCATAATGTTTAAATAATAATCATAAAAAGGTAATTATTTGTTATTTTAAATATAATCTTTTAATGATTGTATTTAGGCTCTTGCATAGAGATAAGAAAATAAGTGAGACCGCTCTCTCATTCAGTTCCTGTTTAAATATTCTTTACAGATAGAATTAAATATTAAGTATTAAATATGGAGTACTGTTATTAATCGTTTTTAAAAAGAAGACTACTGCTCGTATAAAAAAAAAAGATCACTCATATTTAAATGGCATTAGTGAGAGAGAAAAGCAAACAAAATTAGAGAAAAGATAAACATGTGTTTTGGTTGTAAGTGTCACTTCAACTCTCCAGACTGAAAAATATACATCGTGAAAGTACTTTAATTTTATTTTATCATTTCAAAAATACAATCATTAGAAGAGATATGTTTTTTCATGTATATGTCATACAAAATTAGTGCTATTGATTGATGAAATCACGTATATAAATTGAATTATAATTAGAAGTTACGTATATAAATTGAATTATAATTAGAAGTTTTTCTTTGACGTGCAATTTTCAATTCTCAAACTCTTATTGTGCTCTCAAATATTAAAAAAAGTATTTTGGAGGTAAATTGCATTAGCAAGTAGCGAAACTCGATTAAAAAGTAACAAAAACTTGAAATTCTTTTTTTACGCTTCCCAATATGGGACTCAGTGACGACATATTTACAATTTTCTTGTTCTTTTTTAGCTTCAGTTGGACCTTTTCGAAGAGGTGATTAAGCACTTTTTTAAAATTATTTTTACCATGGTTGTACCCCAAAAATGTAGTTAGCTAGGAAGCATAAATATTTTTGCGATTCATCAGGCTCCCTTTACTCAAGGGATTTGTTTAAAAAGTCACCATAAACTTAAGTTCCGAAAAATGAACAAAACGATAATGCAAGATATTTTCCTAACAAAAAACCGTAATTTTAATAATATTTATATTAAACTATACATTTTAGCAATATATGTATCTAATAATATAACAAAAGTTTATCCATACATGAATGATCACATTTTAACTACGATGTCCAGTCTTTTGGATCAATCTATATATCTATATAAAGCTGGGACTTAGTCCCGCTGATGTGGCATGCCTATCTATTTTCTCATATTTTTAAAAATTTTAACTCCCATATTTTAAATTTTTTTAACTCCCACTGATGCTTGCATTAGAGTATACTGTCTACATCACACCCTTAGGGGTGTGATCCTTCTCCAGACCCTGCTAACGCCGGACATGGGCGGAGCCACCTTAGGTGAAGGTTGGTCCGATGCAAACCCTTCGCCAAAAAATTACGCAGTATATATATATATATATATATATATATATATATATATATATATATATATATATATATATATAATTTCGCACACTCTTAATACAAGTGAGAAGAAATTTTTGCACACCCTTCGCCAAATAACTGGCTCCGCCACTGATGCCAGATGGTCTGTCCTTCAGGCTGCCTTGTGTATATGTTGTTCGTAAATAATATACTCCATATTATTTATTGTAAATAATAGCTTTTATTATCAAAAATTATTTTTTAGGGACTTTGGGATTTGTTAACGAAAAAGTACCTTATTATTTATAAATAATATTCCTTGCGTCTCAATTTATGGGAAGGTGTTTGAGTGACACGAAGTTTAAGAAAAAAAAAATCTTTTAAAACATGTGATATAAAATAAGCCTTAATTATTTGTGTTGTTGTAAATGTAAATTAAAAAAAATATAAAATTATTTTGTAAACATAAAAAATATTAATCTTTTTTTGACTAACTAAAAAGGAAACCGTGTCACGTACATTAAGGGTGGGAGTAACAATTTAAGCACATAAAAGATTTTGAGTTTACATACATCAACTCGACTTTCCATACTGTCTAAATAATAATCATAAAAAGGTAATTATTTGTTATTTTAAAGAGATAAGGGTAAAAAAAACATCCTAACTATAATTTTTTTTTTGAGTTTCATACCTAAACTATCATAAGGTTGAGAAAACTACCTAAATTATCACTATCTAATTTGTAAATCATCTCATAAAGTTAAAGTGTTTATAAATATAAAAAAATGTCAATCTTTTTAAGATAAACTAATAAGGAAAATAAAACGACAATGTTTATGGGACAGACGGAGTATTTTTTTAGGAGGGTCGGCCAGGCGAGCCAACCCTATAGAATTCCAGAAATTATGTCGGCCATATGTCTTGATAGCCATACAGCACTCACCACGCAGGTGAGAGTGGCATATTTAGCCAACCGACCCTCCTAAAAATATTGTTGAATAAGCCTTGACACTGTAAATCCTAGCCTTTAAATTCCTAACACACATGGTGGCATGCATCAAAAGAATTCTTCATAATTATGCAACTATTTTATACAAATAAAGCATTATTAGTTTTTTTTTCTTTTCATAATTATGATGATGGATATATGCCATCTACGGGCTTTTCTTGATCTTTCTTTCTATATCTTTCTCTAGAAGAATTCTTCATTTTTGCATTTTCTACCGTTCATAATTCATTTTTTTTTTGGGGCAATTAAATCATTTAGGTATTATCCTAGCAGAAATTTTATTAATATGATATCAAATCCAACACACATAAATTCGCTTTATAATTTGGGTACAAATATTAGCACTTAAAAATTAATTAAAGTGAGAACGCATATCCAGGGCCCGGCTTAAGTATAAGGCAACTAGTTCAAGTTCATACGGAGTTGTCAGCAACATGACACAAGAGACACACAAAACATGTTGCTCAACAACTTTCTTCCAATTTCGAGTGCCCACATCACAAGCATTTGATCGACAAAAATCATATCAACTTTTCACTTGATGTGCACATGTATATTGTGTTTGATTTTATGCACATTTTTCATTTTGGTAAGATTTATCCAGAATAGACTATGTTGATCGAAAACGTTTTCCAATTACCTTTTCCATTTAGTATAGAACTTCTTTTGATTTTTTACTTGCTATTTCAGTGATGGATATAGAGCAAATTTATATGGTAGTCATATATGTTTAGTGTTATTGTAGTTTACCAAGCATACAATGATTCTTGTGCAGGTTTATGGTTGTACATTCAAATAATGACCCTCCAAAGCAACAATCCAAGGTCGCTAATGTGAGACACCGGTGAAATAGAGAACAATCCTGCCATAAAAAGTGCAGAGACTATAAAAGGTTTACACAATGCGACAAGAAATGAAGATGTTTTATAACTTTTGTGGAAAGAAAAACCAACATATTACATAGTCCAAGAAATTATTATGTATCATTCTTTTTTGAACTAGCGAATTTATACCATTCTTTAATCTTTTTTTTTTTTGGTTAAAATATCATTCTTTAGTTAACACACACACAAAAACAAAAAAGGAAATCATGCTTTCTATTTATAGTAAATATTGACCTCATCGGGCGAAAGGAAAATTGTACCATAGTAATTTAATTCTCAATATGACGATTTCTTTTTCGTTTTCGTGCTTAAAATTTTATCTTTTATGACCGCGCGAAGCGCGGGCAATTTAACTAGTACTTCTAATAAATGAAGAAAAAGAGTTGATCACCTTGACCACACATACAACATAAGCATTTCTTTGAGTGTAACCATAGCTTTCCACCAATTTCTTACACCTATGAAACGCAGAAGCTTATCATGCAAATGGAAATCGAATAGAAAAATCTAGACTAATGAGAATGTAAAAGAAAAAAGAATAGAAGCATATGTTGAATGATGAGTATGTCTATGTAGCAGTCTTCAAGATTTAATGGTGAAAACTCATATTCTGTAATTACGTGATGGTCTCATTAATTGAGGGGAAAAAAAGTTTCAACTTCTCATTGATTGAAAGAAAACATTTCAAACTCTTATTAAATTGAAACCACATGTTTAGCCGTTCCTTTCAGAAGGAAGAAAATAAATGGAATATTTAATGTGGCGATACGTACGTTTGTGATCAATCTTTGAAAAGAAACAATATAGTATACTAATAATGAGGAAGGAGAAAAATTAAGAGCACCTAATTTTCTAAAGATACAATAAGAGAAAAAAAAAAAAGAGAGAAATAAGAATAGTGGTCATAGAGAGGTATTACATCACTTTATCTATATCTAGCTTTATATTATATATAGATTTACTTTGTGAGTTTTGGATTGACTTATTTTAAATGTTTATTGACTTTTAAGCTCTTTTCTAAATTTTATAGTGTTTGTCAAAAATAGAAAATGCTTTTAAACACTTACTTTTGAGCTTAAAAAGTATAAAAATAAGCCAAAAGGCAAAAGTTGAGTACTCCAACTTATGACTTTTGGCTTTTACCTTATACTTTTTAAGAAGCCAATTTAAATCGGACAACTTTACGCCATTTTCTTCACCTATCTCCACCTCCACCTCTTCACCGATCTTTGTTTACGCACAGACACAATCAAAGCTCTTTAAAAAACTAAAAGAGAAAACACACGTATATAGCTGCACTTTCACTTTGTCCAATTTGAAATACCCGAAACCCCAATTCCTCTAATTTTTCAGATTACAATTTTTTTTTTTAATTTGGGAATTCATTTGGAAAATATTTAAGAAAATTCAAAGCAGTTTATAGAATAAATTGTCGTTAGTTCTACTTAAATCTGATGACAACAAAATGACATTCTTGAATTCAAATATTTTAAATTAGTCACTTTATATAAATGTCGGTCTTTGTTGATATAAATGTGGGCGGCTGCAGCAGCAAAGGGAGTACTATATAAATTAGTCACTTTATATAAAATGTGGCAGCAGCAGCAAAGGGGGAATTTATTGTTGTTCAGACGATCTATTTTTCTTCTTTGAATTTATTGTTGTTCAGACGATCTATTTTTCTTCTTTTTCAAAATATGTTACTCCATCCGTTTAAAAAAGTTTAAAAAAGATTGTCCTAGTTTAACTTGATACGAAATTTAAAAAATAAAAGAAAACTTTTGAAATGTATGGTCCAAAATAAATTTTAGATATTTATATAGCTGTAAATCATCTCATAAAGTTAAATTATTTATAAATATATAAAGATGTTAATCTTTTTGAGATAAACTAATAAGAAAAATAAAGCGACAATCTTTATGGGACAGACGGAGTAGTGTTTAAAGAATAGAAAAAATATTGTTGAATAAGCCTTGATACTGTAAATCCTAGCCTTTAAATTCCTAACACACATGGTAGCATGCATCAAAATGTCCATTCAGCATTACTGAGGGGATCTTATCCCGGAAATGAGTGTCCTATGCAACTATTTTATACAAATAAAGCATTATTAGTTTTTTTTTTCTTTTCATAATTATGATGATGCATATATGCCATCTGCGGGCTTTTCTTGATCTTTCTTTCTATATCTTTCTCTAGAAGAATTCTTCATTTTTGCATTTTCTACCGTTCATAAATTCTTTTTTTTTTTGGCAATTAAATCATTTAGGTATTATCCCAACAGAAATTTTATTAATATGATATCAAATCCAACACACATAAATTCACTTTATAATTTGGGTACAAATATTAGCACTTAAAAATTAATTAAAGTGAGAATGCATATCCAGGGCCGGCTTAAGCATAAGGCAACTAAGGCCTTTGTCTTAGGGCCCCCAATCATGAAGGCCTCATTTTTTTTAATTGGGATTGAATAATTTTTTTTTTTAAATTAAGCTTTTTAAATGAAGAATTACAATATTTTAAAAATAATATTATGTTTTAATTATTATTCCAATGGTTGAGTATTATTTTAGATTCCATAAATAGTCTTTTGGTTACAAGAAAATAGTTTTTAGAGATGTTGTCTTGTGAAAATGCATTTCTATTTTGTATTATTTTGACTAGTGACTTATATTTTTACTTTTTCATTACCTTTCAGCTTTTCCATAGTAAAAACTATATCACATATTTTAAGTCGTTCTGTGCAAAAACAAGAAGAAAAGAGAGTGTCGTAATTTTTTTATTCCCTATGTCAAAAACAAGAATAGTTTTGATCAAGAACGAAGTACATTGAAATTCTTTTTTCTCTTCATATTTTTAAGTATTGTAGTGACCATTTGAAGTAACGAGAAATTATTTTGCCATCAAATTATCAACCATTAAACCTGAAAACACTAGGATAATATGCGTTAAATAAAAATATATACAAATGTAAAAAGATAAAGGCCTCCGATCAAAGTTTCGCTTTAGGCCACAAATATTGTCGAGCCACCCCTGCGCATATCACTTAATTATGATTAATTATGTGATAAACGTCGTATATGTATGAAAGTCACGTATATAATATATTCATCTACTTAGTGTAAAAATCGGATGTGAAATAGTATATTGCTAAGTGTACTGAAAGATATATACAATGGCAGTACATAGTTCTTATTCATGCAGGAAATAAGTAGCTTCACAACATTCAATAAGATTTAGTACTATATCAAGAGAAAAGTAATCTCACTACTTGTTTTATTGTGAATATATGGGAAATGTAATTTATCTTTGTGATTAATAAAATTAAAATGATTCCCGAGAGTAAACTTAAAGGAATAATTGGATATTTTTCCTCATTGATTAATTTTTTCTTTTTAAGCCAGTATGTAATTAATTCAAAGCTACTGGTTACAAACAAAGAGGAAAAAGAAGATATTTAGTCCTTCAGAGTGTCTGCTAAAATATTTTCTCTAGAAATATATGTTCCTTAAAAATCAGAAAAAAATAGAGTTCGCTGATGGAAGTATGAAAAAGCAAGTTTCATAAATAGCATTTCATGCTGATTGTCTCCTCCTCAAACACTCCACCACCCCCGCCCCGTCCCGTCCCCAAGACCCCCCCCCCCTCCCCCACACTTTACCGCCTCATTCCCACGGTCACTCCCAACACCCCACCCCACAAACCTCCTACTTGATTCCCACACCCCTCCCCCCCCCCCTCCCCCCCCTCCCCCCCGGCGGTTTTGCCCTGATTTTCTTACCATATATGAATTTTACCCTTTCTTGAAGGAAGGGAAAGAGTTTACCATAATTGATTTTACTTTTTCCAAAAGGAAAATATAAATCTTCCATATTTGAGTAACCTTTTTCTTGGAGGAAAAGTTTTATACACCTATAAATTAAAGACCTCCCTCCCACAATTCAAGAACACACAATAGTATCTACAATGTAGTCACTAAAGAGTCTTATTTATGGGGGAGATTATGCTCTCAATATGTTTTTATGTTTTATATATTAGTTTTTCAATATGTAGGTGACTTGACCAAATCATACTATACTATTATGTCTTTTTTGTATATCTTCTTTGTCGTCTGATTTATCGACGTTTGAGGTTTACAATTATAAGCTTCTGCATGACGCCTGTGATTTTGATCCCAACAAGTGGCGGTTCAGCCAATAATTCAGCGATGTTTAGGACATGTTCAAGGTGATTTCAAATCAAGAGCAACCGATTTTCCGATAATGAAGATTTTATCTAGGAAATCTACATGTGGAGATGAATTTTAACCATAATTTCAACATCCCTGCTGCTGCATCTTTAAAAATAAAGTAAAATATTTTTAAACCAATTTTTAACCCATAATATTTTTAAACTTATTTTTAATCATGGCAAGCAGCAGTGATGAAGATTACGTGAAGAAGACGGATCAAGTTTTGTCAAGAAAATCCAAGTCAAAAAGGGAGATTTGTTGGGGTTTTGCCTTGATTTTCTTACCATATTTGGATATTACCCATTCTTGAAGGAAGGGAAAGAGTTTACCATAATTAATTTTACTTTTTCCAAAAGGAAAATATAAATCTTCTATATTTGAGTAGCCTTTTTCTCGGAAGAAAAATTTTATACATCTATACATTGAAGACCTCCTTCCCACAATTCGAGAACATACAATAGCATCCACAATGTAGTCACTAAAGAGTCTTGTTTATGGGGAGATTATTCTCTTCATAGTTTTTAATGCTTTCTTTTAAATTAGATTTTTAATATGTAGGTCACTTGACCAAACCATATTATAATATTATGCTTTTTTAGTATATGTTTTTATTTGTTATCTGATTTATCGTGTTCAAGATTTGCAATTGTAAGCTTCCGCATGACGCCATGCTATTTCGATTGTTAAAATTTACTTTCCTTCCGCTTCATGATTTAATTAGTGGTAGAAATATTTACTTCCTTTTTGCTATGAATATTCTAGAATATTTAGTTTCCTTCTAAGTCAAGTTACTACATTAATTATAGAATATTTAGTTTCCTTTTAGTTTAGTATCTATAAGGAAAATAATATATTTTCTTTTATTTTATTCTCTTTATTTCTTTATAAATAGAGATGTAGGCTTTTATTTTTATATGCAAGAAACAATTCAAGAATCAATACAAAGAGTTTTAGTTTATCCTCTCTTCAATTTTCTCTATAGTTTTATTTATTCCATAACAGTGGTACCAGTGCCAAATTCATTCATCTCAATGGATCTGTGTTTTTATTGAAGAAGAACGACTTTCAACCACTTTTAACCAATTTTTAACCCAATTTTAACACTTGCATTTATTTTTAACGCGGGGCTACTTTAAATCAATTTTAACCCTTGCTTTTATTTTTAACGAAGGGCTCATTTTTAACCCGTGCTCAATTTCAACGCACCGGACTCCAAGAATTTTAACCCGTGTTCACTCTCAACGTACCGGGCTCCAATTTTTAATCAATACCAATTTTTAACCAATACTTGTTTTAACCATACAAATTTTATCCATACCTATTTTGAACCATGTCAAGCATCAATATATCTTTGAATGCACTCCACAAATCTTCACTGATGAAAAGTGAAAACCATCACAATTGTCCAGTGAAGATGAAATTAAAAGATAATTTTACATGACTTTCAAAAAGAAGGAAAAGAATTAGGTCTTCAAACTCAAATTGGATACATCAACTTGAGTTTGAGGGGCAATGTTAAAATTTGCTTTCCTTCCGCTTCATGATTTAATTAGTGGTAGAAATATTTACTTCCTTTTTGCTAGGAATATTCTAGAATATTTAATTTCCTTCTAAGTATAGTTACTACATTAATTATAGAATATTTAGTTTCCTTTTAGTTTAATATCTATAAGGAAAATAATATATTTTATTTTATTTTATTATCTTTATTTCTCTATAAATAGAGATGTAGGCTTTTATTTTTCTATGCAAGAAACAATTCAAGAATCAATACAAAGAGTTTTAATTTATTCTCTCTTCAATTTTCTCTCTAGTTTTTATTTATTCCATAACAAAGTGAAGGTGTTCACCCGATCGAATACCCTCGGCAAAAAATTATACGGTATATATAAGGTATTTTGGCATTTCTTATGTAACTTATATAGATTTGAATACCCTAAACACAAGAGTAGGAGTTAGTTTAGTGGTTTAAAGTGTTCAAAATTCACCTTGAAATTTCAAATTTAAACCTCAAACACATTTTAATTTTCGAACCCTTTCAGTAAAAATCTTACATCCCCGCAACCCCCCCCCCCCCCCAACTCCCCACGATGCCTAATCATCTCCATGTTAAAACTTCCTCCGCCACAAATTGTACGGGAAATTAATGGCTGTTGTTTCCGGTCAGATATCCTTAAATGGTACACAGTATAGATACATTGGCTTTGTCAATCAAGTAAGCATGCTGCAAGTTAGGTCAAGGGCAATAAAAAGGCGGGCCCAAGATTTTAATTAGCTTTAGAAATTAGAATAATATTTTTACTCATTTGCCTTGAAATAAACTCTGCGCTATATGTATCAGAAACTCTACTAAATCTATATATCTATATTTATCTATTTATATTATTTAAAAGCATGAATATAAATGTTGATTGACCAAAATAGCCTTAAAATATTGAACGACTTTTATACCCTTTAAAGATAAATTATGTTTTAATAAAATAATTCCATACTGGATAAAATTGTAATATTTGAAAGATAAAATTGTAAAATTTGAAACTTCTCCTAAAGTGTATAAACTTCTAATCTTAATGAAAGTTCCAACTGTTCGTTTGCCACTATTATGTCAGTTTTTTTATGGTTTAATTCCTTGAGGAGTTCCAATCACTGCCTAAGATATAGGAGTTTGAGACCAACCCAAATAAAAACTAGAATGTTGGATAAAATTATGCCTAAACTATAGGAGTCGAACCCTATTATAGGCAACTATATAATTTAAGATGTTATTGTATTTGGAAAAAATCTGTAAAATTTAGAAGTTAGTACCAATGAGGAAAAATATTTGTTCCTTTTAAAAACAAGTTATATATCAAAAAATTGAACGTCAAATATTTTTTTATTCGTGGTTGAGAAAGAACTTGCAATAGGCTGATGAGTACTTGAGTACACTTAATTAAATATTTTTAGGAGGGAATCTCATGTTTTGCATCTTTCACTGATTAAGATTGTCTTAAGTGTGAATTTCGGAAGATCTAATTTTATTCTTTGTCACTGGATATTTATTTAAGGATTCTATGGTGAAGTGAAAAGTCTAATAGAGTTGAGACAAATTTTAGTTCTGTGTTTGAACACATGAGCCAAAGCGTTGGTGAATTTTCATTTTTTGAAAAGGTATTTCCTTTTCTTTATATGAAATACATATCTCAAGGTTTTGCTTTGAAATTGAGGCCACTGGTAATTCTTCAGCCAAGGCTTGATACGAGAATTGGTTTGTTAATTTAATTCCTAATAAGAAAAGAATTTAGAAAAGATAGTGGCGTGTTATAAAAATAAATAGAGAAAGAAGCTGGTATGGGACTCTTTCCTCATCTTCATATGCAATACATGTTCTATGATTTTGGGTGAAAATTCTTTTGTGGCTTGAATCCAGAATGAATTTGTCTGTTTAATTGCTAACGAAAGATACTTTAATTTGAAAAAAATGATGTTTTTATTAAGCAAGAAGAAAAAGAAAAATATATATGAATTTGGATAAGTACATTTAAACAAAACGTGGAAGAAGAAAAAAGAAAATATTTTGGAATAAGAAATAGAAAAAAGGGAAAACGAGTTGAGAAAACGGCTGGAAAATTATAATTACCAGAAAAGGTTAGATATTCATTTTTCCGGCGAAAAAATACCCGTAAATTGTCATGTCAGCGATGGTTCATTACAAAGGTTGTAAACTAAGATAACCTTTTCTTATTAGTTTAAAATAGAATAGCAGTGATAAACTAATAAGAAAAGAATTAAGTTACGATAATTCTTCGGAGCACCTACAGCGAAAACATTAAATAATGAAAATAGTTACGTGGTTGTTATCATTATTATTATTATTATTATTATTATTATTATTATTATTATTATTATACAAACATGAATCTACAAGAAAATTATATACGTGCGTGTAATTACTAATCGATTGGACATCAACGTGCAACTGCACGTTCATAGAAACTAGTATTATTTTAAAAGCGTGAATATAAATGTTGGTTGATCAAAATATTCTTCAAATATTAAACTACTTTTATACCCTTTTAAGTTAAAATTTTCTCTAGAAAGCAATATCATATTGGATAAAATTGTAATATTAATTTTTCCTAATATCTATGACTTCGAACTCAACTAAAAAACTAAAATCTTAAAACTAATATAATTATATTAGGATTTTACTAAATATCGTGGACTTTGATTTCCAGTAAAGAATTGTTATTTGACTACAATTTTAAAACTATAATCCTAAACCTCGACAGAACAGAAATCTAAACATAAGATACACAAATAAATAATACTAAGTAGTAGATTGGTTTTACGTTGGGTTATTAAAGATATAAATAAAATATTAGTAGCCAACTATCTATCTTATCTGAAAACGGGATATAATTATATTATTTTTTCATTTGATTTCTGCATGTTAAATTCTTTTGTGTCCCCCACCCACACACACCAATTTATTATAAACATGCATTAGATCAAATGACAAAAATAATCTTTTAACACAGCTGGTAGTTGAATTAAGTTCCAAAATAGTACTTCCTCCTTTTTAATTTATGAGTCCCGATTCAGAATACGAGGGTCAAATTAATTAACTTTTAATGTAAATTTTGATATAGAATCTTCAATCTTTTTTAAATAAGATTTTCACATTTAGAAACTACATAAAGAGAGTATATACTGTAAATCACAATATATAGTTAACAATTCAAAATATTTAAAAAGCATATGAAAATATTAAGGTCGAAAGTATTTTTTTACCAAAGAGTAATTAATAAGACATAAATTGGAACAAATGGAATAATTAAGTAATAACTTTCAGTATAACTTTAAGTAGGAAAATGCAGCAATTTGATAGAGATCACTACGACATCATGCAGCTTCAGCTACAAAATGTCAGCTGCTGATTTGTAGCAAGCCCATTTTGCATGGATTTATAATACCAATTACCAGTTAGGTGTCCTATTTGTTTAAAGTTAAGAAGATATAAGAAAACAACATGAGTTAAAGCCAATGCACCAGATCATTCCAACTTAAGCTAAATGTTTCACTTGAGTTGGTTCGTTCCTACTTAGCTATTCTCTTTTGCTTGCTAATTAAAATTAGCTTATATGGCTCCATCTAGGCTTAGGTAAAAGCTGAGTCCCTATAATTTTGTGAAACTTTGATGGATCAACATGCTATTTAACGTATTTCTCATCAAAACTTGACTTTTTGAGCAAAAAAATGACTTATATTTTAATTTTGTTCAGTAATATTTTCAATACTTTTATTTTTGTAATGACGATAAATAAAAAATATCCAGTCAATCCTTAATGTAAATTATTTTTGTGGTGAATATTTCCTACATGGATAAAAGAATAAATAAACATATACCAAGATATATCTTTTTAAAGAAGTATTACTATATATGAACTAACAATGTTTTTTTACCACGTAAAACAAATGATATCTGGTTACAAATAACTTAACATAATTTTTTCTTCTTATGATTGACAGGGAATAACGCGCAACGCACGTTCATAGAAACTAGTCTATATTATTTTAAAAGCATGAATATAAATGTTAGTTTACCAAAATAGCCGTAAAATATTAATCGACTTTTATAACCTTCAAAACCAAACTATTTATTTGAATAGATAAATCTCTACTGGATATACTTGTATATCTAAAATGTCTTTTTAACATAAATTTGAATTGAATTCTAATACCGTTTAAGAGTCCTGCTGATTGTTGAATTCCAAAGCTATACCAATCCTGTATTAAATAAAATACTTTAACCACTTCCTCCAACTATATAAAGGGTTACGGCACTGTCCATATGCTCGGTAAAAGACCGATAAAGGAAGACTACTACTCTTCCTCTTCATACTTCTGTTACTACTTTCTTTTATTGTACATGCATGTTTGTTTTATTTTTATTATCATAACCTTTATTGTATTGATTCACTTGGTTATGTATTTCTTCAGGAGAATTGCGAGTCTTTTCTACCTTGCTTTGTCTTGCAAGGTCAGGTCCCTCTTAACTTGATTTGTCTTTTCACGCTTTAATTAATTAATTTATTTTGTTAATTACCTCAACAATTTCATTAATGTTAGTAGCAGTGTATATCTTTTTTATTTTCAGCACATCTAAAAGTTTGTGGTTGGTGCAATAATAAATACAGGGAGTTGTCTTTGATAGAAAACATTTTACTTCAGTGCGGATTCACCAACGCCAAAGTGAAATTCAATAAATAATTATAAAGTGCATATATATAAAAAGACGTGTGATCCGAAATTGCGTAGCACAAATAAAGAACACTCACCTACAAATGGAAACTATTTGTAAGTCAGGCGACAAATACAGAAGGTGCCAGGCTCTTTCAAGCAGTGCCTCTCATTTTTAGAGGTCGAGAAGCAATTGGTTTTGTGTTATTGACATTGACAAGGAATAACGTGCAACTGCACGTTTATAGAGACTAGTTATTATAAAAAGCATGAATATAAATATTGGTTGACCAAAATATCCTTTAATATTGAACGACTTTTATATGAGTTCTAATCCTATTTCTTTTAAACATACTTCTTAAACCAAAAAATCTAAAACTATAAACGTAAAAGCACGTTAGTAATATTCTTTAGGGACAATCCATTACTACTAGAAAGTAGGAACTAACTATTTCATTAAGAAGATTAATTAGGAACTTATTTAAAAGTTGGAAAATCACATCTATTAAAATATATACTTCTTTGCACGTGACTCATGAGTAGGTAATAATTATTAGACCATATTTTAAAAGGCTTAAGTGTTCTTAATTTACCCTTTACCTCTTATGTTTGATCTTAAAAATAAAATAAGAGTCATTAAACTAAAATATTTATTTCAAGACAACGGGTAAATTAAATATAACAATGTTAAAAAAAATTGTGATTTTGAGAATTTTATCTAATATCTAGGGCTTTGAATTCCTAATTAACTAATAACATAATATTACTAAATTAAGCTACATAATAAATTCGGATGATTCGGGTTACTTATGGGGGCCAATAAATCAGTACCGCCTATTTAACTAAAGTCATATTTATGACATCTAATAATTTCATTAAAATGAGGGATATTTTTAATTGTAAGGGCAATTCGGGTCCAATAGGTGGAAGGAGGGGCATTTTTAACCTGAATACTAACGTTAAGGGCAACATGAGTCCAATAGGTGGAAGGAGGGCATTTCGGGTCCAATCGAGTTTTATGTCCTTCAACATTATATTATTTTTGTAAGAAAATTATACCGTGTTGGATAAAATTGAAATACTTGATAATTACTTTTAGAATATATATATATAAGTTGAAAATTTATTATATTAAGTACGCGTTTCATAGCATTTGACGCAAGATATATTCGTGCAAAGCATGAACATAGAGACTAGTATTATTTTAAAAACACGAATATAAATATTGGTTGATCAAAATAACCTTAAAATATTGAACGAATGTAATACCCTTACTATTGCTACTAACGTTACTAATTACCAATTCTATTGCAATTGAACTACTTTCCCTTACTATTATTACTAACGTTACTAACAAATAATAATTACTAATTCTATTTCTATTAAACAACCTAACTTTATTACCACTAACAATGTCGTCTATTACTAACTACTAACTTACTAATTGATGAGTCGTGAAATTACGCGATATTCGACGCTAATTCCTTAAGCTTTTGTGACTCCTTAAGCACTTTTGTTGTTACTTTTTGTGTTTTTATGTTGTTTTGTAGGAAAAGATGCCCGAAGAGCATAAAAGAGCAAAATGGATCAAAATGGACCAAAATGGAACAAAATAGAGCAAAACAAGCCAAGTAGCTGAAATGAGTGATCGGAAGATACCAAGTGAAAAGAAAGTCAAAAAGAGGTCAAACTGGACATTTTTGCAAAACTGTCAAAACTGGACAGTTTTGCAAAAACGGGACAGATTTGCAAAACTGTCAAAAAGTGGACAGTTTTGCAAAAACGGGCAGAATTGCAAAAACAGAAATATGGGGGCAGATTTTGACATTTTTTGGACTTGGAAAAATTGGGGGGAGCTACAAAAGAGAGGCTAGGGCAAAACATTTTCTATCTTTGGTCATTTTGCAAGTTTTGGAGGCTAGGGTTTTCACCTACACCATTGGAGGAGAAGATTGGAGCACTTTAATGAGATAATTCTTAAACCTTTCTTCAACTCCTTGTTTTGTATTGAATATTTTAGTGTGTAGTATTTCATTTCTAGACTTGAATCTCGTTTATGAAAGTATTCTTGATTAAAGTTTGGTTTGAAACTCTTGTTATGCTTATGTATTGAATGATTCTTATTGCTATAGAAGTGGGTCTTTGTTGATTTAATTAATCTCGTTCTTGAATGTTTCCAAAGGGATTAGCTAACCCTAGGACTCACCCATTTACTTAGATTGAGCTTGGAAAAGGAAATCTAGGTTGGGAAAGATTAATTAACAAGAATTTGGGTCATTAAACTCATCTAATAACTTGAGCTCGGAAGAGGATAGTTACTTGAGGTTAAATTGATTGTGCCTAATATCACACTCTAAGGCTTGGAAAAGCTTAGAGTGAAATTCATTGATTTGGTTGGAAGACTTTCAATGAGATTTTAGAAATCATTATCTATTGACATAAACCCGCTCTTAGTTGTAAAATCATAAAATACGTTGGATCGTTACTTGAGTGTAATTTCCTATTATCCAAACTTGTGGCCATTGATCATTTTACTTGCTTTCTAGGTTAGTTTACATTTCCGCATTAGTCATAATTTTCTCAAAAACCCAAAATATTATCTATCGTTTGGCTTTAGCCACTACAAAAAAAAACTGGATTTAGCGACGGACGTAATCCATCGGTAAACATCATATATCCGTTGCTAAATCGATATAGCGACGGAATAACGACTGAATTGAATCTGTCGGTAAAATCCTCGTAGCTAACCATTTACCGACAAAACAAATGAATCCCTCGCAGGTTTAACGACGGATTGGCGACGGATTATATCTGTTGCCAATATGAGTGACGCATGAAATCCGTCACAATGTTAGTAATTTCCGTCGCTAATTCTATGAGTTATTTCGTCGTTTCATCTAATTGGCGGCCAATAGTTTCCGTCGCTAATTCCGTAGCCAATTCTTTTGTTTCATCGGATTGGCGACCAATAGTTTCCGTCGCTAATTCCGAAGCCAATTCTTTTAATACACATTTCTGTATTCCGTTTGGTGACGAAAATAATTTGTCGCAACATTAGATTTTGTATTAGTTATAGCTACAAATCCGTCGCAGTTTTTTTTATTGGTTTTATATAATATTTTAAATACACCTGTCCAAGCATATATTAGAGACTCATATAATAACTTAATTCATAAAAACTAATATTCTACAAGGTCCAAAATACATAGTAGAATGCAAATCAAGTTCAAAGCATCCACAACGATAATATCCAAAACCAAAAATCCAAAATCATATGCAACAACCATAAAGTCCAAACAACAAAACTAACTAATGAGAGACTGGAGAGCCACGATCATCACCAGAAATCGATGCATGAACTTGATCAATGTTGGCAGTAGCTGGAGCTGGAACTATAGGTGCCATAAATGATGGATGGTCATTAGGAGTGTCTGTCTGAGAAGAGACAGAAGGACTCAATCCACGTACTCGCTCAATAATTATAGGAAGCAAGCGATCAGTCAGTGCAGGAATTAATCGTGTCACTAACTCATCCAAATTTCCAGTCACTGCTAGTTGAGCATTCGGAGGTGGTACTGAGGATGTAGCATCAGAAGCAGAAGAGGGACGAAGATTCAGCCGGTAATATATTTGTGCTTGAGATCCAAGACCATATATTCTTCTTTTCTTTACCCCTCCTGCGGCTTCGTAATAGGCTTGACATTGATCAACTTCAGATTGAGTCTGTGTCTGATTTTGTAGTATTTCTTGATATTTTTCCTGTACAAGAGAGTGATAATTAGTGAAACTCATTTCACTAACAGTAAGCACATGTACAAGAACCATTAAAGATGGCAAGAATAATGCCCTAAAAGCTTCAATAGAATTCAAAATATCTCTGCTCACTGAAGGAAGCAAACAAAGTTTCTTCCCATTTTTTTTAACCTCTGATAAGTTCAGAGAACAAGCAAAAGCTTAATTACCTATCAAAAAACAAAAAATTCACATGCGTCCACAACCTATGTTACGCGGATCCTCCATTTGCCACGATGTACCTGTGTCCAACGGGCTTGACTCAATATGATACAATGTCATATTCGAAATTCACATGCACTTCATCTTGCAGAAACAACAGAGCCTAATTCTCCAAGAATATATGCCACTATAAAGAAAGATACAAAAGGCACCATTCATCACTGCTCATTGCATATTTCAATTTCTGTTTTAGGTTCTGTTTGACTCTTTCATTTAACACCATGTTTATTTCTACGTATCCCAAAGTTATGCATATTTGCATCTGCAAGCACTTACTAAGTGCTGGTTTGTGCCCAAATATATCTTTACTAAAACATGTTACTATAAAACATATTAAAATATTGTTGATGCAGAAGATGGCATATTTGTTCTACTTACCGTTGCAAAGTACTCTCTTGATATTAAAGTTCATTTTTCATAAGGAAAGAAAATGAAAAGACACGTGAAACCTTTAATACTATTCATTTTAAATTCTTCTTTAATTTCTTAATCCGTGTCCAAATACCTTCGCATAAAATGGCTTTGGGCACTGAAGAAGCAGAAATAAAACCACTAGATCATCACAATAAATATACTTTTCATGAATTTTTAGGTGATTTTTTGCCTCAAGAATGTCATCAAAGGACCAACACTTATTATGTTGCATTCTGACAGTAATTCCCCTCACCACAAATGAAAACATTGAGATGGATTCTGTCTTCCTCCGAGCCAATATTGCGTGACCTTTATACTTGATGCATTCTTGTACTCCACCAGTGCCATTTTATGTGATACACTAAACAGTTTATTTTTGAACTTCTCATTTTAACTGCAACGAAATAACTTATAGCCACTTTAGGCAGTTGATTAACCTTGAGATTCTACCATCAACTATTTCATTCTGCAATCTATATAATTATATAAAGCAGTTTCTGAAATTATGAGGAATCATTAAACACTACAGAATTATTGATTTACTCTGCTAAAGGAATATAAGTTTTCAGAAAACATATTTGTTAACAAACAAAAACTGAAGTGAAATCAGACAGTATAAGCATAATATACTACTGAAAGAAACTTCCTATAGAAGATTATAGAATGTTGGACTCACATGCACGATTCGAGCTCACTCACCAACAAAAGATTTTCCATCATGACAGTGTGTATGAACGTGCAAATGTACCTCACTTGGTGTTGGATCTCGACCCTTTTTAACAGCCTATACAAGAAAAAAAATCCACATAGTTTAGTAACTTCCAAAACCAACAAAATAAGTAATTGGATCCAAAAGGTAGTATGTTCACTTTAGTGATGTATGAAGCCTATGCATGGAAAAACAAGTTGGCTGGCAAGTTGCAACACTTAAGACATATATCCATACTATTTTATAATAGCAATACCAGTTCAACACTGTTACATATATAGGAATTGTTTTTTATTACTGGTGTTTTAAGATAGCTGTACATAATTCCACTTTGTTTTGTGAATAAACACAGTAAGGAACCATAATTATTGTCATGTTGCATGGTGAAGAAAGAGTTTGTGACCAGCAAAAGAAGATGCTTACTGCACAATTTCAGAGATTAGCCCATTAAAACAATTAGAGGAACCATTCAGCTGAAGAACTGGACATAACAATCCTTCAACCCGACCTTTTTCGTCATGAAAAGATCAAGATGACATGTGCAACATAAACACATGAAAGGCACTGCATAACTCATTGACAATTTCCAAAGAGAGCAAGCAACACATTTTTGGACATATCTTTTTAGAAGTGAACTAAACAATAATGAGAAATAAACAGTTGCGCAGTTGCGCAGAAACTAACTTAAAGACCACAGTTGCACTTGCTATCAACAATAATGAGAAATAAGACATAGACATTACAGTTCCACTATATCAGTCAATACAATGTGACCAAATTTATGGATCACTGCAATTGCATTTATCTACTTCTAATGCCTGCAACAGAACTCATTAGACTGATAAGACTTGAATTTCTATCCCGCAACAAAAGATAAGTCCTGTGTCTCTTCAGTCTTAATACCCATTGATCCAAAATCCTCACTTTATATTTTCCTCTCTTTTTACACCACTTCTTGTAGTATATTTCAATCCAATTCAGTCTTTTTCCTTTCTTCAACCATCAAACCAGACATAATAGAGAACAAGACAATGAACTAAACCTCATGTTAATCTACTATTATCCAAATAACTTCATTATATCATTTCAAACTAGTCTCTTATGATACAGTTAACTAGATTCAGGATAAGAACATGTTCATTTCTCAACTTAACTAGATTCGGAAAGTAAAGCTGGCTATTACTTATATTTTAATACCATGATTACATTAAAATGACTCTAAACCAGAACATCGACATAATATTTTACGAACCGTGGCTTCCAACAAGTTAAATAAGCATGCTACTATATATTTCAGGAACTAAATGCAATGGTCTCAGATATTACCTTTTGTTGGTGCAGTGAACGGGGCGTCGAGGTCTCGGATTTTACGCTCGAACACGAACGAACCCGAAATCACTTAGATTAGACAAAGTTCAAACAGAAAGATAAAATATAGTAGTTTAGAATGATATGTGGCTGTATTTCCGTTGTTTTTCTTTTGGATTGAGACCCAGTGACTCTCTCCTGCGGCTGAGCTCTTAAGACGCTATTTATAGGTGTAAGCCAAAAAACCTAATCTTCAATTTGGGCGGGATCTTGAATTATCTAGGTCAAAAGCCAGTTAAAAAATCTGAACGTTTGAGATTTGTAAAGATTCGCCAGTAGCAAGATCAGAAAAAGATGGAAGAAGACAAAAATCAAATAAAGCTCTTGTACTAAAATGGTGAAAGAGAAAAATCATAAAGAAGATTGAGTTTAAACTTGCCAATCCCGATTCGATTTTCAACCAAAGGAGCATGCTTAACACGAGATTTTCAGATCTTCCCGAAATAGTGAGACCTCCACTGAGCTTCGAGATTTAACGTACTATCCAAACACGAAACGAGACAGAGACATTAACATACGCTCAGACAAAGGTAGAAAGAAACAAAATTTGCACCAAAATAGTGTGGTAATGGTCTGCCATGGCTGTGGAAAAAAGGGTTCTTGTTTGGAAGAGGAAAGATGAAAGAGATGAGAAGTGCGGCTGCTTGCCCTTTAGGTTTTAGATGGTGAATTAAAACGAACGGGCCGGGTCGGGTAAATTGGGTAGTGAGCTGCTGATGAAATGTTTCATTTGGGCCATGATTTGGGCTCAATTTGACGAATTGTGTTGCAAATCATGGATCTTTTCCTCCTTCATTTTAATTATTTTCGGGCTTCTAATTTAATAACTTGTAACTAGTACAATATATATTATGTGAAGGCAATTAGTAATTAATATGTAGAAAGTAAAGGACTTACTAAAGTATTGATTTATAATTAATTTAGCAAGTACAAATCCTGAAATGAAATGATGACGAGTTATTAAAGAATCGTGATAAAGTAATGCTTGTAATGTTAGTAGTAAAAAATAGTAACGCTATTAATAGTAGTAGAAAATAAAAAATAGTAGTGAAAACAAATTATTTATTTCATTAATAATTTTAGAAGCCCAAGGAAATAAATTGAAAAGGAGGGACGAAATTGGGTGTCAACATCATGTATTACCAAAGAATAAAAATGGAAGAAACCCATATGAATACAACACTAAACAATGAATCAAAAATGCTACTAATACTTACAGATTATTGAAGAAATTAATTAGCCAGATGAAAAGAACATGTTTTTATGTTCTTGAAAACGAAGAGAAACCCTATCTAACAGAAAAGGGAAGAGAAAAGGGAAGCAAAGACAAACCTAAGCAGAGCCAGAGAGAGCAAGAGAAGTTTCAGTGGCTTTGTGGGTTTGAAGAAAGTTCTAGTGGGTTATGAAGTTTTAGTGTGTTTATTAGAGACCATTTTGTTTTATTTCTTTGATAAAAATAAAATTTTATTTTTTTTGCCGACAATTTTACCAACGGATTGGTTCCGTCGCTAAGATTAGCATTAAATTTTACCCTTTTTTGAGTTAACAACGGAAATATCCGTAGCAATTGGTATTAAAAAATGGTGATACATACATATTATCTAACGACAGACATAATCCGTCGCTAAGTCCGTCACTAATCTGTAATAATTTTTGCCGCCAACAATTTGTCGTAAATTTTGTAGATAAAATAAAGGCGCTTAATTTTAGCGCCTAAATATAGCAACGGATATTAAATTCTGTCGCTAGTCCGTCGTTAGTTTAGATATCATTTCGTTTTCCCTTTTTTTGGCGACAAACTTGTAATTTCATAGGTAATCCGTCATTACATAGCGACGGCATAAATTGTGTCGCTAAAATCCGTCCCTAAAACCAGTTTTGAAGTTTTAGTGTGTTTATTAGAGACCATTTTGTTTTATTTCTTTGATAAAAATAATTTTATTTTTTTTGCCGACATTTTTACCAACGGATTGGTTCCGTCGCTAAGATTAACATTAAATTTTACCCTTTTTTGAGTTAACAACGGAAATATCCGTAGCAATTGGTATTAAAACATGGTGATACATACATATTATCTAACGACAGACATAACCCGTCACTAAATCCGTCACTAAGTTGTAATAATTTTTGCCGCCAACAATTTGTCGTAAATTTTGTAGCTAAAATAAAGGCGCTTAATTTTAGCACCTAAATATAGCAACGGATATTAAATTTTGTCGCTAGTCCGTCGTTAGTTTAGATATCATTTCGTTTTCCCTTTTTTTGGCGACAAAATTGTAATTTTGTAGGTAATCTGTCGTTACATAGCGACGGCATAAATTGTGTCGCTAAAATCCGTCCCTAAAACCAGTTTTTTTTGTAGTGAGCTTAGTTGGTGAAAGTTCCTTACTTTCTTAATCGCCTAGCATATTGTTCCCTGTGGGATCGACCCCGACTCATAGTTGGGTAAATATATTGCATACGACCGTGTACACTTTCTCTTTGAGGAGTGTATTTGGACGTTATCAAAAATGGCGCCGTTGCCGGGGAACAATTTGGCGTATTTGAGTTAGTTTGGGATTTAAGCTAACTTGCTTTGGTTCAAACTTTCATTGCTTTATTAAAAAAAAAAAAAAAAAAAAAAAAAACTGATAAGTTTTTGCAAAACTGCAAAACTGTCCAGTTTTTGCTTCTGCTAAAATAAATTAAAAAAAAAAAAAAAAAAAAACTTTTTTTTTCTGGTGACATCACATGCGACTCGCATGTCATACATGCGAATCGCATGTCATACATGCGAATCGCATGTGGGGTCGCATGTCATGCCAGTAAAAAAAAAAAAAAAAAAAAAAAAAAATTTTTTTTTTCTTCCTTTTCTATTTTTATGTTTTGTTTCGATTATGTGCAGCGAGGACACTGCAATGTTTATAGTTGGGGGTGGCACGTGGTAGCGCATTATATTTTGAAATTTGTTCAAAATTTCTGAAAATTTTGTTCTTTTGACATGTTGTGGATTAGTCACTCTTATTATTTTATTTTCATTCTTAACTTCTTTCATTAGTCATGTAAGTTTAGGTGTAGGTTCTCGTTTGAGGAAAAATGTGAAAACTCTTGGCTTGTTTGGTACTAATAGAGTTAGTCTCTTGCATGTGAAATTGAAATGTGAATACCTCTCCAAATTGTTGTGAAAGTTAAAAAGCAAGGTGCATAGGAAAGAATGATTTTTGTGACAACTTTTTGGCTCATTTTGTGACTCTTTACCTACTAGTGTGTTGACTTTGGATTATGAGATATTGCGCTAGTTGTTCTTGCTTGGGAAGTGAAATTGATCCATCTTGACTAGTTCATATGCCATGTGTGTGAGTGTTTGTCGAATAATTCTTGTGTTTACTTTTATCATCTAGAACTTGCCCGGTTAGTCGTTCATTGCTAATTTTGATTATGTTGGTTGGAGAGATGACCTTGGGATATCTTTGTGATTTTTGAAAAAGCCTCTTTAGCCTTTCTAGCCTACCATTGCATAAATAATATCACTAGTAACCTCATTTGAGCTTATGACCTTTTCTTTGATTGCCCCATTACAAGTCTTTACCCTGTTCGATGAAAAGTCTCTCTTTTGAACCTTTCCCTCCTTGAACATGAAATTGTGAATTTGAGGCCAAAAGCCTAAGTTGGGGGTGTTAGTGTTGCTTGAGAGTGGTGAAGGTTGGTGTTGTGAAAAAATCAAAAGAAAAGAAGAAAATTTGAAAATACAAAAAGGTTGCAAACTTTTTGTGCAAAAAAATGTATCTTAAAAAAAAAAAAAAAAAAAAAAAAAAAAAAAAAAAAAAAAATTGCAGGTGGCATCACCTGCGACTCGCATTTCAGACATGCGATTCGCATGTGGGGTCGCAGGTCGTGCCAGTGTGTAAAAAAAAAAAAAAAAAAAAAAATTTTTTTTTTTTTTTGTTTCTCTGTTTTGTTTTGATTATGTGCAGTGAGGACACTGCAATATTTATAGTTGGGGGTGGAATGTGCTAGCACATTATATTTTGAAACTTTATAAAGGAAGTGTGAATAATTGGGGAAACTGGTATGCAAAGGAAGGAGTGATATTTCGAAATGAAGAAGAAAGTGGACATAAAGTATGTGTAGTGTTCAAGGAGGGCGTAGTCAGTTGTATCTCAAATACTTATCCTACCCTTCCCTAAGCCTACATTACAAGCTTAAAAAGCGCCTATGTGATCTCCAACCGAATGTTCTTGAGTTAGTGATAAACGAAAATAAAGGCAAGCTTATGGTGTGATATTTGTTAGCACTAGAACTTCTTTGTTGAGTGTGAGCGACTTTTGTGTATTTGTCCCTTGTGTCGTTGCTGTGAATATTGTGATTTTGGGACTTTCTTTCTTGTGAGGGCATATGGATTACGATAGAGTGGTGATGTTCAAAAATTCCAAGTTGAGTCAAGTGAGCATATCTAGCAAACTAGTGGTTTTGAGTCACTTATTGAGACTTGAGTGTTGTTGCTTGATTATTTTAAATCTCTATTGCATTCTTGAAATTGTATTTTGAATGAGGGAGTTATTTGGTTGAAGCTTCACATGCTTGTAGCCTAATTGTTGGTACCAACCAAAGTCATGCTTTTGTGCTTAAAATGGATCCTCATTGAGATTTTTGTTTTAGTTTGCTTGAGGACAAGCAAAGACTTTAAGTTGGGGGTGTTGATGAGTCGTGAAATTACGCGATATTCGACGCTAATTCCTTAAGCTTTTGTGACTCCTTAAGCACTTTTGTTGTTACTTTTTGTGTTTTTATGTTGTTTTGTAGGAAAAGATGCCCGAAGAGCATAAAAGAGCAAAATGGATCAAAATGGACCAAAATGGAACAAAATAGAGCAAAACAAGCCAAGTAGCTGAAATGAGTGATCGGAAGATACCAAGTGAAAAGAAAGTCAAAAAGAGGTCAAACTGGACATTTTTGCAAAACTGTCAAAACTGGACAGTTTTGCAAAAACGGGACAGATTTGCAAAACTGTCAAAAAGTGGACAGTTTTGCAAAAACGGGCAGAATTGCAAAAACAGAAATATGGGGGCAGATTTTGACATTTTTTGGACTTGGAAAAATTGGGGGGAGCTACAAAAGAGAGGCTAGGGCAAAACATTTTCTATCTTTGGTCATTTTGCAAGTTTTGGAGGCTAGGGTTTTCACCTACACCATTGGAGGAGAAGATTGGAGCACTTTAATGAGATAATTCTTAAACCTTTCTTCAACTCCTTGTTTTGTATTGAATATTTTAGTGTGTAGTATTTCATTTCTAGACTTGAATCTCGTTTATGAAAGTATTCTTGATTAAAGTTTGGTTTGAAACTCTTGTTATGCTTATGTATTGAATGATTCTTATTGCTATAGAAGTGGGTCTTTGTTGATTTAATTAATCTCGTTCTTGAATGTTTCCAAAGGGATTAGCTAACCCTAGGACTCACCCATTTACTTAGATTGAGCTTGGAAAAGGAAATCTAGGTTGGGAAAGATTAATTAACAAGAATTTGGGTCATTAAACTCATCTAATAACTTGAGCTCGGAAGAGGATAGTTACTTGAGGTTAAATTGATTGTGCCTAATATCACACTCTAAGGCTTGGAAAAGCTTAGAGTGAAATTCATTGATTTGGTTGGAAGACTTTCAATGAGATTTTAGAAATCATTATCTATTGACATAAACCCGCTCTTAGTTGTAAAATCATAAAATACGTTGGATCGTTACTTGAGTGTAATTTCCTATTATCCAAACTTGTGGCCATTGATCATTTTACTTGCTTTCTAGGTTAGTTTACATTTCCGCATTAGTCATAATTTTCTCAAAAACCCAAAATATTATCTATCGTTTGGCTTTAGCTTAGTTGGTGAAAGTTCCTTACTTTCTTAATCGCCTAGCATATTGTTCCCTGTGGGATCGACCCCGACTCATAGTTGGGTAAATATATTGCATACGACCGTGTACACTTTCTCTTTGAGGAGTGTATTTGGACGTTATCACTAATCCTATTTTTGAACTACCTACTAACTGTACTAACTAATCCTTTGATCTCCTTTTCTTCTTCTATGTGAATTGCACTCCCAAATTAATTTGATATGGGAGCCAAACACTTCTATTAAAAAAACTCATTAATGAAAAATAAAAATAAAAAAGTGCAATTCTATAGGTTTAGCTAAGACGATTTGGGAAATTAGAAACTTATTCTTTTTTTGTTTGGTCCGAGCTCAACTTAAGTTATACATTGCCCGGAAGAGCTGTTTATATTTCACATTCTTCATCGTAAGCTTTGGTACTGCTTCTTCAAAAAGAAGATAACAATACTCGGCAACCTTCTCAAAAAGTATTAGTTCTCTTTATTATTATATATTTCATTTTCAACTTTATTAGTTATGTTTAGAGGTCTCTGCCGCTTTGTCAATTGCTATTGCCACCACAAGTTGCCTCTCCTAATTAGAAAATTATTAAATATTTGCTTCTAATATAGCAAATCAACCGTATTAGGTAATAAAAATTAATTTATATTTAGAGTAGTAATTAGAAGTACTATTACCTAGCTAACACTTTTTGTGGTAATTGGTAGGGAATAACGCGCAACACACGTTCGTAAAAACTAGTTATTATAAAAATATGAATATAAATGTTGGTTCACCAAAATATTCTTTAAATATTGAACGACTTTTATACCCTTACTATTTAATTAATTTGAACAACAATATAGAAGGAAAGGTCATAACTGGAATAATACACATTAGGTTTAAAATTGTATCCTATTAGTAATAGGAACTTAACTCACGGTAGACATTAGGATTAAAAATTGTAGTAGAAAAGAAAAACTCACGATAATCTATATTATATTAAAAGCAGAAGACCTTTAGAAATGTTGTTTGAACTTTTTGCCCTTCATTAAAAGACTTCACAATAGACAAAATTGTCATTTACTATTTTCCTCATTAAATATTTGTGTAATGTTGTAATTTAATTATTATCCTAATATTTAGAACTAAAAATCAACTATAATTTCGGTTTTTGAATATTTCCCCATTTGCATTATGTATGAAATCCTAAATTTAAGACTTTGTATTGAAGTAAAAGGTTATGTTCACGTAAGGAAAAGTTTTAGAGTCCAAGTCAAATATGGAATGCTAAGTATAGTTATTATTTTTTACAAAAAAGTAAAAAGCACGACAATAATTGTTACTACCCTTTGGTTTGCCAATTAATTATTCTATAATATTTTTCTTTTCATCTGTTTTATGAATAATACTCATTTTTGGATTTTTTGGCTTTGGCAAAGATTTTATTTTTGGAAAAGTAAAAAAGTCCATTAGTTATTTTCTTAATATTTAGGACTTCAAAATCAATTAAAATTATGATTACTAATTTTTTCCTTATTTAAATTACGTAGGAACTTTGAATTTGATTGCCGTATATAATTCCTTCCACTATTAAAATTCATTTCCTACTTATTCTTGAAATCCCACATTCATTCAAATTGATTGACAAGAAGTCAAGAAAACATAATTTGAACGTCTTTGGCTTTCTTTATAAAGGAAGATGTTACATTGTTGCTTCATTCCGATGCATCACACACACAATATAATTATCTTATACGTTATTTAATTTCTTTATTATAAGAATTGTCTCTCAGAGATTAATTTCATTTATTTATCTCAATTGAAAATAAATTATGCCAGCATGCCGTAGTTTTATCCTTTCATTTTTTCTCTTTTTCTTTTCTTTCTGCGTAATGGTTAATGATGGTTGTGCTTTGGGGTATGAGGGCTAGAGCTTTGTTCAGGTTTTAATTATGGGTGTTTCTCTTTGTATAATTATATGGTGCATTTTGTGCGTTGTAATGAGGCTAATTTGTCGGGGTTTTGGTAAATACTTCGACTTGTACGTTCACTTGATTTAGTTGTAATATATGTGGTACATTTTTCTTTTTGTGTTGTTTCAGGTTTTTTATCAACTATTACCGCATGCACGGAACATCAGTCCTATTTGAGGTAATTTAATCTTCTTGATCACGTGAATTTTGTCTTAAAGATTAGTTCCATATATGCATCTCAGTGGAGAAAAAATACGAGCCAGCATGTACAATATTCTTTTTGTTAATCGTAAAATACGTCTCTAATTCTGTTTAACGACGGATTGGTTATGAATTGTCAAAAGAATATTCTTAGCTACGAGTAATTTAGCAACAGATTAATGACGAAGTTCTAATATTTGAAAATTTAAAATCAACTAAACTTTTACCTTATGTAACTATTTCCATAAGTTATGTAGCATATACAATAGTCTGTACATAATTTGTTTACCCGTTCTTTTATTCAGACTCAAAGAGAGAAAAAAAAAAGTACAATTTGTTGCGCACCGTCTTGTCAATGTGAATGAATTGATAATTTTTTGTTATTTTATTTGTAGAAGGATCATATGATCAATCCGATGAGGATTTGGAGGCATTACAGTCCCTACAATATGGTTTTCAGAAGTGCGTGGTGAGTTGGACTTGTGGTGGTTTTTGGTTATGCGATTTCAATTTTGTTATCGAAGTTTGTTCTCACTGCTCTAATTAATTAAGCTCTGAATTGCCTAATGTCCAGATTAATCAGTATTTTGTGCACTTTTTTTAGTTACTGCATTGTAGAGACGCTACATAATGAAGGTATCTTAGGCTTGATTGGAATATTTTTGTTTACTTGATCTCTAGCACTTTGCTAACGAGATATATGATAGCTCCACTGCAGGTGAGTTCTTTAAGGCTTAAGCTTCTTTTATTCTTTGTTGTTTTATAGTCTTTGTTTTTTTTTTTTTTTTTTTTGTATTTAGTTTATTATTACTTTTGTTTTTAATGCTTGTCTATGGTTTTGTAAAAATATTTTAATTTCCGTTTTAAGTGTTTTTCTATTCTTATTGACCATTCAATTCAATTTTTTTTTTTGAGTAAAAGACAATGCTGATTAAGGCCTTGGGTTAAAGAGAATTCACGATTGACGAAATATCCTAACACCAACACAGTGTTAATTTTTTATCCAACGTAGCTTTAATATAGAGTTTTATGATTAATATTCAAGTTTCTTTCTTAACCAATAGCTTCTTTCAAAATCTTTAAGGCTATGTCCTTTCTTTTCTTATCAGCTATTACCCACCCAGTTCAATACTTTTGGGAATAAAAAAAAATATAAAATTTGAGATTTTGGGCTAAAAGAGAATTCATCACTTTTGAAAATATCTAAATACTACCGTTGCTAATTTATAGAAAGAGCTCCTTTATGGGCATATACATTCATTAACTCTTCGCGATATATGCTTCTCTACTTCTCTTACCGAAGAAGCACCTTAGCGAAATGTTATTCGTCTTTTTATATCCTTATAAAATCGATTCCACATTAGACAAAATATTTATTTACTCTTAATACTTAGGAGTTTGAAATAAACTAGAACTTTAATTATTCGATCTTATAATACATGAATATTCTATACACTAAACTTAAAAATCCATTAAAATTTAATTATTAAAACTTTCCTTATTTGAATTATGCCCCTAAAGTTAAGGACTACTTTAAATTATTAATATGGAGTCACCAAGTAAACTTTCAATACAATCGTGACATGTGAACCGGAAAACCAAACATATAAACATTCTAGGATTCTGCCTTTTAATTTATGACCTTTAGCTAATTAAAAAAAAAAACATACAACAAATAATGCATAAGTAATTTCGTTTAACTATATAAGGAATAAAACAACCATTTTATTTCAACAAGAATTTTGAAAAGTTGTTGGACAGTGGACACCAACGCGAATTATGAGTCATAGTATTAATTTGGAACCGAACAAACTTTTGTTCACTCTGAAATATGGTTATCTATCATCTTTGATGAAAATTTTGGAGATTAAAGAATGTATGTATCTCATATGCGGTTGAATGAAGATTAATAACTTTTAACATTATATATGAATTATACATCAGTAGAGATTAATTTTATTTGATTGTTATCAGGGTTAGACGAACAAGAGATCATCTTAAAATTTGTGTAGATTGTAATAGCTCAACATCAATAATTTGAGAACTTATGTATGTTGACATGTCGCAGTTCATTGTAGAAGTCACAATTTGTGACTTTCAGAACAGTAAGATGATTTGTCTAGATCAATTCCTCTAATCATGTAAATGCATAGCTAAAAATCAATTTAGCGACGAAGTTCACAGCTAGGTCCATTTTTTCTATAGTGCTTGCTGTCAAACAAGGTACGCGTTTTGCGCGTACACTAACCTAGTTCTATAAAAAATGAATCACGGCAATAAGCTAGCTCTAATCCTATTTTTCTTTTACATAAACCCAAAAACCTAAATTAACGTTAACATATATTCCTTTGATTATAAAATGTTCAGTTAGAACTTAGAAGCATGTGCCAGAACTTTTGTCTTTATATTCAAGATTGAAATCTAACTCTTATTAAGATATGAAAACAAAAATGTTTTTTCCTCTGTTTCAATTTACGTGTCACTTTTCATTTTTCTACAGTCAATTTGTTTAATTTTTGTAACTACATTGGACTAGATCAACTCAATATTTTAATATAAAAATTTAGATATTTAAAAACTATATGAAAAGTACTATAAGTTGCATTTCTTCTCATGCCAATATTATGAGAAAATACATTTTAAAACTTTGGTCAAGATTTGAATCTCGAAAAGCAAAAAGTGCCACATAAATCGGGATAAAGGAAATATAATGTTACCAACGCTTTGCTCATGTTATTCCTCTATCTAAACTGGTCATCTGAATTTTGAAAATTAGTTGGTTTTATAACTTTAGCAATACGTATATATACAATATACAAATTCTGATGAAATACCTTTCTTTAGTGTACTATTGAAAAAGGCAAAATTAGCAAAATCTTATCGCATCGAACGATGTAAACAATACCATGCTCACTCAGTATTTCATTACATGCTCAACAAATGGTGAAGAATTCCTAGAGGATTATGTTTGGATATGGACAAAAAGAAAAATTAGAAAAGATATGTAATTGGTCAAATTGTTACCACTAAGGAATTCAATTTTCACGCTCAAAGCTTCATTTCTTTAATATATTTTGATAATTTCATCTATTTATCCTCTTTTCTTGAATAATGCACCAAATCCCAGAAAAGGTGAAATATATTATTTAAGATTATTGTTGTATCATGTCGGAATCATTTTCATTTGAAGACTTACTGTTAATGGAAGAATGTGTGACACATTCAAGAAAGCTGCAAAGAAAGAGGATTATAAGAATCAAATAATTGTATATCTGAATGCTTATGATAGACAGTTCTTTTCCAAATGCCATTAACTCTCCGAAATTTATTAGCAAATTATTGGTTCATTGTAATCCAGCGGGCGATAGAAATTATGAGATATATACCACAATATGTTAGATGACTTTAGAAGGATACATGGCAGTTCACCAGATACCTAACTGCAATGCACGCTGAAGAGTATTAATTATTTCCTAAAAAGCATTGATAGAAGTGCTGAAAAATCCAATTTGCCTAAACTTGATTAGTTATCGAGATAATAATGTTATATCATAATATAGAGAAATTATTGAAGAAAAGGCCATACAAATACCTCAGGAAGTTTTAATGCACAATCAAAGCTCCTGAATAAGAGTAAGCTTTCAAGACTATATTGCAAAGAAACGACTCTGGTAGAGCGGATCGTTCTCTCTAGATAGCCCTAGAGGAGCTCGGAAAATATCCATATATCCTGCATTACTTGCTAATCTCATATCAAAAGGCATGGTAGTGTTAGCAACATCAAAAAGTGGTATAGCAACATCAACAAGTGGTGTAGCGACAAGAATTTTACCAAAAGATCGTACGACTCACTCTGGATTTGACATACCTCTTCAAACAATAGAAACAACAATCACAGATATGTTTAAAGTAGAGTGGTGGGTGCAAAATTGATAAGAAATGCAAATTTGATATTATATGAGATGACGCGCCTATGACAAAGTGACAAACAATCGAAATAGTTGACATGCATTTTAGAGATAACTATTTGATGGAAAAGTAGTAACTTCTTGAGATGATTTCCATCAAATACCACCAATAAGTCCAAAATCGACGAGAGTAGAGACTATAAACACTAGCTTGGTAAATTTTTCTCCAAAATCGACGAGAGTGGAGACTATAAACACTAGCTTGGTAAATTCATACTTATGGCCTCAAATAAAAAAGATTCAGCTAACAAGAAATATGAGAGCACGAACAGACCTAGCATTCAGGGATTTCTTACTTCATGCCAAAAGTGGAAAAGATCATGCAACAAAAGAGGATTAATCCTTCTTCTCGACCAATTGGGTGGGAAGTCCAATAGTGATGGTAGTTGTGAAATCACTTAATAAGGAAATATTTTCATCATTATATGAAAATGAAAGTTGCGCAAAGTACATGACATAAAAATCTATCTTAGCTATCAAAAATGAATACGTTGATAGACTAAATGAGATGTCGAATGGCAAGATCCTCGATGAAAAGCAAAACGTTTCTTAGTTGTGACTCAGCAGAAGATGATATCAACAATTACTATCAAGAAGAATATTTAAATTCTTTAACACCAAGTGACCTTCCACCTCAAAAGTCCATTGTCAGGTTTTTTGTTTCTTATGTATGTTAGAGACATCTATATATATAATAGACAAAGTTAGAATTGATCTTCCCTTACATACATTTTGGTTTTGGAAGAAATGTGTTCATCATGCTACTAAGAAATTTAGATCCGTCAACTGGCTTGTGCAATGGTGCAAGAAAGGTATATAGACGTTTTAACAATATACATGCAAAATCATGACGGATCAATGAGTTTCCAAGCATCTGTTTATCCCTAAAATTTAACTTTCACCTCCAAAAAATGAGAAATGTCTTTTTAAAATTTTCCAATTTTTTATAGCACGCCTGTGCTTTGCAATGACAATGACTAAACCACGAGGCCAATCAATCCCAAATGTTGGACTATATTTGCCATAATAAGTTTTCTTACATGGACAACTTTCAAGAGGAATATTAGTGTCAATAGCTATGGTCATCACGGAACAACCAAAGTGTCCAAACGGGAATATACACACACACAAAAAAAAAAACATTGTTTATAGAGAAGTCTTAGGTAATGTATGGTCATTGGTCACATTGCATATTACAAAACTATAAGCTATAACAATATTATCTACCTTAACTAAATTGATCATTTTTATAAGTTCAAATGATGTTCAATCATTTTGAATACAAATATTATGCTAAAGTAATAACTCCGATTTCATGCACTTTAGATGATTCTAAATTTTTGTACTGTTTATATGTAGTTTTTAATAAATTAAACTTAATGTGCCTACGTATTAATAATTGACTGAACCATTATGTGATATTATTAATGTGCAACACACTTTCATAGGAATAGGTATCTATAAACATTTGATTATGAACACAATTAATATTATTATATACTCTCTCCGTTCACTTTTACTTGTCCACTATACTAAAAATAAATTTTCACTCTTAGCATATCAAGAGAAGACAATTTTTTTTTTCTATTTTACCCATAGTATTAATTACTCTTTTCAAATCATCTTTCAATTCCATGAAAAATATGCACTAATTAATATGGGTATCATGACAAATTACACGCTTCATTTATTATTTCTTAAAAAGTGTGCAAAGTTCATAGTGAACAAGTAAAAGTGAACGGAAGAATTATTATTGTAAGGACCCATAAACTTTAAATCTTTAATTCAGCTCTGAATTCAATATCGTGACGATCTGATAGTTAGTCATAATTCATCACACAAACTCTCAAATCAAACTTATGATAGATCTCGAGAAACAAAATCAAAGTGTTTCATTTTCCCCGTACTTTGAGATGCTTCCTCACTGTTTGTCCTTTTCTAGAAACCATAAAAATCTTTTTTTGATATGCATTAACGATAGGTTAATTAAAATTTGAATAGCATGTTATTAATTACAATGACAGGGGCTAGTAACGCTAGATAAATCCTAGATTGGTCTCGTTTATATCATGTGCATTAACGATAGGTTAGTTGCAATTCTCGGATTTGATTGAAAATTTTCTTGAATCAGAATAACTGGGGGTAGTTGGGGAGGGTAATAATGAGTATTATATTGAATCTTCTTTTTAAGTTATGGTAGTTACAAATATATAAAGTTAAGATTTCTAATGACATGTCAGCAAAGCTAGAGTGTCACCATGGCATCACTTGGTTTATAACGAGTTATACAACACATAGGCCCGCTGACTTAAGACAGGTTTGGAACCCTGTCCTATAACCTTTATCAAATACCTAGCTCTCTTTCTTAGTGCAACTGCCCTATTCCTATCATGGGAATATCTATCTTTCTTTTTTATTTCATATCTATAGTTTAGGATATAAAAGCATACAGTCTCGTATATGAAGAAAGAGACTGTTGATGTTAGTAGACTAATCTATTCATTGGTAGCGCATTTCTTCCTGTGACCGCCGTGGCGCAACTAAAACACGGGATTCCTATTTATCTATTTTTACAATTTTTTGCCAATTAATCTCATTTCAAGTGTAAATAAATTTGCCCCAACAATAAAAAACGGTGCTTCCCCAATTCTGCCGAAAAGGTGCAACACTAAAATACGCTGCTTCAGTTACCAAAAAAAAAAAAAGAACACACTGCTTCACCAATTCTCCCTTATTTCACTCTCTTCTTGTCCCCCTGTTTGTCTTTCTATTCTCAACTATTCTCATGTAGATTTCATCATACTCTCTTTGTTTACTAAATACTCGCTCTATGGCTCCCACATCTTTTAGAAAATAAAAATCAATAGCGCTTTAAGACTTTTCATTTTTGGGTAAATTGTGCTTTGCCATTTGGTGAGGAAAATTGCATCCTGTTGCCTTTCGCAAATTTCTAACAAAGTTCTTTATCCAGGATGAGAAAATTTCTTCAAGAATGATGTTCGAAAGATAGAATGCGGTGATCTATTGATCAGGTAACTTTCTCAATTAAGATTGCCATCGCTTCCTCAATTAAGGTTGCCATCAACACATTTTGATCTTTGTACTTAAAAAGTAGAGAATTTTCACTGGCTACCTTTACGTATAGAGTGTGTCCATGTATGCCAGTTTTTCTTCCCTTTCTATAGTGATCAGTAGGCCTTAAGCATGGGAAAGATAAGTGTTAAAAAGGACATTAGCCTTTTTAAGGATTACAAAGACACAAAAGAGAGAGTAAGAAGGAGGTAGCATACTGGTGTAATATAGATGGAAAAAGAATTGGAAAGACTGACCCTTTCTCGTCCACAAGAATAACATTCTCAAACTCCAGATCCGCCTACCTATAGTGCTAATAGTGAATATGCTTGGATTGTAGTTTGAAATGTAAGATATTGTTGCAATAAATATTTTCTAAGACACCTCAAACTATTTATGTGATTGACAATACCATTTAGCGAATAATTCTCAATGACTACCTTGTTTCTTAGTAGCACATTTACAGATAGTATTGTAATTTGTGCAAACGTACTGTCAAATTACGATAAATATGGTTTGGAGATAAAAAATGAGTTTCTTTGTAGTTCTAGCATGTATTCATGTCTTTTGAAAATTGGCCAGATTTATGTCTTTGTCTGTGGTGAAATGTAGGGAGCACATGCACAGTATTTCGTAACAATAAGACAACTAGAGGCCAGCTTTTAGGGACATGTGTGATAAATCTTGCAGATTTTGGACTAATTGACGAGGTTGTATCTATTTAAACTCCACTGAACTGCAAGAAGAGTTCTAAGAGCTTCGAGCAACCAGCTCTGTGCTTCGAGCAACCAGCTCTGTTTGTTACCATACATCCCTACTGAACTTATGCAATTCGAGTGTCTATGATGTTCTTCAGTTAAAGAAGAGGCTTGTACACTATTCGACATAATTTTTCTAAATTATTTTCACACTTTTTAAATACTGTTGTATCTCGAACAGACTGGAAAGGAGTACTAGGAAGGTCATTTTTCTTCATTATAACCACTCTGTTTAATATGGTGTTTAATTACCTCCGTTCTTTTCTGCTTCTTTTTCTACATTTTCTTAAGTTGCCTCACGTGAGAAGATAGTCTTGATATGTCAAAACTACTAACGTTTATACACTCTTGCTGGGGAGGCTCAACATATTTAGTGGCCTAAAGCCACATTATATTAAGAGGCATTAAGCTTCTTTCAATAAAATTTTAAAAAAAACTTTGACATTTCTTAAATTAACTTTTTGAAAAACAAAGTTATTAAGTAATATTGTTTAATAATCAGTTTCCTCTAATAGTTTTTTTTTCCAATTAAAACTATCACCAATACATTTAATCTTTCTTGAGATATTAGATAAAGAGCTCCTTTTTGAGATTGTATACAAATTTCAGTTTTTTGAGTGACTCAATTGATATTTTTGTTACACCCCGCACTTTCAGAGCATGAGCATGCCACGTACATCACCGTAGTGATGAAGTATCGGAGACGTCCCATGATGTTTTGGAAGGTACAAGCCATGAGAAGTATGTAACAATGAAGTAAATGATGAATTAAGATCTGTAAGTCACAATCGGGAAAGACTATTTTGAAACACAAGAACATGGCCATTATCATGTATAATAAATGATAAATGTCATGTATGGAGAGTTTCGGAAGATTTTGAGATCAAGCAAATTGAAGAAAATAAGTTTGACAAAAATTTGAGAAATGTTGGGCAGATTTTTAGTCAAATTTGGAGGGGCATATCTCCTGATATATTAGGATTTTTAAGGTGTTTCAAAAGCCTAAAATGAAGTTCGCCGAGTCTAGTTTCTAACACAACAAACCGCTTATCGATAGGACATCGGAGTAGAGAATTATGAGCGTTACAAACTGAGCTGACAAAGCAGAAACAGGGCTGCTACAGTGCCGCTACAGTGCCGCTACAGTACTTCCGACCTTGGCTACTATAAAAGGGGTTAAAACCCCATTTTTCTTCATCCTAAACCTCTCAAAATTTCCAGAAAATTCAGCCATCAAAAGGGCTCTTAAATCTCACATAGAATTGAGGATTTTGAGCAAATTTCAAGCTACGAATACCAATCGAAGTCCGGACAATTTGTAGTTGCGATTATCATTCCGTTTTGTGTTGGAGTGAGCTTGGAAACAAGTAGATATTAAAGATACTTTAGTAAATATAAGGTATGAAACATTGAATTTCTCTCTTTATCAACATTGATTAAGGAATAATTGCAAGAATAAAAGTTATAGTTGTTGTGTTGGTGTTGTTGGCTTATGGATTGAGGTTTGAAGAGAATTTTGGATGAAAAATACATATATTTATCTTGTATGATGTTGGTATTGTTGTTTTTGATTGGTTGTTGATATTATGATTTCGGGCTAGACATATAAACAGGGGAGATGCTGCCCGAATTTCGACAGAATCTAAAAGGGGTTTTAATTAAGGGCTTAAGACGAGCGTATGATGATGATTCTAACAATAGTATGAATGGTTGTATATATAGATGACGAGGCTACGAATGATCTTAAGTGAATTGCAAGACAGGAAGTAATTTGGAAGTCGAGAAATTGTCTTCCAGGTATGTTAAGGCTAGTCCCCTTCTTTCTAAAGGCATGATCCTTTCGTTATAAACCTTTGTGTCGTACCCATAATATCATTGGTTCCGCAAATGCTAGAAGTCCATGAATTTCGTGATCCTTGTGATGTTATTGAGCTTCTAAAGGCATGATTCTTTTTCTACCAAACTATGCATGAATTCCATGAAATTTTTTATTTCCAAGAATGTTAGAGATTCATGACTCTTAAAGTTTTATGATGGCAAAGATGAATAATTTCTTTTATGATAACCATGATGATGATTATGAGGGATTTATTTATCCAAGCTCCAAGGCATACAGATTTCGTGTTATTATGAGATAATTTTTATTCATAGAGATTTCCATGTACATGAGCTTTATATTCTTATGATGACTATGATGAGAACGATTTTATGTTCAAAGGTTCCAAGTTTATGATTTCAATGACGATATGAGAATATTGAGCTATCTTTTGACTTTTCTTAATTTCCTTCATTGTTGGTAATCTCACCTTATGACCCTTGTTCCTTCAAGGTGGGATAAACGATGATGATTGATCCATAATATAATCGGAGGCTACCGACCTTACGTCACTCCGATATAGTTGTGGCTTTTGATTGGGCTCTTATGCATGCTTTATATATATATGTATGTATTTTCTCACACCGCGCCGCGCTATAGTCGGCCGGGCATGGCACGTAGATGTGCACACCACTGCAGTGGCCATGTTATGATATTGCCCTGGACGCGGGAGGCCCAGACGCGGGCTAATGATGATAACACCGAGCCTTACTAGTCGGGCATGATACTATATACATGACACCGAGCCTTAATGGCCGGGCATGGTACTATGTATATATACAGAAATGTTTTTTTGAAAGGCTAAGCATGCATGACATCCGCCTTATGAGGCATTCAGATGTACAGGTTATCTCTCTTATTCCATGTTACCTTTCATATCTATATTAGGGCGTTATTCATGCCTTACATACTTAGTACATTATTCGTACTGACGTCCCTTCTTGTGGACGCTCCGTTTCATGCCACGCAGGTGTATACAGATGAGTAGAGGATATTGCTAGAAGATGTTCCAGCTGGATTGGCGAGCTCCATTCTCTTCCGGAGTGTTGCCGAGTCAGAGTATATATGTTATGGTATATTGATTTATGTTAGAGATTTTGTAGACAGAGTCACGTATATAGCATGTCAGTCTTGTAAGCGGCTCTGCAAGCCGATGTATCATTATGCATTATGTTACAAATTTCATATGATTACAGATCTTACTTGATTTGAGAAAGACGAAAAGAATGTTTCTTTGAAAAGCTTTCATTATGCATTTCATTTCGTGATTTAAGAGTCCAGTGAGATTATGAATATAACGAGAACCAGCGGGTTCGCTCGGCTCTAAGTAAAGGGTCGGGTGCCCATCATGGCCTATTAGGATTGGGGTGTGACAATTTTCTATTTGCTATATTTGAATTTTAGCATGTAATAAAAAAGAATACACTTATGGAGAAAAGTAAAAAGGCAACAAATGTGAAATAAAAAAAATAAAAAAAAGGCAACAAAAAGCTCGATCAATAGGGCATGATTCTAGAAGTTGGTAATTTAGTATAAAAATAAAAAAATTTAACTTCAATTTGCTATATTTTAAGCAGGTTTATCTATAAATATTCTTTGGATGTTTTTCTGGTAAAAATATTTAGTATAAAAACTTAAACTCTTTTAGCCAATAGATAGCTCAGTAGGAATTCCTACATGAATGATCCAAATTTGCTATATATTCATAGGGTGACGCAATGCTCTACATGAATCCACATTCGAAGGACATCATACCAAAGTCGTATTATTAGAACCCTAATATGGTTTTATTCTATTTAACCTATCCAATGTTATGTTCGTTTTTGCTCTTTTCGGGCTTCTTCTCATTCTTCTTTAACACCTATGGTAGAGATCAGAGTTATTTGGCCCCCTCGAACTTACAAATGGCTTAAATTTACCCTTTATGATATTGTCGTTAGCCCAAAGGACAAGATTGAGACATTGTGGTTACGACATGGAAAAAATGAGATACTCTTTTGACGAAGGATAAATTTTCTCTAAATTGTATAGTCCACAGATATATTTGACCCCCTTGACCTTCTTTATATTCAACTATAGGAAAAATTATTGGATGCATAAATATTAGTAATTATATAATATATAATAAATGAGTTTGGAACTAAAAATGTGGTTAAAATTATTTGCTTAAGTTAGTTAAAGTAATTATACAATTATAATAACAGAACTACTGAACATTTCAACCAATAAGAAAAAATATTATTGAATATTTGAATTTTTTAAAAGTAACTAGTATTAGTATAGGCATAATTGCAGATAATAATTAAAGAATATTAATTATTTTAAAATTATGATTTAACTTCAATTTAAATAAGCAAAAATGCTATTAATGTATTGGTCTATTACCATTTTTAATAACTTAAAATTTTATCATAAATCTAATTAACATTAACAATTTAGAATTTAGTATAATTAAAATAGGAGCACAAAGACTAACAATATCATAATTCAATATTGAAAAAGTATTACATGTGAATTTTAGTTATAGTTTAAATAGCTATGTAATTATAGTTATCCATAAATTAGTAGACTTAATCTTTGTTGCTAAATATATACTTTTTTTTTTGACAAACATATTTCAGAATATCATTTATTTTCACGACAATAGTTAATTGTTCTATTCTATTTAATGTAACGTATATATTTATAACTTTTTTGTCTTTTCTATAGGTAATTATTTAGCCATAATTGTTACTAGATTTATTTACAGCTATTTAGTACTTGTGTATACAAAGTAAATAAAAAACGTAAAAAGCAAATAAAGATATAATACAAGAAAAGGATGCCAATTGGCCCAACCAAAAATCCCCTAAAACCTAGCCTTTCCAGCCGCCACACCCATCCCATTCTTCCCGTTTATGAATAGACAAATAAGCGGCGTAATTTTCCAAATTTCAAAAATAATCCTAAATAACTTCCCGCTTCAAAGCCCCTCCCTTTTTTTATTTTATATGCGCTTTAAAATCCCTCTATTATCAGTTTCTACCATTGTAGTTCTCCCTCTGTTAGTGCCCCAAAAAACCCTAATATTTTGATCAAACAGCCGATTATACTAGTGAATTCCACCGTGGTATGTTTCTCACAAAAGTTAATACTTCATAATGTGTCATATATCTATGAAATGCTATAATATCTAGATATTTCTCATGTGCAAATCTAATATTTCTTCTCAGGTTAACATAATCAAGAAGACTGGAGTTGACACAAAGAAAAAAGAAATGGGTAAGTTTAAGAAGATTACGAAATACATTTCTTTATTATATTATATAGTTATAATTTTTTATTTGTAAACTTTTTGTGCAACATTTTTGAAGAGAATGAGATCAATTATTGACAACGAAATGCTTGACTTGCGGAGATGTGGTTTCATAAAACTTTGTTGAAAAACTTATTGTAGAAGAATTCGAATTAGGAGTGATTTTGATGTAGTCAGATGTTGAAACACCATCTTAATTGTTTAGTTAGGTTTGAATTTTATTTGAGAGAGAACAAATCATTTGATTTTACATTATTTAATTTGTTCACAATACTTGTATATTGTTACTTTGTTCTTTGGTTGTGGTATAAAAAGGGGTGTTTACTTGACATGTATTTCATGTTTGTAAAGATTGACAATTATAAATGTACAAATTGAATATAAATATGCCAGGATAAAATAAATATAAATTCGGAATATATTAATTGAAATGTTGAAAATTCTAAAGTGACATGTGCTATTTTTTTAAAGAATGTCATTAATTTTTTTGACATTCACGTAAATCTGGATACGACATTTCATAAATGTAGTAAATTTGTTATACGGAAAAGGGCCTAAAATACCCTCGAAGTATTGAAAATGAAACAAAAATACCCTCCATCCACCTTTCAGCCCCCAAATACCCTTACCATCCACCTATTGGGTCTAAAATACCCCTATTGCTAACAGAATATTCTGGTCAAACACGTGGCATTTTTTTATTGGTTAGCTTATAAAATTAATTAAACTAATTGACCAGATAACCCAAGTGCCCCCCACCCCCTACCCCCCCCCCCCAGTGATTTTTTTTTTTTTTTTGAAAAAAAAGTTGACATGTTTTTTTGCACCCCACCCCGCACCCCTACCCCCCCCCCCCCCCGACGCAAAAAAAATTAATATTTTTGAAAAAAAAAGTTTTGACGTTTTTTTTGGGTTTTTTTAGTTGGGAGGGGAGGGGGGCGTAGGGGGAGGGTGCGGGGTGGAAAAAAAGTCAACTTGTGCCTTTTAGATTTTTGGGGGGTGCGGGGGAGGTGTAGGGTGCGGGGTGGGGTGCAAAAAAAATATTGTAGTCTACACTTGTGCCTTTTAGATTTTTGGTTGAAAATATAACATGTTTTTTAGGGTGAGATATATTTTTTTTTTTTGGTAACTCAATTACATTAGACATTTTAATTTATCAAGACATTTCACAGTACTTGTGCTTTTTACTAGGAAACTGAGAAGCGTAATAATATTTTTTTTGCACCCCACCCCGCACCCTACACCTCGCCCCCCTCCCAGCTGAAAAAAAAACTTGACTTTTTTTTCCACCCCGCACCCTACGCCCCCCTCCCCTCCCAGCTAAAAAAACCCAAAAAAAAAACGTCAAAACTTTTTTTTTCAAAAATATTAATTTTTTTTGCGTAGGGGGGGGGGGGAGGGGGTAGGGGTGCGGGGGAGGGGTAGGGTGCAAAAAAAAATGTCAACTTTTTTTTCAAAAAAAAAAAAAATCACGGGGGGGGGGGGGGGGGGGGGGGGACTATCTGGTCAATATTGCAAAAGTTAATTAGTTTAATTAATTTTATAATCCAACCAATAGAAAAATGACACGTGTTTAATGAAAAGATTCTGTTAGTGATAAGGGTATTTTAGACCCAATAGGTGGTGATAAGGGTATTTTAGACCCAATAGGTGGATGATAAGGGTATTTGGGGGCTGAAAGGTGGATGGAGGGTATTTTTGCTCCATTTTCAATAGTTCGAGGGTATTTTAGGCCCTTTTCCGTTTGTTATATTGATACTGACCAAAATGTCAAATTTTCTTGTGACATTTTACAAAAGGTCACAAGTAAATGTCATAAAAATTTTACCAACATTAATCTAAATGTCAAAAATTTTAAGTGACATTTTATATATGTCGTAAATAAATGTCATTTATTTCTTACCAACATTTATTTAAATGTCGGAAAATTTAAGTGACATTTTATATATGTCGTAAATAAATGTCGTTTATTTCTTACCGACATTTACTTAAGTGTCGGGAAATTCCCGACATTGAAATTTACGACATTTGATGCAAATGTAAATTAAATGTCGGTAAACGAATTTGTGACATTTAAACAGCTTAATATGACATTTATATAATGTCGTCGTATCTCTACTTTCTTGTAGTGGAAGAAGAAGAAAAATAAAAATTATGAGAAAGTAAATCACAGAAAGAAGATTATTCATGTGAAAATGTAATAAATTGTCTAACAGTGATTACTTGTTACATTGCTAAACAGTTCTATTTCCTTTCTGAAGAGCTTGTATATCATTTCATCTTACAATATTCAATATTTTTCTTCAGAACTTAATCATAAAACTTAGTACCAATAATAAAAAAATGGGGCCTCCAAAATGTGGAGGCCTAAAGCCTTTGCTTCAGCAGCTTGGCCCTTTAGCCGGCCTTGCACTCTTGATTAATGATGAAAAGTATCAGTAAATCTGATTAATGTGCTTGGTATTCATTTGAAACATATTCATGGGAGGTATCCTTGATATTTGTAATCGTTGATGTGTGGGTTCATGGCAGATTACTTGGCTAATGCATGCCATATGTTTCCAGGAAAAAAGCAGTATGGGTAAGAATCTAATTGTTTGAGCATTAAAAACTAAGAAATGTAGTTCAACATATGGGTAAAGATTCTCTAGGAAGAAAGCCAATGGGAATTTATTGAGCTTTAATTAATCAACAGAGATAGAGAGAATACGATGTTATTTAATTTGTTGGCTCATTAGTCATGCCTTTTCGATAATTTTGCTTTTATGTAGTTAATCACATCATTATGTGGATGCACTTCTCTTTGATAAGTACTTTGTTCAGTTTAAGTAGTGATTTAGGATAAAATTAAAACTTCATTTGTGTTCTTTATCACAAAAAAAAAAAAAAAAAAAAGGAAAAGAAAATATTAGAGTTAAACTAAAAAACTTAAAAAGCAAAAGTATTGAATCATGTATACGTCCTTTCCACTGTATAGGGTCCATTTCATTCTAACTTTGTGTTTCAAAGTAAACTAAGGTTATCAGAAGTTCGTGGCTGCAGTTCGTGGATGGAAAATCTGGTAAAGTTGTCGAGATTTTCCAGGAGATTGTCTATGATAATTTGCCTTTGTATTGCAACTATTGTAAGCACCAAGGTCATGATGAAGGTAGTTGTCGTCTGTTATTGAAAAGACATAAAAATAACAATCAAGCTAATGGGGAAGATGATGGAAGTGTTGAAAAATTTCAAGGCGATTTGCGTACAATTTTAGATGTGAAAAAATTTAAAAAAGGGACTAATCAGGCAGTAAAAGGAGTAGATCTTTCGAGTCCCACTGTTAGTAATGCATTATTTGAAATTCAAAATAATGATGCGAATTTGAATGGTGTGTCGATTAGCAAAGCAGGGCAGCAACAACTTGGAAACGGAGGAACTAGTGCACTGGTTGCTTCCACTTATGAGCAAAATCGTGCATCAGGTGAAAATTATGGAAATAGAGGTGTCTCGGAGGTGCTTTCGCAAAATTCTGGGCAGCAGTTGACGACAGTTAGGGAAGCGGCGAAAGCGCAATCTGAAGTCGCAAACGTCGATCGAATTGAGGTAGTGGGTGCTGCCAATTCTGAGCAAAATCGTGCAGTCACAATGGAGGTTGATACAAGTAATATTGTTCATGAAATAGCTTCTGGAAAAGGAGGTGTATCAGAGAGTCCATTGCAAAATCGTGCAGCCACAATGGAGGCGGACTTGGATACTGGTTTAGTGTCAAAACCAGTTGGTGCTACAGTAGATAAATCGCCATTAATGGCTCTTAATATTGGTGCTACTGATATGGAAGAATTTGGTCAGCAATTAAATAGCAATGCAATTGAAAAAGCAGGGGCAACACCAAGAGTTGTGGTCGATGCGTCACGACTTGATTCGGGGCAAAAACTGATTGATACAGGTGATGTTAAAATTGCTGAAAAATCTGGGCAGCATGTTTTGCAAGTTGAAAACGAGAATGGAATTAAAAATTGGACATTGGTTGCACACAAAAATTCAGGCGGAAGTCGTATTGGCTCCTCAGCTAGTTCTCCAAGTCGGGGAAAGGGTGCGACAGGAAATGTTCAGTCGTGCATCGATCCTAATTTAATTCTACCAACTCAAAATGTTTTTGAACCATTGTCCAGTACTGAAAAATTTCAACTGGAGCAGTGTGTGGAGAAAAATAATACTTTTATGCAAGCTACAAACAATTTAATTGTTTCGGAGGAAAAACCAGGGGAAACGAGCCCTCATAGGTGGGCAGATTCAGTTGAGGAAGAGGAGCATATTACTTCTCCTCCTAGGAGTAAGTTAAGTCCTCAAGCACCCGTATTTGTGCCTTCAAGTAAGGCAAATCCATCTATGACAATTAGAGATACATTAAAGGTAATTGATAACTCTACCAAGAGCTTGTCCATTACCAACAAGGATATGGGAGTATTAGCAAAGAGCCCTGAGCTAAGAACTGTAGTTTCAGGAGTTAATTCAACTACAACTTATGATATTGACTTGGGCTATGACATGTTCGATGGGGATGATGAGGAGGATATGCTGGATATATGTTTTAATAAGGTGGCTAAGGATGGGGATCTCTCACCTAGGCAACTAGAAGTGAAAGCAACAAAAGCAAAAAGAAGCCACATGGAAGACAACATAGTTGGGATGGTAAGGTGAACGAGGAATTTGTTCCAAGGCACCTACCAATGCGACTGGCAAAGCAGAATCATATGATAGTGTCAACAACTTTAACAAGATCCAATAAATCTCAGAAGAAGTGATGAACTATCAAGTGTTGTGAGACAGATTTGAATATCCTCAACAGATTGCCAGTTAGATCTCTCTTTCGGTTCCATTGCATTTGCAAATCGTGGCGTGCTATGTTTGAAAAGAAAGATATGGAAGGTACAGCTATGGTTCATGACTCACACAAGGAAAGAGCCAATCACTTGATATCAAATCTCATTCAATGTGCTGCCATATCACAATATCACAGGGATTCCCTCAATCAAGATTTATTCCTTAATATCTCCAATCTCCTCTTGACTGTTAGAACCAAATCAGGAAGATGATATGTAATCTTTTATTGCCTATTTTATCTCTCGTGTACTTTTTGTATATATACAGATCCATTGTAATTTATAGAACACAGTGAAAGAAATACAAAGTTTGCATTACAATTCTTAAAAGTTTTTCTTGGTATCAGAGCCTCACGAGAGATTAACGACATGGCCTCTTCCGCTCTCCTCACCACTCAACCTGAACTCACTCTACAAGTTCTTCATTAGTGTTCCAGCCTTATCTCTCTGAAACTTGACCGCTTCAATTACTTGCTCTGGTGATCACAGATGGAGCCATTGATTCAAAGTTTAGACATGGTACATCATTTGATCGAAGGCAGCGAACCAGCAAAGGAGATTACCAAGGATGACGGAAAAGTCGAGCCAAATCCAAATTATATTCTCTGGGCGAAGAATGATGGTCTGTTAAAGGCCTGGCTGCTGAGGAACATTGAAATAGAGGTATTGATCTCCCTTGAAAATATAACCTCGTCTCACAAGGTATGGAAATCGATTGAAGAACAAATTCTCCCTCCTAATGTAGAAAAAGAAATGATGCTTGGTAATACCTGGATGAGTTTAAAAAAGGGAAGTCTCTCACTAGATGAATACCTTAAAAAATTCAAGAGTGTTTGTGATAGTATCGCAACAATCAAGAATCCAGTGAATGAACCAAAGAAGGTGTTTCAGTTGGCTAGAGGTCTCAGACCAAAATACTAGGACTTCCTAACTGCTATGCTAACCAAACCACCTTATCCGACTTATCATCAGTTTGTTTTATCCTTGCAAGCCTATGAAAAGACGCTTAATAGTAGCAATGAGAAAAAGAAAGCATGCCACGCCATGACCAAGCCTTTGTCAGCCAAAGAGGACGAGGACGGGGTCGAGGCGGAGGCATATTCAGTTCTAGGGACAGAGGATTCAATCCAGCAGCAAGGTACAATCCAAGCTCTCACCAAAACTCTAATTTCAATGAAAATAAAAATGAGCAGAATGCGAAAAATTTCAGTTGGAAACAAACATCGCATCACCAACAAGGAGAAAGCATTGTACAAATCAGAAACGTGGAAAGTTCTTGAATGTTGGAATCACTTCGACCATTCATTCCAATCAAAGGACAATCTGCCGAAGGCGCTAGCTGCGATGAGTTTGAAAGCTGAAGAAGATCCAAATCTGTATGCAGACTCGGGCGCAACAACACATATTTTAAATGACACAAGTAAACTCTCTAAAGTGAAGTGTTATAGAGGTAATGATACAATTCTTGTCGGTAATGGAGAAAGTTTGAATATTTCCCATATTGGTGAAGGAAAAATTAAGACTCAAAATGGTACTTTAAACCTTAAAAATGTTCTGGTTGTTCCAAACATTAAAAAGAACCTGATATCTGTGGGTCAATTAGCTGAGGATAATGCATGTACCATTGTGTTTAATGCTAACGAATTTTTTGTTAAGTCACAGGAGGGAAAATGTCACGACCCAACCCCGTAGGCCGTGACTGGCGCCCGAGTTCGGCACCCAGACAGACAAACATATCAAATCGTAACACACTTATCCAAATAGCATATACGGCCATAAATACTATATGCCGTCTCAAACTTCATCAAACCGTATCGGACACATTTTAGCACAACCATATCCATATATATAACAAAAGCCGACAAGGCTATCAAATGGAAAAACGGCCCCAAAACATATACAAAATGCACGCCGACAAGGCTGCCATAACGAATAGGATCATACAAACACATCTGAACAGAAGTAGGCACACACACCCACAAATACGTCTACAGACCTCTAAACAGACCAAACGGAACATATGGCGGGACAGGGCCCCATCGTACCCCTGATCAAATATATACATTCACAGCAAACAAAATATATATACCAAAATGTAGGCTCTGGAATGAGAAGAGCACTCCAAATAGCAGAAGAGGGTGTCCTAAACTGGTGGATCACCAAACTGTGCGTCTGTACCTGCGGGCATGAAACGCAGCCCCCCGAAGAAAGGGGGTCAGTACGAAATATGTACTGAGTATGCAAAGCAGAAGATACAGAAAACAAATCTGAGACAGCAACGGAATAGAAGTACCAAAACATAAGTATAAATTCAACATATCAAAATGTTTACTTTAAAACATAAGTCATGTGTAGGGCACAGAAGAATATGGTCGCCCGCCCGTCGATGGCGCCATAACACAGCATAACACCAGAAAGTTTCAAATCTCCGTATCTCCGTCACATATCATAACACAGCATACCACCATACACAGCATAACACCAAATATAAGTGGAACCCGATCCTCTTGGCGAGTAGCTCGGTGAACCATAAACACAGCATAACTCCAGAGTATATCAAAGTGCGCACGATAACAGAACCGGCCCGGGAACCGGCGAAAGATATAACAGAACGCACGAGTAGAGTCGTGAGTAGTCATATGCATAAAATCATTATCATGAACTCAAACATAAGTAAAATGATCATACTTGAAAATCAAAATAATAGTCATAACGAATTCTTTCAAAAGTTCCCGAATTACATAAAGGAAAGTCGCGGGACCCACGAACGGGTATTGACCCGAATCAGGCCCGCTTATGGAAAACATACTCATTATACATCATGCAAACTCTTATGAAAATGTTGGAACAGTCCGAGCCTTTATGCGAAAGGTATGGCATTCAAAAATTACGAAATTCATTAAAGTGAAACCTTTTTGTACAAAGTTTGGAAATCACTTCTTTCAAAAACATAATGGTTCATATTTCATCAAATCATACATAAGAGTGCCAAGGAATATATATAGATCATATCATGCTCGGATTTCGAATTTGGAATTCCCTTAAGGCCCTAATCTAGCCTATGTAAAATTAAGGCATGCCAAAAGAAGGAAGGTTGCTTTACATACCTTACTCGCTTCCTAAGCTAATCTCAACTCAAGTCTCGGGCTCCCCAAGATCTACAATAATGTCATTAAATACCAAACGTTAGCTACAAGTACTTAGGAATTCAATCCCAAGCTAGTACTTGTCTACAGAAATTTCGGCAACATTTCCCCTATGTATTCGCCTATCCGAATTTCCAATTGCTCTCTTGTTGACACAGAAATACCCACAATAACATATGGACGCAATCATATCTTCAATTCTTTTATTTCAACAAGAACAACAACATATCAAAACAGCCTCTAACTAACAACATAAAAAGATGCTCGAAAATCTTGCGAACACCTACGAACACACCAAGCAAACCACATACGATTCTTATACGTTATTTCATACAATCTTTTCATCCAAATTCGTGATTTATACCAGCGCACACACGACAACAACGTCATTCATAATATGCAAGAAAACTGTGCTAATATCACCATAAATTCTGCCACAGCCCTTAAAACAAATTCAACCTCAACTTTAACCATTTAGTTCCTCCACTCTCATTACATAATTCATGATAACAACAACCAAAATACTACTTAAAATTAATTTTTCCATGCCTAATTAGAACAGCCCTCCCTCACGGCTCGATTTGCATTTCAACACCAACACCTACAACTTCTTATATTCATCACATATCTACAATTTATACAAGCTTAAATTGTCTCCAAAATGTGTATAAAAAGAGATCAAATCATACCTCAATCAACTTGGCTCCTTAACCTTGCTAATCACTTGAATAAATTCAATACTTTGAGGCAAAATTTCTCCCCATCACTCCTCCATTGCTCGGCTAGAACCCACCTTGGCCGAGAGCCTTATATATATATATATATATTTTTTTTTTTTTCCAAAAGAAATTTTTCTTCTTTGCTTTACTTGAAATAAACGAATCAACATGTAGTGCTATATATGTGAGGCTCCTCTGATTGATGACTTGTGTTTGTTGAACTCTAAAACTCCCGTACTAGACAGCAATTAATGGTCTCTTACCATATATGTTTATTGGAAGAAATGCTTCTAGGAGGAAGTGTTCTTGTCCTACTAGTGTAATATAAAATAGATAAGGCCCATCTTCAACATAAATTATTATTAATTTAGATAGAATGAGTCATAGCTAGTAGAGCAAAGGGGCAGATATACCCCTCAACTATAGGATATGGAGCAAATATACCCTCCGTTAAAAAAAAAAGGAGGATTTATGCCCTCGCCGTTAATGAAAAGGGGCATATATACCCCTCAACTATAGGATATGGAGCAAATATACCCCTCGTTACAAAATTGGTGCAAATATATCCCTGTCGTTTTAAACTGGTGCAAATATACCCCTGTCGTTTTAAAATGGTGCAAATATACCTTTTTCACCGACGATTTTTTTTTTTTAAATTTAGGTTATTTTTTAATTAAAAAATATCACGTGACTTTAAAAAAAAGTTTACCCATTTTTTTGTGTAGACATATTTTTCTAAGGTCACATAGTAATTTTTTCTTTTGATAGGTGGGTCTGTTCGTTTAAAAAAATATCTCCGTGACTTTAAAAAAAATAAGTCTACTCATTTTTTTAAAAGAACCAGACCTTACCCATCAAAAAAAAATTACTATATGGCCTTAGAAAAGTATGTCTACGCAAAAAAATGGGTAGATTTTTTTTAAAGTCATGTGATATTTTTTAATTAAAAAATAACCTAAATATTTTTTTTTAAAATCCGTCAGTGAAAAGGGTTGATTTATTTTTTTAAAAGTCACGGAGATATTTTTTTTAAATGAACAGACCCCACCTATAAAAAAAAATTACTATGTGGTCTTAGAAAAGTATGTCTACGCAAAAAAACGGGTAGACTTTTTTTTAAAGTCACGTGATATTTTTAATTAAAAAATAACCTAAATATTTTTTTTTTAAAAATCCGTCAGTGAAAAGGGTAGACTTATTTTTTTTTTAAAATGGGTAGACTTATTTTTTTTAAAGTCACGGAGATATTTTTTTTAAACGAACAGACCCCACCTATAAAAAAAATTACTATGTGGCCTTAGAAAAGTATGTTTACACAAACAAATGGGTAGACTTTTTTTTAAAGTCACGTGATATTTTTTAATTAAAAAATAACCTAAATATTTTTTTTTAAATCCGTCAGTGAAAAGGGTAGACTTATTTTTTTAAAGTCACGGAGATATTTTTTTAAACGAACAGACCCCACCTATCAAAAAAAAATTACTATGTGGCCTTAGAAAAGTATGTCTACACAAAAAAATGGGTAGACTTTTTTTAAAGTCACGTGATATTTTTTAATTAAAAAATAACCTAAATATATATTTTTTTAAAATCCGTCAGTGAAAAGGGTATATTTGCACCATTTTAAAACGACAGGGGTATATTTGCACCATTTTATAACGGCAGGGGTATATATACACTAATTTTGTAACGAGGGGTATATTTGCTCCATATCATATAGTTGAGGGGTATATATGCCCCTTTTCATTAACGGCGAGGGCATAAATCCTCCTTTTTTTTAACGAAGGATATATTTGCTCCATATCCTATAGTTGAGGGTATATTTGCCCCTTTTCCCTAGCTAGTATATCTACTATGCATACACGTATGGTTTTTTTTTTTACCAAACCTTTGGTGCTTATCAATGTTAGTCATAAGAATAGCTATTTAATTAGTAGACCCCACTTAGTGGAGAAACCAACTGAAAATGTTAACCCCTTTTAAAATATTTAACATTATTCAAAAAGAAACATTTCACTAGTTACCAAATGCCATGCTATGGCCGAGACTCCCACTAGTTCTCCAAGCTTTGCCTTTCACGAAGTGGAATACAATGTTGTTCCTAGTCATATATGTTTTCTTTATATGGCATCCATACAATGGACACGTGCTCCCTTATATTGACTAACAATTTGCTGTTTTTCTTTTATTTATTTTTTTAAATCTAGTGGGGCCCACTAGGTGATATAGTTAATTAACTTTAATTAATTACTAACTCCCACTTAATAATCTAATCACAATTAATTAATTCCTAATCTCCAACAATAATATCTTTATACCAATAAAATTTATAAACAATTTATGTTTTAATTAAAATTAAAAATTAAAGATTTCTATTTCGTGTCCGAAAATAATTCTGTCTTTAACTTGATTCGACTTGCTTGCGAATAATTTGACGTATAAATATACGGGGTATAACAGAAAACTTCTTGCTAAAGGACGCAAAAAGAGAGGGTTGTATGCACTAGATGAAATAAAGCATCAAGCCTTTTATGTTTTCAAAAATCTTGCCTCTGAAAATATTTGGCACAAGAGAATGGGTCACCCTCATCCAAAACTATTGAAGCTCCAGCACTCAAGAAATTTAATCAATGTTTCTAGTTGGGAAAAAGAAAAATCTCTTTGTATTAGTTGCCAAATGGGAAAGAATTGCAGAATTCCTTTTTCTTCATCCAACAATGTTTTGAAATCTCCTCCAGATAAATTGCATTGTGACTTGTGGGGTCCTGCTCCAATTTTATCTTGCCAACAATTTAAATATTATGCAATTATTATCGACGATTATACTCGTTACTCATGGATTTTTCCTTTAAAGAAGAAATCTGATTTCTTTGAGCACTTTCATAAATTTCAAAGACAAATTGAAAATCAATTCTAAAGGAAAATAAAGTTTTTTCAAAGTGATGGAGGAGGTGAATTCACATCAACTGAGTTTGAAAGTCATTTATCTAAATGTGGCATCCATCATCAATTTTCTTGCCCACACACCCCAGAGCAAAACGATGTGGCTGAAAGGAAGCACCGTCATATTGTTGAAACAGGCCTCACTTTATTATTTCAAGCAAACCTTCCTTCCAAATATTGGGTTGATGCTTTTCTAACAGCATGCTTTTTGATAAATCGCATGTCTTCCACAACGCTAAAAATGGAAAGTTCTTTCTTTAAATTGTTTAATCGTCATTCTGACTACGGCAGTCCGAAGATTTTTGGATGTAGGTGATTTCCATATTTAAGAGACTACGGCAAAAATAAGTTTGCAAAGAAAACATATCCTTGTGTTTTCCTTGGATACAGTCCTATTCGTTATAGATGTCTTGATCCTCAACTAATAAGGTTTGGATTTCAGGACATGTTGTGTTTGATGAAAATGTTTTTCCTTACGCTCCTCCCAAAGAAATGTCTATACCGGAAAATCTAGAAGTCACAACATTTCCCGATTCAGATGCATGGAGAAAGAAAGAGATTGACTGCACAATTCAAAAAGGGAGTGCACAACAATCGAAAGCCATTAAAGAAATTGATGTTCGGATTCAAAAAGGGGGATCGTGCACTCTATGTGATGAAGACTATGTCACCATATCTCAAACAGAAAATGAGAAGTCAACTCAGCTATATGATTCAGAGTATGAAAATAACACCATGCTGGAGCTCACAACTGACGTGGAGAATGCAACAGAAAATGTAGAAACTCATCCAACAGAAAATGAAGAACCCCTTGTCAACAATGAAGAACCAGAATCTTTGAGCAGTGGACATACAACCTCTTCTGACTACAACGAGTCTCAAACAATCGAACCTCAATCTTCTTACGAGTCACCAAACTTGAATGGCAAACTCACTTCTAGTTCTAATGATTTTGTGCAGGTCCAATGCAAGCCTCAAAAGACACTCACATGATTACTCGAATGAAGCTAAGAAACGATCCAGAACTAGATCCTAACCAACAAATAAAACTCAACAGATTCAAGACAAGAAATATCAGAGACTAGGAAAATTGCATCACCACACCCTAATCACAACTAGCAGCATTACAACCCCAAAATCATACAAAGATGCTCTTGCTCACTCCCACTGGAAAGAAGCAATGGAATAAGAGATAGAAGCATTACATGAAAACCACACATGGACCCTTGTGCCCAGACCAACAAACACTAATATAGTTGGTTCAAAATGGATCTTCCGAATCAAATTCAAGGAAGATGGATCAATTGAACGATACAAAGCCTGCTTGGTTGCACAAGGGTACACACAAGTGGAAGGCATAGACTATGAAGAAACCTACAGTCCACTTGTAAGAGCTACTACCATAAGATTTGTGTTAGCTATTGCAGTCTCTTCAAGCTGAAAATTAAGGCAATTGGACGTCAAAAATGCCTTCCTCCATGGAACAACCGCCGGGATTTAAGTATCCAAAAACTCCCTGATTACATGTGCAAACTAAACAAATCACTCTATGGACTGAAACAAGCACCTCGTGCCTGATTTGATAGATTGTCTGCATTTTTAATTCACATTGGTTTAGTCTGTAGCAGGGCAGACTCTTCCTTATTTATTTTGAGAAAAAAGGATATTATTGTGCCCATGCTAATTTATGTCGATGATATTGTGCTTACAGGAAACGATGAAGAATTTATACAGGCATTAATAATTCAACTCAGCTTGGAATTTGCACTGAAGGACTTAGAAAATTACATTACTTTCTTGGGCTCAAAGTACAATATTTTCCAGGAGGCATTACTCTATCACGAGGAAAGTATACCAAAGATCTTCTCAACCGAGCAAATCTTATAGAGAGTTGTCACTTCAATACACTAATGGCCTTGAAATCACAACCAACATCAGAAGACACAAAACTAGTTGAGGCAAAGGAATATCGAAGTCTAGCGGGTGCGCTTCAATATCTAACTTATACCCGTCCTAACATCGTCCATGCAATCAATAAAGTATGTCAAAAACTCAAAGATCCAACACAAGGAGACATGAAAGCAGTAAAAAGAATACTTCGCTATCTCAAAGGAACTATGCACCATGGAATCAAATTTCTTGCCCAAAGTCCTCTAAAGCTATATGGATTTTGTGACGCCAATTGTATATATCTTGAAGCTAATTGCATTTCTTGGTCGTCAAAGAAGCAACCAACAGCTTCAAGATCAAGTTCTGAAGCAGAATATGTTAGCATAATGGACAGATTGTAGAATATCTACATTAAGATATTCTCAATATGGTGAATATGAAGAGATACTATGAATATATGAAATATTATTAAGGATATTCTACATTTAGTGTAGAATATTATGTAACATTAGTGGTAGAATATTATGAAGAATATTTTGTAGGATTTACATTTAGTGTAGGATATTTTACTGCTTTTCCTCTCTTATTTCTCTTGTATATAAATACCAATGTATTCTGATGTATGGGAATCAAGTAATGGAGATAGTCATTCTTCAATTTGTCTCGTGTTTTCTCTATTCTTGACATGGTATTAAAGCCTTTTTTTTTTTTTTTTTGAAAGTGTTCTTCAACAAGCAGTCCTAAGAATCTAGGGCTTTTGGTTTTGGTTATTCTAGCTATTTTTTCGTGTCATTGTGTTTTGATTTTCTCTATTCAGAAACATGACTTCACATCAATTTGAGTCTTTCAGTGTTCGTTTTACTGAAAAAAATTATTCAGCTTGGGAATTTCAATTTCAACTTTTTGTCACGGGAAAAGAATTATGGGGCCATATATATAGAAGTGATCCTGCTCCTACTGATCTTACAAAGTTAGGTCAGTGGAAGGTCAAGGATGCTCGGGTGATGACATGGATTTTAGGGTCAATTGACCCTCTTATTGTTCTTAATCTCAGGTCGTACAAGACTGCAAAGGCCATGTGGGATTATTTACAAAAGGTTTACAATAAAGACAATAGTGCTAGAAGATTTCAGCTAGAGAATGAAATTGCTAATTACTCTCAAGGAGGTCTCTCTGTTCAGGATTATTATTCTGGATTTCAGAATTTATGGGCTGAATTTACTGATATTGTTTATGCTAAAGTACCTGCTGAATCTCTCTCTATAATTCAAGCAGTTCATGAGCAAAGCAAGCGAGACCAATTTTTGATGAAATTGCAATACGATTTTGTGAGTTTTCGCTCTAACTTGATGAATCGTGACACATCTCCCTCTTTGGATGTTTGTTTTAGGGAATTACTCCGTGAAGAGCAACGTCTTGTCACACAAAATGCTTTCAAGCAAGCAAATGATGTCACTGTTGCATTTGCTGCTCAATGAAAACGAAAGGGCAGGGATATGACTAGAACTCAATGTTATAGTTGCAAGCAATATGGTCATATTGCTAGCAATTGTGGCAAGAAGTTTTGTAACTATTGTAAACAACATGGACATATTATCAAAGAGTGTCCCACACGCCCTCAAAATCGTAGGGTCAATGCTTTTCAAGCTGAGGTAAATGGTTCCACTACTGATAACTCATCTTCTGCAGGACAAATTCTTACTCCTGAAATGGTCCAACAAATGATTGTGTCAGCCTTTTCGGCTTTGGGATTACAAGGTAATGATGCTGCATCTAATCTTTGGCTCGTTGATTCGGGTGCTTCCAATCATATGACCAACTTAACAAGTATACTAAAAAATGTTCGTAAGTATCACGGTCCATCACAGATTCAGGTTGCGAATGGTAGTAATTTACCTATTACCAAGGTTGGGGACATTACTCCAACTTTCAAGAATGTTTTTGTTTCACCAAAACTCTCAACTAGTCTTATTTCAGTTGGACAATTGGTAGAAAATAATTGTGATGTGAATTTTTCTCATAATGGTTGTCTTGTGCAGGATCAGGTGTCGGGGACGGTAATCACGAAGGGGCCTAAAGTTTGAAGATTGTTTCCTATACATTTTTCCATTCCTCCTGTTCTATCTTTTGCTTGTACTTCTACTGCTAGTAAGATTGAGGTTTGACATAAGCGTCTAGGACATCCAAATTCTGTTGTGTTGTCTCATTTATCGAATTCTGGTTTATTGGGAAATAAAAATCAATTTTCAGCTGCTTCTTTTGATTGTTCAACTTGTAAATTAGGCAAAAGTAAAACTCTTCCTTTTCCTAATTTTGGTAGTCGTGCTATAAAATGTTTTGATGTCATTCATAGTGATGTTTGGGGCATTTCACCAATTACTTCTCATGCTCATTTCAAATACTTTGTGACATTTATAGATGATTATAGTCGGTTTACATGGGTATATTTTCTCCGTTTCAAATCTGAGGTATTTTCCATATTCAAGACATTTTTGGCTTACATTGAGAATCAATTTTCTACATGCATCAAAATATTAAGATCTGATTCTGGTGGAGAATATATTTCTCATGAATTCAATAATTTCTTTCTTAAGAAAGGAATTGTCTCACAGCGCTCTTGCCCATATACGCCATAGCAAAATGGGGTTGCTGAGCGTAAAAATCGTCATCTCTTAGATGTCACTCGTACTTTATTGATCGAGTCCTCTGTCCCATCCAAATACTGGGTGGAAGCTATCCAAATACTGGGTGGAAGCTTTGTCTACTGCTGTCTATTTAATTAATAGGCTGCCATCTAAAGTGTTAAATCTTGAGTCTCCATATTATCGCCTTTATCATAATAATCCTAGCTATCATAATTTTCATACATTTGGTTGTGTTTGTTTTGTACATCTGCCTCCTTCTCAACGCAATAAACTTTCTGCTCAGTCTACTAAATGTGCTTTTATGGGTTATAGTACTTCTCAAAAAGGGTTTATTTGCTATGATCCAAGTTCTAACAAATTTCGTACTTCTAGAAATGTTGTTTTCTTTGAGAATCAGTATTTCTTTCCTACTCATGTTGAGTCATCTTCTGTTTCTCCTATTCTTCCTACTTTTGAGGATTTGCCATCTTCTTCTAAGAGGTTCAAACCTGGATTTGTGTATGAATGACGTCGGCCAGCTTTACCCCCTCCCGAAACTGATCCGCCACCTGATACTGCTCCATAACCAGAATCTGAGATGTCACGCCCCGAACCATGGCCTGGGCGAAACAAGGCACTCGGTGCCTTACTGCATGTGACCGAGCGAAGCACATGGCTTGCTGAATCATCATGAGGCATAACATGAGCGGAATATAACATGAATGCATGATGAGCCTTTATAAAATGCAATAAGTCATAATACTTAATCAAAATACTTGTTTAAACATGAGTGTGGAAATAACATGAATGAGCCAAAATGGTTATACGACTCCTAAAGTGTGCATGACATAACTGACTTGTCTAGTCTATGAAACCTCTAACATGAACATGAGTCTGCTAAACAAAACTGCTGGGACAAGGCCCCCATCATACCTTTAATGCATAACAATCATAAAAGTAAGTAATGACTAAACCCCGAAGGAGATGGGGCTCACCAAAAGCTGATACGTGGATGATCCTATAGGGCAGATGTGTCGTCCTGTAAATCAGTACCTGCATCATGAAATGCTGTCCCCCGGGCAATAGAAAGAGGACGTCAGCACATTGAATGTACTGGTATGTAAAGCAACTGAGTAAAAGAATAAGGGACATCATATAACATGATATACGACAATTGAAACTTGTACATGAGCATGAGCATGAATACATATGAGTATAATATAAGAAAAATTGTTATACGTGGGGAGTACAATAACTTGTAACCGATCCATGGTCTGGTGCTTGCGACCCGCCAACAGAACACTCAATCCTTACCAAGGAACATGAGATTTAATAATATGAAAGGATCTAGTCATTATAAGAATCATCCAGAACATGAGTGGATTAATCCTCATCCTATGGTGGCAACGTAGTTTCAGGCTATCTGAAGCCCTCCTCGGTAATTAAAGCAACTCCCAAAAACATGAACATGTAAAATAGTGGCACTTGCTGCCCATGGTATATCATGAATCATAACTTGCTTGTACATGGTTTTCATGAATCATAACTTGCTAGTACATGGTTTTCATGAATCATAACTTGCTTTTATATGATTTTCATGAATCATAACTTGCTTGCATGAACTTGTAAAAGTTAGTATTTTGCTTAAAAAAATATCATAGTTTATCATAACATAACATGCATGTAAAAACCCATGGAATGAGACATATAGGTTTTTCATAGATTACGGATGGATTCTTTATAATCATAAAGAAATATTAAGACCATAATGATGGAATTATAACAATTCATACTTAGTATAATCATAGACATGGACCTAGGGTTATCATAAGCATGGCGTAAAAACCCTAGTTTTCATGGAGAGTCATACATAATTTATGGATTATAAGACGTGGGGAAAAATAACAATGTTCCCACACGTAGATAGAAACCCTACATACCTGGTAATGCTCCAAAACTTGAATTAAAGACTTGAACTTTGAAGAAGATTTCCAAAATCTTGAATTCTTGAACCTTGAGATGGGTTTTCTTGAAAACCCTAGGTTAGGAATGATGATTTCTTGTTTAGATTACAAGGATATATATTAGAATTGACTTGGAATGATTAGAGTAGGCTTACCTTGGTGTTCTTGATGATGGGAGAGAATAGATGGTCGTTCTAGGGCTTGGGGGTGTGAAGAATGAAGTGAAAAAGCCATAAAACGAAGTTTTAAAATTGCTGTCGGACCCATTTTACGCCCTATTTTATGTCCAGTAAAAGTTTTACGGACCTTAGATCCCACCGTAAATCAATTACAGTGATTTGGGCTTTCTGGACCAATTTTACGGCCCAAATTTACGGTCCGTATAATTTTTACAGCCCGTAGATTCCACCGTAAATCGACAGAACACTATTTTAGTAAAACGGACATAACTTTTTGTACAGATGTCTGTTTGACCTCTATAATATACCGTTGGAAAGGTATTTCAAAGATCTACAACTTTCAAGGAGGAACTTTTCCCAAATTCCTTACATATTTTTACGTATACTCATTTTAATTGAGATATAGTGCAAACTCACTTAAAAACACGCTCCGTAGGGTAGCTTCCGACTTTCCTTTGCTCAAGGAATCTTCTCATGTATTGATTGGGTTTAAAACACCATTTATACACTACTCAAATTGGGTTCATTATACCCCCGTCTTACGAGTCAAATCTTAGCCCAAATGCACGAGGTGTTATATGAGATTTCTTCAAGGCCAGCTTCTCTTGAGTCTACTCGACGGTCTACTAGACTGCGAAGTACTCCTAATTGGTATGGTTTTTCCTCTACTTTATCCACCATTTCTGTTCCAACTGGTTACTCACAAGCTTCCAAGCATGAATGTTGGCAGAAAGCAATGGAGGAAGAACTTTTGGCTCTTAAAGAAAATGACACATGGGACATTGTTTCATGTCTTTCAAATGTCCGGCCAATTGGATGTAAATGGTTTTATTCAATTAAACTTCATTCTGATGGAACTCTTGATAGGTACAAAGCTTGCTTGATTGTCCTTGGTAACAAATAGGAGTATGGTGTGGATTATGAAGAGACTTTTGCACCAGTAGCAAAAATGACTACAGTGCGAACTATTATTGCCATTGCTGCATCACAGAACTGGCCTCTTCATCAAATGGACATAAACAATGCTTTTCTTCATGGTGATCTGAAAGAAGATATTTATATGAAACCTCCACCTGGTTTGTTTTCATCACCCACATCAGATGTTTGCAAGTTGAAGCGATCTTTGTATGGATTAAAACAAGCTCCCAGAGCTTGGTTTGACAAGTTTCGATCTACTTTGATTCAATTCTCTTTTGAACAAAGTAAATTTGACTCATCTTTTTTTCTTCAGAAAACATCTACAGGTTGCGTTCTTCTTTTGGTATATGTAGATAACATCATTATCGCAGGAACTGATTCTTCATTAATCACTAGCCTCCAGCAGCAACTTAAGGATTCTTTTCATATGAAAGATCTTGGTACTCTTACATATTTCTTGGGGTTGGAAGTTCATTATAATTCTTTAGGTGTTTTCTTAAACTAGCACAAATATACTCAGGATTTGATTGCTTTGGCTGGTCTTCAAGAATCACCCTCTGTTGATACTCCATTGGAATTGAATGTAAAGTATCCCCGTGATGAAAGAGATCTTATTCCTGATCCAAATTTGTTTCGACAATTAGTTGGGAGCCTAAATTATCTTGCTATTACTAGGCCTGATATCTCTTTTGCAGTTCAACAAGTCAGTAAATTTATGCAGACTCCGCATCATCTACATTTAGTGGCTATTCGTTGCATCATTCGATATCTCCCAAGAACATCTACTCGTGGATTATTTTTTCGTAGTGGCTCTCCTATTCAGCTTAAAGCGTTTAGTGATTCTGATTGGGCTGGATGTTCTGATACTCGCCGCTCCGTCACAGGATGGTTCATGTTTCTCGGAGATTCTTTGATATCTTGGAAGAGCAAGAAGCAAGATCGCGTTTCAAAATCTTTAACGGAGGCTGAATATCGAGCAATGTCTACTGCTTGTTCCGAGAATATTTGGCTTCGTGGTTTACTTGCAGAGATAGGATTTCCTCAATCTAGTCCTACTCCTCTCCAAGCTGACAAAACAAGTGCCATTCAGATTGCAACCAATCCAGTTTATCACGAAAGAACCAAGCATATTGAAGTGGACTGTCATTTTATCAGAGAAGCTCTAAATAGAAGAGTTATTACTCTTCCACATGTATGCAGTGATCTTCAAATAGCTGATGTGTTTACAAAATCAATGGCACGACAACGTCATCGGTTTCTAGTAGGCAAATTGATGCTTGTTGATCTACCCGCATCAATTTGAGGGGGATGTTATGTCACGCCCCGAACCATGGCCTGGACGTAACACGGCACTCGGTGCCTGACTGCATGTGACCGAGCGAACCACATGGCTTCCTGAATCATCATGATACATAACATAAGAGGAATATAACATGAATGCATGATGAACCTTTATAAAACGTAGTAAGTCATAATACTTAATAAAATACTTGTTTAAACATGAGTGCGGAAATAACATGAATGAGCCAAAAGGCTATACGACTCCAAATGTCTGACATGACATAACTGACTTGTCTAGTTTATGAAACCTCTATCATGAGTCTGACTAGAAAACATACTTACTTGGACAAGGCCCCCAGCATACCTTTAGATGCATAATTAATCATAAAACAAAAGTTGACTAAACCCCGAATGAGATGGGGCTCACCAATAAGCTGATGCGAATGCTGTTCTACTGAGCAGATGTGTCGTCTTGTATATCAGTACCTGCATCGTGAAATGCAGGCCCCCGGGCAATAAAAGGGGACGTCAGCACATTGAATGTACTAGTATGTAAAGCAACCGAAAGAAACAACATGGGACATGGAATAACATGATAAGAACTGAAACTGAAAACCTGGACATGAACATGAGCATGAGTACATATGTATATATATGACATAAGTAAAACATGATAAGTAGGGAGAGCATTTCATAAACCGACATGTGATATCACCACGTGGGTACGTGGAGTCTGGTACCTCGCCGGACCAGCAGAGCCCCTATACCTTGCCAGGGTATATGGTGGTAAATCACCACGTGGGTACGTGGAGTCTGGTACCTCGCCGGACCAGCAGAGCCCTCATACCTTGCCAGAGTATAAGGTGGTAACGTGCCTGATGGATCCATTCAGTGTAAAATTAAGGTATCATCTTATCTGGGCAGAGCGATCCTTGTCCTACGGTGGCTACGTAGTTTCAGGCTATCTGAGCCTTCTCGATAATTTGTGCAGCTCCCAAAAACATTAACATAATATAGTTGGCTAAAAAGCCCATGATTTTCGTGAATTAACTTGTACTTGTCTTGTAATAACGATTTCACGAAATAACTTGTAAACATGGTTTCATGAAATAACGTGTAAGCATGGTTTCATGAAATAACTCGTAAACATGGTTTCAAGAAATAACGTGTAAGCATGGTTTCATGAAATAACTTGTAAATATGGTTTCATGAAATAACTTGTATTTAGTATGTATGTATCTTGTATCATAGCATGAAAGTAATTATATAATACAGTTGCATGAAAACTTGTAGACATGTAGGATATTCATGAAACAATCATCCTTAGTCAAAAACATGCATGCAAGAACCCATGGAATACAAGATATGGGCTTTCATAGATTACGGACGGATTCTCAATAATCATAAAGAAATATTAAGAACTCAATGATGGAATTATAACAATTCATACATAATATAATCATGGACATGGACCTAGGGTTATCATGAGCATGGTATTGAAACCCTAGTTTTAGTAGAGAATCATAATTTTATGGATTATGAGGCGTCGGGAAGAACAATGATGTTCCCACATGTAGATAGTAACTCTACATACCTTAACTTCCCGCTTTTGACCGTATCACAATGTCCTTCAATCCCTTCAACTTTGATCTATAGCAATACAGGTCATAGGAATTCTATATTAGCAACAATATCCATGCTTTGTTCATCTAAGCATTTTATCAAACACTTGGTGGGCATGAAGCTCCACAACCCTCATTAATGGTGTTTTCTTCACCAAATCCCCATTCTATTACTTCTAGCTAATTATACAATCTCAATTAGATGTAATTAACATCATTCTTCATCACCCATATGAATACAACAATCCCAAGTCAACAATCCAACAACTCTAGCATAGTTCATATAATTCTCTTCATCAAACCCGTTTATTATTCTCCCAAGAATTCATCAATTCACAACTATAAATGATTAGGGAGTAGAAACATTACCTTTAATGAGTAGTCACCACGAAATCAACATCCCCAAGTTCGATTTTTAGCTTAGAATGATGGCAACGACTTGTACTACACTTTATCCTTCACGAGCCTCCGGATTCGGGGTCTTCAACTTGGTTGATTCTCTACTTTCTCTCTCTAACTCTCCCCTCTCTCTCTCTATATCTCTCTAAAATCTGAAAATTGGATGAAATGTGGCTGCTAGGGTTAACATTTCCCTTAAATACCAAGGGGAAATGGGTTTGACCCAACTTGAAATCGGCTTGGGACCTTTCTGTCTTAAAACGTCCATATCTCCCTATCCCGATTTCACCTGTGGGCCCACGAACCTTGGTTGGAAAGGTATTTCAATTATATACAACTTTAGTTTTTTGAGTTTTCCCAAATTCCCAATTTATGATAGGGTTATGGCCTCTCGAAGTCAGGTGACCCGAAACGTACTTACAGACCAAAATACGCCCCATGTTATGGTCCCGTAACACGAAGTACGGACCGTAACTTGGTGAAAATTTCCAGTGAGGTTATGGAAATTTTCGGTGTGTTACGGCTCACTGTTACGGCCCGTAACACGAGTTACGGCCCGTAACGTCACCGTAACGCAGACGAAATTTCCAACGAACATGATTCAGTAAAATGGGCATAACTCTTTGCACAGATGTCCGTTTGAGCCCCATAATATACCGTTGGAAATCTATTTCAAAGGGCTACAACTTTCATCAAGTAATTTTTCCAAAATTCCAATCGGATGTTTAAGAAATTTGACTGGAAGGCAGACGTATCGAAAACTTAGCCGATTCTATAGGATTTCAAGTGCCTTACTATTAGCCATATTGAGACGATCATATCTCCTTGCTCCTATCTCTGATTGGCTTGGTCCTTATATCGTTAGAAAGGTATTTCTATATACTACAACCTCATTAAGGGTACTTTCCCAAATTCCAAACCGATCAAGGAGTTATCGCTGCCCGAAATAGGCCTATCAACCATTTTCGCAAAACGTTCAAACCTTCAGTGTTTTCCACTAGAACTCTAATGATATGATCTTAAAATCAGTTCCAAGATGCGGGGTGTTACAATATCTCCCCCTTGGGATCATTCGTCCTCGAATGATGGGTCATGGTTAAGAATATGGCTAGACATGGCTTGACTACATGAACGTGAAGGAAACGTGGAGACTGAACTAACATGACATGGTTACATGGAAACGTGAATACTGAGACATGAACATGGGCACTGGATAGATGACATGAACGTGGAACATGAGACATAACATGACATGGGGCATGGAAACTGGCATGACCTAGTTTCATGAAAACATCAGTGCCCAAACATGAGACATGAATAGCGAATACATGAACTTGAATGCGAATCGTGAGGCATGAATACATAAGGGAAATTATAACTCTTCTCCAAAATGTCATTAAGCCATCATTAATTCGATACTCATAATTCTTGCCCGACACACAACATATACCTTGCTTTCCTTAACAACTTTTGTCTCCTACCTCAAATGTCTTTGAAATCTCATTTAGAATCATTAAATATTACTTCTTACTCGTCAACATGTCGTATACATCATACCCTTCGTGGGTCTATTCGCGGAACTCTAACGGGTAAATTTCCAAGGTGTAACATTTTCCCCCTTTGTTGGAACATTCGTCCTCAAATGTTAACATTCGGGATTCTACAAAAATTTTGCCAGAGTTTCCCCTGTAATATGGCACTACCAACCTGTCACAACAGCCCATAATATCATTGCCTTACAGGGCTACATCACAATAGCACTATAAATTGGCCACACACGACCAAAAGCATGAAAAGAAAGCTTACATACCTCAAAATCTTGGTGTTCATCATAAATCTCTTCTGCGGGCTGAAACAAGTGCGGGTACATGGATTTCATATCCTCCTTGGCTTCCCAGGTAGCTTTCTCAATGTTCTGACTTCTCCACAGGACTTTCGCTGAGGCTGCTTCCTTAGTCCTCAACTTGCGAATCTGACGGTCAAGAATAGCTACGGGGATCTCCTCATAAGTCAACCCATCCGTAACTGTTATAGTATCAGCAGGAACAACCAACGATGGGTCCCCTTACACACTTTCTCAACATGGATACATGAAACACTGGGTGTACAACGGCCAAATCTTGTGGCAACTCAAGTTCATAAGCTACTAGAACGATCCTTCGCAGAATTATATAAGGTCCAATATATCTGGGGCTGAGTTTGCCTTTCTTGCCAAATCTCATGACACCCTTCATGGGTGAGACTTTAAGGAACACCCAATCATTTACTGAAAATTTAAGGCCCTTCGTCTCACATCTGCGTAAGACTTCTGGTGACTCTGAGCCGTTTTCAAACGCTCCTGTATTAACTTAACTTTCTCCATAGCCTGGTAAACCAAATCTGATCTTAACAATTCTGCTTCACCAACTTCGAACCAACCAATTGGTGATCTACACCTTTGCTCAAAAAGGGTTTCAAACAGTGTCATCTCAATACTAGCATGGTAATTTATTTTTTTTGTAAGTAAACTCAATAAGAGGCAGGTGGTCATCCCGATTACCATTGAAATCAAGGACACATGGTTACTGAACTGAATGAATACATGACTACTAAATTGCTGAGATACTAAACTGAATGTCTATTGAACTGACTGAAGACTTGGCTGACTGAATACTGAGCGAACTGAATACTGGATTAGCTGAATACTGAACTGGAATGAATACGCGAGTACTGGACTGATATCTGAGTACTAAGCTGACATAAATATCTGAGTATTGAACTAACATGAATATTATAACATGAGATCTGAATAACGTATCTATCTGACCATTTGTCCGAGGATGAAAAGTTGTGCTAAGGTTCACCTTGGTACCCAATCCTTTCTGAAAGAATTTTTTTTTTCCAGAAATTCGCTGTGAACTGAGCACCATAATCTGAAATAATGGACACTAGGGTCCCATACAATCCGGCAATTTCATTAACATATGACTTGGCATAATCTTTTGTTCAATCTGTGGTCTTAACTGGAAATAAGTGCATTGACTTCGTAAGTCTGTCCACAATCACCCGAATTAAATCACGCCTCCTAGCTGAACGAGGTAGGCCTAGAATGGTGAGCTTCTGACATAATTAGCCCTCTGATCCATCTACATATGGAACGCAAAATCTGTCTCGGTATCTCAAGGTACCATTATCTCCCCCTTGTTCAAAAGCTAAGGCTTTCTGTTCGTGAATCCCCTCTTTCATCTGCAGCAATTAGGAATCACTGAACTGCTTCTCTCTAACTTCGATGACTAAGGAGGAATAAGCCATATTCTGGGCAACAACTTCACCCACTTCGGAGCCTGAAAGTCGAATTCCTAGCTTGGATAAGCGGTGAACTTCTTTCACCATAGTTCTCTTGTCTTGTCTAAATTATGAGCCATACTTCCCATACTTGATTTTTTTTTCTGAGATACTTCCTAAAATACTCATAGTACTGTTGTGTGCTAAGTCTTTCACTAGCACCTTAAAGATTAGAGTCTTGTGCAATGGCACTACCCTTTTGACACATAACTGGGCATGATCTTATAGCTTTTCTGTGATCGCCTAATCGATAGTAGTTGAACTTGACACGATTTGTTCGACGATCATTCTACCCACTTTGGGTTTGGCATATTCCCTATGGAGACTATCTCATTATGCCAACCTAACTGAATTAAGGTTCTTCATATCTCATACTAACCCTTCGGGTCTTCAATTATCTCACTGGACTTACTTGCGATTTATGTATCTCCCCCTTAGACCTATGCTAACATCTTATTTGTACTCTACAACACTGACGAACACTTTTTTTTTTACTCACATCTGAGCAATTTCTCATAGGGAAAAACTAAATTTACTTACATGAACGAATTGCTACTATATTCATAACTGGCATACTCCATCTTAACGACTTAACTCTGCTCACACTGTAAATCTTAGGACAGCCCCTTTTGACAACTCCTAAAGGCTATTCTTCTGTAGTTTGCTCTCTTACGGCTTAGCTGATTTCTTCTTCCACTAGTCACTCTACTCCAAACTTAACGTAAGCCCTTGGTTTCTAACACACATTCGGATGTATCCGAACTGTCACCCACTTAAGGTGTTCATCTGAATAGGAAATCAAATCATATTTCTCAAAGTCAGTCGTACTCGTAACTTAGTCAAATCTTGTTATTACTGTTGACATGGCTTTTCCAGACATATTACGAACTTATATCTCATTCTCCTTCTATTTCTAGGAAAATTTTGGCAGAGTTTCCTTTGTATTTCTTACTATCCCAAAACCTGTACATAGGAAATACCAACAATGCCTCACAAGGCCAGCATATATACATATATATCATATCATATTATAGACACACAAGGCTCCCAATTTCAACAACAGTATAAAAATGATGAACTTACCTCATATGTCCAACTCAAACTGTACCTATTACACTTTCCTGTTTATTTTCCCTTTCAATCTTTAACTGCAGATGGAGTGGGTCCTGATGACCTTCGGTAGAAAACTGTCTACCACCACTTCCTTGAGATCCTTCATGAATTACCTTTTTCCTGTGGACTTAGCTCTTTTTTTCTAATTTCTCCGGTATCCTCTCCCTGTTGTATTCCATTCTCCTTTCTCAAGAACATCATTATAATTCAACATACCATTCATTCCACTACACCCCTTCTCGGGCAACTTACATTGTATTCCACTTTCAATAGCACTTGAAGTCTCATTCGTTACCAGTAAGTACTGTACAATTGAACCCCGTAAGAGGCGATTCCCTCAGGGGAATGTAAAGGAGCCTGAGGTTCCAGGTTCGATACCCCGTAGCGCTGCAGCGTGAAGAGGAAGTATGTGCGAACTGGCTGTACCCTGGCACAGACAATACCAGTGCATGTCAGATCATGGGCCCATCAGGGGTCGAGTCCCACCAGGGGTCCCCACATGTTAGCATAATGGACAGATTGTAGAATATCTACATTAAGATATCCTCAATATGGTGAATATGAAGAGATACTATGAATATATGAAATATTATTAAGGATATTCTACATTTAGTGTAGAATATTATGTAACATTAGTGGTAGAATATTATGAAGAATATTTTGTAGGATTTACATTTAGTGTAGGATATTTTACTACTTTTCCTCTCTTATTTCTCTTGTATATAAATACCAATGTATTCTGATGTATGGGAATCAAGTAATGGAGATAGTCATTCTTCAATTTCTCTCGTGTTTTCTCTGTTCTTGACAGAATATAGATCAATGGCAAGTACAACGGCAGAACTAGTATGGATTACTTTCTTACTACGAGATGTTGGAATTAAACTACATGAACCACCACAACTCTTTTGTGACAATAAAAGTGCAGTTTACATGACCATAAATCATGTGTTGCATGCCCGGACAAAGCACATAGAGATTGACTACCACTTTGTTCGTGAAAAGGTGGCTATTGGAGCACTAACAACTCGATATATTCCCTCCTCTCATCCGATTGCAGATATCCTCACCAAACCTTTGTCAAAGCTCCCATTTTGGCATTTCAGGGACAAGCTAGGGGTGTTGACACCCAATTTTGTCCCGCCTCTCCTCCGAAACACCTATTTATACTCCTGGCATGTTAAAAAAAAAAAAATAAAAAAAAAAATAATAAATAAATAAATAAAATAAAATAAAAAATATGTTTTTATAATTATTAGTCTTTCATTAACACCCACGTTGTATTATTTCACTGCAGCTATTGTTATTATTATTATTATTATTATTATCATTATTATCGTTTTTATTATTATTATTAATTATTACTATTATCCTTAAACTATTATTATTACTAATTCTCATTATTATTATTATTGTTATTTATTTAGTATTATTATTATTAATTACTAATCATTATTATCATCGTTATTTTTTATTATTAATTATTATCATTGTTTTATCAATAATTGTTATTTATTATTATTATTATTATCATCATTATTTCTCTTATTATTATCATCATTATTATATTATTATTACCCCTATTATTGTTATTATTATTAATTCATTATCATTTTGTTATTTGCAATAATTGTTATTTATCGTTTATTATTAATTACTATCATCTTTATTAGCTTTATTAATTATTATCATTTTTTAATTATCAATATTTGTTGTTTACTATTATTATTTATTGTTTTTATCACCATTTATCATCAACGTTATCATTATTACCATTATCATTATTGTTATTAACAGTATCACTACCGCTATTTATTTGCTGTTATTATTTAGTATTATTGAAACTTGCATTTTCTCGACGTTTCTACCAACTTCCGCACACACATCGCATTTATTTCGCACATTTCTTATGATAGCGTTTTGTTATTAAATATTATAGCACGGTCACTTGCGACATCATATAATTTTTACCCGGGTCTTTTTATAACTAAGTATTTCCGTATTAGATGATATTCTGGCACCTTTAGTACACCGTTAATCAAAATGTGTCTCTTATTCAAATTTAGAAGCCAAACTATTTCTTGCACTCGGTCCGTATTTTTGACTTACCGGACCCCAAATCAAAGTCCAATTAACTCCTAATATTTTTTTGGACTAGACCATATTTTTTATCTCAATTTTAGACCAGTCCACGTTTAAATTCACTAGTCCATCTTTTAATACCCAGTCTAAAATTTGACCCGGTCCACAAATGGACCGGGTCCGATCCATTTTTTTCGTCCAAATAAGGGAAACCCTTTTTAGGGTTTCCCCTTCATCTCCTCATTTCCACCGCCGCACCCCCTCTTTCCCATTCCCTCTTCTTCTCCTCCTTTCCCTCTCCTCCGCCGCTCCCACTTCCCCTTTTTCCTCCTTCTTCTCCGCTCCCCACTCACCCTTGTCCCCCACTCTTCTCTCTCTCCCGCTCCTCATTCCCTTTTCCAAGCAAAAACCTATAAAAGGAGAGGGGGGAACGAAGGAGAGAGGGGACGAACGGGAACGAAAACAAACGGGGATCATCAGAACGGAGGAACCATAGGAGAGAAAGCTTATTTTTTGGATCGGCAGAAACCCCCTAAGAATCAAAGCTTTCGAATCGCAAAAAAATCCCCCCAGGAAAATTAAGCTCTGAAACGAGTTCTTGAACCCCCAAGAAATCCACTGCAAAGTATTTTTTCTAGCTGTCACAATATCATTTAATATCGATTCGAAAATACCCAAACGTTTTTGGTGTATTCTCTATTGGCTGTTTTGAATCCGAGAGGATACCAACTTCGAATTCGGTGGTGTTTCGAGGTAGATCGAAGGATCCGAAGCCTCATTTCGCTGCACCTGAAGAAGGTCAGTGATTCCCCTTTCCTTTATTTTGCATTTTTTATTCGATTTCTTTAGCTATTTGTAGTCGATTATTTGTTAAGTTAATATGTTTTCATGGTTAAGCGCGTGTTAAATGGTTGCTCGATTCAGTTATTATATGGCATGGGTCGGGTGTTTTATTAAGCATATGTTTGGCTTTAAATCATTGGAATCTGATCGCATGTTTAGTTAAGTTAATGAGTTAAAATCGACTTGCGGATGGCTTTGTTGAAGTTGTGTGATCTCATAAGAAGTGTGGAAGTGTATGTTGTTTCTGCTCCTGTGTTTAGCACACTGACCATTAGGGATTGGTCGATCTGTGTACATGAATAGTTTGGTCGCACTGCACTGCTTGGATATCTTGTTCAGTCTAATTGCTGAGATTTGCTTATGTAGCATGTGTGATGGTTCGTCTGATCCCTGTGTGATTTGTAAATGGCTGCTTGGTATCTGGTAGTTTAAAATCATGTTGATTGTCTAGACATTGAATAAAGGTTGGCTGTTTGTTGAGCCGAACCCCTTTTGTGTTCAAACTTGGTCAAAGAATGTGTATCAGTATCCAGTTATACCATATAAACTTCTTAGTGAAGTTTGACCCCAAATAAAATAGATAGGAAGTTTCAGGGAACAATGTGCTCTCATTATCTTTGTGAGTAAAGGTTGATTTGAATAGATTTTCTCTTTGGGCATCCTTAAAAGATGATTGGAATAGTTGATAACAGATTTCCCTTAAAGGATTCTGTTTTAAATCTGTAATGTTATCTTATCTAAACTATTGCTTGTTTATGTATTTAGGACAAAATGTGTCCTCCTAGGTAATGAGTCGTAATTTACTGCAGTTAACCTACTCTTATGGGACAGTTGCTTAGCTTCAGGACAATGTTTATTCCTAGAATAATTTGTTACTTTTTAGAGTAATTGAAGTTCTCCTGGTTTAAACACTGTCCTGTTTGAAAGTGTTCTGTCCATTGCATTCATGGCTAATTCTGCTAAGTTGCATCTATTCAAGTTCACTTATGAGCATTGCATGAGTCATGTGAGTATACATCCTTAGGAGATATTAGTTTAAATCTGTGTGAATTGTGAAGTTGTTGCATCTAGTTTTATATGTGGGATTCAAGCTAGAAGTGTTTTATAGGCTCATTCTAGATTTTCATTCCTAGTTAACTTGGTTAATGATCAGTTAAGCATGTATAATCACTTGTTGCTTTCTAATTGTTTATGTTTGTTTAATTGAGTCCAACTTAAACCGATATGAACCTGTCTAGGTCATTCAGGTTTATTAAAAGCTTGTTTTGGATGATTTCAGTCTAGCCAGTATCAGTGGTCTGTGCTGTTAATTCACTATTGGGTTTAGTATCTAAAGATCTCGGAATATGTTTCTTTAAAGGGTCACAAGTATTTAAACTCAGTTCTGTCCCTTTTGTCTGGATTCTATATTTAAAAGAAGGAAGTTCCAATTTGTTGAGGTTGTTGTCTTCTTACCATGATTTTTGTCACTCCCCTGATTTAAATGAAACTTACTTGCCATGGTTTGCATGCATGATGTTGCCTTCCTGTGTTTGTATGAAATCAGTTAACTACTTCAATTCCTAAAGAAGGTTGCTGCTTGCAGTTTTTATGCTAACAGGTGGTTTAAACATAGACTCTGCCCATATCTTGCTAATTTGAACTTCTTTGGTTAAATAAGAGTTGATGCTATACCTATAAGTTTCGATTCTGTGGAATAAGGTTATGTTAGCTTTGCCTATTATCCCAATGTGTTTGATGTGGGAGCCTGCCAAGCATATGGATGTAGTGAAGTTCCACGCTTTTGTTTATCTTGTTGACGGTCGATTCGTGTATATTAGAATTCATTGCATTCTAATCTAAAAAAACACTAAGCATATCCAATAATGGTAGAATTACCTCAAATACCTTGGTCTATATCCTATGTTGTTTTGTGTTTCTGTTTCTGTTGAAGTATCCCCATGACATATTTGTCCCTATATTCTCGAATGAAGCATTCTATTGGTTGAATTAGGACTGAACATAACTGGGCCTGAAATCTGTCTCTTAAAATTGAGGAGGACAGTTTTCCTTTTCGTTTTCAAAGTTAAATCGAGTGCAGTCTAGTTTAAGTATAAAGTTTGTTGTTCGACGCTATGCTGGAGCTTAAAATCAGTCAGAGGACTTTTGAAATCAGATAGCGTATGGTCATTAAACAGTGTTTCTTTAATGCACAGTTGAATTCATGCGTTTAAATTTCATAATTTTCTTTTTCTTTCATTCGTTAATGATTGATAAGTATCCTACTCAAGTGTTTCTGAGAGGCTCGTATGAGGTTATATTTTATATGTTTAATACAGTTCATTGACCGCTTACTAATCCTTTTCTTTCATTTTTTTTTGCATGATTACCGCACACGAGTCTGAGGGACTCGTTCTCCTCCCGCATTCGACGTTGGGCTAAAAGCCCAACATAATATTCTCGAGTCATTTTCCCATCAGGCCTGTCGCAGCAAAGAAAAAAAAAATATTTGGGCCTTGGCCCGTGCAACAGCAGCAGCAGTCTCAAAATAGGCTGGCCCATCTGATATTGTTGGCCTCTTTTATTTTATTTTCGTGCATATAACTTGTATTTATGCAACTAACCCTTTATCTTGTTTTATCCTCTTAACTTAGATGAGCCTTAGCAATTAGTAGGCTTAGTTCTAGTCATGGGTAGTTAATTCAAGAGAAATATTAACATTAATTTCATAAGTATCACTCTTTTCTTTTCATGTTAAAATCATTTACAATGTCTAATATTATTTTGTTTGGAAAACCGATTTGCAAAAAAATAGAATGATTATATATATGTTAATTAAAGAGAGTCATTTTATTCTTATTATCTAAACACTTCAAAACATCATTAATGCTCAAACATGAACTCAAGTATATTCTATTAATAACCCTTTAGGCTTGAATCAATCATATATATTTTTGGTTAAGCATAGTTAATAAAAAATAATGAAGAGGACAAAGAAATACCTTCAATGGCTATTCTGTATCTTGTTCCTAAAAATCAATGAACATCTCACCATTTGAATTATTTCAAGTATTTCAGTAAAACATTGCATAAACTCGCATCTTCTTCTATTTATATGTAAATTATTATATTTCGTAAATTTCATTTTCATTATGCTACTTCCATTTAAACTATTAGCAACATTTATAGGAATCTTCAATATGTTGTACTCCTTAAAATAAAGCAATATAGGAATCTTCAATATGTTGTACTCCGCTTTAACCCGGTTAAAATGGGGTGTAACAAGGGGTACATTCAATCATTTTCTCCAGCTTGAAAAAGGGTGAAAAGAAAGATATGGAAGGTACAGTTATGGTTCATGATTCACACAAGGAAAGAGTCAATCACTTGATATCAAATCTCATTCAATGTGCTGCCATATCACAGGGATTCCCTCAATCAAGATTTATTCTTTAATATCTCCACAATCTCCTCTTGACGGTTAGAACCAAATCAGGAAGATGATATGTAATCTTTTGTTGCCTATTTTATCTCTCGTGTATTTTTGTATATATACATATCTATTGTAATTTATAGAACATGGTGAAAGAAATACAAAGTTTGCATTACAATTCTTAAAAGTTTTTCTATATTATCCACACGTGAAACCGTCACTCATGTCAACCAAGTTTCTGATAAAAAATACATACTGACGAGTAACAGTGATGTTTTGTGCCCCCATGATGTGAAATGGAAATTTAAGATTCCAATTGAATTGCAATCCCTTGATTTCATGCTATTGAAGCCTGTTAATGGAATACTCTGCATTTGTGGATCTATATTGTCCCATGTTTCTTATGTGTACTTGTGGAATCCTTTAACTAACGAATTCAAAGCTTTGCCAAAGCCAATTGTTCATTTGGGATATATTGTTGTTAGCTTTGGCTTTGGATTTGTTCCTAATAGTAATTATTGCAAAGTAGTGAGGGTACTTCAACATGAGAGAAAACCTGATTACCGGACTGAAATTTACTCGCTCAATTGCAATACCTGGAAAAGAGTTAGGAACTCGTGCTTGAGTAGTGATGAAGTCACTGGAAGTGAGAGAGATGTGAGTATCAGTCGCTCTGTCTGGACATTTCCGACGTATAGGAGTAGTACATTCTGGGGTAGATTTGGTGATGGTGCTTTAATTATTGATCTGGAGAAAGAAGTGATTACTAAGTTTGATTGTAGGTACGTATCTTCCGATCCCTTTTGGTGAAAATTACACTGAATATACAAGGTTAAAAATATTATTATGTAAATATAGTAGATGTTGAATCCCCTTTGCTTCTTTGTCTATTTACTTCTTTATATTTTGAATCCCTTTAGTGACAATCCTGGCTCCGCCACTATATATATGTCATTCCTTATGGAGTCCAGTATTCTGTTTATTCACTTGGAAAAGTGACTATATGATCAAGATGGCTTGATTTTATCTAACAGAAGGGAGCATTGTAAACCAATCACTAGGAGCATTGTTGACACTTCTTGAAGATGATCTGGTTCTATGCCACAGCGAATATGGCAAGTCTTATTGCTGCAGATCATCAACAAGATTTTCTTTTTCTGGGAGCCTTGTTTCACTCAACAGAGATCACCACGATCTTGGCTAATAGGTGGAAATCCTTTTGAATCTTGTTCGTATTTTAGATTTAAGTTATATACACTGACAACGTGAAAATCTTTTATACTGTCTGTGCATCGTACTTAATTCTTTACATTTTGCTTTCGTTCCCAATGTTTCTGGAGTTGTGTTGTCAAAGGCTCATTTAAGACACGCTTAACCCCTGAAGTTCAAAAAAGCTCAGGGACGACCTCGCTTAAGCTACGGTTCAGTGTAGGCAATGCACTAGGGGTTGTGCCAAATCTCCCATGATTTCTATCAACAAAGCGATACTAAACAATACATATAATCAAGAAAAGAGATACATTAACCGTTAAGGAAAACATTATAAATGAATTTGTTACTTTTTTCTTGCATTAAATATGTATTTTTACTTTTTTTCGTTGCACTTTTTTTTTTTTACTAAAGCCTGGCTTACATTCTTCATGTAGTATTCTAACCAAATGTCTCTATGAAATTACATTGGTACTTCTACACGTTCTGTGTAATGTAGGAGACATGTCTATTTTTCCCCTGGGAAATCTTTAGAATACTCATTGCTTAGTTTTCAATTCGCCTATGACCATCAAAGAAAATGTGCGTAAGTCGTCTTCCCCTCTTTGAAAAAAGTGGTGCTTCAAGCCCTAATAGACCTAGCGTGCTTTCTAAAGCTTTTTGCCTTTGACAACACTGTTCCAGAGCATAGTGAAAACATGGCATGTTAGGCCTTAAAGAGCATAATTTTTGTTACTAACTGAGTAAGAAGCTTTTAGTAGTGTTTTTTAGTTTTTGCAGACGTTGCTAATGATCAAGGACAATGAAGAATGGTTCTTTTATGTAAATCTCTAACAAGTTACTGGAGCTTATCATTTGTAAATTAACTTTAGTAAAGATCCTTAGGTATCATCAAGTTCTTCAACGGCCAAATTCAGAGGCGGATTCAAGATTTAAACTGTACGTGTTCAAACTTTAAGGTTCAGACCTACCATTTGTTGCAATTTAATAAATTTTGGGTTCAAATCTACCCTTTGTTGCAGTTTTAATAAATTTATGTTCGCTTCGAAAGTATTGAATTCAGATGAACCCGTAACTCTAAATCCACAATTGGTGCCAATTAATATCATCAGCCTCTCTGTTTCAGATAATAACAGAGAAGCTTTTGGCACTACTTGATGATCTCGTGATGATTTTCCTTTAGCTGGTTAAATGTCGATTCGATATATAAATCTATGTAACCGACGTTTTCGCTTTTGTAACTTGCAGAGATAGCCTTAGCAGATCCGAAAAGTGCCAAAAGGTAGTGTTCACTACAAAGTCATGATGCACGGATTTGGTTGTTGTTGTTTAAGGATTTTGGCAAGCCGTCAGTCTGCTGCTCGTTCGAAAGAGCAAAAGATGAGATACATTGCAGAGTTGGAACACAAGGTACAAACCTTACAGACTGAAGCCACCACGCGTGTTTTTAGGTCGTTCTCCCCACCCACCCACCCCACCCCAAATGATGACAAAAAAAGGATATCAGCTTAATTAGATAATAAAATTGCAAGAAAAGCGTGCCTTAATTAATTGTTGAAAAAATTGCAGAAAACGAGTAAGGTTTTGATAGTGTAATCACTACCCACATGGAATTTATGCCTCACTATACGTTCTTTTTGTGAAAACTGGGGGTGGGGGGCGGCAAAAAAATAAAAAGAGAAAAAAAAAGTTTCCCTCCCCAATGTCCGGTACCTGCATTGAAGCTCGACTAATCTGGATTGGCGTCATGTAAGGCCGTCCATTAAAGGGTGAAACGCTACCTATATGATTTTTCTATATCCACGGCTCTAGTTTGAGACCTCTGGTTAAGAGCAGAGTGACCATATTTATCCCACCACAACGCTTAGTGTACCTCACACTACGTTACTACAGAATTCCTTCAAAATGTTACAAAGTCGACTGATATGCAAGACGGTAAAATCTTGAATTTCACCCAGACCACCTTGTTCATGAATAATGCATAAAAAATAAAAAATAAATAGAGGGAGGGGGAGGTGAAACAAGAGCAAGGCATTTTCTTGGGTAATTTTCTTTATTCGCAAATTATGCATACAAAATAATAACAATAGCTCAGGCTATGCTTTTTGACTCTGTTACATCACTTACATTAACACAGCAAAAAATTAAAATACATTATTTCGGGGGAAAAATAAGGGCCAAATTGCATTCTATCGGGCAGATTCCTTTCATATCTCTCTTTGAACAAGGCTGCATTCACATATATTTAGTTGTTTTGTAATGGTAATAAGACATTTTTGCGGTATTCTGCCAAACCCCACAATGGATATATATTTCTGTATGCTGCATAGTGTAACATGCAATTCTTCAGGAAAGCTCCAGTTATTTCCTGCACATACATATGAAGTGGAACACAAGTCAGATAGTAGCAATCTTTTGATGAGACTAGTGTTTTTTACAACCAATCGAGAAATTCCTGAGGGCCAGCGCCGCACATTCGAAACCCAGTGGATAATGGCCCACCCCTCTACCTTTCTCCACTTAAACACCAGGCTTTATCTGTGGCAGGACACGAACATGTGATATGTTGTTTGAAAGAGCCTGTTTCTTTTATAATGTCCATTCCTTTACAGATTGTTTTTCTAGTTTGAAAAACTTGTTTCCGTGACAGTCAATCAAGCAAAATTTGACCCAATCCTGGACTAACTCGGATCGACTATATGAATCATCTATATCCGTTTTTGTTTAATTTGAACACATTTCACTCCAATACTTAACAGCTTGATCTTTTAACAGTCGAAGAACCCCTTTTTTTTTTTTCCTTTCTTTAGCTTTTAATTTTCAGATTACCTGCTGTGGGAAGTCACCATCTTCCGTCTGAGAATTAATCAACAACTTTGCTGCTCGGTGAAGGGGCCTCGGATCTCTATCAACCTGTCCAAATGAGAAAGTTGGTAAATAAATCTTGAACAAGAAATTTTTTACTATGATGGTGAATAAATTAAGCATTTGCTACTACTAACTAAGAATTCACCTGGCCAGAGTGAATCAATCCCATCAATGCCCATGCAGTTTGTACAAGATTTGAGTCTTTTGTTTCAAGTTCTCTATATACCTGTTTTGATAAAATACAAAGCTAAGTCAGATTGATCTTTTCCACAGTTACCTTTATCTTCCAAGTTCCATCCTCTTCTTTAAAGGGCAAAATACATGTTAATAAGAGAACGTACAAAATATCTAGTATTAGAAACTTGTCTTAAATTTTTTGAGTATTGGAATGGAAAGGTTCCAATATAATGGAGCGGGATAAATATTGAGAATTCATACAAACGACCCGAACTATGTACAAAATAAGACGTAGTTGTGGTTATTTTTGTTTGATGCAACTTTTTTGCTTTTGCGTTACCTTGTCTGGGCAAGAACGGTAGCTTTCTCCCCAACCACCATCGGACCTTTGCGTTCTTAGCAAAAAATCAACACCTCTACGAACAGATGCGCAGTTGCTGTAACTCTTGCTGGCTGCAGCAAGCCCTCCAAGAGCAAACCAGGAACCATATGTAAAGCACACACCCCACTTACCGTACCTGTTGACATGATTACTCGTGTCATATGTTATCGAACTATATGTTGTAAGTTGTAGGGCTCACAAGAACTATAATATACCATGAACCATCAGGCATTTGTACATCTTCAAGATATTTAACAGCATTATCAATGAAACTGTTGATCTCCTCGGTTCGGTGTCCAGGGTATAGCTTCTTAAACAGAACGAGTGCTTGAATTGATGAGGCAGTGCACTCGACATACCTGTATTGAGATTAAATCAGTGTCAAGCTATAAAATGGATACTAACGGTAAAAGGGGAAAACAGGAACTAGAGAAACAAATATTACTCGTGCTCGATAACAACGTCCGCCAAAATTTCAGTCGGATTGAGCAACTGTCAATGATAAAACAGAACGAGAGACTTAATTGTTTAGGTTGTGGAAGACTATAAAACAAGTTTAATAACCTTGAATTAAAGCGCAGAGATAAAAGTCCCTATGTCGTGAATCTCAAACTGAAACGATTATTTTACTTAGCAGAAAAAGCTACCTCCAAATATTCTGAGGCCCCTGCAGGCTCCCATGCTGCTAAACCCCCATTTTTGCTCTGTGATTTTATTTTAAATGGATATTATTATTACTGTAAGATAAAGTTTTCTCTTGGAATTTTTCTTAAAGCAGAAAAAAACTTCAGATTAAACGATTAATGATTTGAGGACCACATCTTTCAGTGTTTACCTGTAATGAAAGAATGACATTCACCGAATCATACAGTCGCCTTGGCTCCATTGCTTTGCCGACTAATTCAGGAGGCATCGTAGAGAAGAGAAGGCAGCACTAGAGAGAAAAAGGTCAAGAAGCAATCAGGCAAACTTTCTAGAATTATCTTACCATTTTTCTGCAATTACAAGAAGTTGAAATTTTAGATACCTTTAATCCTTCGGCGGTGCAATCAGAGACTTGCCATCCATGATCTTGATCTGAAAAAGTCCATGATCCTTTTGAGATATGCCGATACATCCCTTTAAAATCACCAGAAGGATTGTCCTTCACCTGCAAGAAGTCACTTATATTAATAAGGCTTAGTTAAAAAGAAAAACAAATGCTCATGATTTAAACATCCAAACCTGAGATTGTTTTATAAAGTCATGTCTTTTTTTAAGAGTATCTGCTATTTCATCATTCATCTCACTGGCCAATAGTGCTTGAATAGCAAAACCAGTATCCCATTCTTGACTACCGAAACTCTGCAATTTAACGACAAATATTCGCCTATTCAGTAACATTAGATCTTATCCTAACTCATTCTGGTTTGTGAAATAGTATATTTGAGATCTACAAACCTGCATTTTCATTCCATCTTCTGCTACCCATAAATAATCTGGGATCCTAGCAAGATGTTTTTTGAAATAATCGCCATTCGGATCCTCAACCCAACAAGCAAGCATGCATAATACCTACACCATCCAAGTGCTAGTTACACCAGTCTCTAACAATTGAAGTCATTAAGAAAATGCAGGTCATTCAAGTTAATTCTTTGTTGCCATACTTTTTCGACACATCCCATGGTGATGTACCGGCTATTCTCGTCTTCATAGTGTATGTGTTTCATGGTAACTTCAAGAGCTTTATTTCTCAGCTTGTTGAAAGGCCAACGAGTCAATAGAGGCTCAGCACATATGTAGAGACTGTCCCACATCAAATCTTGAACCAATGGATGAGGGTAATAGATATCCTCCTGCATCAATAAGTTTGTGTTTGAGCATTTGTAAGAAAAGGTATGATATCTATACTAACTGAAGACCAATGACTCATTTGGTCCGTAGACAAAGTTATACAGGGACAAGTAATACCAAATTTTATGTTAGGACAATTATTCTGATCTTTATAGTCAAACGACCACTGATAGTCTTACCTTTGCACATACATGGCGCACTTTTTTCCAGTTAATTTCATCGTATGGTTGATCATATAACTCTTCCCTCAATTGCAAAATGAGAGGTGTAATTGGACCAACAAATCTCTTCCCATAGAGATAAGACATTGGCATGTAAACCGTTCGACAGTAACACCACATTTTTGCTGCATTTAATTAAGTCAAAATACTTGGTCAATCGAAATGTTGCAAAGCAAATCCTGAAAATTACTATCTATACACCATGAACTAAAATTTTATGATGTTGAGTAGTGCATGAGGAAGTTAAACAATATTGACCAACCTGGATGCATGGGAAGAAAAGATGGAAGAATCCAAAACTCAGGTGGCATTGGGTTGGTTCCAAACCACTCAAAAACTCCAAGAATCTGAGTAAAATAAGGGAATATTTCTCAGGAAAAAAACAGGGTATCGGTAATTAAGCATACCGAGAGCCACCTAAAGACAACTAAAGGTGGCCATCCATAACAACTAGGACTAGTAATCTAAAAAATAAGGCAATTTACATGCTACAACAGGTTAAATACAATAATATTGTAAAAATTATGTACGATATCATTGTACATACGTTGAATCTAAATCTATGACACACAAAAAAGTTGTAAGGGTAATTAAGCATACCGAAAGCCATGTTTTTCCCCAAGAAGGAATTGCAGTGACACTACCATGATCAAGAATCCATTTTCTTGCTCTTGCACAGGAATTATTTTCACCACCATCTGGTCCTTCTCCGAGGATCCTCATGCATATGTAACTCAGAGCTGTACAGAACATAGTACTATGACCTTCTATGTGCAAACCCCATCCACCATCTTCATTCTGAAACGTCGTCAAATGAGTTAACTTCTATGCATTGTACATTGTCTATAATATCTTAATTTCATAACATAATGATGCAACAATATCTTGATATAACCGGTTAAAAACTTAACTTATACCCATGGTCATTGTATATAAGTTAAATTCTTTAGGAATCTGCAGAAAATTTTGATAGAATAGCATACTCATTTTGACATTAAGTCATGTACCTGGTGACAGTATATATACCGAAGAATTTCCTTACGATGTTCAGCTGGGAGAACAGTACTAAGATGGCCAGTGATATACATACATATAACCTGAATTTTGGTCCCAAGAAAAAGGGCAAAGAATTAGCTTCAGCATATCTAAGCTTCAATTATGGAAAGAAAAGGGAACTAAAAATTGCAAGCATTTAACTTATATGCACAAATACATCAACTAGTGATAGTTACTATCAGGGGGGATCTAGTGTTTCACACCAGATTCATCCGAACTCAATATTTTCGACACGGAGTATAGATTTTATGAGGAAACTCATAAGAATTCTGACAACTATTAGATCTAAACCTATAATTTTAGAAGTACAACTATATAATGTGTTTGGTGCTAAAAAGCTTAAAAGTCGAACCCATCAAGTTAAAAAAGTCGAACCTATCAAGTTAAAAGCCTTAATCAACCTCTTGTTACCATTTTTACAAGGTTAACAATTACTGATGTTTGTCATATGGATCCAAGTTATATACACTGATACTACAAAGACTTTTTACAGTAAATTAACTTGATAGCAGTGTTTTTTTTCTTTTTTCCAAAATAACAGGGTTGTTACCAATTTTTAATACCTACCAATAATGCTTATCATAGATATTCAACTGTAATTACCTCATAAGTACTGATTATGTAAATACTTTTTACATTATCAACACACAACACTTAAACATTATCATATAGGTTTATTTGTAATTACACACTCCGTCCAATTTAAGTATTTTAGTTTGACTAGGCAAAGAGTTTAAGAAATAAATGGATACTCTTGAATCTTGTGGTCTTGAATTAAAGATGTGTAGGATTTATACTTGGCAAGAAGGATGTTTGAATTGTGATTTACGAAATATGAAAAGAGCCACTCTTTTTGGACATACTAAAAAGAAAAAATAAGACACTTAAATTAAATTAGGACGGGAGAGTATATAATCAAAAAAGTAAAAAATAAACTTACCAGAGGTGGAAGAAAGAACAAAGGGCCAGCATTTTCAGCAGGCCAATGGCCATCACTAGCCTGTAAGGCTGAATAAAAATGAACAGCTCTACTTAATGCAATTGTTGCAACTTCATGGGTTATTTCTTCACCTTCTTCTACTTTAACAGCTGGAATTCTCTGCTTGAAATTCTTCTCTCCAAGAAACTGTAAATTGATATATATGTTTAAAAGAAAGAATTGTTTAACAAGAATATAGATCAGATAAGAAAGAGTACTCAAAACACAGAGAATTTAGATTGATACCTTAATATATTACTAGCATATAATAGTACTTCAGGTCCCTCAATCATCTATAATTTTGATCCTCCTAATATATGATTAATTATATTAACCTTTTTATATAAGAAATGTATCATATTTAGACGTTTTAGAACTATAGTACCAATAGTTGTATACAAGCTTTACACAACAAATAAATAATTAAATGACGCGACGGTTAATAATTCGGCGGCCGGATAAAAATTACAGATTTCAATTAGTTAAAGGTTAAATATACTTAGTCAAATATCACAAGGATCAAAATTAGAAATTTAGCGATATTTGATGGATTAAAAGCACAGATTTCCCTAAAATAATTACATCAAAACTCAACATTCTTAAGAAAGATATTTGATTTAATATGAGAACTTTCCTAGTTAAAGAAATTGAAATGTTATTCATTTATGTGTCACTGCCAACAGCCATACAATTTAAATTTAACGGTTAAAATTTAAAGTGATAATAGATGTCGTTTAACATACATCTTGCATTTATTATTATAATGTAAAAATATTAGGTGCGAATAAACTTTTGTCAATAAATACAATTGTTGTAAACCTAAATTATCATGTTCTGATGAGAAAATGGTTCAATGTATTTTTTTTTTACATTTGGATAGAAAAAAATAACTTTACAAAGATTTTTGTGTTTTATTTTCAGGTCTCTGACGTGTATAAACAAAAAGAAAGTTGAAAATATTGATATAAAACTTTAAAAACTATATTAGACCATAAAATCAACTGACCCTTCCAATTCAATTGATTAAATAGTGACTTGACGTCAAAACATTCGATGATGTGGAACAGTATAACTTTTCTCTCTGGTGCTTACCCTTGTCTTGTACCTTTAATTTAATTTGTCAGCCTTTCTTTTTTTTAAATTAGTGAATTTACCCATTAATTTACAAAAGTCGTTGATCTATCTTTATTTTAATCATCTTTTTTCTTCTATATTATTATTGTTAATTCACAAAGTTTGTTAGGGTCTTCCTCTAAATTTTAGACCTGTCAATTGGGTCAGGCCGGGCTGGGTCGGGCCATGTAAATTCAGGTCACATGGGGCCGGTTCCGGACAGGGTCGGGCCATAGGTGAATGGGCCGGGTTTGAGGAGGGAAAAGGGTGTCCGGCCCAGCCCCTACCCGGGTAGGGGTACTTAGTGGGCTAAGTGAGCCGGGCCGGGTTTTAGTTAAGGGGCCGGCCAGGTTTTAATTATTTTTTAAAAAATTCTAATACTAAAATTTTTTAAGTTTGATATTTTAAAATCTAGTTGTTGCCAATTTTATTTTAACCATCAAGCTCCTTAAATTATTCTTTGGCTCTATTTTCATTCTTCTTCATATTATCTCACAATTCCCTACTCTCCTCTATCCCTAAATTTCCTACTCATCTAAATCTCTCTCTCTTCCAACTTTCAGGTTCAAATTTCAAAATTTAAATTTAATGGATAATGAAAATCATCCTCCTCCTCTAGCTCAAGGAGTGCATCAGTGTGGAGGTATTATGATAAATTAGAAGAAGATACAATTCAATGTAGAAATTTGTCTACAAACTATGAAGCATAGGTTCGGACCGGGATATGCACCGATCGATACTTTGGTCCTTCACTTGGGTTAGAAACACCCAAATGCATATGTAACTCTTTGTTAGAATTTGAATTTTGAGCTTTCAAGTTTCAATACTCAAGTTTCAAATTTCAAGTTAGTATGTTTTCATTTTGCAATATTAGTTTGTTTGTTTTGATTTGATTTTGCAATGTAAGTCGTTCAAGTTTGTATGTTTAGAATTTGCAGTGTTATCAATTTAAGGTTGAAATTTTATTTTAAATTATCGATGTAGTCTTGCATCACACTGTCAACTTTTTATAATATTTGCCACTTATAATTAAATGAATTAAAAATTAAAAAAAAAAGTCATTTTTGGTGTTTGCCCATTTGCCCAACAACTATTCTTGCTTAAATAGCCGTTGGGAATCTTCATTCCAACAACATATACAAGATATACACGAATATACAATCAACATATACAAGATATAACAAATATACAAATAACATATACAAGACATACACAAAGTCATAAATATCCAAACAAGATATACAAGTCGTTTTTGGAGTTTTTGATAATATCTCAATCACAAATATACATGGTGTTTTTTCAACTAAAAAATATTTTCCAATCAAAAGGTCACAAAAGGTTAAATCAATATACATAGTATTTCTAAAAAATAATATTATACCAGGTATATATAACATTATACCATTATAATCTATGTTAAATTATACTATGAAAAAGTATATCAGTGTGCCTCTAAAAATGAATTATACGAATTATATATATATATATATATATATTATACCTCAATATAATATAATATAATTAAATTATACCATGTATAGTGTAATACATTAGTAAATAGAATACCTCTAAAAAAATGTTAGGTATATATAATGATTAATTGAATACTATTAAGTTTTAATTAGTTGCATAGTAATTAAGTGAATAAAAAGAGTTTAACAGTTAAAGTTGGAATCATCTCCCTATTAAATAGCTAATTTGAGTGACTTATTTAATTAGCTTCCAAAATTTTAGAACTATCCCTAAAAATAGGCAAGAAAATGGAAAGCATGGATCTAATTAGGGGTGTTCACGGTTTGGTTAAAAACCGATTAAATAAACCGATTTTTTTTTTGCTTTGGTTTGGTTTGGTTTTTAATTTTAAAAAACCGACGATACTTGGTTTGGTTTTGGTTTTATTAAAAAAATCGAGAAAAAACAGAACCGAACCGACAAATTATATATACAACTTTCATAATTATATTTATGTAATTTTAATTTTTATAAATAATTTTAAGTATCTTTTATATATATACATATAAAAAAAAAATTATTTACCATATCTAAAGAGATAGTGGACTTTAGGTCACAAGCCCGTTTATTAAAAGAATGAAGCCATTAATCCAAACATATTTAAGTGGAAGAGAAATAAGAAAAGATTATTTCAGAAAAACTTAACCTAATCGGCTAAGTCATTGTCGTTTCCTCCTTCAATTCTATATTTCAGTCCACAAGAGGTAAACCAAAATTATTTTGCTGTAAACGAGTTCCAGTACTTTGTATTTGTTGTTGCTATATAAAAAAGGCACTATCTTTATTTTTCCATAGTTCTTTGTGATTCCACAAGTTGAGTTAATAAGTTCTATACTTATTTGATTTACAGTAATTTTAAGACAAGGAAAAAAAAAATCGAATAGAATGAAACATTTATACTTTGTTAAAGTATTGGACGTAACTACGTAAGGTTATAATTTTAGTTTCTTTATACAAATTCCTTCTAGTTATATAAAGAACAATGTTTGAATTCTCTTGCCTTTAACATGCTCATGTTGTCAATCGCCATGCAATTATTTTAATGATTTTGGGTTTACCAAGAATACTAACTTTCACAAACTCTACATAAAATATTATTATAGTAAAATTTATATTGCATTGTGTTTTAATGTTTTTTTTTTTTTCAGATGGAGATAATAGAGGTTGAAGATCTTGAGATGATTGTAAAACATACTCTAAATACATCAGCACCAGCGATACCTCAGGTACATAGTAAAACTCCTAATACTTCTACTGCGTGCAATCCTCCTAAAAAACAAAAAAGAACTACTACTTGCGGTCAAGACCCTAGCCATGGAGGGAGTGGTAGGAAAGCATCTGAAATTTGGGATTATTTTACAGAAGTTATTGATAAAAAGGGTGACAAAATGGCTGAACTGAGGGCAAAATGGAAGTACTGCAGCAAAGAATTTGCTTGCCCTAGTAAGAATGAGAATTCTAACCTATGGGGACATTTAAATACCAGGTGCGACAAATCCCCTTTGAAATTTGTTGATAGGACGCAGTCAACACTAAAATTTAAAACTATTAAAGGAAGGGAAAAAGGAGCTTTGGAGAGGGTTGTTTATAATGTTGTTGAGGTTAGGAGGGCCATTGCTGAGTTTGTTATTCTTGATGAACAACCATTTAAAGTTGTTGAGGGGAAGGTTTTAAAAGATTAATGAGGGTTGTTTTGCCTAATTATGAGTTACCTTCTCGCATCACTGTTGCTAGGTTCTGTTTGTAGATTTATCAAGAAAAGAAAGAAAAGCTTAAGAGGCTTATTAAAGGTCAACGCATATGTCTTACTAGTGATACGTGGACATAAATAAAATTTTTGACTTATATGGTCATTACTGCCCATTGGATTGATGATGATTGGATTTTACAAAAGAAAATTCTTAACTTTTATCAAACACCAGATCATAAGGGTGAGACAATTGCTAAAGGAATTGAGGCATGTTTTATAGATTGGGAGATTGATAACCTATTCACAATGACGCTAGATAATGCTACAGCAAACGATGCTGCAATCAAGCACTTGAAAGTGAGAATTAATCATTGAAAAGGTGTCATGCTAGGGAATGAGATTTTACATGTTAGGTGTAACGCTTATATTCTAAATTTGATTGTAAAAGAAGGGTTGAGTGAACAAAATGAGTCTATATCTTGGGTAAAGATTGCTGTGAAATATGTTAAGTCTTCTCCTGTAAGATCTAATTCCTTTAAGTCATATGTTGAGAAGGTCAAACTAGACACTCAAGGCCTTTTGAGTTTGGATGTTGAGACAATGTAGAACTCAACATATTTGATGTTAGATACAACTCTAAAATTTGAAAAGGCCTTTTCAAGAATGTATGATGATGACCATAAGTACTTCAAATATTGTCTAGATTTGAGGGGAACAACAACACATCCATCTTCTGATGATTGGCAAAATGTGAGAGTGTTTATCAAGTTTCTTGAAATTTTACCAAATCACTTTGAAATTTTCAGGAACTTTACATGTTACTTCTAATTCTTTCTTCCATGAGATCTTCAATCTTCAAAGCTATATTGTCAAATATTCTAATAGTGATGATTCTCTGTTGACTAATATGGCTAAGAAGATGAAATAAAGTTTGATAAATATTGGGGAAATTTTGAGGATATGAACATTTTTTTTTTTGGTTAAACTGAAATATTTTATTCAACCAAGTATAGCAACTATGTACAACCAGCTCATTTGGACTCTACAGCTAGCTCTCAGATCAGGAAATTGAAAAATACCCTATATATCCTAACTGCTTGCACTATCTATCAGGTTTGCACTAAGTGGAACACTCAGGTAATTCCGCTGATAGTAGCTGCTGGGTATCGGTTAACATGGAAAAATGTTCAACTCATGCAGAATTCTGCTCCATTTTGGTTTATGTTGTCCTACAATGTGCAGTTGCAGGACTATCTCTTTGACTCGTGCCTTCTTGTCTTTCTGCCCTTGTTGGAATCGTCTTGAATTCCTTTCAGCCCATATCTGATATACAATTGCAGAGAACAAGACACCCAATATCAACGTCTTTGGGTTGTTGCACCTGATGATAGATGATAACCAGTGTACTTCTTCAGCCCATGCACCCACTTGCCTGGTCAGGCCAAGCCATGACAGTAGAGTTTTCCATATAAATCTAGAGTAGGGGCACTCAAAGAATAGGTGTGAATGTGTTTCCTCTTGAGTAGAGGAGCATAAGGCACAGTCTGGATCAACTTGTATGCCCCACTTCCTTAGCATGTCCACTGTTGAGAGTCTATTATGCAGATCCAACCACAAGATAAAGTGTGTCTTGGTATTATACCTTGCACAAGAATCAGGCTCTTCTATTGCATCTTTGGAAATTGAGGAAGGATAGATTTGTACAGCTTCTGGATACTAAATTTCCCCTGGGCAGCAGCATGTTCTAGTCTGATTCTCCAGTCCACACCAGCATCCCCCCGGTGTCTAGCATTAAAAATCTTTTACACTACCTAGCTAGCTTGCTTGCTTTGGTGAAGGAATTTGAGTGAAATCCCTTCCTTTTATGTAGTAGGAATGGATCCACATAACCCATAGCCTTTTCTTCTTCTTTGCTACTGCCCATAGTAACTTGCATATAGCAGCCTTATTCCATAAAGGGAAGTTAATCAGGTTCAGTCCATCAGTAGCCTTAGGTTGACACATAGTGTCCCATGCCACTAGTTCTTTTCTTGAGTAGTCATTACTTCCAGTCCACAAGAAGTTTCTACAGACACTAGTGATTAGGGATAAAATCTTCTTAGGCAGCAGAAAGACCTATGCCCAATAGGTTTGCATTTCAAAAAGCACACTCTTTATAAGTTGGACCCTTCCACCATAAGATAAGAATTTTAATGTCCAGCACTTGATTCTAGCTATAATCCTCTCCACTAGTGGAAAGCATTGACTGATGGAGAGTTTTCTAGCAGATAAAGGAACTCCTAAGTACTTAAAAGGTAAGGTCCCAAGGGTGAAATGCATATTTTAGGCCAGCTGGTCTCTAGTGTTATCTGTGATGCCTGCCACATACAAAGAACTTTTCTCCATGTTTGCTTTGAGCTCAGAGACCTCTGAAAAGTGGTTGAATCTCTACAAAATGAGTTTAATTGATGTACTATCAGCCCTAGAACACATGAGTAGGTCATCTGCAAAACATATGTGAACCAAGTGTAGTTTGGCACACTTGGGATGATACTTGAAATCAGGTTCTATTTGTAGTAGCTTTAATGATCTGTTTAAATACTCCATTGCCAACACAAAGAGATATGGGGACATAGGGTCCCCTTGTGTCAATCCTTTCTTAGCAGGGAAGCTAGGAGTAAGACCCCCATTGATTAGCAATGAGTAAGACACAGTGGAGACACAAGTCATGATCTGTTGAACTAGCTTATGAAGAAATCCAAACTCGAGCAATATCATTTTCAAAAAAACCCATTCAAATGAGTCATATGCCTTTCTGATATCAACTTTGACAATGCACCTGGGGGAAACATTTTTTTTAGAGTAACCTTTAATAAGCTCATGTGCCATAATGGCATTGTCTAGTATGTTCCTTTCTTCGATAAAGGCAGACTGAGACTGCCCCACCAATAAGTCTACTACTGTCTTCAGTCTTGTTGTAAGTATTTTAGCAATCAGTTTGTATAGTGTAGTATAACAAGCAATTGTCGTATAGTCCTTAATATAAGTAGGATTTTTGACCTTAGGGACAAGGGTGACTGATGTGCTATTGACCTCTCTGAGTAGCTTGCCATTCTGAAAAAATTGGAGTACAACTGTTGTGACTTCCTTTCCAATGAGTGGCCAAAACTGCTTGAAAAATTCCACTGGGTATCCATCAACACCTGGAGCCTTGTCATTTGGCATTGATTTTAAGGCTTCATATACCTCCTTAGTAGTTATTGGTAGCATAAGTTGTTGCTGCTGAGCCAAAGTTAAACACGGCCCATTCCTGGCTATGTTGACATCAATACAAGGGAGCCTAGATACTGTAAACCTAATAAGTTGTGAAAAAAACCTATGAATTCTTGTTGGACTTGATCAGGGTCAGTGAGCTTGATACCTTGTTCATTGTAAATACTGGAGATTTTATTTCTGGATTTCCTTGCTCTGAGATGGGCATGAAAGAACTTAGAGTTTGAGTCACCAACTGCAATCCAGGTGGCTCTAGATTTCTACCGTAGTACACACTCCTGAATAGAACTCCACTTGTGCAGCTGAGAAATGAGTTCCCTCTCTTCAGTAATTAATTGTGGGTTAAAATGATCATTGTTTAGCTTGTCCTGAGTCTCGGCTAGATGCTGCTGCAAATTAGTAAGTCTGTCCTCCAAACTTGTACATTCTTTGGACAGTTGCCTAGTATTTAATTCAACCAGCTTCAGCTTTCGCCAGACTATATACATGTGAAAACCAGTAATAGTTTGACCCCATACACCCTGGACTGCTAACCTGTAGCTCTCCTGATCTAATAACACAGTAAGTAGCTTGTAAGGCCTTCTTGTTTGACTATAAGTAGTTTCAGTGTTGAGTAGTATTGGAGAATGATCAGAGCAGCCTGGGTTCTTAAAATCAGCCTTAATACTTCCATATCTTGAGAACCAGGCTGTATTTCCAAATACCCAATCAATGTGACTATAAATCCTGTCCTGAGCTTTCCTTTTGTTGCACCAAGAGTACAAACATCCTCTTCTTGTAAGTTGTCCCATCCCAAGGTCATCCACACAAGATTGAAAGTCCTCAACCTTAGAGAAGTGTACAGGTGCTCCATGGAGCCTATCATCTGCAGACAATAGAGTGTTAAAGTCACCAAATAGGAGCCAGGGGCCTGATAAGCTCGAATATACGGCTCTTAGATGATCCCATAGTTCTTTCCTCTCCCTTGTGGTATTAAAACCATAGACAAATGTGATGAAACAGGAAAATGAAGAATTTTTTATCAGCAATTTGGCAGTGAATCAATTGGCTAGTGTCTAGCAAAATAGTAACATCTACTTCTGTTGTCCTCCATCCAACCCAAATTCTTCCATTTGGAGCATGATCATAGTTAAACCTAAACTGCCAGTCTATGCCAAGTCTTGTCTTAATCTTTGGAATTTTACTTGCCTTAACTTTAGTCTCTAAGCAAGCAATTAGAGACACTTTATTCTTTTGCAGAAAAGATTGTAATTCTTTCTGCTTGAAGAGCTGGTTAAGCCCTCTGATGTTCCAGGAACTGATGATCATGATGCTCATTGATTCCTAGATCCTTCATTCCCCTTCCTAGTAAAGCAGGTGATGTGCCGTGAATTTCGGCACATTTTATGCCTTTATAACTAGAAGTGTTGTTTGTTTTTAAGTGTTTTTACATCGGTTCTTATGTTATTTTTGTGTTTTATAGGGTTGGTCGAATAAGGATCGGAAATGATAAGACATGCTGAAAAACGAACAACTTGGAGCTAAATGACGGTCCGTAACTCATGTTACGGACCGTAACGTGATCTGTACCAGAGAGGATACGTGCCGCTATGAAGGACGGTCTGTAACTCATGTTACGGACCGTAACACTCACCGTAACGTCTCTCAAATTTCCAGAAAGTTTCCAAGTAGTGTCACAGGTTACGCCCCAGAAGGACGGTCCGTAACTCAGATTACGGGGCGTAACGTCATGGCGTAACACATTGGCCACTGAAGATTGAGGCCATGATCTGCCGGGAGATACGGACCGTAACCTGTGTTACGGTCTGTCGTATGGTGGCCGTGACAGCATGCTGACAAAGGGACGGAACGAAGGACGGACCGTAACACAGGTTACGGTCCGTAACGATGCCGCGTAAGGGTGTTTTTGTCCAGAAACTTGGCGCGATTTTTGTCCCTATAAATACTTAAAGTAGGGTTTCAATTTCATTGATTCAGATTTCTCTTGGAGCATTAACTTTAGGTATTGGGAGTGGTTGGAGCATTTAAGGCAACAACTTCTCTTTCATTCCATTTTATATTCGCATCGTAAGTATATGATGTTAACTTTTAAGATTTCTTTGTTGGCAGAAATTATGAGTAGCTAATTTTAACGCTAAGGTTGTGGGTCCAATGATGGATATTATGTGAATGGGTTTCTACTATTGATATATGCATAATGGTTGTTAGTATTTATTCTATCTTTGTGCATTATCGTTGTCACACCCCTTTTTTTACCCGGGAGGTTAAAATAGAAGTATGACGTATTGGAGATTCCTGTTTTTTGTTGGTTTTGTTAAGGAGTCGCCACCTAATTATTTATGGTGAATTAGGACACCTAAAGTTTATTAAAGTTATTAGGTTTAAAGTTAACTCTGTTTGAGGTCTGCGAAACTTGAGATTCTAGGTAAGGGTTCAATTAGTCTAAAGGGAAGGTATTAGGCACCCTTTAAGACCCATTAATAATGGTTAACCGACCGGACTTATAATTAATTAGGCTAAGGGTAAATATAGTATTATAAATGTTTGGGAATTAACTTATAAACATAGCTAAAGTTTTAAAGTAAAAGGTAATAATGTTATTAGAAATAAGACATGAAAAAAAATAATAAGTTGTATAAAAGAAGAGTTTAGTTTTGAAAGTGTGGGATATGTAGTGTTTTAAAACATAATTGAAAATAACTCTGGAAGGCCTTAACTATTTTTTTTTTTTGTTTTAAGAGTGCGGACGAGATGAAATCTTCCTTCTCCTTTTTAATCCCGTTGATAGAACCAGATTGTATAGCTTTGTTCATTGCTTGTAAAGCATTAAGATCCTGAATTTTCCCCGATTTGATTCCTTCTTCCAAGGCTTCTCCCATTCGAACAACTTCTGTGAATTTTTGTCCCATCATACCTATCATTTTCTCGTAAAATATGCCAGCCTGTCATTCAATGAAGGTAGCAGTCATTTCCCTATTATTCATCGGAGGTTGAACCCTGGCCGCTTCTGACCTCCAACGTAACGTATATTCGCGGAACGTCTCAGTTGACTTCCTGGTTAACTTAGTCATGTAAACTCTATCTGGTGTGATATCGGTGTTAAAACAGAACCTGTCCATAAAGTCTTGCGCCATGTCACTCCAACCACGCCATTTACGGACATCCTGTTGTGTATACCAAGTAAGTGCTTCGCCAGATAAGCTTCTTATGAAGAGCTTCATCCTTATGCTCTAGTCTCTGCCCACTCCAACCAGTTTGTCACAATAAGCCCTTAAGTGTGTATGAGGGTCGCCTGTTCCATTGAATGTATCAAATTTTGGCGGTTTGTAGCCTACGGGTAAATCGACGTCAGGTTGGACACAGAGATCCTCATATTCTACACTCTTAGTTCCTCTAGCGACTTGAAGGTTCCTCATTGCTTCTTTGAGACTGTGGATTTCTTTTAGCAGTATGTTATCTGCCCCTGCCTTTGCATCCCTTTCCATTTCTTCGTATTGATCTACCTCGGGTTGGAACCTGACCGTTACTGGGTTGTTAAAGGTTTGTGTTTCTGCGGCATATACCGGAGGAACATATTGTGCATTAGGGGTGACAAAGTGTGCCCCGTGTATATGCTGGGTCGGATAAGTTTGGACGATGGGGGTGTTTTGGACAAGAGGTGGTGCGTTATAATTGGTGTTTATAGGTGGTTGATTTGGTGGGTTTAGAGGAGTGGTTGTGGGTAGTGGATTAGTGTTGGTAGGCAAAGGAACATAGGGAGTGTGAACTAGCGATTGATTTGGTGGGTTGACGGGTGGTGGATTATGAGTAGCATAGGTAGTGTAGGTGGGTGGTTGATTTTGTGGAGGAGTATAGCTAGTGTAAGTGATTGGTTGACTTTGTGGGGGAGTATAGACGGATGTTGGATTTGGTGGATTTGCGGGGGTGATCGGAGGCAAGTTGTTGTTAGTAGGTGCATTGTTTTGGGGAGGAAAATGCTCAGGAACTGGGGATTCGAGTGATGGGAAACGAGGTGGTTCTGGTGCAGTATTGCTAGGTTCAGAAGGTGAATTTTGGAGTGTGATGGATAAATTGGTCAAGTCCCTAACCCGATTTAGTTCTCCACGTAGATTCTCAATTTCTTGAGTCAGGCGGGCGATATGTTCATCCCGTTGAATAGCAGTTCCATGTTCGGAAGTTTCAGGCGGATCGCTAGCGATCACGAGGTTTTCTATACCAGTTGGAACAGATGCGGCCGGATCAGACATAGTAATTTCATTTCCTTGGACAGCCCAACTACGTTCAGGTAACGATGACGTCTTTGACCTCGTGATGTAAGGATGGTCGGCCATCGAGCGTCAACACGAATCAACTCTCTGTTCGGGAATAAGATAAAATAGACATACAGTATAAACGATGTTAATCTCATGAACATATCTAGGTAAAGTCATGGTCACGTAAAGTCGAGTAAGGCATGTAGCGAATAATTTATCAAGTAGAGTCAAATAAGTTATCAAACAAATGTAAACGATTATATCAAAACAACTAGCACGTCCTAATATGCATGTGACCTCTTTGCGCCAGAGGTGGGCCTAACGTTGTTTAAAGGATAAAATGTGCCATAATATGTCATCCCGTTGCTTTGATTATTTAAACAAATTCTATTTCCCCAACAATAAAGTACAAATGTAACGTTTATCACATGTCAAATGAATACAACATAAAGTGTTTCCTAATCTAAATGAAGTGAATACAATTTCCTATGTCTAAATCTCAGCCCCGTTTTTGTGATGTCATTGATCTTCGTCATTCATTGTACTCCAATGCAAATCCATACCTGTCATAGAAACGTTGATCATCCTTCCCTCCTAAAGTTTAATTAATTAAAGCAAATAGTCAATATTTAGGCACAGTTATCCTTCAAACATGCACATAAAGTATGATTGGTGTCACTTGGGGTTGTGAACCCGCTTGGACGTTTGGGTAAAGTCATCTAATGGATTTAATGCACCAAGGGTATTAAACCTCCTAGGTCATGAAATGTATGCTCTTAATAAAGGGTGTTGGTTTAGCTCTATCTTAGGCTGACTAAGAGTTGGCTTCCTATGACACAAGGTTCTCCCAAGCGGACAACTTGAGAGTGGAAAGTCCGTGGCCGTCGACTGCACCGCTGATCGACTAAATCCACAAGATCAATCCAACTAAAGGGGTAATTTAGTAGTGAACGGGCGCGAACCGCGAAGCCGTTTTAAGTGTGTGAATATGTGTGAGTTTTCCAGAAGTGGAGGAAATATGAACGGAATGACAGTTTATCAAAGCAGTAACACATAAACAGTTTATATCAAACAAACAGTTTATATCAAACAAACAATTAATAGCATGTAAAAAACAGTTAACAATCAAATAAAGTAATCAAAATAAGCACACAAAACCTATTTAAACTAAGTCCGTTATGGTTAGAACCTAAGTGAATCCCCAGCGGAGTCGCCAAGCTGTCACACCCCTTTTTTTACCCGGGAGGTTAAAATAGAAGTATGACGTATTGGAGATTCCTGTTTTTTGTTGGTTTTGTTAAGGAGTCGCCACCTAATTATTTATGGTGAATTAGGACACCTAAAGTTTATTAAAGTTATTAGGTTTAAAGTTAACTCTGTTTGAGGTCTGCGAAACTTGAGATTCTAGGTAAGGGTTCAATTAGTCTAAAGGGAAGGTATTAGGCACCCTTTAAGACCCATTAATAATGGTTAACCGACCGGACTTATAATTAATTAGGCTAAGGGTAAATATAGTATTATAAATGTTTGGGAATTAACTTATAAACATAGCTAAAGTTTTAAAGTAAAAGGTAATAATGTTATTAGAAATAAGACATGAAAAAAAATAATAAGTTGTATAAAAGAAGAGTTTAGTTTTGAAAGTGTGGGATATGTAGTGTTTTAAAACATAATTGAAAATAACTCTGGAAGGCCTTAACTATTTTTTTTTTTTTGTTTTAAGAGTGCGGACGAGATGAAATCTTCCTTCTCCTTTTTAATCCCGTTGATAGAACCAGATTGTATAGCTTTGTTCATTGCTTGTAAAGCATTAAGATCCTGAATTTTCCCCGATTTGATTCCTTCTTCCAAGGCTTCTCCCATTCGAACAACTTCTGTGAATTTTTGTCCCATCATACCTATCATTTTCTCGTAAAATATGCCAGCCTGTCATTCAATGAAGGTAGCAGTCATTTCCCTATTATTCATCGGAGGTTGAACCCTGGCCGCTTCTGACCTCCAACGTAACGTATATTCGCGGAACGTCTCAGTTGACTTCCTGGTTAACTTAGTCATGTAAACTCTATCTGGTGTGATATCGGTGTTAAAACAGAACCTGTCCATAAAGTCTTGCGCCATGTCACTCCAACCACGCCATTTACGGACATCCTGTTGTGTATACCAAGTAAGTGCTTCGCCAGATAAGCTTCTTATGAAGAGCTTCATCCTTATGCTCTAGATTATGTATGCATTGTGTATATTTAGATATATCTCATGTATACACATTCATAAGGATGTAAAAGCTAAAGTATACCAGTCATATACGTATATATACGTAATCGATGCAAGTATACTTAGCATATAAAGATGAATAGATGCAGATATATAACATGCTTTATAAAGTTGTAGGCAGCTAACAAAAGCACAATATAAGTTGCATAAGAGTGTAGAATATGAAAAAAAAACAGATGGTGTCAATAATGAGGAAAAACAGTCTTATTCAAGTTGATGAGAATTCATAGTCCAAGAATAACAATGAGGATTACATGGCATATAGAAAGAGGGAATGTTAATATGGGTTCAAATTATATAAGGGCAGCATTTAGATGAAAGGAAAGAATAAGGAAAACATCTCGCAAATAATGGCATCCCAAAACAAAGCTCACTGCCGAACTGGAGACATATAGAGATAAACAAAATGGGCAGTAAGACTCCATACCAACAAACAGTTAGAGGGAAATAAGCACAGATCCAAAATCGTATCCAAGCAATCAAAAGCAACGAATAAAAACAGAGCAGTTTCAGCTTCCAACATAAATGATTCATGCATATACCATATATATTCTCATACATACATCCTAATATATACATGATGTTTCCTATTCATGTAATAAGAAATTGCCAGTTTTCATAGCTGTCGATAGTACCTAAACCAGTACTTCAGTTTACTTGTTTACAAAAGTCAATAGGCAGGACACAAGTCAATCTTTGCAATCGTGAATACAGGGGCAATAGCCACCAGATTTTAGAGGAACACAACCTATTCTCATGCCTATGTAAGACTTAACAACTATTACCAAATTAAGGAGCCACCACAGAAGGCAAATAGAATATCTGACTGGGCATAGTTCATAGTGCAAGGTTCCTAAATGTAATCAAGAATGTGAAAACTTACGAATTTTCATACTCTCGTATAAGCAAACTAGCTACTAACAGCTCAAGACAAAAGATACAGTATACATAGTCGAGGGATTGCAGAGGGGAGATGTGTTTAGAAGGGGGCATTTGAACATTTAAAGCATATGATTCCCAACCAATTTATATTAGCCTACTAAACATAAACTATAGCTTAACTCTGCTAGCAATTATACCAAAACAATGTATCCCCTTAAAACACACTCATTAATCTCATCATAATTTAATCATCTGCCAATCCCCACATTGAATAAATAGAAAAACTGAACCAGACTGTGAAAGCAAGAAAAGAAACAGGGCAGATTTTAGGACAGCGTAATACGAGCAGTGCGGGATCACCATTTTTGGTTCATGATGAACATTTCATTCACAACTATAAAGAAGGCATAAATGGACATAATTCATAAGCACATTTTAGACTAAGATGAGACTTAGACATGGGAATGCAAAAAAGGGCAAGAATCTAATAAGTCCAAGAACTGGAAGTTTACTGTCAAATGAAATGAAACTTAAACCCAAGAATCATCTGCCATCAGAAATAAGTTGACAAGGATTTCAGAGATCAAAAGAGAATAATGATTAGCCATGTTAAACTAAGCATCACACAGATTCATTTCTAAAAGTTCAACCATCTGTTTCTGGCAAGGCAGGATTGAATTGATCTTTCTGTCATTTAATGCAATTTCAGAATTCGACTGATGCAAGCTAATTCAAGAAAACAAACAACTACCATGATCGAGAGGACAAAAAAAGGGTTGTTCGATCTAAAGTTGTTGAGATACCAACAGTTGGACAAAACATTTAGGTAGGAAGGATTAATATTTTTTCGATATTTCAGACTTTGATTAAGAATTAAACATGTGGAATGATAACGTAGTCTCGTGTTATTCAAATTTGCAGGGAAAGATTAACATACACAGATTCAAAAAAGGGTAGGGAAGTAAACAGAGTTGGGTAAGCCACAAAGCAATGATCACACATGTATATAAATATCAAGTTATTTTGAATTGAATCAACATGAGTTTGATTGAAGGATATATTTATTTTAGATACGAAATTTATCTTAAACTGAAAAAACTAGCAGATGACTAAGTTAATCCAACAAGTTTATCAAGTGTGACTATGTCCAATTAGAGATCCAAACACTGTCGATATAATCGTACACCCTTGAGCTCATACGGACGTCTAAACACTAACAAAACTGAAATCAAACCAAACATAGATAAGGCATAAACATATAAATTTTACCAACTATTAAACTGCAAAAACCCAAACCAAATTGAGACATGAACATACAAACATCTTTAAAACCAAAACCAAATTAACCAATCTTGAGCACACCTAATGCTACAAATCATTAAACTGAAGTTCGACCACTTGAAACAAACATGTAAGAAACATACGACTATTTCTTAAGCTACTGAAACTGAAATGAAACTACTTAAGGAAAGAATATTTGCTAAATCGAAAAAAAAAACTAAACTCACTAAACATGAACGTGCAGGATATGATTAAGCTGCTAAACTAAAATTAAACCGACTGAAACAACAACACACGAACACATCACAGACATTAGATTCGGAATAAAAAGAACACACTGACCTTTTGTGGGTGCAGTGAAGTGGGTATCGATGTCTCGAATCTACGCTCGAACAGATTCAAACCCCCAGATCGAAATAGACCCGAAAGTTTTCGTGTGAGAAGTGTTTAAGAACAGATAAACTATTGTCAAATGGTACGAATCTTTAAGGTAAGCTACTGATTTCTCAGAAGATCTCTGAAAAACGTTGAGTAATTTCCGGCCAAAGTTTACCAGAAAGGAGAAATCAAGTTTTGAAGATTGTTTTTTTTCTTGTTCCCCCTCCCTTCCGATTCAACTTGCATTTATATTTATAGGGTTTCGTTGGTAAAGAGAGGAGCGTGGGAGAGAGACGAAGTGGGGGACAGAGGTGAGTGGAGAGAGCGGAAATGGTGGGAGATGGGAGCGAGAAGCGGGAAAGAAGGAGGCGGCTAGGAAGGGAGAGAGGGAGAGTATAGAGAGAGAGAGGAGGCGGAGAAAAGAGTAAGAGAAAGAGAAAGAGAATAGGTTTTAGGGTAAAAGAGAAGAGGAAAAGAAGTGGACCGGGTCGGGTGAAATATGGGTTGGGCTGAAATTAAAATGGTAGTGGGCTGGTCCGTTTAATTTAAATATGGGCTGATATAAATGTGGGTTGGGTATTAAAATGTGGGGTGATTATTTGGGTAGGGAAATGATATTATATTTGTATTTTGGGCCATTAATTTGGCTGAAAAATATTGGTCCTTCCTCCGCTATTTAATTATATTTGTTTTGGGATTCTAACTGGTATAATATATATTATGTAATTAATAATTAATATGTAGAAGAAAAAATAAAGATTTTGCAAAGTGTTGTCTTGTAATTAATTTAACGATTCCAAACCCGAAAATGAAACGATGACTAACCGTTTAAAATCTGTGATAAAGTAATACTTATAATGTTAAAAAAAATAAAAGTAGCGAAAATAATAGTAGTGAAAATAAAGTATTTAGCTCGTCAGTAAATTTAGAAACCCGGGTAAATTAAATAGGAGAGGGACAAAATTGGGTGTCAACAATCGTTGGGTAATGATTGCAAGCATTAGCCTAAGCCATTATATTAACTTTTCTTGGGAAAGAGAGCTAGTATTGGTAAGATTGAATAACAATGACTCGAGGCGTTAACCCTCGTTTAATAGACTAACTTAGGGATAAGAACAAGTCTAAATTGGCATTATTGGTCGCTCTTCGATTGCAACTCTTTTATATTCGTAAGAATCATATAGAGGAAATACAACTTAACTGTTGGAAAACATTAGGAAGTCCTTAAGAGATCAAGTGCATATTCATAGAACAACTATTAGAAATATATCACATTGAAACCTAAAGCATAATATCTAATCAAATTGGGGAACACAACCTTAGTCTCTATCTCGCATTAAGTACAATTCAAGTCAAAGTATTCAATTACATTATTCAACAAATATTTCAAACTATCAGGAATAGGATTAAAGTCTTTAAAGACCAGTATCGCATACGATTAGTATCATTTTCTCTCCATATTCTTGTGGGATTCGACCCCAACCTTGTTTGGGTTACTATATTTGACAACGTCCGCTTTACGCCATTAATAGGTGTAATTTGAGTATATCAGCAGGTTCTTGGGTTACCTCTCTAGTCATCTTCTTTGATCTGCCCTCTTGATCTTTCAAGTGGGCAGTGGCTTTTAGTGCAGGAAAGATAGAAAGTGAGCCAATTTTCAACCTTCCACTATCAGTCACCCTTTTCCCTCGATCTTCACCAACAAGAGGGTACTAGAGGAATTCAGATACAGGTGTCTATGGCACTGTTCCCTTCGTCAGGGCAGGAGTGGGTTGAGTCAACACCCCCTCAACTACTTGTAATTCAACACTCTCATCAACACTATCCTGTATCCTCTCAGGACTTTGAGCAGTCAGTTCAGTAGCTATATCCACCGATTGTTTCTCCTCTTCTGTAGGTACAGGGGTGGGAATTAGATGTGGAACCACACTATCATTCTTCCCATTAAGCTGCTTTGGGGAAACAAGTTCAGTATGCTCAACTGGTTTGCCTTCATCAGCCTTTGCTAACCACTGTGGCACCATCTTCTTCTTATTCCTCCTTCTGCCCTTTAATTGCCCTGTACCATGTGGGTGCTCATCCTTCTGACACTCATCTGTATTATAGCCAAACTGATTACAAGTTTGACAGAAGCAAGGTTTCCACTCATAGTCAATATCTTTCTCTTTTACACTCCCATCAGCCCTCTCAATTAACAACACATCCGGAAGTGGTTGAGTTAAGTCCACTTCAATGAGTATTCAAGCATATGAGACTCTTTCTTCTTTTGCAGTGAGTTTATCTGTGCAAATAGGTCTACCTAGAAAGCTAGCAATCCTCCCTAAATTCTCCTCTGCCCAGTATTGTACATGAAGGTCTAGGAAGGTCACCCAAAGTGGTAATACACGCATAGATTCCTGCTTCAGCTGAAAATTAGGTTTCCAGCTTTGCAAAATCATGGGTTTGTTATTAAATGTATAGGGGCCATTTTCTAGTATAAGGTCCGCATCATTTTCAGTATCATATTTGAATATGAAGTACCCCTCATCGTGCAGGAATATTTTGGGGGTAGTTACAGCACGCCACACTCTATAAACAAACCTAAGCATCTCCTTGAACGCAGGCATTCCCCCTAACACATACCTAATCAAAGCAGATTCCCGCTTCTGGCATTGTTCCGTGACCTTAGCATGGTTCAATCGTACTAGCTTCATTCCATCATTGATGATAGGTGGGAAGAAATTAAGCTTCATACCTTGCTTATTTGCGCGATTATTCTGAACAATTTCTGCAAAAGTTGGGCCTTGGGTTGGCCTACCAAAATCCAATTTTCGAGCCGCAGTTGTCTCCTCCATTACCGACGGAGCCTGGTTCTCTTGTTGTGCAGAAGGTATTTTGCTCGTCGCTGCTGGCACCGTTCTAGGGCTAGTACCTAGGTCAACTATTGATTTCGTGCCCGAAGAGCTCGCCTCGGGGATCCAACTAGCTAGTTGTAATGGGTCTAGGGTTTGAGCAACTCCAGATGCCGGTGTAACCACCCGCGATGTGGTGGCATTCCTACCCTTTCCTTTCTTTTTCCGTCGATTCATGGCAAATCAGTGCACGTTAGCGTATCCTGGCTTATCGTGCGCCGAGAGCATAAACGTCTAGAGAGAGAAAGTTAATTTCTGTTTCATCCTATGAACATGTTATTTATTGCTATTGCGCTGGATCCTTGAAATAAATTGAAGTATGTGAAGTACCTTTTTGACAAATTTTATGATCCTTTGGATGGAATAGAGAGGTCTACTAAAGTGATGGATGCGTTATCTCAATTGTATAATCACTATAAGAATTCTCTTTCTGGAACTTCAAGTGGAAATATTGGAGATCAAATTAGTGTGACGAGTCAAAGTGCTGCAATACATGATTGTGATGTGCAATCACAATGGGCAAAATTTCTTGAAGATGAGGTTAATGTTGATGATTAATCTGATCTTGAGAAGTAGTTGATGGATGATTTGGAGAAGACTAAGGATTTAAATATCTTAGTTTGGTGGACAACTTCATCTGAGAGATATCCAATTGTCTCTAAGATTGCAAGAGATGTGTTAACTATTCGTATTTCTACCATTGCATCGGAATCAGCTTTTAGCACTGGTGATCGAATTCTTGACTGTTACCGAAGTTCTTTATCGACAAAGACGGTTGAAGATCTTGTTTGTAGTCAACAATGGTTGTGGTCAACTTCTAAAGAATGCAAATTTGAAGATCTTTTAGAAGAAATTCAAAAACTTGAGATAGTTGAAAAAGGTAACTTTACACAGTTAACTTTGTGAATACTTTTATCTTTTTATCATTTAATGTCTAATATGACAAAAAAAAAATCCAGAATACTCAGGCACTGCTTTGAGCATTGATTAATTCAGGAACACAATTAAGGAGGATGATGAAATAGTGTGACTGTGTTCTGGATTATCTGGTTATAGTTTAAGTTTGAATATTGCTTTCAAATGGAGTGAAGCAAATTACAAGAATATGTCAGCTTTAAGGTTTTTATTATTTTTTGTCTCAGTTTATCAAATGCATCCAAATTTATTTGGTTAATAAGTGAGTTGCAGGGAATGAGTTGGTCTTTGTGTTTAGCCAAGTATTTTTGCATACAGCGGTTCTTTTTCTAGTTTGCCAAGATTTTTAACTAAAAAATGTACTACTACTGTTCCACATTCGTCAAGGTAATATATTTCCTCCTTGTCAAACTGATTTTGAAGTACCATATTCATGTTTTGGCTAAAAATTTCCATTGGTTATAATTTTTTTGCTAATCAGAAAGCCTATGTGCGTTTTTTAAAATTAAAAAAAAAAATCTGCACGCTCTGTATATTTGCTTATCTTGAGCATGCTTACTTGCTCACACTTACTTGCTGGTTTTTCAAAATAGTAGTAAATTAAAGAATTGGTAATTCTGGTATGGACTTATTGTGATATAGTTGTAAAAGGATACACATTTATGTATGATTAAAAACCATAAAAGCGAACCAAACCGAACCGAAACAACTACAACCAAACCAATGGATATTTATTACATTTGGTTTGGTTTGGTCTTTAATAATGAAAAAACCGATTATATTGGTTTGGTTTTGGTTTTAACCTAAAACCAAACCAAACCGACCCGTGAATCTAATATAGGATTGATTTTCATATACTAGAATCTGTTATGGAAGTAAATATTTGATATGCACTAATTAACATTGTCATATATATATATATATATATATATATATATATATATATATGTAATCATTTTTCAAAAACTACCTGTTGGTGGGCCGGGCTACATGGCATGTTCGGCCCAACCCTCTAATTTTTTCCACTAGCCCAATCCACCACCTTCTTACCCGGTTAGGGGCCGGGATAGGTGGGCCCGACCCGACCCAGCCCAATTAGAGGTAATAGACTTCTTTTTTAGTCTTCTCCCTGTTGCTTTCTTCTCTCTCTATTGGACATCGTTTCGTATTCTTTTTCCCACTTTCAATGACTTAGGATACAAATATAGACTAATGCGAGTGATGTCATCAATTACTTACAAAAAGTAAACAACTTAATCATGATTTATTCATTGTTTTAGATAATCTTATATCTGGAGCAAATATCTCTTAGAAACATATCTAAGTCTTAAAGAAGTGCACAATAGCATGCATGCTCATACTAATTCAATTTTAAAATCTAAAATTGTTCGTAAATCTTAGGTAAATTAAAAAAAAAAAAAAAAAAACACACCACTCTTCATCATCAAAATTTTGTGATCATCTTGAAAACTACTAATGTAGAGAGTACTTCCAACAAAAACAAAACAAAAAAATCAAGATAGTTCTAATATAGTAAAAACTTACCTCTACGGTTGTATGTGGTGTTTACACCCATCCAATTAATACATAGTAAAATTATGTCTTCACTTACTCTCTTATCATTAAACTAGTATTCATGATATATATATATATATATATATAACCGAAATGTATAGGTAGTGTATACTTCGGCCATCTTGGTAAACTAGTTGGCCTAATGGTACATTTACTTAAGTTTCCATAATTAGTATGCTTTGGTGTAAAAACCGAATATACCTGCATTCGCCAAAGAAGATCGCCACTCGGCTTGACTTTATAACGATTGTTCCAAAATTGCTGACGGGCTTCTTCGATCTCAGCCCATTGTTCTGGTGTTCCAGCATTTGGGTCGAACTCCCACATTTGCCTTCCAACATAGTTGTTTGTGCTATACAAATATGGCCCATCTTGTCCTTCAGCAATCTTCAATTTCCACATTCTTAATTTCTTTTTCTAGCTTCTAGCTTACTAAGAAAAAAAAGACAATAAATTAAGAATACGTCAAGGCGATATCTTATACCACCAAAACTTACAATCTAGTAGTATCAGTGAGAATTTCACACATAATATTAGGTGTAAGTTCGATTATCGTTGTCTAAGGGTGGAGAGTTACTACTAGCGAATATGTCAGGATGGTATCTTATGCCGCCAGCAAAACTTACAATCTAGTGGTGTAAGTGAGAATCTCACACACAATATAGGTGTGTGTCAGATTCTCTCTATCCAGGATAGGTGCTACAACTAGTGAAGAATTATTAATTGAACATCCTTTATCAGAAAATTTGTATAGTTATTTCTTTATACATATAGTGAAATTCCTGACTTCGTCACTGCCTTAATTCCATCCCCCCTTCATTTCCATGATCTCCTATGGAATGAAAAGAGTTGTACTACCCCGAACATTCGCGCGACATGACTTTCACCTAAGGGGTTTCATCATTAGTGGCAGATCGAGCATTTTCATTAATGGACTTTAAAATATAAAGAAATAAACACATGAAGAAATGATCAAGGGGATCCAATATCTACTATAAATTAATAAAAATAATTTTTTAACCTTCTATATTCAACGTAATTTTCTGTCCAAGGGGGTTTCGATGAACCCTTTGCTTTCACTTGGCTCTACCCCTGTTCATCATCTATTATATATACGTACAAAAATTAACCTCTTTCGCCCCTCTAGCTCCTCCCCGGACCCTTACCACCTCATTTTCTTCAAATGATTCGAACCATTTGCTTCATGCAAAGTGAAAACCGTGTGTGTGTGTGTGAGAGAGAGAGAGAGAAAATATATATGCAAGAAGGGCTAAGATTTATATACCCGCTAGGATTATGTGGAGTGCTTGGATATGGAAAGAGATAAGTGAAAATTCACTTAAATAATAAGAGGAGTTTCTGCTGAAAGAGTGTAGGTGTAAAAAGAATGAGGAGTAGTATATATAAGGTTAAAATCTTGTATACATACTCTTTAGCTTCTTTAATTTGTGTGTTTAACTTTTTATATTTTAAAGGTCAAACCCATCGGCGGCCTCATTTAGTCGTTAAGATTTTTCTCTTAGACACCTAAATTTAGGGTTGTTCTTATTGAACATTCAACTTATTCAAAAACTGTCATATTAGACACTTTTTTGACAATCAACAAAAAATTAAGGAGAGTATAATACACTCGCCAATGACGTGGCAAAGTAGCTAATTAATTGATTACATGTGGCATTTTGGCTCATAAAACTATTAAAAAATTATTTATCATAAAAAAACATTATTTAAACCTATTTAGCTAATAATAAAAAACCAATTTCCTAGAAAACCCATTCCCATCCACAGGAACCCCTCCCTACCCAAAAAAATGGAGTTTCGCCTGATTTTTTTTTTTTTAACCTAAATTACATAGCATATTAATTTTGACCTTCACGGGTCTCCAAGTGTATAAGATATATACAAAAGCGATAAATTAGTTTTATTTACGCGCGGAATAAGTAGACATAAAATAATTCAATAAGATTGGGTATATCAACACAAAAAGTATAATTGTTTTATTGTATTTATCATAGACATGCCTTTAGAAAGCTTAAATCTACATATATAATACACTTCATATATTGTCTTAATTATAAGGTAAACAAAACTAAAAAAAAAAAAAAATACACTTCGCATAATCTCTTTTTAGATTACGAAAATCACATAGAGTTTTATGTTTTATGTACCAATGAAGAGATAATAACTCAGATGGTCACTTAACTATGGATAGTTCATTCAGAAAGTCACTCAACTTTGTTTTCTAATCAGAAAGTTACCCAACTATGGGTAGCACTCTGAAAGTCACTCAACTTTGTTTTATAACCAGAGAGTCACTGAATTATTGGTGTTTCATTCAGAAAGTCAATCAACTTTGTTTTCTAACCAGAAAGTCACTCAACTATTAGTGTTTCACCTATAAAGTTACTCAACCTATTTAAGTGATTTTTAATTACATTTTGCTGATTTTATTTAAAGCTAAAATTATAAAAAATAAAAAAGTTCTCATTTTAACCATTTTTATTTTGCTGATTTCTATGTGTGTTTAATTTGATGGCTCAAAGTTAGTGAAGCTGCCATTTGTTTACTAAAAAAATATAGGATGGTGTCAAGAATTTGGTACCAAAAAAAAAAAAAGAACAGTTATGCGGACTTACGAGGTAACTTTTAAGAAATCGAACTGACAATCATCAGACTTTGGGCCACTTTGATTAAATATATTCACCTAACTTACATAATTGATCAATCATTTTATATTACTTGTAGTTTGATTTGAAACTTATCGTGACGCATTCATTCATCTTTACCACATGATGAAAGCCCATGCTAGCACGGATTTTATATCCAACACAAAAAATAGTATCATATTTTTTTTAATTTGTCTAAAAAATAATAATATATTTTTTATGTTTAGAAATTATTTAACGTGAAATTTTCCTTTTTATTTTTAATAAAATGATTTAAATTCACACAAATATCTATAACTTATTTTAGACCATAAATTTCAAAGATTTTTCCTTTTTTTTTTTTTTTACACTTGGTGCCTAGTCAAACTATGTGATATAAATAAGGACAGAGAGAGTCAATATAATTATGAAATTTTTATTATAAAAAGTATTGTAAGTCAATTAACTGAAAATATCAATAAATTATTTTATTTAGTCTGTTTCTCCTATATATGACTTTTCTGGTTTGGTTCTCCAATTGAAAGATTTGAAATACACCTTCTCCTATAGAATTTCATGTCATCATCTCTTTCTACTCAACGACACTGAAAAACGCTTTCATGTGTCAGCATCTGCTGTTGTCTTAAATTTTTAAGTAGACCAACTTCATTATTTTAAAAAAATATGTATATACATTTCTTGACTGTTTATATTTCGCCTTCTTGATATTATTTCTCATTATTTGTGTGAGACATATATGTCTAGACTTATACCCAAAGGTATAAATTTTAAATCTTTTGGTTTTATGACTTCTTTAGCGGTTTATGTGTTCAATTTAAATCTTTTTTTTTTCCTGAATTTATCTTATTTACATTTTCTCTAAGCGTACCTTTATCATTTTCTGAACTTATTATCATTATTTAAATGTCCTTTTTTTTTGCAATTTTTTCCTACTTCTTCACGTGGACCCCACCTTTTTTTTGGGCAATTGTCTTCTACATCTTCACGTGGGCCCCACCTTTTTTTTTACAATTGTCTTCTAATTCTTCACGTGGACCCCACCTTAATTTTCTCCTAATTCTTCAAGTGGACCCCACCTTAATTTTCTCCTACTTCTTCACGTGGACCCCATTTTTTTTTTTTTTTTGGCAATTGTCTTCTACATCTTCACGTAGGCCCAACTTTTTTTTTTCCACAATTGTCTCCTAATTCTTCACGTGGAGCGCACCTTAATTTTTTTTATCTCTACTACTATAGAAGAGTGGGCTCCACTTTATTTTTATTTTTTTTTAATTTCTACTATCATGGAAGAGTGGGCCCCACCTTAATTTTTTTTAATTTTCTACTATTTTAGAAGAGTGAGCCCCACCTTAATTTTTTTTTAAATTTTATAATTTACTATTATAGAAGACCGTTTATATTTCGTTTTCTTAATGTTATTCCTCATTATTTGTGTGAGACGTATGTGTCTAAACTTATACCCAAAGGTATAAGTTTTAAATGTTTTGGTTTTATGACTTATTTATCGATTTTTGTGTTCAATTTAAATCGTTATTTCTTTTTTCCTGAATTTCTCTTCTTTAAATTTTCTCTAAGCGTACATTTACCATTTTCTGAACTTATTATCATTATTTAAATGTCCTTTTTTTTTTGTTGTTGCAATTGCCTCGTACTTCTTCACGTGAAGCCCACCTTCTTTATTTTTTTTGCAATTGTTTCCTGATTCCTCACGTGGGCCCCACCTTAAATTTATTTTTTTTTATTTCTATTATTATAAAAGCGGGTCCTTAATTTTTTTTTTTTTTAAATGTCTACTATATAGAAACATGAGTTTCTATATAGGTGGGTCCCCTGGGATGGACGACGATCCTATATAGAAACTCATGTTTCTATATAATAGAAAATTTATTTATTTATTGATTTAATATTTCATTCTTGTCGTCGTATTAAAAGCCGGAAGACATTAAACAAAACGCTAACCTCGTGGGAAAATTGATCTTAGTGATCCATGACACCTAACACTGTTTACATGACTATATAAAGCCCTGCTTGTTAGATGCTCAAAGCACCAACAAAACCTAAACATGAGAACTTTTAGATGCTAAAAAATAGTGGATTGGGTCAATAAAAATGGTTAAAATGAGTATAAATTTTTTTTTGACTTTAAATAATAATCAGCAAAATGTAACTGAAAAATCACTTAAATAGGTTGAGTGACTTTATGCGTAAAACACTAATAGTTGAGTGACTTTCTGAGTGAAATACTAATAGTTAACTGACTTTCTGAGCGAGACACCAATAGTTGATTGACTTTCTTGTTAGAATATCAATAGTTGAGTGACTTTCTAGTTAAAAAATAAAGTTGAGTGATTTTCTGAGTAAACTATCCATTGTTGAGTGACCATTTCAGATTTTAACCATTTTATATAAAAATTTATATGGCATGATAAAAGTCAGTATAAATATATATTAAGTAGACAGATATGTACACAACAAGTAGCAAAAGTCGAAATGAAGTTTTCGTAAGATAAACTTTATATATCCAACTAGGCAAACATTACCCGTGCCAATATTATAAACTTTTCTATCAACTTCATACTGATAAGAATTCGAAGATAATAAAAAGGGTCACGTGTATGTTAGTTGTTAATTCAGACATAGATGATAATTGCTAGATGTTATTCACATATGCATTTTGGAACGAAATATACATTCATGAATTTGTGTGGTTGAGAAATGATACATTCCATATGTCCATGACACCTTTGCGCTATTAGATGCACAATTATCGGAAGTACTATTTACATATTGGCAAAACGTGATGCATTCTTCATGTTGTGTTTAGTCTTCTTCTGAGCACACCTGTACAATCATAAAGGAAGAATAAATTGCCAGTGCTTATGGTGCTCATATCTCAACGGACTATGCTTATGGTGCTCATATCTCAACTATGCTTATGGTGCTCATATCTCAACGGACTATGTAAACTAATGACAATATTGGTTTCTCTTTCTCTTTGTTGGATATACAATTCATTCATCTACAACTTTTATCTTAGTTTATAATGTTGGGAATAAAATAGCCCCGCAAAAATAATATTCACGGTTTTAGTGATAAACGCGGAACACTAAGTTATGGTTAAATCAGCAAGAATAAAATGCAGCAATAATGACACCAAGATTTTACGTGGAAACCCTTCTGAATAAGGGAAAAACCACGGCCAAGAGGAGCAGTTGATATTACTATAGCAAGGAATTTTACACTGTGTAGTAACGAGTACAAATACTCCTAAGACCACTACACCCTCAAAAGAAAAACAACACTCTTTTGATTTCTCCCACCTCACTACAATATCACTCACACTCTATTTTTCTTCACAGACTATTTTCTTACACAGTCTATGGTATACCTCACTTTGCTCTCACTCAGATGTATTGTCTGAGATTTTTGGTGTGTCTGTAAACTGAATGAGAGCTCCCTATTTATAGGGATGGAGTGAGCCAATTTTATTCTTGGCATTAATTGGCCTGTGCCAATTCTTCAACGTCCAGATTTGCACAAATATGAAAAAGGAAAATTCAATTCATGCGGCTGGACTTCACAGATATGAAAAGGAAAATTTTTCTTCCTTGATTTATGGGGCTGGACCCCACAAATCTCCCCCTCCAGACCCATTCAAAATGAATGAGGCATCTCCGTCTTCTTAGATAGAGTTAATGCCGACAAGTTCTTTGCATAACTCGAACTTGTCTCTGGGAATCACCTTGGTTAACATATCTGCAGGATTTTCACTCGTGTGAATTTTCTTGACCTGAAATTATTCGTTCTCCACTTGTTCACGAATCCAATGATATCTGACATCAATGTGTTTTGTTCTCGCATGGTACATGGAGTTCTTGCTCAAGTCTATTGCACTCTGACTGTCACAATAGACAACATGCTCCATTTGCTGCAATCCAAGTTCTTGAAGGAATCTCTTGAGCCATATCATCTCTTTGCCAGCTTCAGTAACCGCAATATACTCTGCTTCAGTTGTAGACAGTGCAACACACTTCTGCAACTTCGACTGCCATGATATAGCTCCCCCTGAAAAAGTAAACAAATATCCAGTAGTGGATTTTCTGTTATCAAGGTCACCTGCCATATCAGAATCTGTATAGCCCTTCAAAATTGGATTTGATCCTCCAAAACACAAGCATTCATCTGAGCTTCCTCTTAGATACCTGAGTATCCACTTCACAGCTTCCCAATGCTCTTTCCCTGGATTTTCGAAAAATCTGCTAACAACACCAACTGCATGAGCAATATCTGGTCGAGTGCATACCATTGCATACATCAAACTTCCGACGGCAGAGGAATAAGGAATCTTGGCCATTCTCTCTTTTTCCTCCGTTGTTGTAGGACACATCTTTTTGCTCAATTTCAGATGACCAGGAAGAGGTGTTCTAACCCACTTAGCACTCTTCATATTGAAGCGCTCTAGTACACGTTCTATGTACTTTTTCTGCGACAAATAAAGCTTCTTTTCATTTCTTGAACGAGTAATTCTCATGCCCAAAATCTGCTTAGCATGACCCAAGTATTTCATTGCAAAAGACTTACTCAACTGTTTCTTCAACTCGTCAATCTTGGAAGCATTCTTGCCTACAATCAACATATCATCCACATATAGCAGGAGGATGATAAAGTCATCATCAGAAAATCTTTGTACAAACACACAGTGATCTGAAGAAGTCTTCTTGTAGCCTTGCTCCCCCATAACAGACTCAAACTTCTTGTACCACTGTCTGGGAGCTTGCTTCAATCCATATAGACTCTTCTTGAGTTTGCATACAAGATTTTCTTTACTTTTTGCCTTGAAGCCGTCAGGTTGCTCCATATAAATCTCCTCTTCTAAGTCACCGTGAACGAAAGCAGTCTTCACATCCATCTGCTCAATCTCCAAATCAAGACTAGCAGCCAAACCAAGAACTGTCCGAATGGAGGACATTTTCACGACAGGAGAAAATATTTCGTCAAAGTCAATACCTTTCCTTTGACGAAATCCCTTAACAATCAATCTAGCTTTGTATCTGGGCTTCAAGCTGTGTTCTTCAGCTTTAACTTTGAACACCCACTTGTTCTTCAAAGCTCTCATGCCCTTAGGCAATTTCACTAACTCATAAGTATGGTTCTCATGCAAAGATTTCATCTCATTTTGCATGGCTTCAATCCATTGATCCTTGTGCTCATCTTCCATGGCCTCCTCATAACATTCAGGTTCTCCCCCATCCGTGAGTAATACATACTCATTAGGTGAATAACAGGAAGAAGGAACATGTTGTCTAGTAGACATTCTAAGTGGAATATCTTACTTATCCACGACTTCATGAGTAGGAGCATCTACCTCATCAATAGCAGCATCATTGTCATCATCAACATGCTGATCTGGAACATGATTCTGGGCATCACCATCGTCATTGAGCCCACCAACGTCATCAGCATTTGTATGAGGGACTTGATCAAGATTAACTAAACCTTCAGAACTTGAAGATTTTATCTTCTCTGCTTTGTTGATATCTTCAATGGTTTGATCCTCCACGAAGATAACATCACGGCTTCTCACGACCTTCTTCTCAATTGGATCATATAGCCTGTAACCAAACTCATCAAGGCCATAACAAATGAAGATGCACTGCCTTGTCTTGGCAGTTAATTTTGACCTCTCATCTTTAGGCACATGTACAAAAGCTTTGCAACCAAACACTTTCAAGTGGTCATAGGAAACATCCTTGCCATACCAAACTCTATTTGGAACATCACTTTGCAAAGCAACCGCAGGAGATAGATTAATAACATGTGCGGCGGTCATAAAGCCTCACCCCAAAAGGAATTAGGCAACTTTGCTTCAGAAAGCAAACATCTGACTCTTTCCATCAAGGTCCTGTTCATTCTCTCTGCTAAACCATTAAGCTGAGGAGTCTTAGGAGGTGTCTTCTGGTGTCTGATACCCTATTGCTTGCAGTATTCGTCAAACGGTCCACAATATTCACCACTGTTATCAGTACGAATACACTTCAGCTTCTTTCCAGTTTCTCTTTCAACTGAAACCTGAAACTGCTTAAAGACACCCAACACTTGGTCTTTAGTCTTTAAGACGTAGACCCAAAGTTTCCTTGAGCAATTATCAATAAAGGTAGCGAAGTAAAGTGCACCACCCAAAGTCCTTGTCTTCATTGGACCACATAAATCTGAATGCACCAACTCAAGCAACTCTGTCTTTCTTGAAGGAGGATGAGACTTGAAAGAAACTCTATTTTGTTTTCCAGCCAAGCAGTGCTCACACTTTTCTAATTTATCACTTTCGAAATTTGACAATAATTTCTTTTTGGCCAGAACATTTAGTCCTTTCTCGCTAATGTGGCTAAGCCTCTTATGCCATAACGTTGAAGAGCTAGTGCTCTCAACTGCATTCACCATATCGACACAGGTAGAGGCCATAGTCCAGTATAGACCACGACGCTTTTCGCCACGAGCCACAATCATGGAACCTTTAGTAAGCTTCCACTTTCCAGCACCATTGGTACTGACATATCCCTCATCATCCAAAACACCAACAGAGATCAAGTGCAAACGAACATCAGGTGCATGCTTTACATTGTTTAAAACTAGTTTAGTTCCAATACTAGTTTTCAAACAAATCGTTCCAACACCAGCCACCCTAGATACAGTCTCATTACCCATACTCAAAGTTCCAAAGTCACCCGAAGTATAGGATGAGAAAAATTCCTTCCTTGATGTCACATGAGATGCGGCACCACTGTCCACAACCCAGCTTGACTCATCACAAGCAATATTTATTAGATCCGCATCAAGGACAGTAACAAGATCTTCTGTAGTGACAGCGGCAACACGATTGCCATCTTCTTTCTTTTCCTCCTTATCTCTATTCTCCTTTTTTAAAATCCGGCAGAACTTCTTTGTGTGCCCTTTTTTCCCGCAATGATAGCACTCAATATCTTTAAGTCTGCTTTTGGATTTGCTTCTATGATGTTCTCTATTTTAAGAACCACGATTCTTGCCTCTCCCCCTAGTGTCAGTCACCAAGACATCTGATGAGGAGGAACCTTGAGATTTTCTTCTCATCTCTTCATTTAAAAGACTGCTCTTGGCAAGATCCATAGAGATCACACCATTCGGAGCAGAATTTGATAATGAAGTTCTAATAATTTCCCAAGAATCTGGTAGGGAACTAAGTAAAAACAAGCCTTAAATTTTTTCATCAAAATTAATGCCCATAGCGGATAACTGGTTCATGATCCCCTGAAAAATATTCAGATGATCTGTCATTGCGGAACGGAACCATCGTGGTATTTTAAACCCAGCATTTGCTTTATCAAAAACATCTTGTTGTTACCAATTTTCCGAGCATACAAACTTTCAAGATGCTCCCATAGGGTCCGAGCATGTGTCTCCCCAGAAATATGGTTGAACACATTATCGTCAACCCACTGTCTAATAAAGCCGCAAACCTGCCGATGCAACAAATTCCACTCTTCATCTGATTTATTATCAGGTTTTTTATTTGCAAAGACAGGTTGATGAAAATTCTTGACATAGAGCAAATCTTCCATTTTGCCCTTCCAAATGGCATAATTTACGCCACTCAAAGTAACCATTCTACTAGTGTTGGCTTCCATCGTTTATCACAAATACAAATACTATTTTATTCGAAGACCAAAGTAATTCTTTTCTGATGTGGAAGTTCAGACTGTGCTGCAACCACAGAGCATACTCAGACAGAACCTTGGCTCTGATACCACTTGTTGGGAAAAAAATAGCCCCGCAAAAATAATATTCACGGTATTAGTGATAAACGCGGAACACTAAGTTATAGTTAAATCAACAAGAATAAAATGCAGCAATAATGACACCAAGATTTTACGTGGAAACCCTTCTGAATAAGGGAAAAACCACGGCCAAGAGGAGCAGTTGATATTACTATAGCAAGGAATTTTACACTGTGTAGTAACGAGTACAAATACTCCTAAGACCACTACACCCTCAAAAGAAAAACAACACTCTTTTGATTTCTCCCACCTCACTACAATATCACTCACACTCTATTTTTCTTCACAGACTATTTTCTTACACAGTCTATGGTATACCTCACTTTGCTCTCACTCAAATGTATTGTCTGAGATTTTTGATGTGTCTGTAAACTGAATGAGAGCTCCCTATTTATAGGGATGGAGTGAGCCAATTTTCTTCTTGGCATTAATTGGCCTGTGCCAATTCTTCAACGTTCAGATTTGCACAAATATGAAAAAGGAAAATTCAATTCATGCGGCTGGACTTCACAGATATGAAAAGGAAGATTTTTCTTGATTTATGGGGCTGGACCCCACATATAAATCATGGTTTAGATGCGTAATACTACACTCAAATGTACAGGTAATTGCATCAGTATTAAAATAGAGGTTCGCCCCTTAACTTACATGACACTCAAATCTAACCAATGAAGGTCAAATAAACAAAACATGAAAAGGAAATAGCTTGAAATTGCGTGCAAGGTGTTATAGCTGACCATTTGTACCCGCTATAATATAAGAGGTAAAAGATTGGAATAGTTCACTTGGCAAAGTTGAAAAGCACTCAACAAAGCTTAAGAATGTATAGCATATCCATGTTCTCTTTTCTGTCCAAACTTAAATTCTACTGCTGAATTACCTTTCTCGTACTTGGTCATGTTAAATACATTAGCTTTGTGTAGACGCCCCAAAAGCTCTTCTGCCTCACTTGGTTTGGGTTTGGTCCAACCATCAGCCTGCAATGGAAGAAACCAAAAATGAAATCCTCCAAAGAGAAAATTAAGCCACTTCTTAGTATTAATTAGTGCCACAAATTAAATTTAATCTTAGAACAATGGAAAAGACTAACATGGGGCTTATTATTCAGAATTTCAAACGAAATTCAAAAGGAGGCAGGGAGGGCAAAGATAACCAGATCCATGACATATTACATAAACCATTAGACTTCATGAAAACTTTTGAATGTATTAGAGAACACACCAAAATAGTGGCGGACATAAGATAAATCCTTTTTTCTCGATCCAAGTTATTCTTCTTTCACAGAATAATGCCTAAATAGTCAACTAAGCTAAAGTTTTTTTTATCATGAAAAGCTAATACATTGAGGATTTGCGGGGGTGTTGCTTTTCCTATCAGTTGGAGAAATGATTTTCGACAAAATCAAATAATTATTCTTCTGTACCTTTAGTGGAGATTAACAGATCATTAGAATACTTCCACATAAAGTTGGAGCACGAATGTTGTACTAAATGTTTGTAAACATGACTTTCATAAATCACTTCACTATCTCATATGCGGGTGTTGATAATTTGATGCACTGCACTTAATTATCATTTCCTACCAAACCGGAACTTCTGGAACCACCTCTTGATGAAGGACAATCCATCAACTTATGAGGTAAATATATAAGGAGCCTTAGTCACCATGAACATATATCCAGATGCAATATTTGCCATTAACAGTAGTCGAGCAATCATTGCTGGACTCTAATTCTGAAAACAAAAACCGAGAAAGGTCATACAGTTACTGCGGAGAGCACTCCATTAAGCATTTAATCACAAAAGTAATTTAACATTTTTCATTATTAAATTACTCAATGTGGCACAGAGGGTAAAGCTTAAAATTGTGCCTTCAATAGATCCAACTGTTCGCCTATTATCTTCTTAAGTCACTCGTGTTGAATAACATATTCTCCACACTGTTTGCACGTGACCATCATTTGTTTAGTTCCATATACCTATTCAAATTCAATTGCCATAACATATGAAAAGCTCGAAATTAAAGCCAGAACACATGGCATGTAGAGAAGGAATACAAAACCAGGATGACTTTTGAAGAAAAATAAAAGAATTTAGAAAATTAGGCAATAACTTTCTAGGTGGCAACTTAGAAGTTAAGAAGTATTGAAGAGTTTGAGATGAACCAGCTGTTGAAAGGATCTATATAAACTAGTTCATAAATCAGTGAATTCCTGAGTAATTCTTAACCAATATACGCGATACGCTCACAAAAAAGCTGGAAGGAGCAATTGACAAGTCCATATAAATGGACTTGCACATCAGCTGACCTTGCCAAGAGGTGGCAGGAGATCAAAAACCTTATCCCAAACTTGTTTAAGCAACATAAATTCTTGCCCTGATCTGAAAGTAGACCTTGTAGAAAAGCAGGATGGTAATATCCTACAAAAACAAACAATCAGCGTGGAGCTCTGAGATAGCGCACCCCTTCCAACCAAAAAAGGAAAAAAGATAAAAGAACTTCAAATAGCAATAGAGATTCTAATAGCGAAAGATGTAACAATGATTCAGAAACTGGTAGTCACGTATTAAAGAGCCATAAAACAGACCATTGAGATAACTTTCTCTGGTAATCAACTATCTGATGTCACATCATTTGACTTGAGCGTAATAACTCTCTTACTTGGATTCATTCTACAATGTAAAAGTAAAGTCCTTTGCTTATTCAAAAGATATAAAGAAAATGCTAAACGTTGTTGCTCTCCAGATAATTTGTTGCCAAAATAAGTTGAAAGCAAGCTTATCTTGTTGAAATCAAATAACCTTCAGGGGAATTGAAAACTAAAATAAAGTATTAAGTAATTAATCTGTCTCAAAGTTGGGCCAATAACAATTTTGTTTCAGTATCTTGTTAGTTAATGGCAATCAATGAAAGCCAACTCCATTTAACAAATAATCAAAATCACGTGACGGGGGAAAAGTCACATATAAATAAATTGCCTAGCAGTCGCAAAAAGGAAACAAAAAGGAAAAGAATGAACCTCGTGTTGATGGATGAATTATCTCATTTCGAGAACAAAGGCAATTTAAGGATTTCCCAAAGCCAAAAGAAATATAATCTGGAACATCTCCCTCCGCTCGTCGCAAGATTGTACTTCTCAACACGACACATCTTGCATAGTAGATAGTTGTAATATGAGACGCTTTAACCAATTGATCAAAATTCTATAGTGGAAGATACGTTGCACCATCCATTGGACACCCCAAGAAGAAAGCTAAACTTTTCCCTAATGTATTATAAGGCATTGACTTAATGAGTAATAAATGTTGCACCTGCAAATTAAAGTTAAAACAAAAACGAACAACCACTAGATTCATCTCAAATACACTTACGTCACATAAAAAATCCTAGACTACCTCAACTGTTTGAAAATTCAGAGTCACAAGATGGAAAAGATAACAAGCAATATGGTGGCATGCGGCATGAGAAAACATTCATGGGTCAATTATAATTTAAAAGGGATTAGAAATGATTATAGTAAACAAAGTCAAAGAGTGTGTATGTAAGAGTAGTCAATTTTGACTCAGGATATGAAGAATTTCTCAGAATAAAATTTTAAACTTGATTCATAAGTTCCATGAACCACGTGATACTCAATCTAGAGAATGCAGTTTTTCCTTAAAACAAGGTCAGAATTTAGATTAGATCATCAGTGGCAAACCACTATAAAGAATGTTGGATAGAAAGCAACCCCTAACATAGTATCGGTCCCTTGCGTTATACGGACTCTGTTATAGATGCACATATATCTTTTTACCTACCTTTTGTGTGTACTTTAAACAGTTAGCACAAATGATTCATATTCATATATATAAACTAATTGGCTGTTAATAGATCAGTAAATATAAATCGTTCATGTAACATAGTTGGCCTTCCCAGTAAACAAATCACCCTCCTAGTCTATTTCTACATCTAGGATTCAACTTTTATCATGGATACTAACAGGAATTAAGCTATAGATTCACCAACAGTATCCTTTGGTTTGTCTTTGTTTCTTCTTCATTTGTGCACTTTTCTTACGATGTATGACATAAGTAAGTTGATAGGTAACCAAAAGATTTGACAAAACATAAGACATAAGTGCATTATTGATGTTGGAATTTTGTTCACAGAGCCCCTCTCTATTCGGATTGAGTTCCTACACCATTACCTGCTACGAAATTGACAAAAACAATATATTTAACGAGAACATGCATGCATGTACAGAATTAGTTCAATGAAAGAGCAAAGGCTACTAAGAAATCAGTAAAATCTTCGGAGTCCGGAGCCTAAGGGGCATATTTTTGCACCCAAAAGACCAGATAAACCAAAAGGGGTTTATCGTGGACTGCCCCACGTTTTGCAGCTCCTTTTAACGGAGCATTGTAACGTCTGTCTTCAACCAAAAAAAAAAATAAATCGTGGACCAGTCCACGTTTTGCAAAGATGTTTTTTTTTTTTTTAAATCGTGGACTGGTCCACGTTTTGCAAAACATATTTTTGCAACTCGTGGAACAGCCCACGTTTTGCGAAAAACGATTTGCCTCAAATTTTTTTTTGGCTAAAACGTGCTGCTGTCCATTATATTCCGTTTATTTTATTGTCTTGTTCTCTTTTTTCTTTTGTCCACTGAGCGTTTTTCGTTCTCTCCAACTTGACGAAATAAGAGCTAAATGAAAGCATCAACTTTATGAATTTTACAAGATCACGATGGAAAAAAAAAGTTAGAAGGTCAAGCCGTATTAACATGTTATGTTATACTCACTTTTAATATGAAATGAACTTTTCTGAGTTTTAGACAAGATTTCATCATAAATACAGTAATTACCTCCTCAAGTTTCTCACTTGTGGGTTCATAATACAATCAAATCTCTCTATAATGGTAGCGTTTGTCCGAAAACTTCATGACTGCTATAGTAACGTGCTGTATGTATACTGGCATTTGATGTTAGATTTCATTTAGTTGTTATAAACAAAACTATGCAAAAAAAAAAATTGTTTTTTTACTTTTTATGCTAGTATAAATGAAACCAAAAATACCAATTGATTTTCATATTTCATTAATTAAAAATTGAAAAGACTAATAAATTACTAAGAAATCCATAACTAGTTATACCATAACGATAAAGAATTAAAATCTAAAGAACATATGCATTTAAAATTAATTGAAAATTTAAATTTTCAAATTTGATGTAAGAGCTCTAAAATTGTAGATTGTTTCATAAATTCTAGTCTCTTAGTAATAATATAACGTTTGAACTGACGAAGATTTTTTATCAAACTTTCAGCAAAAGGGAAAATAGCTTTCCCTTGAAGGTTGTTTAAGAACATAATAGTATAATTAAAAAAAAAGATATTCGTACTTGAAATTTACTATGTACATGACATTAATGATGATAATCATAAATATTTTAATATTTTATTTTATAGATAATATATTTCTTATAAAATATTATTACACAATATTTGAGTGTGGCTATTATAGAGAGGTAATTTTACAAAGAGTGTACAGCTATAATGAATTTCATTGCAGTTATAGACAGAATGTTGTTAGAGAGAAGTAAAATATAACATAAAAAATCAGTTGCGGAGAAAATCAGGCCGTTATAGTGGTGAAATGTTGTTATGACGAATAACAATTATAGAGAGTTTTGACTGTAGACGTTAGTTTAATTTTCACAGTCCTTTTTTTCTTGCCAATTCCTCACTATAATAGAAAAATACAATAGAATCAAAATAAAAATAAAAAGCAGGCAATTTAAACAACCTTAACGATATTTTCATTAATGCAGAACTACATCTACATGCAAATAGGGGTACAAGAAGTTTGGAAACGTGGACAGCACCACGTTTTAGCCAAAAACAAATTGAGGCAAATCGTGGATGGTCCACGATTTACCTTAGTATTTTTTTATATTTTTTTAAATTTTATTGAAGACTGACGTTACAATGCTCCGTTAAAAGGAGCTGCAAAACGTGGGACAGTCCACGATAAACCCCTTTTGATTTATTGTGAAAATACCAACCCCTTTGATTTTTTAGGTGCAAAAATATGCCCTTTAGGCTCCGGACTCAAAATCTTCGCATCCCCAAATATCAAAATTAGCGGAGAGCGACAAATATCATCTATGGAATATGAAGAGGAAGAGGGATAAATCCTCAAAGCAGGATTAATCTTACCGGTCATTACAACACAAGCAGCAAACAAACATCATCTATGGAATATGAAAGAGGAAGAATTTTACCGTTCATTACAACATAGCAAGCAAGCTCTAGAATATGTTGGAAGTGAACAAAGGTTGGAAAAGAGGAGAGGCGGTTTCTGTCCAGTGGCGCGATCAAATGAGGATGATGGACACGTAGAATGAAATCCTTGAAAAGTGAACAAATACTCGTGCCCTGGCAGCCACGTCTATGCTCATTTAGAGACTTTTTGACACGTACATCTGCTAACAGTAAAATGACCAAAATGCCTTCAACTAGAACTTTAAATTCAGCTAAGCAGGCATGTCGAAACCTAAGCTTTGTCGTTATTGAGTTTGTATAAGCGACAAGAGGTATGTTAAGGCATTTTTTTCTTTCTTTTGGCATGATCTAAAGTGTAACAAATGTAAACGATACGCTATTTCATAACGGATCTACTCTTAGCAACTAAGGCTGTCCATGTTGCCCCTTTCCTCACAATGTTATAACAAGCATGTATACTTATATGATCCTTAAACCCCATTGAGGTTTACATTGATGGTATTGATGTTCAAAACATTAATCGGAGGTGCAACAACCTTACGTCACTCCGATAAGTTCATAATGTTTCTTTATGGCTCTTATATATATATATACTAATTTTTGGACACGTGTGTTCCATGTTAATTAGTATAAATAAACAAAATCGAATAAAAAATTAAATTGGAAAGGAGAAAAAATTCTACTGCTTAAGATTTTTCGTTTTTAGCAAGAGTCTATACAATTATCAGAAAGGAATAAAATGGATACTATTTCCTACCAAATAACAGTAGATCATGGTGTATCTTAATAAAAATTTGTACAAACGATAATATACAATTTCATGTGTACTCAGGAAGTAAAAGAAAAGTAAATAAATGTTACCAGTTAAACTTTAATTTTAACAAATGTTCTCAATCTTTTAGTGCAACAGATCCATGAAACTTCTTATAACAATAACAATTCAAGCTCCAATGTTCAATGTTATCAGAGGTTTAAAAGGTATAAAGGCAACACAGAACTAATCAAAGGATATATATGTTTCTTAATTCCCAATAGAATATTGATATAAAATTGGTGTTTGTTATGAGAAAGTTGTAAATCATAACATGAGATTGAGAGAACGTAGAAATGTTTTTAGTATGGATGCAATGACGTCTAACATACCACTCCGTCAAATGCATATACTTCTGCGGCAAAGAGAACTATGTTTGCAACATTAGATATCCTAATAGCAGCTCTCTCACACTTCTTGACAGTTTTTCTTCTCTTCCTGCAACAAAATTGGTCTATCTTCGTGTTCCATTCTTCTATATTAACAAGAAAAAAATGATCAACTGTTTAAAATTTCGAAAAACAAAATTCAGAGAAGAAACATTTGTTTGTCTTGTACTTAAGAAAAAATAAATAAAAGTCATCAAAACATTTGATAATCCAACATATATTCATACTCTTTGCTTGTTTCAATGTAAACTCCAACAAATTCTTTAACAACCAGCATCAAGTGTTCAAGACAGTGAAAAGAAAACAAATGAAATACTTGTCTTAAAGAATTCTCAAATTGTGAAGATCAACGTCTCTACAAAATGGTTGTGAAATGCCAATAATATTAAAATATTAAACTGGTTATTATATTTAGAGGAATTTCAAGAGTTCTTTAAAAAATTTAAAACGTAAGAACTTTAGGATTTATAATTCCTAATTGTTTCAATTTTCGGAAACCCTTTAGTTGGGAGTAATTAATTTGCACGATCTACAATGTTTGATGATTGGTTTCTATATTAAAGATAATTAATAAAAATCATATATATAGATGACTCTTGACTTCTCTTTTACCGGATGTCCAAAGGAACTAACTTTTACACCTAAGATAATTTACATTGCTATTTATAAAGAATTTAAAATCCAGGCAAGAACCAACTAATCAGGATTAAAATAGTTAAGGGAGAAGAATGTGGAGCATTAATGCCACTGCCTCATTTCTAATTCACCGTTTCGTTATTAATGTAATTAGAAAATTATTACCTAAATAAAATAGAACTATTTAATTTAATTTACTGCTTAATTAGATGTTTAATTAGATTTTATCTGAGTGTATGGGGAAAATGGTAACTAACTTTGAAGATGAGAGCTTCCCACTTTTAGTAATATATATATATATATATATATATATATATATATATATATATATATATATATAAAATAGATAATAAAAATAGAAAATCATGCCAGAACTCTCTGTTAATTTGGTTAGTATATTTTCCATCATAAAAACAAAAGAATGAAAACTATTAGAATAGAAGTTCTTTTTTTTGTAAGAGGTCTAAATTCCATTTGTCGGAGGCATTGGAATTTTCGTTTAGATAAAACAAAAATTGTAGCATATAAAAACTGAAAGACAATATTATAGTCATCTTAAGTAATTAAAATAAGACCAAAGAATCTATTGCATTTATCCCAACCACTTACCTTTTCAACGAAATCTGATGTGCCCTTAGTTATCTTCTCTTTTTATCAGCTAGCTGTGAATTAAGGTTGACTTAGACTATATATTTTCATGAGGTGGACACTGGCATTGCCACCTCAGCTCATCTACCCATTTTACTTCCTTCCCTCCATATATTCTTTCCCCACTAACACTTTCTTCCCCTCCACCACCATTTTCACTGTTTAAAAGCACCATTACCACCACTAAAAAGCCATCACTATATAGTGAGAATATCGATTCATTGATTTTCTTACAAGTAGGAAAAAAGTAAAAAAGTCTTTAATAACATGAGCGGAGCTAGAGGACAGAAGGGGTTCATGCGAATTCTCTCCGCCAGAAAATTATATACTCCCTCCGTATCAATTTAAGTGCCTTACTTTCTTTCCTTTTTTTGTCTGTCCAAAGGATTGAGTATCACTTTTTATATTTAGTAAGTTTTGGCAAGTTTAAGACCACACGATTTAAAGGTCCACCCACATCTTTAATTTATGATCACAAGATTCAGAAGTGTTCCTTTATTTCTTAAACTCTGTATCCAGTCAAACTAAAACGCTTAAATTGGGACGGAGGAGTAGTATATATAAGGTTAAAATCGTATATTCATACTCTTTAGCTTCTTTAATTTGTGTTTTTATATTTTAAAGGCCAAACCCATCGGCGACCCCATGTGGTCGTCAAGATTTTTCACTTAGACACCTAAACATAAGGTAATGAACACTCAACCTATTCAAAAACTATCATATTAGACACTTCTTTGACAATCAGCAAAAAATTAAGGAGAGTGTAATACACTCGCCAATGGCGTGGCAAAGTAGCCAATTAATTGATTACATGTGGCATTTTGTCTCATAAAATTATTTATGAGAAAAATGCATTATTTAAACCTATTTAACTAATAATAAAAAACAATTTCCTAGAAAACCCATTCCTATCCACAGGAACCTGTTACGGTTCACTTTTACGCGGGTACATAAAAGCTACTAAGAACTTGCAGACTCTATTTGGATTTTTGGATTTCTTAGAGTCACCACCTAATTTATTGGTAAACTAGGAAAACTGAGTTAAAAGGTTTTTATCAAACAAAAGAAAAATCCTTTTTACACTATAGTTCGAGGTAAGGGTTCTGGTGATCTCCTAGGAGAAGGTTTTAAGCACCCTAATATTAAGGATCCGTGGAATACGGTTGACCTTCGAGCTTCAATGTGTGATTACTTGTGATTCTTTGCTAAAATGTTTATTTCTTGCAAAAATTGTCATGCTAGTCATAAAACTCCATTTTTTTGGCAAAATACCCTTTAAGGAAAAAAAAAAAGAATTGGTTTCTTTTGGGAAAATGTTATAAGGGGGTTAAATTCACTTTATTTCGGGACAAAACACACTTAAGATTTTCTCTTAAGTAGAATTCCTACTAATTTGGTCCAAATGTCATGATTTAGTTCCTTATAAGTTTTGTATATACATATATAAGGAAGTAAATGGAGTATATCCCCTTGGTAAAGTAGTATAGGTTTTGTAAAAGTAAAGAGAAGAGTTCACTTATTTTTGTTTAGTCCGTTGAAGCTCAATTAACCAACTATATACTATTTCAAAGCTATCTTAATCCTCAAATAAAGGTTTGAGTATATTTCTCTTTGTTTATATGCCTTAAAGTTTGGGCCTTTGGCCCAAAAAGTGTTTGAAAATCCCTTAAGTCCAAATGAGTGTAAAAAGGGTCCATTTACACTATCAAAAATCCTATTTTTGTTTCAAATTGATACTAAAGCGGGTCCAAGTCATGAAGCCCAAAAATATCCACAATCTGATTTATTTAAGGCCCAAAGGGGCAAAGCAGTTCATTTTGATTTATACAAGGTTTGACGTAGATTTAAGGCTCAAAGTATGTTTAAATCCCGGTTTCTATTAAGTCCAAATTATCCGTCTATTTTTAATTTTTTGCAAAGAGGGCATACGGCCCAAGAACAAACTCAGTTTTTTATCCAAAAAGAAAAATTTGTTTGACTTTGATCTATTACTAATTTTCAGTTTATCATTTTTTTTGTAAAGTTCAAAATTTACCCATTACATGCAAACATTATAAACCGTATTTAAGTTGAAAAATCATTTGAGAAAACAACGTAATTCCTACGCGAATTTCTTAAGTCCTAACACACATGAGTTTCAATATATTTTACTAGTGTCGTTTATATATACAACTATTATACAAATAATATATACAGGTATATATATAAATGAAATAGGATAGGGTTTAGGCTGGTGGGCCTACCTAAGCCCACCAGTTGACCATTTTCACTCATGGTTGGGCCTTCAATTATGTTTTGCTATCCAAACTCGACCAAAGGAAGGAGTTGGGCCTCTAGCCCAACAGGTTTCAATGGAAATCGGCCCAAGTGGCCCATGTCGATAATTACATGCAAAAAGGAGAGGCGGAAAGAAAAATTGCGGTTAGAAGGTATCTATACTTAATAACTAAACTAGATAAAGCTTAAAAAATGATCATACACATAGCTATGGATACATTCATATACAAGAAGTATGTTTATTAACCTTAAAGTGAACAAACAAGAAGAACAAACTAAAGAGATAAAGTGAAAAGGAGAAAATAGGCCCAATTTAAGAACAACGTATTAATTTAAAGAACAGGCCCAAAGATAAACTTTCATGGCAATACTAAAGTATGTATAATTACCGATGATATACAGGATATACCATCCTATATACACATAGGTGTATACAAGCTGGGTATATCTTGTATATCCCATACATATACAAAATTACTCATGCAATATAAGCCCAGAAATGAAAAAAGGAACACGAGGCAAGATAGGTAAACACATACAATTCTAACATTGCATTTTTGACTCCTACCAAAACCAACAGGCTCATGTCAAAAATTAGGTACCAACAGAACCCCTCCCTACCGGAAAAAATGGAGTTTCGCCGGAAAAAGTTGTGAGACCCAAATTTGATTCCTTTTTCAAATGAACTTTTCTTCTTTTTTTTTTTTTTTAATTCTAATTGGGAATGAATGTTACCTCTTTCATTGGTAGTCCCACTCATAGAAATCGAAGGAACAACTATTATTAATACTAGTCCCACTAAGTAAACCAGAATTTTTTTTTAAATATCAGCTCATCATTAGCAGATCAGAAGTTTCCAAATTGTTTCCACAAGTCTGCGAATTCACTATCAACAAAAAGATTAGGCATAGTTTCTTCTTTTGGAGCTTTGCAACAAGAGCACCTAGAAGGTCCAATCACCCCAAATTTATAAAGTTTCTCATCATAGGTAGTAATGCATAATTTATATTCAATGTCGGAAAAGACGACTGGCCGTCTTCCAAACATAACTTTTTTTTTTTTTTTTTTTTTTATTTATAAAGTTATATATCAATGAAAGTGAAAAGATGAAATTTTTGCACTCAAAAAAAAAAATTATTATTTGAGCCACTAACGCGCCTAAGGAAAGTAGGCAACACTTTTTTTTGCCATATTAGCAGTTTGTGTCTAATATGACAATTTTTGAATAGGTTGAGTGTTCAGTAAGAACAACCCTAAATTTAGGTGACTAAGTGAAATATCTAGACGACCACAAGAGACCGCCGATAGATTTGGCCTATTTTAAATCTTCTTAATAAAAATTCTGGTTCCGCCACCGTTCAATGTGTAGCCGCCACATTTGTCAGTACTCTTTTCATCTACAGGTTCTGCATGAATACAAGATATAAACTTTGATTGAAAAGCCACAACCAATTTAGTTGCACAATTTATTATGTCCATGAATGGTCAATATCAAATTATACTTTATCCTGATCCCTTTTGCTGCAATTCTTCTGACGTAAGGACAAAAAAAAAAAGAAGATAAATATAAGGATAGTACTCACCATCTTGCTATAAAAACCTGGTTGATGATTAATTAGGGGAAGCTATAAATGCCAAAGATAAGATAATAAAATTTCTAAAACAAAACAAGCAAACATATTTGTTGGTTGGCAAATTCCAGAAATAGCTTATAATCTAAAATTCTCAAATCTCCATATTTTATGGCTTGGACACGTGGTCCTTTTACATTTACTTCATTTTGTACAATCTTTTTTCTGCAAACTCATCCATGTCCAGAGAGGTCCTCTTTCACATGTCATTCATAGAGATGGCTTTTTAGGGGTGGTTATGGTGGATTTAAAGGTGGCAATGGTAGTGGAGGGAAAGAAGTGATGAGGTGCATGGCATGCTACATATCACCCACCTTATCAAAATGTTAATATCACGTGCTATTGGCGTTCACCTTGGACAGCCCTAACGGTGGAACGGTATATGAATTGCTTAGGTAACGGCAGGGTATTTTCGTATCGATAATATAACGGATGGTAAAATAATTGTCATTTGATTGTTGGTGTTAGGGTTTGATATGAATTTTCTACCTTATTTGAATTTTAATATAATTGTGTTTTCTCTAAAAAAAAGTTTTCTTCTTCCATGTCTATCATTTTCTTAGAGGAGACTTCTATAAATAGAAGATCATTTCTTCTCATACAGCAACACAATACCATCAATGTAGTCATTGACAGAGTTTGTTTTGGGAAAGATTATTCTTTCGATAATCTTTATACTTTCTTTCATATTAGTTTTCTATATGTAGGAGCCCGTTTGGATTGGCTTATAAGTTGCTTATAAGCTATTTTCAGCTTTTTTGAATGTTTGGCTGGCCAGCTTAAAGTCATTTTGTGCTTAAAATAAGCTCAAAAAATAATTGGGCCCATTTGACTTAGCTTATCTAAAGCAGCTTATAAGCAAAAAAAAAAAAAGTTAAACTACCCCAACTTATTTTTTTTAGCTTATAAGTTGCAAACAACTTATAGGCATAAGTCCATCCAACCAGGCTCTAGGTCAACTGACAAGTTATACTAAAATAATAGTATGCTTCTTTTGGTATAATTCTCTTTGTTCAAAATTTACAATTATTGATTTTTGCATACCACCTTATTATTTAGATCCCAACGGTTGAGACGTCTAAAACTTCTTCACCTACAACTTGTACCGGAATTGCCTTAAGCTAGTTAGTAGAGATCATTATTTTTTTAAGTTAGTTAGTAAAGATGCTACAACATTTATCACTTATCTGTGCTAGGCCTGCAAACTTATATTAATATTAATAAATATTAGTATAATTTTTTTTTTACCAAAATGTATAGTTTAAGTTTAATGAAGCAAAGGCATTCCACCTATGACTTTGAGGAACTTGTATTAGTTCTCTTAGTTCAAATCCCATGTATTAACAGTGTTACGAATATGATAAGCACCAACAGGTAACGTGATAAAGGATTGTATATGGCTAATTTGCTATCACATGTTAAAGGGTAATTTATCAAGTAACTTTTATAATTAATGCAATTATTTTTCTTATGCGTGTGTCAAAACTTTAAAGGAAAGTACTAAAACGGACTAAAAGGAGTATTAGTAACATTACTATATCATAAGTTTTGTGTGATTAAATTAGCCTTTATCCCTTCAAAATGAAGAGAAACAAACGTTGCGTAGATTTGGGAAAACTATAATTAATGCCTTCTGGAATCGTAGACGCGTTTTTGTAACCAAATTTGATTGGCTAAAACAAAATTTAAAAAGGACCAGAAGTTGTAAGTTGCTGCCATAAACAGATTAAGAGGCTGTTTGGATGAGCTTATGCCTTTAAGCTGAAAACAGCTTATAAGTTAAAAAAAATAAGTTGGGGTAGTCCAACTTATTTTTTTTGGCTTATAAGTTGTTTTCAGCTTATAAGCTGCTTTAGATAAGTTAAGTCAAATGGACTCAATTATTTTTTTGAGCTTATTTTAAGCACAAAATGACTTTAAGTTGGTCAACCAAACACTCAAAAAAGCTAAAAACAACTTATAAGCCAACTTATAAGCCAATCCAAACGGGCTCTAATGAGTCAATCTAGTCAGAGGTGGATCTAACATGTACCATATCGGTTCACGTGAATAAGCCTTTTGCCAAAATTCCGCATATGTATCAGAAACTCTACTAAATATCTATAAACATTTAATTTTGGACACAGTTAATATTATTATTTATTATTGCAAGAACTCATAAACTTTAAATCTTTAATTCATCTATGAATTCAGTATCATGAAGATCTGATAGTTAGTCATTCCACTACTAAAAATAGAGGTTTTTCCCACCGACATTCAGTGGGAAATTTGTGCTATAAAATAAGATTTTCTCATCTCATTTCCACTGAATCAACTCATTGGTAAAACGCATGGTGGGAGACAGTTTCCCATTGAAATGCTGAAAACTTCCTACTTTTTTCATGTGAAAACACTACTATTTAATTTTTTTCCCACCAACATTCAATGCGAAATAGCCACTAAAATTTTTTTCAATAGGAAAATAGAGATTTTTTAGTAGCGTTTATCACACAACTCTCAAATCCAACTTATGATAGATCTCGAGAAACAAAATCAAAGCGTTTACTCTTTTTTTTTCCCGTACTTTGAGAACTCACTGTATGTCCTTTTCTTGAAACCATAAAAATCTTTTCTTGATATGCATTAACGATAGGTTAATTATAATTGAATAGCATGTTATTAATCACAATTACAAGGGCTAGTAACACTTGATAAATCCTAGATTGGTCTCGTTTATATCATGTGCATTAACGATAGGTTAGTTGCAATTCTCGGATTTGATTGAAAATTTTCTTGTGTGAGAATAACTGGGGGTAGTTGCGGAGAGTAATATATTTATTTTTCTTTTTAAGTTACGGTAGTTACAAATATATAAAGTTAAGGTTTCTAATGATATGTCAGCAAAGCTAATAACCTTATATAGCTTTGCTAGAGTGTCACCGTGGCATCACTTGGTTTATGAACAAGTTATACTAAAATTATAATATAAAGATTATGCAGATTAAGTAATAGCGGGATTATTTAATGGATATACTTTTATTGGTTGATGTTTGATTCATTAGACTAAAAATGAGATTTACGGGTATAATATAAAATATGTATTTGATTTAAACTACATAAACTTAAATAAACTTTTTTTTCCAAGTTTAACATTGGCTTTCTTAAAAGACTTTGGGAGAACTATTTTGGAGAAAGGCAAATGTGTCATTTTGTTGTTTTATCCCGTAATTGCTATCCACATAAAGCGTGTTATAAGGATAAATATCACAAATTATTGTATAAACAATTCCGAGATTGTTAATCACCAAATAAAAAATTATATCAAACGTGGGATAATATAATTTCATATAATTCCAAGATTAAAATCCATTATCTTGGTAACGAAACGACATGTTAGGTTGTAATTAAAGTAAGAATCACTTTCTGCATAAAGTTAAAGATTTAAACTTTTTAACTTTTACCACCAAAAGGTGTGATTGCATTCTTAGGAACTACCAAATATTTCGAGTTCGAGTCTTAGAATTAAGAACTTTTTGACAGGGAACGCCTCACCCCTAGAGTGGGCCTATCCCGTACAAATTTGAATTAGGAAAAATTTACTTGTCATAACTACCTCCAAAACTTATTTATGAATAATAATTACCTTATTTTTTATTTAATTTTTGTAGCTTTATTTTTTCAAAATTACATTTCATAACTGGTCCAGTAACTTTCAAAATACATATATCTCTCTTTATTTCTCCCTCACTACACATTTAAGATTTTTCATCTTCTCCAAGCCCTAAAAAAACTTCTCTCTCCTTCCTATTCAATAACACAACTGACGCCGACTCACTGCCGGAGCTCCGATGACAAACCACAACAACAACACCTCTCTGCTCTCCTCTCCTTCCCCTCACTACCGCCTCTCTCCCTCCTTTTCTCTATCTTCGGCGAAATCCAAACCACTGCCCAGCCACAACCGCGAACCCCCGCTCCATGACATCACTGCCGCCCTCCAAACCAGGACCTCACTGTCGCCCTCCAAACCACGAACTCACTGTCGCCCTCCAAACCACTACCCAGCCACCACCAAGAACATGAGATCTTTGAGTAACAAACATGAGATCTCAGATCTGAGTGCATTCGTCATTTTTTAGTATATATTTTTTTTGTATTTCACCGAAGATTGGATCGGAATCCATGGCTTCTTCTCCTTCTTGTATATCAGTTTTTGAGTGTATTCGTCATTTTTTTAGTGTATTTTTTTGTATTTTTATCGAAGGTTTGATTGGAATCCATGACTTCTTCTCCTTCTTCTATCTTCTTGTATCTCAGAATTTGAGTGTATTTCGTCATTTTTTGAGTATAAATATAAGTTTAATATATTTGGCTGATTGTATTTTTGAGAAAAGTAGATGTATTTGACTGTATGTGGTGTTTGAATGATATATATATATATATATATATACATACAACCAAATACAACCAATACAATCAAAATAAAAGGATACATCAATATATAAATACAATAAAATATACAACTCAGTCAAATACACTTGACATGGGATAAGGTTGATACAACTGAACAATATATCCAAATACATTGAAATACGGTTAAATATAGCGAAAACAAAAGGATTATCAATATATAAATACCATGAAATACACAACTGGTTCGTGTATTTAAAAGATTTACTCCACTCTGTTTTGATGATACATGTATTTAAAAACACGGAAATACAGCCGAAACAACATAAAAGGTAGCTAAGATCTGTGTTTCACTATTTTTGTATTTCGCTGTATTTCAAAACACTGAAATACAGCCGCTGGGACATTTGTATTTAGCTGTATTTCAAAACGATGAAATACAGCCGCTGGGACATTAAAGGTAGCTACGGTTTGTAATTACTAAAATTGTAGCTATATATTGTTAGAAGCTTACAAAAGGTAATTATTTATATAAGTTTTCCTTTGAATTAATCGAGTTAGTGGCCTTCAGATAGCGGATGGTTAAATCCAAAACCAAAACTTTTCAACTTTTAAGCTTTTCGCAGCTTGGGGAGAAGGTCTTTGTTTCTTAAATGGGTTAAATTAGCCCCTTTTTCCTCAATTTATTTAAAATCTTCACAAACACAGTACATGCCATCTCTCTCTGTATCCAACTGAATCTAATTGTTGGACTCAATTAAGTGCTTCAAGAAATTCAAAGGTGGAATCAGAATTTAAACTTGATACATATATTTTTGTTCCACTAAAACAAGTTCTTGGCCAAAATGTATTCAAAGGTGGGATCATAATTTAAGTAGGCGTTTGGCCATGAAAACCAAATATTTTTCACTTTATTTGGAATTTTAAAGTTGGAGTTGAAGACGGAGTTGTGTTTTGTTATAATTTTTGCAAGGAATATTTGGTTGTTTACTGTTTGGCCATAAGAATTATTTACTTTTTTCCGGATTTTTTTTTTCACTTTTTAAAAAAATTAGTGTTTGGCTATGAAAATTCCAAAGTTGTAATTTGAAAAACTTGTTTTTCAAGTTTTTCACTTTTTTCACAACCAACACAAGTACATTTCAACAAAAAAAATAGTATTTGCAAAAACTATGGCCAAACACAACTCCAACTCCAAAATTCCCAAAAAAGTGAAAAAAAATTGGTTTCTATGGCCAAACGCCTACTAAATGTATTGAAAGTGAAAAAAGTGAAAAAACGTGAAAACAAGGTTTTTGGTGTTTTTCAAATTCCAAATACAACTTCAAGTTGTACTGGGAATTTTCATGACCAAACGTTGATTTTCAAATAAAGTGAAATAATTTTTCGGAAAAAATCTCTTGCTAAAATGTAACGTGATAGACCTGTCACTGCATGTTCAGTTACATGATTACATCCAAATGTGTTTAGTATGATTTGTGACTAGTCCATATGTTGCTATTTTTAATTGTGAAAAGTGAAGGATAAACTTAGGTCAGTAAAATGGGATGCCTCTGTTGCTAGTAAACTGAGCTAGCAACGCAAAATGGTTGAGATTTAGGTTGTAACTGAAGTGTCAACTCTTGCAATTTGAGTAGGTTGCTGAGTTCCAAAATCTAGCTCTAGTGGTTAGCAAGCATGATTAAAGACTAACCATCGGTGGCAAGGTCAAGAGGGCACATAAAGCCATGACAATCCAAATCCTTCTTGCTCGTCATCTGGAACCACTTAGGACACCAACCTATAGTAATCACATTTTGGTTGATGCAATAGGTCGTTGTTTTTATATGATTTTAGGCGATCATAACTTCATGAGTTAGCTTTTGGAGCTGACTCTTAAAATTCATTTCCCAACATGGTATCAGAGTCAGACATGTTCTTGTTCTTGGTTTATTCAATGTTGGCCCCCAGGTTATATAGTCCACCCTCAAAATGTCTAGGCATGTGTGCAGCGGGGGGTGTTACAGTCTCAAATTGGTTGAGGGAATGGATTATTGTCTCCTTATATGGTCTTGGACATGATAGGGTCCATACCCATATGTGTAAAAGAAAAAAGAAAACAAAAAGAAAATAAAAGGAGAAATTTGATTGGCCACAAAATGTTGCCCACGTGATGAGTTATGGACAAAGCATTTTTCAATTGCAATTTGCAATTCTTCCTCCATTCTGATTGGTTGAAGGTTGGCCACTCTTGCCTATAAAAGAAAGGCTCAGCTTCTCATTTCAATACACCATTAGAAAGAGAGAAAGAGTGAGGTATCACAGACAGGGTTTAAGAAATTGTCTGTGAGGAAAAATAGAGAGTGTGAGTGGTATTTTAGTGAGGAGGAAAATCTTAAAAGAATGTTATTTCTTTTGAGTGTGTAGTGGTCTTTGGAGTATTAATTACCGTGAATATTATTTCTGTGGCGGGTTTATTCGCAACAACTGGTATCAGAGCACAGGTTCTGCTCATTTACAGAAATACCGTTCACGGTCGGTAGTACTATACTTGGAGAAAATGTCTGGAGTAAAGTACGAGGTATCAAAATTCAACGGTGATAGCGGTTTTTCAACATGGCAAAGGAGGATGAGGGGTCTTTTTATCCAACAAGGATTGCACAAGGCACTAGGCGGCAAGTTCAAAAAGCCCGAATCCATGAAACATGAGGATTGGGAAGAAATAGATGAAAAGGCAGCTACTGCAATCAGGTTGCACTTAACAGATGATATGGTCAATAACATCATCGATGAAAAGAGTGCATGTGGCATTTTGGACAAGATTAGAAAATCTACACATGTCCAAGACGCTGACAAATAAATTGTACCTAAAGAAGCAGTTGTACGCCCTACACATGAGTGAAGGTACAAATTTTCATCACACTTAAATGTGCTTAATGGACTAATCACGCAACTGGCCAACCTCAAAATAAAGATCGAGGAGGAAGATAAAGCCATTGTGCTCCTGAACTCGTTGCCATCATCTTACGACAATTTGGCAACAACCATCTTGCATGGTAAGGACTCAATCGAGCTGAAGGATGTGACATCAGCTCTTCTACTCAATGAGAAGATGAGAAAGATGCTTGAAAATCATAGACAGGCTCTCATCACAGAAAGTAGAGGTAGGAGTCACCACAGGGGTTCGAGTAACAATGGTAAATCCATAGCTCATGGGAGGTCCAAGAACGGATTCAAATCAAAATCCATAAATTGCTATAATTGCGATCAACCAGGTCACTACAAAAGATATTGTCCAAATCTAAAAAGGGGCAAAGGTGAAAGCAGTGGCCAGAAGAACGACGACAACACAACCGCTACAGTGCAAAACAATGATAATGTTGTTCTCTTCATAAATGAGGAAGATGAATGCATGCACTTGGCAGGTGTAGAGTCGGAATGGGTCGTTGACACAGCAACATCTTACCATGCCACACCGGTAAGGGGTATTTTTTGCAGATATGTAGCAAGTGATTTTGGCAATATGAGAATGGGTAACACAAGTTACTCAAAGATTGCGGGGATCGGTGACATTTGTGTCAAGACAAATGTCGAATGCACGTTGGTTCAAAAAGACGTGCGTCATGTACCTGATTTGCGGATGAACTTGATCTCGGGAATTGTTTTGGATCGAGATGGGTACGAGAACTACTTTGCAAATAAAAAATGGAGACTCACCAGTCACCAAAGGTTCATTGGTGATTGAAAATGGAGTTTCTCGTGGAAGGTTGTATAAAACAAATGCAGAAATATGTCGAGGTGAATTGAACGTGGCTCAAGACGAGATTTCTATAGATTTGTGGCACAAAAGAATGGGTCATATGAGCGAGAAAGGATTTCAAATTCTTACCAAGAAATCACTCATATCTTTTGTCAAAGGTATGATGGCAAAATCTTGTGACTACTGCTAATTTGTAAGCAGCATACAGTTTCATTTCAAACATCGTCTGAATGAAAATCGGATATACTTGATTTGGTATATTCTGATGTTTGTGGTCCAATAGAGTAGAATCGATGGGCGGTAACAATTATTTTGTTACTTTTATTGATGATGCTTCACGAAAATTATGGGTTTATATCTTGAAAACCAAAGATCAGGTGTTTCAAGTTTTTCAGAAGTTTCATGCTTTGGTCGAAAAGGAGACGGGTCGAAAGCTAAAGCGTCTCCGAACTGACAATAGAGGAGAGTACACTTCAAGAGAATTTGAAGGGTACTGTTTGAGCCATGGGATCAAACATGAAAAGACAGTTCCTGGTACCCCACAACACATTGGTATAGCTGAGAGGATGAATCGCACAATTGTTGAGAAGGTGAGAAGCATGCTCAAAATGGCTAAACTGCCTAAGTCATTCTGGGGTGAAGCAGTTCAGATAGCCTGTTACCTGATCAATAGGAGTCCATCAGTTCCATTGCAGTTTGATATCCTATAGAGAGTTTGGACCAACAAAGAGGTGTCCTACTCGTATCTGAAGGTGTTCGGTTGCAGAGCTTTCGCACATGTACCGAAAGAGCAGAGAACAAAGCTAGATGGCAAATATGTTCCCTGCATATTTATTAGATATGTTCGGGTACAGACTGTGGGATCATATAAAGAAGAAGTTCATAGAAAGAAGAGACATAGTCTTCCGAGAAAGTGAAGTTGGAACTATTGATGATCTGTCAGAAAAGGACAAGGAAAAGAATGGTATAGTCTCTAACTTTGTTACCATTCTTTCTAGTTCTAACCATCCCAAAAGTGCGGAAAGTGCGACCAACGAGGTTGCCGAGAAGGAGCAACCTGTGAGGTTGTTGAGCAGGGAGAACAACTTGGTGATTATGCCGAGCAAGTGGAGCACCCTACTCAAGAAGAAGAACAATCTCAACCTCTGAGGAGATCAGAAAGGCAAAGGGTAGAGTCATCCAAGTACCCTTCCTTAGAGTATGTCCTCGTCAGTGATGAGGGGGAGCCGGAAAGTCTAAAGGAGGTGGTGTCCCATCCAGAAAAGAGCCAATGAATGAAAGCCATGCAAGAAGAGATGGAATCTCTACAAAAAAAAAATGTCACATACAAGCTGGTTGAACTTCCAAAGGGTAAAAGACCGCTCAAGTGTAAGTGGGTCTTTAAACTCAAAAAAGATGGAAATGGGAAGCCGGTCAGATATAAATATCGATTGGTGGTAAAAGGTTTCGAACAGAAGAAAGGCATTGATTTTGACGAAATTTTCTAACTTGTTGTCAAAATGGCTTCTATTCGAACTATTTTAAGCTTAACAACTATACTAGATCTTGAAATGGAGCAGTTGGATGTGAAAACTGCATTTCTTCATGGAGATTTGGAAGAGGAGATTTATATGGAGCAGCCAGAAGGATTTGAAGTGTCTGGAAAGAAACACATGGTGTGCAAACTGAATAAGAGTCTTATGGGTTGAAGCAGGCACCAAGGAAGTGGTACAAGAAGTTTGACTCATTCATGAAAAGTTAAACTTACACAAAAACTTATTCTGATCCGTGTGTATACTTCAAAAGATTTTCTGACAACAACTTTATTATTTTGTTGTTGTATGTGGATGACATGCTAATTATAGGACAAGACAAAGAGTTGATTGCCAAGTTAAAGGGAGATTTGTCCAAGTCATTTGACATGAAGGACTTGGGCCCAGTACAACAAATTCTGGTGATGAAGATTATTCGAGAACGAACAAGCAGAAAGTTGTGGCTATCTCAGGAGAAGTACATTGAATGTTTACTGGAACGCTTCAAAATGAAGAATACTAAGCCCGACAGCATGCCTCTTGCTAGTCATCTAAAGTTGAGCAAGCAGATGTGTCCTACAATAAAGGAGGAGAAGGGGAGCATGGACAAAGTTCCTTATTCCTCAGCCGTCAGAAGTCTGATGTATGCAATGGTATACACTAGACCTGATATTGCTCACGCAGTCGGTGTTGTCAGCAGGTTTCTTGAAAATCCTGGAAAAGAACACTGGGAAGAGTTCAAGTGGATACTCAGGTACCTGAGAGGTACCTCAGGAGACTGCTTGTGTTTTGGAGCATCTGATCCAACCTTGAAGGGTTATACAAATGCTAATATGGCAGGTGACCTTGATAACAGAAATTCTACTACTAGATATTTGTTTACTTTTTTAGGGGGACCTATGTCATGGCAATCGAGGTTGCAGAAGTGTGTCACACTCTCTACAACTTAAGCGGATTATATTGCCGCTACTGAAGCTGGCAAGGAGATGACATGGCTAAAGCGGTTTCTTCAAGAGTTTAGCTTACATTAGAAGGAATATGTCGTCTATTGTGACAGTCAAAGTGCTATAGACCTGACCAAGAACTCCATGTACCATGCAAGAACAAATCACATCGACGTGAGATATCACTGGATTCGAGAAATGGTAGAGAATGAATCTCTACAAGTCTTGAAGATTTCTACAAACGAGAATCCTGCGGATATGCTAACCAAGGTGGTACCAAGGGACAAGTTCGAATTGTGCAAACAACTTGTCGGCATACACTGACGCTAGAAGTCCGGTGTTACCTCCTTCCAATGAATAGGTCTGGAGCGGGAGATAGATGGGGTCCATACCCATATGTGTAAAAGAAAAAAGAAAACAAAGAGAAAATGAAAGGAGAAATTTGATTGGCCACAAAATGTTGCCCACGTGATGAGTTATGGGCAAAGCATTTTGCAATTGCAATTCTTCCTTCATTATGATTGGTTGAAGGTTGGCCACTCTTGCCTATAAAAGGAAGGCTCAGCTTCTCATTTCAATACACCATCAGAAAGAGAGAAAGAGTGAGGCATCACAGACAGGGTTTAAGAAATTGTCTCTGAGGAAAAATAGAGAGTGTGAGCGGTATTTTAGTGTGGTGGAAAATCTTAAAAGAAGGTTATTTCTTTTGAGTTTGTAGTGGTCTTTGGAGTATTGTGCTGGGAACCACCAGTGAAAAATTCTTCATTATAGTGATATGAGTTGCTCCTCTCGGCCGGTGGTTTTTTTTCCCTTTTGGGTTTCCACGTAAAATCTTGGTGTCATTATCGCTCTTTTATTCTTGTTGATTAACCGTATCACGGTGCTACCTTATTATTCCGCATTAATTACCGTGAATATTATTTCAGTGGCGGGTTTATTCCTAACAGGACAATCAACCTCATGAGCTAGCTTCTATAGTTGGCAGCCCAAGGTCCATTTTCTTAACACCAATAACATGATTAGGTCCTTGTATGGCCATAGGGTTGATATTGAGGAGGCAACAACAATAACTACACCCCAGTCCCAAAATATTCGAGATGAAAATAATAAACACAACCTAAGAGATCCCAAGTGACCAATCATAAACTAATACAATCTGACTTTTGAGAACTGTGAGACTACCACAAACTTTCTGGTAGCCACGGCTGTAGTAATGAAATGCAACCTTTGAGTAAACATTACGAAGGTGCCTCAACTTTCACTACAAGAAAAATGGCTATTAGCGACAGAAATGTCCCAAAATTGAGTGCTACAAATTAAGACTCAGTGGTAGTTTAATATGACTTATTAGTTGTTCTAGTCCTTTTTTGTCCTATCCTCAACCTATCTTTTACTTAGTAACATTGCTCAGAAAATCATACCATTTCTCATCAGTCATCACTTCATTACTAGACCTAACTGTCACGACCCGTCTAGGGGCCGTGACGAGTACCCGATACTTGTACCGAGCACCCCTTATCTATCATTTTGCCTTTACCTCTTAGCAAGCCGTATGAACAGTGCCATATATTTTTTTTTGAACATTAACATTAGCAGCGTCATTATGAACATAGACTAGTAAACTTCGTTATCACTTTATACAACAACATTAAAATGCCAACACACCATATATCTAACTGTACTTGACTGACTGGGCATATCTGTCTACGAGCCTCTAGACATAGTACACTTATACATAGAAAGGGCCGGGTACTGCCGTGCCCGAATATACATACACAAAATAGTACCGCAGAAGTGAGGCTCCGGAACAACTGGAGCGCTGTCAAGGGCGGCTGGTAGAGCTTCTAGGGATCAAATCCACCTGTCTGCTGACCTGCGCGGCATGAAACGCAGCATCCACAAGAAGGGACGTCAGTACGAATAGTGTACCGAGTATGTAAGGCATGAATAGTAGCATACGGAAAGTATAAAACGGAAATAACGACATAAGAGAATAATAACACATGTCCTGAGGTAGAAACATAACCTGTATATATATTTACCCTTGGCAGGTGCTATGCGTACTTAGCTTTCCTTTAAGAATCTTTCCTTGTTCATATACATATACATATAAAAAAGGACATCTCATATTGCCGAGGCGTCGGCAACCGATCCATTTAACCATAAATATACACATCCCGCGTCCGGGCATCCCGCGTCCGGGATGATATCATATCATGTAATGCCAACTGATCAGGTGGATATGCGTTCATAACGCTCTGCCCTTACCTCCATTTTCCCCGTATACACATGCATATATCATGTACATATAGCAGCGTCTATAGCGCTCTAGCTCTTTTATCATATACATATACGTGTGTCGTGTAGGTACATCAGCGTCTATAGCGCTCTGGTGCTTTTATCATATACATATACGTGTATCATGTGCATGTATCAGCGTCTATAGCGCTCTAGCTCTTTCGTCATGTGCATGTTTTAAAAATATATACACATATCTTACATACATTTACATGTCTTATATGCATTTACGTATCCTATATACATATGTCTCATAGGCACGCAGGAAAGCCCAAAGAAGAATCATGTAGTCATCGGAGTGACGTAAGGTCGGTGACCTCCAATTATATTATAGAATACTCGTGATCGCTTTGTCTCACCTTGAAGGAACGAGTATTTTAAGGTGAGACTACCAACGGGGAATAATATTAAAGTAAACGTAGAATGAAATCGGGGCATCATAGATGACAGTTCATAGACTTTGAAATCTTTTAGAAAATAAAGTCATAGCTAGGAAATATAAATAAGATTCAAAAATTAGTTTATCATTTTCATGTTTACATAAGATGCTTAGCTTAGTCATCTTAGTCATAGAGTCGTTCCGGTAGTACGTATCATAGGCATATTCTCTTATCTAACATCATTGTTATCATTATCGTCATGGAAGTGCCCTCGTTAGAGGAGTCATAGTATTTATCATTTGGTAACGAAATCGGGATCAAAGGTTCCCTTTGGATTCACTTCAAGTAAGTCAAACAAGATTGTAAGGAAAAATCCGAGAGTAGCGGGCCCACCTCGGGCCGGATGGGGTGACGTATATGATTTACATATATTACGTGTCATGTCATTACTTGTGAGGGTCCTAAGGTAATCGGGTCCCACTTATGCAAGTTCTAGGGGTTTAAGAGGTCTTTCCATCATTTGCACACTTTCTAGTTCAATTCTATTGAACAAAAAGTGGAAAACTTTGGATGCGGATTCCGGGGAAGAGAGTTGTCCCCGAGGCGCGTACCCAACTTATTACGTCTAAGACATGCCATAGAAAGAAGGGTGAAACCTTACATACCTCTTTCCGTTTCTTTTGCTATTCCGAATTCAAGCTGCAAATCCGCCAAAATCTGCGATTTGGTCACATTTACCCAAACTTTCATTAGGGTACTTAGAGTTAGAATCTTAAGGAAACACTTGGCTACCGAAATTTCGGCAGCATTTCCTCTGTAAATACACCATCCTCAACATTTACCTAGCAAGTTTTCAATCAACAACAACCCGGGAATTCAAACCCGACCAAACTATTAACATAACTCAACCACACTAACAATTTCCATATTCAATCCAAGATACATTATAACAACTTAATCAATTTACTACTTCTTTCAAAACCTTCCAACTCCAATGAAAACAATAACAACCTTATAATATATATTCTAACAACACCATACTAATATCATTATCTTCCATACATGTAAGAACATAATATTCAATTTACATAATCTTCCAAGACAAGCCTCCAACTACTAATATTTCACTAAGCTCATTAGGCTTTTGTTTGCAATATAAAATCCACAACACAACAACCAACATACTAAATAAAACTTGCTCACCATGCATTCATGATTCACCAAATATACACGGCTATACATGTGATATACAACTCACCGCCACACAACTATATTCTTGCTATTCTTGAATTTCACTCACTTTTGCACACTACAACATGCAAAAATATCCATAACATGTAAAAAAATAAGTTCTTACCTTCTTCCTTGATCTTTCACTTACCTAAGTCTTGCAACTTGCTAGAATATGAATTTTTCTTGCTCCAAAGACCACTCCACCTTGCTAGGAATCCTTTAATTGGTAGAAAATAATTTTTAAAGAATTGTTTGTCAATTTTTGCACTTGGCCGAAATGGGCTTGGAGATTTCTCCTTCTTTCCTTTTTCTCAAGTGTTCGTGAAGTTTCTAAATGAGATATGACTCATTAATTGATCCTTTATATTAATTATCACATAGATAATTAATAAAATCATGGGCTTGGGCCATGTTGGCCGGCCATCCCTCACAAATTTGGGCCTTATTATTTTTATTTTTTTTGATTTTTTTGGGCCAACCCGGTTGGTCCCGAGTTGGGCTAGCCCACTGACCTTTCGACCTTAAAACGTCCATATCTCCTTGTACCGACGTCACCTGGGGACCCACGACCTATGGTTGGAAAGCTAATTCAATTATCTACAACTTCTATTTCTTGGTATTTTTCCAAATTCCAAACTTATAATACTGTTTTTCCCCTAGAAATCAGATCACCCGAAAACGTTTTCTTAAAAATATTCATTTGGAGGACTTCCACTTTGATTTGGCTCAAGGGTCCTTCTTGAGTTGTGTTTAACTTCACATATGTGATTCATATGACTTTTCAGATGTCCCAAAAAAATCTCGATGTGTGGGCCCCACCTCAGCAAATAATCTGACGTTCAAAAATACGGGATATAACATCCTCCCCCCCTTTAGAACATTCGTCCTCGAATGTTAAACTGGCCTCATAGTGTATTATAATACTTCGGGGAGGTCTCCTTTGTAATTATCTCACACGTCGCTTAACATATCCATTTTAGGGACTTAGGTTGCCCGTAGGCCAATTGAGTTAGCTCTGAACGCTGGCCTTGCGTTAATAAGTCCCCTTTATTGGATCTTGAATCGTCATAGTCCATCTCGGCCTACACAACTTCTATAGGGTTTCTAGCCACTTCACACACTCTAATTTACTTTAGGCTACCTAATTTCACATTCGTCTCTTGTTCCCACATTTATGAAATTTTCAGCATATTTCCCAGGGGGTCACCCATCCTGAGATTGCTCTCACCCTAGCACGCTTAACCTTGAAACTCTGGTGCATTTTAATACGTGAATGCTGGTGTAATTTTACCGACTGCCCCATACGACCTTTGTCACATTATTTAAAGTAAGTCGGGGTTCCAACAGCTCCCCAAACGTCCTCACGGCGGGTCCCGCTCTTATCTTCACTTTCCTAACCATACAACTACCATATTGCCTCTGCTTAAATCTTTGCTATTTACTCATATCCATACATATAACTATCTTTTACCGGGGTTTCTAAATTCACACTGGTGGCGGGGACATCTCAGTCGCCATTACTTATAACCGTTAAATCTTTGACCCCTTTTTGAATTTCTACCTGCCGTTATTAATTAGTATTCCTGCAGAGGTTACGTATACATAGAAAGTTTTAAAGAAAATCTCATATACCTGTAGCCGATCAATCTCGAGCCTGGCCCGGGGAACTACCATGTGAAGTATGTTCTTCATTCTCGTCTGTCTGCTCATCGCTCGCCCGACCCTCGTCATTTCTCGCGTCCGAATCCGAAGAGAATAGCGGTGATTCCTGGTTCTCTGATGGCTGGAACAAGGGACAGGAGAAATCCGTAGCACTCTCCGAGGTGGCCGGACTGGCACGGTCCTCCATCACGGGAGTAACTGGCGTACCCCCGGAAGCCTCCTCATCCGTCATCCCAGAAGAGTGCTCTGACGGGTCTGTGACATAACTATCCTCCTCCCTGGAGGTAAGAAGCTCCGGGGGAGTCATCGTCGAATCCTCTGAGGGATCTGTATCATAGCCACTGTCTGTGGAGTCCCCTGCTCTAGGGGTCAGAATCTCTGGAGGAATTGTCGCTGGGTCCTCCAACGGATCCGTATCATAGCTGTCCTCCGCGGGATCCTCCGCTCTGGGAGTCAGGAAATCCGGAGGAGTTGTGGCTGGGTCCTCTGACGGGTCTGACTCAATCGAATAGTCGAGGCTCCCCCTACTCGGCTCTGGAGATACTCTAGGGGCCTTACTGGTGCCCCCATCATCTGAAGCTGATCTCTTCATCGACAGTACTGAAACCATAGCATAGGATTAGGAAAGGAATGTGGAAGCCTGGTAGCATAGCTCTATCGCGCGATCTTAGAATACAAGGAAGGTCATATTTCCTAAATGCCCTGTAGCCTCCTGTTTATAAGTGTGGCGCGCTACACACCCATAAACAAGACTCTACTGGACACGGCTCGTAGACAAACCCCTAGGACCGAACTGCTCTGATACCACTTCTGTCACGACCCGTCTAGGGGCCGTGACGAGTACCCGATACTTGTACCGAGCACCCCTTATCTATCATTTTGCCTTTACCTCTTAGAAAGCCGTATGAACAGTGCCATATTTTATTTTATTTTGAACATTAACATTAGCAGCGTCATTATGAACATAGACTAGTAAACTTCGTTATCACTTTATACAACAACATTAAAATGCCAACACACCATATATCTAACTGTACTTGACTGACTGGGCATATCTGTCTACGAGCCTCTAGACATAGTACACTTATACATAGAAAGGGTCGGGTACTGCCGTGCCCGAATATACATACACAAAATAGTACCGCAGAAGTGAGGCTCCGGAACAACTGGAGCGCTGTCAAGGGCGGCTGGTAGAGCTTCTAGGGATCAAATCCACCTGTCTGCTGACCTGCGCGGCATGAAACGCAGCATCCACAAGAAGGGACGTCACTACGAATAGTGTACCGAGTATGTAAGGCATGAATAGTAGCATACGGAAAGTATAAAACGGAAATAACGACATAAGAGAATAATAACACATGTCCTGAGGTAGAAACATAACCTGTATATATATTTACCCTTGGCAGGTGCTATGCGTACTTAGCTTTCCTTTAAGAATCTTTCCTTGTTCATATACATATACATATAAAAAAGGACATCTCATATTGCCGAGGCGTCGGCAGCCGATCCATTTAACCATAAATATACACATCCCGCGTCCGGGCATCCCGCGTCCGGGATGATATCATATCATGTAATGCCAACTGATCAGGTGGATATGCGTTCATAACGCTCTGCCCTTACCTCCATTTTCCCCGTATACACATGCATATATCATGTACATATAGCAGCGTCTATAGCGCTCTAGCTCTTTTATCATATACATATACGTGTGTCGTGTAGGTACATCAGCGTCTATAGCGCTCTGGTGCTTTTATCATATACATATACGTGTATCATGTGCATGTATCAGCGTCTATAGCGCTCTAGCTCTTTCATCATGTGCATGTTTTAAAAATATATACACATATCTTACATACATTTACATGTCTTATATGCATTTACGTATCCTATATACATATGTCTCATAGGCACGCAGGAAAGCCCAAAGAAGAATCATGTAGTCATCGGAGTGACGTAAGGTCGGTGACCTCCAATTATATTATAGAATACTCGTGATCGCTTTGTCTCACCTTGAAGGAACGAGTATTTTAAGGTGAGACTACCAACGGGGAATAATATTAAAGTAAACGTAGAATGAAATCGGGGCATCATAGATGATAGTTCATAGACTCTGAAATCTTTTAGAAAATAAAGTCATAGCTAGGAAATATAAATAAGATTCAAAAATTAGTTTTTCATTTTCATGTTTACATAAGATGCTTAGCTTAGTCATCTTAGTCATAGAGTCGTTCCGGTAGTACGTATCATAGGCATATTCTCTTATCTAACATCATTGTTATCATTATCGTCATGGAAGTGCCCTCGTTAGAGGAGTCATAGTATTTATCAGTTGGTAACGAAATCGGGATCAAAGGTTCCCTTTGGATTCACTTCAAGTAAGTCAAGCAAGACTGTAAGGAAAAATCCGAGAGTAGCGGGCCCACCTCGGGCCGGATGGGGTGACGTATATGATTTACATATATTACGTGTCATGTCATTACTTGTGAGGGTCCTAAGGTAATCGGGTCCCACTTATGCAAGTTCTAGGGGTTTAAGAGGTCTTTCCATCATTTGCACACTTTCTAGTTCAATTCTATTGAACAAAAAGTGGAAAACTTTGGATGCGGATTCCGGGGAAGAGAGTTGTCCCCGAGGCGCGTACCCAACTTATTACGTCTAAGACATGCCATAGAAAGAAAGGTGAAACCTTACATACCTCTTTCCGCTTCTTTTGCTATTCCGAATTCAAGCTGCAAATCCGCCAAAATCTGCGATTTGGTCACATTTACCCAAACTTTCATTAGGGTACTTAGAGTTAGAATCTTAAGGAAACACTTGGCTACCGAAATTTCGGCAGCATTTCCTCTGTAAATACACCATCCTCAACATTTACCTAACAAGTTTTCAATCAACAACAACCCGGGAATTCAAACCCGGCCAAACTATTAACATAACTCAACCACACTAACAATTTCCATATTCAATCCAAGATACATTATAACAACTTAATCAATTTACTACTTCTTTCAAAACCTTCCAACTCCAATGAAAACAATAACAACCTTATAATATATATTCTAACAACACCATACTAATATCATTATCTTCCATACATGTAAGAACATAATATTCAATTTACATAATCTTCCAAGACAAGCCTCCAACTACTAATATTTCACTAAGCTCATTAGGCTTTTGTTTGCAATATAAAATCCACAACACAACAACCAACATACTAAATTCTTGCTATTCTTGAATTTCACTCACTTTTGCACACTACAACATGCAAAAATATCCATAACATGTAAAAAAATAAGTTCTTACCTTCTTCCTTGATCTTTCTCTTAGCTAAGTCTTGCAACTTGCTAGAATATGAATTTTTCTTGCTCCAAAGACCACTCCACCTTGCTAGGAATCCTTTAATTGGTAGAAAATAATTTTTGAAGAATTTTTTGTCAATTTTTGCACTTGGCCGAAATGGGCTTGGAGATTTCTCCTTCTTTCCTTTTTCTCAAGTGTTCTTGAAGTTTCTAAATGAGATATGACTCATTAATTGATCCTTTATATTAATTATCACATGGATAATTAATAAAATCATGGGCTTGGGCCATGTTGGCCGGCCATCCCTCACAAATTTGGGCCTTATTATTTTTTTTTTTAATTTTTTTGGGCCAACCCGGTTGGTCCCGAGTTGGGCTAGCCCACTGACCTTTCGACCTTAAAACGTCCATATCTCCTTGTACCGACGTCACCTGGGGACCCACGACCTATGGTTGGAAAGCTAATTCAATTATATACAACTTCTATTTCTTGGTATTTTTCCAAATTCCAAACTTATAATACTGTTTTCCCCTAGAAATCAGATCACTCGAAAACGTTTTCTTAAAAATATTCATTTGGAGGACTTCCACTTTGATTTGGCCCAAGGGTCCTTCTTGAGTTGTGTTTAACTTCACATATGTGATTCATATGACTTTTCAGATGTCCCAAAAAAATCTCGATGTGTGGGCCCCACCTCAGCAAATAATCTGACGTTCAAAAATACGGGATATAACACTAACTTGCCTGAAAGAGTTGGTGCTGAGTCCAGGAATTCAAGCCTATTAATCTATCACGAAACTAGGAGGCAAACTTTAGGTAAAAATGTTTGAACATTTTAGATGATAAAAGGTCAGCTGAGAAGTGCACTTGCCCTAGGTATCAAAACTGGATAAATTGGCAGTATTAACTTGCATTCAAGCTAAAAAAAGCAGAGTGAACGAGTTACCGAGCATCTTTTCTAAAGGATTCATTTGTAGTGAATGAGAGAAGCAGAGAAAGAATTCAATTAATGATGTAAGAATGAACGTAGGCCCGGTTAAGTGGGGTGCAAAAAGCATCATCTTGGACTCATTTGAAGTATGTCATGGTTGTCATCTACCAAACAACTGTATAGATATCTTCAATGAAAACACCAAAGAAACCATGTCATCTATCGTACAACAGTATGGTTTACTCAATATAGGTCATCAACCAAGACTAGAGCTTTTCAAATTTCAGGTCAACTGTTTGAACATGATGAAGATACCTAAAAGCATCAGTTATTACATGTCTATCTACAATCAAACCTCTCTATAACATTGTCATTTGTTCTGATATCTTTTGGTTGCTATAGCGAAATCTTGTTATACAGAACATATAATATAGCATAAAATCAGTTCCATAGGAAACATGGTTGCTATAGTGAGATGTTATAGAGGATAGCTGTTATAGCGAGGTCTGGTTGTATATTTTAACATGTTCAACACTTCAAAGGGAAAGCTTTAAATAACAGCTATGCATTTGCTTAACAACTAGGGCAACGAAGTTAAATACAACTAAAGTATTCCAAGAAGAGGGGAAAAAAGACATATAGCGGAGCATGGAGGTATGAATCGGTTACTTTCGTCGAAAAAAGAAGAAAAAAAAAAGCTCTTCTGGTATTACTAAACATAATAGTGCCTCGAGTCATGCTCAAGTACATGCACGATCTGGTAATACAAGCAATAAAACTAAGTTATGATCCTGTAAACAGATAATGTAAAAAGATTTATACCCAAAACAGAACCTAAAATCATCCGCACAAGGACGCCAATAGTCTGATCTCCAAGTTTACCTCTATTGTCCGAATGTCATCCTACTTACTGATAATATGAAGTAAATCAATAACCAAATCAACCCTGAGATTCATTCTTCTTAACACCATTCTCCCCCTCTTTCCTCCAACAATCTTCCGGCCTCCTCATCAGCAGCCTGCCCGACTTTCTTCTGTGCTTCGTCCGCCTTAAGAGCCTGCAATTTGGCGTGGTTGTAATACGCCACGCCTAAGAAAGCCAATCCATATCCAACCAAATTCACAGGAGTAACAGTGTCTTTAATCACAGACCAAGAAAACACGATCAACAACCAATCCTTAACCACACCAGCAACATTAATGGTCAAAGCAGAAGTCTTCCCCACAGAGCAAAAACACAGCAAGATTCAGAGCGAACGCACAAAACAAATTAGTACCAAAGATGAACCAATCCAAATGGAAACTAGAAGTATCCTTCAACAACGGGTATTCCACAAAAATCCATGGAATGAACAAGAAAACCAAACAGCTGGTGCAATGTAATAGAGCGAAGCAATCGGATTAAATTTTAGCTTCTCTATAAGCAGAAAAAGGGGAGCACTCCCTATCAGAAATATTTTCATTCTCAAAGCTCAAAGCCAAGGCTTTTTATTGAGGGTTGATCACATTCACATCTCACCACATCCCTAGGTGATCAATAATATTATGTCACCAAAGCTGATATAGCCTACTATATCATTTGGTAGAGTATAACCATCAAGGTTGGCGATATATAGAAGTAGAAATCACTTTCTGCAGAAAATTCTAAAGATCTGGAACTTTTTCAATTTATTAGTCTCTTGCAACTTAGGGGAATACTAAGGCCAGGGGCGGAGCCAGCCCTTCGGGTGGAGGTTCGGCCGAACCCAGTAGCTTTTGTCCGAACCATATATTTGTATTAAAAATTTTGTAAAATATGTACAAATTATTAATTAAGAACCCAGTAACTTTAAAGAATTAGAACCCCGAACCCACAAGCTTCGAATCCTGGCTCCGCCTCTGACTAAGGCTACTAATGTGGTCCATGGTTCTAGTTGGAAAGTATACTAAGAAGTAATAGAAGAATTTGAAGACAGAAAATAAGAAAAAAGAGGACTTACATTAAATAATGAAGCAAAAAAGAGGGAGGGGAATTAACAAGAGCCAGGTAGTTATTTTGTAATTTCTTAATTCAAAAGTACGCATACAAAATATTAATAATAGCTTAGGCTATGATTTTTGGCATTGTTACATCACTACATAAGGACCAAATTGCATTCTATAACAGGCACTCTTTGAAGAAGGCTGCATTCACATATATTTAGCTGTGTTGTAATGGTAATAGGACATTTTTGCGGTATTCTGCCAAAGCAAACAATGGAAATATATTTCTGTATGCAGCATAGTGCAACATGCAATTCTTCAGGAAAGCTTCAGTTATTTCCTGCGCATATTTATGAAGTGAAAACAAGTCAGATAAAAGCAATATTTTGATAAAACTGGTTTGAGTAATCTCTGTTCTTTTAGATATTGTTTTGCCAGTTTGAAAGAGCTTGTTTCTTTATGTTCGTTAATCAATTCAATCAAATGAAACCAGATTGTTTGAGTCGACCATATGAATCATCTGTGTCTGTTTTGTTTATATCCAATCTATTTCATTCCAACATTTAACAGCTTGATCTTTTAACTGTCAAAGAATTTTCTCTTTCCGGATTAATTACCTGCTGTGGGAAGTCACCATCTTCCTTCTGAGAATTAATCAATAGCTTTGCTGCACGATGGAGGGGCGTTGGATCTCTATCAACCTGTCCAAATAGGAAAGTTGGTAAAGAACTCTTTTGAAGAAGAAAAGTAATTTTACGATGATTGTGGAATAAATTACAAGGAATTCACCTGGCCAGAGTGAATCAATCCCATCAATGCCCATGCAGTTTGTACAAGATTTGAGTGATCAATTTCAAGCTCTCTGTATACCTGTTTGGTTAAATACAAAGCTGAGTCACAGTTGTCTTTTCCACAGTCATCTTTATACTTCCTTCCTCTTCTTTCAGGGTAAAAATGCGTGTCAATAGAAAAATTGACTTAAATTATTCAGTATTGGAATGAAACGGTTCCAAATGGAGCAGGATGCATGTCTAGAGTTCATATAACCTATGTTGCTCGGATTCTCTAAAAATGTTGTCGGATCCTCCAAATATGCACAATTTATGGAGGATCGGACACGCACCTGGTGACATTCTGGGCAACATAGCATATAACCGACCTTAAAGATGTACAGATTGAGACGCAGGTGGAGTTATTGTTGTTTTACATAGCTTTTTTGCTTTTACATTACCTTGTCAAGACAAGAATGGTAGCTTTCTCCCCAACCACCATCAGACCTTTGTGTTCGTAACAGAAATTCAACGCCTTTACGAACAGCTGCAGTGTTGTTGTAAGACTTGCCTGCTGCAGCAAGTCCTCCAAGAGCAAACCAGGAAGCATATGTGAAGCACACACCCCAACAGCCATACCTGTTGACACGATTAATCATGGCATATGTATCTACAGAGCAGAAAGGAACTATATCTTGCAAGTTCAAGGTCTCGCAAGAGAAATATCATATACCATGAACCATCAGGCTTCTGTACATCTTCAATATATTTAACAGCATTATCAATGAAATTGTCAACCTCCTCGGTTCGGTGTCCAGGGTATAGCTTCTTAAACAGAACAAGTGCTTGGATTGACGAGCCAGTGCACTCAACATACCTAGATTAAAATATAATCAGTGTGAAGCTGTAAAATGGAGACTAACAATGGGAAAAGAGCTAAAGTGAGAGAGAGAAACAATTCTTACTCATGCTCAATAACAATGTCCGCGAAAAATTCAGTAGGATTGAGCAACTGAGTGAATACAACAGAACAAAAATTACTTATTTTTGAAGGTTTCCAACAACCTTGAAATGAAGAAGATAGATAAACTTCCTATATCACGAATCTAAAACTCAAACGATTATTTTACTTGGCAGAGAAGTTACTTCCAAATACTCTGAGGCCCCTGCAGGTTCCCATGCTGCTAAACCCCCATTTTTGCTCTGCAATTTTATTTAAAATGGATCTCATTATTACTAGAAATGAGCCAAATCACAGAGTCACTAAATTCAGAAAAGATGAATTTATAACACAGGTGGCCATGTATTGGATTCTCTGTTAGGTGTAAGATATAGGTTTCTCTTGGAATTTTTGTACAATCAGCGGACAGCTTCGGATTAAATGACTAACGATTTTAGGACACATTTCTCAGTTGTTACCTGTAAGGAAGGAATAACGTTCACCGAGTCATACAGCCGTGTAGATTCCATTGCCTCACCAACTAATTCAAAAGGCATTGTAGAGAAGAGAAGGCAGCACTAGAGAAACAAAATTAAGAAGATATCAGGCAAATCTACTAGCATTATCATCTTACTATTTTTGAGTAATTACAAGAAATGGAATCTTATTTAATTGAATAGTTATATACCCTTAATGCTTCGGCAGTGGTATCAGATGCTTGCCATCCATGATCTTGATCTGAAAAAGTCCATGATCCTTTTGAGATATGCCGATACATCTCTTTAAAATCACCAGAAGGATTGTCCTTAACCTAGCAAGAAGTCACTTACATTAATAAGGTCCACAATTTGAAAGAGCTGTTATGCTCATGATCTAAACATCCAAACCTGAGATTTTGTTATAAAATCGTGTCCTTTTCTAAGAGTATCTGATATCTCATCATTCATCTCATTTGCCAACAGTGCTTGAATAGCAAAACTAGTATCCCATGCTTGACTACCGAAAGTCTGCAACTCAACAACAAATACTCGCCATTTTCAGTAACGATTGTTTGCATCACTTCAAAATAGGAAAAGGGGGCTAGACTTTTTATTTTACGAACACGTGTTAAATGTAAAAGAAATCCTACTTCTTAACTCATTGTGGTTTGTGAAATAGTATGATTTCCTTGTTTACAAAAAATAATTCATAGCTACCAACCTGCATTTTCATTCCATCTTTAGCTAACCACAAATAATCTGGAATTCGAGCAAGATGTTTCTGGAAATAACTGCCACTGGGATCCTCAAATCAACAAGCAAGCATACACAATACCTACACCATCCACATGTTACATAAGTGCCAAACGATTGAAGTCGTTAAGAAAATGTAGGTATTTTTTAATCTGTCCAAAATGAATAAGTTGCCATACTTTAACAACACATCCAATAGTGATGTATCGGCTATTCTCGTCTTCATAATGTATATGTTTCATGGTAACTTCAAGAGCTTTATTTCTGAGTTTGTTGAAAGGCCAACGAGTCAATAGAGGCTCGGTACACATGTAGAGACTCTCCCACATCAAATCTTGAACTAATGGATGAGGGTTATAGAGATCCTCCTGCAGCAATAAGTTTGTGTTTGAGTATTTGTAGAAAAAAGTATGATATCTCTACTGAACTTCAACACTAAGGACTCATTTCGTCCTTAGACAAAGTTATAGAGGGATAAATAATGTAGAATTTTATGTCGAGACTATTTTTCTAATCTCGGTAATCAAACGATCCTTGATAGTCATACCTTTGCACATAAATGGGGTACTCTTCTCCAGTTAATTTTATCGTATGGTTTATCATATAACTCTTCCCTCAATTGCAAAATAAGAGGTGTGATTGGACCAACAAATCTCTTCCCATAGAGATAGGACATTGGCAAGTACACCATTCGACTGTAACACCACATTTTTGCTGCATTTAAATTAAGAGTCAAAATACTTGGTAGATCAATATATCGACACTAACAGAGAACGGCGTCAACCTGAAAACATTGCATAACAAATCCTGAAAATTAGTATCTACCATAAAATGAACTGAAAATTTTAGGATGTGTACTAATGCATGTGCAATAAGAAAACACTGACAAACCTGGATGCACGGGAAGAAAAGATGGAAGAATCCAAAACTCAGGTGGCATTGGATTGGTGCCTAACCACTCAAAAACTCCAAGAATCTGAAAGAAAGAAGGAAGACTTCTAAGCAACAGGAAGGAATTATTATGACACTACAAGGTGTAATTGACAATGGAGAATGATATAATTTACCGAATTTAACTTTTATACACTAACCATAAAAAAGAATTTTCATAGAATCAGGTCACCTAAATGATAACTACAATTAATTGTCTGCAATAAGCGCAGTGGAGTATGGAGCATATAACCAATAAGTTCAACTGAGCCTAGCATTTTCGACACACACACGAGACATTACAAGGTTTACTTGACAATGGAGAATGATATAATTTATCGAGTTTAACTTTTATACACTAACCATAAAAAAGAAATTTATAGAATTAGGTGAAGTAAATGATAATGACAGTTAACCATCCACAATGAGTACAGAGGCATATGTAGCATATAACCAATAAGTTCGACCGACCCTAGCATTTGCGACACACATGTTTATGTATATATAATATGTATATGTATGTATGTTTGTATGTAAAAAATCACTAGAATTTAAGAAAACTTATAAACTTTGAACCTATAAATTCAAAATTGTTATGGGTTCAGTGATAAGAACCTAAATGTTGAACCCATAAGATTTAAATCGTGTATCTGCCTCTGAATAAGTGGGTTTAATAACCTAGAAAATAGACACGGTACCTACTCCAATAGGTTAATACACACTTATCATAATAATCTATATATAATATAAAGCTAGGCATAGACAAGGTGATGTGGCACCTCTCTATGACTAGCATTCTCATTTATCTTTTTTCTCAATTTTTTGACATTTTCCTCTCATTTCTCTATTTTACTAAATAAATTGTTAAAGGTTTCATCCCTCTACCCATAATAATGACTCACTCACCATATTTAATAACATTTGCAATCAGATATTTCATATTCCATAACATTTTTTTCTAATGAATCGTGTAGCAGTTTTTTCATTTTTGTAACCTCTACTTACAATTGTATTTAATGTGCATTCATTCCTCACAATTAAGCTGATTATTAATTCTTATATATGCCTCTTAATATTTCTTATGCACTATATAGGATTGCAGTGAATCTTGTGCGTATATACTCTAATTTGTGTTCGTATGCTCTAATTTACTATTCGTTTATTTTTAGCAATATATGTTATTGAAAAACGAGAGGAAGTTGTGGAAAGGGAGGTTAGTCTACAGAGACTTCAAATAAACACACAAGGTATGTGGGGTGTGGTATTATCTTCAATCTGCTTTGCAGCTTTTATGCTTAATTGTACCACCTATTTGCAGAAGTGATATTGCCATTTGACAACACACAATTAAATTACACTTTTTTTTTTGCATCACGACAGGAGAAAACATTTTATGATATGCCTGCTCTCTATGTAATAGTGATTGCGTTCTAAGTTATATGATTACATGCTCCTATGAATTAACCTCCACAGATAGTACTGGAAAAGAAACAATTCAGTAATTCATTAAAAGTTGGGTTGTGCCGAATGAGGTAATTTTCAAGGTTACACCTCAAATATATCTATTAAACAGGAATTCTTTAATTAATGAACCTTGAAATTTATAAGCGGTACAAATTTTTTCCTGTAAATGAGGTGTTATATATATATAATTTCGCATTATAATCTATATTATTAAATGTAAAGCTTATATTATCATCTACAATAATGATTGATAATGCCAAAATTTATAACTCAAACATAAATTTATATATTACATCCTATTAGTTTCACTTTTAAATGGAAATAAATTTTCATCTTATCCTAATGTCTTACCATTTGGTGTCACGGTCCTATTGTTTAATTCACATTGAAATATTCTTAATATCTATTTACATGAATCTACCTTTTTATTATTTTTAATATTCAATATTAGGAAAAGACTATTGAAAATTCAATTATCATCGTGTCTTTTTTTACTGCGCGAAGCGCGGACATATTTACTAGTATTATACTAAAAGTAGGAAGCTACAACCCTCAAAGTTAGTTTACCATTTTACCCATTCACTAAATAGATATCTAATTAAATATCTAATGAAATAGTAATATTTTAATTACATAAATGTGGGATTAGAAGTTCCTATCATTAATTCAAATCAATTTTTGTTTAGTCTAATAAATTAGCTGAAATGTCACTGATT